>NC_068920.1:151477621-152797621 GCF_023091745.1 Budorcas taxicolor | reverse complement strand
TCATGATAATGACAATCACTGTAGGACTATCTACTTTCCACTGAGGAATTCCTCAGGATATTCCTCACATGCTATCACCTCAATCCCCACCCTCCCCCAGTGGAGCAGGAGGAAGTTATCAAAACTCCAATGAGCAAAAATTGTCCTTCAGTGTAAACCAGGGAAAACTTATTTACTCGTTTAACAATATGAGAGACACTGTACTCTTTGCTGGAGAAACCAAAGACAGAGAAAGACCCTTCCTTCAGGGAGTTCATATCCTCAGGAGTAGCCTCTTCAGAAACGTGCTCAGTTCGTCATATTTGTGACGAGACTTCTAGTGGGTTCTGACTCCAAGTCTTTCTAGTTATTTGCATCAACTTACTCTCTCCCAGCTTCATTCTGAACTTCTACCAATACTCACAGTAACACCTACACATAGGGATTGTAGAAGAATTAAATGATTCAATTTGAGTTATGATATTAGAACAACATAGTAAGGGCACAGATATGTCATTTAATATCTTCACACCAGTGTGAGTATCCAGATACATCCTGAATTAATCTTCAGAAACCCATTCATTACACCAGGAATGAGAGGAGACCAGGTAGCTGATCTCAAAGCTGTGTTAATCTACATGGTCTCCCAATGCCCCAAGGGAGATGCAGGGCATACACACCCTAGACCCTGTGGTTAATTTCCTGACAGAACTTAACTTGATGCATTTTGCAACTTAGCATGCATGATGCATGCCTAGAATAGGAAAGTGACATTAACACACAGGACTGCATATCTGATAGTAGTAGATTCTTATTTCAGACCAAGGTGATTCTCAGGAACACAAGGACACTAGGAGGAAGGAGGTGACCTCCCACTCTATGGGGCCTGGATGCTTATTGACAATTTTGGGGTGAAACCTCAACCAAGAGCTCTGGCTTCTCTGGAAGGGAGTGTGAGGGATGGGGTGACCAGGAAGCCTGAAGTAGGCACAGAGCTGACTCAAGAGGTGAACTAGAAGAAAGGAAGCGTTCATCATGTGTTTAAATGGCAATGTGAGAGATACTCAGGACTGAAGCTGTAACCTAACGTTTGGGAGAGGATCTTTGCATGAACTTTCTGTTTTAACTGACATGACATATTCTCTCATGTTAGAGTTACCTGAAGAAGAGTCAGGGACATTCGCCTCCATTTGGGAAATAATATACAGCTGGCTAGGTCTTACTATATGCCTGACATTCAGACAATATTTCATAGCATATTATTACCTTATTTTGCACTTAAGGCTCTGGACCTCAGAGAGATCAAATGTAAGCCCAGAAAACTATTGCATGGCACCACCAGATTCCTAGGGCACCAGAACCTGGACACTGAACCAGGTTACCACGCTTCTAAAGTGTCAATATGAACACTATGGAAGGCCAGAGTGGGACATGTTTAGGGCTCTGGGTACATTATAGGAAAAGTCAACTCACCAAGTCCAATGGCAGCAATAGGTCTTGAGGAGGATTCAATTTGAAAGTGGCTTGGTGGGTTCTGGTCTGAGTCAAGAGGAACACTGGAAAGACTGTCCTATACACAGGCACACATGTGCATGTATACACAAACACATCTACACACACGCACACACAGCTTTATTAGAATTTAAGCCCTCACATTTCCCCTATCACTTCTAGGTGAATTTAGTAGAGATGTGAATTTGTTAAATATAGTACAGACACCTCTACACCTGTAATTTCTCTCTTTCTCCCACACATATACTTCAAAACACACATACTGTTAAATGATAATTTCGTATTCTCTCTGACATATGCATGCCATAGATGAAGATGATCAGGGTCCAAATCTGTTTCACAGAAAGTTCATAAATAAGCATTCTCTCATAGAGGCAAAGCACACATAACATACAAAGAGTCCCACAAAGAACTGACCAAAAACATGTAATAGAAATGCATATGTACAGGCACTCCCAGACAATCATAAATATTCAAATCACAACAACACAGAGAGTCACACAAACACTACACAGGCAACACAGACTTAACCACTAAAGCACATATACTGCTCATAGATTTCTAGCCATGCTTGGTCAATGCACATCCCAGGTGGAGATTTTCCATACATGAGTCAGCAACACACATATAGAAAACACAGAACATGCACACCCAGTCTCATAATCACATACACACATCAGTTTACACGAGCCCCTTCTGACCTATGTTTGTTATCAATACGCTCAAATACCTTCTGCTCTGGGATATTACCTTAGTCCTCGCTTTCTTTCCAACAGACCCAGGAGCCAAAGGACAAGATACAGTCTCTGTGGTTCAGGGACTGTCACAGACTTGCATGTCTGTTTATCAGTAACAGAACAACTGGCAGGAGGCTTTTATTTTATAGCAGAAGGAAGACACGAGGGGAAAACACCCAGGATCATCAATAAAGAAACAGTCAGTGTGGGCTAATTGAACAACATTCCTGCTGGCCTCTAGGGGAGGAGCCTGTGCAGGGGCCAGAGGGGCTGAAACCCTGGAGTCCCTAGGGACAGTGTTTCTGATGCTAGTGATACCTTGGTCTCCTTTCTGTCTGATCTGCTTATTTCAGGTAGGTGGCAAAGGGACCAAAGTCAGTCTTGGGCCTCATAAGTATTCATGGAGATAAAGTAAGCCTGCTCTCATGTCAGAGCAAGGCTCCTGGACCTCTGACACAAGCCATGCCTAGAGTTCACTGGTGTCTCCACTGCCTGGAGAGGCTCCTATAGAGCAAGGGCTGAGCCTAGCTCAGAAGATTGAACAGACGAATGGACCCCATAGGTCATGACAAAGACACTGTTGGAATTGATTTTGGACTCTGCCACTTACTGTGAGCTCCTAAACAATATAATTCAGTTCTACAGTATTGAGTCTGAAATGTAACTTGGGGTTATGAATCATACCTTCCTCAAGAGGTTGTTGTGAAGATTAAAATGAGATAATACACATTAGCATTCTTATTGCAGAGCCTGGTACATGAAAATGTGTAGTAACTGTTAGGGGATATCAGCAATAATTTTTAAATCTCAGGACATTTAATCAACTTCATGTATTCACTTCTTCTTTCTGATACATATTGACTAAAGACTTTATAAAGGTGACAAGCTAGGCTGTGGAACACAGAGTGAATAAAATACAAACATACTGGAGTGGGTAACCTTTCCCATCTCCAGAGGATCTTCCCAACCTAGGGATCGAACACAGGTCTCCTGCACTGCAGGCAGATTCTTTACCACCTGAGCCACCAGGGAAGTCCATGTTACCTGGTATAGCTTACAGTTTAAGGGGAGAAAACAAACAAAAACTCAAAACAAAACAAGTCTACACAGTAAAACAATAACACAAAAAATCAAAATAGTACAGTCTATGACTTGGCAGTTGGTAAAAAGCATCATGGTGTTAACAGATCAGGATAGGGATATGAGAAGTGACTATAAATACACTTAAGCAAAGTGGTCAGAGTAGGTGTCCTGAGAAAGTTAGATATGAACAAAAAATAGTTGATTCAAATGAGAATGTTTTCATAACCTTTAAGGAAAGGAAGAGGAAACTTCTTTCTGAGGAGGAAACTTCACACTCCAACAAATAATTTATTAAATCTGTAGAGAATAGACTAATATACTAAATCTACATTTTGCCTTGCCATTCTCAATTAACCCACAGTCACCGTTGCCACCAACATAATTGTTGGGATGGCTGCCTCCAGTGTTCTCCATCTCTCAAAAATGCATTATTTTCTAGGTCCTGATCAGGCTGTGTATCAATTTAAGAAGCTTCCCAAATCATCAGCCTTGAGGCACACATATTTGCCTTCAAATAGGATGAGGTTCATTTATTCTGACCATAAAAAGTTGTATTTATGCCAAAGACCCTTTGGTTGATGTTTTTTCTTTGTCCAGCTGCCTAACACAGGCCTGCCCACATAGAAGGGTCTCAGTAGTTGTTATAATCAGTAGATCAGTTCCCTTTGTACAGACAAAGGAGTAACAAAGCTAAGACAAAATCCAAAACACTGACAATGCTAAATGCCAGTGAGGATGTGAAACAGCAAGAACCCTGGTTCAATGCTAGTAGGAACACAAATTGGTACAGCCACTTTGGTAGACCCCTCTTTGTCACAGGTCTAAAGGCTAGGAAGTAAAAGATCAAGGTGCCATCTGTTCATGTGTATGTTAAAGTATCTTCAATTGAACTTTTAAAAACTATATGTCAATTACACCCCAATAAAACTGTAAATGAAAATGAAGAAATAAGAAATAAGCCAGAGTCCCCAGACAACAGAAATATTTTCCAATGAGAACTCCCCCTGCCATTATCTTAATTAACATAATTTTCTCAGTAGGGAATACTTTCCCCACAAAGACATTATACAAAAATATTAAACATGGAAATGTATTTTTTTCCATCTTCATTTCTCAAAGCAGATTCTTTTGGAAGCCTGTCTTTTGCACTCAGCCATCTAGTCAAAGCTATGGTTTTCCCAGTAGTCGTGTATGGATGTGAGAGCTGGACCATAAAGAAAGCTGAGCGCTGAAGAACTGATGTTGGAGAAGACTCTTAAGAGTCCCTTGGACTGCAAGGAGATCCAAGCGGTCCATCCTAAAGGAAATCACTCCTGAATATTCATTGAAAGGACTGATGCTGAAGCTGAAACTCCAATACTTTGGCCACCCGATGCGAAGAACTGACTCACTGGAAAAGATCCTGATGCTGGGAGGGATTGAGGGCAGGAGAAGGGGACGACAGAGGATGAGATGGTTGGATGGCATCACCGACTCAATGGATATGAGTTTGAGTAAACTCTGGGAGTTGGTAATGGACAGGGAAGCCTGGTGTGCTGCAGTCCATGGGGCCACAAAAAGTTGAACATGACTGAGCGACTGAACTGAACTGAACTATCTAAAGAGTTCAGTTATATCTGCTGTATTGTAATGTCTCATCAAGCGGTTATTCTTTGTGTTTGGTTTTGGTCCACATTTCATTATCTACAAGGCTCCCAAGGATAAGATGTTCTTTCAACTGTGGCAAAACTTTGGCAAAAATTTCCTTCTGGATTCTACCATATAAATTCTCTATAGAATTCCCAGTGTAATTGCAAGCATTTATTTTTAGAATATGTATCTTGATTCGGTTCCCTGTGCTTTTCTTAATCACTTTAGTCCAAGTGTCATCAGTCTTGGCTGTGCATTAGAATAAGTTGCCAAAAGTGTGGTATTGTGTTGAGATTTTGAAAAACCATAAGAAGCATTTCTCTGTCATCTTCTCCATTAGATTAGCCAGCATTTTGAATGTCCTTACCTTAAACTTTGAAGTTGGGATTTATAGTTCTAGAAAAAAATTATTATAAATATTGAGAGTGAAACTAAGGAGTGATGGCTAAAATACATATTATTACTAACTATAAAGCCATTCTAGTACTTTTGTCCAGTTCTGACATTTTTAGTATTTTTGATATATGCATCAGAAACTTTGAGAAGATACAGCTTTAAAAATTATTTAAAAAAATAACTAAAATTCAAAAACTGTAGTAGAGTCTGAAGTCAGGCAGGTTGATTCCTCCAGTTCCATTCTTCTTTCTCAAGATTGCTTTGGCTATACAAGGTTTTTGGATTTCCATACAAATTGTGAAATTATTTGTTCTAGCTCTGTGAAAAATACTTGATAGGAATTGCATTGAATCTATAGATTGCTTTGGGTAGTACTCATTTTCACTATATTGATTCTTTGGGTCCATGAACATGGCATATTTCTCCATCTATTAGTGTCCTCTTTTATTTCTCTCACCAGTGTTTTATAGTTTCCTATATATAGGTCTTTAGTTTTTTTAGGTGGAGAAGGCAATGGCATCCCACTTCAGTACTCTTGCCTGGAAAATCCTATGTACAGAGGAGCCTGGTAGGCTGCAGTCCATGGGGTCGCTAAAAGTTGGACACAACTGAGCAACATAACTTTCACTTTTCACTTTCTTTCACTGGAGAAGGAAATGGCAACCCACTCCAGTGTTCTTGTCTGGAGAATCCCAGGGATGGGGGAAGCCTGATGGGCTGCCATCTATGGGGTCGCACAGAGTCGGACACCAACTGAAGCGACTTAGCAGCAGCAGCAGCAGTTTCTTTAGGTAGATATATTCCTAAGTATTTTATTTTTTTCATTGCAATGGTGAATGGAATTGTTTCCTTAATTTCTCTTTCTATTTTCTCATTATTCAGTTCAGTTCAGTTCAGTCACTCAGTCGTGTCCGACTCTTTGTGACCCCATGAATTCCAGCATGCCAGGCCTCCCTGTCCATCACCAACTCCCGGAGTTCACTCAGATTCACGTCCATTGAGTCAGTGATGCCATCCAGCCATCTCATCCTTGGTCGTCCCCTTCTCCTCCTGCCCCCAATCCCTCCCAGCATCAGAGTCTTTTCCAATGAGTCAACTCTTCTCATGAGGTGGCCAAAGTACTGAAGTTTCAGCTTTAGCATCATTCCTTCCAAAGTATTAGTATATAGGAATGCAAGCAATCTCTGTGTGTTGATTTTATATCCTGTAACTTTAGTATATTCATTGATTAGCTCTAGTAATTTTCTGGTGGAGACTTTAAGGTTTTCTATGTAGAGGATCATGTCATCTGCAAACAGTGAGAGTTTTACTACTTTTCCAATTTGGATTCCTTTTATTTCTTTTTTTGCTCTCATTGCTGTGACCAAAACTTTCAAAACTATGCTGAATAGTAGCAGTGAAAGTAGGCACCCTTGTCTTGTTCCTGACTTTAGGGGAAATGCTTTCAATCTTTCACCATTGAGGATAATGTTTGCTGTGGGTTTGTCATATATAGCTTTTATTATGTTGACGTATGTTCCTTCTATTCCGGCTTTCTGGAGAGTTTTTGTCATAAATGGATGTTGAATTTTGTCAAAGGCTTTCTCTGCATCTATTGAGATAATCATATGGCTTTTATTTTTCAATTTGTTAATGTGGTGTATTACATTGATTGATTTGTGGATATTGAAGAATACTTGCATCCATGGGATAAAGCCCACTTGGTCATGGTGTATGATCTTTTTAGTGTGTTCTTGGATTCTGATTGCTTGAATTTTGTTAAGGATTTTTGCATCTATGTTCATCAGTGATATTGGCCTGTAGTTTTCTTTTTTTGTGGCATCTTTGTGAGGTTTTGGTATTAGGGTGATAGTGGCCTCATAGAATGAGTTTGGAAGTTTACCTTCCTCTGCAATTTTCTGGAATAGTTTGAATAGGATAGGTGTTAGCTCTTCTCTAAGTTTTTGGTAGAATTCAGCTGTGAAGCCGTCTGGACCTGGGCTTTTGTTTGCTGGAAGATTTCTGATGACAGTTTCAATTTCCGTGCTTGTGATGGGTCTGTTAAGATTTTCTATTTCTTCCTGGTTCAGTTTTAGAAAGTTGTACTTTTCTAGGAATTTGTCCATTTCTTCCACATTGTCCATTTTATTGGCATATAATTGCTGATAGTAGTCTCTTTTGATCCTTTGTATTTCTGTGTTGTCTGTTGTGATCTCACCATTTTCATTTCTAATTCTATGGATTTGATTTTTCTCCCTTTGTTTCTTGATGAGTCTGGCTAATGGTTTGTCAATTTTATTTATCCTTTCAAAGAACCAGCTTTTGGCTTTGTTGATTTTTGCTATGGTCTCTTTTGTGTTTTTTTTGTTTTTGTTTTTGTTTTGCATTTATTTCTGCCCTAATTTTTAAGATTTCTTTCCTTCTACTAACCCTGGGGTTCTTCATTTCTTCCTTTTCTAGTTGCTTTAGGTGTAGAGTTAGGTTATTGATTTGACTTTTTTCTTGTTTCTTGAGGTATGCCTGTATTGCTATGAACCTTCCCCTTAGCACCGCTTTTACAGTGTCCCACTGGTTTTGGGTTGTTGTTTTCATTTACATTCGTTTCTATGCATATTTTGATTTCTTTTTTGATTTCTTCTGTGATTTGTTGGTTATTCAGCAGCGTGTTGTTCAGCCTCCATATGTTGGAATTTTTAATAATTTTTCTCCTGTAATTGAGATCTACAAATGGGACCTAATTAAAATTAAGAGCTTCTGCACAACAAAGAAAACTATAAGCAAGGTGAAAAGACAGCCTTCGGAATGGGAGAAAATAATAGCAAATGAAACAACTGACAAACAACTAATCTCAAAAATATATAAGCAACTCCTGAAGCTCAATTCCAGAAAAATAAACAACCCAATCAAAAAATGGGCCAAAGAACTAAATAGACATTTCTCCAAAGAAGACACACAGACGGCTAACAAACACATGAAAAGATGCTCAACATCACTCATTATAAGAGAAATGTAAATCAATACCACAATGAGGTACCATTTCACGCCAGTCAGAATGGCTGTGATCCAAAAGTCTACAAGCAATAAGTGCTGGAGAGGGTGTGGAGAAAAGGGAACCCTCTTACACTGTTGGTGGGAATGCAAACTAGTACAGCCACTATGGAGAACAGTGTGGAGATTCCTTAAAAAACTGGAAATAGAACTGCCTTATGACCCAGCAATCCCACTGCTAGGCATAAACACCGAGGAAACCAGAATTGAAAGAGACACATGTACCCCAGTGTTCATTGCAGCACTGTTTATAATAGCCAGCACATGGAAGCAACCTAGATGTCCATCAGCAGATGAATGGATAAGAAAACTGTGGTACATATACACAATGGAGTATTACTCAGCCGTTAAAAAGAATACATTTGAATCAGTTCTAAGGAGGTGGATGAAACTGGAGCCTATTATACAGAGTGAAGTAAGCCAGAAAGAAAAACACCAATACAGTATACTAATGCATATATATGAAATTTAGAAAGATGGTAACGATAACCCTGTATGCGAGACAGCAAAAGAGACACAGATGTATAGAAGAGTCTTTTGGACTCTGTGGGAGAGGGAGAGGGTGGGATGATTTGGGAGAATGGAATTGAAACATGTGTAATATCATATAAGAAATGAATTGCCAGTCCAGGTTCAATGCAGGATACAGGATGCTTGGGGCTGGTGCACTGGGATGACCCAGAGGGATGGTACAGGGAGGGAGGTGGGAGGGGGATTCAGGATGGGGAACACATGTACACCCGTGGCAGATTCATGTTAATGTATGGCAAAACCAATTAGCCTCCAATTAAAATAAAAAATTAAATTCAAAAAATAAAATTCAAAAATTGTTATTTGCTCTAATACATTCAAAGAACAAATAAATTTGCAGTGAAAATTTCTTTTTCTTTAAAGAGGAAACATATGTATCAAAGTAAGGGATCTTTCTGCCTATTCATAACTATAAGTCAATAGCGTAATTGTAAAAGATGATACTTCCTACTCATGACTTAAGAGACATTTGACTCTTTGAAGACAACTAAGATGATGGTCCTCTGGTGTATTACCAAATCCCAAGGCTTATGAAACAGAGACATAAAATAAAGCTAAAGCAAAAAGAAGCTTGCTCAAAAAACACAGATGGTTACAACAAATAGCACTTGCTGTGTCCATGCCTGGAACTCACTGGTTTCAGGAAAAGCAAACAGAAAAAAAGACAAGCAAAGCAAGTGGCTGGAAACAGGGAAGTGTGGTGGGTTCCAGCAACAGGCAAGGTCTTTGGCACAGATTTCCAAAGGGGAATCTCTGACACTGGTGCCATTTTGTTCTTCAGAATGAGAAACTGAGAAGGTGAGGTATTGTTACTTGGAGAAGAAGATCTCCCTCCTGGAAAATCTCCCAAGAGCCCCCTTCATGTCTCTGTGCCTCAGACTATAGATGAAAGGGTTCAGCATGGGCGTGACCACTGTGTACATCACTGAAGCAATTATGTCTTTGTCATTGGAGTTGTTTGATGATGGGAAAATGTACAGAACCATAATTGTCCCATAGAATAGGAAAACCACAGAGAGGTGGGAGCCACAGGTGGACAAGGCTTTGTGAATCCCTTTGGTTGAGGGGACTCTCAGGATGGAGACCCCGATGTGGACATGAGACTAGGATGCCAGTTAGTGGTATGATGATTCCCAGTGCCCCCACAGTGAAGATGACCAACTCATTGAGGGAGGTGTCTGAGCAGGGGAGCAAGCAGGGCAGCAAGATCACAAAAGAAATGAGGGATTGTGTTATCAGCACAGAAGGACAGCCAGGCCAGGCTGAGAGTGTGGGACATTGCACTGCTACAGGAGAAGATCCAGGACACAGCCACTAGTGAAATACACAGGTTTCCTCACATGATGGTGGTGTAGTGGAGAGGGTGACAGGCCATCACTGCAAGAAGAAGATTGTCAACACAACCAAAAAATATGAAAAAGTACATCTGTGTTACACACCCTGCATAAGGGATCAATTGATCCCAAGTATGCATGTTTATCAGCTTCTTAGGGACAGTGACAGATGAGAAGGAGACGTTAGTGAAGGCCAAGTGGCTGAGGAAGAAGTACATGGGGGTGTGGAGGTGAGGGTCCAGCCTGATGAGCAGGAGGATGAGCAGGTTGCCTAGCACCATTGTCAGGTACACGCCCAGGAACAGGGCGAAGAACACGCCCTGCTGCTCTGGCCGGAGGGGGAGCCCCAGGAGGAGGAACTTGGACACGATGCACTGGTTCTCCCTCCTCATGCTCGTCTGCTGTCTTCTGCGGATGAAGGAGGGGGGAAAATGTCAGAAGCTTTGACCACACTAGGGTCTCTAATTTACTCTCAGAGAAAAAGAATTTTCTCCTAAATTCCTTTTATCACCTAACGTTGCCAGAGCAAGCAACACATCCTCAGTGCTCAATATGATTCTTTTTGGTGAAAACCAGAGCAAATTCATTCTTCAGTTTTCTTTTTAATTAACAGTGTTTCTGGCATTAAGCTTTTGACTGGAGATACAGGAATAAACAGGTCACACAGGACCTCTTCTCTCTGGATACTAATCCTCTAGGGAACACCTGCCAAAGGACTGACAACGTTATGGACCTGAAGCCAAATTGCTCGTGTTACGATCCTGGCCCCACCTCTTTTTAGCTATATGACTTGGGATACTAAATCTCTCTTGGCTTCATATGTGCCTCTATAATGCAAAGATACCAATATCATACATTCATAGAGTTAATAAGAGCATTCTAATTCAAGGCATATTAATATCTAAGAACAGCATCCTACATAAAATACGTACAAAATTTTCTCAATTATTTTTTTATGACAGGACAAGTATCCAAAAAAACTCAGTATCGAATTCAAGGATTTAATAAAACAGTATTATGAGATGGTCAGCACAAAGGTCCAAGAAACTGGCCTAAAATTTGCATCTATCTGAGCACTGACACTAAGGTGAACTGAGTTCAGATATCACTGGTGTCAATTCCCTGGTAAAACTTGTCTTAATGCATGTTTATCTTCTGGCTAAGAAACAAACCTTCTTTCTGTACATGTATTTCCATCCATTTCTGGTTTTTCATGTTGGCTCAGATCTGGATGTTCAAACGTAGGAAGACACCTGAGATCTGAAATCTGGGGTCTGAGAGCTGAGAGATACTGAAGGAGTGAAGGGTCTATTAGAATTCAGTTACCTGATTGACCATTCACTATTTCCCAATATTGATCTTCACACTGGGTAATTACTGACATTTAATGAACACTATGTCAGACTAATACATTTTTGGAAAATAGCCTCACTAAATTTTGTCAATAGTCCTAAGAAGTAGGTGTTATTAAACTTCATTTTAAACATACTGAGAAGCAGTAGGAAGCTAGCATGATCATATAGTAACTTCTATAGTCACAATTCTCTCGTGTTTTTTAAAATTTATTGGAATCTCTGCTCTTGTGACTCTACTATTTCTCTTTCTCTATAGTTAGAATAGGCAGGATCTTAAAAAATGTTATTTCAAAATTTTAAGGATTCTCTCTGCTTAGATAACTGTTAACAGTCATATTCCTGCAGCCCTGGCTCAGATGGTTAAAGCGTCTGTCTACAATGTGGGAGACCTGGGTTCGAGCCCTGGGTTGGGAAGATCCCCTGGGGAAGGAAATGGCAATCCACTCCAGTACTGTTGCCTGGAAAATCCCATGGACAGAGGAGCCTGGTACACCACAGTCTATGGGGTCGCAAAGAGTTGGACACGACTGAGTGACTTCACTTAGTTTGTAAATGGCTTTTATTTGCCTTCAATTTTGTTCAGTCCATCAATGTTTATTTGTATCTGGAAAATAGAGAAGATAGTAATTTTTTCCATCATTTTACTAACAGGAGTAGTGAAATAAATTAAATAATATCACATAGATACTGTATAGTGGAGCCTGGTCTCAAAGGTTGATTTTCTGATAATCTTTTCACTAGAGCGAGAACCCATTCATTTATTTTTATGGGTGGTAGAGAGGCAACATTTAAATGTGAAATGTGAAAAGTTAAAGTAAAAAGGTAAAATATGCTTGGGAGAGAAAGATAAACATTAACATTGTATGAGAATCTCTCACTAGATGCCTGCTCCAGACCAGGAAGTTACTTGAGGTCATTAATTGACTCAGTTCATAGGACAGAAGGGTCCAGGCTCTGAACCATTCTGCCAAGGACTGCCTTCTCCCTGAAAGTTGCTAGGTCAGACTTAACCCAGGATCACAAAGATCTCTTGGAAGACAACCAGAACGCATAATGAAAACAAGGAGCTGGGAACAAGACAGAAGTGGTGCTATGATTCCATCAACACCATGTGGAAAGAGGTGGCCAGGGAATTGCTCAGTAATAAAGAGAAGTGGCAATCTGGGGGAGTGCAGTCTGGAGAGGATTGGGAGAGAACCTATGGATGGGTCTAATCTTCCTGTCTTCATACCAAATTTTTTCTCCTGAGAAGTAGAGAAATGGAGGGTCAGGTGTCTCAGCCTCCATGAGTCTACAATTTACTATTGAAAAAGTGCTTGCAATGTGTCTAGAATGTCTGGAGCATCTTACACACAAGATCTTTCAGCAATCATCAGGATTCCATTGACAGCAGAGGATGCTGAGCATCACCAAGGCCAAATCCAAAGCTCTCAAGTGGGGAAAAGACAAAGATTTGAGTGTATACATATGTGCCACCAGAAATGAGCCTTTTGTTTCTAAAATGTATTACCAAAATTGAAAAAGTGTGTCAAAAGTATTGGGTTTCCAGTACTGTTGGAATATTTACATCACTGACAAATGGATGCCAGAAGTGCCTCAAAGGGGCTTCCTTTGGAGCTGCCTGTGTGCATTCTGGTCTCATCCAAATGGAAAGCTAAAATATGAGACCATTATGCACACACACACACACACACACACACACACACACACACACCCCTGTACCTTCTGTGTGAAGTAAGTCAAAATGTGGGGTGGTTTTTTTTTTGCACAAAGATACTTACACAGTATCACAGACAAACACCTCCCAAATGGATTTTTATTTTTCTCTAACTTGGGCTTCCCAGGTACCACAATGGTAAAGTATCTGCCTGCCAATTCAGGAGACACAAGAGACCCAGGAGACCCGGGTTCAATCCCTGGGTTGGGAAAATCCCCTGAAGTAGGAAATAGCAACCCACTACAGTATTCTTGCCTGGAACATTCCATGGACAGAAGAGCCTGGTGGGCTATTGTTCATTGGGTCACAAAACAGTCAAAGATGACTTTGCACACACATACACACACACATGCTCAAACTATTAGTAGACGAATACAGTCAGGATGTGAGTCAGCTTCAAATCTATGCAAAACTCACAAAGAAAATGCACATGTGCAGTACAGCTACACACAGAGAACTCTCAAGCATCCTATACCACAGACATTGTAGACCAAGAAGTCATACATATTCAAATCATGAATTATGCACAAGGCCTTACATTCAGCACACAAGCAACGAATGGAAGTAAAAGGAGCACACACTGATAGGAAATCTCCAGCTTCTCTGGAATTCCAATTACACATACACACATAGTCATACAACATAACACACACACACAGATACATGCAATTTCTCTCATGGTCACACATGCACACATTTACACACAGACACACATGAACAATTTGGAGATTTCTGACCTTCTTCTGAGCTATAACAGTGCTATAAGTTCAGATACCTTCTGCTGCTTCTTTCTGTCACGTGACTCTTCACTTTCTGCTCAAAAGATCCAGTATCCAAAGAAAAAGAGCAAACCTTGGTGGCTCAAGGACCTTTACAGACTCTCATGTCTATTCAGCAACCTCAAAACAACAGGCAAGAAGGTCTTCTTTGACTCATCAGAAAGAAACCCCAGAGGGAAACAGCCACCAACCCCTGACTAGAGAAGCAGTCAACTGGGGCTAATTGCCCAGCTTCCTCCTGGCCCCTTGATGGGGAGTATGTTTAGTGTCCAGAGAGGCTGAGCTATACCTGGGGCCACAGGAGATATTGTCCCTAAAGTCAGTGGTACCCTGGGCTTCTGGTCAAACCTCTGGGTGGGAAGTGGAAGTCCCCTTATTGCCCACAGCTTCTGCTCCATGAGTTCAGATTCTCTGTATGGCAGTGTATGGTACAGACAGTGTAAGGAACTCAGCAAGCTTCTGCAGGCTCCACAACACATACACAGGCTTCCATTAAAACACAAAGCCCCTTAAAATGTACAGGGCTGTTTGATAGCATTCATTCTGACCGGTGTGAGATAGTACCTCATTGTGGTTTTAATTTGCATTTCTCTGATAATGAATGATGTTGAGCATAAATGCTGGAAAGAATGCGGAGAAAAAGGAACTCTTTTACACTGCTGGTGGGAATGCAAACTAGTACAGCCACTATGGATAACAGCATGGAGATTCCTTAAAAAACTGGAAATAGAACTGCCTTATGACCCAGCAATCCCACTGCTGGGCATACACACCGAGGAAACCAGAATTGAAAGAGACACATGTACCTCAATGTTCATCACAGCACTGTTTACAATAGCTAGGACATGGAAGCAACCTAGATGTCCATTGGCAGATGAATGATTAAGAAAGCTGTAGTACAAATACACAGTGGAATATTACTCAGCTATTAATAAGAATGCATTTGAATCAGTTCTAGTGAGGTGGATGGAACTAGAGCCTATTGTACAGAGTGAAGTCAGAAAGAAAAACACCAGTACAGTATATTAATGTATATATGGAATTTAGAAAGATGGTAACAATGACCCTATATGAGAGACAGCAAAAGAGACACAGATGTAAAGAACAGACTTTTGGACTCTGTGGGAGAAGGCGAGGGTGGGTGATTTGAGAGAATAACACTGAAACATGTATATTACTGAAAATTTGTTCCTGAACTACGAAAAGACACCAGGATTCTTGGCCTCCAGAGGAGAAGAATTCAATCCAGGGCCAGAGACAAGGCTTGATTGCTCAGAGATTTTGTGTAATAAAATTTTATTAAAGTATAAAGGAGATAGAGAAAGCTTCTGACATAGGCATCAAAAGGGGGCAGGAAGAGTACCTCCTTGCTAGTGTTAGCAATGGAGTTATATACTCTCCAATTAGTTATTACAGTGAATCAAAAGAATGTCTGGAGGTTATAAAGACCTCACTAGACCTATTCCCATAATTTACATTTTAAGATAACAGGATTAGCCAGAAGGTTTTTGCTAGAGACTGTCCTCAAGCAGGATACATTATTGTTATATAATCCTAAGAAATGTAGAGGGGAAAAAAAAATGTTTGTCTTTTCTTCCTCCTTGAGAATTCCAGACCCCTCTCTCCTTGGGGATCCCTGGACTTCTTATCGACCTGCCTAGGAAATGACTCTCATTACCATATGTGAAATAGATTGCCAGTCCAGGTTCGATGTATGAGACAGTACGCTCAGGGCAGGTGCAATGGGATGACCCTGAGGGATGGGACGGGGAGGGAGGTGGGAGCAGGGTTCAGGATGGGGAACACATGTGCACCCGTGGCTGATTCATGTCAATGTATGGCAAAAACTGCTACAATATTGTAAAGTAATTAGCCTCCAATTAAAATTAATGAATTAATTAAAAAATGTACAGGGCTCTGTACATACTTCAATTGAAGTAGGGCTTCCCTTGTGGCTCAGCTGGTAAAGAATTAACCTGCAATGTGGGAGAGTGGGGCTTGATACCCGTGTTGGGAAGATCCCCTGGAGAAGGGAGAGGCTACAATCCCACATTCTGGCCTGGAGAATTTCAAGAACTGTATGGTCCATGGGGTTGCAAAGAGTTGGACACAACTGAGCGGCTTTCACATTCACTTTCATTGAATCTATAACTCTGGAAAAAAGACTCAGGGCTCTTCGTCTAGTAAGAAAGCACACCTGAGCAAGTTATCAAAGAGCTCAGATTCAGTTTCTTCAACTTGGAAACAATGATCATATTCTTCATGTGAGTTTGAAGGATGCTTGCATGAACACATAATGAAAGCTTAACAAACGGTAGGGTTTGTTCTCAATGTCTTTGGACATTGACAAGGATCAGCTATGGCTCATGATAGACAATTCTGGTTAGTAATTGTTGAATGAATTCATCTGTTCATTTATTCATTCACTCATTCACTTAAATAATCATTAAGACTCTCTTTAAAGTAAACACTTATTTATGCTCTGGAGACAAAACAGCAAATAATATCAACAGAAATAAATCCCTTTTGTGGAACACATACTCAAGTGGGAGGAGGTGTAGGAAAAAAATGTTAATGCAAAATGAATGGCAGGTAAATGGTGAAAAGCTCTGGGGTCTGATAAAAGTCAGGCATGGAGCTAGGGAGAATCAAGAAGCTCAGAAAATAGCCAGTGTTACAAGACTACTTTTTCTCAGAAACCTAGACATTTGTCCAATCAAGTGACTCCAAGTCTGTAAACTGGTTTGTACTACTTTACACCCATTAGAATGGCTAAAATGGAAAGGACCACTGATATAAAATGTTGTTGAAGCTATGACAAACTGGAACTCATATAAACTGCTTGTGGGACAATAAAACAGTTTGGAAATTTATTTATATATACCAAAATATATACCAAATTAAATATATACTAAAAAAGATAACTAATAAGGACCTACTGCATAGTACAGGGAACTCTACTCAATACTCTGTGATGATCTATATGGGTAAAGAATCTTAAAAAAAAAAGAGGATATGTGTATATGTATAACTGATTCACTTTGCTGAACAGCAGAAATTAACACAACATTGAACGTAAACTATATTCCAATAAATATTTTAAAAAACAGAAGTACCAAAAAGAGGGAAAAGTTCAACATATACTACCTAGCATGATTAGGTATTTGTCCAGAGAAAATGAATGAATATACCTATATATAGACTTATACAAGAATTTTCATAACAGCTTTACTTAATAGCCAGAAACTGGGAACAGCCACATACCCATCAAAAAAATCTGTGGCATGTCCATACAATGGAATACTATTCATCAATTTTTAAAAATGAACTACTGATGCACAGTACAACACAAATGAATCTCAAAATGCTTATGCTGAATGAATGAAGAACACACACTGTAATAAACTTAAATAAACTTCTTAAATTAACTTGTAGAAGATGCAAACTAAACCATGCGGTGGAAACAGATTAGTGTTTTCCCTGGGGACAGATGGGAGGAGCAAAGAGAGAGCAGTAAGGTAGGAATTAGGAAAATTCATAATCATTATGAGCTATACAAATGTCAAAACTGGGCAAATAGTGTACTTTAGACATACAAAGTTTATTGTATGCCATTTATAACCTTCTAAATCCACGTGGTTTTAAAGAAACAATAACAAAATCAAGTATGACCATGTTTTTCCTCTATTGAATCCCTTTTAACGGGTTCCCAAATCCTCAGAATGAAAACCAGAAAGTCTACTAGAATGGTTAATTTTATGTGTCAATTTGGCTAGGCTGCAGGACTCAGCTATTTGGTCAAACACAACTCTAGATGTTTCCATGAAGGTATTTTTGGATGAGATTAACATTGCAATCTGGACTCTGATTAAAGCAGATTGTCCCCCATAATGTAGGTGGGCCTTATTCAATTAGTTGAAGGAAGTGTTAGTCACTCAGTCGTGTTTGACTCTGTATGACCCTATGGACTGTAGCCCACCAGGCTCTTCTGTCCATGGAATTCTCTGGGCAAGAATACTGGAGTGGGTTGCCATTCCCTTCTCCAGGGGATCTTCCCGACCGAGGAATTGAACCCAAATCTCCCACATTGCTGGCAGACTCTTCGCTGACTGAGCCACCAGAAGAAGAGTGATTCTCCTAAAGAAGAGGCACTTTTGCCCCCAGACTACCTTCAGACTCAAACTACAACTTGTCCATGGGTTCCAGGCTGCCAACCCACGCTGCCAAATTTGTACTTGCTAGCATCTCCAATTACACAAGCCAATTCCAATGAATCTCTCTCTCTCTTTCACACACACACACACACACACACACACACACACACACACACACACCCTATTTGTTCTATTTCTCTAGAGAACCTTGACTAATACACCTGCTATGACCTTAAGTACCCTACGGATCTGGTTCTCTGATATCTCTAAACTTATCACCTGCCATCCCTCCCCTACTTGTCCCTGTCCAGCTATAGAGGCCCCTCGGTGTCCCTGGAATAGGCCAGGCACCATCTCACCTCAGAGGACTTCTAGGTGCTAATTTCCATGCTTCAAATACTTTTGCCCAGATAGCTCCATGGCTCACTTACCTGTCCTCACTAACAACTTTGGATGTTATCTTTTCAATGAACTCTACCTGGACCATGTGAAATCAAATTATGAATCTCACCCCTAGCACTCTTGAACCCCCTTTTTGTGATGGGCTTACCTGGTGGCTTAGACAGAAAAGAATCTGCCTGCAATGTGGGAGACCTGGGTTTGATCCCTGGGGTGGGGAGATTGTCTGGAGAAGGGACCAGCTACCCACTCTAGTATTCTGGCCTGGAGAATTCCATGGGCAGAGGAGCCTGGCAGGCTACGGTCCATGGGGTTGCAAAGAATCAGACCTTACCCCTAGCACTCTCGATCCCCCTTTTTAAGTCTCCTTTATTCATAGAAGTTTTTACCTACCAACAAACCCAGAATTTATCTATTTCAGACAAAAACCCATCTTCTGTAGAGCTTACTTTCCAGTAAAGTAACAATGACAAAAAATAAGTAAAGCTTACGGTGTGTTGGAAGGTTCAAAACTACTACGGAAAAAAAAGGAGCATAATGAGCAGGATCAGGCAAGCTGGAATGTAAACTCTACAAGCGGATCAATTTTCTTTTTTAACTTGTATTCCTAGAATGTAGAAAATTGCCTGACACCTAGTAGTCATGCAGTAAATATTTTTGTGCGCATTAACTGTAAGTTCATGTGTTTAGTTTTTTCCTATTAAAAGTGTGATGTCTGGGTAAAAGACAACCCTTATTTTCCCATACTAAAATTAATCAGACAGCAGAAGGCTGTTCTCAACACAAAAATCTAATTTAGATGAAAAAATTATAGTTTTCCTAGAATGGAGAAATTTGGTAATCAGATTGACTACTCTGTGGTCTGCTACTGTCACGGATACAATCAAATTAGAGTCTATTTCAGTTTTAGCAAACCATCAAAAGTACTTTATTAGCTAAATTCTGCAGCGAGAAGCTAGCATTCTGGACTTCATTAAAAGTAAAACTTAGAAACTTAACTGAATATTTGTGTCTGGAAAACACTAGACAAGTAAGGATAAAGGACTTATTTCTAAATGTTTATATCTAATTTACTTAAGCAGATAGAAATTCTAAGTTACAATGAAAAGTTATATCACCTATTACTAAGGAGGGTTCTTTAACTTATCAAAAGAATATTCCATAAAACTTAATCTGACTCTACTTGAGATTCCAAAATGCTCACTTCATTATAGAAAGTGAAGTGTAACACATTAGAGAATTTTGACCATCTACCACCTGAGTATCAGAAACCCAGGGTATGAGAAGGTACATGTATGCATGCTTGTTAAGTGGTTTCAGTCCGACTCTTTGCAACCTCATGGACTGTAGCCTGCCAGGCTCCTCTGTCCGTGGAATTCTCCAGGCAAGAATACAGGAGTGGATTGCTATGTTCTACTCCAGAGGATCTTCCTGAGCCAGGAATCTAACCCTCATCTTCTGCATTGGCAGGCAGTTTCTTTACCACTAGAGCCACCTGGGAAGCCCATGAAGGTGTAGCTTGATCCAACATACAACCATATTTCACACCTCTAATCTTAGCCTAAATTAAAGGGCTGAGCCACAGGAGTCCTGGGAGAAGGTGTCCCTAATGTCACTAACATGTTAGCCACCCCTCTGCCTGCTCATGAGGAGGAGAAGAGGTGAATGCCCTTGACCTTTGAAGAACTCAGCAATGAACTCGGCAATGCCTCCTCATATATCGCAGTACGGTCCAGACAGAGCAGTATTAACCTTTGAGAGTCCCACACCACTGATCTCCAATTGTATTAGAGCACACACTCCACTGTTACCATTTATTCCATCCATATAGAACCACAAAAGACCCACAAAATCCAGAACAACCTTGATAAAAATGAACTAGGATCTAATAAACGTGAAGGAACGGTTACCCATAGGAGATAGGTCAGGAGTGGGACAGAAAGAATGTGGGATGGGAACCAATATTGATATGGATTATAAAATTTCAGCCTGTTTAGATATATTAAAACTCATGAGCTCAAGTTGACACCAAAGAGTTCTTTCCAGCCTCTCCTTTTCCATATACATGGCATCCTTCCCCAACTGATGAATTACTCCTTTTTCCAGAATAAGTTTATTAATTTGATAAAGTTTTGAATATAAGTAATTTCAGAATATTGAACTCAAACCACTGTTAATGACAAACTAACTTCCCCTCAAACACTTACTTAGTGTTTATATACAAAATTATGTGTTTGATAATTACTTAATTTATTTTCCCCTTTAGTCTGATTATGGTATTAATTTGAAATATAGTTAAGCTCATTTTTGGTTTATTCTACTTTGCTTTATTTTCCATTATCTTCTGTTTATTTTTTAGTAGGTAAAAGATAACATAGTCAAATTATACAAATGAATATGCTCATCTCCTCATCTTTTTCTATTCATTCCCACCTACATCCTGTAGGTAAACAGTCTCATTAGTTTCTGATTTATTCTTTCTGTGCTTCTTGCTCAGTGAGAAGTTACATTTATATATTGGGTTGGCCAAGAAATTCATTTGGTTTTTCCATACCATCTTATGGAAAAACACAAACAAATATTTTGGCCAACCCAATATTAGCTTCCCTTCATTTTCACATGAGAAGTAGCATTATATAGATGCTCTTTTATGTTTCTTTTTTCCATTTATTTATTTTTAACATAAATTTATTTATTTTAATTGGTGGCTAATTAATTTACAATATTGCATTGTTTTGCTATACATCAACATTAATCTGCCACAGGGTTAATAATATAGCTTGGAAATCCCTTCACATTGATTCATAGGTATCTTTGTCATTAATTTTTCATAGCTGAAAAGTATTCAATTGCACTGATGTTCCACAGAGTTTTCTTTTGAAGCCCTAGAATAGGATAACACTGATAAATGTATCAAATGCCATCTAACTGTGTACTTCAAATGGTTAAAATGGTACATTTCATGTTGTGTCATTATACTACAATGGGCTTTTCAGGTGGCTCAGTGGATTCAGGGGATGCATGTTCAATCTCTGGCTTGCGAAGATCCCCTGGAGAAGGAAATGGCAACCCATTCCAGTATTCTTGCCTAGGAAATCCCATGGACAGAGGAGTCTGGCAAGCTACCGTCCATAGGGTTGAAAAGAGTTGGATACAACTGAGTGACTGAGTACACACTCACATTATACTACAATGAAAAAATTTTTAAGGGAAAGTAAGACGTAATTTCTACATAATGTAAAGCACAGAAAAAGAATTGTATAATAATAAGAATATATGATTAATTGTTCAATAGAGGAGGAAATGAAATAACATGTATGTTTAATTAATCGAAAGGGAATAAGAGAAGAGACAATAAATAGGAAATCAGATATCTTAATTAGAAAGCTTGTAGAAATACAGAGACTTCCTTGGCAGTCCAGTGCTTAGGACTGTGTGCTCCCAATGTGGGGAAAATGTGTTCAATCCCTGGTTGGGGAACTAGGATCCTACTTTGACACATGATGCAGCAAAAAAAAAAAAAAGAAAGAAAGAAAAGAAAACATATAGAAATAACAGACAATATACATTCAAATACATTCTATCCTTTATTATTGGATGTTAAGAGAGAAATTTTTCCAGTAGTCCTGTATGGATGTGAGAGTTGAACTATAAAGAAAGCTGAGCACCAAAGAATTGATGCTTTTGAACTGTGGTATTGGAGAAGACTCTTGAGAGTCCCTTGGACTGCAAGGAGATCCAACCAGTCCATCCGAAAGGAGATCAATCCTGAGTGTTCACTGGAAGGACTGATGTTGAAGCTGAAACTCCAATACTGTGGCCACTTGATGCAAAGGGCTGACTCATTTGAAAAGACTCTGATGCTGGGAAAGATTGAAGGTGGGAGAAGGGGACGACAGAAGATGAGATGGTTGGATGGCATCACCTACTCAATAGACATGAGTTTGGGTAGACTCCAGGAGTTGGCGATGGACAGGGAGGCCTGGTGTGCTGCAGTCCATGGGATTGCAGAGTCAGACATGACGAGCAGCTAACTGAACTTAACTGAAGAGATAAATTCTCCAGAAATACAATGAGTGTCAATCCATGTATAAAAAGCAAAACTCAACTTTACACTACTAGCAACTAACACTTAACAGATAGACATTAAAAGAAAATGAGCAAAAGAACTAAACAGACATTTCTCCAAAGAAGGCATACAGATGGCTAACAAACACATGAAAAGATGCTCAACATCACTCATTATCAGAGAAATGCAAATCAAAACCACAACGAGGTACCATCTCACGTCGGTCAGAATGGCTGCTATCAAAAAGTCTACAAAAAATAAATGCTGGAGAGGGTGTGGAGAAAAGGCAACCCTCTTACACTGTTGGTGGGAATGCCAACTAGTACAGCCACTATGGAGAACAGTGTGGAGATTCCTTAAAAAACTGGAAATGGAACTGTCATATGACCCAGCAATCCCACTGCTGGGCATACACACTGAGGAAACCAGGATTGAAAAAGACACATGTACCCCAATGTTCATTGCAACACTGTTTACAATAGCCAGGAGTTGGAAGCAACCTAGATGTCCATCGGCAGACAAATGGATAAGAAAGCCATGGTACATATACACAGTGGAATATTACTCAGGTATTAAAAAGAAGACATTTGATTCAGCTCTAATGAGGTGGATGAAACTGGAGCCTATCATACAGAGTGCAGTAAGTCAGAAAGAAAAACACCAATATAGTATGTTAACGCATATATATTGAATTTAGAAAGATGGTAACGATGACCCTATATGCGAGTCAGCAAGAGACACAGATATAAAGAACAGACTTTTGGACTCTGTGGGAGAAGGTGAAGGTGGGATGATTTGAGAAAATAGCATTGAAACATGTATATTACCATATATGAATTATATCGCCAGTCCAGGTTTGATGCATGAGACAAGGCGCTCAGGGCCGGTGCACTGGGATGACCCTGAGGGATGGGATGGGGAGGGAGGTAGGAAAGGGGTTCAAGATGGGCAACACATGTGAGTGTATGGCAAAAAACACTACAATATTGCAAAGTAATTAGCTTCCAATTAAAATAAATTAATTAATTTTTTAAAAAAGTTTCAAGCAAAGTGATGGAAAAAATACCATGTAAACACTAACCAGAAGAAAGCTGGGAATGGTTTAATCACTAAATCGCGTCTGACTCTTGCAACACCATGGACTGTAGCCAGCCAGGGTCCTCTGTCCATGGGATTCTCTAGGCAAGAGTAGTGGAGTGGATTGCCATTTCCTTCTCCAGGGGATCTTCCTGATCCAGGAATCGAACCCCTTTCTCCTGCATTGCAGGAAGATTCTTTACTGACTGAGCTACAAGGGAAGCCCCAAAAGAAAATTAGTATATCTTATTAACATCAGAAGAAGTAACTGAGATGTTATATAAGGAGCCATTGCTAAAGAGAAATGTCTCCTAATTATAAATGCAGTGGTGTTTTGTTAAATGAATAAAAATGGCTCTCTACTGTAAGGGAGACTTGATCTGTAGTATTTGCTAATTTCTGTAGTGTTCCATTCAGTTTAGTTCAGTTGCTCAGTAGTGTCCGACTCTGCGACCCCAGGGACTGCAACATGCTAGATTTCCCCGTCTATCATCAACTCCTGGAGCTTGATAAAAGTGTAATTCTCCCTAATTATGACTGGTTTCAATCCACTAGCATGTTGTCATTGAACCTGGAGTTTATATAAGGCATTCAAAACCAGCTTGAAGCCAATGCATCCAATTTCAGCATACATTACATAGAAGAATCAGTCCACCAAGAGCAGATCATGGTGCTCAATCTGTGTGTCCCCAACAACACAGTATAAAAATGTTTTGCATAAGATTTTTCACATATTTTATGACACAATGGAAAAACAGAAAAAATAAAGTTAAGAATATTTAAAAATCCAAGTAACAAACTGGACTTTGTTGGCATATTAACAACACTACAACATGACAGCTGGATCTATCATGTCAAGGTGAATAGATGGGGAAAAATGAAAATAGTGACAGACTTTCTTTTTTTGGGCTCCAAAATCACTACAGACAGTGACTGCAGCCATGAAATTAAAAGACGCTTGCTCCGTGGAAGAAAAGCTGTAACAAACCTGCTGCTGCTGCTGCTGCTGCTAAGTCGCTTCAGTCGTGTCCGACTCTGTGCAACCCCACAGATGGCAGCCCACCAGACTCCCCCATCCCTGGGATTCTCCAGGTGAGAACACTGGAGTGGGTTGCCATTTCCTTCTCCAATGCATGAAAGTGAAAAGTGAAAGTGAAGTCACTCAGTCGTGTCCGACTCTTCGCGACCCCATGGACTGCAGCCTACCAGGCTCCTCCACCCATGGGATTTTCCAGGCAAGAGTACTGGAGTGAGGTGCCATTGCCTTCTCCCTAGACAGTATATTAAAAAGCAGACATCACTTTGGTGATAAAGGTCCATATAGTCAAAGCTATGGTTTTTCCAGTAGTCATGTATGAATGTGAGAGTTGGACTGTAGAGAATGTTGAGTGCTGAAGAACTGATATTTTTGAACTGTGCTGCTAAAGAGGACTCTTGAGAGTTCCCTGGACAGCAAGGAGATCAAATCAGTCAATCCTAAAGGAAATCAACCCTGAATATTCACTGGAAGGACTGATGCTGAAGCTCCAATACTTTGACCACCTGATGCAAAGATCCAACTCATTGGAAAAGACTCCGATGCTGGGAAAGACTGAGGAGGAGAAGGGGGCACAGAGGATGAGATGGTAGGATGGCATCACCGACTCAATGGACATGAGTTTGAGCAAACTCTGGGAGATAGTGAAGGACAGGGAAGCCTGGCATGCTGGTGTTCAGGGGGTTGCAAAGACTGGACACAGCTGAATAACTAAACAACAATATGAAAGCAGAATGCATTTTCATTTGAAGTCTCGCAGAGTTGCCAACCATGCAATAATTTTAGAAGATATATATCACTGTGCTCAAGACTGTAAACAGAGGATTTAGTGATTCTCATCTGAAGAAGTTACCCCTAAAGACAAATATTTCTAGGGCTTGTTTCATATCTCTGTTTCTGAGGCTATAGATAAAGGGGTTCAGCATGGGCGTAACCACTGTATATATGACTGAAGCAATTATGTCTTTGTCATTGGAGTTCCATAATGAGGAGAAAAAGTAAGCACCAGCAAGTGTCCCATAGTACAAAGATACCACAAAGAGGTGGGAGCCACAGGTGGAGAAGACTTTAAAGAGTCTCTTAGTGGACGGGACCCTCAGGAAAATGGTCCCTATACGAACATATGAGCCCAAGATGCTACTCAGAGGCAAGATGAACAGCATTCCTCCTTCAGTAAAGATGACCAGCTCATTGATGGAAATGTCTGAACAGCTCATCTTCAGGAGGGCAGGGAGGTCACAGAAGAAGTTGGGGATGGTATTTTCAGCACAGAAGGACAGTTGGACCAAGAGGAGGGTGTGCAACAGGGCATGGATACAACAGAAGAACCAGGACACAGCTACCAATGAGATACACAGCTCCTGCCTCATGACAGTGGTGTAGTGAAGTGGCTGACATATGGCCACGTACCTGTCATATGCCATCACTGCAAGAAGGAAGTTGTCAAGACAGCCAAAAAGTATGAACAAATACATCTGGGAAATGCACTCCACGTAGGGGATGGATTGTTGCTGAGTATGCATGTTCATCAGCATCTTAGGGATGGTGACAGATGAAAAGGAGACATCAGTGAAGGCCAAGTGGCTGAGGAAGAAGTACATGGGGGTGTGGAGGCGAGGGTCCAGCCTGATGAGCAGGACGATGAGCAGGTTGCCCAGCACTGTGGTCAGGTACACGCCCAGGAACAGGGCAAAGAATATGCCCTGCTGCTCTGGCAGGATGGGGAGCCCCCGGAGGAGGAACTCTGACATGCTGCTCTGGTTCTCCTTCCTCATGGTCTGCTCATGTCTGCTGCGGATGAAGGAGAGGGGAAAAGGTCAGAAGCTTTGATATTGTGATTAAGGCTGCCACACTAAGGTCTCTCTGGCTTCTCTGGTGGCTCAGACAGTTAAGAGTCTGCCTGCAATGCGAGAGACCTGGGTTCAGTTTCCGGGTTGGAAAGATACCCTATAGAAGGAAATGGCAATCCACTCCAGTATTCTTGCCTGGAAAATCCCATGGATGGAGGAGCCTGGCAGGCTACAGTCCATGGCGTTGCAAGGAGTCAGACACAACTGAGCGACTAACACACATACACACTAAGGTCTCTAACTTACTCATAGAGAAGAAAAATTTTCTCCTAAATTTCTTTTATCACCTAGTGCTATCAGAGCAAGTGACAAATCCTCAATGCTCAATAGATTAATTTGGATGGAGACCAGAGTAAATTCATTCTTTGGTTTTCTTTTTAATTAACCATGTTTCTGGCACTAAGCTTTTGACTAGAAAGTGAAAATTGCTCAGTTGAGTCTGACTCTTTGTGACCCCATGGACTATACAGTTCATGGAATGCTCCAGGCCAGAATACTGGAGTGGGTAGCTATTCCCTTTTCCAGGCAATCTTTCCAACCCAGAGATCAAACCCAGGTCTCCCACATTGCAGGTGGATTCTTTATCAGATGAGTCAAGATATCAGAATAAACAGGGAGCACAGGGCCTCTTCTGTCTGGATACTAACCTTCTAAGGAACACCTGCCAAAGGACTGACTAATGTTATGGACCTGAAGCCAGATTCCTCATGCTCGATCCTGGCCCCACTGCTTTCTAGCTGTATGACTTGGGATGCTAAATCTCTCTCAGCCTCTTGCTGTGCCTCTGTAATGCTGAGATACCAAAATCACACATCACACATTCATAGAGTTAATCAGAGGGCTATAATTCAATGCACATTAATTAGTTAATTAATTATCTAGGAGCAGAAGGGCTGTAACGGCACACAAGCACAGGCAGCTGCAATGGCGCACAAGGAGATCCAACCAGTCCATTCTGAAGGAGATCAGCCCTCAGTGTTCTTTGGAAGGAATGATGCTGAAGCTGAAACTCCAGTACTTTGGCCACCTCATGCGAAGAGTCGACTCTTTGGAAAAGACTCAGGCTGGGAGGGACTGGGGGCAGGAGGAAAAGGGGATGATAGAGGATGAGATGGATGTGAGTTTGAGTGAACGGGAGTTGGTGATGGACAGGGAGGCCTGGCGTGCTGTGATTCATGGGGTCACAAAGAGTCGGACACGACTGAGGGACTGAACTGATTGACTGACCTGACTGACTGAACTGACTGACTGACTGAAGAGCAGAATCCTGCATAAGATACATACAAAATTTTATCGATTACTTTTATGACAGGATAAGGATCTTAAAACCCAGTATCAAATTCAGGGACTTAATAAAACAGTATTATGAGATGATCAGCACAAGGACCAAGAAACTGGCCTACAATTTGCATCTATCCGAGCTCTCACACTCTTAAGGTGAACTTCTGAGTTTGGATCCTATTAGTGGGATAAATTCCCTGGGGGAACATATTTTTGTTGTTGTTCAGTCACTCAGTCATGTCTGACTCTTTGCGACACCATGGACTGCAGTAAACAAGACTTCCCTGTCCTTCACTATCTCCCAGAGTTTGCTCAAACTCATGTCCGTTGAGTTGATGATGCTATCCAAATATCTCATCCTCTGTCGCTCCCTTCTCCTCCTGCCCGCGATCTCTCCAGCAATCTTTTCCAATGAATTGATCTTTTCAACAGGTGGCCAAAATACTGGAGCTTCAGCTTCACTATCAGTCCTTCCAATGAATATTCAGGGTTGATTTCCTTTAGGATTTACTGGTTTGATCTCCTTGCTGTCTATGGGACTCTCAAGAGTCTTCTTTGGCACCACAGTTTGAAAGTTCAATTCTTTGGCACTCAGGTTTCTTTATGGGTCAACTCTTACATCCATACATGACTACTGGAAAATGATAGCTTCGACTATATATACCTTTGTCAGCAAAGTGATGCCTCTCCTTTTAATACATTGTCTAGGTTTGTCATAGCTTTTCTTCCAAGGAGCAAGTGTCTTTTAATTTCGTGGCTGCAGTCACTGTCTGCAGTGATTTTGGAGCCCAAGAAAATAAAATCGTCACTGTTTCCATTGTTTCCCCGTCTGTTTGCCATGAAGTGATGGGACCAGATGCCATGATCTTTGGTTTCTGAATGTTGAGTTTTAAGCCAGCTTTTTCACTCTCCTCTTTCACTTTCATCAAGAGGCTTTTTAGTTCCTTTTTGCTTTCTGCCATTAGGGTGGTGTCATCTGCCTATCTGTGATTATTGACATTTCTCTTGGCAATCTTGATTCCAGCTTGTGCTTCATCCAGCCTGGCATTCTGCATAAAAGTTAAATAAGAAGAGTGACAATATACAGCCTTGACATATTGCTTTCCCAACTTGGAACCAGTCCGTTTTTCCATGTCCAGTTCTAACTGTTGCTTCTTGACCTGCATATAGGTTTCTCAGGAGGCAGGTAATATGATCTGGTATTCCCATCTCTCTTAGAATTTTCCATAGCTTTGACTGTGATCTACGCAGTCAAAGGCTTAAGTGTAGTCAGTGAAGCAGCAGTAGATGTTTTTGTGGAACTTTCTTGCTTTTTCTATGATCCAATGTATGTTGGCAATTTGATCTCTGGTTCCTCTGCCTTTTCTGAATCCAAATGAACATCTGTAAGTTCTTGGTTCATGCACTGTTGAAGCCTAGCTTAGAGAATTTTGAGCATGACCTTGCAAGCCTATGAAATGAGTGCAATTGTGCAGTAGTTTGAATATTACTTGGCATTATCCTTCTTTGGGATTGGAATGAAAACTGGCCTTTTCCAGTGCCTTGACCACTGCTGAGTTTTGCAAATTTGTTCACATATTGAATGCAGCATTTTAACAGCATCATCTTTTAGGATTTGAAATGTCTCAGCCAGAATTCTATTATCTCTGCTAGCTTTGTTCAGAGTAATGCTTCCTAAACCCCACTTGACTTCAACTCCAGGCTGTCTGGCTCTAGGTGAGTGATCACACACCATCATGGTTATCTGGGCCATTAAAACATTTTTTGTACAGTTCTTCTGTGTATTCTTTCCATCTCTTCTTAATATCTTCTGCTTCTGTTTGGTCCATACTGTTTCTGTTATTTATTGAGCCCATCTTTGCCTGAAATGTTCCCTTTGATCACTAATTGTCTTGTTTATCTTCTTGTCAAGAAATAAACCATCCTTCTGTACATGTATCTTCAAACATTTCTGGTGCTTCCTGTTGACTCAGATCTGGGTGTTCATAGGTAGGAAGACACCTGAGATCTGGGATCTGAG
The DNA here is from genome assembly GCF_023091745.1 of Budorcas taxicolor. Taxonomy (NCBI): domain Eukaryota; kingdom Metazoa; phylum Chordata; class Mammalia; order Artiodactyla; family Bovidae; genus Budorcas; species Budorcas taxicolor. The sequence continues at coordinate 152,767,656 of NC_068920.1, read as the reverse complement.
AGCTAGGAGATACTGAAGGATTGGAAGGGTCTATTAGAATTTAGTTGCCTGATTGACCATTCATGATTCCCCAATATTGATCTTCACACTGGATAATTATTGACATTTAATGAACACTATGTCAGACTAATACATTTTTGGATAATAGCTTCACTAATTTTTTTCAACAGTCCTAAGAGGTAGGTGTTATTAAACCTCATTGTCAACACACTCAGAAGGAGTAGGAAGCTAGCATGTTCATACAATAGCTTCTATAGTCACAATCATTTCTTTTGTTTTTTTTTTTAAATTTATTGGAACATCTATTCCTATGACTCTACTATTTCTCTCTCTCTCTTTATTTAGAGAAAATAGCCAGGAACTTAAGATGTGTTATTTCAAGATCTGATGGAGTCTTCTACTCAGATAACTGTCAACACTCATATTCCTGCAGTTCTTTAGTCTGTAAATGGCTTTTACTTGCCTTCAATTTTGTTCAGTCCATCAGTGTTTATTTATGTCTGGAAAGTAGAGAAAACTTTCTTGCCTTGAAAATCCCATGAACAGAGGAGCCTGGTGGGCTACAGTCCATGGGGTTGCAAACAGACATGACTGAGCACAATTGTACACACACACACACACACACACACACACACACACACACTCACTCAAACTATTAATAGGTGAATACAGTCAGGATGTGAGTCAGGAAAACTCCCAAACAAAAGGCACATGTACAATTCAGCTACACAGAGAGAACTCTCAAGCATCCCCTGCACAGACACTGCAGTCCAAGAGGTTATTCATATTTGAATCATGAGCCATGCAGAAGGCATTACACACAGCACACAAGCAAAGAACGCAAGTCAAATAAGCACACACTGATAGGAAATTTCCAGCTTCTCTGGAAATCCAGTTACACAAACACACATAGTTATACAACACAACACATACACAGATACATGCAATGTCCCTCATGGTCACAGATGCACACATTTGCACACAGACACACATGCACGACTGTGGAGATTTCTGGGCTCCTCCTGAGCTACCTTCAGATACCTTCCACTTCTTTCTGTTACCTGAATCCTCACTTTCTGCCCAAAAGACCCAGCATCCAAAGAAAAAGAGCAAAGCTTGGTGGCCTGAGGACCTTTACAGACATGAGAGTCTGTAAAAGCAAGAAGGTCTCTTTTGACTCATCAAAAAGAAACCCCAGAGGGAAACAGCCACCAATCCCTGACTAGAGAAGCAGTCAACTGGGGGCTAATTGCCCAGCTTTCTCCTGGCCCCTCAGGAGGGAGTATACTTGGAGTGCAGAGGGGCTGAGCTCTACCTGGAGCCACAGGAGAAATTGTCCCTAAAGTCAGTGGTACCTTGGGCTTCTGGACAAGTCTCAGCTGGGAGGCAGAGGTTCCCCCATTCCCTGTGGCCTCTGCATCGTGAGTTCAGCTTCTGTCTACTGATGTATGGTACACACAGTTCTTACGATCTCAGCAAGCTTCTTTCTGCAGGCTTCCTAACATCTACACAGGCCTCCGTTGGAACACAAAGTCCCTTAAAATGTACAGGTCTTCTCACTCTTCTGTGAGGTTCTCTAGGGTATAGTCTGTGCCTTGTTCAGGAGTAGGGGAAATGAATGTACAACTTTGAAAAAGACTCAGGGCTCTCCCCCTAGTAAGAGAGCAAGACTGGGCAAGTTATCAGAGAGCTCAGATTCAGTTCCTTCAAACTAGAAGTAATAATTGTTCTCTTCATGTCAATTTGAAGGATGCATAAATGAGTTTTATTGAAAGCTTGACAAATATTAAGGTTTATTGTCAATGTCTTTATCACCGAGTTCATGCATACTAGGTCGTTTATTCAGTTCAGTTCAGTTCAGTCGCTCAGTTGTGTCTGACTCTTTGCGACCCCATGAACTGCAGCACACCAGGCCTCCCTGTCCATCACCAACTCCCGGCGTTCACTCAGACTCACGTCCATCGAGTCAGTGATGCCATCCAGCCATCTCATCCTCTGTTGTCCCCTTCTCCTCCTGCCCCCAATCCCTCCCAGCATCAGAGTCTTTTCCAATGAGTCAACTCTTCTCATGAGGTGGCCAAAGTATTGGAGTTTCAGCTTTAGCATCATTCCTTCCAAAGAAATCCCAGGGCTGATCTCCTTCAGAATGGACTGGTTGGATCTCCTTGCAGTCCAAGGGACTCTCAAGAGTCTTCTCCAACACCGCAATTCATTAAGGCTCTCATAAGAGTAAACACTAACACATGCTCTGGAGACATAACTATGAATAATATCAACAGATATCCCTTTTGTGAAATACACACCTAAGTAGGAGTGGTGCAGAAAAAAAATTATTAATGCAAAATGAATAGGAGATAAATGGTCAAAAGTGCCTGATAAAAATCAGGCGCAGAGTTAGGGAGAATGATGAAGTTCAGAAAAGACCCAGTGTTACAGGGTTATTTTTCACAGAAACCCAGATATCCCTCCAATCAAGTGACTCCAGATCTGTAAACTCGTTTACACCATTGCACACCTATTAGAATGGCTAAAATGGAAATGGCTAAATGGAAAGGACCACTGCTATCAAGTGTCACTGAAGGTATGACAGAATTTTAACTCTCATACACTGCTTGTGGAAGTATGAGACCATTTGAAATTTTCTTTAAAAGCTAAACATATACCAAAATAGATAACTAATAAGCACCTACTGCATAGCACAGAGAACTTTACTCAATACTCTGTAATGACCTGTATGGGAAAAGAATTTAAAGCAGTGGATATACATATACCTGATTCACTGTTATACAGCAGGAACTAATATAGCATTATAAATCAACTATACTCCAATAAAAATTAAAAAAATAAAAGTAGTGAAGTGGGGAAAAAAGTTAAAATATACAGTAAGTTCCTTACATATGAACAGGTTCTCTTCTGAGAGTGAATTTGTTAGTTCGATTTGCTCACAAGTCCAACAGAGTTAGCATAGGTACCCAACTAACACAATCAGCTGTAGAGTACAGTACTGTAATAGGTTTATAATAGTTTTCACACAAATAATACATAAGAGACAAACAAACACAAAAAAGTAAAGAAAACATTTTTAATCTTATAGAACAGTACCTTGAAAAGGACAATACTACAATATAACAACTTGCATAAAAGGACACATTTACATCTTTGGAAGTTTGCAACTTGAGGTTATTGTACCTACCATGGGACTAGGTATTTGTCCAGAGAAAAAGAATGTATACATCTATACAGATTTATACAAGAATGTTCATAACAACTTTACTTAATAGCCAAAACTGGAACTAGCCCATATATCCATCAAAAAAGCTGTGGTATATCCATGCAATGGAATACCATTACCAATTTTTATAAATGAACTGTTGATATGCAGTACCACATGAATGAATCTCAAAATGCTTACACTGAGTGAAAGAAGGCAGCAAGAAAAGAATACAAACTGTATGATTCCACTTAAATTAATTTCTTTTTTTTCCTTTCTTTTTTTCTTAAGTCAGTCATGTCCTACTCTTTGTGACCCCATGGACTATACTGTTCATGGAATTCTCCAGGCCAGAATATTGGAGTGGATAGCCTTTCCCTTCTCTAGGGGATCTTCCCAAGCCAGGGATCGAATCCAGGTCTCCTGCATTGCAGGCTGATTCTTTACCAGCTTAGCCACAAAGGAAGCCCAAGAATATTGGAATGGGTAGTCTATCCCTTCTCCAGCAGATCTTCCCAATCCAGGAGTTGAACCGGGGTCTCCTGCATTGCATGCAGATTCTCTACCAACTGAGCTATCAGGGAAGCCCAGAAGATGCAAACTAATCCATGTGACAGAAACAGATCAGTGTTTCCCCTGAGGACAGATGAGACGAGCAGAGAGAAAAGTAGGGTAGGTGCCAGGAGAACTCATGATCTTCATGGTCTGCAGTGATAATTTTATGGGTGTACACAAATGTCAAAAATTAGTCAAATAGTGTACATTAGACATACAAAGTTTATTGTATATCACTTACACCCCCCCCAAATCGGTGTTTTTAAAGAAACAATAAAAAAAAAACAGATGTGGTCCTGTTATTTCTCTATCGAATCCCTTTTTATAAGGGCTCCCAAATCCTCAGACTGAAAACCAGAAAGTCCACTATAATAGTTAATTTTATGTGTCAACTTGGCTAGGCTGCAGGACCCAGATATTTGGTCAAATACAACTCCAGATGTTTCCATGAAGCTATTTTTTTGGATGAAATTAACATTTCAATTCTCGGACACTGATAAAGCAGAGTGTCCTCCGTAACGCAGGTGGGTCTCATCCAATCAGCTGATGGCCTTAAGAGAAAAACTGACACCGCGCCGCCCCCACCCCCGCGGAAAAAAGAGGCAAGTCTATTCTCAGACTACTTTCAGACTCAAACTATAACTTTTCCATGAGTTTCCAGGCTGCCAACCAACCCTGCCAACTTTGGACTTGCTAGTGTCTACAATTACATGAACCAATTCCAATAACACTCTTTCTACACACACACACACACACACACACACACACACACACACACACACCATTTGTTCTATTTCCCTAGTGAACCTTGACTGTAACCTTAAGTGCCCTACAAATCTGACCCTCTGATATCTCTAAGCTTATTGCCTACCTTCTCTACTCAACTCAGCCATGTCCAGCTGTACAGGTCCCTTAACGTCCCTGGAACAGGCCAGGCACCCTCTCACCTCAGAGTATTTCTAGGTGCGGATGTCCATGCTTGGAATACTTTTACCCAGATACCCGCCCTGGTTGGCTTACCTGACCTCACTAATGTCTTGTTTGCTTGTTATCTTTCCAAGAAGCTCTACCTCCTGGACCATACAATGTTAAATTATGAATCCCATCCCCAGCATGCTTGCCCTCCCTTTTTATGCCTCCATTATTCACAGAAGCTTTTGGCTACAGGCAAAACTTAGGATTTATTTCAGACGCAAAAACCACCTTCTATAGAGCTCACATTCCAGTTAAGAAGCAATTAAAAATAACAATTAAAAATTAAGTAAAGCTTATGGTGTGTTAGTTCAAAACTGCTATGAAACAAAAAAAAAGGAGTGTGATGAGCAGAATCAGGAGTGCTGTAATAAAAAGTCTAAAAGAGGATCAATTTTTTTAACCTGTATTCCCAGAAAGTAGAAAATTGCCTGGTATATAGCGCCATGCGGTAAATATTTTTGTGTGCAAAAATTGTAAATTTATGCATTTAATTTTTTCCTATTAGAAGTGAGACCTCTGTTTGGAAAAAAGACAACACTCATTTTCCCAGACTAAAATTAATCAGACAGCTGAAGGCTGTTCTCAACACAAAATCCAATTTAGAGGGAAAAATTATAGTCTTCCTAGAATGGGGAAATTTGGCATTTTGATTGACTACTCTGTGGTTCCCTATTGTCAGAACCACAGTAAAATTAAAGTTTACTTCCGTTTAAGCAAACCATCAAAAGTACTTTATAACTAGATACTGCATTGAGAAGGTAAGCATTCTGGACTTTACTAAAACTGAACGTGAGAAACTTAATATTTGTAGCTCTGAGAAACACTAGACAAGAAAGAAGAAATATGAAGTTGGTTTATATCTCATTTATTTCAACAGATAGAAACTGCAGATCATGAAGAAAAGTTACATCACCTATTACTAAGGATGGTTCTTTAACCTAGCAAAAGAATATTACACAAAACTTAAAACTGGTTCTACTTGAGATTCCAAATGTTCCCCATAGAAAAGTAAAGTGCTATAACATATTTGAGAATCCTGACCATCTACCACCTCGAGATCAGAAACTCAGGATACGAAAATGTATAGCTTGGTCCAAAATAGAATTGTGTTTCATACGTCTAATCTTAGCCTAAAACAAACCTGGTTTCATCGTTAAAACAGAAGTATAAAATGTCAGCATCATGTTTTCCTTTTGAGAGTGATGGTTGGTGTGTGTTGTTATCTGAAGTCTTTTTTCAGGAAGATAAAACAATAGTGCAGCATATTCAGAACAATAAGTCACATATCTGACTAATAAGGAGTTGGGGGCTTTGAAGACCACAAGTTGCATGTGTGTTGTAGGCAATGCCAAATTGAGGATTATGGAAGAATAAATGGGCAATAGATATGACTAATGTGAAAGGAATTCATCCAATAACATTGTGACCACTTAAAGGGCAATTGGGAAGATGCTAGAGACATGTGTGGTCAACACACAACTTTTCAAGAGGATATATCTGACAAGGACAGTGGGTTAAAAAAAAAAAAAAAAAGAACATGGTTAGGTGATTCTCACTGGATGAAAAGATAATTGCTTCTGAAAAGAATTCCCAGATCCAATTCCATGTCTCTGTTCCTCAGGCTATAGATGAAGGGGTTCAGCATGGGGGTCACCGCTGTGTACATCAGTGAGGCAATCATGTCTGTGTCATTGGACTTGCCTGATGAGGTGGAAAAGTACAGTGCCATAGTGGTTCCACAGAATAGAGACACCACAGAGAGGTGGGAGCCACAGGAGGACAGGGCTTTGCAGAGCCCCTTGGTAGAAGGGACCCTCAGGATGGAGGCCCCAATGAGACCATAAGAGACCAGGATGCCACTCAGTGGAAGAATGACAACTGCAGTCCCTGCAGTGAATATGACCAGCTCATTGAGAGAGGTGTCTGAGCAGGAGAGCTTGAGCAGGGCAGCAAGGTCACAGAAGAAATGTGGGATGATGTTGTCTGCACAGAAGGACAGCTGAGCCAGGAGGATGGTGTGGGACAGGGCACTGACACAAGAGAGGAGCCAGGATCCAGCCAGTAGAAATATACACAGCCCCTCCCTCGTGATGGTGGTGTAGTGGAGAGGGTGACAGATGGCCACGTACCTGTCATAAGCCATCACTACAAGAAGAAGGTCATCAATGCAGCCAAAAAGTAGGAAAAAATACATCTGTGCTATGCACCCTGCATAGGGGATGGATTGATCCTGGGTTTGCATGTTTATCACCATCTTAGGGACAGTGACAGATGAAAATGAGACATCAGTGAGGGCCAAGTGGCTGAGGAAAAAGTACATGGGGGTGTGGAGGCGAGGGTTCAACCTGATGAGCAGAATGATGAGGAGGTTGCCCAGCACCGTGGTCAGGTACATGCCCAGGAACAAGGCGGAGAACATGCCCTGCTGCTCTGGCCGGATGGGGAGCCCCACGAGGAGGAACTTGGACACGTGGCTCTGATTCTCAGGCCTCATGCTCTTCTTATCTCTTCTGGGAATGAATGAAAGTAGGAAATGTCAGGAACTTAGACATACTGAGCATAGCAATTACCATACATTACCAATTTCTCCCAGTGGCTGTGTCAATATACAGACAAATCTCACCGTATTTTGCTCACACATTGAGGCTCATCCAGTCTGGGGAGAACAATGAAAATGGGATCTATCTGAACATTGACGCATTCACTTGGAGACATCAATCAAACATCAATAAAGCAAACATCAATCAAACTCTTCAACAGAAATCAGGAGAGTTCATTTTTTTAACATAGTGGAGACACCATGAGAGACATTAGGAGAATAATAAATAAGACACAGTCTCTTCCATGACTTTATAGCCAGACTGCTGTTTATGTGTTTGTGTCTGTCCTGTACACAAACCCATACCCCACCCCCCTACACACACACATATTATGGCAGTTCCTCAGAAACTTAAAACATAGAATATGATCCAGAAACTTCACTTCTAATAATATATCCAAAATAATTGAAAGCATATGCCAAAGAGATATTAGTACACCTACGCATAAAACAGCATTACTCACAGTAGCTGAAAGATGGAAACAATCTGTGTTCATTTCCAAATGAGTGGATTAAAAAAAGTGGCCTTTACGTACAATGGAATATTATTCAGCCTTAAAAAGGAAAGAAATCCTAACACATGCTACAACAAGACGTTGACGATGTTATGCTAAGTAAAATCAGCCAGTCACAAAAGTGTAAATTCTATATGATCCCACTTATATGAGACCTTAAAATAGTCATATTCATAGAGACAAAAAGTAGAATGGTGGTTGGTGGTTGCCTGGGACTTGTGTGGGAGAGAAAAGTGAGGAATTATTATTCAGTGGAAACAGAGATTCAGTTTAGAAAGTTAAAAAAGCTCTAGAGGTGGATGGTGGTGATGATTGTATAATAAGGTGAATGTACTTAATGTCATTGAACTGTACACTCAAAAACCATTGAAATGGTAATTTTTATGTTATATATATATTTACCACAATAAAAAATGTTTATGTTCAAAAAAATCCCACAAGGGATATTAAAGCATTGACTAAAGAGAAGCAGTCAAAGGAGAGTGACTCCAAAACTAAATAAATCAATTACTTATTTAGGCAGGATGAATAACCAAGATCCCAGGTCAGGAACTAATCATAACAAAGATATGAGGAGGCCATCAAGAAAGAACCATGGTCCCTGAAGATGAACACATCCACAGCACTTGACTCACTGCGATTTTAATAAATGTTCTAGTATATGCTAATAACTGCCTTCGTAAATCTGCCTGTCAGTGCAGGAGACAGAGGAGATGCCAGTTTGATCCCTGGGTCAGGAAGATCCCCTGGAGGAGGAAAGGGCAACCTACTCCAGTATTCTTGCCTGGAGAATCCCATGGAGAGAGGAGTCTGAGGGGCTACAGTCCATGGGGTCACAAAGAGTTGGACATGACTGAATGACTGAGCAAATGAGCATACTCACACATAAGTGCCTTCATATGTACCACTGTCTCTCTCTTCCCTTCCATCTCCAATGTTTTTAAATGCTTGAGTGAGCTCTGAGCATACAACCAAAGTGAGTGACATGAGAATTTGCTCAGTGTGTGGCCAGAGAGCCAAGACATTACATATGCTGTAGGACCAAGAAGTTGCATTAGAATTCACAGTCATCGGGTTAACTAGACAAGATTCCAGAATTAACTCCACCATGTCCCCCAAAGTGGAAATATGGAAATAATTAAACGTCGATGAAGAAAACTTGGGGCCCTGGAGAAGTTTTATATCTTCAAGCCACCAGGACGAACTGCCACAAACTTAACATAAAGAGGACTTTGTTTAGAGCTGCCTGTTTACGTCCTGAAGAAGAGTCAGGCTGCAAGACTATCTCCCCAGGTCAAATGCAAACACATGTTTCTAAGTCACTTAGCCCACTCTGCTCTACACTCATTCAAGGAGAGGAGAATTAGATTGTGAGGGTGCTGTACACAAAAACAGACACACAGAGTAACAAAGTGCTTCTTTTTGACCCTCTCTGACTATCTTAGATTGGAGAAGGAAATGGCAACCCAGCTGCCATCTATGGTATTGCACAGAATCAGACACAATTGAAGCGACTTAGCAGCAGCAGCAGTGGCAGCAGACTATCTTAGACAAAAGTGTAGAGCCTTTTATGGATTCAGACCAACTTACACACACCTTTAAAATGAAATACTTTGTCATTACACAACTTAAAAACCATGAAAACAAAACCCTTCTACGCTGTTGGTGTGGATGTAAGTGGTACAGCTGCTATGGAAAACAGTATGGAGTTTCCCCAAAACATTAAAAATAGAACTACCATATGATCCAGCCATCCCACTTCTGAGTATATAACAGAGAGAATAGAAATCAGGACCTCAAAGATATTTCTACATTCCCATGTGTATTGCTGTACTATTCACAATAGTTAAGTTATGGAAACAACGCAAATGTCCATTGACAGGTGAATGGATAAATAAAATATGGCATAGACATACAATGTAATATTATTTTGCCCTTAAAAAAGGAAATTCTGACATTTTTTGCAATGGGGATGAACTTGGAAAACATTATGCTAAGTGAAATAAGCCAGTCTTACAAGGAAAATTACTGCATGATTTCAGTTTAAGAAATTCATAGAAGCAGAGAATAAATGGAGATTATCAAGCACTGGAGAGGAAAATAGGGGAAAATGTAGTGTTGTTATTCCATTGATATCAAGTCACATTTATGCAAAATGAATTAGTTCTAGAGTCCTGGTATACAGCATATTGCCTAGAGCCAAAAATTCTATATTATGCACTTAAAAACTCATTAGAAGAGTTTTAACTACCACTTTGTGGCCACAAAGTGGTAATGAAAACTGTGTTAAGTTTTCTACCACAAAAAAAAGGACACAAGGAAATTTTTAGAGGAGATAGACATGTCAATTACTTGATTGTGGTGATGACTTCACATGTGTGTGCATATGTCCAAACTCCTCAGATTGTATACTTTCAATATGTATGGTATTGTATAACTATCACACCAAAAAATCTGTTTTAAACAAACATACTAAGACTACATCCAGGCAGCTCACAAATCAAACACACACATAGAGAAACTCCACTACACACACTGAATCACATATAGTCAAACCCAACACACAAATAGGAGAAGGCAATGGCAATCCACTCCAGTGTTCTTGCCTGGAGAATCCCAGGGATGGGGGAGCCTGGTGGGCTGCCGTCTATGGGGTCACACAGAGTCGGACACGACTGAAGCAACTTAGCAGCAGCAGCAACACACAAATAACTTACACACACCCACACAAGCACACACCCATGCAGTGCAGGAGAATTCCAGCCCTCCATGGTCTGTTATCAGCCCATTATAAGACTTTCTACAATGGTGGGAATATTCTACATCTGTTTTGTCCAATACAGTAGCACTAACCTCATGTGACTACCAAAGACTTGAAATAAGGCTAGTACAAGTAAAGAACCAAGTTTTTAATTTTAGGTAACTTTATTTTAATTTTATGGCCACCCATGGCTGGTAGCACCATTTAGTCAGTGTGTGAACCAGTGAACACATGGTTGCGCTAGTAATGTAAACATACCTTTTCTCTTTCTCCTAGTCTTCACATCAATGCACATATCTAGGAAAAGAGATGCTTCCCCACCTTGCTCAGATTGATGTTGATGCTTGCTGGTTCAGGTTGCTACCTAAATACCCATTTCTTATACCTCCATGACCTAAGGATCTCTAGCACCTTCCATGCCTGACTACAAGAACTAGAACAATGAGCAGGAAGATTCATTTTTATCAATAGGAATAAGGCCTCAGGGACTCAGCCCCAAGCTTCTTGTTAGAAAAGCATCCAACCGAGCTAACTGGCAAATTTCTCGCCTTTTTCTTGAGATGGATCCTTGCAGAGACCAAAGGGCTGAGCCACAGGAGTGCTGGGAGAAGATGTCCTAATGTCACTGACATGTTAGCGACCCCTCTGCCTGCTCATGAGAACGAGGAGAGTTGAATGCCCTTGATCTCTGAAGAACTCAGCAATGGACTCTGCCTCCCCATATATCACAGTGAGGTCCAGACAGAGCAGTATTAGCCCTTGAGATCCCCATACCACTGACTGTGTGGGATGGGAACCGACAAATTTCAGTCTGTTTAGACATATTAAAACCCACGAGCTCAAGTTGATTTATGTCCAGTTCTAGCTTGACACCATAAAGTTCTTTCCAGCCTCTCCTTTTCCATGTACACGGCATCTTTCCGAAACTGATGAATTACTTCCTTTTCCAGAATAGGTTTATTTATTTGCTAAATCTTTGAATACAGGTAATGTCACTTGAACTCAAACCACTGTTAATGACAGACTAACTTCAGCTCAAACCTTGCTTAATTTTTTCTTTACTACGAGTAGTTTATAGACAAAATTCTGTGTTTAATAATTACTTGATTATTTTATTCCCCCTCAGTCCAATTATGGTATTAATTTGAAACACAGTTAGGCGTATTTTTTGTTTTCTACTTTGCTTTATTCTCCATCATCTTCTATTTATTTTTAGTAGGTGAATGGTAACATCATCAAACTATACAAATACATATACTATCACTCCATCTTTTCCTATCCCATACCCACCCACCTCCTGTAGGTAAACAGTTTCATTAGCTTCTGATTTATTCTTTGTGTGCTTCTTCTTTTCTTGCTCAGTGGGAAGTAACATGTATATGTTATTTTCCCTTTATTTTTACACAAGAAGTAGCATGCTATAGATGCTGTCTTCCATATTTCTTTTTTCATTAAATAATATAGCTTGGAAATCCTTCCAGATTGATTCATAGATATCTTTGTCATTATTTTTTCATAGCTTTGAAGGGCTCAATTGCGTGATGTTCCACAAAGTTTCCTTTGAAGCCCTAGAATAAGATAGCAGTGATAAATGTATCAAATGCTATCTAACTGTACCTCAAATGGTTAAAATGGTAAATTTGGGGTTGGATGCATTATATTACAATAAAAGATTTTTTAAAGACAAAGCAAGACACAGTCTCTACATAAAGTACAGAAAAGAATTATAAATTAATAACAACATATGATTAATAGGTTAGCAGAGGGGAAACAGAATAATAAAATATATATTTAATTAATCAAAAGGGAGAAGAAGAGACAATAAATATGAAATCAGATATCTCAACTAGAAGACATGTAGAAATGCAGGGATTTCCGTGGTGGTCTGTTGGTTAGGACTCTATGCCCCCAGTGTAGGGAGCATAGATTCGATGATCTCTGGGTAGGGAACTAGGATCCTACATGCCATCCTGCACATAGTGCAGACAAAAAAAAAATTGAAGAAAATGTATAGAAATATGAAAAATATAACTTCAAGTACACTCTGATTAGATTAGATTAGATGTTAAGAGAGAAATTCTCCAGAAATGATTACCAATCTACGTAAAAGAACAAACCCCAACTTCACACTGTTAACAACTGACACTTTACAGATAGAAGAACATAACAAAGTTTAAAATGATGGAAAAAGTACCATGTAAACACTAAAAAAAAAAAAGCTAGTATATCTATACTAACATCAGAAGTAAATGAGACGTTAAGTTAGGAGCCATTGCTAAAGAGAAATGTCTCTTAATTATAAATGCAGCGATGTACTGTTGCTGCTGCTGCTGCTGCTAAGTCGCTTCAGTCGTGTCTGACTCTGTGCGACCCCACAGATAGCAGCCCACCAGGCTTCCCCGTCCCTGGGATTCTCCAGGCAAGAATACAGGAGTGGGTTGCCATTTCCTTCTCCAATGCATGAAAGTGAAAAGTCAAAGTGAAGTCGCTCAGTCATGTCCGACTCTTAGCGACCCCATGGACTACAGCCTACCCGGCTTCTCCATCCATGGGATTTTCCAGGCAAGAGTACTATTAAATGAATACAAATTGCTCTCTATTGTAGGAGAAACTTGCTCTGTAGCATTTGCCAGTTTCCATAGTGTGATTATCCCCATTACGGCTGACTTCAATCCACCAGCATGTTGTCATTGAATCAGTTCAGTTCAGTTCATTTAAGCCACTCAGTTGTGTCTGACTCTTTGCGACCCTATGAATCGCAGCACACCAGGCCTCCCTGTCCATCACCAACTCCCAGAGTTCACTCAGACTCACGTCCATCGAGTCCGTGATGCCATCCAGTCATCTCATCCTCAGTCGTCCCCTTCTTCTCCTGCCCCCAATCCCTCCCAGCATCAGAGTCTTTTCCAATGAGTCAACTCTTGGCATGAGATGGCCAAAGTACTGGAGCTTCAGCTTTAGCATCATTCCTTCCAAAGAACTCCCAGGGCTGATCTCCTTCAGAACGGACTGGTTGGATCTCCTTGCAGTCCAAGGGACTCTCAAGAGTCTTCTCCAACACCACAGTTCAAAAGCATGAATTCTTCAGTGCTCAGCCTTCTTCACAGTCCAATTCTCACATCCATACATGACCACAGGAAAAACCATAGCCTTGACTAGACAGACCTTAGTTAGCAAAGTAATGTCTCTGCTTTTGAATATGCTATCTAGGTTGGTCATAACTTTTCTTCCAAGAATATGGAGTTGAAAAGAGATGTTCACAATCAGCTTGAAGCTAATGCATCCAACAAGAATTGGCCCACCAGGAGTAAATCATGATTCTAAATCTGTGTGTCCTCAACAACACAGTATAAAAATGTTTTGCATAACATTTTCCACATATTTTATGAGAGATGGTGCACAAGCAGGAAAAATTGAAGATAAAGAATATTTAAGAGTCCAAGTAACAAACTGGACTTTGTTGGCATATTAACAGCACTACAACATGACAGCAGAATGTATATTCATTTGAAGTTACACAAAGTTGCCAACCATACAATAATTTTAGGAGATATACCTCACTGTGCTCATGGCTGCAATAAGAGGATTTAGTGACTGTCATTTCAAGAAGTTAGCCCTGCTGAGAAATATTTCTAGGGCTTGTTTGATGTCTCTGTTTCTGAGGCTATAGATAAAGGGGTTCAGCATGGGAGTAACTACTGCATATATGACTGAAGCAACTATATATTTGTCGTTGGAGTCCCATAATGAGGAGAAAAAGTAAACACCGGCAAGTGTCCCATAGTATAAAGATACCACAAAGAGGTGGGAGCCACAGGTGGAGAAGACTTTAAAGAGTCTCTTAGTGGATGGGGCCCTCAGGACGATGGTCCCTATACGAACATATGAGCCCAAGATGCTACTCAGAGGCAAGATGAACAGCATTCCTCCTTCAGTAAAGATGACCAGCTCATTGATGGAAATGTCTGAACAGCTCATCTTCAGGAGGGCAGGGAGGTCACAGAAGAAGTTGGGGATGGTATTTTCAGCACAGAAGGACAGTTGGACCAAGAGGAGGGTGTGCAACAGGGCATGGATACAACAGAAGAACCAGGACACAGCTACCAATGAGATACACAGCTCCTGCCTCATGACAGTGGTGTAGTGAAGTGGCTGACATATGGCCACGTACCTGTCATATGCCATCACTGCAAGAAGGAAGTTGTCAAGACAGCCAAAAAGTATGAACAAATACATCTGGGAAATGCACTCCACGTAGGGGATGGATTGTTGCTGAGTATGCATGTTCATCAGCATCTTAGGGATGGTGACAGATGAAAAGGAGACATCAGTGAAGGCCAAGTGGCTGAGGAAGAAGTACATGGGGGTGTGGAGGCGAGGGTCCAGCCTGATGAGCAGGAGGATAAGCAGGTTGCCCAGCACCGTTGTGAGGTACATGCTTAGGAACAGGGCAAAGAATATGCCCTGTTGTTCTGGCAGGATGGGGAGCCCCAGGAGGAGGAACTTGGACACGCTGCTCTGGTTCTCCCTCTTCATTCTCTTCTTAATTTCTGCTGAAAAGTGAAGAATGTGAGAAATGTCAGTGAACATTCTATAATATTGTAATGTCCTCTTTAGTATGAAAATTCTTACTTTTTGCTACCTTTCTCTTTATTTCTCCCAATTATTGGTGAATGAATCAGTCTGTGGTGACACCACCCTTATGGCAGAAAGTGAAGAGGAACTAAAAAGCCTCTTGATGAAAGTGAAAGTGGAGAGTGAAAAAGTTGGCTTAAAGCTCAACATTCAGAAAACGAAGATCATGGCATCTGGTCCTATCACTTCATGGGAAGTAGATGGGGAAACAGTGGAAATAGTGTCAGACTTTATTTTTGGGGACTCCAAAATCACTGCAGATGGTGATTGCAGCCATGAAATTAAAAGACGCTTACTCCTTGGAAGAAAAATTATGACCAACCTAGATAGCATATTCAAAAGCAGAGACAGTACTTTGCCGACTAAGGTCCGTCTAGTCAAGGCTATGGTTTTTCCTGTGGTCATGTATGGATGTGAGAGTTGGACTGTGAAGAAGGCTGAGCGCCGAAGAATTGATGCTTTTGAACTGTGGTGTTGGAGAAGACTCTTGAGAGTCCCTTGGACTGCAAGGAGATCCAACCAGTCCATTCTGAAGGAGATCAGCCCTGGGAGTTCTTTGGAAGGAATGATGCTAAAGCTGAAGCTCCAGTACTTTGGCCACCTCACGCCAAGAGCTGACTCATCGGAAAAGATTCTGATGCTGGGAGGGATTGGGGGCAGGAGGAGAAGGGAACAAGAGAGGATGAGATGACTGGATGGCATCACGGACTCGATGGACGTGAGTGTGAGTGAACTCCAGGAGTTGTTGATGGATAGGGAGGCCTGGCGTGGTGCGATTCATAGGGTCACAAAGAATCAGACACAACTGAGCTGAACTGAATCAGTCTGTTCCATTCTGGCTTTCATAGTGCATCACACCCTCACATTAACCAAGTCTCTTTCCAAAAAAACCAAAGGACATCATTCTTTATTCAATAAATATTTATCAAAAAACAGCTTCATCCCATATTAAGCACATAATAATGAACAAGACATGAGAGTCTCCATGTTTAGGGAGTCTGCACGTTTATATTAAGCAGGGTTCAAACCTCTAGTTTACTGGAATCAAAAGCGTGAATGGAAATAAAAACAAAAGTAAACAAGTGGGACCTAATTAAACTTTAAAGGTTTTTCACAGCAAAGGAAACTATAAACAAGGTAAAAAGACAACCCTCAGAATGGAAGAAAATAATAGCAAATGAAACAACTGACAAAGGATTAATTTCAAAATTATAGAAGCAGCTCATACAAATCCATACCAGAAAACAACCCAATCAGAAAATGGGCAAAAGACCTAAACAGACATTTCTTCAAAGAAGACATACAGATGGCTAATAAACACATGAAAAGATGCTCAACATCACTCACTATTAGAAAAATGCAAATCAAAACTATAATGAAATATTATTTCACACTGGTCAGAATGGCCATCATTGAAAAATCTACAAATAATAAATGCTGGAGAGGGTGTGAAGAAAAGGGAACCCTCTCACCCCATTGGTGTGAATGCAAATTGATACAGCCACTGTGAAGAACAGCATGGGGATTCCTTAAAAAAATAGAAATAAGACCACCATAAGACATATACCCTGAGGAAACCAAAATTGAAAAAGATACATGTAACCCAATGTTCATTGCAGCTGTATTTACAATAGCTAGGACATGGAAGCAACCTAGATGTCCATCAACAGATGAATGGATAAAGAAGCTATGGTACATATATACAAAGGAATATCACTCAGCCTTAGAAAGGAATGCATTTGAGTCAGCCCTAATGAGGTGGATGAACCTAGAGCCTATTATACAGAGTGAAGTAAGTCAGAAAGAAAAACAATCATCATATACTAATGCATATATATCAAATCTAGAAATATGGTACTGATGAACCTATTTGCAGAGCAGCAGGAGAAGGGCATGGCAACCCACTTCAGTATTCTTGCCTGGAGAATCCCATGGACAGAGGAGCCTGATGGGCTACAGTTCATGGGGTCACAAAGAGTCGGACATGACTGAGCAACTATACACAGCACAGCACAATGCAAATATAGATGTTGAAAACAGAATTATGGACACGGCTGGGGGTGGGGAGAAGGAGAAGGTGGGAGGTAGGATGAGAGTAACATGGAAACATACATTCAGTTCAGTTCAGTCGCTCAGTCATGTCCAACTCTTTGCGACCCCATGAATCGCAGCACGCCAGGCCTCCCTGTCCATCACCAACTCCCAGAGTTCACTTAAACTCATGTCCATCAAGTCGGTGATGCCATCCAGCCATCTCCTGCCCCCAATCCCTCCCAGCATCAGAGTCTTTTCCAATGAGTCAACTCTTCGCATGAGGTGGCCAAAATATTGGAGTTTCAGCTTCAGCATCAGTCCTTCCAATGAACACCCAGGACTGATCTCCTTTAGAATGGACTGGTTGGATCTCCTTGCAGTCCAAGGGACTCTCAAGAGTCTTCTCCAACACCACAGTTCAAAAGCATCAATTCTTTGGTGCTCAGCCTTCTTCACAGTCCAACTCTCACATCCATATATGACTACTGGAAAAACCATAGCCTTGACTAGACGGAACTTTGTCGGCCAAGTAATGTCTCTGCTTTTTAATATGCTGTCTAGGTTGGTTATAACTTTCCTTCCAAGGAGTAAGCGTCTTTTAATTTCATGGCTGCAGTCACCATCTGCAGTGATTTTGGAGCCCCCCAAAATAAAGTCTGACACTGTTTCACATGTAAAATAGATAGCCACTGGAAATTTGCTCTATGACTCAGGGAACTCAAACCAGGCCTTGGTAACAAACTAGAAGGGTGGGAGGGGACATGGGTATACCTATGGCTGATTCATCTTTATGTTTGGTAGGAACAATGCAATACTATAAAACAATTATTCTTCAATTAAAAATAATTAAATATTTTTAAAAATGTGAAAAGGGCACCAGGTCAGAGATATCAGTCATTTCCTCATCAAAAGGATGTGTAAGTCCCTAAACTGAAAGAGAATTACTAAAGCTTTGTCATGGGCTTTCAGTATAATTGGCTGCATCCTACTTGCTTTGAGTCACTTAAAATTCCCTGTTATCAAAAAGTGTCCAGGGACTTCCCTAGTGGTCCAGTGGCCAAGACTCCACTCTACCAAGGCAGGAGGCCTGGGTCCAATCCCTGGTCAGGCAACTTGACCCCACATGCCTTATCAAAGTGTTCACATGGCACAACTAAAGAAAAAAATCCCACATGCCACAACTAAAAGGTCCTGCATGCTGCAACTAAGACCCAGCGCAGCTATATAAATTAAAAACAAAAAAAGTGGTCTCCAAACCAAGAACAACAATAGTACCAAGCACTATTCCAAGTGTTTTACATGTACTTTCAAATGAAATCTTCATGATAACTCTAACAAATGAGTATTGTTAAACACATTTTAATCATAAGAAAGCAGAAGTATGTAACATTTACTTTGCTTTTTATTTTTATTTTTTGGCTGCTCTGGGTCTTTGTTGCAGTTGGCGTGCAGACTTAGTTTCCTGGCAGCATATGGGATCTTAGTCCCCATATGGGAACTAAGATTGAACCTGCATCAACTGGGATTGAACCTGCATCTCCTGCACTAGAAGGCAGATTCTTAACCACTGGATCACTGAGGAAGTCTCAAGCGTGCATTACTTAAATGTGCAAAGATACACACAATTAAGTGCAACAGATGGAATCACAACATATGTCTGTCTGTCCAGAATCCATCTCTTAACCACCCTGCATAGAAATTATATCCTCATTAATTAGAATTTTCAGAGAAGCTATGTTATGTTAGCTACCTTTCTCTAAAATGTTCCTAACTCAAAGAAAAATTTACCGCTCATATTTATACAATTTACAAAGGACTTTGACATGGATTTTAACCTCTCAAAGCAATAATTATATATTTAGGGACTGCTTAGTTACACAAGGCAAATGTTATGTCCTCATCTTATAGATGTGAAAACTGAAGCTAAAGAGACTTACCTAAGGTGACTCAGCTCTTTCATGGTGGATTCCAGGTTTAATATTTCTTTGCAAGTTGGGTTACATGTAATGATTACTAACCACATGGACCTAAAGAGGGAATCAAGACTGACATTCTCCCTGAAGTAGGGGAGCAGGACAACGAGTCCCCATTAGAGACTAAGAGGGAAGAACAAATTTGACTCCATATTGGATCTATTTAATTTACTTTAACATTTGTATTCTATTGTTTTTGCTACAAGCTAAGAATGTTGCCTAGGGACTTCCCTGGGGGTCCAGTGGCTGAGATTCCAAGTTCCCAATGGAGAAGGCCTGGGTTCAATCCCTGGTAAGGAACTAGATCCCACGAAGACTGAAAATCTCATGTGCCTTAATGAAGACCCAGCACAGCTAAATAAACAATTTAAAAAAAAAAGTTGCTTATAGCCTTAAATATAAAGGGTAACCCATTCCCAAGGCTCTGATCTTTAAAGGTATAATAGTTTTCTATTCATATAGGGATAAAAAGTTGCAGAACAGAAAATAGCATTTGTCTTATTGGAGGTTTATAGGAACATCTTGACCTGACCTAAATGGACAGCTTCAAAAACACAGGATTCAGACATGAAGAAGTTTGCAACAACCAACCACATCCCCTTCCCTTTCAGTATAAAAGAAGCCTGAATTCTAACTAGGGGAAGATGTTTCCTTGGAACACCATCTTCTCAGCCTGCTGGCTTTCCAAATAAAGTCATTATTTCTTGCCCTAACAATTTGTCTCTCAATTTATTGATCTGTCATGTGGCAAGCAGATTTATTGAGCCTGGACTCAATAACAGGACCATGAACTCTATCAGCGGTACTGGGTTTTTTAATTCACAGCTACCAAAGGAGACAGTGACTTGATCCTTATGAGGAAGCGTGGCGGCTCACCAACACACATTGGGTCAGTCCTTGTCAAGAAACCAGAAAAAAGCACAATGACCGGAACCAAACAGCAACCTTGATTCAAGTAGGACCTTGTGAAAGAGGCAGCGGGCCATGAGCCCTGAAAAGGTCAGACCCTGATCTTGAAGTATGACACAGGGCCTTTGGATGGGCCTGTTGTCTTCTTTTACCAGACAATGGTGAAAGAGGAAGCTCTGTGACATATCCATGGGGTTTGGAGCAACATAATAAAAATATCTCCTTGTTAATGAGTACCAATTATGGGCCAGGCTTGGTGCTGAATAACTTGTATGTGTTGCCTCATTTAATCCTCAAAATATCACTGTGAAGGAGGAACAGTTATTTCTTCTTTGCCTGGGAGGATCCTGAACCTCAGAGAATTGCAATCACTTCCTCAGACCATAAAAATTTTTAAGGGCCAGACTGAGGATTAGGCTCTGGTCTGACACAGCGCAGACCCTGAACTCATAACCATTAGTGTGTGGCAGCTACCCGCGGATTTTGGAAACGTGAACCTTCCCCACTCATTGCAGTTATATGACCACTGTTGAAAGACAGTTAAGGGAATATTTTGGCTCATGGGGTGAATCAGAAGGCCCTATAACTTGCACATGAAACACACATTCATGTGCACACTTAAAACACTGATTTGTGATTTCTTACCACCTGTGACTTATAGGGCAGTAACTATGGCTTATAGATCAGTTACCCAAAGATTAATAAAAATAAATTCACAAAGAATATGTGAGATGGTACACACAAAACCATATAACTACACACAAACACTTGTATAATCTCAGCACAACAACGAGTAACTCATAAAAATCACATATTAGATGTAAACTCTAACTATGAATAGAGAGTCATACATGCAAACACACATATTAAATAACAAAAAAAACACAAGGTCACGCATATCACACAGAAATCATATAAGAAGCACACCATGGCACAGACAGGCCTCTTCGCAGTCAGGCAATAAACAACATACATGGTCACACACATATACCATCATGCAAAATGAAATGCTCCAAGGCTTCCCTGGTGTCTCAGATATAAGAATCTGGCTGCCAAGCAGGAGACACAGATTTGATCCCTGGGTAGGGGAGATCCCCTGGAGAAGAAAACAGCAACACACTCCAGCGTTCTTGCTTGTAGATTTCCATGATCAGAGGAGCCTGGTGGTCTACAGTTAATGGGGTCGCAAAGAGTCAGACACAACTGAGCAATTTTCACTTTTAGCCTCCACTGATCTACACCCAATCAGGTGAAGGCACTCAATGAGTGAGGCACTCAGGCTCCATTCACTAAGAAGAACTACCCAATAGATACTGTGCTGTGCTTAGTCGCTCAATCATATCCGACTCTGCAAGACCATGGCCTGCAGCCCGCCAGGCTCCTCTGTTTTGGGGGGTTCTCCAGGCAAGAATACTGGAGTAGGTTGCCATGCCCTCCTTCAGGGGATCTTCCCAACCCAGGAATCAAACCCAGGTCTCCCACATTGCAGGCGAATTCTTTACTGACTGAGCCACCAGGGAAAAGGGAAAAGTGAAAGTGAAGTTGCTCAGTCGTTTCCGACTCTTTGCGACCCCGTGGACTGTAGCCCACCAGGTTCCTGCGTCCATGGGATTCTCCAGGCAAGAATACTGGAGTGGGTTGCCATTTCCTTCTCCAGGGGATCGTCCCAACCCGGAGATCGAACCCAGGTCTCCCGCATTGCAGGCAGATGCTTTAGCCTCTGAGCCACCAGGGAAGCACACACACACACACACACACACACAACTCATGAAGAAAACATACATATATCCACATTAAAGAGCAAAGAAATACCACACAGACCCATGTGGTATGGTACCCAGACTTCCAGACACAGGCACACCTTGCCCACCTAGAATTCCCAGCTCCCTCTGTCCTGTGCCACTCCTTAGGTAAGTTCAGGCACCTTCTACTCCAAGCAATTTCCCAAGTCTTGAGCTTCTGATGAGACCATCAGGAACAAAAAGGTAAGAAGGAAGCCTCTGTGAGCCCATAACCTCCTGAGCGCCCTGTGTCTGTCTTTGAGCTCCAGAGCTACAGGCAGGAAGAGACCATTTTACAAGCCTCAGGGAGGATTCCAAGAAGTCCCTCAGTTCCCAGTTGAGGAAAAAGTCAAAGTTGACTAATTGCCTCCAATTCCTACCAGACCTTGGGGAGGAGCTTGTGCAGGGGTTGAAGGGGCTGAGCTTCTAAAGCCACCTGAGAGGGTGCCCCAGACCTCAGGGACTCCCTGGGCTCCTCTCTGCCTGCTCCAAGTTCCAGCTGGGAAGTTGGAATGGCTTAGTCATCCTCCAACACTAATGCTGCCAATGCACTGGGTCAGCTTCTCCCAACGGCATAGAAAGTCTGGCTTCTGCAACCCCCCATGCCCCTTACACTTGCTACCACATGAGCACAAATATAGCTTTGACTTCACATCCTGCAGGAACCTTCTCTTCCTTGGGAAAGACTCCAGAGCATGGAGGGGAGCCTTTCTAAGAGAGTGTAGGGGGAGGAGATTTAGTCCTTAGGCTCATCACTCAGAAGAACTGGGTCTAGGCTATGCCAGTTAACTGTTCAGTCAGTTCAGTTCAATTCAGTTACTCAGTCATGTCCGACTCTTTGCGACCCCATGAATTGCAGCACACCAGGCCTCCCTGTCCATCACCAACTCCTGGAGTTCACTCAAACTAACATCCATTGAGTCGGTGATGGATGCCATCCAACCATCTCATCCTCTATCGTCCCCTTCTCCTGCCCCCACTCCCTCCCAGCATCAGAGTCTTTTCCAATGAGTCAACTCTTCGCATGAGGTGGCCAAAGTATTGAAGTTTCAGCTTTAGCATCAGTCCTTCCAACGAACACCCAGGATTGATCTCCTGTAGGATGGACAGGTTGGATCTCCTTGCAGTCCAAGGGACTCTCAAGAGTCTTCTCCAACACCACAGTTCAAAAGCATCAATTCTTCAGTGCTCAGCTTTCTTCACAGTCCAACTCTCACATCCATACATGACCACTGGAAAAACCATAGCCTTGACTAGATAGAACTTTGTTGGCAAAGTAATGTCTCTGCTTTTGAATATGCTGTCTAGGTTGGTCATAACTTTTCTTCCAAGGAGTAAGCGTCTTGTAATTTCATGGCTGCAGTCACCATCTGCAGTGATTTTGGAGCCCCAAAAAATAAAGTCTGACACTGTTTCCACTGTTTCCCCATCTATTTCCCATGAAGTGATGGGACCAGATGCCATGATCTTCGTTTTCTGAATGTTGAGCTTTAAGCCAACTTGCCGGGAGCCAGCGTGAGGAACTCCGCCCATGGCAAAGGTCATGAGGAACGAGGCTTGGCATACGCAAAGGCGTGATCAAGCCTCAGGAAACCCCCTGTTCCCAAGCATCTAACCCCAAAACCAGAGTCTGTTTTATGCTCTCACCTACACCTCTGACTTTACGGGGGGCTCTCCTCCATAACCGTTTTTCTTGGAGAAGGAATAAACGTGCAGCTCCAAGGCAATAAAAATTCCTGGGCGTGACAAGAGTGTTTCAGCTTACGGACTGCTCTGAAGGTTATCTAGCCCACCTGTATAGGTTCGTCTGGCCACATGTGATTGTTTACAGCCTCCCAATCTGAGAGGCACGAGATGTTTTAGACTTCCTAAAGGCAAATTATTTTGGGGAGTTAGAAATTATTAGTATAGCGGGTTGGTTAGGAATTATATTGGTGAAGGGTTTTTCATTTGTTGTGTCAATAATTGCTGCTAATTCCCTGCTCTGGGTGGGGCAAGGATGTCTTAGGTCAAACCTCTCTGCTGACAGACTAGCTTGTGTGACAGGATTATCCATGATTGTTTACTACCTCTTAACCATAAACAGCACAGAGAGTTTTGGAGTATTTTGAGAGTCTTAATTAGCAGAGGGCTTTTTCTTCTTGTTGAGTCAATGATTGTTGCCAGGCCTCCATATCCTTAGGCACCTGGGAATATATTAATCAATGTATTTGGAATATAGAAAAGGAAATACAGTAGTTTTTAAGGTTAGCAATACTAGACTTTTTGAGTTAATGAATTTTCTCTTTTGTAATAGATCACTGTACTTTGTTATAAATCACTGTGTCCTTGTTATGTAAAAATGTAACTTTATCACTATCTTAAGACTAAATAGATCTTAAGAGGAGCATTGGTGAAAGGATTTTCATTTGTTGGGCTGATGTTTGCTGCTAAATCTCCATGTTCCCTACCCTTTTAATGAATATAACTAGCATATAGGAAGAAATAAGTATTAACCTTTAAGCATATAGGAGAAATAAGTATTAACCTTTAAGACTAATCATGTTAACCTTGGGTTAAATAAATTCCTTTCTTGATTGTAACTCACTACACCCTCACCCTATAGGAATGTAACTTTATTTGGAGGGTGGTGCCTGGTTTAAGAAAAAACACCCTTGGAAAAAATAAGTTTTTGGTTATCAGAAAGAAAGGATCATAAAATCCCTTTTTATGTGAAGCACCTGATTTTGATCAAGGTCAGGACTGCTGACCCCCCCCCCCATGACTCTGTATTCATCCCTATGTGTAACAAAAGGTATATAAGCAAACCCCAAAATAAAGAAATCGCATCAGTTTCCAGAAAGACTGATTCCCCCATGTTGCTTCTTTCTTGCTCCCATGTTTCTGGCTGAATTCCCATCTGGAGCATGGATGCTATTCCATGTAATCCAAGTTATTCAGCCTCTTTTTCTCCACTAATCTTCCTACTACACTATCCATTTCTAATCTCTCTATATCTGTGATTAAATATGTATTTTTCCAAAGACGCCGACTCCGTCCCCCCACCTTCGTATCACCCTGGATCCACCGGGGCTGGACCCCGGCACCAACTTTTTCACTCTCCTCTTTCACTTTCATCAAGAGGCTTTTTAGTTCCTCTTCACTTTTTGCCATAAGGGTGGTGTCATCTGCATATCTGAGGTTATTGATATTTCTCCCGGCAATTGTGATTCCAGCTTGTGCTTCTTCCAGTCCAGCGTTTCTCATGATGTACCCTGCATATAAGTTAAATAAGCAGGGTGACAATATACAGCCTTGATGTACTCCTTTTCCTATTTGGAACCAGTCTGTTGTTCCATGTTCAGTTCTAACTGTTGCTTCCTGACCTGCATACAGATTTCTCAAGAGGCATGTCAGGTGGTCTGGTATTCCCATCTCTTTCAGAATTGTCCACAGTTTATTGTGATCCACACAGTCAAAGGCTTTGGCATAGTCAATAACCTAGATGTTTTTCTGGAACTCTCTTGTTTTTTCGATGATCCAGCTGATGTTGGCAATTTGATCGCTGGTTCCTCTGCCTTTTCTAAAACCAGCTTGAACATCAGGGAGTTCACGGTTCACGTATTGCTGAAGCCTGGCTTGGAGAATTTTGAGCATTACTTTACTAGCATGTGAGATGAGTACAATTGTGCGGTAGTTTGGGCATTCTTTGGCATTGCCTTTCTTTGGGATTGGAATGAAAACTGACCTTTTCTAGCCCTGTGGCCACTGCTGAGTTTTCCAAATTTGCTGGCATATTGAGTGCAGCACTTTCACAGCATCATATTTTAGGATTTGAAGTAACTCAACTGGAATTCCATCACCTCCACTAGCTTTGTTTGTAGTGATGCTTTCTAAGGCCCACTTGACTTCACATTCCAGGATGTCTGGCTGTAGGTGAGTGATCACACCATCCTGATTATCTGGGTCATGAAGCTCTTTTTTGTACAGTTCTTCTGTGTATTCTTGCCACCTCTTCTTAATATCTTCTGCTTCTGTTAGGTCCATACCATTTCTGTCCTTTATCAAGCCCATCTTTGCATGAAATGTTCCCTTGGTATCTCTAATTGTCTTGAAGAGATCTCTAGTCTTTCCCATTCTGTTGTTTTCCTCTATTTCTTTGCATTGATCGCTGAGGAAGGCTTTCTTATCTCTTTCTTTGCTATTCTCTGGAACTCTGCATTCAGATGCTTATATCTTTCCTTTTCTCCTTTGCTTTTCACTTCTCTTCTTTTCACAGCTATTTGTAAGGCCTCCTCAGATAACCACTTTGCTTTTTTGCATTTCTTTTCCATGGGGATGGTTTTGATCCCTGTCTCCTGTACAATGTCATGAACCTCTGTCCATAGTTCATCAGGCACTCTATCTATCAGATCTAGTCCCTTAAATCTATTTCTCACTTCCACTATATAATCATAAGGGATTTGATTTATGTCATACCTGAATGGTCTAGTGGTTTTCCCTACTTTCTTCAATTTAAGTCTGAATTTGGCAATAAGGAGTTCATGATCTGAGTCACAGTCAGCTCCCAGCCTTGTTTTTGCTGACTGTATAGAGCTTCTCCATCTTTCGCTGTTGGCCTTAAGCAAATTAAGTACAGCCCTGCTTCATCAGCTGTAAAGTGCAGATAATAACTGCATTGTCATCTTGAAGTTATTATTGAGATTAAGTGAGATGATTCATGCTAAAGCACACTGTAAGTGCACCATAAACATCAGCTCTTGACATTATTATCTCTGTATCTTCCAAAAATATATAACTACATCTAGGATCATTGACACTGATATAGGACTCATATTGAATGATGACTGAATTAACTGATCAATGAATTCTGATTTAATCTATTAATCCGATTCTTCTTAGTAAAAACCTTGCTCAAGATCCTTGACATGACTCATATGATCATTTATAATGTCTTCTTGACTTCTTAGATCTTTGCACATGAATCAAATATTTTTCTATCATAGGCATGATTGATTCTATGCTAGTTTTGTAAATCAATCCAGTCGTTGGGTTTGTTACCAATTACCTGTGTCTAGCACTTCTGGGTTATCTTGGTGAATATCTCCACTCCAAGGCTCTAGTTTGTTGCCCCTGAGGAAATTTACTTCAAAAGAAAAATTATAGTCATGTTCCAGTCACTGTTGGTATCACTAAACGGACTACCTTCACATGGCCAATTAATAATGCCTGCTCTGACCCTGGCCATAAAAATATTTTCTTCTATTACTCAAGCTCAATCAGAGCAACAAGCAAAGTTTCAGCCAAGGGATAAAACCTCCCACAATTATGGGATGGATTTATGTAAATAACACCAGGCTATGGTAATTTAAGCTTAAAGCCTTCTCTATGTAGTGAACAATTAAATCATACTAAGGATAATCAGTCTAGTAATACTAGGAAACTGGGGTGTGTATCTTATGGACAATGCCAATATATAATTTCCCTGAAAGATAAGGATTGGTACAGAGTAGACTAAGTCAGATGACCTAGAATATACTGGGCTGCACCTAATGGAAGCTCTTAGCTTAATTCTTACTTATGACTGCTAGCTATATTATTTGCATGGAAGCTGTTTTACAAAATGTCTGCTTCTTACATTAAAAAAAAAAAAAGACCCTAAAAAGTGAGAACAAATTGTTTGTATCTTTATGTTTCATGTCAGTGGCCACTGGAGTGATGGTAGACAGCCCAAACCTACTTCCGCACCTTGGTCCCTAAACATATATATTCTGCGCACAACACCATACAATGGCCAGAACTAGTGTCTAGTGCCCTCCTGGTCAGTTACCACACAGAGCTATTAATCAAATATGAGGAACTGAGAATTTAGTTTGAATACTTGAGAAGAAAGGCATGAATATCTCTAAAGGTAAATTCTTTTTTTTTTAATACAGTAATGACAAGAAGGTCATTTGATTACATGGAAATAATTCTTGGGCTATACACTGAGGAGACACAAATGTCTTGCTATGGTAACTTGTAGGTATGAACTGCCTCTTTATGATTGTGAAGGAAAAGTACCTTGGATGTACTTAAGCAAATCAAGAAACAAGTTCTGTAAGGCTCTATTGGAAATATTTCCTCAATAAGGAAATATTGTCTAAAACATTCTCATATCTTTTTCTTGAAATCCTTTCTGTCTCTTGAGGGGTCTGGGACCTCTTAGTGATAGTAGCTAATTTTTGCTAGTTTGTGTGTGTGTGTGTGTGTGTATTCTCAGTTGCTCAGTCATGTCCCACTCTTTGTGACCCTAGAGACTGCAGGTGACCAGACTCCTCTGTCCATGGGGTTTTCCAGGCAAGCATACTGGAGCAGGTTGCCATTTCCTATTCTAGGGGATCTTCCCAATCCAAGGATCAAACTCATGTCTTCTGGGTCTCCGGGATTGACAAGCAGATCCTTTACCACTGTGCCACCTGGGAAGCCCCTTTGCTACCTTAGGGCCCAGCTAAATCATATGGATAGATATGGGTTAAAAATATTTCTATATTTTTTAAAATCTATAGAACTTTAAAAAAAATTTAGAATATAAAACAAACTTAGTTTTAGGATTACAATTAGCATCGTTGGGGCCTATAGATATGGCTATAAGATCAGATGTTTTTATCTTCCATTAAATGGTAGCAAAAAATAATTCAGATACACTTGGTTTAGTTTGAAAGCCTGCTAAAAAATATAAGAAATAACAAATAATAGTCAGCTATCATTGAAATGGCAAAAACAGAATGCATACCCATAGAGAGGAAAGAAAAAATAAGAATGTCTGGCCAACTGGGTCATTAGGGAAAATTATGGAGTATCTGAAAACTCTCAAATATTTATCTGTGGAGTGTCTCTGTGTAATGTTTGCCAGTGTTTTTTCATCTTCACTTCCAGTTTAGATAAACCATGGTGGCACCATTTCTGTCATTAAAATTGCTCAGTAAGAGTGACAGTCTAACCCCCACACCCCCTTAAGGTAGTTTAAAAGATTAAATGAGTTGAAGCACGTGATGTGCTTAGAACATTGTCTGTGTTAGTCACTTAGTCACTACAGTCAATGGACTGTAGCCCGCCAGGCTCCTCTGTCCATGGGATTTTTCAGGCAAGAACACTGGAGTGGGTTGCCATTTCCTTCTTCAATGCATGAAAGTGAAAAGTGAAAGGGAAGTAACTCAGTCGTGTCCGACTCTTCGTGACCCCATGGACTGCAGCCCACCAGGCTCCTCCGTCCATGGGATTTTCCAGGCAAGAGTGCTGGAGTGGGGTGCCATTGCTTTCTCTAACTTACAGATAATCACAGTCTACTGAATTTTTACTACTTTTCCTGCTATTATCCTAACCTCAGTTCAGTTCAGTTAAGTCTCTTAGTCATGTCTGACTCTGCGACCCCATGGACTGCAGCATGCCAGGCTTCCCTGTCCATCACCAACTCCTGGAGTTTACTCAAACTCATGTCCATCAAGTCGGTGATGCCATCCTGCCATCTCATCATCTGTCATCCCCTTCTCCTCCTGCCTTCAATCTTTCTCAGCATCAGGGCCTTTTCTAATGAGTCAGTTCCTCGCATCAGGTGGCCAAAATACTGGAGTTTCAGCTTTAGCATCAGTCCTCCCAATGAATATTCAGGACTGATTTCTTTTTTAATATAAATTTATTTATTTTAATTGTAGGTTAATTACTTTACAATATTGTATTAGTTTTGCCATACATCAACAAGAATCTGCCACATTAGGATGGACTGGTTGGATCTCCTTGCAGTCCGAGGGACTCTCAAGAGTCTTCTCCAACACCACAGCTCAAAAGCATCAATTCTTTGATGCTAAGCTTTCTTTATAGTCCAACTCTCATACCCATGCATGACTACTGGAAAAAACATGGCCTTGACTAGACGGACCTTTGTTGGCAAAGTAACGTCTCTGCTTTATTATACGCTGTCTAGGTTGGTCATAGCTTTTCTTCCAAGGAGTAAGCATCTTTTAATTTCATGGCTGCAGTCTCCATCTGCAGTGATATTGGAGCCCCAAAAAATAAAGTCTCTTACTGTTTCCATTGTTTTCCCATCTATTTGTCATGAAGTGATGGGACCAGATGCCATGATCTTAGTTTTCTGAATACTGCGCTTTAAGTCAAACTTTCACTCTCCTCTTTCACTTTCATCAAGAGACTTCTTAGCTCTTCTTCATTTTCTGCCATAAGGGTAGTGTCATCTTCATATCTGAGGTTATTGATATTTCTCCAACAAATCTTGATTTCAGCTTGTGCTTCATCGAGTCCAGTATTTCTCATGATGTACTCTGCATAGAAGTTAAATGCGCAGGCTGATAATATACAGCCTTGACGTATTCCTTTTCCTATTTGGAACGTCTGTTGTTCCATGTCCAGCTCTAACTGTTATTTCCTGACCTGCATATAGGTTTCTCAAGAGGCAGGTCAGGTGGTCTGGCATTTCCAGCTCTTTAGTAATTTCCACATGAGAATTATTACACACTATGAATTATTAAATTTCATCTTAGCTATTTTTATGACTTTATTTATCTAAAACAATACACCACACACCTTGATCTAACTTAAATGTAAAGAATTTTATTCTAAAGAAAAGTAGAATATCACATTTGAAAATTCTTTTCTTTTTTTTTTTCAGCTGTGCCCCACAGATTGTGGGTTCTTAGTCCCCAGCCAGAGATTGAACCTGTGCTTTTGGCAGCAAAAGCATAGAGTCCTAACCACAACTTGGTGTCAATAAATTAAGGAGAAAGAGGAGAGTGAAAAAGTTGGCTTAAAACTCATTCAGAAAACTAAGATCATGGTATTGGTGCCTTCACTTCAAGGCAAATAGAAAGGGAAAAAAAATGGAAACAGTGAGAGACTTTATTTTGGGGGCCTCCAATGATGGAATTCCAGTTGAGCTATTTCAAATCCTAAAAGATAATACTGTGAAAGTGCTGTACTCAATATGCCAGCAAATTTGGAAAACTCAGCAGTGGCCACAGGACTGGAAAAGGTCAGTTTTCATTCCAATCCCAAAGAAAGGCAATGCCAAAGAATGCCCAAACTACCGCACAATTGCACTCATCTCACATGCTAGTAAAGTAATGCTCAAAATTCTCCAAGCCAGGCTTCAGCAATACATGAACCATGAACTTCCTGATGTTCAAGCTGGTTTAAAAAAGGCAGAGGAACCAGAGATCAAATTGCTAGCATCCGCTGGATCATGGAAAAAGCAAGAGAGTTCCAGAAAAACATCTATTTCTGCTTTATTGACTATGCCAAAGCCTTTGACTGTCTGGATCACAATAAACTGTGGACAATTCTGAAAGAGATGGGAATACCAGACCACCTGACCTGCCTCTTGAGAAATCTGTATGCAGGTCAGGAAGCAACAGTTAGAACTGAACATGGAACAACAGACTGGTTCCAAATAGGAAAAGGAGTACATCGAGGCTGTATATTGTCACTCTGCTTATTTAACTTATATGCAGAGTACATCATGAGAAATGCTGGACTGGAAGAAACACAAGCTGGAATCACGATTGCCGGGAGAAATATCAATAACCTCAGATATGCAGATGACACCACCCTTATGGCAAAAAGTGAAGAGGAACTAAAAAGCCTCTTGATGAAAGTGAAAGAGGAGAGTGAAAAAGTTGGCTTAAAGCTCAACATTCAGAAAACGAAGATCATGGCATCCGGTTCCATCACTTCATGGGAAATAGATGGGGAAACAGTGGAAACAGTGTCAGACTTTATTTTGGGGGGCTCCAAAATCACTGCAGATGGTGACTGCAGCCATGAAATTATAAGACGCTTACTCCTTGGAAGAAAAGTTATGACCAACCTAGATAGCATATTCAAAAGCAGAGACATTACTTTGCCGACTAAGGTCCGTCTAGTCAAGGCTATGGTTTTTCCAGTAGTCATGTATGGATGTGAGAGTTGGACTGTGAAGAAGGCTGAGCACCGAAGAATTGATGCTTTTGAACTGTGGTGTTGGAGAAGACTCTTGAGAGTCCCTTGGACTGCAAGGAGATCCAACCAGTCCATCGTGAAGGAGATCAACCCTGGGATTTCTTTGGAAGGAATGATGCTAAAGCTGAAACTCCAATACTTTGGCCACCTCATGTGAAGAGTTGACTCACTGGAAAAGACTCTGATGCTGGGAGGGATTGGGGGCAGGAGGAGAAGGGGACAATAGAGGATGAGATGGCTGGATGGCATCACTGACTCGATGGACATGAGTGTGAGTGAACTCCAGGAGTTGGTGATGGACAGGGAGGCCTGGCGTGCTGTGATTCATGGGGTCGCAAAGAGTTGGACATGACTGAGTGACTGAACTGAACTGAACTGATAATCACTGCAGATGGTGACTACAGCCATAAATTAAAAGATGCTTGTTCCTTGGAAGAAAATCTGTGACCAACCTAGACAGTATATTAAAAAGCAAAGACATTATATTGCATATTGCCAACAAAGGTCTGTCTAGTCAAAGCTATGGTTTTTCCAGTAGTCATGTATGGATGTGAGAGTTGGACTATAAGAAGCTGAGTGCTGAAGATTTGATGCTTTTGAACTGTGGTGTTGGAGAAGACTCTTGAGAGTCCCTTGGGTTGCAAGGAGATCCAACCAGTCCATCCTAAAGGAAATCAGTCCTGAATATTCATTGGAAGGATTGATGCTGAAGCTGAAACTCCAATATTTTGGCTACCTGATGTGAAGAATCGACTCATTGGAAAAGACCCTGATGCTGGAAAAAACTGAGGGTAGGAGGAGAAGGGGACAGAGGATGAGATGGTTGGTTGGCATCACTGACTCGATGGACTTGAATTTAAATAAGCTCCAGGAGTTGGTGATGGACGGGGAAGCCTGGCATGCTGCAGTCCATGGGATCACAAAGAGTTGAACATGACTGAGTGAGTGAACTGAACTGAAAGTAGGTGTAACACACAAAAATGCAATATTTTTCAGACCTCTAATCATAGCCAAAGATTGTTTCCCTTCTTAGAGAGGAAACATATAATATGTAATATTTTCCTCAGAAAAAGGAAGTCCATGTGTATCGATACTACAGTAAGTCATTCAAATAGATAAGGCAGCAATTTAAGATGTTGACTTAACAAAATTAGAGTTGCTGGTAATGCCAGATTCCAAAGCTTATTTAAAATAGTGAAGACAAGAGACATACCTAAAGCTAAGGCCATGAGTTACAATATCCATGAGATTGTAAAGTCAGTGGGTTCTAGAAAAATAGGCGGGGAACACAATCCAAGTAGAGGAAACCAAAAAGGGGGAAGGACCATTGAAATCAAGGAAAGTTTGATGGGTACCAGAGACAAGGGGAGTATCAGTATCAGTTAGCTTTGGCTGCATAACAAACCATCCAAAAACTTAGTCACTTAAACAACAATCACTTCCATGAGCTGGCAATTTGGGCTGAAACTGTGCTCAGTTGGATGGTGCTTTTGGTCTAGGCTAGGTTCAACTGTTCTCAGCAAAGTGAAAGTCGCTCAGTTGTGTCCAACTATTTGCAATCCCACGGACTGTATAGTCCATGGAATTCTCCAGGCCAGGATACTGGAGTGGGTAACCTTTCCCTTCTCCAAGGGATCTTCCTAACCCAGGAATCGAACTCAGGTGTCCCACATTGCGGGTGGATTCTTTACCAACTGAGCTATCAGGACTCACTCATACCTCTGCAGTCACCTGCCAGGTCACCTGGGAACAGGTTGATTGTTAGCTGGAGCCCCTTCTTTCTCCTCCATGTGGTCCCACATCTTCACACAGCCGAGCTTGGACTGGTTCACCTGGAGATCTCAAGGTTCTGAGAGTGGCAGGAACACAATCTACCTGGGCTTGGCACACTCACAACCTCACTTTCACTGAATCTACTAATCAAAATAAGTCACATGTTCTGTCCAGATTTAATGGGTAGGGAAATAAACTCTCACTTGGAAGGAAGGGCTGCAAAATATTGTGGCCCTTTTTGCAATCTACTACAGTCGCCTACACAATTTTTCAGGACATGTCTCTGAAAGCATCCTTTAGTGAGTGGGTAACAGTTACTTGGCAAAAATAATCCCCTTCCTGTAAAGAATTCCCAGGGCCAGTTTCATGTCTCTGTTCCTCAGGCTGTAGATAAAGGGGTTTAACATGGGTGTCACCACAGTATACATAACTGAAGCAGTTATGTCTTTGACTTTGGAATTGTTTGCTGAAGGAAAGAAGTAAATCATTGCAAGAGTCCCATAGTACAAAAACACCACAAAGAGGTGGGAGCCACAGGTGGACAAGGCTTTGCAGATTCTCTTGATGGATGGGACCCTCAGGATGGTGGCCCCAATGTGGATATAAGAGCTCAAAATAGCACTCAATGGCAAGAAGGCAAACACACCCCCCTCAATGAAGATAACTAACTCATTGAGGGAGGTGTCTGAGCAGGTCAACTTTAAGAGGGCAGTGAGATCACAGAAGAAATGGGGGATGTTATTATCAGCACAGAAAGACAGTTGGGACAGAAGGAGAGTATGCAGCAAGGCATGGACACAAGAGAAGAACCAGGATCCAGCCACCAGTAAGACACAGAACCCCTCCCTCATGATGGTGGTGTAGTAAAGTGGCTGACAAATGGCCACGTACCGGTCATAAGCCATCACTGCGAGAAGGAGATTGTCAAGACAAACAAAAAGTAGAAAAAAATACATCTGTGCTATGCACCCTGCATAAGGAATGGATTGATCTTGAGTCTGCATGTTCACAAGCATCTTAGGGACTGTGACAGACGAGAAAGACACATCCGAGAAGGCCAAGTGGCTGAGGAAGAAGTACATGGGGGTGTGGAGGCGAGGGTCCAACCTGATGAGCAGGAGGATGAGCAGGTTGCCCAGCACCGTGGTCAGGTACACGCCCAAGAACAGGGAGAAGAACACGCCCTGCTGCTCTGGCTGGATGGGGAGCCCCAGGAGGAGGAACTCGGACACGCTGCTCTGGTTCTCCCTCCTCATTCTCTTCTTAATCTCTGCTGGGCATAAAGGGAGTAGAAAATATAAAAGACTGAGATATGGTGATTGTTGTCACCGTGGGTACATTACAGATATGTGTTTTTGTTTTTGTTTTTGTTTTTTTGCCTGGAGACTGCATCAAAATTCAGACAAAGTGCATATTTTCCTGCTGGAATTTTCTATTTGCATCCTTCTGGTCATGGACTGCATGAGATCTCCAGTGGCAAACGAGACTTTCTTTCAAAGGAGACTAATGTAAATATCTTCATTTATTCAACCATATTCTAGACACTATTCTTGAAACTGGGAATAGAACAGAAGATAACATGTCACACACACACACACACACACACACAAATCATAGACCTCAGAGACCAACATCCATTCACTTTATGACCTATACTCATTCTAGGTTAAAAACAGTCAGGATTTGTGTTACTTTCAAACAAACTAACATATACATACAACACAACACATAAACATCACACCTAGCCTTGAGACAAAGCACAACCCACAAAAAAGCACATACTATATACACACAGATACACATGCAGTCATGCAGTCAATTAAAACACACAAACATAAACCTAGGCAGCTTGTGCATATATACACACACACACACACACACACACACACACACTACCAGGAAGATTTTTTCAGCCCTTTATATTCTATCTAAATCCTTCCTACATACAGAGAGTCGATATACAATTCAGTTACCCACTGAATACACTGGGTATACAAATACAAAGACACATACGTGCATGTGTACCTGCATGGACATATACATTCAGTGTCAAGAGATGACTTTCCATCTTCCTCTGACCTGTGACAATACTTGGGGAGCTCAGATACCTCTGCTCAAGGCTGTTTCCTGAGCCTTCACTTGCTATGCAAGAAGTTCTCGTGACCTAAGGATCTTCTGAATGTTTCATACCTGTTTCTGAGCAGCAGAAAAGTGAGCAAGAATATCCCCATTCACCAACCAGGTTAATACCAGCAGGAAAACAACCCTGAGCTCTGATTAGAGAAGGAGCCTACCTGAGCTATTGACTTAATTTCCTGCCTTCCCCTGGAGAGGTAACTGTGAAGGGATTCGAGGGGTTGAGTCCCAGGAGTCCCAGGAGAAGGTGACCTTGATGTTAATGTTGACGCCTTAGAAAGGCGTCCCAGGAGAAGGTGACCTTGATGTTAATGTTGACGCCTTAGAAAGCAGAAGTGACCATGGTCACCTTGGCTTCTGACGGACCCACAGCATAGAGCTAGCCTCCCCGTGCACCACAGAATGACCCAGACAGAGTAAACCCTGGCCCTTGCGTATTCCCACATCACTGGCCTCAGTCTCCTTTAGAGCACATATTCTAGGACCACCTGGAGAGCTTACAGGTCTCACCATCTCTGCAGAGAGGGGCTGAGGCTTGTTCAGACAGAAGCAGGGTGATGAGGTTGATCCCAAGGGCCTTGGACCCAGACTGACCCAAGATCAGTACCATTCCTGCCACTTACCCACTGGGTGCCCTGAGCAAGGATGATCCTGTTCCTCAGATCTGATAATAGTACCCTGTTCATGAGCTTATTGTGAGGGTTAAATGAGATACAGTATGTGAAAGCACTAAGCCCAGCCAGTTTCCTGAAAACCATTTGGTCTAGGAGACTAATAACCTGGTCAATTTGCCAAATGAAACATTCCCGTTAGTCACTGGGCCAGTTGCCATCACTGTGTAACCCATCAAACTAAGTCTTTATTTATTTTAAACTATAATAGTAACTAACTAAAAGCAGGCTGTGGATGAGAGAGAGGCACACGAGACTTTCATTTTCATGTTTTGCTTTTGGGAGTGGCTCTTGTTCCTTCTTCAGTAAGAATGATGGGAGGATACTCAGCTCTCTGACAGCATGAGAATGACAGAATTTAAGTAGCAACCCCAAACCTTAGGAAGCCAAACGGATCCATTTTTGTAAAAGTTGGGTCTCAGTCAGAGTTCTACAGAAAAGAGAACCAATGGGATGTAGATAACCTCGTATTAGATACGTACACACATTCATACATGCTTGAAACTGTGTACATGTGTATAAATACTATATACACTGTTTGAAATATATTTTAAATATAAATTAAATATATATTTTGTGGAAAAACTGGATTAAAACTCAACACTCAAAAATCTAAGATCATGGCATCTGGTCCCATCACTTCATGGCAAATAAATAGGGAAAAAAATATAAGCAGTGGCACACTTTATTTTCTTGGGCTCCAAAATCACTGCAGATGGTGACAGTAGTCATGAAATTAAAAGATGCTTGCTCCTTGGAAGAAAAGCTATGAGAAACTTAGACAATGTATTAAAAAGCAAAGACATCACTTTGCCTACAAAGGTCCATATAGCCAAAGCTATGATTTTTCCAATCAGTTCAGTTCAGTCACTCAGTTGTGTCCGACTGTTTGCGAACCCATGGACTGCAGCACGCCAGGCTTCCCTGTCCATCACCAACAACTGGAGCTTACTCAAACTCATGTCCATCGGTGATGGACACCATCTCATCCTCTGCCATTCCCTTTTCCTCCTACCTTCAATCTTTCCTAGCATCAGGGTCATTTCAAATGACCTAGTTTTTCTCATCAGGTGGCCAAAGTATTGGAGTTTCAGCTTCAACATCAGTCTTTCTAATGAATATTCAGGACTGATTTCCTTTAGGATGGACGGTTGGATCTCCTTGCAACCCAAGGGACTCTCAAGAGTCTTCTCCAACACCACAGTTCAAAAGCATCAGTTCTTCAGCATTCAGCTTTCTTTATGGTCCGTCTCTCACAACCGTTCATGACTTCTGGAAAAACCATAGCATTGACTAGATGGACCTTTGTTGACAAAGTAATGTCTCTGATTTTTAATATGCTGTCTAAGTTGGTCATAGCTTTTCTTGCAAGGAATAAGCATCTTACAATTTCATGGCTGCAGTCACCATCTGTAGTGATTTTGGAGTCCCAAAAAATAAAATCTGTCAGTTTCCATTGTTTCCCCATCTATTTGCCATAAAGTGATGGGACCAGATACCATGATCTTAGTTTTCTGAATGTTTAGGTTTTTGTTTTTTTCAAAGTTGGACCGAATCTGCTGTGTTCTTTTATTTACTTAACCCACTTCACACATACATATACACAACATTATAGTCATCATTTTAGGAAACTTTCAACCACAGAACTTTCTTTTTGATCAAGTCACTAGAAAGTTGATTGCTCCTGATAATCAAGTTGTTGTTCAGTTGCTAAGTTGTATATGACTTCGCAACCCCATGGACGGCAGCACACCAGGCTCCCTGTCCATCACTATCGTGTATATGTACCACAGCTTTCTTATCCATTCATCTGCTGATGGACATCTAGGTTGTCTCCATGTCCTGGCTATTATAAACAGTGCTGCGATGAACACTGGGGTGCATGTGTCTCTTTCAGTTCTGGTTTCCTCAGTGTGTATGCCCAGCAGTGGGATTGCTGGGTCATAAGGCAGTTTTATTTGCAATTTTTTTAAGGAATCTCCACACTGTTCTCCATAGTGGCTGTACTAGTTTGCATTCCCACCAACAGTGTAAGAGGGTTCCCTTTTCTCCACACCCTCTCCAGCAATACAGTATTGTAAAGTAAAATAAAGTAAAAATAAAAATTAAAAATTAAAAGAAAAGAAAAAAAGAAAATAATTTGTTTATTTTTAATATAAATTTATTTATTTTAATTGGAGGTTAATTACTTTATAATATTGAGTTTTAAGCCAACTTTTCCACTCTCCTTTTTCACTTTCATCAAGATGCTCTTTAGCTCATCTTTGCTTTCTGCCATAAGGATGGTGTCATCTGCATATCTGAGGTTATTGATATTTCTATCGGCAATCTTGATTCCAGTTTGTGCTTCATCCAGCCTGGCATTTCACATGATGTACTCTGCATAGAAGTTAAATAAGCAGGGTGACAATCTACAGCCTTGATGTACTCCTTTTCCTATTTGGAACCAGTCTTTTGTTCCATGTCTAGTTCTAACTGTTGCCTCTTGACCTGCATACAGTTGCTCAGGAGCCAGGTCAGGTGGTCTGGTATTCCCATCTCTCTCAGAATTTTCCACAGTTTATTGTGATCCACTCAGTCAAAGACTTTGGCATAGTCAATAAAGCAGAAATAGATGTTTTTTGGAACTCTCTTGCTTTTTTGATGACCCAGCAGATGTTGGCAATTTAATCTCTGGTTCCTCTGCCTCTTCTAAAACCAGCTTGAACATCTGGAAGTTCACGGTTCACATATTGCTGAAGCTTGGCTTGGAGAATTTTGAGCATTACCTTACTAGTGGGTGAGATGAGTCTGATTATGCAGTAGTATGAGCATTCTTTGGCATTGTCTTTCTTTGGGATTGAAATGAAAACTGAACTTATCCAGTCCTGTGGCCAATGCTGAGTTTTCCAAATTTGCTGGCATATTGAGTGCAGCACTTTCACAGCATCATCTTTCAGGATGGAATTCCATCTTTCAACTGGAATTCCATCACCTCCAATAGCTTTGTTTGTAGTGATGCTTCCTAAGACCCACTTGACTGCATTCCAGGATATCTGGTTCTAGGTGAGTGATCACACCATTGCGGTTACCTGAGTCATGAAGATCTTTTATGTACAGTTCTTCTATGTATTCTTTCCACCTCCTCTTAATATCTTCTTGAGGGTTGGACTAAGAAGAAGGCTGAGAGCTGAAAAATTGATGCTTTCAAGTTGTGGTGCTAGAAAAGACTTTTGAGAGTCCCTTAGACAGCAAGGAGATCAAACCAGTCAATCCTAAAGGAAATCAACCCTGAATATTCATTGGAAGGACTGATGCTGAAGCTTAAGCTCCAATAATTTGGCCACCTGATGTGAAGAGCCTACTCAGTGGAAAAGACCTGATGCTGGGAAAGACAGAGGACAAGAGGAGAAGGGGGTGACAGTGATGGTTGGATGGCATCACCAATTCAATGGATGTGAGTTTGAGCAAACTCCGGGAGATGCTGAAGGACAGGGAAGCCTGGTGTACTGCAGGCCATGGGGTTGCAAAGAGTTGGCCACGACTTAGGGATTGAGCAACAACAACAATACATATATTATATGTAATATATAGTTTGAAAAGATGCAGACAATCTGGATATTATGCAGAAAGTAACACTGCCCCACTAAATCAATGACATCATGGTAATTGGATCAGAATACCAGGAAGTTGCTAACAAGTTGGAGCTTTAGCAAGACACATTCAATCCTGAAGATGAGAGATAACACTACAAAGATACAGGGACCCCTTCACATCAGTCTCATTTTTAGGTCCAGGGATCTAAGAGAGCAATCAGAAAGTTATGGCTGCATAGAATATTCCCTATAACCAGCTGACAGAGGTGGGGAAAGCCTGAATATGGTTTACAAGTGGGTCAGCTCATTGTGTAAGGGCAGGTCAAAATGAACAATGACTACACTGTAGCTCAATAATGGTTGCTTTGTAAGAGAATCCTTAGCTTTAAGCTTTCTCTAGAGATAATCTTGGCTGAAGGAAACTGCTTCACCAAAGAAAATGCTTCTTTCCAGGTCAGCCTACTTCCAGTCAGCAGCAGTGTCAACCATACTCCTTGACATTCGAGCTTCCGAATTCCCAGTAGGATCAGCTGGGACCTTCAATGGGACTTCATCACAACACAACTTCTCCCTCTATCCAACCAGATACTGATCCCAAGAGTACCCCCTAGGGGACTTCCCTGGTGGTCCAGTGGGTAAGACTCTGTCCTTCCACTGCAGGGGTGCCAGTTTCATCCCTGGTCAGGGAACTAGGATTCTGCGTGTTTTGTGGTGGGGCCAAAAAAAAAAAAGTTATCCCAAGAATGTCCACGCCCAGTCACTCAGTCATGTCCAACTCTTTCAACTCAATGGACTATAAGGCACAAGGCTCCTCTGTCCATGAAAGTTTTCAGGCAAGAATACTGGAGTGGTTTACCACTCCCACTTCCAAGGGATCTTCCCAACCCAGGGATTGAACTCTCATCTCCTCCACTGGCAGGCAGATTCTTTACCTGTGTACCACCTGGGAAGCCCAACCCAAAAGCAAGACCTAATAAACATTCTGTATGCTAATCTCCATCTCAAAGTCAGCTTCCTAGAGAACCCATTCTTTATACACCAAACACATGCGCGCACGCACACACACACACACACACACACACACAAACACACATGCACACACACAATGTTCTATGACCTCTGATTACCCACAGTTGAGGAAACTATGGGCTTCCCTGGAGGCTCAGAGAGTAAAGAATCTGCCTGCAATGCAGAAGACCTGGTTTAATCTCCTGAGTCAGGAAGATCTCTGGAGAAGGAAATGGAATCCACTCCAGTACTCTTGCCTGGAGAATCCCATGGACACAGCAGCCTGGCAGGCTACAGTGTGGGACTCATGGGGTCCCAAAGAGCCAGACATGACTGAGGGACTAACACTTTCACTTTCAAAGTATGTCCTGGAGACTGCATGATAAGTTTTAAAAGTGCTGAAAATAGCCTCTTCAGGAGTCCCCTGCCCCCTTGAGGGTAGCTGCACTCAGTTTTGCTAGCCACTGTGATTTCTGTACCTAGAGAAGTCATAGAGTAAACACTCCAAAGGGAGCAGGTTGTAATAAGCACATCATAGCTCCCTCACCAGTAAAGACCCAGAGGAGGCCAGGAGAGCTGAGTTCAAGCCTCTAAGAAGCTAGCAGACAGGTTTCCCCATTCAAGAGAGTTCCTGTCACAGTGTGTCTTGGCAGTTCTGCCTTCTATGATGGGAAACAGAGAAAAATAGAAAAGTACTGGGACAGAAGTTGAGAAAGGAACAGGGATGTGAAGCAGTATCAAAAAAATGGTTGACCCCTTTAAAACCTAGAGTAATCTGCTCTTTGTCCCTCCTCTCAACTCTTCATGCTTATCACTGGCTAGAAGGTCAAAAAGATCATCTTTCTGATATGTGAACCTAACCGATTTGGTACAAGATGAAGAACAGATTAAAAAAAAAAAAAAAACAAGGAAAGATGAGAAGATATCTGGATATGAAAACTGAACATCCGTAGACTGGCTGCCCACCTAACCATCCACCTCAATCAGGTACTTATTTCAACCTCAAAATTCAGTTTTTGAATTTGATTCTGTTCCAAAAAAGTCACATGGACACTGTATAAAACAGAGTTTAGCCTAACATGTAAGACTAACTTTGTATGTTATGATCACCTTATTTGACCACTGGGCCAGGGTATGTTGTTATCCCATGGTTCCTGAGAAGCAGGTCCCCAATAAGTGAATAGTGGGAACTTGGTAGAAAATAAAAATATTTCCACTCCCAGATTCATCCCAGGCTTTCAGAATAATGCCCTCAGATTCTCACTTTCAAAAATTCCTTCCATTTTTTAAAGTACTCATCATAGATGAGCACAGGAAATCCAACCTTACTTGACCACTTTGAATCTTCTTCATCTCACACTCCCTAGGCATTCCCTTCATGAGTAACTTTTTGAGGATGTATGTTGTACAAGCTTCACTTATACATGCTATTTTATCATCTCTTTAGAATTCCTTAGATCACTCAGTGAGCAAGAAATGAAGTTCAGGCACAAACCCTCACCTTCTGCTTCTAAATTCAGTGCACTTTCTACTAAACCCTCAATCCCATATACTTTTAATGTCCCCCCAAAAGACAAAATTTTCCCTTATTGTTGCCAGTGAATCCTGCCTATTAGAATTTTCAAATTCTACAATCTGTTCAACACAGAAAATACAGATTTTCCATTGTACATAACAAAGGTCTGCTCTTAATGTGACATTAAACACATTTAAAGAAAACAACATGTATGTTAAAACAGAAAATAAATAAATGGGGAAAAAATAGATCCTAAGAGTTATTGCTTCAGATATATACTTTTATAGCTTTATGAAAATATGACAAGATGACAGAGTGGGTAAATCTTGAGATTTAGAATTAGTTTAACTGAGTTTGAATGACCCATTACTTTCCTCTATATCTGTTTCCTCATCAGAAAAATATGATAAGAACAACAGTCTACACCTTACAAGGTTGTCATGAGAATTAAAGTACAACCTATACAAAGTAAGTGCTTAATTACAGTTCATTCTCAGATTATTCAAAGCACAGACAAAAGTACAATCTAAAAAAGTGTTGTAAACTGATAACCAAGTTAATTTGACCATTAGAGTATTTGAGTGCGAAGACTAGAGTCATTTTAGTCAGATTCATTAATTTTGAGAATATGTAGAAATACTTGATGGAGAAAAAGTTATTGGCAATGATGAGAATGGGGAGAAGAAACAGTGGTATCAAATGTTTACTCTGTCCTGGAACTGTTCTAAGTGCTTAAGCACAAGCTATTGTGAAAAACTCATGAAAATCTTATAAATATTGTTCTGTGTGCTCAGAAGCTCAGTCATACTGGACTGTTTGCAACCTCATGGACTGTAGCCTGCCAGTCTCCTCTGTCCACGGGATTCTCCTGGCAAGAATATTGGAGTGTGGTACCATTTCCGTCTTCCAAGGGACCTTCCCGACACAGGGATTAAAACTATATCTCCTGCGTCACCTACATTGCAGACTGATTCTTTACCATCTGAGCCACGAGGGAAGCCCTTTCAAGGATATATACACAGGTACGTAAACGAATGATGTTATTGAAGGATGTGCTTGCTTAACAGTTGGGTAACAAAGATCTGGGAAC
This sequence comes from Budorcas taxicolor, assembly GCF_023091745.1. Lineage (NCBI taxonomy): Eukaryota > Metazoa > Chordata > Mammalia > Artiodactyla > Bovidae > Budorcas > Budorcas taxicolor. Next base: position 152,723,970 of record NC_068920.1, on the reverse strand, counting down.
ATAATTAAGTTTAAGGAGCTAGAGGGAAAACTAAGTAACAAATTAAATTTTAAAATAAAGATTTGCATGGAGTGGTAGTATAATTTGATATTCACAAATGATTATTGCTTTCTAAATAAGTGCTTCTGAAAGTATAACAAGCACAACAGTAAAACTTTGTTGACATAGGTCTATTATTCCTTTGATTTCTCTGCTGATTACTTTATCAAGCCCGCTTTTTGGAAAGGTAGTTCAAAGACACACTTTCACATGCCACCACTGAACATTTGTTTTGATATACAGAGAAAAATCAAACCACCTTATCTGAAATAAATAAATTCGCCACCTTATTTCTATTCATTTCTATATGCTTGTGAAACAAATAAATTCTGAAATAAATAAATCATCTGAAATAAATTTGCCACCTTATTTCTATTGATCTCTATATGCTTGTGCTATGCCGTGTTGTGCTAAGTCACTTCATTCGTGTCCGACTCTTTGGGACCCTATGGACCATAGCTTGAAAGTCTCCTCTGTCCATGGGATTCTCCAGGCAAGAATACTGGAATGGGTTGCCATGCCCTTCTCCACGGTATCTTCCCAACCCAGGGATCAAACCCGAGTCTTGAACCTAGGTCTCTTAGTCTTCTGCATTGGCAGATGGGTTCTTTACCACTAGTGCCACCTGCGAAGCCCTCTCTATACTCTTATGTGGATTTATTTTTATTTATAAAATGCAGAACTAGCTGATGATAGATAGATAGATCCATAGAAAGATAGATCCTCTATTACAATGCAAAATCCACAAACAGTCCTGACTATGTCATATTCACAATTGTTTCCACACTCCCAGAATATTTTTCACAGAATAGGTGCTCAGTAAACAATTACTTCTAGATTTAAAATTAAACTGACTAAGGAAGATTTCTGGGCCTCCCTGGCAGCTCAGAGGTAAAGCGTCTGCCTGCAATGCAGAAGACCTGGGTTCAATCTCTGGGTTGGGAAGATCCCCTAGAAGGAAATGGCAACCCACTCCAGTACTCTTGCCTGGGAAATCCCATGGACGGAGAAGCCTGGTAGGCTACAGTCCATGGGGTCACAAAGAGTCAGACATGACTGAGTGACTTCACTTTCACTTTTCATTTTCAAGGAAGATTCAACTCTGGTCTTCCTCAAAATTTCTTGCTATCAATATAAAAAGCATGGGAAGTCTTAGAGTTAAGAAGGAAGGGCAAGTTCAAGGACCACAAAGGTGACAAGTTGCCTATGTGGTAGCTGGTCACAACCCTGTAGGTAGAAAGTGAAGGTAGGAAGAAGCACAAACTTGTTGGCTTGTTGATGGTTTCGCTCATGGAGATGTGTGTTACATTATATGAGTCTTCTCTATTTTAGTTGGCTCTATGATCATGGAAATACTCAACCAAACCAGCAGTGTCTCTGAGTTCATCCTCCTGGGACTCTCCTCCCGGCCTGAGGACCAGAAGCCACTCTTCAGCCTCTTCCTCATCATATACCTGGTCACCATAACAGGGAATGTGCTCACCATCCTGGCCATCCGCTCTGACCCCCATCTGCACACCCCCATGTATTTCTTCTTGAGTGTCCTGTCTTTCACTGACATTTGGTATACAACAAGCATTGTCCCCAAGATGCTAGTTGACTTCCTGTCAGAGAAGAAGACCATCTCCTATGCCGGGTGTCTCACTCAAATGTATTTTATATATGTTTTGGCTAACATTGACAGCTGTCTTCTTGTAGTCATGGCCTTTGACCGCTATGTGGCCATCTGTGACCCCTTCCACTATGTAACCATCATGAACCACCGCCGCTGTGTTCTGCTGGTGGCCTTCTCCTGCTCATTGCCTCATGTCCACTCACTCCTACATGTACTTTTGCTGAATCAGCTTACCTTCTGCAACTCCAATGTTGTCCATCACTTCCTCTGTGACATCAACCCTCTGCTGAAATTGTCCTGCTCCTCCATATTTGTCAACGATCTCACAATAAAGACAGAAGGACTGGTTGTTTTGGTGACCCCCTTCCTAGGCATTGGTTTCTCCTATGTGCGAATCTTCATTTCAGTTCTCCGGATCCCCTCAGCTGCAGGGAAACGCAAAGCCTTCTCCACCTGTGGCTCCCACTTGACTGTGGTAATCCTGTTTTATGGAAGCATCTTTTATGTCTATTTGCAGCCCTTGTCCAGCTACACTGTTCAGGACCGAGTGGCTACAATTGTCTACACAGTTCTGTCCTCCATGCTCAACCCTTTCATCTACAGTCTGAGAAACAAAGACATGAAGAGGGGCCTGGGGAAGCTGATGGCCAGGAGGAAATCCTAGCCAGAAGCTTTTTGGACATGTTCATGGGTGTTTCTGCTGGTTTCTGATATACACAACAAACTCTTGTAAGTTAGCAGGTATAAATCACATGTGTCATTGATGTTTGATTGTGCTCACTTCTTTAATGTTCAACTATAAACTACTGAGACTCTATTATGATTAGTAATAGGCTCAAGTTCTACCAAAGTCCTGATTCCAGTTTTCATATATCTACATCTCTCTTCCTACTGAAAGGTTGCACATGCTACGAGCCATGTGCGATGCTGGGACTCATGCCTCTGGAGGAGAGAATTCAATCTGGGGCCAGAGATGAGGCTTGATCACTAGAAGCTTTTGTGTAATAAACTTTTACTAATGTATGAAAGAGATAGAGAAAGCTTCTGACATAGACATCAGAAGGAGTCAGAAAGAGTGCCCCCTTGTTAGTTTTTAGCAAAGGGGTATAATATCAATAACCTCAGATATGCAGATGACACCACCCTTATGGCAGAAAGTGAAGAGGAACTAAAAAGCCTCTTGATGAAAGTGAAAGAGGAGAGTGAAAAAGTTGGCTTAAAGCTCAACATTCAGAAAACGAAGATCATGGCCATCTGGTCCCATCACTTCATGGGAAATAGATCGGGAAACAGTGGAAACAGTGTCAGACTTTATTTTTGGGGGCTCCAAAATCACTGCAGATGGTGATTGCAGCCATGATATTAAAAGACGCTTACTCCTCAGAAAGAAAGTTATGATCAACCTAGACAGCATATTAAAAACCAGAGACATTACTTTGCCAACAAAGGTCTGTCTAGTCAAGGCTATGATTTTTCCAGTAGTCAGGTATGCATATGAGAGTTGGACTGTGAAGAAAACTGAGTGCCGAAGAATTGATGCGTTTTTTTTCGTCAGTCAGCTGATTTTTGTTTTGTTTTTTTAATATAAATTTATTTATTTTAATTGGAGGTTAATTACTTTACAATTAAGGAATTGAATGGATGCTTTTGAACTGTGGTGTTGGAGAAGATTCTAGAGCGTCCCTTGGACTGCAAGGAGATCCAACCAGTCCATCCTAAAGGAGATCAGTCCTGGGTGTTCATTGGAAGGACTGATGCTGAAGCTGAAACTCCAATACATTGGTCACCTCATGCGAAGAGTTGACTTATTGGAAAAGATCCTGATGCTGGGAGGGATTGGGGACAGGAGGAGAAGAGGACGACAGAGGATGAGATGGCTGGGTGACATAACCAACTCGATGCACATGAGTTTGGGTAAACTCCGGGAGTTGGTGATGGACAGGGAGGCCTGGCGTGCTTCAATTCATGGGGTCACAAAGAGTCAAACATGACTGAGCGACTGAACTGAACTGATACACCTATTAACAAGCTGCTAATAAGAGAGAGGAAACACCTCAAAACTCAGAGAGTTGCACCAGGCCCCTCACCCACAACATGCATTTTAAGACAGCGTTGGCACAAGGTGAGTCATCCCCAGCCATAAAACAATTGATATGAATCTTTGCCGGGGTCCAGCCCCAGTGGATCCAGAGTGATTCGAAGGTGGGGGGACGGAGCCGGCGTCTTTGGAAAAATACATATTTAATCACAGATATAGAGAGATTAGAAATGGATAGTGTAGTAGGAAGATTAGTGGAGAAAAGGAGGCTGAATAACTTGGATTATGTGGAATAGCATCCATGCTCCAGATGGGAATTCAGCCAGAAAAATGGGAGCAAGAAAGAAGCGACATGGGGGAATCAGTCTTTCCGGAAACTGATCCGATGTCTTTATTTTGGGGTTTGCTTATATACCTTTTGTTATACATAGGGATGAATACAGAGTCACACGGGGGTCAGCAGTCCTGACCTTTATCAAAATCAGGTGCTTCACATAAATGTATAAAAAAAGGTCTTAGGGATATTACATCATCTTCTGGCCATGAGTGAGACCTGCTGACATTTTATGATCCTTTCTTTCTGATAACCAAAAAACTTATTTCTTCCAAGGGTGTTTTTTCTTAAACCAGGCACCACCCTCCAAATAAAGTTACATTCCTATAGGGTGAGGGTGTAGTGAGTTACAATCAAGAAAGGAATTTATTTAACCCAAGGTTAACATGATTAGTCTTAAAGGTTAATACTTATTTCTTCCTATATGCTAGTTATATTCATTATAAGGACAGGGAACATGGAGATTTAGCAGCAAACATCAGCCCAACAAATGAAAATCCTTTCACCAATGCTCCTCTTAAGATCTGTTTAGTCTTAAGATATGATAAAGTTACATTCTTACATAGCAAGGACACAGTGATTTATAACAAAGTACAGTGATCTATTACAAAAGAGAAAATCCATTAACTCAAAAAGTCTAGTATTGCTAACATCAAAAACTACTATATTTCCTTTTCTATATTCCAAATACATTGATTAATATATTCCCAAGTGCCTAAGGATATGGAGGCCTGGCAGCAATCATTGACTCAACAAGAAGAAAAAGCCCTATGCTAATTAAGACTCTCAAAATACTCCAAAACTCTCTGTGCTGTTTATGGTTGAGAGGTAGTAAACAATCATGTGGCAGGAGTATGGATAATCCTGTCACACAAGCTAGTCTGTCAGCAGAGAGGTTTGACCTGAGATATCCTTGTCCCACCCAGAGCAGGGAATTAGCAGCAATTATTGACACAACAAATGAAAAACCCTTCACCAATATAATTCCTAACCAACCCACTATACTAATAATTTCTAACTCCCCAAAATAATTTGCCTTTAGGAAGTCTAAAACATCTCGTGCCTCTCAGATTGGGAGGCTGTAAATCACATGTGGCCGGACTAACCTATACAGGTGGGCTAGATAACCTTCAGAGCAGTCCGTAAGCTGAAACACTCTTGTCACGCCCAAGAATTTTTATTGCCTTGGAGCTGCACGTTTACTCCTTCTCCGAGAGAAACGGTTATGGGGGAGAGCCCCCCGTAAAGTCAGAGGTGTAGGTGAGAGCATAAAACAGACTCTGGTTTTGGGGTAGATGCTCGGGAACAGGGGGTTTCCTGAGGCTTGATCACGCCTTTGCGTATGCCAAGCCTCGTTCCTCATGACCTTTGCCATGGGCGGAGTTCCTCACGCTGGCCCCCGGCAAATCTTGAAGAAAGGCAGATTTCTAAGAAAATCCATAGTTCATTAACAAGCTAAGGAAAGACACTTGCATGAGAAAAACGCATTGGTTAGCTCAAGGTTTGAGATAAAGTCAAGTTCAGGTGGAACCAGTCATCACCATGGTGGAACCAATGGTTCAGGTGGTTCAGGTGGAACCAATTCTTTATTAAAGAAATTTCTTTAATTTTGTGTAGAGGAGGAAAAAAAATGTCTGCCACTTGCAGTTTGTTTCCTCCTGCCTCTTGGGGTGGAGACGGTAATGGCACCCCACTCCCGTACTCTTGATTGAAAAATCCCATGGATGGAGGAGCCTGGTAGGCTGTAGTCCATGGGATCGTGAAGAGTCGGACACAACTGAGTGACTTCACTTTCACTTTTCACTTTCATACATTGGAGAAGGAAATGGCAACCCACTCCAGTATTCTTGCCCGGAGAATCCTGGGGACGGGGGAGCCTGGTGGGCTGCCGTCTATGGGGTCACACAGAGTTGGACACGACTGAAGCGACTTAGCAGCAGCAGCAGCAGCAGCCTCTTGGGGACCTCTGGCCTTCCTCAGTTCAGTTCAGTTCAGTCACTAAGTTGTGTCCGATTCTACGACCCCATGGACTGCAGCAAGACAGGCCTCGCTGTCCATCACCAACTCCCAGAGTTTACTCAAACTCATGTCCATTGAGTTGGTGATGCAATCCAATCATTTCATCCTGTTGTCCCCTTCTCCTCCCACCTTCAATCTTTCCAAGCATCAGAGTCTTTTCAAATGAGCCGGTTCTTCGCATCAGGTGGCCAAAGTATTGGAGTTTCAGCTTCAGCATCAGTCCTTCCAATGAATGTTCAGGACTGATTTCCTTTAAATTGGTTGGATCTCCTTGCAGTCCAAGGGACTCTCAAGAGTCTTCTCCAACACCACAGTTCAAAAGCATCAGTTCTTCGGCACTCAGCTTTCTTTATAGTCCAACTCTCACATTCATACATGACTACTGGAAAAATCATAGCTTTGACTACATGGACCTTTGTTAGCTAAGTAATGTTTCTGTGTTTTAATATGCTGTCTAGGTTGGTCATAACTTTTCTTCCAAGGAGGAAGCGTCTTTTAATTTCATGGCTGCAATCACCATCTACAGTGATTTTGGAGCCCCCCAAAATAAAGTCTGTCACTGTTTCCATTGTTTTCCCATCTATTTGCCATGAAGTGTTGGGACCAGATGCTATGATCTCAGTTTTCTGAATATTGAGTTTTAAGCCAACTTTTTCAGACTCCCTACCAAGGCTTTAACACTCTCATTACCTTTCTCTTCTCCAGGAACCCACATCTTTATTCATTTGCTCTAAGTGCTGTTGAAACCTTTGTCTTCCCACAAAATTTCCTGAAACTGATTTATATCTGACCAATGACTTTTGATTCCCTTAATATCCTTCAGTTTTCAGTGTAATTTCTGTGATTAACTTTTTGAACGTCATTGCAGTGATTCAGAAAGAGAGAAGGAGAGAGACAGAGACAAGATTGAGGCTCTTATAAAACTGAAACTTCCACCAAGTGAGCAATGTGCCTAGGGCAACAGTTACACAGAGATTGTGCCTCTTCCTTCTTCCATATTTTTGACAGCACAATGTTCTGGGTTCTGTAGTCATCAAAAGCCTAACTCAGCCCCACTTAGCCAAGTGACCTAGTAGTTCAGTACTCAACTGCCCTGATAATCAGGCCAGGGTGCATGGGGCTGAGTTGCCTCTGGGCCTTTAACCTGGTCATCTGGTATTTGTTCCTCCAGGCACTGGTGTTATCCTTTCTCTTAGCTTCAGTTTCCCTTAGAGATTCCCTATTGCCACCATCATAACCATCCAGATCTTCCTGTGCCCCAGGAAAGAGTTGTTGTATGAACTTAGAATTAATTATTCTAAGGAAAATATTAAAACGCATAAGTGAATGTTAAATGCAAACAAAACTAGGAGCTTCTTGAACCAGACAGAGACATACTGGGGTGCTCTGGGAAGTAGAGTCATCTAGGCAAGGACTTTGTTCTGTTCGCTTTGTTTCTTCCTTTATTTTCTATTATTACTCAGTGATTTTAGACTTTATTTTTTAATCTGAATATTTTATCATTTATTATTCTTCCTGAACCTATTATTCAATAGGTCTCATGTGGGCCTGTGAATCTGCATTTTAAGGAGCACCTCCTAGAAAGACTAATCTGGACTTTTTGTGGGAAACTGCATGACTGAAAATTTCTGACCACTCCCTATGTCCTGCTCTTTGTATTTCTGGACTTATGCTTTCAGTAATCCTATAATCTACATGTATACAGATACTCACTGATTGCAGCATTTTTCATGATAGAAAAAATTAGAAAAGTTAGAAATAATCTAAAAGCCTATCAATAGAGAGATAGATAAACAGTGGTTCAGTTTTTCCACAGAAAGAAATGACATATAATAGGTACAAATAAGGAGGTATATCTCTAGCACTGACCTGAAAAGGCATTATGAATATACACCAAAATGTTTATAAGTAAACCTATATGGTAAAATAAATAAATAAAAGTGTATATATATGTGTGTGTGTGTGTGTGTGTGTCTGTGTCTGTGTGTCTGTGTGTCTGTGTGTCTGTGTATGTGTGTGACGGTACATTTTTGTGTATCTGGTGAAATTATATACCAAGTAAGAAAATATACCCTTATAAACACACAGTTCAGTTCAGTCACTCAGTCATGTCCAACTCTTTGCAACTCCATGGACTACAGCACGGCAGTCCTGTCCATCAAAAACTCCTGGAATTTACTCAAACTCATGTCTATTGAGTCAGTGATGCCATGCAACCATCTCATCCTCTGTCGTCCCCTTCTCCTCCTGCCCTCAATCTTTCCCAGCATCAGGGTCTTTCAAATGAGTCAGTTCTTCACATCAGGTGGCCGAAGAACTGGAGTTTCAGCTTCAACATCAGTCCTTCCAATGAATATTCAGGACTGATTTCCTTTAGGATGGACTGGTTGGATCTCCTTGCAATCCAAGGGTCTCTCAAGGGTATTCTACAATACCACAGTTCAAAATAATCAACTCTTTGGTGCTCAGTTTTCTTCATAGTTCAACTCTCACATCCATGCATGACTGCTGGAAAAACCATAGCCTTGACTAGATGGATCTTTGTCAGCAAAGTAATGTCTCTGTTTTTTAATATGTTCTCTAGGTTGGTCATAACTTTCCTTCCAAGGAGTAAGCGTCTTATAATTTCATGGCTGCAGTCTCCATCTGCAGTGATTTTGGAGCCCAAAAAATTAAAGTCTGTCACTGTTTCCACTGTTTGCCCATCTATTTCCCATGAAGTGATGGGACTGGAGGCCATGATCTTAGTTTTCTGAATGTTGAACTTTAAGCTAACTTTTTCACTCTCCTCTTTCACTTTCATCAAGAGGCTTTTTAGCTCCTCTTCACTTTCTGCCATAAGGGTGGTGTCATCTGCATATCTGAGGTTATTGATATTTCTCCCGGCAAACTTGATTCCAGCTTGTGCTTCTTCCAGTCCAGCGTTTCTCATGATGTACTCTGCATAGAAGTTAAATAAGCAGAGTGACAATATACAGCCTCGATGTACTCCTTTTCCTATTTGGAACCAGTCTGTTGTTCCATGTTCAGTTCTAACTGTTGCTTCCTGACCTGCATACAGATTTCTCAAGAGGCAGGTCAGGTGGTCTGGTATTCCCATCTCTTTCAGAATTTTCCACAGTTTATTGTGATCCACACAGTCAAAGGCTTTGGCATAGTCAATAAAGCAGACATAGATGTTTTTCTGGAACTCTCTTGCTTTTTTGATGATCCAGCGGATGTTGGCAATTTGATCTCTGGTTCCTCTGCCTTTTCTAAAACCAGCTTGAACATCAGGGAGTTCACGGTTCACGTATTGCTGAAGTCTGGCTTGGTTGGCAGCTGCCTTCTGGCAGTCATGGCCTTTGACCATTATGTGGCCATCTGTGACCCCTTCCACTATGTCACCATCATGAGCCACCACCGCTGTGTCCTGCTGGTGGCCATCTCCTGCTCATTGCCTCACCTCCACTCACTCCTACACATACTTTTGTTGAATCAGCTCAACTTCTGTGACTCCAGTGTTGTCCACCACTTCCTCTGTGACATCAACCCTCTGCTGAAATTGTCCTGCTCCTCCATATTTGTCAATGATCTCACAATAAAGACAGAAGGACTGGTGTTTTGGTGACCCCCTTCCTATGCATTGTTTTCTCGAATGTGCGAATCCTTGTAGCAATTCTCAGGGTCCTCTCAGATGCAGGGAAACGCAAAGCCTTGACCTGTGGCTCCCACTTTACTGTGGTGATTCTGTTTTATGGAAGCATATTTTATGTCTATTTACAGCCCTTGTCCAGCTACACTGCTCAGGACCGAGTAGCTACAATAGTCAACATGGTCCTGTCCTCCATGCTCAACCCTTTCATCTATAGTTTGAGAAACAAAGACATGAAGAGGGGCCTGGGGAAGCTGATGGGCAGGAGGAAATCCTATCCAGAATCTTTCTGGACATGTTCATAGGTTTTGCTGCTGGTTTCTGATACACACAACAAACTCTTGTAAGTCAGCAGGTATGACTCACACATGGCATAGATGTTGAAATGTGCCCACTTGTTTACACATACAACAATCAACCATGGAGACTTTATGATGATTCAGTATTAGGATCCAGGTCTACCAGAATCTTGACTTCCAGTTTTCATATATCTACATCTCTCTTCCTACCTTCCTCTTCTTCAGGAAACCACATCTTTAATTGCTTTAAGTGCTGTTGAAACCTTTGTCTTTACCCCAAATTTCCTGTGACTGATTTACATCTGTTCAATGACTTTTGATTCCCTTAATATCCTTCTGCTTTTAGTGAAATTTCTGTGATGAACTAATTTTTTGAAAATCATTGCAGTGATTTAGTAAAAAGAAGCATTTAGACGGAGAGTGACAAGATTGAGATCTATAAAACTGAAACTTCCATCAAGTGAGGAATGTGTCTGGTCCAACAGTTAAACAGGGATTGTGCCTCTTCCTTCTTCCATATTTTTGACAACAGGATGTTCTGGGCTCTGTAGTGATCAAAAGTTCAACTCTTAGCCCTGCTTAGTTAAGTGACCTATTAGTTCAGCACACAACTGCCCTGATAATCAGACCAGGGTGCATGAGGCTGAGTTGCCTCTGGCACTCTAGTCATCTGGTATCTGTGCCTCAAGGCACTGGTCTTGGCCCCTCTCTTAGCTTCAGTTCCCCTTAGAGATTCCCCTATTGCCACCATCATAACCATCCACATCTGTCTGCTTCCCAGGGGAAGAGTTGTATGTACTTAGAATTATTCTCAGCAGCTTTTGAGCAGAGACTTACAACTCATATGTGAACACTGAAGGCAGATATAACTAAGAGCTCCCAGTACAATGCAGAGATATATTAGGCTGCTCTGGGAAGTAGAGAGTCAGAAGGCAGATATAACTAAGAGCTCCCAGTACAATGCAGAGATATATTAGGCTGCTCTGGGAAGTAGAGAGTCATCTAGACAAGGACTTTATTCTCTTCATTTTTGTTTCATCTTTTATTCTCCATTATTTACTCTGTGATGTTAGGCTTTATTTCATAACAGTATTTTATCATTTATTAATACTATTCTCCTACCTTATTCCCAGGGTTATTATTCAGTAGGTCACATGTGGGGCTTGTGAATCTGCACTTTAATAAGCAACTCCTAGAGAAAACTAACCAGGACTTTTTTTTTTAATTGTATTTGTTTATTTTTGTTGTGCTGGGTCTTCGTTGCTGCATGGGTTTTCCCCAGTTGCTGTGAACAAGACTACTCTTCCTCTGTGCAGGGGCTTCTCACTGTGGGGGCTTTGCTTGTTGCAGAGCACGGGCTCTAGGAACACTCAGGTTCAGTAATTGTAGAGCACGGTCTCAGTTGCTCTGCAGTGTGTGTAATCTTCTTGGATCAGGACTCAAATCCATGTTCCCTGCCTTGGCAGGTGGATTCTCAACCACTGGAACCACCAAGGAAAACTCTAAACTGGTCTTTTTGTGAGAAGCTTCATAACTGAAATTTTCTGATCACTCCTTATGTCCCATTGTTCAAATTTCTTAAACCCATGCCTCTAGTAATACTCTATGAACTGTATAAAGCTACATGTAAAGAGACACTCGCTGCTTCCAGCATTGTTTATGAAAGTAAAAAATTAGAAAAATTAGAAACAACCAGATGTCCATCAATAGAGAATTAGATAAATAATGGTGTCCTTTTTCCATAGAAAGAATATGTAATAGTTACAAATAATGAGATGTATATCTATTACTGACCTGAAAAGCTCTTATGAATACAAAACAAAATGTTTAAGAGAAAGGTTGCTAAGATAAATATATATGAATGTGTATATACACTTGAGTATATAGAAGTGGATATGTTTGTGTTACTGGTGAGATTATTAATATATGCTATTAATATATTAAGAAAAAAATCATCACATTAAAAATAGTTAACTCAACATCATAAAATTGTGTATGAGGTGCGTTGTTGGATTTAATGTTTGAATATATTGTTTCCCTATTTCTGGATAAAAAGTAAATTAATAACCTGTATTAAATTTTTTAATAAAATATTTAAATCGAGGGAAGAACAATGGACTAAGAACAATGAACTAATAATGCTTGCTTTTTAATTCATGCATATTTGTATTGTTGGAATTTATTGAAGGGACATGTATTTTTTATCTAATTAAAGCATTAATCACTAAGACAATTGTAACAAAATCTTCTGCTCTTCTGTTCATCTTCATCATTTATATTTTGCTTAATCCATTTTGAGTTTATTTTTCTGTATGGTGTTAGAAAGTGTTCTAGTTTCATTCTTTTACAAGTGGTTGACCAGTTTTCCCAGCACCATTTGTTAAAGAAATCGTCTTTTCTCCATTATATATTCCTGCCTCCTTTGTCAAAGATAAGGTGTCCATGGGTGAGTGGATTTATCTCTAGGCTTCCTATTTTGTTCCATTGATCTATATTTTTGTCTTTGTGCCAGGACCATCTGTCTTGATGACTGTATCTTTGTAGTATTTATTGCTGTATTTTGCTTAAACAGCAATAATTTCATGCCAGCATAGAAAAGAGGAGATATAAAGGAAGTCAGATCAGTAAAGGAACCCTCCATTCAGTGTCCTGATTCTCATACTGGGAGGAACTAAATAAAGATGAAACACTTGGTGCATGCAGCAATCACAATTCACACAAAGTAGAGTTATCAGCATCAACACTTTGGCTTTGGAAGAGAAAATCTTGATCTTCACATTTTTCTTCAAGACTAAGCATGACCATGGACCTATGACTATGTCCCTTGCGTCAGTTTGAGTGAAGTCCAAGAATGTTCATTTCTAACAAGTCCTCAGGTGATATGACATACTAAGAAATAATACCGTGAGAATCACTAGTCTGCCAGACATCAAGGCTCATGGTATACCTATGATAATTAAGGCTCTGTGGATACTGGTGAAGGGCCAGACAACAAGACAGCTAGCATATGATCGCGAACCCAGAAATACACCCACACAATGGTATACACTTGACTTGTGAAGGAGGCACTGAAGAGCATCTTTTCATGAATGGAGCTAAGAGTGTTGGACATTCACATGGAAAAATAAAACTGGATTTCTACCACACACCATATGCAGAACTTAACCCCTGATGAATTACAAACTTACATGTGAAAGTTCAGTTCAGTTCAGTTCAGTCACTCAGTCGTGTCCAACTCTTCGCGACCCCATGAATCGCAACACGCCAGGCCCCCCGGTCCATCACCAACTCCCGGAGTTCACTCAGACTCACGTCCATCAACTCAGTGATGTCATCCAGCCATCTCATCCTCTGTCGTCCCCTTCTCCTCCTGCCCCCAATCCCTCCCAGCATCAGAGTCTTTTCCAATGAGTCAACTCTTCACGTGAGGTGGCCAAAGTACTGGAGCTTCAGCTTTAGCATCATTCCTTCCAAAGAAATCCCAGGGTTGATCTCCTTCAGAATGGACTGGTTGGATCTCCTTACAGTCCAAGGGACTCTCAAGAGTCTTCTCCAACACCACAGTTCAAAAGCATCAGTTCTTCAGAGCTCAGCCTTCCTCACAGTCCAACTCTCACATCCATACATGACCACAGGAAAAACCATAGCCTTGACTAGACGGACCTTAGTCGGCAAAGTAATGCCTCTGCTTTTGAATATGCTATCTAGGTTGGTCATAACTTTTCTTCCAAGGAGTAAGCATCTTTTAATTTCATGGCTGCACTCACCATCTGCAGTGAAGCTATTAGTTTTGAGAATATAATATAGGAGACTATCTTTGTCTTCTTAAGATAGGAAAATGTTTCTTCAATAAGAAACAGAAAGAAAGCACTAACCATAAAAGAAAATAGTAAACTGTGTTAAAACCAAAGGACATCATAGAAGAAAAAGACAAATAACAGAATGGTAAATTATATTTGAAATTCACAAAACCAACAAAACACTCAGATTAAGAGTATATAAATATCCCAAGAAATCAGCAAGAAAAGCAGGCAGAGCCAGGAGTTGAGGGGGATGGGCATCCATGAAAAAGAATTGAATAAACATTTCACAAAAGAGAACGAAATCTAAATGAACAATAATCATGAAAAGATGCTACATTTCATTAATTATCAGGGAAATTCAAATGAATCACAATGGGAAGCCATTGCACACCAATAGATTACAAAAATTAGAATTCTGAGGATACTATTAAGGGTTTAAAAAATATTTAGAAATATAAAGTTGTGCTCTAGTATGTGTGTGTGTTAGTTGCTCAGTGGTTCCAACTCTTCACGATCCCATGGACTGTAACTCATCAGTCTACTTTGCCCATGAAATTTTCCAGGCAAGAATACTGGAGTGGGTTGCCACTCCCTTCTCCAGGGGATCTCCCTGACCCAGGGATTGAACTTTGGTCTCGTGCACTGCAGGCAGATTCTTTACCATATGATCCACCAGGCAAGTAGAAATATAAACTGGTGCAGTCAATTTGGGAAACAATTTGTTATCATCTTTGTAGTATAGATAAAGATACAGTATGGTGACTCGGGTTAACAAGACTATGTTATATATTTGAAGTTGTTATGACAATAGATTTTAAAAGCTGTCACTACAAAAATCATAACTATGTATGTTAACTATCATTATTATGGTAATCATTTTGTAATAAAAACATCTATCAAATCACTGTGTTGGACATCTTAAGCAGTGTTATATGTCCATTATATCTCAATAAAGCTGGAAAAAATAAATGATACTTGTCAAGAGGATGAATGAATAGAAAGAAAGACAGACACATGAATAGTAAGTGGAGAAGACAAGACCCAAAGCCAAGACTTTCTGTCTCTACATTATTTACTCTTAATATGTAGACTCAAGTTTTAAAACTGAACTCACCACTAAGGAAAAGTACACATGGGTATTGCATGAGGCAGTGGTTTATTTTGAGGGCAGTAGCCAAATCCTGTAACTTTGCTATGGATGATGTTCACCAAAATACACCAGATTTTCTGTATAAAATTCAAAAGGAAGTTTTCTCATATTTTCATGCCAAGAAGCCGTGTTATCCTCGTTTAGTAAAGGAAGAACCTGAGGTTTCTATAGGCTAAGTAACTTCTTCAACGTAACTACTAACAGAAAAGGGTAGTATGCTAATAAATATCTCTTTTCCTCCACACTAAAAATCGGGATTTCTTTGGAGGGAATGATGCTGGAGCTGAAACTCCAGTACTTGGGGCACCTCATCCGAAGAGTTGACTCACTGGAAAAGACTCTGATGCTGGGAGGGATTGAGGGCAGGAGGAGGAGAGGACAACAGAGGATGAGATGGCTGGATGGCATAACTGACTTGATGGACGCGAGTCTGAGTGAACTCTGGGAGTTGGTGATGGACAGGGAGGCCTGGCGTGCTGTGATTCATGGGGTTGCAAAGAGTCGGACATGACTGAACGACTGAACTGAACTGAACTGAAACATCAAACACTCCTCTAAGACTAAATTCTGAAAACACATGTATTTTTATCCAGTGCCCATTTGTTACATATGACAATATCCTTTGCATGGCTCTGGGCTTTAAACATACATGCACATTAACTGCATACCACATGGAAAAATATCTAGTCCACATGCCAACCCAGATACTGGAAAGCACAGACACTGAAAGCACGTAGATCTACCACTGCATTCCCTGAAAGCTTTAACCTTCCAATATATTAACCTATGACTTGCCAGGATCTAGAATACAGCTTGGTCCACAATTGAATCTCCTAAAATAAAAATATTCATCCCCATGAGTATTTGTCCATATAAAACATAGTTGGGGAAGCTGAAGCATGTCCATGAGATAGTGCACTAAGATTCAGAAGATCTGACATTAGTCCCAACATCTGAACAGGAAATCTCAAGGGTCCCCTGTCCCCCTGGAGTCAGCAGTGCTGGCTGTGATTACCCTTCTGCTTTCTCTGCATACAGGGATCCCAGGACAAACTCTCCAGAGAAGTCATCACACCTCAACTCCCTCAGCCTAACAAGCACCCCAGAGGCCAGCTGAGCAGATCTGACATTCGTGAGAAGCTGGCTGGGCTTCCACAGTCAGGAGAGTCCTCCCACTTGAGTCAGAGCATCTCTGCCTTCTGAGATCTGGAGCTGGCAGAAGCAGCAGTGAGCCAGGGACCAGGTGTTAGGAAAGAAGTGGGGGTTGAGGTCAGGGAAGGGAAACGTGTTATCCCTTTGGAGCAGTATCTCAGCTCCTCCTCCATCCCTGCTTCTCTCCTTGTCGATCAGTACAGAAGTTCGTGGGAGACACATGCAGAAGCTGAACTTGGGCTGAGAAGCAGACTTGACCTGATTAACAGACGTGGTGCACATCATCTTCTGCAGAGGCTGGGAAGGAAGCAAAAGCATCGGGATGTGGAGGTGAGCTTCAGAAGCCGGCCACTCACTTGGCTACTCCAGCCCAAATTGGTACCTTACTCTTTCCTCCCTGATACTTTCAAATATTCATGGATTGAGAAGTCATAGGTCCAGGGAGGTAAAACTCTCTTTTGGAATTTGGTTTTAAGTCCATCCAGTTGGACTTCTAGGCCATATATAGCATTTGCTTTTATGGAAACAAAACCACACCAGTAGAAACAAAAGAGGGAAAAAAAGATTGTAGTCTTGGCCTGATCCACTCACCCTCTGCTTGTAAAATATTCTTCCTGATTCTCCAGTCAGAAATCTTCCTCCTTGTTTCTAGTCATCAGCCTGGGTGTTCCTCACTTCTCTGACCTAGAGCAATCCATTCCCTTAATTCACCGAATCTCCACTAATTTTTGTATTGCACATTCCCCAGGCAGCCCTTTCACAAATGACTCACTTTTGAATATTGATCTGTGTGTGATGTACTGCTTTACAGACATAGTATCTCCCTTGTTATTCATAAAACATCAGGAACCAGCTTATGAGCAGGTGATACAGGATGAATCAAACCCCTCACTTTTTGTCTTCACCAGAGGGCACTGTCCACTGCACGACACCAGCTCCACACACCAGACATGCCCCAGTCATATATGGCCAATTTTTTCCATCCGATTTGGCTAGTTAATCATGGATATTCACATTTTCAAATTCCACTATCTCTACAACACAGAAAGATAGGCCACCTCTCTAGCAAATACAAAGATAAATTCTGAATATGGGAGAAGAAAGTGTGTCAGAGGGTACAAGGGCAATTCGAGTAGGAAATTTTTAGAACAATAAAAACAGTGCCTATGTTGATGGTGATAGACAATTAACATAGCGTAACTAGAGGAGGGGAAGCCTAACACTGGCGACCATAAACTCAGAGTGAGCTAGCTTAGAGTTCAAACTTGATTGCTTCTCACATCCTTAGTGACCTTCAGCAAACCACTTCACCTCTGTAAGCCTTAGTCTCCTGAAATGCTTCATAATTCCTTGGGATTTAGTGGCACATTTAGCATAAGCCTGGTACATAACACTTACTCATAAATATTGGTCATTATTATTAGCTTTAATTACTGATTCATCCAATTCTTTAACGCATTAACAAATATTGTTTCCATAAAAACCTGCCAAATCCTGAAATTAGCCAGACAATTTGGCAGTGAGGGATGTGATACTTGACGTACATAAATTAATTGATTTTCAAAACATCAGGAAATAGAAGATAAAGGAAGGTGACACAGGGACTGATGAGGACCAACAGCTTCTCCTGCATGCTGACAATATGCTTTTCTCTCTTCTAAGTGTTTTCATGCATTATCTCACTAAATCTTCATGAGAATGTGAATATTTGTGTCCTATATGACACATGAAGTACTTGAGGTTTAAAGATGTTTAATTACATATAAAAATATGAGCAGCTAACTGTAAATGAAGTAATAGATTAATTTAACACTGTTAAATAAATTAATATATCAATAAATTAGTATGTAATATATGACTTTAAGGCCTTCCCAGGTTGCACTAGTGGTAAAGGATCTGCCTGCCAGTGCAGGAGTTGAAAGAGACGTGGGTCCAATCCCTGGGATGATCTCCCTGAGAAGGGAACGGCACCTCACTCCAGTATTCTTGCCTGGAAAATTCCATGGGCAGAGGAGCCTGGCAGTCTACAGTCCTTGGGGCCTCAATGAGTTGGACATGACTGAGCGACCGAGCACACACACACACATAAGACTGGATGTCCTGAGTGCGACTGGAAGACACATATTTACGTGTTTCTCATAGGTGTCTTTAAATAAATAGAGAAGAAATTTTAAAACATGAATTGTATAGTTAACAAAGGATGCCCTTCTGTACAAAAGTGGTTTAGGACAGGGGATTAATGAAGGGAAGAATGATTTACGAAAGAGGGGAGACTTGCACAAACTGATGATAGCATGCCATGAGTTAAGGAGGGTTTAACCTTTGAAAGGTTAAGAACCTTTCATTCTGTGTCCAAACAAGGAAAAACCACTGTTGAATTGGATTCAATATTCCTCTCAGATATTCACTATTGATTATTTTGGCAAATGCTTATTTCAATAGGAGAAATGCAAAGCAAACTGAATTTGCTTTGGTGAGGAATGGGGGTCCTTCATGTTGATGTATGGCAAAACCAATACAACATTGTAAAATCATTAGCCTCCAATGAAAATAATTAAATTTATATTAAAAAAAGAAAGTGAAAAATAAAATAAAATACTCCCACTTCCAATAATCTCTATCTGTTTATACTAATAATACCCTATTTTTTAACAAATGTATCACTCAGTTCAGTTTAGTTCAGTTCCTCAGTTATGTCCAACTCTTTGCGACCTTATGGACTGCAGCAGACCAGGCTTCCCTGTCCATCACCAACACCCAGAGCTTGCTCAAACTCATGTCCATCCAGTTGGTGATACTATCCAACCATCTCATCCTCAGTTGTCCTCTTCTCCTCCTGCCTTCAATCTTTCCCAGCATCAGGGTCTTTTCCAATGAGTCAGTTCTTCACATCAGGTGGCCAAAGTATTGGAGTTTCAGCTTCAACATCAGTCCTTCCAATGAATATTCAGGACTGATTTCCTTTAGGATTGACTGGCTTGATCTCCTCGCAGTCCAAGGGACTCTCAAGAGTCTTCTCCAACACCACAGTTCAAAAACATCAATTCTTTGGTGCTCAGCTTCTTTAAGGTCCAACTCTCACATCCATACATGACTACTGGGAAAACAATGCCTTTGACTAGATGGACCTAGTAAAGTAATATCTCTGCTTTTTAATATGCTGTCTAGATTGGTCATAGCTTTTCTTCCAAGGAACAACCGTCTTTTCATTTCATGGCTGCAATCACCATCTGCAGTGATTTTGGAACCCAAGATAATTAAGTCTGTCACTGTTTCCACTGTTTTCCCATCTATTTTCCATGAAGTGATGGGACTGGATACCATGATCTTAATTTCTTGAATGTTGAGTTTTCAGTCAGCTTTTTCACTCTCTTGTTTCAATGTCATCAAAAGGCCCTTTAGTTTCTCTTCACTTTCTGCCATAAAGGTTGTATCATCTGTGTATCTGAGATTATTGATATTTCTCCCAGCAATCTTGATTCCAGCTTATGCTTCATCTAACCTGGCATTTTGCATGAGGTACTCTGCATATAGGTTAAATAAGCTGGGTGACAATATACATCCTTAATGTATTCTGTACCACTATGTGTATGTATCGCTGCCTATATTGTATTACATATACTGTTTGTGATCATCTGACTTATCACCAAAGCTACATGAATTACAAAAAGGCAAGAATTTCTGTTCTATTGGTGTATTCCCAGCAGGGACACAGATTCTGTAGACTAGGAACTAAGCAACTTGAATCAAGGGGTCCAGCTGTGATGGTTTCTAAAGGAAAACCCTTCTTCTCTTCCTTCAGGTTTCATCATAAGGCCCTTATGATGACATGGATTTGGGAAGGGAGGACCACATCAAGGGACCAAGAGGATAACAAGCTTTCCCAGCACAGCTGCTAATAGCTACCAAACAGAGGACAACAAAGACTTGCTGGGTTCTTGTACTTTGGGCTGTGGAACTGAAGCATGGTAAATAACAAACCTTCTTGTATCTAACTAGACCAAAGTCAATGGAAAGACTCAATCAAACCAGCAGTGTCTCTGAGTTCATTCTCCTGGGACTTTCCTCGCGGCCAGAGGACCAGAAGCCACTCTTTAGCCTCTTCCTCATCATATACCTGGTCACCATAACAGGGAATGTGCTCATCATCCTGGCCATCCGTTCTGACCCCCAACTGCACACCCCCATGTATTTCTTCTTGAGTTTCCTGTCTTTCATTGACATTTGCTTCTCAACAACCGTTGTCCCCAGGATGCTGGTGAATTTCCTGTCAGAGAAGAAAACCATCTCCTATGCTGGATGTCTGACCCAGATGTATTTTACATATGCCTTAGGCAACACTGATAGTTATCTTCTATCAGCCATGGCCTTTGACCGCTATGTGGCCATCTGTGATCCCTTCCATTATGTCACCATCATGAGCCGCCGCCCCTGTGTCCTGCTGGTGGCCTTCTGTTCACTGCCTCACCTTCACTCACTCCTGCACATACTTCTGCTGAATCAGCTCACCTTCTGTGACTCCAATGTTGTCCACCACTTTTTCTGTGACATCAACCCTCTGCTGAAATTGTCCTGCTCCTCCATCTTTGTCAATGATCTCACAATAAAGACAGAAGGGCTGGTGTTTTGGGTGACCCCCTTCCTATGCATTGTTTTCTCATATGTGCAAATCCTCGTAGCAGTTCTCAGGATCCCCTCAGCTGCAGGGAAACGCAAAGCCTTCTCCACCTGTGGCTCCCACTTGACTGTGGTGATCCTGTTTTATGGAAGCATCTTTTATGTCTATTTACAGCCCTTGTCCAGCTACACTGTTCAGGACCGAGTGGCTACACTTGTCTACACAGTTCTGTCCTCCATGCTCAACCCTTTCATTTACAGTCTGAGAAACAAAGACATGAAGAGGGGCCTGGGGAAGCTGATGGGCAGGAGGAAATCCTAGCTAGAAGGAGGAAATCCTAGCCTTTTGGGGATATGTTCAAGGGTTTCTCTGAGGCTCTATATCCTGTTTCTGCTGCTTCTTGATATACATAATAAACTCTTGTAGGTCAGTAGATATGACTCAAAGGGTCATGGATGTTGGGTTGCACCCACTTCTTTACACATGCAACTACTAACCGTGGAGACTTTATGATGATTTAAGAATAGGCTCCAGGTCTACCAAAACCTTGGCTTCCAGTTTTCATACATCTGCAGCTCTCCTTCTGCCTTCCTCTTCTCCAGGAAACCACAATTTTTCATTGCTCCAAATGCTGTTGAAACCTTTGTTTTCCACAAAATTTCCTAGAACATACATCTGTTCGATAACTTTTGATTCTCTTAATATAATTTGAGTTTCAATGTAATTTCTGTAATGAACTAGCTTTTTGAAAATCTTTGCAGTAATTAAAGAGACGGTGACAATACAGAGACTTAAAAAACTGAAATTTCCACCAAGCGAGGAGTGTGTCTATTGCAACAGTTATACAGAGATTATGCCTCTTCCTTCTTCCATATTTTTGACAGCAGAATGTTCTAGGCTCTGTAGTGAACAAAACCCAACTCTTATGCATGTTAACTATCATTATTGTGGTAATCATTCTGTAATAAAAAACATCTATCAAATCATTGTGTTGGACACCTTAAACAGTGTCATATGTCCATTATATCTCAATAAAGCTGGAATAAATAAATAACACCTGTCAAGAGGATGAATGAATAGAAAGACAGACACATGAATATTAAGTGGAGGAGACAAAATTCAAAGCCAGGAGTTTCTGTCTCTACATTATTTATTCTTGATTTGTAGATGAAAGTTTAAAAATAAATTCACCACAAAGGAAAAGGACCCATGAGTATTACATGAGGCGGCAGCTTATTTTGAGGGTGGTAGCCAAATGTACCTTCTTTTTTTTTTTTGTACCTTCTTTCCTATAACTTGACTGTGGATAATGTTTACCAAAATACACAATATTTTCTGAATAAAATTCAAAAGTTAATTTTCTCTTCAATTTTCATGCCAAGAAGCAGTTTTTCCCTCATTTAGTAAAGGAAGAACCTGAGGCTTCAAAAGGCTAAGTAACTTTTTAAATGTAACAACTAACAGAAAAGAGCAGTATTCTAATAAATATCTATTTTCCTCAACACTAAACTTCAAACAGTGCTCTGAGACTAACATTTGAAAACACATGCATTTTTATCCAACATCCATTTGCTACATACGACAATATCCTTTGCATGGCTCTGGGTTTTAAACATACATAAATGTTAACTGCATACCACATGGAAAATTGTCTAGTCCACATGCCAACCCAGATATTGGAAAACACAGACACTGAAAGCACATAGATCTACCAGTGCATTCCCCAAAAGCGTTAACCTTCCAATATATTAACCTATGACCTGCCAGGATCTAGAATACACCTTGGTCCACATTTGAATGTTGATATATGGCAAAACCAATACAATATTGTAATTAGCCTCCAATTAAAACAAATAAATATTCACCCCAATGAGTAGTTGTCCATCCTTGATAAAGCATATCAGTTGGGGAAACTGAAACAGTCCCATGAAATAGTGCACTGAGGTTCAGAAGATCTGAGATTAGTCCCAACATCTGAACAGGAAATCTCAAGGGTCCCGCGTCCCCTTGGAGTCAGCAGTGCTGGCTGTGATTACCATTCTGCTTTCTCTGTTTACAGAGATCCCAGGACAAACTCTCCAGAGAGGTCATCACACCTCAACTCCCTCAGCCTAACAAGCACCCCAGAGGCCAGCAGAGCAGACCTCAGACTCATGAGAAGCTGGCTGGGCTTCCTCAATCAGGAGAGTCCTCCCACTTGAGTCAGAGCATCTCTGCCTTCTGAGATGTGGAGCTGGCAGAAGCAATAGCGAGCTAGGGACCAAGTGTTAGGAAAGAAGTGGGGGTTGAGGTCAGGGAAGGAAAATATGTTACCCCTTTGGAGTAGTATATCATATCCTCCTCCATCCCTGCTTGTCTCCTTGTCGATCAGTCCAGAAGTTCATGGGAGACTTATGAGGAAGCTGAACTTTGGCTGAGAAGCAGACTTGACCTGATTAACAGACGTGGTGCACCTCATCTTCTGCAGTGGCTGGGAAGGAAGCAAAAGCATCGGGATGTGGAGGTGAGCTTCAGAAGCCGGCCACTCACTTGGCTACTCCAGCCCAGTTTGGTACCTTACTCTTTCCTCCCTGATACTTCCAAATATTTCATGGATTGAGAAGTCATAGGTCCAGGGAGGTAAAACTCCCTTCTGGAATTTGGTTTTAAGTCCATCCATTTGGACTTCTAGGCCATATACACCATTTGTTTTTATGGAAACAAAACCCCAGCAGTAGAAAGAGAAAAAAAAAAAAAAAGATTGAAGTCTCAGCCTGATCCACTCACCCTCTGCTTGTAGAATATTCAAGTCAAAAACTTTCCTCCTCTTTTCTTGTCTTCAACCTGGGTGCTCCTCACTTCTCTGACCTACAGCAACCAATCCCATTAATTCACCAAATCTCCACTAATTTTTGTATTGCACATTCCCCAGGCAGCCCTTTCACAAATAACTCACTTTTGAATATTGATCTGTGTGTGATGTACTGCTTTACAGACATAGTGTCTCCCTTGTTATTCATAAAACATCAGGAACCAGCTTGTGAGCAGGTGATGCAGGATGAATCAAGCCCCTCACTTTTTGTCTTCACCACAGGGCACTGTCCACTGCACAACACCAGCTCCACACACCAGACATGCCCCAGTCATACATGGCCAATTTTTTCCACCCGATTTGGCTAGTTAATCATGGATATTCTTATTTTCAAATTACACTACAACATAGAAAGATAGGCCACCTCTCTAGCAAATACAAGGATAAATTCTGAATATGGGAGAAGAAAGTGTGTCAGATATGGAGGACAGAAGGGCAAACTGTGCAGGAAATTGTCAAAACAATTAAAATGGTGCCTATGTTGATTGTTATAGACAATTTACATATCAAACCTAGAGGAGGGGTGGCATAATACTGGAGAGCATAAAGTTACAGTGAGCCAGCTTGGAGTTCAAATGCTGATTGCTCTTCACATCCTTGAAAGTGAAAATGAAAGTCGCTCAGTCGTGTCTGACTCTGCAACCCCATGGACTATACAGTCCATGGAATTCTCCAGGCCAGAATACTGGAGTGGGTAGACTTGCCCTTCTCCAGAGGATCTTCCCAATCCAGAGATTGAACCCAGGTCTCCCACATTGCAGGTGGATTCTTTACCAACCGAGCTATCAGGGGAGCTTTAATGTCCTTAGTGAACTTCAGCAAACCACTTCAACACTGTAAGCCTCAGTCTCTTAAAATGCTTCATAATTCCTTAGGATTTAGTAGGTTACTTAATATAAACTTGGTACATAATACTTACTCACAAATATTGGTCATTATTATTAACTTTAATTACCAATTAATCCAATTATTCAATGCATAAACAAATATTCCTTCCATTAAAAACTTGCAAAATCCTGAAATTAGCCAGACAATTTGGCAGTGAGAGATGTGATACTTTATGTACATAAATTAACTGATTTTGAGAACATCAAGAAATAGAAGATAAAGCAAGGTGACACAGGGACTGATGAGGATCAAGAGCTTCTCCTGCATGCTGACAATATGCTTGTCTCTCTTCTAAGTGTTTT
Source organism: Budorcas taxicolor (assembly GCF_023091745.1). Lineage (NCBI taxonomy): Eukaryota > Metazoa > Chordata > Mammalia > Artiodactyla > Bovidae > Budorcas > Budorcas taxicolor. The sequence continues at coordinate 152,699,228 of NC_068920.1, read as the reverse complement.
CATGCGTTATTTCACTAAATCTTCGTGAGAATGTGAATATTTGAGTCCAATGTTATACATGAAGTATTTTAAGTTTAAAGATGTTTGATAACTTAGAATAAGAGCAGTTAATTGTAAATGAAGCAACATATTAATTTAACAATGTTAAATAAATTAATATATAAGAGTTTAAGGGCTTCCCAGGTTTTGCTAGTGGTAAAGGATCTGCCTGTGAGTGCAGGAGGTGTAAGAGACATGGATTTAATCCCTGGGAAGATCTCCCAGAGAAGGGAATAGCACCTCACTCCAATATTCTTGCCTGGAATATTCCATGGGTAGAGGAGCCTGGCCGGCTGTAGTCCATGGGGCCTCAATGAGTTGGACATGACTGAATGACTGAGCACACACACACACATAAGGCTTTAAAATGCCTTAAAGTTCCAGTGCAATATGTCCATTTAAAATGTATTAGAGAATGCACTGCCTCTGAAAATTAGTTTAAACACTTTAACGATATAAGTATATTCATTGTAGGGATTTTTGTGGTAACCAAGAATTATGTAATTCACATAGTATGGATGAATATGCTGGCTCTAAAAAATTTCTTTAAAGAACATTTGCTGATGTAAGATCTATCATTATAGAGTATTTTGTAGTAGCAAGAAAGAGAGGCAATTTTGATGTCCATTATTAGGTAACTGGGTATGACTGCAAAACACATACTTACATGTTTCTCAAAGATATCTTTGAATAAGTATGTGAGAGAAGAAATTTTAAAACATGAATTGAATAGTTAACAACGGATGCCCTTCTGTACAAATGTGGTTTAGGACAGGGGATTAATGAAAGGAAAAACGATTTACAAAGGAGGGGAGACTTGCACAGACTGATGATGGCATGCCGTGAGCTAAGGAGGGTGAACCTCTCATTCTGTGTCCAGACAAGGAAAGAAACAGTGTTGATCTGGGTTCAACATTCCTCTCAGATATTCCCTGCTGATTATTTTGGCAAATGCTTATTTCTATTGAAGACATGCAAAGATAAAGTTTAATTTTATAACAACTGAATTTGCTTTGATAAAGAATGAGGGTCCTATGACTTCAGTATCTAAAATGCTCCCCACCCCCAATGATCTCTTACACTATTAATACCCTATTTTTTAACAAATGTATCATTATTTGATATTATATTACATACACTGTTTGTAATAATCTGACCTATCAGCCAAGCTACATGAATTACATAAAGGCAAGAATTTTTGTTCTATTGCTGTATTCCCAGCAATAGGAACTTCCTAGATTTCCCAGACTAGGAACTAATGAACTTGAATTAGAGGTTTCTAAAGGAAAACTCTTCTTCTGTTCCTCCTGGTTTCAACATAAGATGCTTATGATAACATGGATTTGGGAACAGAGGACCACATCAAAGACCACGAGGGTAACAAGCTTTCCCAGCACAGCTGCTAATAGCGACCAAACAGAGGAAACAAAGACTTGCTGGGTTCTTGTAATTTGGGCTGTGGAACTGGAGCATAATAAATAACAAACCTTCTTGTATCTAACTAGACCCAAGTCAATGGAAAGACTCAACCAAACCAGCAGTGTCTCTGAGTTCATCCTCCTGGGACTCTCCTCCCGGCCTGAGGACCAGAAGCCACTCTTCAGCCTCTTCCTCATCATATACCTGGTCACCATAACAGGGAATGTGCTCATCACCCTGGCCATCTGTTCTGACCCCCAACTGCACACCCCCATGTATGTCTTCTTGAGTGTCCTGTCTCTCACTGACATTTGGTATACAACAACCATTGTCCCCAGGATGCTAGTGAACTTCTTGTCAGAGAAGAAGACCATCTCCTATGCTGGATGTCTGACCCAGATGTATTTCATATATGCCTTGGGCAACACTGATAGTTATCTTCTGGCAGCCATGGCCTATGACCACTATGTGGCCATCTGTGATCCCTTCCACTATGTCACCACCATGAGCCACCACTGCTGTGTCCTGCTAGTGGCCATCTCTTGCTCATTGCCTCACCTCCACTCACTCCTACACATACTTCTGCTGAATCAGCTCACCTTCTGTGACTCCAATGTTGTCCACCACTTCCTCTGCGACATCAACCCTCTGCTGAAATTGTCCTGCTCCTCCATCTTTGTCAATGATCTCACAATAAAGACAGAAGGGCTGGTGTTTTGGGTGACCCCCTTCCTATGCATTGTTTTCTCGTATGTGTAAATCCTCGTAGCAGTTCTCAGGATCCCCTCAGCTGCAGGGAAACGCAAAGCCTTCTCCACCTGTGGCTCCCACTTGACTGTGGTGATCCTGTTTTATGGAAGCATCTTTTATGTCTATTTACAGCCCTTGTCCAGCTACACTGTTCAGGACCGAGTGGCTACACTTGTCTATACAGTTCTGTCCTCCATGCTCAACCCTTTCATTTACAGTCTGAGAAACAAAGACATGAAGAGGGGTCTGGGGAAGCTGATGGGCAGGAGGAAATCCTAGCCTTGGGGGGATATGTTCATGGGTTTCTGAGGCTCTAGATGCTGTTTCTGCTGTTCCTGATACACATAATAAACTCTTGTTGGTCAGCAGAAATGACTCACATGTGTCACGGATGTTGGATTGTGTCCATTTCTTTACACATACAACTATTAACCATGGAGACTTTATGATGATTCAGGAATAGGCTCCAGGTCTACCAAAATCTTGGCTTCCAGTTTTCATGCATGAGCATCTCTCTTCCTGTCTTCCTCTTCTCCAGGAAACCACATCCTTTTCATTGCTCCAAATGCTGTTGAAACCTTTGTTTCCCACAAAATTTCCTAGAACTTAACATATATCTGTTCAATAACTTTTGATTCCCTTAATATAATTTGCCTCTCATTGTAGTTTCTGTAATAAACTAGCTTTCTGAAAGTCATTGCAGTTATTCAGAAAAGGAGAAGCAGAGAGAGAGTGACAGGATTGAGACTCTTAAGAAACTGAAACTTCCACCAAGCGAGGAGTGTGTCTAGTGCAACAGTTATCCAGGGATTGTGCCTCTCCCTTCTTCCATATTTTTGACAGCACAACGTTCTAGGCTCTGTAGTGAACAAAAGCCCAGCTCTTAGCCCTGCTTAGCCAGGTGACCTAGTAGTTTAGCACACAACTGCCCTGATTATCAGGCCAGTATGCATGAGGCTGAGTTGCTTCTGGGTCTCTACCCTGGTCATCTGGTCCCTCAAATATGCCTCAAGGCACTGGTCTTGTTCCCTCCCTTAGCTTTAGTTCCCCTTAGAGATTCTCCTATTGCCACCATCATAATCATCCAGATCTGTCTGCTTCCCAGAGAAAGTACATACATTAAGTCTATGTACTTAGAATTAATGATTCTAAGGAGAGTATAAAAACCCACATGTGAACATTAAAGGCAGATGTAACTAGGAACTTCTGGAACCATTCAGAGACATACTGAGTGCTCTAAGAAGTAGAGTCATCTAGGCAAGGACTTTATACTGTTCACTTCTGTTTCTTCCTTTATTCTCTATTATTACTCAGTGATTTTATACTTTATTTTATATCTGAATATTTTATCATTTATTATTCTTCTATGTTCTTCCTGGAGCTATTATTCAATAGGTCTCATGTGGGCCTGTGACTCTTCATTTAAGGAGCACCCCATAGAAAAAACTAACCTAGTCTTTATGTGAGAAGCTGCATGATTGAAAATTCCCGACCACTCCCTATGTCCCATTATTTGTATTTCTGGACTCATGCCTTCAGTAATGCTATATCAAGTGTATAATCTACATGTATACAGATATTCACTGATTGCATTTTTCATAATAGAAAAAATTAGAAAAATTAAAAATAATCTAAATGCCCATCAATAGAGAAATAGATAAATAGTGGTTCAATTTTTCCATAGAGAGAAATAATCTGTAATAGGTATACATAAGGAGGTATATCTCTAGGACTGACCTGAAAAGCCATTACGAATATAAATGAAAATGTCTATGAGTAAATCTGTTAGGGTTAAAAAAAAAAAAAGTATTTATATCTGTGTGTGTGGGGGGGGTATATTTTTGTGTATCTGGTGAGATTATATACCCAGAAAGAAAACATACACACACACACACACACACACACATATAACACACACACTGTTATACAAAAGACTAGAAGGAAATAATGTGTGCTTTCAAGTCTGCACATATTTTTAACATCAGAATTTTTACACAGGGACATATTTTTTTTATAAATAAACACCAATTGTTAAGAGTAGTGTAAAATCTATTGCTCTGTTGTTTGTCATCATTGAGTTTTGTTTTGTTTAAATAGCAATAATATCGCATCATGATAGGGAAGAGCTGGTATAAAAGAGGTCAGATCACCAATGGGACCCTCCGTTGAATGTCCTAATTCTCATTTTGATGAGCTAGATAAGGAGGAAACACTTAATGCATGAAACAATCACACTTCTATACAACATAGGGTTTTTGCTATCAACACTTTGGGTTTGGAAGAGAAAATCCTGATCTTTACATTTTTCTCCAAGACTGGGCATAGCCATGGAGCTATGGCTATGTCCCTCGAGTCAGTCTGAGTGAGGTCCAAGAATTTTCATTTCTAACAAGCCCTCAGGTGATGCCACATACTGATTAATAAAAATACTTTGAGAATCACTAGTCTGGTAGATATCAAGACCCACTATAGACCTATTGTAATGCAGGCTATGTGGATATTGGTGAGAGACTAGACAAAGAAGACAGCTGCTATAAAACAGAGAGCCCAGAAACACACACACCCTGCCTCTGTTGATATACACTTGACATGAATGAGGCGCATTTTTTTCTGGAATGCAGCTTAAGACAGTTGGAAAATCACATGCAAAAATGAAACTGGATTCTTACCACATACCATATGCAAAAATTTACTCCTGATGAATTACAAACTTACATATGAAAACCAAAAACTAAAAATGTTTAGAAAGTAATATAGGAGAATATCTTTTTCTCCTTAAGATAGAAAAATATTTCTTTAATAAGGAACAGAAAGTAAGCACTAACCATAAAGTAAAATTGTAAATTAGACTGTGTTAAAATCAAAGACATCATAGCAGAAAAAGACAAATAACAAAATAGTAAAAGGTATTTGAAATTCATAAAACCAATTAAAACATCCAGATTAAGAGTACATAAAGATCCCTAGAAATCAGTAAGAAAAACAGGCAAAGCTGGGGGCTGAGGGAGATGAGGGTCTAGGAAAAAAATTAAATAAACATGTCACAAAAGAGAAGAGAATCTAAGTGACCAATAATCATATGAAAATATGATGTGTTACATTAATAATCAGAGAAATTCAAATTAAATCACAACAGGAAGCCATTGCACACCAACAGATAACAAAAATTAAAATTCTGAGGAAAAATGTGAGAAGTTTAAGAAAATATGAAGCAATATAAAATTATGCTGTTAGCAGCAATATAAATTGGTACAGTCACTTTAGGAAACAATCTGCTATGATCTATATAGTTCAAGTAAAGATACAGCAAAGTGATTAGGCTTATTTTAACAAGACTGTGCTGTACATTTGAAAATTGTTATGACAGTAGATTTTAAAAGTTGTCACTACAAAACTCAAAACTATGGATATGTTAACCAACTTTATTGTGGTCATCATTTTGCAATAAATACATCTGTCAAATCACTGTGTTGTACACATTAAACAATGTTCTATGTCCATTATTTCTCAATAAACTGTAAATAAATAGTATTTGTCAAGAAATTAAATTAATAGAAAGAAAGACAGACATCTGAATAGTAATTAGAAGATGGAGGACCCAAGCCCAGGACTTTCTGTCTCTATAGCATTTACTCTTAATATGTAGATAAAATTTTTAAATTAAACTCACAGGTAAGGGAAAAGACACACATGTGTTGTATGAGGCACTGGCTTATCCTGAGGGCAGTAGCAGAATGTACTTTTTTCCCTATATCCTTGCTGTGAATGATATTCACCAAAATACACAAGTATTCTCTGTATAAAATCCAAAAGGAAATTTTCTCTCTGATTTCAGTGCCAAGAAGAGTTATATCTTCATTTAGCAGAGGAAGGACTTGAGGTTCATAGAGGCTAAGTAACTTCTCAAAAGCAACTACTAAAAGGCAAGATCAGCATTCTAATAAGTATCTATTTTCCTCATTGCTGAACCCCAAAGCTCTGAGACTAAACTCTGAAAACACATGCATTATTTGATCCAAAGTTCCTTTGCTATATGACAATAACCATTGCCTGATCCTGTGATTTAAGCATATATAAACTTACATTAGCCTAATCCCACATACAAAAATGTCTAATCCACATGTCTACCCAGACACTGGGAAGCACATTTACACCATTGAACTACCCCTCACTGAATATCCTAAAAATTGCGACCTCTTCATTTTGACTTGTCTTCCCCAGATCTAGAATACCCCTTGGTTGACATTCGAATCCCCCCAAATTAAAGTTTTCACCTACATAAATATCTGTCCATCCCTCATAACTCATAGTTGGGGAAACAGAAGCATGCCCTTGAGATGTCACAGAGAGATTAAGAAGATCAAAGATCAGTCCCAACATCTAAACAGGAAGCCTCAGGGGTCTTCTGTCCCTTTGGAGACAAACCCCCTAGAGAGGTCATCACACCACAACATCCTTAGCCTAATAAGCATCTCAGAGGCCACAGAGCAGACCTCAGACTCGTGAGAAGCTGGCTGTGCTGCCACAATCAAGGGAGCCCTCCCACTTGAGTCAGAGCATCTCTGCCTTCTGAGATCTGGAGCTGGGAGAGCAGCAGTGAGCAAGGGACCAGGCGTTAAGAAAGAAGGGTGGGGGTTGAGGTCAGGGAAGGAAAGCATGTTACCCCTTTGGAGTAGCATATCAGCTCCTCCTCCATCCCTTCTTGTCTCCTTGTCAATCAGCCCTGAATTTCATGGGAGACACATGAGGAAGCCGAGCTTTGACTGAGAAGCAGATGCGACTTGATGAACGGACATGGTGCACATCAGCTTCTGGAGATGCTGAGAAAGAAGGAAAAGTATCTGGACATAGAGGTGAGCTTCAGAAGCCAGCCACCCACTTGGTTACTCCAACCCACTTTGGCACCTTACATTTTTTCTCCCAGATACTTTCAAATATCTCACAGATTGAGACATCATGAGGTCCAAGGAGAACTTCCATGTGGCATTTGTTCTTTAGTTCAACCAGTTTGATCTCTAACCGATTTATACCATTTGTTTTATCAGAAGTAAAACCCCACCAGTAGCAGAGAAAGAAAAGGAAACCCATCATATTCACAGCCTGATCCACTCACCCTGTGCTTTTAGAACTTTTCTTCCTGATTCTCAGATCCAAAATATTCCTCCTTTCTTAGTCATCAACCTGTGTGTTCTTCACATCTGTGACCTGCAGCACCGAATCCCATTAATTCACTAACTCTCCACTAATTTTTGTATTCCACATCCCCCAGGCAATCCTTCCATAAATACCTCATCTTTGAATATTGATCAGTGTGTGATACACTGCTTTACAGACGTAGTATCTCAGTTGCTATTCATTAAACATCAAGAATGAGTTTGTGAACAGGTGATGGAGGACAAATCAAACTCCCACAATTCAACTTTAGTCCAGGGCACTGTCCACTCCAGGACCCCAGCTCCACTCACTAGACACACAGCGGTCACACGTAGTCAAATTTTTCCACCTGATTTTGGCCAGTTTATCATGGAGACTCAAAATTTCAACTTCCTCCATCTCTACTTCACAGAAAGACAGGCTACCTCTTTTGCAACTCCAAGGATGGATTCTGGTCATGGAGGAAGAAACATTGTCAGTTAAGGGACATAGGAGCGTAATTCATGTAGGAAACTGTCAAAATGAGGGAAACAGTGTTTGTGCCTGATTGTGATAGACAAGAAATATACCAAAACTAGAGGAGAGGTACGTAATGCTGAAGAGCATAAGCTTGGTGTTCGATACCTGATTGCTATTCAACTCGTTAGTAACCATGAGCAAACTGCTTCACCTCTGTAAACCTTAGTTTCCTGAAACAATGCATGCTTCACAATTCCTTATCATGGAATTTAGTCAAATGCTTACCATAGGTTTCATAGGGAATATGTATTTGTATTTGTAAACACTGGTTGTTTTTGCTTTAACTACTGATACACTCAAATCACTAGATACATGAAGAAATATTCCTTCCATAAAATCTTGCAAAATGATTTCATGCCATGAGGTAAGGAGGATTAGCTTCCCATTCTGTGCCCAAACAAGGAAAATAGAACAATGTTGACCTAACTTCACCATTCTTCTTAGATTGCCCTGTTGGTTGTCCCAGCAAACCCTTACCAGTTTCCCAGACATGCAAAGTTAAATCCAACAGGATAACAACTGAATGTGCTTTAGAAGGAATGATGGTTCTGTGACTTCTGTGTTTCACCATCCACACCCTCCAGCCATCTCCATTGTCTTATACTATCCTATTTTGTTAACAAAACTTCTCTTCACCTGATATAATGTTACATATTCTGTTTGTTCATGATCTATCTCCCAAAATACAACATAAACTACACAAAGCAAATATTTTTTTGCTATGTTCCCATTAGGGAAATAGAGTTTTTCCCAGAATAGGAACTAAGCAACTTGAATCAAAGAAGACCACTCTGATGGATTCTATGGGAAAACTCTTCTTCTGCCCCTACAGCTTGCAATATAAGGTCCTTATGATGCCCACAGATTTGGGAAGCTAAGGCCACATCATGGACCATGAGGATGACAAGCTTTACCTGCACACCTGCTGTGAAAGTGAAAGTGTTAGTGGCACTATGGACTGTAGCCTGCCTGCCTTTTCTGTCCATGGAATTCATCAGGCAAGAATACTGGAGTGGGTAGCCATTCCCTTCTCCAGGGAATCTTCCCAACCCAGTGATTGACCCAGGTCCCATGCATTGCAGACAGATTCTTTGGGAAAGTATAGTTGCTAATGGTAACGAAAAAGAGGAAATAAAGACTTGTTGGGTTCTCCTGATTTGAACAATGGAATTGGAGCATGTGAAATAACAAAATAGCTTGCATATAACTTAGACCCAAGTCAATGGAAAGACTCAACCAAACCAGCAGAGTCTCTGAATTCATCCTCCTGGGACTCTCCTCCCGGCCTGAGGACCAGAAGCCACTCTTCAGCCTCTTCCTCATCATATATCTGGTCACCATAACAGGGAACCTGCTCATCATCCTGGCCATCCACTCTGACTCCCAACTGCACACCCCCATGTACTTCTTTTTGAGTTTCCTGTCTTTCACTGACGTTTGCTTCACAACAACCATTGTCCCCAGGATGCTGGTGAACTTTGTGTCACATAAGACCATCTCCTATGCTGGGTGCCTTACCCAGATGTATTTTATATATGCCTTGGGCAACACTGACAGTTGGCTTCTAGTAGTCATGGCCTTTGACCGCTATGTGGCCATCTGTGACCCCTTCCACTATGTCACCATCATGAGTCACCACCGCTGTGTCTTGCTGGTGGCTTTCTCCTGCTCATTGCCTCACTTCCACTCCCTCCTACACACACTTCTACTGAATCACCTCACTTTCTGTGACTCCAATACTATCCATCATTTTCTCTGTGACCTCAGCCCTCTGATGAAATTATCCTGCTCCTCCACATTTGTCAATGAAATTGTGTTAATGACAGAAGCATCTGCCTTTTTGGTGACTCCTTTTCTATGCATTGCTTTTTCTTACGTACGAATCCTCATCACGGTTCTCAAAATTCCCTCAGCTGCTGGGAAACACAAAGCCTTCTCCACCTGTGGGTCTCACCTCACTGTGGTAACACTCTTTTATGGAAGCATCTTCTATGTCTATTTACAGCCTGTGTCCACCTACACTGTCAGGGACCACGTGGCAACAATTGTCTACACAGTTCTGTCCTCCATGCTCAATCCTTTTATCTACAGCCTAAGAAACAAAGACCTGAAACAGGGTCTGAGGAAGCTGGTGGGCAGGAGGAAACCCCAGGCAGCACCCTCTTGATGAACACACAAGGGAATCTTCCCCATGTGAGTCTGGTTTCTACTGGGTCTTGGTGAACAAGCCAGCTCTTGGAGGTCAACATTTTTAACCCATGTGAGAATAGGCATTGTGGTCAATTACATCCATTGATGAAGACCTATTATTTGACTTTGCTTCTGCTTAAATCATGATGTTCTTCCTCACTGTTTCTCTTCGTTCCTATGAAGACTCATCACATTACATCTTCCAGATGAGATGCTTTAAACCAATCTTTTTTCCCACAGAAATTTCCTGAACAAATTTCTCATTTCAAGACTTTTCCTCCAAAATCCTTCACATTTCAGTATATTGCTAAAAATAATTACTTAATTTGTAGCTGTTGGATGCCTTTGCAAACATTTGAAAGGGGAGACGGAAGGAGAGGAGGAGGAGAAAGAGTACATTTTAGCTAACTTTCACTTTGAATATTTTTATAATTCCTCATTTTTCTCATTCAAAAATATTTTTTTGTTTAAAACTTAAGATTTTTCACTTTTTCTCCTCTTAGTTTTTCTATTCCCCCTTATTATATTGCTATGACTTTATTTCTTTTCAATTTCATCATTTTTAACCAAACAACTAAAAATTGCTAATGACCAGAAAGAATAAGAATCAAGAAATTATCCATTCCACAGGGGGAATGCTGAAACCTTTCCTCCCTCAATCTATCACTAAAGTATGTTGGTTTTTTTTTAACAGCATCATCTTTGAGGATTTTATTTTTTTAATATAAATTTATTTATTTTAATTGGAGGTTAATTACACCAATACAATATTGTAAAGTATGTTTTAAAATATATAATTTAATACTTATTCTAGAAACTTCAAGTCTTAAGAATCTCACAGAAATATTGCCATAACCGTTGAGTATAGAGATTTTATTTGAGTGAATCTTAGTTTTTGATATAAAAATAAGCCAAAACATAAAATCTTATCAATAGGAAATAATTATGATTAATTGCATTATTGTTTTAATGCATAAGGGCTGTAGTAGATGTAGAATGGGAGACATTTGTGTTTCAAAAAATACTGTGCATCCATGAAAAGACAGGAGTCTGATCTTCAAAGCAGAAAATTTTTCCACCCCATCATAATAAAAATAGTCCAAAGTCCAAGTAGCAGACAGATTATGTAGTGACTTATTTGGTAATTGTTGTTCAGTTGCTAAGTCATGTTCGACTCTGCCACCTCATGACCTGCAGCATGTCAGGCTTCCCTGTCCTTCACTGTCTTCTGGTGTTTGCTCAAACTCATGTCCACTGAGTAGGTGATTCCATCCAATCTTCTCTTCCTCTGTTGCCCCCTTCTCCTCCTGACCTCCATCTTTCCCAACATCAGTTTTTTCCAGTGAGTCAGGTCTTTGCATCAGGTGGCCAAATATTGGACCTTCAGCTTCAGTATCAGTCCTTCCAATGAATAGTCAGGGTTGATTTCCTTTAGGATGGACTGGTTTGATCTCCTTGCTGTCCAAGGGACTCTCAAGAGTCTTCTCCAGCACTACAATTGAAAAGCATCAATTCTTCAGCAGAAAGGGATGAAAGAAGCCGCTCTGGGGAGCCTCATCTTGCTGCATGCGTATAGAGGGCGGTAGAGTTGAACCAGAGGTGATTATCCAGAGAAGCCCAGTTTGGGTTAGGACAGGTGGTAATCAGAAAAAGTGGAAGAACTAAGGCAGTTGAAGAGAGAACACCTAATGAAAAATAAAGGCAGGAATGGGATTCAATATTCCTTTCTTAAGAAACTACCTCAAAGCAAGAGTTTAGTGTTCTCAACTGTTTATCTCATGTGTAGTGCTGAGTCATGGTCAATACAAGAGATGTTCCAGAATTCATTTTTCCATGAGAGGAAGAATTGGACCAAACCCACACTAAAACATTTTTCTGAGACCTTTTATTTTGTTGTTGTTCGGTCGCTAAATCATGTCCGACTCTGAGACCCAATGGCCTGCAGCATGCCAGGCTTCTCTGTTCTTCACTATTTCCTGGAGTTTGCTCAAATTCATGTCCATTGAGACATTTTATATACAATTTATGTACAATTTAGGAAGACGATATCAATGAGTTCCTTAAAGACCTGCCTAAACTATAGTAATTTGGACTTATCACTTTAGTCACATATTATTACGTTTGCTGTTGCACTGGGAGGATGCCTGCCTTTGACATACTGTGGCTGTCAAATAGTAACTGCTACTTTATGTTTCTGTAGCCAGAATAACACCCTGGTTAAAGCAAGTACTTGATTATGAGAGAGACACATTACTGTCCTCTGCCTGATACACTGGAATCCAATTTGGTCTTTTAACTACACCAGATTTGAATGTGATTGGAAAAGTATACTGGAAGGAATTTAAAAAGTTAAAAATGGAACTGCTAAATGATCCAGCAATTTCACTTCTGGGTATTTACCTGAATAAGACAAAAACACTAATCAAAAAAAAAAATGCACCCTGATGTTCATTGAAGCATTATTTACAATAAAGAAGGTATGAAAGCTAACTAAGTGCTCATCAGTAGATGGATAGATTAAACAAAGATGTGGTGTGCATGAAACAGAGCGGGATGCTACTGTTGGGTGGTGCCCACCCCAACGACCGCCATGTCCTCTGCCTGCCTTTTGTCTGCGGTAAAGTTTAATCAAAGAATAAGTTTAATCAGAGAGGAACTGCAGAAACAAAGGAAAGCAGTCAAAGGAGACCAAATAATAATAACGTGGTCATTACGCATGAACTAAAGTCAAGGACCTGCAGTTCTTTCTCAAGAGCTGTAGATAATATTCTGAGCCATATCCTGTGAGCTGTCTTATAGATACTAGAATACCAGGTGGAGAAGTTAACTGCTTGATGACCAGACAGCACCCAGGACCTAAGGGGCCACAATTCTGAGAACTGGCTGAGAAGAAATGGGAACATATGGACCCTGAAACTGAAGATTATTAACTGTACCTAAAACAACCAAGATGATGCTGGTCAGATCAATGATGACCTGTTTGAAAATGACTATGCTGTTTCTATACATAGCTCGACCCCACTCCCACCCTGCCGCCTCTCCATCTGTAAAAGCTCTCACCCCCTGCTTGTTGAGGGCGGGGTGGAAGTCAGCCTTTGGACAGATGTCGGCCACCCTCCCCTCCAGTGGCCGGCACCTGAAATAAAGCCAACTTTCCTTTCCACCAACCTGGTCTGTCTGTTGACTTTTGAGAGGTGAGCAGTCAAACCCCACATAACTTTCAGTAGCATGCATGTAAAATGGAATGTTACTCAGCCATAAAAATGAAACCTTGCCATTTGCAACAAGATGGATGAACTTGAGGATATTATACTAAGCGAAATAAATCACACAGAGAAAAAAAAATACCATATGATATCACTTTAATACGGAATCTGAAAAAACAAAACAAAATGAAAACAGACTCATAAATACAGAGAACAAACGGGTGATAGCCAGAGGGGATTTGGAGGGGAGGGGGAAAGTGGAAGGGGATTAAGAGATACAAGCGTCCAGCTATAAATCAATAAGCTGCAGAGATGCACCATACATCATAAGAAGTCTGGTCAATAATAATGTAATAACTCTGTGTGAGGACAGATGATGACTGATTCACAGATATAGAGAACAAACTAGTGGCCACCAGTGGTGAGAGGGAAGAGGGGAGGGGTAATAGAGGTTTAGGGATTTTTTAAGGATTATTATGGAATTATATGAAATCATGTAAGTGAAACTTCAAAACTGTAAAGGCAGTATGTAATTTAAAGAATCTTTCATTGAATAAAAACAAGGACCTAAATAAAACAATTTCCCCTTAAAAAAATAAAACAGAGAAAGACAAGTACTGTCTGATAATACTTATATGTAGACTACTGAAAAACAAACTACTGAAAAAAAGACACAGATTCGTGGATACATGGAACAAACTATAGGTTAGCAGTAGGGAAGAGGGAAGGGAAGAGGCAAGATGGGGTAGAGAATTAAGAGTTATCAATCACTATGCATAAAATAAGTAACCTACAAGGACATATTGTTCAGCACATGGAGTATACCCAATATTTTATCGTAACTATAAATGGAATATGACTTTAAAAATTATGAATCACTGTGTTGGATACCCAAATTTATATAATATTGTACATCAGTTCAGTTCAGTTCAGTTCAGTCACTCAGTCATGTCCCACTCTTTGCGACCCCATGAATCGCAGCACACCAGGCCTCCCTGTCCATCACCATCTCCCAGAGTTCACTCAGGCTCACGTTCATCGAGTCCGTGATGCCATCCAGCCATCTCATCCTCTGTCATCCCCTTCTCCTCCTGCCCCCAGTCCTTCCCAGCATCAGAGTCTTTACCAATGAGTCAACTCTTCAACTATACCTCAATTTGAAAAATAAATTGTTTTTTAAATTTCTGAGTGAGCAGATATAAAAGTTCTCACCAAAACAAGTGAATAAGTTGTAACCATGTAAATATATGGATGTGTTAACTAACATTACTGTAGTGATCATTCTTCAATAAATACATGCTCTGTGTGAGGCAGTGGTACTCTGAGGGTGGTAGCAGAATGTGTCTTATTTCCTATGATATTGTTGTAGATATTATTCACCATGCTATGCTAAGTCACTTCAGTCATGTCCGACTCTGTGCGACCCCATAGATGGCAGCCTACCAGGCTCCCCCGTCCCTGGGATTCTCCAGGCAGGAACACCGGAATGGGTTGCCATTTCCTTCTCCAATGCATGAAAGTGAAAAGTGAAAGTGAAGTCACTCAGTCATATCCAACTCTTAGCGACCCCATGGACTGCAGCCTACCAGGCTCCTCCGTCCATAGGATTTTCCAGGTAAGAGTACTGGAATGGGGTGCCATTGCCTTCTCTGATTATTCACCGTAATATACAATATTCTCAGTATAGAACTCAAAAGGAAATTTCATTTCTTGTTTTGGTGCCAAAATTGTTACACTAATTTTTCAGATGAAGAACCTGAAGCTCATAGAGGCTAAGAAGCTTATTAAAAGCAACTACTAAGTGACAAGGCCAAAATTCTAGTAAATATCTCCTTTCCCCAACACTTAACCTCAAAACACTGCTCTTAGTCTAAACTATGAATTACATACATTTTTTCCAAAGCTCCTTTGCTAAATGTGACAGTAACTTTTGCTGCAACCTGCCCTTTAAATATACATTAATGTTAACCTAATCTCACCTAGTAAAATATTTACTCCACATGCAGACAGATAGTGGAAAGCGTGTACACACCATTGATCTACCCCCATGGAATCCGCTGAAAACTGCAGCCTTTTCACATTGACTTATGACCTCCCAAAACCTAGAATACACCTTGGTCCACATCTGAGTCTCCAAAAATAAAAGTATTCACCCACATAATTATTTGTCCACTCTTGATAACCCACAGTAAAGGAAACTGAAGCATGCCCTTGAGATGTCACAGTGAGGTTTGGAAGCTCTGAGATTAGTCCTAACATCTAAATTGGAAGCCTCAGGGGTCCCGTGTCCCCTTGGAGTCAGTTGTGCTGACAGTGATTCCCATTCTGCTTTCTCTGTCTGCTCTCTACTCCCTCTCTAGGGACAAATTCCCCTGAGAGGTCATCACACCTCAACTCCCTAACAACTGCCCCAGAGGCCAGTAGAGCAGACCTCAGACTCATGAGAAGCTGGCTAGGCTTCCTCAGTCAGGAGAGTCCTCCCACTTGAGTCAGAGCATCTCTGCCTTCTGAGATCTGGAGCTGGGAGAGCGGCAGTGAGCCCGGGACCAGGTGTTGGGAAAGAAGTAGGTGTTGAGGTCAGGGAAGGGAAACGTGTTATCCCTTTGGAGTAATAGATCAGCTGCTCCTCCATCCCGGCTTCTCTTGTCGATCAGCCCAGAAGCTCATGGGAGACACATGAGGAACCTGAGCTTTGGCTGAGAAGCAGACTTGACCTGATGAACAGATGTGGTGCAGATCAGCTTCTGGAGGGCCTGGGAAGGGAAGAAAAGCATCTGGACATGGAGGTGAGTTTCAGGAAACTGGCCACCCACTTGGCTACTCCAATCCAGTTTGGTACCTTACTCTTTCCTCCAAGATACTTTCAAATAACTCATGGATTGAAAAGTCAGAAGGTCCAAGTAAAATTTCCATATGCCATTTGGTTTTAAATCCATCCAGTTGGACTTCTAGGCTATCAACACCACATTTTTAAAAATGTTGGCTGCACTGGGTCTTCGTTGCAGCATGTGGACTCCTAGCTGTAGGATATGAATTCTTAATTTTGTCATGTGGGATCTAGTCCCCTGACCAATGATCGAACCCAAGCCCCCTGTGTTGGCAGCATGGAGTCTTAGTCACTGGACCACCAGAGAAGTCCCCTATACCACATGTTTTAATGGAAGCAGAGCCCACAAGTAGAATAGAGACAAAACTATGGAATCCCCAGCCTCATTCACTCACCCTGTGCTTTTAGAGTGTTCTTCCTGATTCTCAGATCCAAAACCTTCCTCCTTTTTTTCTAGTCATCAGCCTGAGTGTTCCTCAGATCTATAACCTGGAGTACTCAACCCCATTCATTCACCAGTTCAGTTAGTTCGGTTCAGTCACTCAGTCGTGTCTGACTCTTTGCAACCCCATGGACTGCAGCACGCCAGGCCTCCCTATCCATCACCAACTCCCAGAGTTAACCCAAACTCATATCTATTGAGTCGGTGATGCCATCCAACCAAATCTCCACTAATTGTTTTGAACATTCCCTAAGCAGCCCTTTCACAAATGACTCATTTTTTTTTAACACTGATTAGTGTGTGATAAACTGTTTTACAGACAAAAACAAGGTATCTCCCTTGTTATTCACAAAACATCAGGAACCAGCTTGTGAGCTGGTGATGCAGGACAAAACAAACCCCTACTTTCTGTCTTCAACCCAGGGCAGTGTCCACCACAGGGCCACAGCTCCACATACCAGACATATCTCAGTCATGCGTGGCCAATTATTTCTGCCTGATTATGGCCAGTTAATCATGGATATTCATATTTTCAAATTCTACCATCTCTACAACATAGAAAGATAACTCACCTCTCTTGCAAGTGAGTATGGGAGAAGAAACATTGTCAGTTAAGGGGAATAAAAGGGTAATTCATATAGGAAATTATCAAAATGAGAAAACAGAACCTTGCCTGATTACAATAGAAAATTAATATATCAAAACTAGAAGAGATTTAGCACAATGCTTGAGAGCATACAGTTAGAGTGAGTCTGAAATCAGGGTGGGGTTCAAATCCTGATGGCTATTTACTGCCTTTAGTGACCTTGGGCAAATTGATTCATCTCCATAAAACTCAGGCACCTGGTGACGACACACGTCTCCCAATTCTTTGTTGTGGGGTTTAGTGAGATGTTTAGCATAAGCACGATATTGAAAAAACTTTCAATAAATATTGAATAATAACAATATTGACTTCATTTGCTCGCTTAGTCACTCAGCCATGTTGACTCTGCACACTTTGGACTGTAGCCCCCCAAGTTGCTCTGTCCATGGAATTTTTCAGGCAAGAGTGCTGGAAGAGGTTGCCATTTACTTCTCCAGGGGATCTTCCAAACTACAGATCAAACCTGCGTCTCCTGTGTCTCCTGCGTTGCAGGAGGATTCATTAACTACTGAGCCATCAGGACATATTCAGGTTTTTACAAGATTTTATGGAAGAAATATTTGTTATGCATTGAGCTTTAAGTAATAATTATTCACTCAAAGCTAAATGCCTAAAGAAACATTTCTTCCATAAAATCTTGTAAAAACCTGAAATTAGCCTGACAATTTGACAGTGAGGGATAATGTAAGTGTGTATTGTAGAGATGTTTACAGTAACCAAAAATATATAACCAACGTCTCAAAATACTTAAAAATCCCTATGGAATATGTCTATTCACAAGGCATGGGTGGACATGCTGACTCTAAAAAATTTTATTTAAAGCACTTTGTTAGTGTAAGATCTCTCATTACCTAGTTTTTTACAGGACCAAGAAACAGGTTTTTTCAATATTCACTGTTGGACAACTGGATATGATTGAAAAAATGTATATAAACATGTTTCTCATATATTTTTTGAATAAACATATGAAAGAGGAATTTTTTAAACATGAATTGAATAATAAACAAAGGATGCCCGTCCTGTACACAGGAGATTTAGGACAGGGGGATTAAAGAAAGGAAAAATTATACACACCATCACATGAACTAAGAAGGATGAACCTCTCATTCTCTGCCAAGAGGAGGAAAAAATACTGTTGAACTACATTTACCATTCTCCCTAGATTTGCCCTGTTGATTATTTTCACAAATGCTCTTATTCTATCCAAAACAGTGCAAAAAAAAAAAAAAACCTTTAGAATTATGCAACAGAATTTGCTTTAATAAAATATGAGGGCTCTCTGACTTCCCTATCTAAAATACTTCCACCTCCACTCCCCAGTCAGCTCCATTCTCTGATGTTGCTCCATTTGCTTAACAAAATTTATCCGTACCTGATACTATTTATGTATTTGTTTGTTGATGATCTATCTCCCAAAGTACAACATAAACTACACAAAGGCAAAGATTTCTCAGTTTTATTGCTATGTTCCCAGTAAGGAAATAGGACTTTTCCCAGAATAGGAACTAAGGAACTTGAATCAGAGAGGGCCACCTCTGGGAATTTCTAAAGGAAAACTCTTCTTCTGTCTCTCCAGCTTGCAATACAAGGCCCTTATGACGCCCATGAATTTGGGAAGGGAAGACCACATCAATGACCATAAGCTGGACAAGCTTTCCCGGGACAGCTACTAACAGTGACCAAATAGAGGAAACAAAGACTTGCTGGGTTATCATGATTTGGGCTGTGGAATTGGAACATGACAAATAACAAACCTTCTTGTATATAACTAGACACAAGTCAATGGAAAGACTCAACCAAACCAGCAGAGTCTCTGAATTCATCCTGCTGGGTTTCTCCTCACGGCCTGAGGACCAGAAGCCACTCTTCAGCCTCTTCCTCATCATATATCTGGTCACCATAACAGGGAACCTGCTCATCATCCTGGCCATCCACTCTGACTCCCAGCTCCAAACACCCATGTATTTCTTCTTGAGTTTCCTGTCTTTCATTGACATTTGCTTCACAACAACCATTGTCCCCAGGATGCTGGTGAACTTTCTGTCACATAAGACCATCTCCTATGCTGGGTGTCTGACCCAGATGTATTTTATATATGCCTTGGGCAACACTGACAGTTGGCTTCTAGTAGTCATGGCCTTTGACCGCTATGTGGCCATCTGTGACCCCTTCCATTATGTCACCATCATGAGTCACCGCCGCTGTGTCTTGCTGGTGGCTTTCTCCTGCTCACTGCCTCATTTCCACTCACTCCTACATACACTTCTGCTGAATCAGGTCACTTTCTGTGACTCTAATATTATCCACCACTTCCTCTGTGACTTCAGCCCTCTGGTGAAATTATCCTGCTCCTCCACATATGTCAATGAAATTGTGATGATGATAGAAGGATCTGTTTTTTTGGTGACTCCCTTTCTATGCATTGCTTTTTCTTATATACGAATCCTCCTTGCAGTTCTCAAAATTCCCTCAGCTGCTGGGAAACAGAAAGCCTTCTCCACGTGTGGGTCTCACCTCACTGTGGTAACACTCTTTTATGGAAGCATCTTCTATGTCTATTTACAGCCTGTGTCCACCTATACCGTAAGGGACCACATGGCAACAATTGTCTACACAGTTTTAACTTCCACCCTCAATCCCTTTATCTACAGCCTGAGAAACAGAGACCTGAAGCAGGGCCTGAGAAAGCTGTTGGTTGGAAGGAAACCATAGGCAGCACCCTCTTGAGAAACACACGTGTGGATTCTGCTCCACTTGAATCTGGTTTCTGCTGATTCTTGGTAAACAAGCAAGTTCTTGGAGCTTAGCTTTTTTAACCCATGTGAGATGAGGCATTATGGGTAATTACATCCAATGATGATGATCCTTCAGTTGGCTCTGCCTCTGCTTAATCAAGATACTTTCCCTCTCTATTTCTCCTCTCTCCTATGAAAAGTCATCACACTGAATCTTCCAAATGACATGCTTTAAACTAATCCTTTTCCCATGGATACTTCCTGAACAAATTGAGCTCTTTTCAAGACTTATCCACCAACATCCTTCACATTTCAGCATATCGCTAAAAATAATTTCCTAATTTGTAGCTCTTGGATGCCTTTGTAAACATTTGAAGAGGGAAAGGAAGAAAGGAGAGGCAGGAGGAGGAGAAGGAGAAAGTACATTTTAGCTGATTTTCAATTTGAAGATTTTCATAATTCCTCATTTTTCTTTCAAAATTTTTTTGTTTAAAACTTAAGTTTTCACTTTTTCTCTTCTCGTTTTTCCATTCCCCCTTTATTATATTGCTATGTCTTTCTTTCTTTTCAATTTCCTCATTTTTTCCAAACAATTAAAAATTGCTAATGACTAGAAAGGACAAGAACCAAGAAATTATCCATTCCACAATAGGAATGTTGAAACCATTTTTTTCTCCATCTCTTCCTACAACTATATGTTTAAAATATATAATTTAATATTTCTTCTAGAAATTCCAAGTCTTTTTTTAGTATAGAAACATAATACAAAAATTTTTTAAGTAAAAATTTTAAAATTACCATAACCTCATGACCTAGAGGCAGTGACTGGAAATATAAAATTAGACAATCACTTTGGAAAGCAGTATGGAAATTCTTATAAACATAAAAGTACTTTATGTTTATTAAAAACTCAAAAATATTCATAGTATTTTATATTAGGAAAAGCTAAACACAAATTAAATGGTCATCAACAAGAAATAGATGACCAAGTCATCAGTAAAAAGTTGTACACATAAGATTTGTCATTTCACTAAATAAAAATTATTCCTCAATTGAAAAAAAAAAAAAGCTGGGGACCTGGAGATAATAAGCAAAGGCTTTGGGGATGATTCATCACTGGTGCACAATAAAGATTAATACCAGCCAAATGTGTGCTTCATCCGAATACAAGGAAATGAGAGGATCAAGGGTAATGTTACCCTTCACCTCACAAAATTTACCTTCAACTCACCAATTTTCTCTTTGTCTCATGTGGTGGCTCAGATGGTAAAGAATCCACCTGCAATGCAGGAGACCCAGGTTCAATCCTGGGAAGATCTCTGGAGAAGGGTATTGCAGCCCACTCCAGTATTCTTGTCTAGAGAATTTCATGGACAGAGGAGCCTGGTGGGCTACAGCTCCATGGGGTCGCAAACAGTCAGACACAACTGAGCAACTAACACTTTCACCAGTTTACTCTTTGTCTTGGGAATCCAATTGATTTAAGTTAAGGGTACTATTTACATGTCCATACCAAAGGAGACAGTGCTGCTGAGAATTCTATTTAAATTCCAATCATATACACAATGGAGTATTACTCAGCCATTAAAAAGAATACATTTGAATCAGTTCTAATGAGGTGGATGAAACTGGAGCCTATTATATAGAGTGAAGTAAGCCAGAAAGAAAAAACCAATACAGTATACTAATGCATATATATGGAATTTAGAAAGATGGTAACAATAACCCTGTATGCGAGACAGCAAAAGAGACACAGATGTATAGAACACTCTTTTGGACTCTGTGGGAGAGGGAGAGGGTGGGATGATTTGGGAGAATGGCATTGAAACATGCATGTATAACATCATATAAGAAACGAATCGCCAGTCCAGGTTTGATGCAGGATACAGGATGCTTGGGGCTGGTGCGCTGGGATGACACAGAGGGATGATACGGGGAGGGAGGTGGGAGGGGGTTCAGGATGGGGAACACGTGTACACCCGTGGCAGATTCATGTTGATGTATGGCAAAACCAATACAACATTGTAAAGTAATTAGCCTCTGATTAAAATAAATAAATTTTAAAAAAAATTCAGGGGTAGTCCTAAGATGGTGGAGGAATAGGATGGGGAGACCACTTTCTCCCCCACAAATTCATCAAAAGAACATTTAAACGCTGAGTAAATGCCACAAAACAACTTCTGAATGCCGGCAGAGGATATCAGGCACCCAGAAAAGCAGCCCATTGTCCTCGAAAAGAGGTAGGAAAAAATATAAAAGACAAAAAAAGAGACAAAAGAGGTAGGGAGGGACCTCCGCCCTGGGAAGGGAGTCTTAAAAAGAGAGAAGTTTCCAAACACCAGGAAACACTCTCACTGCTGAGTCTGTGGCGAGCCTTGGAAGCGCATAGGGCAACATAACAGGGAGGATAAATAAATAAATAATTAAAACCCACAGATTACGAGCCCAATGGTAACTCCCCCAGCGGAGAAGCAGTGCAGACGCCAGCATCCGCCACTAGCAAGTGGGGGCTGGGCAGGGAGGTGCGGGCTGCATTGCTTTTTAAGAATTGGGCCGGAATGCCCCGAATATAACTAGAGTGAACTAACTTGGGCTAGCATACCAGACTGTGGGATAGCTACCTTGCAAAAAGCTCTAACATAAGACACCACCAGGACCATGCACAGAACAAAGGATGGAACAGAATTAGCCAGCTGCAGACCATCCACCTCTGGTGACAGGCAGCCAGAGCCAGAAGGGCTGGAAAAGGGCAATTGCAGCCCCAGAGAGACATTATCTACCAAACTGCAACCAGGCTTCTTTGCTAACTAAGACTTCTTGGGGTTTTGGACAGTCATCATCCACCTGAGAAGCTGCGCCAGTTGTACACCCAGCAAACTGAGCAGCAGGGATGGGAGGGGCAATAAGTCGCAGCAACCGCACTCACCAAACACCTAACCTGGTGACTCGGACCTGGGAAGGGCACAAAAAGCAGGCCTAACTGAGTCTGCGCCTCTGAGGACTACCTGAGTGCCTGAGCCTGAGTGGCTTAGACCTGGGAGGTGCATGCAGCTCAGAGCCAGCCTCAGATGGTTCCCGGCAGAGCAACCTAGAGCCTGAGCTGTGTGCCCCATGAGAGGGGGCAGGCCCAGTGTGGCTGAGGCACTGTGAGCACACGCCATTTGTTTGCAGCGTCCCTCATTCCCCACAGAGCAACTGAACAAGTGAGCCTAAAAAAGAGTGTCCACCACCACCCCCCTTGTGTCAGAGCAGAAATCAGACACTGAAGAGACCAGCAAACAGAAGAAGCTAAAACAGAGGGAACCACCTTGGAAGTGACAGGTGCAATAGATTAAAACCCTGTCGTTAGTACCGACTATGTAGGAAGGGGCCTATAGATCTTGAGAAATATAAGCCAGACCAGGGAACTATCCGAAAATGAACTGACCCCACACTGCCCACAACAACAACACAGAAAGTCCTAGATATATCTTTACTATTTTTAAGATCATTCTTTTTTTTCTTTGCTTCTTTTTTTTTAACTTTTTTAAATTTTTAAGTCCTCTATTACTCCTTTAATTTTTATTTTTATAACCTACTATTACTTTTCCAAAAAAAAGACCCTATTTTTAAAGCAAACTTCATATATATTTTTTTAATAATTTTTGTGACTTTGTTTTTTCTTCTTCTTTTTTTCTTTAATATTGTATTTTTGAAAATCCAACCTCTACTCTAGATTTTTAATCTTTCCTTTTTGGTATTTGTTATCAATTTTGTACCTTTAAAAACCCAATCTTCAGTACCCATTTTTACTTGGGAGCAAAATTACTGGCTTGACTGCTCTCTCCTCCTTTGGACTCTACTTTTTCTCCACCAGGTTGCCTCTGTCTCCTCTCTCCCCCTTCTCTTCTCTACCCAACTCTGTGAATCTCTGTGTGTTCCAGACGGTGGAGAACACTTAGGGAACTGATTATTGGCTGGATCTCTCTCCTTTTCATTTCCCCCTTTTATCCTCCTGGCCACCTCTGTCTCCTTCCTCCCTCTTCTCTTCTCTGTATAACTCTGTAAACATTTCTAAGCGGTCCAGACTGGGGAGTGCACATAAGGAAATGATTACTGGCTAGCTTGCTCTCTCCTCTTTTGATTCCACCTCATCTCATTCATGTCACCTCTAACTCCCCCTCCCTTGTCTCTTCTCCATGTAACTCTGTGAACCTCTCTGGGTGTCCCTCATTGTGGAGAAACTTTTCATCTTTAACCTAGATGTTTTATCAATGGTGCTGTATAGAAGGAGAAGTCTTGAGACTACTGTAAAAATAAGACTGAAAACCAGAAGCAGGAGGCTTAAGTCCAAATCCTGAGAACATCAGAGAACTCCTGACTCCAGGGAACATTAAACGATAGGAGCTCACCAAATGCCTCCATACCTACAGTGAAACCAAGCACCACCCAAGGGCCAACAAGTTTCAGAGCAAGACATACCACGTAAATTCTCCAGCAACACAGAGCTTCAATATACAGGCTGCCCAAAGTTACCCCCAAACCATTGACATCTCATAACTCATTACTGGATACATCACTGCACTCCAGAGAGAAGAAATCCAGCCCCACACACCAGAACACCGACACAAGCTTCCCTAACCAAGAAACCTTGACAAGCCACTGATACAACCCCACCCACAGTGAGGAAACTCCACAATAAAGAGAACTCCACAAACTGCCAGAATATGGAAAGGCCACCCCAAACACAGCAATATAAACAAGATGAAGAGGCAGAGAAATACCCAGAAGGTAAAGGAACAGGATAAATGCCCACCAAACCAAACAAAAGAGGAAAAGATAGGGAATCTACCTGAGAAAGAATTCCAAATAATGATAGTGAAAATGATCCAAAATCTTGAAATCAAAATGGAATCACAGATAAATAGACTGGAGACAAGGATTGAGAAGATGCAAGAAAGGTTTAACAAGGACCTAGAAGAAATTAAAAAGAGTCAATATATAATGAATAATGCAATAAATGAGATCAGAAACACTCTGGAAGCAACAAATAGTAGAATAACGGAGGCAGAAGATAGGATTAGTGAAGTAGAAGATAGAATGGTAGAAATAAATGAATCAGAGAGGAAAAAAGAAAAACGAATTAAAAGAAATGAGGATAATCTCAGAGACCTCTCAGGCAATATTTAACACTCCAACATTTGAATCATAGGAGTCCCAGAAGAAGAAGACAAAAAGAAAGACCATGAGAAAATCCTTGAGGAGATAATAGTTGAAAACTTCCCTAAAATGGGGAAGGAAATAATCACCCAAGTCCAAGAAACACAGAGAGTCCCAAACAGGATAAACCCAAGGTGAAACACCCCAAGACACATATTAATCAAATTAACAAAGATCAAACACAAAGAATAAATATTACAAGCAGCAAGGGAAAAACAACAAATAACACACAAGGGGATTCCCATAAGGATAACAGCTGATCTTTCAATAGAAACTCTTCAGTCCAGGAGGGAATGGCAAGACATACTTAAAGTGATGAAAGAAAATAACCTACAGCCCAGATCACTGTACCCAGAAAGGATCTCATTCAAATATGAAGGAGAAATCAAAAGCTTTACAGACAAGCAAAAGCTGAGAGAATTCACCACCACCAAACCTGCTCTCCAACAAATGCTAAAGGATACTCATTAGACAGGAAACACAAGAAGAGTGTATAAACCCAAACCCAAAACAATAAAGTAAATGGCAAAGGGATCACACTTATCAATAATTACCTTAAACATAAATGGGTTGAATGCCCCAACCAAAAGACAAAGACTGGCTGAATGGATACAAAAACAAGATCCCTATATATGTTGTCTACAAAAGACCCACCTCAAAACAAGGGACACATACAGACTGAAAGTGAAGGGCTGGAAAAAGATATTCCATGCAAATAGAGACCGAAAGAAAACAGGAGTAGCAATATTCATATCAGATAAAATAGACTTTAAAACAAAGGCTGTGAAAAGAGACAAAGAAGGACACTACATAATGATCAAAGGATCAATCCAAGAAGAAGATATAACAATTATAAATATATATGCAACCAACATAGGAGCGCTGCAATATGTAAGACAAATGGTAACAAGTATGAAAGGGGAAATTAACAATAACACAATAATAGTGGGAGACTTTAATACCCCATTCACACCTATGGATAGATCAACTAAACAGAAAATTAACACAGAAACACAAACTTTAAATGATACAATAGACCAGTTAGACCTAATTGATATCTATAGGACACTTCACCCCAAAACAATGAATTTCGCCTTTTTCTCAAGTGCACACGGAACCTTCTCTAGGATAGATCACATCCTGGGCCATAAATCTAGCCTTGGTAAATTCAAAAATATTGAAATCATTCCAAGCATTTTTTCTGACCATAATGCAGTAAGATTAGATCTCAATTACAGGAGAAAAACTATTAAAAATTCCAACATATGGAGGCTGAACAACATGCTTCTGAATAACCAACAAATCACAGAAGAAATCAAAAAGAAATCAAAATATGCATAGAAACTAATGAAAATGATAACACAACAACCCAAAACCTGTGGGACACTGTAAAAGCAGTGCTAAGGGGAAAGTTCAATACAGGCATACTTCAAGAAACAAGAAAAAAGTCAAATAAATAACCTAACTCTACAACTAAAGCAACTAGAAAAGGAAGAAGTGGAGAACCCCAGGGTTAGTAGAAGGAAAGAAATCTTAAAAATTAGGGCAGAAATAAATGCAAAAGAAACAAAAGAGACCATAGCAAAAATCTACAAAGCCAAAAGCTGGTTCTTTGAAAGGATAAATAAAATTGACAAACCATTAGCCAGACTCATCAAGAAACAAAGGGAGAAAAATCAAATCCATAAAATTAGAAATGAAAATGGAGAGATCACAACAGACAACACAGAAATACAAAGGATCATAAAAGACTACTATCAGCAGTTATATGCCAATAAAATGGACAACTTGGAAGAAATGGACAAACTCTTAGAAAAGTACAACTTCCCAAAACTGAACCAGGAAGAAAGAGAAAATCTTAACAGACTCATCACAAGCACAGAAATTGAAACTGTAATCAGAAATCTTCCAGCAAACAAAAGCCCCGGTTCAGACGGCTTCACAGCTGAATTCTACCAAAAATTTCGAGAAGAGCTAACACCTATCCTATTCAAACTCTTCCAGAAAATTGCAGAGGAAGGTAAACTTCCAAACTCATTCTATGAGGCCACTATCACCCTAATACCAAAACCTCACAAAGATGCCACAAAAAAAAGAAAACTACAAGTTAATATCACTGATGAACATAGATACAAAAATCCTCAACAAAATTCTAGCAATCAGAATCCAACAACACATTAAAAAGATTATACACCATGACCAAGTGGGCTTTATCCCAGGGATGCAAGGATTCTTCAATATCCGCAAATCAATCAATGTAATTCACCACATTAACAAATTGAAAAATAAAAGCCATATGATTATCTCAATAGATGCAGAGAAGGCCTTTGACAAAATTCAACATCCATTTATGATAAAAACTCTCCAGAAAGCCAGACTAGAAGGAACATACGTCAACATAATAAAAGCTATATATGACAAACCCACAGCAAACATTATCCTCAATGGTGAAAAGTTGAAAGCATTTCCCTTAAAGTCAAGAACAAGACAAGGGTGCCCACTTTCACCACTACTATTCAATATAGTTCTGGAAGTTTTGGCCACAGCAATCAGAGCAGAAAAAGAAATAAAAGAAATCCAAATTGGAAAAGAAGAAGTAAAACTCTCACTGTTTGCAGATGACATGATCCTCTACATAGAAAACCCTAAAGACTCTACCAGAAAATTACTAGAGCTAATCAATGGATATAGTAAAGTTGCAGGATATAAAATAAACACACAGAAATCCCTTGCATTCCTATACACTAATAATGAGAAAATAGAAAAAGAAATTAAGGAAACAATTCCATTCACCATTGCAACAAAAAGAATAAAATACTTAGGAATATATCTACCTAAAGAAACTAAAGACCTATATATAGAAAACTATAAAACACTGATGAAAGAAATCAAAGAGGACACTAATAGATGGAGAAATATACCATGTTCATGGATCGGAAGAATCAATATAGTGGAAATGAGTATACTACCCAAAGCAATCTATAGATTCAATGCAATCCCTATCAAGCTACCAGTGGTATTTTTCACAGAGCTAGAACAAAAATTTCACAATTTGTATGGAAATACCAAAAACCTCGAATAGCCAAAGCAATCTTGAGAAAGAAGAATGGAACTGGAGGAATCAACCTGCCTGACTTCAGGCTCTACTACAAAGCCACAGTCATCAAGACAGTATGGCACTGGCACAAAGACAGGAATATAGATCAATGGAACAAAATAGAAAGCCCAGAGATAAATCCATGCACCTATGAGATCAGCCCTGGGATTTCTTTGGAAGGAATGATGCTAAAGCTGAAACTCTAGTACTTTGGCCACCTCATGCGAAGAGTTGACTCATTGGAAAAGACTCTGATGTTGGGCAGGAGGAGAAGGGGACGACAGAGGATGAGATGGCTGGATGGCATCACTGACTCAATGGACATGATTCTGAGTGAACTCTGGGAGTTGGTGATGAACAGGGAGCCTGGCATGCTGCGATTCATGGGGTCACAAAGAGTCAGAAACGACTGAACAGCTGAACTGAACTGATGGACACCTTATCTTAGACAAAGGAGGCAAGAATATACAATGGATTAAAGACAATCTCTTTAACAAGTGTTACTGGGAAAACTGGTCAACCACTTGTAAAAGAATGAAACTAGATCACTTTCTAACACCATACACAAAAATAAACTCAAAATGGATTAAAGACCAAATGTAAGACCAGAAACTCCTAGAGGAGAACATAGGCAAAACACTCTCCAACATAAAGCACAGCAGGATCCTCTATGACCCACCTCCCAGAATACTGGAAATAAAAGCAAAAATCAACAAATGGGACCTAATTAAAATTCAAAGCTTCTGCACAACAAAGGAAACTATAAGCAAGGTAAAAAGACAGCCTTCAGAATGGCAGAAAATAATAGCAAATGAAGCAACTGACAAGCAACTGCCGGGGGCCAGCGTGAGGAACTCCGCCCACGGCAAAGGTCATGAGGAAGGAGGCTTGGCATATGCAAAGGCGTGATCAAGCCTCAGGAAACCCCCTGTTCCTGAGCATCTACCCCAAAACCAGAGTCTGTTTTATGCTCTCACCTACACCTCTGACTTTATGGGGGGCTCTCCCCCATCACCATTTCTCTTGGAGAAGGAGTTAACTTGCTGCTCCAAGGCAATAAAAATTCCTGGGCGTGACAAGAGTGTTTCAGCTTACGGACTCTTCTGAAGGTTATCTAGCCCACCTGTATAGGTTCGTCCGGCCACATGTGATTGTTTACAGCCTCCCAATCTGAGAGGCACGAGATGTTTTAGACTTCCTAAAGGCAAATTATTTTGGGGAGTTAGAAATTATTAGTATAGTGGGTTGGTTAGGAATTATATTGGTGAAGGGTTTTTCATTTGTTGTGCCAATAATTGCTGCTAATTCCCTGCTCTGGGTAGGACAAGGATGTCTCAGGTCAAACCTCTCTGCTGACAGACTAGCTTGTGTGACAGGATTATCCATACTGCTGCCACTACGCACATGATTGTTTACTACCTCTCAACCATAAACAGCACAGAGAGTTTTGGAGTATTTTGAGAGTCTTAATTAGCATAGGGCTTTTTCTTCTTGTTGAGTCAATGATTGCCACCAGGCCTCCATATCCTTAGGCACCTGGGAATATATTAATCAATGTATTTGGAATATAGAAAAGGAAATATAGTAGTTTTTGATGTCAGCATTACTAGGCTTTTTGAGTTAAGGAATTTTCTCTTTTGTAATAGATCACTATACTTTGTTATAAATCACTGTGTCCTTGCTATGTGAAAATGTAACTTTATCACTATCTTAAGACTAAATAGATCTTAAGGGGAACATTGGTGAAAGGGTTTTTATTTGTTGGGCTGATGTTTACTGCTAAATCTCCATATTTCCTGTCCTTATAATGAATATAATGAACATACAGGAGAAATAAGTATTAACCTTTAAGATTAATCATGTTAACCTTGGGTTAAATAAGTTCCTTTCTTGATTGTAACTCACTACACCCTCACCCTATAGGAATGTAACTTTATTTGGAGGGTGGTGCCTGGTTTAAGAAAAAACACCCTTGGAAAAAATAAGTTTTCGGTTATCAGAAAGAAAGGATCATAAAATCCCTAAGACCTTTTTATGTGAAGCACCTGATTTTGATAAAGGTCAGGACTGCTGACCCCCACGTGACTCTGTATTCATCCCTATGTGTAACAAAAGGTATATAAGCAAACCCAAAAATAAAGAAATCGGATCAGTTTCCGGAAAGACTGATTCCCCCATGTCGTTTCTTTCTTGCTCCTCGTTTTTCTGGCTGAATTCCCATCTGGAGCATGGATGCTATTCCATGTAATCCAAGTTATTCAGCCTCTTTTTCTCCACTAATCTTCCCACTACACTATCCGTTTCTAATCTCTCTCTATATCTGTTATTAAATATGTATTTTTCCAAGGACGCCAACTCCGTCCCCACCTTCAAATTCCCTGGATCCACCGGGGCTGGACCCCGGCAAGCAACTAATCTCAAAAATATACAAGCAACTCCTGAAGCTCAATTCCAGAAAAATAAATGACCCAATCAAAAAGTGGGCCAAAGAACTAAATAGACATATCTCCAAAGAAGACATACAGATGGCTAACAAACACATGAAAAGATGCTCAACATCACTCATTATCAGAGAAATGCAAATCAAAACCACAATGAGGTACCATTTCACGCCAGTCATAATGGCTGTGATCCAAAAGTCTACAAGCAATAAATGCTGGAGAGGGTGTAGAGAAAAGGGAGCACTCTTACACTGTTGGTGGGAAAGCAAACTAGTACAGCCACTATGGAGAACAGTGTAGAGATTCCTTAAAAAACTGGAAATAGAACTGCCTTATGACCCAGCAATCCCACTGCTGGGCATACATACCGAGGAAACCAGAATTGAAAGAGAAACGTGTACTCCAATGTTCGTTGCAGCACTGTTTATAATAGCCAGGACATGGAAACAACCTAGATGCCCATCAGCAGATGAATGGATAAGAAAGCTGTGGTACATATACACAATGGAGTATTACTCAGCCATTAAAAAGAATACATTTGAATCCATTCTAATGAGGTGGATGAAACTGAAGCCGATTATGCAGAGTGAAGAAAGCCAGAAAGAAAAACACCAATACAGTATACTAACGCATATACATGGAATTTAGAAAGATGGTAACGATAACCCTGTATGCAAGACAACAAAAGAGACACAGATGTATAGAAAAGTCTTTTGGACTCTGTGGGAGAGGGAGAGGGTGTGATGATTTGGGAGAATGGCATTGAAACATGTATAATATCTTATATGAAACAAATCGCCAGTCCAGGTTCAATGCATGATACTGGATGCTTGGGGCTGGTGCACTGGGATGACCCAGAGGGATGGTATGAGGATGGAGGTGGGAGGGGGGATCAGGATTAAGAACATGTGTACACCCATTGCAGATTCATGTTGATGTATGGCAAAACCAACACAATATTGTAAAGTAAAAAATAATAATAATAATAAAATTTTTTTTTAAAAAGTCCAACCAGTTTGTCTACAAAGGTATGTATAGTCAAAGCTATGGTTTTTTCCAGTCACATATGGATGTGAGAGTTGGACCATAAAGAAGGCTGAACACCAAAGAATTGATGCTTTTGGAGAAGACTCTTGAGAGTCCCTTGGACAGCAAGGAGATCAAACCAGTCAATCCTAAAAGAAATCAATTCTGAATATTCATTGGAAGGACTGGTGCTGAAGCTGAAGCTCCAATACTTTGGCTACCTGATGTGAAGAGCTGACTCGTTGAAAAAGGCCCTGATGCTAGGAAAGATTGAGGGCAAGAGGAGAAGCAGTCAGCAGAGGATGAAGTTAGCATCACTGACTCAATGGACATGAATTTGAGCAAACTACAGGAGATAATAAAGAACAGAGGAGCCTGGTATGCTACAGGCCATGGGGTCTCCAAGAGTCAGACAGGACTTAGCAACTGAACAACAACAAATTTTGACTATGCCTACTTCGAAAGGAAAAATGTTCTGGAGCATGATTTCCTTTAGCTGGGCCAAATTAAGACTGACCATGAGTAATGCCTCAGTCCCTCTATTTAGAGATAATCCTATCATTCTTTGTCTTTCTACTTCTTTCTTGTCTTCTGGTTTGAAATCACTCAGTCAAGTCAAAGTCTTTGTGATCCCATGGACTGTAGCCCGCCTGGTTCTTCTGTCCATGGGATTCTCCAGGCAAGAATACTGGAGTGGGTAGCCATTCCCTTCTCCAAGAATCTCCTCAACCCAGGGATCAAGCTCAGGTTTCCTGCATTGCAGGCAGATTCTTTACCATCTGAGCCACTGGTGTTGCACTTCTTCCTACAAATGGACAAAAAAAAGCAGCTCTGGAGAGCTCATCTTCCTGCATGCCTATAGAAGGCAGTAGAGCTGAACTAGAGCTGATTATCCAGAGAAGTGCAGTCTGGGTTTGGACAGGCTCAGTTCTGTTCAGTCACTCAATCGTGTCCAACTCTTTGCGACCCCATGGACTGCAGCAAGCCAGGCTTCCCTGTCCATCACCAACTCCTGGAGCTTGCTCAAACTCATGTCCATTGAGTCAGTGATGCCATCCAACCATCTCAACTTCTGTCGTCCCCTTCTCCTCCTGCCTTCAGTCTTTCCCAGTATCAGGGTCTTTTCCAATGAGTCCGTTCTTCACATCAGTTGGCCACAGGATTGGAGTTTCAGCTTCAGCATCAGACCTTCCAATGTATATTCAGGACTGATTTCCTTTAGGATGGACTGGTTGGATCTCCTTGCTGTCCAAGGGACACTCAAGAGTCTTCTCCAATACCAGAGTTCAAAAGCATCAATTCTTCGGTGCTCAGCTTTCTTTATAGTCCAACTCTCACATCCATAAATGACTACTGGGAAAATCATAGCTTTGACTAAATGGACCTTTGCTGGCAAAGTAATATCTCTGCTTTTTAATATGCTGTCTACTCCTTTAGGATTGACTGGTTTGAACTCCTTGCAGTCCAAGGGACTCTTTAGAGTCTTCTCCAATACCACAGTTCAAAATCATCAATTCTTTGCTGCTCAGGTTTCTTTATAGTCCAACTCTCTCATCCATTCATGACTACTTGGAAAACCATAGCTTTGACTAGATGGACCTTTGTCAACAAAGTAAGTATCTTCTTTTTAATATGCTGTCTAGGTTGGTCATAGTTTTCTTTCAAGGAGCAAGTGTCTTTTAATTTCATGGCTGCAGTCACCAGAAGCAGTAATTTTGGAGCCCCCAAAATTAAAGTCTATCACTGTTTCCATTGTTTCCCCCATTTATTTGCCATGAAGTGATGGGACTGGATACCATGATCTTAGTTTTAGGACAGGTAGTAATAGGAAAAAGTGGAAGAACTAAGGGAGCTGAAGTGAGATCACCTAATTAAAAATAAAGGCAGGAAAGGGATTCAATATTCCTTTCTTACAAAACTACCTCAAACAAGAGTGTAGTTTTTTTAACTGCCTCTCTTACGTGTAGTGCTGAGTCAGGGCCAATACAGGATGTTTCCAGGGTTCATTTTTCCAAGAGATGAAGTACTGGGCCAAAGCCAAACTATAATAATTTCCTGAGACATTTTGTATACAATTTAGAGAGAAGATATCAATGAGTTTCTCAAAGACCTGCCTAGACAATAGTAAGTTAGGATTATCACTTTAGACACATATTGCTGTTACATTTGCTGTAGCACTAAGAGAGGATACCTGCCTTTGAACATCAGTGACATACTGTGACTGTCAGCGAGCAACTGCTCCTTTATGTTTCTGTAACCAGGATGACACCTTGGTTAAAGCAGGCACCCGAGTACAAGAGAGACATGTTGCGGTCCTCCACCCTACATGTTGGAATCTAATTGGTCTTTTAACTACAACAGATTTAAATTGGGTGGAAAATTATACTGGAAGGAACTCAAAGAGTTAAAAATAGAACTGCCACATGATCCAGCAATTTCACTTCTGAGCATTTACTTGAGGAAAACAAACACACTAATTGAAAAAAAAAAAAAAGTGCACCCCAACGTTCACTGAAGCATTGTTTACCATAGAGAAAGTATGAAAGCTAATTAAGTATCCATCAGTAGATAAATAGATTTTAAAACAATGTGGTATGCATACAAAATAGAATATTACTCAGCCAGAAAAAAATGAGATCTTGCCATTTGCAACAACATGGATGAACATAGAGGGTATGATTCTAGGTAAAATAATCATACAGAGAAAGAAAAGTATCATATGATCTCATTTCAATGTGGAATCTAAAACAAAACAAGCAAAACAAAACGTAAAGTACAGAGAAGAGACGGGTGGTAGCCAGGGGAGATGGACTTTGGAGGGGAGAGGGTATAGTTGAAGGAAACTAAAAGATACAAACTTCCAGTTATAAATAAATATCTTGGAGAAGGAAATGGAAACCCACTCCAGTATTCTTGCCTGGAGAATCCCAGGGACGGGGGAACCTGGTGGGCTGCCATCTATGGGGTCGCACAGAGTCAGACACAACTGAAGCGACCTAGCAGTAGCAATGTACATCTTAAGAATAAGGTCAATAGTATTATAATAACTTTGCATGGAAAAAATGGTTACAGACTCACAGCTATACAAAAAGAACTAACAGTTACCAGCAGGGAGAAGGAGAAGGGGAGGGGAAACACAGGGATAGGGAACTTGTTTAAAAGGGTTACTGTGGGATTATATGAAATTGTGTACGTGAAACTTTTAAAAGTTTTAAAGTACTATAGAATTTAAAGAATCTTTCATTGAATAAAAACAAAACACTAAATGAAACAATTTCCCCTAAAAAAAGAGACAAATACTATATGATATCACTTATATATATACTATTAAAAGACAAACTACTGAAATTTTTAAAAAGACAGACTCATAGATACATACACCAAACTATAGATTAGCAGTAGCCAAAGAGAGAGGGAAGAGACAAGATAAGGGTAGAGAATTAAGAGGTACAAAACACTATGTAGGAAATGAATAACCTACAAGGACATATTGTTCAGCACAGAAAATGTACTCAATATTTTATAATAACTATAAATGGAGTATAACCTTTAAAAATTGCGATTCACTACATTGGATATCTGAACTTACATAATGTTGTATATCAACCATACCTCAATTTTAAAAAATTTGAAGAAAGAACTTAACCTCAAAACACTGTTCTAGGTCCATCCATGTTGTTGCCAGAGGCAAGATTTCATTTTTTCTGGCTGAGTAATATTCTATTTTGTATGCATACCACATGAACTCTGAAATACATACATTTTTTCCAAACCTCCTTTGTTAAATATGACAATAAATTTTGCCTGACCCTGTGCATTAAAAATACATTCAGTTCAGTTCAGTTCAGTTCAGTTCAGTCACTCAGTCGTGTTTGACTCTTTGTGAACCCATGAATCGCAGCACGCCAGGCCTCCCTGTCCATCACCAACTCCCGGAGTTCACACAGACTCGCATCCATCGAGTTGGTGATGTCATCCAGCCATCTCATCCTCTGTCGTCCCCTTCTCCCCCTGCCACCAATACCCCCCATATTAACCTAATCCCACACAGAAAAGATCTAATCCACATGCCTCCCCAGACACTGGCAAGCACATACACACCATTCATCTCCCTCAACTGAATCCCCTGAAAAGTACAATGTTCTCATATTGACTTAAGATCTGCCAGATCTAGACTACACCTTGGTCCATGTCTGAATCC
This sequence comes from Budorcas taxicolor, assembly GCF_023091745.1. Classification (NCBI taxonomy): domain Eukaryota; kingdom Metazoa; phylum Chordata; class Mammalia; order Artiodactyla; family Bovidae; genus Budorcas; species Budorcas taxicolor. Next base: position 152,663,337 of record NC_068920.1, on the reverse strand, counting down.
CCCAAAATAAAAGTACTCACCCACATAAATATTTGTCCACTCACAATAGCCCACAGTTGGGGAAACTGAAGCATAGTGTTGAGATGATGTACTGAGGTTCAGAAATTCTGAGATCAGTGCTTTCTTAACAGGAAGCCTCAGGGGTCCCCTGTCCCCCTGGAGTCAGCAGTGCTGGCTGTGATTCCCATTTGCTTTCTCTGCCTACAGAGATTCAAGGACAAACTCCTCTGAGAGGTCCTCACATCACAACTCCCTGAGCCTAAAAAGTGCCCCAGAGACCAGCAGAGCAGATCTCAGACTCATGAGAAGCTGGCTGGGCTTCCACAATCAGGAGAGTCCTCCCACTTGAGTCAGAGCATCTCTGCCTTCTGATATCTGGAGCTGGGAGGAACAGTATCATGCTAGGGACCAGGTGTTAGGGAAGAAATGGGGGTTGAGGTCAGGAAAGGGGAATGTGTTATCCCTTTGGAGTGGTATGTAGGCTCCTCCTCCATCCCTGCTTCTCTCCTTGTCAATCAGCCCAGTCTGCATGTGGAAGACACATACAGAAGCTGAACTTTGGCTGAGAAGCAGATTTGACCTGATGAACAGACGTGGTGCACATCAATTTCTGGAGTGGCTGGGAAGGAAAGAAAAGCATCTTGACATGGAGGTGAGCTTCAGAAGCTGGCCACTCACTTTGCTACTCCAACTCAGCTTGATATATTACTCTTTTCTCCCTGATACTTTCAAATATTTCATAGATTGAGAAGTCATAAGATCCAAGTAACATTTCCATATGTCACTTGGTTTTAAATCCATCCAGTTGGACTTCTAGACACCTATACCATATGTTTTGGTGGAAGCAAAATCCCTCAATACAAATAAGAGGAAAGAAAGAGTTGTATTCCCAGCATCATTCATACACCCTGTCCTTTTAGAGCTAATCTTCCTGATTCTCAGATCCCAAACCTTCCTCTCTTTCTAGTCATCAGCCTGGGTGTTCCTCACATCTACAACCTGGAGGCTCCAATCTCATTAATTCACCAGATCACCACTGATTTTTAATATTCCACATTCTCCAGGCAGACCTTTCACAGGTGACTAATTTCTGAATACTGATCTGTGTGTGATAAACCTCCTTATGCACGTGATATTCCCTGACTATTCATAAAACATCAGGAATCAACTTGTGAGCAGATGATGCAAGATAAATCAAATCCATACTTTTTGTCTTCAGGGTACTGTCCACGGCACAGTCACAGCTCCACACACCAGGCACACCCCAGTCAAGCCTCATTTGGGCCCTTTAATCAAGCAAGGATATTCCAATTTTCAAATTCCACCATCTCTTCAACACAGAAAGGTAGGTCAACTTTCTTGTGACTATAAGAACATGGAGGAAGAAAGACTTGTCAGTTTAAAAGGGTAGAAGGATAATTCACGTAGGAAATTTTCAAAATGAGGAAAAAAGGGCGTGTGCCAAATTGTGACAGATAATGAGTATACCAAAACTAGAGTAGGGTAGCATAACATTTGGGAGCATGAGCCTAGAGCATGTCTGAAATCAGAGTAGGATTCAAATCCTGATTCCTACTCACTTCCTTCATCACCTTGGGCAAACCACTTCACCTCCATAAGCCTCAGTCTCCTGATAAAAACACATGCCTCTCAATTCCTCTTTTTGGGGGGTGTACTGAGGTGCTTAGCATAAATGTGGCATGTAATAACTTTTCAATAAATAATTGGATATTATTATTAACTCTACTAATTCACTCAAAGCTCAAGGCATAAGCAAGGTGTTCTTCTATAAAATCTTGGAAAATCGTGAAATTAGCCTGACAATTCAACAATGAAGAATGTGGTATTTTATACATGTGATTATAAGAACATCTGGAAATAGCACATAAGGAATGATGACACAGGGGTTGATGAGTATCAGCATCTTCTCGTGGATGTTTACAATATGCTTGTCTTTGTTCCAAGTGTTTTAACTGCCTTCTGTCACTAAACCTTCATGAGACTGTAGATATTTGTGTCCAATATTACATATGAAGTAACTGAGGTTTAAAAACTGTTCAGTAGCTTACAACTAAAGTGTAAGTATCTATTTGTTCAATGAAGTAATAAGTACTATGCCAACAGAGAAAGAAATGGCAACCCACTCCAATATTCTTGCCTGCAGAACCCTGCAGATGGAGGAGCCTGGCAGGCTATAGTCTATAGTGTCTCAAAGAGTCAGACACTACTGAAGTGACTGAGCATGCATGCACAGTATACCAATGCGTGTTCAAAATGTATGAGAGTACGCTGCCTCTAAAAAAATGATTTTAAACACTTTCTTGATACAGTATGTTCACTGTAGAGATTCTTATGGTAACCAAGCATCTATAAATAACCAATATCTAAAAATGATTGAAATTCTTATGGAATGTGTCTATAGAAAAGGCAGGGGTGAGTATGCTGACCCTAAGAAGTTGACATAAAACACTTTTTTAAAACACTCTGCAGATATAGAGTTTTTCATAATATTATATTACATATCCTGTTTGTTGATGACCTGTCACCCAAACTACAACATGAATGGCACAAAAGGCAAGATTTCTCAGTTGAATTGCTATGTTCCCAGTAGGGAAACAGTGCTTTCCCAGATTGGGATCTAAGGAACTTGAATCAGAGAGGTCCACCTCTGATGACTTTTAAGGGAAAGCTCTTATTCTGTCCCACCAACTTTTTTTTTTTTTTTTTTTTTGGAGGCTAATTCAGTTCAGTTCAATTCAATTCAGTTCAGTTCAGTTCAGTCGCTCAGTCATGTCTGACTCTTTGTGACCCCATGAATCGCAGCACGCCAGGCCTCCCTGTCCATCACCATCTCCCGGAGTTCACTCAGACTCACGTTCATCGAGTCCGTGATGCCATCCAGCCATCTCATCCTCGGTCGTCCCCTTCTTCTCCTGCCCCCAATCCCTCCCAGCATCAGAGTCTTTTCCAATGAGTCAGCTCTTCTCATGAGGTGGCCAAAGTACTGGAGCTTCAGCTTTAGCATCATTCCTTCCAAAGAAATCCCAAGGTTGATCTCCTTCAGAATGGACTGGTTGGATCTCCTTGCAGCCCAAGGGACTCTCAAGAGTCTTCTCCAACACCACAGTTCAAAAGCATCAATTCTTTGGCGCTCACCCTTCTTCACAGTCCAACTCTCACATCCATACATGACCACAGGAAAAACCATAGCCTTGACTAGACAGACCTTAGTCAGCAAAGTAATGTTTCTGCTATTGAATATACTATCTAGGTTGGTCATAACTTTTCTTCCAAGGAGTAAGCGTCTTTTAATTTCATGGCTGCAGTCACCATCTGCAGTGATTTGGGAGCCCAAAAAAATAAAGTCTGACACTGTTTCTACTGTTTCCCCATCTATTTCCCATGAAGTGATGGGACTGGATGCCATGATCTTCGTTTTCTGAATGTTGAGCTTTAAGCCAACTTTTTCACTTTCCTCTTTCACTTTCATCAAGAGGCTTTATAGCTCCTCTTCACTTTCTGCTATAAGGGTGGTGTCATCTGCATATCTGAGGTTATTGATATTTCTCCCGGCAATCTTGATTCCAGCTTGTGCTTAAATACTTTACAATATTATATTGGTTTTGCCATACATCAACATGAATCTGCCACAGGTAAACACATGTTCCCCATCCTGAACCCCCCTCCCACCTCCCTCTCTGTACCAACCCTCTGGGTCATCCCAGTGCACCAGCCCCGAGCATCCTGTATCCTGCATATGATGCCCATGGGTTTGGGAAGGGAGGTCCACATCAAGAACCATGAGAATGGCAAGCTTTGCCTGAATAGCTGGTAATGATGACCAAATAGAGGAAACAAAGACTTATCATGATTTGGGCTATAGAATGGTAACATGTGAAATAACAGAATATCTTGCATTTAATCAGACCCAAGCCAATGGAAAGACTCAACCAAACCAGCAGTGTTTCTGAGTTCATCCTCCTGGGACTCTCCTCCCGGCCTGAGGACCAGAAGCCACTCTTCAACCTCTTCCTCATTATATACCTGGTCACCGTAACAGGGAACCTGCTCATCATCCTTGCTGTCCACTCTGACCCCCAACTGCACACCCCCGTGTATTTCTTCTTGAGTGTCCTGTCTTTCACTGACATTTGCGTCACAACAACCATTGTCCCCAGGATGCTGGTGAACTTCCTGTCACATAAGACCATCTCCTATGCTGGGTGTCTGACCCAGATGTATTTCATATATGCTCTGGGCAACACTGACAGCTGCCTTCTGGCAGTCATGGCCTTTGACCGCTATGTGGCCATCTGTGACCCCTTCCACTATGTCACCACAATGAGCCACTGCCGCTGTGTCCTGCTGGTGGCCTTCTCCTGCTCATTGCCTCACTTCCACTCACTCCTACATGTACTTCTGCTGAATCAGCTCACCTTCTGTGACTCTAAAGTTATCCATCATTTTCTCTGTGACATCAGCCCTCTGATGAAATTGTCCTGCTCCCCCACATTAATCAATGAAATTGTGATAATGACAGAAGGACCTGTTCTTTTGGTGACCCCCTTTCTATTCATTACTTTCTCTTATATACAAATCCTCATTGCAGTTCTTAAAATTCCCTCAGCTGCAGGAAAATGCAAAGCCTTCTCCACCTGTGGGTCTCACCTCACCGTGGTAACACTCTTTTATGGAAGCATCTTCTATGTCTATTTACAGCCTGTGTCCACCTGCACAGTCAGGGACCACGTGGCAACAATTGTTCACACAATTTTATCCTCCATGCTCAATCCTTTTATCTACAGCCTAAGAAACAAAGACCTGAAACAGGGTCTGAGGAAGCTGGTGGGCAGGAGGAAACCCCAGGCAGCACCCTCTTGATGAACACACAAGGGAATCTTCTCCATATGAGTCTGGTTTCTACTGGCTTTTGGTGATCAAGCAAAGGAAGTGAGCATTTTTAACCCATGTGAGAATAGGCATTGTGGTCAGTTACATCCATTGATGAAGACCCATAAATTGGCTCTGCTTCAGCTTAAAGCATGATACACCCCCTCACCATTTCTTCTCTTTTCTATGAAGATTCATCACATTGCATCTTAGAATTATTGCTTTGAGATAAGCCTTTTCTCGAAGATATTTCCTGGACTATTTTCTGTCTTTTATCAAGAATTATCCTCCAAAATTCTTCAATTTCAGTAAATTGCTAAAATTAATTACTTAATTTATAGCTGCTGATTGTCTTTGAAAATGTTTGAAAGAGGAGATAATGAATGGAGAAAAGGAAAAGGAGAAGATTGAGTATATTTTACTTAATTATCTCAATATCAGGATTTTTTATAACACCTTAATTTTCTCTTCCAAAACTTTTTCTTGGCTTACACATTAAGTTTTCACTTTTACTATTCTCTTATCTTTCTCCTGATTTACTATATTTCTGTGGTTTTATATCTTTTCAGTTTCTTATTTTTTAGTATACAACTGCCAAATGCTAATGGCCAGAAAGAATGAGAATCATGAATGATAACATAAAATTATCCATTGCATAGTGTGAATATTGAAACATTTCTTACTTCTGTCTATCCTTAAACCTACATGTTTAAAATATATGATTTAAACTGTATTCTAGAATCTCCAACTCTTGAGTCCGACTTGCAGGTTTATTATTAATATCATAAGTGTATATTGATTACAGATGATATATTTTAGTCAATCAATTTTATAACAGATAAAAATTTGGGAAAAACCTTAAACCCTATCAATAAGGACTGGAGAAACTAATTGTGATTAATTATCAAATATAACAATATGCAGCAAGCAGAAAATACCACACAGATCTCTGTTATTTTCTTGAAATGTCATTAAATAGAAATCTTAAGTAGACCTGAGTATGAAAGTACGAATTCATTTTCATTTTCAAAATAATGTTATATATCTATATAGTCACTGGAATAAGAATGGAAGTGTAAGGGTAGGGAGGGACACAGAGGGAGAGAAATTGCACTTCTCTATACACATTCATCTGAAATTGTATAAATAAATATTTATAGCTCATGGAATTGAAATTTATTAATAAATCAAATGACCAACACAATGGTGAAAGACTGTTTGCAAAATACCAGCTGAATAGAAACTTTTTAGGTGTTTGCAAATATGAAAAACATCATTGTTTGGCTCTTTCACTTGAATCATAATTTGATAGGATACAGCATTCTAGGTATCAAAACTTCTGGAACATTAAGGACATATCTGATTGTTCTACTGTATCACGTGTTTTCAGTGAGAATCAAGAGGTCCTTCTAATGTGATCACCTCCCTTTTGTTGTTGTTCAGTCACTGAGTCATGTCCAACTCTTTTCGATCCCATGGACTGCAGCACGCCAGGCTCCTCTGGCCTCCACTATTTCCTGGAGTTTGTTCAAATTCATGTCTCTTGAGTCGGTGAGGCTATCTAACCCTCCTCTGTCACTCCCTTCTCCTTTTGCCTTCAATCTTTCCCAGCATCAGGGTCTTTTCCAATGAGTCAGCTCTTTGCATCAGGTGGCCAAAGTTTTGGAGCTTCAGCTTCAGCAATCCTTTCAATGAATATTCAGTGTTGATTTCCTTTAGGATTGACTGCTTTGATCTCCTTGCTATCCAAGGGACTCTCAAGAGTCTTCTCCAGCACCACAAGGTGAAAGCATCAATTCTTCAGCACTCAGCCTTCTTTATGGTCCAGTTCTCACATTCATACCTGACTACTGGAAAAACCATAGCTTTGACTATACAGACCTGTGTCAACAAAGTTACATCTCTGTTTTTTAATAGGCTGTCTAGGTTTGACGTAACTTTCCTTCCAAAGAGCAAGCATCTTTTAATTTCATGGCTGCAGTCACCATCCTCAATGATTTTGGAGCCCAGGAAAATAAAGTCCATCACTAATTTCCACTTTTCCCCCCTCCTATTTGCTATGAAGTGTTGGGATCAGATGCCAAGATCTTAGCTTTTTGAATGTTGAGTTTCAAGCCAGCTTTTTCATTCTCCTCTTTCACCTTCATCAAGAGGCTCTTTAGCTCCTCTTCACTTTCTGCCATTAGAGTGGTATTATCTCCATAGCTGAGGTTGTTGACGTTTCTCCTGCCAATCTTTTTTTTTTTTTTTTTTTTGAGGTGGCCGAAGTACTGGAGTTTCAGCTTTATTTTTTTTTTAATTTTTATTTTTACTTTATTTTACTTTACAATACTGTATTGGTTTTGGCATACATTGACATGAATCCACCACGGGTGTACATGAGCTCCCAAACATGAACCCCCCTCAGCCTGGCATTTCGTATGATGGGCTCTGCATGTAAATTGAATAAGCAAGGTGACAGTATACAGCTTTGACATACTCCTTTCCCAGTTTGGAACCAGTCTACTGTTCCATGTCTGGTTCTACCTGTTGCTTCTTGACCTGCTTTCAAGTTTCTCAGGAGACAGGTAAGGTGGCCTGGTATTGCCATCTCTTTAATAATTTTTTGAGTCACACAAAACCCTTTGCAATGACAAGGCTGTGATCCATGCAGGGGAATATAGGAGAAAGGAATTTTTAAAAGGGAAATTGTGGGGTTATATGAAATCATGTATGTGAAACTTTTGAAAATTGTAAAACACTATAGAATTGAAAGACTCTTTCATTGAATAAACAAAGGAAAACTAAGTAAAACAATTTTCCCCTAAGAAAAAGAAAACAGAGAAAGACAAATACTGTATGATATCACTTATATGTAGAATGTAGAAATAAAAGAAACTATTGAAGATAGCAAAAAGAAGAGCAGATACAGAGAACAAACTCTATGTTAACAGTGAGGCAGAGCAGAAAAGGGGCAAAATAGGGATAGAGGTTTAAGAGGTACAAACCACCATGTGTAAAACAAGTGACCTATTTATACAAGCATGTATTGTTCAGCACAGATAATATACCCAATAGTTTATATTATAATAAGTATAAATGGGGTACAATCTTTAAAAATGAGAATCACTACATTGTACACTTGGAACCTAACACATTGCACATCAAGTATACCTCAGTTTTTAAATTTCTTTTAAAGAAAGACAGTTGCTGAGAGGACAAATTCAAAAGTTCCCACCATTGGTACATAGAACTCTACTCAGCACACTGTAATGGCCTATATGGAAAAAGAATCTAAAACAGAGTGGATATATGTATATGCATAACTGGTTTATTTGACTTACATCTGACTAATGAAATATTGTAAATCAAATATACTCTAATAAAAAAAATTTTTTCTAAGGAAAACAAGAAAATTTACCAGGCTGTGCAAGAAAAAATGTTCTAACCAAAACAAATAAGTTGTAACTATGTGAGGTTATGGATGTGTTAACTAACATTATTGTGGTAATTACTGTACTTCATAAATACATCTCAAACAACTGTATTGTATACCTTTAACTTACACAATGCTATATGTAAATCATCTCAATAAAGCTGGAAAATAATAATTAAATATTTGTTGGGTGAATGAATGGAAACAAGAGAAAGATGAAGGCCACATGAAGAGTAAGTGCGGGAGACAGGACTCAAACCCAGGAGTTTCTGCCTCAGTAGTATTTACTCTTGGTAAGTAGATTAAACTGACTTCCCTGGTGGCTCAGATGGTAAAGCATCTGTCTACAATGCGGGAGACCTGGGTTCGAGCCCTGGGTTGGGAAGATCCCCTGGAGAAGGAAATGGCAATCCACTCTAGTACTTTTGCCTGGAAAATCCCATGGACAGAGGAGCCTGGTATGCTACAGTCTATGGGTCACAAAGACTGAGTCTATGGACACAACTGAGTGACTTCACTTCACTTCACTTCACACTCAACTCAAAGGTAAGGAAGAAGACACAGATGTTTTATGTGAGACAGTGATTTACCCTGAGGGCAGTAGCAGAATGTGTTGTTTTTCCTATATTTGCAGATGATTTTTAACAAAATATACAATATTATCTATATAAAGCTCAAAAGAAAATTTTATTTCTGGTTTTAGCGCCAGAAAGAACTGCTATCCTGCTTTTTCAGATGAAGAAACTGAGGCTCATAGAGGCTAAGTCTCTTGTTAAAAGCAACCCCTAAATGAGTAGGCCAGCATTCTAATAAGTATCTCCTTTCCCTCAAAACAACTTCAAATCACTGATTTGAGCCTAAACTCTTAAATACATACATGTTTTTCAAAGCCCTTTTGCTAAATATGACAACACTTGCCTGACTCTGTGATTTTAAACATACGTAAATTCACATTAGCTTAATCCCACACTTAAAAAATCTAATCCACATGCCTCCCCAGATACTGGAAAGCACATACACACCATTGATCTCCACCAATTGACCCCTTTAAAGTTGGAAAACTCTGTATATTCATTTATGTATGATCTGTCTGGTTCTAGAATACACCTTGGTCCACACCTATTTTCAATAAAATGAAAATATTCACCCACATGAATATTTTTCTATCCTTGATAAAATACAGTTGAAGCCTGACCTTGAGATGGTGCACTGAGGTTCATTAGCTCTGAGATAAGTCCCAACAGCTAAACAGGAAGCCTCAGGGGTCCCCTATCTCCTTGAAGTCAGCTGGGCTAGCTCTGATTCCCTTTGTGCCTTCTCTGCCTACAGAGATCCCAGGATGAAATCCCTTGAGAAGTCATCACACCACAACTTCCTTAACCTAACAAGCACCCCAGAAGCTAGCAGAGCAGACTCCAAACTCATGAGAAGCTGCCTAGGCTTCCACAATCAGGAGAGTCCTCTTACTTGAGTCAGAGCCTCTCGCATTTCATGGGAGACACACGAGGAAGCTGAGCTTTGGCTGAGAAGCAAACTATGACCTGATGAATAGACAAGGTGCAGATCAGCTTCTGCAGAGGTTGGGAATGAAAGAAAAGCATCTGGACATGCAGGTGAGCTTCAGGAAACGGGCCACCCACTGGGCGACTCTAACCCAGCTTAGTGCCTTACTCTTTTCTTTTTGGATACTTTCAAATATTTTATGGATTGAGAAGTCATAAAGTCCAAGTAGAACTTCCATGTGGCATTTGGTTTTAAGTCCATCCAGTTGGACTTCTAGGCTGCCTATAACATAAGTTTTGGTGAAAGCAAAATGCTTCCGCAGAAAAGAAGAGAAAAAAAAAAAAAAAAACTGTTGTATTCCTGTTCTGATCCACTCACTCTGTGCTTTTGGAACTATTCTCCCAGGTTCTCAGATCCAAAACCTTCCTCCTTTTTTCTAGCCTGGGTGTTCTTCACATCTATGACCTAGAGCATCCAATTTAAATAATTCACCAAATTGCCACTAATTTTTGTATTCCACATTCCCCCAGGCAGCCCTTTCACAAATGACTCATCTTTGAATATTGATTTGCGTGTAATAAACTGCTTTGCAGACATGGTGTCTCCCTTGTTATCCTTAAAATGTCAAGAACCAGCTTGTGAGCAGATGATGCAGGACAAATCAAACCCCATTTTTTGTCTTCAGGGTACTGTATGGCCACAACTCCACACTCCAGACACACCCCAGTTATAAAAGCCCATGATTTTGGTCAGTTAATCGTGAATATTCAAATACTCAAATTCTACCATCTTAGCAACAAAGATAGCTAGATCACCTCTGTTGCAACTACAAGGATAGATTCAGAACATGGGAGAAGAAAGCTTGTCAATTAAGGGTGATAGAGACATATTTCATGTTAGGAAATTGTCAACATGAGGAAAATAATGCATGTGATTGGTTGTGACAGACGATAAATATACCAAAATTAAGGAAGCTCTTGAAAGCAAGAGCTTAGAGTGAGTCAGAAATCAGACTGTGTCCAAATCCTGATTGTGATTCAATTCCTTAGTGATCTTGAGCAGATTGCTTCACCTTCTATAAGCCTCATTCTCCCGTTTCACAACACATGCTTCCCAATTCCTTATTATGGAATTTAGTGGGATGAATGTCATAAGCTTGACATATAATAAATTTTCAACAAATATTGGTTTATTATAATTAACTTTAATTACTGATTAACTGAAAGCTCAATGCATTGAAACAAAACAAATATTTCTTCCATTGCTGTTGTTCAGTCACTAAGTCATGTTTGACTCTTCGTGATCCCGTGGACTATAGCACACCAGGCTTCCCTGTCCATCACTGTCTCCCTGAGTTTGCTCAAACTCATGTCCATTGAGTCAGTGATGCCATCCAACCATCTCATCCTCTGTCACCCGCTTCTCATCCTGCCCTCAATCTGTCCCAGCATCAGGGTCTTTTCCTTTCTTCTGTAAAATCTTACAAAATCATAAAATTTTGAAGTTAGCGTGAAAATTTGGCAGTGCAGGATGTGATATTTTACACATGTGAATGAGTTGATTTTGAGACCTTCTAGAAATAGAAGATGAGGGAGGGTGACAGGGGGATAGATGCGTATCAGCAGCTTCTTCTGAGTGTTCATAAAATGCTTGTCTTGAGGTATTTGAAATGTGCTGTCTCACTAACCCCTCATGAGAATGTGGATGTTTTTGCTCAATATCACACATGAAATAACTGAGGTTTAAAAATGTTTGGGGTAACTTAAAACTAAAATGTAAGCACTTATTTTTTCTATTAATTAATATGATAATATATCAATGTCCTTTTATACCAATGTGCATTCAAAATGTCTGAAAGGATATGCTGCCTCTAAAGAAATTATTTTAAACACTTTGATGATATGTGTGTTTCATGTCATATATGATATGAAAGTATATATGTTGAGTTTTTTACTGTAGCCAAGAATGTATAAATACCCAAACATCTCAAAATGTATCAAAATCCCCAAGGGATATGTCTATTCACAAGATATAGGGGGATATGCTGACTCTGAAATCTTGATTTAAAGCACTTTGTTAGAGCACTTTGTAGATGCACGATCTCTCTTTACAGAACTTTTGCAGTAGTAAGAAGCAGAGGCCATTTTAATGTCAATTGCTGGGTGACCAGATATGACCAAAAAAACATGTATGTAGACATGCTTCTCACAGATACTTTTGGATAAACATATCAAAGAGGAATTTTAAGGAAAAAAATTGAAGAGTCAAAAATGGATATCCATACTATACAAATGTGATTTACAACAGGAGGTGGAAAAAAAAGAAAATGGATTTACAAAAGAGGGAAGACCTGCATAGACTGACGCTCATATCCTATGAGCTAAGGAGGGAGAGCCTTTCATTCTGTGTGCAGACAAGAGGAATAATCACTGTTGCTCTGGATTCAACATTCCTTTGAGATTAGCTCTGTTGGTTAGTTTGAAAAATGGTTATTTACACCCAAGACCTAGTATACCAACTGAATTTGCTTTGATAAGGAATGAGGGTCCTGTGACTTCAACATCTAAAATACCCTCTACTCCCCAGTCACCTCCATCTTCTTGTATTTTATTAGAAAATGTATCCCTACATGATATAATATGACCTACTCTGCTGATGATCTGTCTCCCAAACTACAAAATGAACAACTCAAAAGAAACATCTCTCTGTTTTATTGCTATGTTCCCAAGAAGGATGTAGGAATTTTCCAGAATACGAATTAAGGAACTAGAATGAAAGAAGTTCACCTCAATATTTTTTAAAGTAAAATTCTTCTTCTGTCCCTCCAGCTTGCACTATAAGGCTCTTATCAAGCCCATGGATTTGGGAAGGAAGGACCACATCAAGAACAATAAGGGTAACATGTTTTCCCTGAAGAGTGGCTAATGGTGACCAAATAGAGGGAACAACGACCTGCTGGGTTCTCATGATTTGGGATACGGAATTGGAGCATGTGAGATAATAAAACTTCTTGTATATAACTATTAATAGACCCGAGTCAATGGAAAGACTCAACCAAACCAGCAGAGTCACTGAGTTCATCCTCCTGGGACTCTCCTCCCGGCCTGAGGACCAGAAGCCACTCTTCAGCCTCTTCCTCATCATGTACCTGGTCACCATAACAGGGAACCTGCTCATCATCCTGGCCATCTGCTCTGACCCCCAACTGCACACCCCCATGTATTTCTTCTTGAGTGTCCTGTCTTTCACTGACATTTGCTTCACAACAACCATTGTCCCCAGGATGCTGGTGAACTTCCTGTCACATAAGACCATCTCCTATGCTGGGTGTCTGACCCAGATGTATTTTATATATGCCTTGGGCAACACTGACAGCTGCCTTCTGGCAGTCATGGCCTTTGACCGCTATGTGGCCATCTGTGATCCCTTCCACTATGTCACCACCATGAGCCACCGCCGCTGTGTCCTGATGGTGGCCATCTCCTGCTCATTGCCTCACTTCCACTCACTCCTACACACACTTCTGCTGAATCAGCTCACCTTCTGTGACTCTAAAGTTATCCATAACTTTCTCTGTGACCTCAGCCCTCTGATAAAATTGTCCTGCTCCCCCACATTTGTCAATGAAATTGTGATATTGATAGAAGGATCTTTTATTTTAGTGACCCCTTTCCTATGCATTACTTTCTCTTATATACAAATCCTCATTGCAGTTCTTAAAATTCCCTCAGCTGCAGGAAAACGCAAAGCCTTCTCCACCTGTGGGTCTCACCTCACCGTGGTAACACTCTTTTATGGAAGCATCTTCTATGTCTATTTACAGCCTGTGTCCACCTACACTGTCAGGGACCACGTGGCAACAATTGTCTACACAGTTCTGTCCTCCATGCTCAATCCTTTTATCTACAGCCTAAGAAACAAAGACCTGAAACAGGGTCTGAGGAAGCTGGTGGGCAGGAGGCATCTCCAGGCAGCACCCTCTTGATGTACACACAAAGGAATCTTCCCCATCTGAATCTGGTTTCTACTGGCTCTTGGTGATCAAGCAAGCTCTTGGAGATTAGCACTTTTAACCCATGTAGGGCAAGGTATTGTGGGCATTTACATACTTTGCTGATGGCCTATTAATTGGCTATGCCTGTGATTAAATCATGATACTCCACCACACTATTTCTCCTCTTTTCTACAAAGAGTCATCACATTGCATCTTTCAAATGCTGCTTTAACCTAATCCTTTTCCCACACTGGGCGGGTGGCTCAAACAATAGAGAATCTGCCTGCAATGCAAGAGACTCTGGTTCAATCCCTAAGTCGGGAAGATCCCCTGGAGAAGGAAATGACAACCCACTCCAGCATTCTTGCCTGGAGAATTCCATGAACAGAAGAGCCGGGCAGGCTACTGTGCATGGGGTCACAAAGAATCGGACACAGCGATTAACTTTCATTTTTCCCACATAGATTTCCGGAACTAGTTTCTCTCTTTTATTAAGAATTATCTCCAAAATCCTTCAAATTCAGTATACTGCTAAAACAAATAAGTTCTTAATTTGTAGCTGTTGACTGTCTTTGAAAATGTTTAAAAGAAGGAGAATGAAAGGAGAGGAGGGAAAGGAGAGGTGGATGGAGGGATACATTTCAGCTAATTTTCTCATTTGAGGACTTTTTTTTAAATAAAATTTATTTTAATTTATTTTAATTTTTATTTTTACTTTATTTTACTTTACAATAATGTATTGGTTTTGCCATACATTGACATGAATCCTCCATGGGTGTACATGCGTTCACAAACATGAACCCCCTCCCACCTCCCTCCCCATAACATCTCTCTGGGTCATCCCCGTGCACCAGCCCCAAGCATGAGGACTTTTATAATCCCTTATTTTTCTCCTTCAAAACTTCTTCTTTTTTAAATACTAAGTTTTCAAGTTTAGAATTCTCTTATCTTTCTATCCATCCTTCATTACATTGCTGTAGCTTAGTTTCCATTTCTTTTTTTTTAACAGACAATTGAAAGTGTTAATAGCCTGAAAGAACAAGAATCAAGGGTGGTGACTTTAGAATATCCATTCCATAGTGGGGTGGTGAAATCTTTCTTGTCTCTATGTATCCCGAAATCTGTATGTTTAAAATATGATTTAAGACTGTATTCTAGAGACTTCAGCACTCAAATGTCTAACTGAAGGAATATTATCATAAGTGTATACTGAGTACTGAGATTTTATTTAGTCAGTCTCAGTTTATAACAGATAAAAATTGGCAAAAACCTAAAACTCTACTAATAGGAAATAAGAAAATTGTGTTTTTTAATGTAAAATGTAACAATTTTCAAAAGGCTGCAAAAATGAAACATCTCTATTATGTTCTTGAAATGTCATTAAGTAGAAAAAATTAAGTATAACAAAGTATAAAAGGATGAATCCACTATAGTTTTTAAAATTATATGATATATATTTGTATAGTCACTGAAATAAAAATGGAAATGTGAAAGGAGGCAAGGACTGAGCGAAGAGAAATTCCACTTCTTGGTACATATTTTTAATGTCTGAACTTCTTCAAATAAATATTTATAGCACGTGGGATTTAAAAGTATTAATAAATTACATGACCGAGGCAATGATGAAAGACTTTCTTTGTAAGATACCAGCTGGAAAAAAACTTTCTTGCAAATCTGAAAAACATCATTGCATGGCTCCTTCATTTAAATCACAATTTCATAGAATATACTATTCTTGGTACCAAAACTTCTGATACTTTAAAGACATATTTCACTGTTCTAAGGCATGAAGTGTTTTTGGTGAAAAACAAAGATTTTTCTAATGTGTTCTTTGTGATCACCTCCCCTGCTGCTGCTGCTGCTAAGTCGCTTCAGTCGTGTCCGACTCTGTGTGACCCCGTAGATGGCAGCCCACCAGGCTCCCTCGTCCTCTGGGATTCTCCAGGCAAGAATACTGGAGTGGGTTGCCATTTCCTTCTCCAGCACATGAAAGTGAAAAGTGAAAGTGAAGTTGCTCAGTCGTATCCGACTCTTAGCGACCCCATGGACTGCAGCCTACCAGGCTCGTCCATCCATGGGATTTTCCAGGCAAGAGTACTGGAGTGGGGTGCCATTGCCTTCTCTGGATCACCTCCCCTAACCACCGTTTATAGATACCCTATACCAAATATAGCCATGGTGCCACTGTTTTGGCTTTAGGGGAGCAGATTCGAGTCCACACAGTATACACCAAATGTGTGTAATGTCATTGTCTTTGGAAATAAGTCAATTCTAAAACTGAATGGAAATGAGAATGGCCTGGATCAGCCATGACGTGTTCGTCACTCAGTCGTGTCCGACTCTTTGCAACCCCATGGACTGTAACCGCCAGTCTCCTCCATCCTTGGGATTTTCCAGGCAAGAACACTGGAATGGGGCTTTCTTCTCCAGGGGACCTTGCTGACCCATGTCTCGAACTTGGATCTCCCGCATTGCAGGCAGACTCCTTACCATCTGAGCCACCAAGGAAGCCCATAAAATCCTGAACAAAAATCACAGAGTTGGAGCACACACATTAAAAAATTTCAAGATGTACTACAAAGGTGCAGTAATTAGTATGTGTAACATTTATATAGGAAAATATATATACAGCAATGTAAAGAATAGAAGACCTAGAAATAAATCTTTATTAATATAATCATTTCATTTGGGGCAAAGTGGTAACATAATTTAAAGAGGAGAGTAGGACCCATTGAATACGTTAAGTTGGAGCAACTGGTTATACACATATACTGTGTCTCATATTAAATATAAAGCATAAGAACCATATGAACATCTCAATAGATCCAGAAAAAGCTTATGAGAGAAGTCCTCATTTATCTATGATTCAGTTCAGTTCAGTAGCTCGGTCGTGTCTGACTCTTTGTGACCCCATGCATTGCAGTATGCCAGGCCTCCCTGTCCATCACCAACTCCCAGAGTTCACTCAAACTCATGTCCATCGAGTCGATGATGCCATCCAGCCATCTCATGCTCTGTCATCCCCTTCTCCTCCTGCCCACAATCCCTCCCAGCATCAGAGTTTTTTGCAATGAGTCAACTCTTCACATGAGGTGGCCAAAGTATTGGAGTTTCAGCTTTAGTATCAATTCTTCCAATGAACACCCAGGACTGATTTCCTTCAGAATGAACTGATTGGATCTCCTTGCATCCAAGGGACTCTCAAGAGTCTTCTCTTGTGGACTCTGTGGGAGAGGGAGAGGGTGGAATGATTTGGGAGAATGGCATTGAAACATGTATAATATCATATATGAAACGAATCGCCAGTCTAGGTTCGATGCATGATGCTGGATGCTTGGGGCTGGTGCACTGGGACGACCCAGAGGGATGGCACAGGGAGGGAGGAGGGAGGGGGGTTCAGGATGGGGAACACGTGTATACCTGTGGCGGATTCACGTTGATGTATGGCAAAACCAATACAATACTGTAAAGTAATTAGCCTCCAATTAAAATAAATAAATTTATATAAAAAGAAAAATTAAAAAAAAATACTATTCTAATTACGAGCCAAAAAAAAGAGAGAGTCTTTTCCAACACCACAGTTCAAAACCATCAATTCTTCTGTGCTCAGCTTTCTTCACAATCCAACTTTCACACCCATACATGACTACTGGAAAAACCATAGCCTTGACTAGATGGACCTTTGTTGGCAAAGTAATGTCTCTGCTTTTTAATATGCTATCTAGGTTGGTCATAACTTTCCTTCCAAGGAGTAAGCGTTTTTTAATTTCATGGCTGCAATCACCATCTGCAGTGATTTTGGAGCCCCCAAAAATAAAGTCTGACACTGTTTCCACTTAAAAAACTATAAACAAGATCAGTATCGAGGGAACATACCTCAACATAATAAAACCCATATATTGGGAAACATTAAGGGCAGGAGGAGACGAGGGTGACAGAGGATGAGATGGTTGGATGGCATCATCTACACAATGGACATGAGTATGAGCAAACTCTGAGTGAAGAACAGGGAAGCCTGGCACACTGCAGTTTATGGAATCGCAAAGAGTCAGACACAACGTAGCAACTGAACAACAACAACAGTGGCAAACTGACAGACAATCACACACTCAGTGATGAAAAGCAGAAAACATTTCCTTGAAGACTCCAAACAAAATGTAATGGATCTTGATGTAAGGATGCCCAGTCTTCCCACGTTTATTCAACATAGTATTGGAAGGTCCTACCCACAGCAGTCAGAAAAGAAAAAGAAATAAAAGGAATTCAAATTGCAAAAGAAGTAAAAATGTCACTGTTTGCAGATGACAAGACACAATATGTAGAAAATCATAATGAAACTATGAAAAAACTGTTAGAATGAATAAATGAATTCAGCAAATTTATAATACTGTATGATATCACTCATATATGAAATCTAAAGAATCAACAAACTAGTGAAAAAAGCAAAAAAGAAGCACACTTACAGATATCGCAAAAGAACTAGTAGCTACCAGTGGAGAGAGAGAAATGCGGAGGAGAAATATAGAGATAGAGGTTTTTAAAGGGTTATTATGGAATTATATGAAATCATGTACATGAAACTTTTGAAAGTTGTAAAGCACTATAGACTCAAAAGAATCTTTCATTGAATAAAAAAAGAAAGCTAAATAAAACAATTTCCCCTAAGGAAAAGAAAACACTCAGAGAAAGACAAATATCATGTGATATCACTTACATGTGATAAAAAAAATAAAACAAATTATTGAAAATAACAAAAAAGAAACAGACTCACAGTTACAAAGAATCTATAGGTTAGCAGCAAGGAGAGAGGGGGTGAGGACTAAGATAGGTGTAGAGAATTAAGAGTAACAAAACCACTATGTAGAAAACAAATAACCTACAAGATATATTGTTCAGACAGGTAGTATACCCAATATTTTATAACTATAAATGGAGGATAACCATTAAAAATTGTGAATGACTATGTTTACAAAGCAAGATAGCTACTGAATGACACATGGGGAAAACGCTGGACTCAGGAAGATTCCTCCCCAGGTTCAGTTCAGTTCAGTCGCTCAGTCGTGTCCGACTCTTTGCGACCCCATGAATCGCAGCACACCAGGCCTCCCTGTCCATCACCAACTCCCGGAGTTCACTCAGACTCACATCCATCAACTCAGTGATGTCATCCAGCCATCTCATCCTCTGTCGTCCCCTTCTCCTCCTGCCCCCAATCCCTCCCAGCATCAAGGTCTTCTCCAATGAGTCAACTCTTCGCATGAGGTGGCCAAAGTACTGGAGTTTCAGCTTTAGCATCATTCCTTCCAAAGAAATCCCAGGGCTGGTCTCCTTCAGAATGGACTGGTTGGATCTCCTTGCAGCCCAAGGGACTCTCAAGAGTCTTCTCCAACACCACAGTTCAACAGCATCAATTCTTTGGGGCTCAGCCTTCTTCACAGTCCAACTCTCACATCCATACATGACCACAGGAAAAACCATAGCCTTGACTAGACGGACCTTAGTCGGCAAAGTAATGTCTCTGCTTTTGAATATGCTATCTAGGTTGGTCATAACTTTTCTTCCAAGGAGTAAGCGTCTTTTAATTTCATGGCTGCAATCACCATCTGCAGTGATTTTGGTAGGACAGCATAAAACTTGGTCCCACTACCTCAGAAAGGAAATCTTATTCAAAAGGCATGGTTGGGCAAAATCTTTGCATACTGAAGTGCTAAGGGGAAAAGGGTAGAAATGAAGACATGTTTGCTGGAAAATGAGCAAGATTGTTTCATGTCATCTTAATTTTTTCAGCAACACTTTGAGATGAGTTTTCTTCAATCAAATTGTCTTCTCTCAGACACATGTACCCCAGTGTTCATTGCAGCACTGTTTATAATAGCTAGGACATGGAAGCAACCTAGATGTCCATCAGCAGATGAATGGATAAGAGAGTTGTGGTGCATATACACCATGGAATATTATTCAGCTATAAAAAGGAATAACATTTGAGTCAGTTCTAATGAGGTGGAATGGCATGGACCAGAAATGGTATGGACCTAACAGAAGTAGAATATATTAAGAAGAGGTGGCAAGAATGCACAGAAGAACTGTACAAAAAAGATCTTCATGACCCAGATAATCATGATGCTGTGATCACTCATCTAGAGCCAGACATCCTGGAATGTGAAATCAGGTGGGTCTTAGGAAGCATCACTACGAACAAAGCTAGTAGAGGTGATGAAATTCCAGTTGAGCTATTTCAAACCCTAAAAGATAGTGCTGTGAAAGTGTTGCCAGCAAATTTGGAAAACTCAGCAGCGGTCAGAGGACTGGAAAAGGTCAGTTTTCATTCCAATCCCAAGGAAAGGCAATGCCAAAGAGTGCTCAAACTACTGCACAAATGCACTCATCTCACACACTTGTGAAGTAATGCTCAAAATTCTCCAAGCCAGGCTTCAGCAATACGTGAACCGTGAACTTCCTGATGTTCAAGCTGGTTTTAGAAAAGGCAGAGGAAACAGAGATCAAATTGCCAACATCTGCTGGATCATCAAAAAAGTGAGAAAGTTCCAGAAAAACATCTATTTCTGCTTTATTGACTATGCCGAAGCCTTTGACTGTGTGGATCACAATAAACTGTGGAAAATTCTGAGAGAGATGGGAATACCAAACCACCTGACCTGCCTCTTGAGAAATCTGTGTGCAGGTCAGGAAGCAACAGTTCGAACTGGACATGGAACAACAGATAGGAAATAGGAAAAGGAGTACATCAAATAGGAAAAGGAGTACATCAAGGCTGTATGTTGTCACCCTGCTTATTTAACTTCTATGCAGAGTACATCATGAGAAATGCTGGGCTGGAAGAAGCACAAGCTGGAATCAAGATTTCTGGGAGAAATATCAATAACCTCAGATATGCAGATGACACCACCCTTATGGCAGAAAGTGAAGAAGAACTAAAGAGCCTGTTGACGAAAGTGAAAGAAGAAAGTGAAAAAGTTGGCTTAAAGCTCAACATTCAGAAAACGAAGATCATGGCATCCAGTCCCATCACTTCATGACAAATAGATGGGGAAACAGTGGCTGACTTTATTTTTTCTGGGTTCCAAAATCACGGCAGATGGTGACTTCAGCCATTAAATTAAAAGACCTTTACTCTTTGGAAGGAAATTTATGACCAACCTAGACAGCATATTAAAAAGCAGAGACATTGCTTTGCCAACAAAGGTCCTTCTAGTCAAGGCTATGGTTTTTCCAGTAGTCATGTATAGGTGTGAGAGCTGGACTATAAAGAAAGCTGAGCACCGAAGAACTGATGCTTTTGAACTGTGGTGTTGGAGAAGACTCTTGAGAGTCCTTTGGGTTGCAAGGAGATCCAACCAGTCCATCCTAATGGAAATCGGTCCTGAATGTTCATTGGAAGGACTGATGCTGAAGCTGAAACTCAATGCTTTGGCCACCTGATGTGAAGAGCTGAGTCACTTGAAAAGACCATGATACTGGGAAAGATTGAAGGTGGAAGGAGAAGGGGATGACAGAGGATGAGATGGTTGGATGACATCACCAACTCAATGGACATGAGTTTGGGTAAACTCCCGGAGTTGGTGATGGACAGGGAGCCCTGGCATGCTGCAGTTCATGGGGACGCAGAGTCAGACACAACTGAGACACTGAATTGAACTGAACTGAATGAGGTGGATGAACCTGGATCATATTATACAGAGTGAAGTAAGTCAGAAAGAGAAACATGAATACATTATATTAATGCATATATATGGAATTTAGAAAGATGGTAACGATGACCATATATGCAAGGCAGCAAAAAAGACACAGATGTAAAGAACAGACTTCGGGGACTATGTGGGAGAAGGCAAGGATGGGACGATTTGAGACAATAGCACTGAAACATGGATATTACCATATGTAAAATAGATAACCAGTGCAAGTCCGATGCATGAAGCAGGGCCCTAAGAGCTGGTGCTCTGAGACAACCCAGAGGAATGGGGTGGGGAGGGGGGTGGGAGAGGCTTCAAGATGGGGCCACATGTGCACCTGTGGCTGATTCATACCAGTGTCTGGCAAAAACCGCCACAATACTGTAAAGTAATTAACCTCCAATTAAAATGAATCAATTAATTACTTTTAAAAGGGAAAAAAAATGTCTTCTTTCACAAAATTGAAAGGCAGAAATATCGTGCAGATGAAGGAACAAGGTAAAAACCCTCAAGGCCAAAAAAACGAAGAGGAAAAAGGAAACTACCAGTAAAAGAATACAGAGTGATGATAGTAAAGATGATCCAAAATCTCAAAAATAAAATGGAGAAAATGCAAGAATTATTTAACAAGTTAACTAGGACCTAGAAGAAATACAGCATAAACAGTGTTGAGCAACACAATTACTGAAATTAAAAATACTCTAGAAGGAATCAATAGCAGAATAATTGAGGTACTGTGTTGTACACCTGAAACTTACATGCTATTGTACATCAACTATACCTCAATTTTAAAAAAAAATTTTTTTAAGACAGTTACTGAGAGAGAATATTTAAAAGTTCTCACTGAAACAAATGAATACGTTTTAACTATGTGGGTTTATGGATATGCTGTTAACTAACATTATTGTCAAAATCACTGTGCAATAAATATGTCTATAAATTCACTGTGTTGTATACCATAAGCTTACACAATGTTATGTCAATCATCTCAGTAAAGCTGGAAATTGATTAAGAGCTACTTATTAGATGAATGAATAGAAACAACAGCAACACAAAAACCACATAAGCATAAGCACAAGAGGCAGGACTGAAGCCCAGGGCTTTCTGTCTCTATAGTACTTATTCTTAATATGCAGACTGAAATTTTTTAATTAAATTCAGATCTAAAGAAGAAGATACAGATGTTTTGTGTGAGACAGTGCTTTATTCTGATCAGCAGCAAAATGTTTCACATGTCCTATAACGCTGTGGATGATGTTTACAATAACACACAATATTTCCAGTATAAAACTCAAAACCCCTTCATGGATCACAGCCTTGTCATGGTGAAGGGGTTTGAGTAATCCAGTGAAGCTATGAGCCAAGCAATTAGGTCCACCCAAGACAGAGGGGTCATAGTGGAGAGTTCTGACAAAACATGCTCCACTAAAAAGGGAATGGCAAACCACTCCAGTATGCATGCTGCGAGAAACCCCATAAACAGTATGAAAATGCAAAAAGATATGGTACCAAAAGATAAGCCCACCAGGTTGGAACCTGTCCAATATGCTACTGGGGAAGAGCAGAGGGCAACTACTAATAGCTCCAGAAAGAATGACATGGCTGGGCCAAAGTGGAAGCAACGCTCAGTTGTGGATGTGTCTGGTGGTAAAAGTCCAATGCTATAAACAGCAAAATTGCATAGGAACCTGGAATGTTAGGTCCATTAATCAAGGTAAATTGGACGTGGTCAAAGAGGAGTTGGCAACAATGAACACTGACATTTTAGAAATCAGTGAACTAAAATGGGCAGAAAAGGGTGAATTTTGGAAGCAGTAACAGATTTTACTTCTCTGGCATCCAAAATCACTGCAGACAGTGACTGCAGCCATAAAATTAAAGGACACTTGCCCCTTGGAAGGAAAGATATGACAAACCTAGACAGCATATTAAAAAGCAAAGACATCATTTTGCCAACAAAAGGCCATATAGTCAAAGCTATGGTTTTTCCAGTAGTCATGTGCAGATGTGAGAGTTGGACCATAAAGTTGAACGCTGAAGAATTAATGCTTTCAACTTGGGGTGCTAGAGAAGACTCTTGAGAGTCCCTTAGACAGCAAGGAGATCAAACCAGTCAATTCCAAAGGAAATCACCCTGAATGTTCATTGAAAGGACTGATACTGAAGCTCCAGTACTTTGGCCACCTGATGTGAAGAGCTGATTTATTAGGAAAGACCCTGATGCTGGAAAAGATTGAAGGCAGGAGGAGAAGAGGGTGGCAGAGGATGAGATGGCTGGATGGCATCACCAACTCAATGGATATGAATTTGAGTAAACTCCGGGAGATAGTGAAGGACTAAGAAGTCTGGTGTGCTGCAGTCCATGGGGTCACGGAGTTGGACATGACTTAGTGACTAAACAACAACAACAAAATACTCAAAAAGAAATTATATCTCATGTTTTGGTGTCAGAAAGAGCTGTTATGCTCATTTTAAGATGGAGACACTGAGACTCATAGAGGCTAAGTAACTTCTAAAAAGCAACTAACTACAAAGTGGCCAGGCCAGCATGCTAATAAATGGTATCTGTTTCCTCAACACTTAACCTCAAAATACTGCTCTGAGCCTGAACTCTGAAATACATTTTGTCTGAAAGTAAGTATGTAAGTGTCAGTCGCTCAGTTGTGCCCGACTCTTTGCGACCCTATGGACTGCAGCCCACCAGGCTCCTCTGTCCATGAGATTTTCCAGGCAAGGATACTGGAGTGGGTTGCCATTTCCTTCTCCAGGGGATCTTCCTAATCCAGGGATCAAACTCCAGTCTCTTAACATCTTCTGCATTGGCAGGTGAGTTCTTTACCACTAGCATCACCTGGGAAGCCCTAAATAAACACTAATATTAACCTAATCCCACACATTAAAAAATCTAATCCACATGCCTCCACAGACACTGGGAAAATACACACCATTGTTCTCCCATTGAATTCCTTGAAAACTGCAACCTCCCCATATTGATCTATAACCTGAATGGATCTAGACTACACTTGGATCCACATCTGACTCCCCCAAAATTAAAATATTCACCCAGATAAATGTGTTTCTACCCTTGATAACCCATACTTGGGGAAACTGAAGCATGACCCTAACATGTCATAGTGAGGTTCAGAAGCTCTGAGATTAGTCCCAGCGTCTAAACAGGAAGCCTCAGGGGCCCCCTGTCCCCTTGGAGTCAGCAGCACTGGCTGTGATCACTGCTTTCTCTACGTGCTCTCTACCCCTCTCCAGGGACAAATTCCCCTGAGAGGTCATCACACCTCAACTCCCTCAGCCTAACAAGCACCCCAGAGGCCAGTAGAGCAGACCTCAGACTCATGAGAAGCTGGCTGGGCTTCCTCAATCAGAAGAGCCCTCCCACTTGAGTCAGAGCATCTCTGCCATCTGAGATCTGGAGCTGGGAGAGCAGCAGCGAGCCCAGGTGTTGAGGTCAGGGAAAGGAAACATGTTATCCCTTTGGAGAAGCAGATCAGCTCCTCCTCCATCCCTGCTTCTCTCCTTGTCACTCAGCCCAGAAGCTCATGGGAGACACACGAGGAAGCTGAGCTTTGGCTGAGACGCAGACTTGACCTGATGAACAGATGTGGTGCCGATCAGCTCCTGAAGGGCCTGGGAAGGGAAGAAAAGCATCTGGACGTGGAGGTGAGCTTCAGTGCTGGCCACTCACCTGGCTACTTCAACCTAGTTTAGCATCTTATTCTATTCCTCTTCTATACTTTCAAATATCTCATGGATTTGAGACATTATAAGGTCCAAGTAAAAGTTCTGTGTGGCACTTGGTTTTAAGTCCTTCCAGTTTGACCTCAAGATCCTCTATTTCATATATTTTGATGAAAGAAAACCCCATCAGTAAAAGGAAAAGAGGACGATCCTATTCTCAGCCTGATTAACACACCTTGTGCTTTTAGAATATTCTTCCTGATTTTTAGTTCCAAAACCTTTCTCCTTTCTTCTAGTCACCAGCATGGGTGTTCCTCACATCTACAACCTGCAGCATCCGATCCAACTAATTCACCAAATTCTCACTAACATTTGTAGTCTACGTTTCCCAGATTGCACAGTCTGAGGACGATAGCATCCCATGAGCAAATGAAAATGAAATTCTCATTCTGTGCCCAGACAAGAGAATAAACACAGTTGAACTGCATTCAGTATTTCTCTTAGATTTCCCTGTTGGCTCTTTTGATAAGCCCTTATTTGTTTCTCATACATATAAAGTTAAAGTCTAGTTATAACAACTGAATTTGATAAGGAATGATGGTTCTGTGACTTCCCTGTCAAAAATACTTCCATCTCAACTTCCCAGTCACCTTCATCTGTTATACTGCTCTATTTTTTTTAAATAAACCTCTCCCCACCTGATATCATATTATATATTCTACTTGTTAATGACCAAAATTGCAACATGAACTACAGAAGGATCAAGATTTCTTGCTTTATTACTGTGTTTCCAGAGGGAAAACAGTGCTTTTCCCAGAATAGAAACTAAGGAACTTGAATCAGAGAGGTTCACCTGCGATGATTTTTAAAGGAGAACTCTTCTTTTGTCCCTCCAGCTTGCAACATAAGGCACTTACGATGCCCATGGATTTGGGAAGGGAGGACCACATCAAGGACCAGGAGGTTGGCAAGCTTTCCCTGCACAGCTCTTAAGGCTGACCAAATAGAGGAAACAAAGACTTGCTGGGTATCATGACTTGGGCTATGGAATCAGAGCATAATAACTAACGAAACGTCTTGGGTATAACTAGACCTGAGTCAATGGAAAGACTCAACCAAACCAGCAGTGTCACTGAGTTCATCCTCCTGGGACTCTCCTCCCGGCCTGAGGACCAGAAGCCACTCTTTATTCTCTTCCTCATCATACACCTGGTCACCATAGCAGAGAATCTGCTCATCATCCTGGCCATCCACTCTGACCCCCAACTGCACACCCCCATGTATTTCTTCCTGACTGTCCTGTCTTTCACTGACATTTGGTATACAACAAGCATTGTCCCCAAGATGCTAGTTGACTTCCTGTTGGAGAAGAAGACCATCTCCTATGCTGGATGTTTGACCCAGATGTATTTTATATATGCCTTGGGCAACACTGACAGCTGTCTTCTTGTAGTCATGGCTTTTGACCGCTATGTGGCCATCTGTGATCCCTTCCACTATGTCACCATCATGAGCCACCGCCGCTGTGTCCTGATGGTGGTCTTCTCCTGCACATTGCCTCACTTCCACTCACTCCTACACATACTTCTGCTGAATCAGCTCACCTTCTGTGACTCCAATATTATCCATCATTTTATCTGCGACCTCAGCCCTCTGATAAAATTGTCTTGCACTCCCACATTTGTCAATGAAATTGTGTTGATGACAGAAGCATCTGCTTTTCTGGTGACCCCCTTTCTATGCATCATTTTCTCTTATATACGAATCCTCCTTGCGGTTCTCAAAATTCCCTCAGCTGCAGGAAAACACAAAGCCTTCTCCACCTGTGGGTCTCACCTCACTGTGGTAACACTCTTTTATGGAACCATCTTCTATGTCTATTTACAGCCTGTGTCCACCTACACTGTCAGGGACCACGTGGCAACAATTGTTCACACAATTTTATCCTCCATGCTCAATCCTTTTATCTACAGCCTAAGAAACAAAGACCTGAAACAGGGTCTGAGGAAGCTGGTGGGCAGGAGGCGTCTCCAGGCAGCAACCTCTTGATGAACACACGTGTGGAATCTGCTCCACTGGAATCTGGTTTCTGTGATTCATGGGAAACAATCAAGCTGCTGGGGGTTAGCATTTTCAATCCATGGGAGACAAGGCTATTGTGAACGCTTAACATCCATTGATGATAGTCCATCAGTTGGCTCTGCCTCTGGCTACAATCATGATGCTCTTCACCACTATTTCTCCTCTCTCATATGAAGATTCATCACTTTCCTCTCTTCCGAATGTTGCTTTAAATTAAGCCTTTTCCCACAGATATTTCCTGAACAGATTTCTCTTTTGTTGAGAATTATCCTCAAAACTCTATCACATTTCTGTATATTGCTAAAAATAAGTACTTAATTTATAGCTGTTGAGTGTCCTTGAAAATGTTTGAACGAGGAAAGAATGAATAGAGAGAGGGAAGAAGAGGAGGTGCACCTTTTAGCTAATTTCCACAATCTGAGAATTTTTATAGTTCCTTATTTTTCTTTTTAAAAATTTTTTCTTGCTTAAAAATTGTTTTCATTATTATTCTTTTCTTATCTACCCTTCCTTTATTATATTGCCATGGCTTTATTTCTTTTCAAATCCATTTTATTTCTTTCAGTTCAGTTCAGTTCAGTCACTCAGTCATGTCCAACTCTTTGCGACCCCATGGACTGCAGTATGCCAGGCTTCCCTGTCCATCACCAACTCCCAGAGCTTGCTCAAACTCATGTCCTTTGAGTCAGTGATGCTATCCAACCATCTCATTCTCTGTCATCCTCTTCTCCTCCCACCTTCAATCTTTCTCAGCATCAGGGTCTTTTCCAATAAGTTTTTTTCCAGTTTTTTTTTTTTACCAAACAATAAAAAATGGTAATGGACAGAAGGAACAAATGCAACAATGATAATGTGGAAATTATCCATTCCACAATGGGGATTTTAGAAACTTTGTTCCCTTCATCTATCCATAAAGTTGTTATATATAAAAATATGTTATTTAATATTTTATTTTAGAAATGCCCAGTCTTAAAAGTCTGACTTATAAAAATATTATCATAAATGTACATACAGTATTGAGGCTTTTTTTAAATGAGTCTCAGTTTAACAGATAAAAACTGGCAAAAAACCTAAAATCCCAGTAACAGGAAACAAAGTAATTATGATCAATTACATAGAATGTAACCATATTCAACAACTTGAAAGAATCGAACAGATCTCTATTACTTCTTTGAAAAGAAATTAAGTAAAAAAATAAAGCTGTAGAACAAAGTGTAAAAGCATTAACCCATTATGCTTTAAAAAATTATATGAACATGAGACTTCTGTGGCAGTCCAGTGGTTGGGATTCCATGATCCCACTGCAGGCAGCTTGAGTTTAATCCCTGGTTGGGGAAAGAAGATCCTGTATGCTGCAGAAAATAGGCAAAAGTAATAACTATTATATGAATATGTATGTGTGTACAGTCACTGGAGTAAGAATGGAAGAGTAGGGGGAGACAGAGAGGGAGAGAATTCCCACTTCTTGATTCACATTGGTAATGTCTGAATTTGTTCAAATAAATATTTGTAGCTTGTGGAATTTAAGACTACTAATCAATCAGATGACCAATGCAATGGTGAAAGACATTCTTTGTAAGATTCAGCTGAAGGGAAACCTTCTGGGTGTTGCAATTAGAAAAACATCATTGTTTGGCTCTTAGACTTGAATGATCATTTGATAGGATACAGCGTTCTCAGCACCAAAACTATTGAAACTTTGAGGATGTATCTCACTGTTGTCCTGCCATCAGGTGTTTTTGGTGAGAAGCAAGAGGCCATTCTAATGTGTCCTTCATGATCTTCTCACCTAAGCATAGTCTACACCCTACATCCAACGTGACCATGTTGCCTCTACTTAGACCTTATGAGTGAGTACCTTGATTTCACTCATTTACTCAAAGCCTAGGCAAAGAATCTTGGTTATTGTCCATGGAAACAGACAAGCCAATTCTAAAATTTAAATGGAACTTTGCCAAAAAAAAAGTCTGTCTAGTCACATCTATGGTTTTTCCAGTGGTCATGTATGGATGTGCAAGTTGGATTATAAAGAAAGCTGAGCCCCAAAGAATTGATGCTTTTGAACTGTGGTGTTGGAGAAGACTCTTGAGAGTCCCTTGGACTGCAAGGAGATCCAACCAGTCCATCCTAAAGGAGATCAGTCCTGGGTGCTCATTGGAAGGACTGATGTTGAAGCTGAAATTCCAATACTTTGGCCACCTGATGCAAAGAGCTGACTCATTTGAAAAGACCCTGATGCTGGGAAATATTGAGGGCAGGAGGAGAAAGGGATTACAGAGGATGAGATGGTTAGATGGCATCACCGACTCGATGGACATGGGTTTGGGTGGACTCTGGGAGTTGGTGATGGACAGAGAGGCTTGGCGTGCTGCAGTTCAAGGGGTCACATAGAGTCAGACATGACTGAGCGACTGAACTGAACTGAACTGAAAATGTCCTTGAACAGTCAAGGCAATCTTGAAAAAACCACAAAGTTGGAGGACACACATTACCAACCAACTACAAAGTTAAAGTTATTTGTATGCATATTTTTATAAGAACCTATAAATAGATCAATGTAACAGAATAGAGAATATCAGGGCTTCCCTGATAGCTCAGTTGGTAAGAATCCTCCTGCAACATGGGAGACCTTGGTTAGATTCCTGAGTCAGGAAGATCCACTGGAGAAGGGATAGGCTACCCACTCCTGTATTCTCGGGCTTCCCTTGTGGCTCAGCTGGTAAAGAATCTGCTCACAATGCAGGAGGCCTGAGTTCGATCCCTGGGTTGGGAAAATCCCCTGGAGAATGGAAAGGCTACCCACTCCAGTATTCTGGCCTGGAGAATTCCATGGATTGTAATCCATGGAGTCGCAAAGAGTCAGACACGACTGAGCGACTCGCACTATACTATGACAAAATAGAGAACTCAGAAATGAATCTTTATTTATACAAGCATTTCGTTGTTGGCAGAGTGCCAGTGCCATTTAATGTGGAGAAGATGAGGCATAGAGTAACTGGATGTGCACACAGGAAACAGTTAAACCTTGACCCCTTACTCTATACCACACACAAAAATTAATTCAGAGGGGCTCATAGACCTAAATGCAGGGAATAAAATTATAAAATTCCTTGAAGAACACAGAAAAATATATTTTTAAAATATTTGTGATTTTTAGATAAGTGAAGATTCCTTGATCAAGAAACAAAAAGGACTAATCACACAAAGAAAGTATTAAATTGGATTTATTAATTTAAATTTTCATCAAAAGACACCTTAAGAAAATGAAAAAGGAAAAAATATTCACAACTCATGTTCCTGACTAGAGACATACCAGAATATGCAGAGAACTCACATGAATCGTAAGTAGACACATACTCAGTTTGTTCAGATGGCCACAAATGTGAACACTCATTTCACGATAAAAGATATTCTAATGGCCAATACCATATATGAAAAGGTGAAGGTGAAGTTGCTCAGCCGTGTCCGACTCTTTGCGACCTGGTGGACTGTAGCCTACCAGGCTTCTCTGTCCATGGGATTCTCCAGGCAAGAATACTGGAGTGGGTTACCATTTCCTTCTCCAGGGGATCTTCCCAACCCAGGGATCGAACCCGGGTCTCCCACATTGGAGGCAGACACTTTAACCTCTGAGCCATCAGGGAAGCCCATATATGAAAAGACATGCTGATAAATGCCTCTAGAGGGCAGTATGCTGCTGCTGCTAAGTCGCTTCAGTCGTGTCCGACTCTGTGTGACCCCATAGATGGCAGCCCACCAGGCTCCCCCGTTCCTGGGATTCTCCAGGCAAGAACACCAGAGTGGGTTGCCATTTCCTTCTCCAATGCATGAAGGTGAAAAGAGAAAGTGAAGTCGCTCAGTCGTGTCTGACTCAGCGACATGGACTGTAGCCTACCAGGCTCCTCCGTCCATGGGATTTTCCAGGCAAGAGTACTGGAGTGGGGTGCCATTGCCTTCTCCGAGAGGGCAGTATAGCGGAGCCATTGATGCCAAACAAACTCAATCAGGTTTGACAGATTGGGAAAAATGGGAGGACTATGGGATCGCGAAGTCAGACACGACTGAGCAACTTCACTTTCACTTTTCACTCTCATGCATTGGAGAAGGAAATGGCAACTCACTCCGGTGTTCTTGCCTGGAGAATCCCAGGGACAGAAGAGCCTGGTAGGCTGCCATCTCTGGGGTCACACAGAGTCAGACACGACTGAAGTGACTTAGCAGTAGCAGCAGCATGAGTGCTGAAAAGAGATCACATAATGGGAAATAATAGCAGGAAAGGTATTTTCATAAGAAACTATCTCACAGCAAGACAGTAATATTCTCAGCTGTTTCTTTCATACATGGTACTGGGTCAGGGCCAAAACAAGATGCTCCAGGATTTATTCTCTACTGAAAAGAATTGGAACTAGGTCACATTACAACAATTTCCTGAGAACTTATGTATACAATTTGGAGAGAAGACATTAATGAGTTCCTTGCTGTTGCCGTTTAGTTGCTCAGTTGTGTGGGACTCTTTTTTACCTCAGGGACTGTAGTCTGCCAGACTCCTCTGTCCAGGGGACTTCCCAGGCAAGAATGCTGGAATGGGTTGCCATTTCCATTTCCAAGGAATCGTCCTGACTGACCCAGGGATCAAACATTATATTTCTGTAATCAGGATAATTGAAGTCACTCAGTCTTGTCTGACTTTTTGCAACCCCATGGACTGCAGCCTAGCAGGCTTCTCTGTCCATGAGATTTTCCAGGCAAGAGTACTGGAGTGGGTTGCCATTTCCTTCTCCAGGGAATCTTCCCAACCCAGGGATCGAACTCCAGTCTCCTGCATTGTGGACAGACACTTTACCCTCTGAGCCACCAGGGAAACCTTGGTTAAAGCAGATACCTGAGTGTAAAAGAGACACGTTGCCATCTTCTGCAAATTGAATTTTCTCTTTTAACTGTCCCAGATATGATTGTGGATGGAAGACTATGCTGGCAGGAATTCAAGGGTCACAGTGATGTCTAAGAGTGGAAAGTTGACATGACAGAGTTGTCACACATCAATTACTTCACTCTGGAACTTCAGAAAAAAAAGATTTCTGGGAAGGCTTTGAGTTATTTGAACTAAACCACATTTGTTAAGTGAAGATGCTCACCTGACAATCCCCTGAGGAACTCAACACCATTTTGGAGCATGTGTGTGTGCGCATGCTAAGTCACTTCAGTTGTGTCTGACTCTTTGCAACCCCATGGACTGTAGCCCTCCAGGCTCCTCTGTCCATGGGATTCTCCAGTCAAGAGTACTGGAGTGGGTTGCCATGTCCTTCTCTGCCGGGAGCCAGCGTGAGGAACTCCGCCCATGGCAAAGGTAATGAGGAAGCAGGCTTCAGCAAATGCAAAGGCGAGATCGAGCCTCAGGAAACCCCCTGTTCCTGAGCATCTACCCCCAAAACCAGGGTCTGCCTACTTTACTGTTTTATGCTCTCACCTATACCTCTGACTTTACGGGGCGCTGACCCCCATTACCTCTCTCAGAGAAGGAGTTAACTTACAGCTCCAAGTCGATAAAAATTCCTGGGCGTGACAAGAGTGTTTCAAATTATGAACTCTGAAGGTTATCTAGCCTGCCTGTACAGGTTTGTCCTGCCACATGTGATTGTTTACAGCCTCCCAACCATGAGAGGCACAAGATGTTTTAGACTTACTAAAGGCAAATTCTTTAGGGAAGTTAGAAATTATTAGTATAGTGGATTGGTTAGGAATTATATTGGTGAAGGGTTTTTCATTTGTTGTGCCAATAATTGCTGCTAATTCCCTGCCCTGGGTGTGACAAGGGTGTCTCAGGTCAAACCTCTCTGCTGACAGACTAGCTTGTGTGACAACCTCTCAACCATAAACAGCACAGAGTTTGGAGTATTTTGAAAGTCTTAATTAGCAGAGGGCTTTTCTCATTGTTGAGTCAATGATTGCCGCCAGGCCTCCATATCCTTAGGCACCTGGGAATATATTAATCAATGTATTTGGAATATAGAAAAGGAAATAAAGTAGTTTTTGATGTTAGCAATACTAGGCTCTTTGAGTTAATGAATTTTCTCTTTTGTTATAGATCACTGTACTTTGTTATAAATCACTGTGTCCTTGCTATGTAAAAATGTAACTTTATCACTATCTTAAGACTAAATAGATCTTAAGGGAAACATTGGTGAAGGTTTTCATTTGTTGGGCTGATGTTTGCTGCTAAATCTCCATATTCCCTGCCCTTATAATGAATATAACTAGCATATAGGAGAAATAAGTATTAACCTTTAAGATTAACCATGTTAACCTTAGGTTAAATAAATTCCTTTCTTAGTTGTAACCCGCTACACCCTCACCCTATAGGAATGCAACTTTATCTGGTACCTTCAGAGGGTGGCGCCTGGTTTAAGAAAAAACACCCTTGGAAAAAAATAAGTTTTTTGGTTATCAGAAAGAAAGGATCATAACATGTCAGCAGGCCTCATGGCCAGAAGATGATGTA
This sequence comes from Budorcas taxicolor, assembly GCF_023091745.1. Taxonomy (NCBI): domain Eukaryota; kingdom Metazoa; phylum Chordata; class Mammalia; order Artiodactyla; family Bovidae; genus Budorcas; species Budorcas taxicolor. The sequence continues at coordinate 152,629,570 of NC_068920.1, read as the reverse complement.
AAACCCCTAAGACCTTTTTTTTTTTAATACATTTATGTGAAGCACCTGATTTTGATAAAGGTCAGGACTGCTGACCCCCGCGTGACTTTAAAATTTCCATTTGTCTCTATGTGTAACAAAAGGTATATAAGCAAACCTAAAAAATAAAGAAATCAGATGAGTTTCTGGAAAGACTGATTCCCCTGTGTCGTTTATTTCTTGCTCCCCGTTTTTCTGGCTGAATTCCCATCTGGAGCATGGGTGCTCACCACGTCTACTTACTTGCCCCGGCTTTTAAGTTCCACGTGAGAAGGAGCCCAAGGAGGGGCACCTTCCGATATTCAAGTGGCGCCAGTGGCCCAACGTGGATGGTGCAAATTCCTTGTCTTGGAATTTTATTGGTATCCCATGTAAACCAAGTTATTCAGCCTCTTTTTCTCCACTAATATTTCCTACTACACTATCCTTTTCTAATCTCTCTTTATACTTTTAATTAAATAAGCTTTTTCCTAGGGCGCCTACTCCATCTCCCCTTCGAATTACCCTGGATCCACCGGGGCTGGACCCTGGCACTTCTCCAGGGGATCATTCCAACCCAGAGATTGAACCTGTGTCTCTTATGGCTGCCTGTAGCGGTAAGCAGGTTCTTTACCGCTAGTGCCACGTGGGAAGCCCTTTAGTGCACGTAGTGTACTTGAACTAGTTTCATGCCACGAATACTATGGCAACAATGCTTGTGATCATATAACATTGGCCCAGAGAACTAAGAGGGACTTAGCAAGTTTGGAACTTGGTTAAGTGTGTTGACTTAAGTAGAAACACTTTCCTGGAGACTCACCATTATAGTCTGATGGTCACTAGAGGGAGTCCAGTTTCCTCTCCAGGAAACTGACTAACTTGGCAATTGACTCAGAAATACGATGAAGTAATATTTGAACAGACCGTGCAATTGCTAAACTGAGTCCGTATCTTGCTTGTTCATAACCGTGGGAAAGAACACATACCCTCAGCCAGGAAGGAACAACTGCCATTTGATAGCAATAGTATCTGATATATTTAAAGAGAAGTGGTTAGTTATGCTATGGCTTAGGCAAGAAGAAGTTTATTTGTGAGAACACTATGAACAGGGTAAACCAAGGCAAGATTTGACCGGTAAGCCTGACATTTGCTAAATCTCCATCAGAACTGCAGTGTTAAAAAGTGTAATTGACTCTTTGTAATACAATTGGTAGAGTTTGAACAGGTTACAGATCAACTTTGGGATATCCCTATGGGGGACAGATGGGCAGTGCTCCAAAATGATACCTAGACCCTGAGTGAATATAAAATTTGTTCTTTGGTGGATGAAATATAATTATGCCTAAAGACTAGATGCAACCTAGAGTTTACTGAGCCATGACTTTTAGAAATTATACCAGTTATGAGAAATAAAAGATATATGAGCAAACAGTATTTTTCTAGGAAAGTTTAGAAAATTAGCCCTGTTATAGCAACCAGTGTATATTATGCTGCTGCTGCTGCTAAGTCACTTCAGTCTTGTCCGACTCTGTGTGATCCCATAGACAGCAGCCCACCAGGCTCCTCCGTCCCTGGGATTCTCCTGGAAAGAACACTGGAGTAGGTTGCCATTTCCTTCTCCAATGCATGAAAGTGAAAAGTGAAAGTGAAGTCACTCAGTCATGTCCGACTCCTAGCGACCCCATGAACTGCAGCCTTCCAGGCTCCTCCATCCATGGGATTTTCCAGGCAGGAGTACTGGAGTGGGGTGCCACTGCCTTCTCCAATGTATATTATACGTATGTGCAAATGATTTATTCTCTCTGCCACAGCTACACAGCATAGTATATAATTTTAGACTAAGTTATAAAAATTAATGAAAATGGAAGAAACATAGGTATGAAATGGTTGCAGAGAGGTGGCCAAGGTAGCAGAGGAGGCAAACCCTGAACGCACCTCCTCCCATGGACACACTAAAATTACAGCTACTTACAGAGCAAATGAGCTTCCCAGGTAGCACAGTGGTAAATAATCCTACTACAAATGCAGGAGATGCAAGAGTCATGGGCTCAATTCCTGGAACTCAGAAAAAACCTGGAGGAGGAAATGACAGCCTATTCAAGTATTCTTGCTTGGGAAATCCCGTGGACAGAGGAGCCTAGTATGCTACAGTACATGGGGTTGCAAAGAATTGAACACAGTTTAGCAATTGAGCCCACAGAGCAAATATCTATGAGAATGACCTGAGGACTAGCAGAAAAGATTTATCACGACTAAAGACATGAAGGAGGAACCACAATGAGACAGGTAGAAAGGGTGGAGATGCAGTGCAGTTAGGACCCATCCAGCCAGGTCATGCATGGGTGCATGCTAAGTCGCTTCAGTTGTGTCCAGCTCTGTGCAACCCTATGGACTGTATCCCTCCAGGCTCCTCTGTCCATGGGATTCTCCGGGCAATAATACTGGGGTAGATTACCAAGCCCCCTCCAGGAAATCTTCCCAGCCCAGGGATGGAACTGGCATCTCTTATGTCTCCTGCTTTGGCAGATGTGTTCTTTACCACTAGCGCCACCCATGTCAGCAATCTGCAAATTAGAGGAATACCACAATTGCAGAGATCATCCCCCAAGAGCAAGGTGTCTGAGCTTCACAGCAGGCTGCCCAGCAGGAGGTCCTGCACTAGGAAGATGGGCTCCTAGAATATGAAGCTTTGAAAACCAGCAGGACCATATTTAGAAGAGCTAGACTGCTATTAATACTAAAAAGAGACATCCTACTCTTAATGAGCATCTACAAAATCTCACATGATGCAAATCCAGTACAAAGGAAGTAGTTTGAAAGTGGCCCGGTTCAGATCCGCATTGATCTTGGAGTGACTTCTAGAGAGGCAAGGGACAACCGGGACTCCCCTTAGGGATGGAGATGATAGTGGCAGCCATTTTTGAGCTTATTCTACAATAACACCTGCACTACTGGCAAATACCATCTTGGAATTCTCCTTCTATTAGTGCCCAGTGCTTGGCTGCACACACTAAAGGCCAGACCAGTCCCAAGCCCCACTCTCCCCCAGGCCCAATCCATGTCAGGCAGACAGCTGCACAGAAACCTGGCCCCATCCACCAGCAGGCAGACACCAGCCCCTAGCCCCTGGGCTACAGTCAACTGTGCAAGAAGGCTATCCCACCCTTCAGTGGGTCCACAGCCATCAGATAAGTGAATCACAGTCACACAGACAAGTAGCAATCATCCCAGGGATACAAGGATGGTTTAATACCCACAGATTTGTTAAACTGACTCATCACATTAACAAAATGAAGAATAAAAACCTTACAATCATCGCAATAGATGTATAAAAATTATTTACAAATTTCCACATCTGTTTTTAATTTTAAAAAACTCGAAGGTTTCCTTGGAAGCTCAGTGGTAAAGAATCCACCTGCCAGTGCAGGAGACACGAGTTCAATCCCTGATTCAGGAAGATCCCACATGCCGCGTGCCACAACTATTGAACATGCACTCTAGGGCCTGGGAGCTGCAACTACTGAGACTCTGTGTGGGGAGCCAGTGTCAGGAACTCCACCCGTTGCAAAGGTCATGAGGAAGGGGGCTTGGCATTACACAAAGGTGAGATCGAGCCTCAGGAGACCCCCTGTTCCAGAGCATCTACCCCCAAAACCAGAGTGCCTACTTCACTGTTTTATGCTCTCACCTATACCTCTGACTTTACGAGGGGCTGACCCCCCACCACCTCTCTCGGAGAAGGAGTTAACTTGCAGCTCCAGTTAATAAAAATTCCTAGACGTGACAAGAGTGTTTCAACTTACAAACTCCTCTGAAGTTTCTCTAGCCTGCCTGAGCAGGTTCGTCTGGCCACGTGTGATTGTTTACAGCCTCCCAACCATGAGAGGCATGAGATGCTTTAAATTTTCTATATACAGATTCTTTTGAGAAGTTACAAAATTATTAGTATAGTATAGTGGGTTGATTAGAAATTATATTGGTGAAGGGTTTTTCATTTGTTGAGCCAATATTTGCTGCTAAATCTCCATATTCCCTGCCCTTATAATGAATATAACTAACATATAGGAGAAATAAGTATTAACCTTTAAGATTAATCATGTTAAACCTTAGGCTAAGTAAATTCCTTTTCTTGATTGTAACCTGCTACACCCTCACCCTATAGGAATGCAAATTTATCTGGTGCCTTCAGAGGGTGGCACCTGGTTTAAGAAAAAATCACCCCTGGAAAAAATAAGTTTTTTGGTTGACTGACCATTATCAGAAAGGGCCATAAAATGTCAGCAGGCCTCATGGCCATAAGATGATGTAAAACCCCTAAGACCTTTGTATACTTTTATATGAAGCACCTGATTTTGATAAAGATCAGGTCTGCTGACCCCACGTGACTCTGTATTCATCCCTATGTATAACAAAAAGTATATAAGCAAACCTGAAAATAAAGAAAACAGATCAGTTTCTGGAAAGACTGATTCCCCCGTGTTGTTTCTTTCTTGTTCTCCTTTTTTCTGGCTGAATTCCCATCTGGAGCGTGGGTACTCACCAAGCCTGCTAATTTTGCCTGGGCTTCTAAGATCTAACTGAGGAGGCCTCAGTGCCTCCTCTCCTTTGGGAAAACGGAAAGACGCCTGTGGCCTACGTAGGTGGTGCAAGTTCCTTGTCTTGGAGTTTTATTGGTATTCCATGTAAACCAAGTTATTCAGCCTCTTTTTCTCCACTAATTTTCCTACTACACTATTCCTTTCTAATCTCTCTTTATATCTGTAATTAAATAAGCTTTTTCCTAGGATACCTACTCTGTCTCCCCTTCGAATTACCCTGGATCCACTGGGGCTGGACCCCGGCAACTCTGTTCCTGAAGCTCACATGCCCTAGAGCCCATGTTCCACAACAAGAGAAATGATGGCGATGAGAAGCCTGTGCATGCACAGGAATGAAAGAATAGCCCCACTTGCACAACTAGAGAAAAGCCTGGGGAAGCCATGAAGACCTAACATAGCCAAAAATAAGATAAATTTTAAAAATAAATTGCAAGTAAGTCAGCATTAAGGGAACATACCTCAACATATTAAAAGCCATATAGAGCAAACCCACAGCCAATATAAGACTCCATAATGAAAAGCCGAAGGCATTTCCTTCAAGATCAGGAATAAGACAAGGATGCCCACTCTTGCTTCTTTTCGTCAGCATAATATTGGAAGTCAGCCACAGCAGTCAGAAGACAAAAAAATAAAATAAAATGAATCCAGATTAGAAAGGAAAAAATTTGCAGATGACATAATGGTATATATAGAAAATCCTAAAGATACTGTCAAAAAACTATTAGAATTAATAAATGAATTCATTAAAGTTGCAAAATACAACATTATGTACAGAAATTTGTTACATTTTCATATACTAAAAATGAAATATCAGAAAGATAAATTAAGAAAACAATCCTATTTACAATTGTATCAAAAAGAAAAAATATCTAGGAATAAATCAAATCAAATAGTTAAAAGACATATTATGAAAACTGTAAAACACTTATGAAAGAAATTGAAGACATAAATAAATAAATACATAAATTTATTTATGAAGACATAAATAAATGGGAAGATGTACCATGCACATGGATTGCAAGAACTGATGTTGTTAAAATGACCATACTACCCAGGACAATCTTTAGATCCAATGCAATCTCTATCAAAATACCACAGGCATTTTTCACAGAACTAGAATACAAGGTTTTAAACTTTGTTCAGAGACACAAAAGATTCTAAATAGCAAAAGCCATGTTGAAAAAGAAGAATAAAACTAGAGGTAACACACTCTCCCATTTTAAATTATACTGCAGTGCAACAGTAATCAAAATAGTATGGTACTCACACAAAAATTATTCAGTGGAGCAGAACAGAAGCCCAGAATTAAAGCCACACTTATATGGACAATTAATCTATGACAAAGGAGGCCACGGGAAAGGGGGACTTCTGAGATGCTAGTAAGAGTTCAGCCATGGTTAAGCCCCTGTTTTCATCTTGTGATTACTCAAATCTCTTGGGACTTGTATAATTTTTTATATGTGTATCACACTTCCACAAAATATTTTTAAATCAATCCATAAACTATGCATAAACCAATAAATTATTTTGAAAGTATTGAAATGATTTGACAAGCTACTTGGCTTTCAGCTTTTAATGATTTACTTTTGTTTGTTAAGCAATTCTGTAATATTTGGCAGAGTTCAGCAAATGTTTTGAGAAGGCCCCAGATAGTAAATGTTTTGCAGGCCATACAGTCTCAGTCATAGCTATTCAATTCCCTGTCATAGTGCAGAAACAGTCATAGATGATATGTTAGTGGGTGAGTGTATTATGTTCAATAAAACTTTTTGTTTAAATAATGTAAATGTATTATATAACAAAAATGGGTGGTGGGCCTGTTTTCATAGCAGGCCATAGTTTACGGACCCTTGGTGTTTACAGTTTAGTTTTAGACACTAAATAGAAATCTATTTTTTTAATTTATAAATTAATTTACATTAGTATAGAAGGAAGTGGAAGTTTTAGTCTCTCGGTCATGTCCTACTTGGTGTGACCCCATGGACTGTAGCCCACTGGGCTCCTCTATCCATGGCATTCTCCAGGCAAGAATACTGGAATGGGTAACCATTCCCTTTTCCAGGGGATCTTCTCAACCCAGGCATCAAACCTGGGTTTCCCACATTGCAGGCAGATTCTTTATCATCTGAGCCACATTAGTATGCCAGTTGGTCAACATTCTTAACATCAGTGTTGCCTATAGGAACTGAAACAATATTCTGTGGGCGGAAGAAGTTACAGAATATAAACAGCATAGTTTCATTTGTGCTTCTACTTTGTACACAAATGGAAGAGTTCTTTGGAACAGGGAGGTGAAGACTTTCATTTTTACTAACTAAACATCTGAATTATTTGAATATTTGGCAATGAGCATACACTACTCTGAAATTCAAACACGGAACTACAGAAGGGAAGTTCCAGGCTTAAATGATCGTGGCCCTGCTCTCTGGCATGAAAAATTAGTGGCCTTGAGTATTGTGTTAGAACAGACACCAGATTTCTCCTCTATGGGACGCTTGGATATATCAGGGGAACTTTACAGACTCACATCCAAGCAAAACTAAGTTAACTTCCTAAGCAGGTAAGAGTGTATTGTCCCGTTCCACAGGATACCAGTATCATTAACTAGAAGGAGCAAAGGCCCCATCCTCATTCTGCTAAGTCGCTTCAGTTGTGTCTGACTCTGCGCAATCCTATGGACTGTAGCCTGCCTGGCTCTTCTGTCCATGGAATTTTCCAGTCAAGAATACTGGAGTGGGTTGCCATTTCCTTCTCCAGGAGATCTTCCCGACAACTCCTCAATCTCCCCAGCAAGATCTCAGCCATATCCTTTCATGACTGATGTGTGCGCTAAGGCCATGTGCATGGGTGTGCCAAGTCATTTCAGTCGTGTCTGACTCTTTGTGACCCTATGGACTGTAGCCCACCAGGCTCTTCTGTCTATGGGATTCTCCAGGAAAGAAAACTGAAGTGGGTTGCCATGCCCTTCTCCTGAGGATCTTCCCGTCCCAGGAATGGAGCCCAAGTCTCTTACATCTCCTGCATTGGCAGGCAGGTTTTTTACCACTAGCACCACCGGGGACAGTGAAAGCTAACTGTCCAACCCTTTAGTGTCAGACTTTATTTTTGGGGGCTCCAAAATCACTGCAGATGGTGATTGCAGCCATGAAATTAAAAGACGCTTACTCCTTGGAAGAAAAGTTATGACCAACCTAGACAGCATATTCAAAAGCAGAGACATTACTTTACCGACTAAGGTCCAGCTAGTCAAGGCTATGGTTTTTCCTGTAGTCATGTGTGGATATGAGAGTTGGACTGTGAAGAAGGCTGAGCACCAAAGAATTGATGCTTTTGAACTGTGGTGTTGGAGAAGACTCTTGAGAGTCCCTTGGACTGCAAGGAGATCCAACCAGTCCATTCTGAAGATCAACCCTGGGATTTCTTTGGAAGGAATGATGCTAAAGCTGAAGCTCCAGTACTTTGGCCACCTCATGCGAAGAGTTGACTCATTGGAAAAGACTCTGCTGCTGGGAGGGATTGGGGGCAGGAGGAGAAGGGGATGACCGAGGATGAGATGGCTGGATGGCATCATGGACCCGATGGACGTGAGTCTGAGTGAACTCCGGGAGATGGTGATGGACAGGGAGGCCTGGCGTGCTGTGATTCATGGGGTCGCAAAGAGTCAGACACAACTGAGTGACTGAACTGAACTGAACTACTAGACATGCAGGACTTTCTAAGTGGGGCTAGTGGTAAAGAATCCTCTTGCCAATTCAGGAGATGCAAGAGATGTTGGATCGAAATCCTAAAATTGGGAAGATCCCCTGGAGTAGGAAATGGCAACCCACTTCAGTATTGTTGCCCCAAAATTTCCGTGGACAGAGGAGCCTGGTGCTATGGAATTGCAAAGAGCTGGACATGACTGAACACACTTTCACAGACATGCAGAGGAGTGGCCCTCTGCACACTTGCTAATAGAGGACTCATCACCACTAACACAATTATTAAAACCTAACAGAGGGACTTCCCTAGTAGTCCAGGGATTAAAAATTCGCCTTGCAGTGCAGTGGACCCAGATTTGATTTCTGGTCAGGGAACTGAGGAGCCTGTGTGCAGAAATGAAAGATTCCACATGGTGCAGTGAAAAATGAAGATCCACATGCCGCAACTAAGACCTGGTGCAGCTAAATAAAAGACAAATACCTAATGAAGATAAGTTATATTCATGGAGGGCTTCAGCCCTCTGCATAGATGGCTCAATCTATTTTAGGCCAAGGATCATTGTGAGCATCTGATGATAATAAGGTACATCATCCCGGAGGGAGAGAGTAGGAAGCACATTTCTACATACATACAAAAGGCACATGCCATGTCGGAGGGCACATAGTCTTGTGTAGCCCAACTAACAATTTTCTTGGAGAGTCAGAGGCATTTCTAAATTGAGAACCACTGCCCTTAAGTAAAGACTAATGTTGAAATAAGCCGGACCATCAGAGGGCAGAATACCTGCAAATACTATGGACCCCCTTAGGATCACTGCCACTAAATTAGATCTTGGCAGATTGCCCCCTAGGTCCCACTGAGGACCTTTAGAAGAATTCAGAAGAATGTTTCCTCTAAGGATCTTGTTGAAAAGGCTTAGCTTTGCATTGCACAGTAATCGCTTCATGAAAATGTATGGGACACAGTTCTCATAAATCACAGAGCCAGAATTGGTAATGCATGTCCAAAGTAATCTGCTTGTTTTTATCTCTTAGATACTAAGAATCATTTAAATCATCTTCTCACCTTCTTCACATTGGTCATTGGTGAGTTTAGAGTTAATTGAACTTCTAACAAAGTTATCAGAACTTCTTTTCGAGTTTGTACATTTATTTTACACTTGTTCAGTCATTCAGTCACGTCAGACTCTTTGCGACCCCATGGACTGCAGCATGCCAGGCTTGCCTGTCCTTCAATGTTTTCTCAAACTCATATTCACTGATGCCATCCAACCATCTCATCCTCTGTCACCCTCTTCTCCTCCTGCCTTTATTCTTTCCCAGCATCAGGGTCTTTTCCAATGAGTAGGCTCTTCGCATCAGGTGGGCAAAGTATTGGAACTTCAGCTTCAGCATCAGTCCTTCCAATGAATATTCAGGGTTGATCTTTTTCTTACACTTTGCTTTTTTTGAAGATTTGTTTATGTGGACCATTTTTCAAGTATTTTTCAAATTTGTTACAGTATTGCTTCTGTTTTGTGTTTTGGATTTTTGGCCACGAGGCACGTGGGATATTAGCTCACAGACTGGGATCGAACCTGCATCCCCTACAGTGGAAGTCTCAACCACTGGACCAACAGGGGAGTCCCATCCTACACTTTTACTTTTTTTCCTTCTTGTCCCTCTGTTATTTTTTATGTTTTTGCTTGCTGTATCTACCTTTCTAAACAATCCCATTCTTTTTAGAAGTAAATACAGTGGGAAAAAAATAAAAGAAACAAAAGGAAGAAAAAGGAAAGAGCAAGTGAAAAAAAAAGAAAGAAAAGAGGGTTGGGAGGAAGAAATCCAGCCAGACACATACTTGGTTAGTTTCTTTTCTTGTGAACCTGGGGTATTTCAAAGTATGACTTAGTGACCCCAAGATGTAAAGGAACAGAAAGTCAGGTCTCTCTCCTGAACAAGACCCCAGCTCCTGTGATATGTACAGAAGCTCTTGAGGATGCTTCCCAGAATTCAAAGGACCAGGCCTACATCCTTCTTGGCTCGGGAGCCAGAGGTATTCCCTAGAGACCAGTGATTCCACATCAGCTAACAGATAACTGGAAAGAGCTGTTGGGCCAATACTGTAGTTGAAACTGAAACAATTAATACTAAGAGCCATCCCAATTTATAAATCATATAAAACATCATTGTAACTCCGTACTGAAAATTCACTCTGAGGGGCACTTGACATCAAGATGTCTAGAACCCAAAGAAGCTGATGGTATTTCATAAACCAACCTGGAATTCTATCCTACCTTCACTTGTCTGTGGATTAGCATTAGCACACACACACAGACACACACAATCACACACATCACACACTTTTTCATCACCTGAAGCCTACTGTTCTTCCATGTTGGGGAAGCAATGGAAACAGTGACAAACTTTATTTTGGGGGCCCCAAAATCACTGTGGACAGTGACTGCAACCATGAAATTGAAAGATGCTTGCTTCTTGGAAGAAAAACAATGACAAACCTAGACTGCATATTAAAAAGCAGAGACATTACTTTGCCTCCAAAGGTCCAGAGTTATAGTCAAAGCTATGGGTTTTTCAGTAGTCGTGTACAGATGTGAGAGCTGAACTATAAAAAAGGCTGAGTGTCAAAGAATTGGTGCCTTCAATCTGTGGCGCTGGAAAAGACTCTTGAGAGTCCCTTGGACAGAAAGGAGATCAAACCAGTCAATCCTAAAGGAAATCAACCCTGAATATTCATTGGAAGGACTGATGCTGAAACTAAAGCTCCAATACTTTGGCCACCTGATGTGAAGAGCTGACTCATTGGAGAAGACCCTGATGCTGGAAAAGATTGAGGGCAGGATGAGAAGGGGGTGACAGAGGATGAGATGTTTGGATAACATCATCAACTCAATGGACATGAGTTTGAGCACACCCCGGGAGATGGTGCAGGATAGAGAAGCCTGGCATGCTGCAGTCCATGGGGTCACAAATAGTTGGACATGACTGAGCAACTGAACAACAACATATAACTCTATCCCCTATCTTTAAAAAAAAAATCCCTATTTTCCAGAATACCCACCATTGTTCCTCAGTCCTAGTGGTCAATAAGTGGGGCAGCTGAGTCACACCCGTGAGACATGAACGTGAATCCAAGCAGGCTCTGAGAATATTCTCAACACTAAGCGGGAGGCACCTGACATTCTTCATCCCCCTTGGGCTGTGTTTTGCTGCCAAAACTTGGAGAAGGCATACAGCAGAGTTCCCTGGGGTCTAGCAGGAAGAGAAAACACCTTCTCTCTCTGAGATAAGGAGCTCCAAAGAGGCCAGGCAAAAGGATGCTAAACTATTATGGGCTGGGAGGATCCTCAGCTCAATGATTCTGGGATGCTCTGTCTTCTGAAAAGAAGAGTCAGGATGGAGCTGGGCACCAGAGGTGGGGAAATAGAAAGGATTTGAAACAGTGTCGGGAAACCCATCACTCTTATTGACCGCGTTCTCAGTGGTTTCCTTTAACAGGGGTTGGGGAGGAGGGTAAGGAGGCAGGGACCTTCAGCTGAAGTGTGGGTTCTGAATAAACTTGCCAACATGGCATGGAAAAGTCCTCCACATCTGGAGAGACAGCTGTGGGAGAGAAAACATCTGGACTCAGGAAACAACCAGGACTAAACAATCCACACTGACCAGGCACGCCTTCCTCCCTGCGCGCCCTCTGAAATCAGTGAGTCCCAAAATGGCCATGAATCAAACCCTGTCAAAAAACTTGAATGTTTTGATGTCAGTGAATCAGGAAAATGTAATCCTTGTGTTATTGTCAAAATTAACCCAGTGAAATCGAGTGTTATCTATGTGTACACAAAGGAATGAGTGACCCCTGTGAGTAAGCCTCTGGTTTTCATGTTTGGTTGCCTAATTGCAGACCAGGCAGACTTCCAACATTTAACCATGACTGGTTGCTTACTTGATCAAAATATTTTTCTCTGCCTCGTAGTATAAGTAGCTAACTTTGGGGGTGGAGGTGCTGACGTTAGGTGTTGTGCTTTGACGTTAGTTCGCTGAGTCCTCCCAACCACTCTAGGAGATAGGGCCTCCCATTATCCCCACTTTAAGGGTGCAGAAACTGTGCCCCAGAGAGGTTAAGTAACTTGCCCTAGACCATTTACCTGATGAGGACAGGACCCCAGACCTAGAAAGGGGGCCAGAGCCCGAGCTCTTAGCCTCTCTGCACCCATAACAGGCAAAGCATAACCTAAGCTTCAGGGAGAAGCCAAGTTGCCTGGGTTGCAGTCCCGGTTCTAACAATTAAAATGTCATGATAATAAGGTCCTCCCACCCTCCATGCCTTCATTTCCCCCTTCTTTAAGACAAGCAAATTGGACTACAGTCTTCCCTGGTGGCTCAGTGATAAAGAACCCACCTGCCAATGCAAGAGATGCAGGTTTGATCCCTGGGTCAGGAAGATCCCCTGGAGAAGGAAATGGAAACCCACTCCAGTATTCTTGCCTGGGAATTCCCATGGACAGAGGATCCTGGCAGGCTACAGCCCACAGGATCACAAAGAGCCAGACAGGATTTGGCAACTGAGCACCCACAAATTAGACTACACGATCTCTAAGAGTTTCTCTGGCTCAGAGCTCCACTGTGTGTGCTTTAAAGTTGAAGCAATGAGAAATCAAGAGGCACCTTCCAGGAGAGCAGGCTCGAGCTATTCCTGCCTGGGCTCTGCCCCAACCGCATGCGGTGAATGAAATGGAATGCTGCTCTTAAGATTGCGACTTGAGATCTGCCGCAACTCTTCCTTCCATCTGTTGAAACTCCTAAATGACCATCCAGGCATGCTTTCATTTTATAAATATTTATCAAGGGATTTTTATGTCCCAGGCACGGCGCCAGAGTGGGTGGTGTAACGAAGAACCAGACACAATCCTCATTCTTGTGCAGTAGGGAAGACAGCCTTGTAAGCACTGAGATTCAGTTCTATGCTATGTGTGTGCTATGTGTGCCAAGCACACCTCGGTGAGGTGCCCATCCAGGAAGAAGGGCAGGCCAGGCTTCAGAAAGGATGGGATATCCATTCTGAGCGACCACCAGCCACCAGGGCTAACAAACAAGGCACGGGAACATTTCAAACAAATGAAACATTAAGTCCCCAAGGCAAGAAGAAGCAAGAAATGCTGGCATGAAAGAGAATAGAGAGGGAGGCAAGAGATGAGATGCAGAACCCAGCAAGAGACACATCATAGGATGCACTGTAAGCTCAGGAAGGAGTTGGCCTTTAGTCTGTGGGTAACAGGGAGGCTGGGGGCTTCCCAGTTAGTGCCAGTGGTAAAGAACCTGCCTGTCAATGCCAGTGCAGGAGACATAAGAGATGCCGGTTTGATCCCTGAGTCAGGAAGATCCCCTGAAGAAGGAAATGGCAACCCACCCCACTATTCCTCCCTGGAGAATCCTATGGACAGAGGAGCCTGGTGGGCTACAGTTCATAGGGTCACAAAGAGTTGGACACGACTGAAGCAATTTAGCAACAAGGAGTCTTCTGCAGTAGAAAAGTGACTATTATGAGTTGAATTGTGGCCCCCCCCAAAAAAAGATATATTGGAGCCCTAATCCCAAGAACCTCAGACTGTGACCTTATTCATAAACAGGAGCTTTAAGATTCTGAAATGATGTTTTTAATATTTATTTATTTATGGCTGCACCTGGTCTTAGTTGCAGCTCATGGGATCTTTGTGGCAGCGAACGGGCTTTTCTCTAGTGGTGGCTTGGGGGCTTGAGAGCACGTGGGCTCTGTAGTTGGTGGCATGTGGGATCTTGGTTCCCCGATCAGGGATCAAACTTGCATCCCCTGCCTTGGAAGGCAGATTCTTAACCACTGGACCACCAGGGAAGTCCTCTGGAGGTAGGGCCTTTTCAGAGGTAATCAAGTTAAAATGAGGTTATCAGGGTGGATCCTAATCCAACATGACTTGCATCCTCATTAAAAGGACACAGAAACATACATGCAAAATGGAAGAGGATGAGAAGAGACACAGGGAGAAGACCCCATCTGTAAGTCAAGTGCAGAGGCATGGAATAGACACTTCCTCACAGCCCTCAGAAGGAACCAACCATGCTGACCCTTTGTGGACTTTCAGTCCCGACAACTGTGAGACAGTACATTTCCATTGTTTACGCCTCTCAATGCATGGTACTTTGTTTGAACAGCCCCAGAAAACTAATATAGCGAGTTATTCAAATTTGCACTTTAGAAAAACTGACCTGCCTACAGTGCAGGAAATTGGAAGACAAATATGGCTACCAGGAGGCTATTTGGGAAGCTGGAGATGATGAAGGTCTCCACTTGAGCAGTGCTGGCAGAGACCAAGAGAGGTGGGCAGGCAACATCGCTAGGATGTGATCATCAGTGGGATGTGGGAAATGAGAGAAAATGCAGAATCAAGAGCAGTGTCTGGGCTGGATTTGTAGCTCAGGTAAACACGTTGCCAGAGCCAAGTCTAGTCAACCAGCCCATCAGGAATCACAGACACAAGGTCTACAGAGACAAGCAAATTGAGGACACAAGGCATCATCACCTCCTTCATCGTAACACCCAACTCTGACTTTTATCTCGTGGTGCCCCAGCCTCAATGCCAGGTGTGGCTTCATTTCCTCCACAAACACTGTGCTAAACCCTGGGGATAGAACAATGAGGGAAAGGAAACTGGATTCCTGTGTTTGGTCAAGACAAACACCACTCACAGAAATAAAGGAATAATTACAGACTGTGATATGTGCCATAAAGGAAGGGAAAGGAGTTCCATGAGAGCATAAAACAGGGTGACTTGACCCAGAAAAAGTATCAGCTGAGTTGATACCCAAAGGACGATAGAGAGGAAAAGCATGCAGGGCGAGGGGCAAGGACCATCCAGATAGGAATGTGTTTGAAGACCAGGAGGAAGTCCCTGGGGAAACAGGAATGTGATGGGACTGGAGGGAATAGGAGCTCAATTCATATTAAACGAAGAGGGGCTTGAGTAGTGTCCCCCCACCACCGAATTTATATTCACCAAAAACTCCAGAAAGTGACCTAATTTTTTTATTTTCAGTGCCTTAAATTTATTCATAAAAATATCCTTAAAATGTATGCTGTTTCCTTTTTAACAAAGTATAATAGCAGGATATTTGACATTTACAATTCAAAATCAAATTAGCAGAATATTAAATATTTACAAAATTATATCTTTTAAAATATGTGTAAAGTAACAGGCAATTGTGTAGAACTGACATAAAAGGACGGTTCAAAAATGGGAGTATTTTCCTTCATTCCTAAAAAGGAATTATGTCAATTGTGTCTCTAACAGAATCTGTGAAGATTCTTAAGTACACTGTTTTCAGACAGGATTTGGTATGGAAACAGAATGAGACCTAACTTGACAGTAGGGTCTTTGTACATATAATCAAGTTAAGATGAGGTTACAGTGGAGTCAGGTGGGCCGTAGAGGCTGGTATCTTTCTTAGAAGGAATTCTGGACACAGGCACAGAGAGGGAGAGGGCCGTGTAAAGAAACGGAGCAAAAGATGGCCATGTGAAGACAGAGGCAGAGACCGAAGTGAGGCCTCTCCAAGTCAAGGAGTATCAAGGATTGCCCGTATCCACCAGAAGCTGGGCAAGAGGCCTGGAGCAGACTCTCCCTAAGCATCCGTAGAAGGAACGAATCCTGCCACAAGCTTGACTTTGTACTTCTAGCCTCCAGAAACATGAGAAAAGGCGTTCTGATGGTTTTAAGTCAGGCCTTATGCAACACTATTTGCATGATTCTGTGACCTGAGGAGATCTAAACCAGAAGGTCATGCCCTCTGATCCCAGCAATCTGAGGTGACTTCTCGGGCTCCTCAAGCCTAGTGCTGCACTCTTGACCCCCTATAATCAGATGCATGAAGAGTCAGCTTCCTGTCACATTGGCTCTGAGCCCAGAGAAGGAAGCATGTTTGCAGGAGGGACCTGGCATTTTCTGCGTAAAACTTGGGAAGGGGCCAGTGCCAGGTGCCGGGCGCCCTGGGTTTGCAGGAGGCCCGACTCTGTTCCAGGGTCTTGGCCAAGTCGCCACCTCTCCCTGAGACTTCGTGTCCCTCACTGGGCCCTGAATGAGCACCAAGCAAGCTCCAAAGAGTCTCTGACCTTACTGTTGGATAATCACTGAAGCTGTGTTGGGGAGACCCAGGTAAGATACCAGGAGGGACTCCCTGGAGGCCCATTCTCCAAGGATTCTGGGCCAAGGGTGATGCCAGAGCTCCACTCTGGAGAGAGTTTTCCAACCACATCTCTCTGATGTGATACCTCGTTACAGTAGCCCTAGGAAGCAGACTTCAACCTCAAAAGTTAGGTGATCACATTTATTGTTAAAAGATCATTGTGGCTGCAGGGCAGAGAATGATTGGGGAGGGGCTGTCAAGAGAGGACAGGGGAACCAAATACATCGTTTAGATGAGGCTGCAACAATCTGAATGGGAAATGATGGCTTTCAACAGAGTGCTGACCAGGGAGAAGAAGAGTTGCAAGATTTGAGAGATACCTAGCAGGAGAAACCACGGAGATCCTTAAAGAAACAAAGCCCACGCTGGTGGGTACTACAATGGAATAAAATAGGAAAATCACTGATTCCAGTAACATCCATCTACTATGCTTCTAGACTCAGCCTGGTCTGTTCTCATAGCCAAACTCCCTTCCTGTGTCTGCATTCCATCTAGCTCCATCTCACCTTCCCCTGATGCTACTTTCTTCTTTATCAGACATTTCCCAGTCATCCTGCTGACATATACCGTGTTTGTGGTTTTCACACCCATGTTCCTCCTTTTTCTCTTGAGAGCAGTTTTATCTTAAGGATTAGGAAAGTGAAACTCAGAGTGATGAAGGGATTTTGCCAGACACATTGTGAGTAGACGGTAGAGCCCAGATCTGAACCCACGTCTCCTGGCTCTGTCTCCTGAATGTTTCTCTCCGCCCTGGCAGAGCTGCACAGAACCACAGCTCCCAGTCCACACAAGGCTTGGGAGAGGTCCTGTCTCTAGCAGTTACAGTAAGAGCCTACACGCAACACTGATTTTGCAAGCCTGTCGTCACTGGAATAGAGATGTTAACGGTGGAAAATTCCACAGTGGAAAACAACTCCCCTGCATATTTGCTTCTAGGATAAACTTCTGAAGCTTTATGAAAGCATTTTGTGCTTAAGACTATCCTGTTTGGGATCTAGGCTCTGGCCCTTCTAGGTTGTGTGATCTTGAGGAAAGCGCTCAACATCTAACCTCAATGTTCTCGTCTATTGAAAGGGACTGTTGCTGAGAACCAGGTTAAAGAGTTGTTGTCTGTAATATACATAAAGCATTTAGCTCACTGCCTAATACAGTAAGTAAAGCTTAATAGGTCTTGAAAGTGAAAGTGAGGTTGCTCAGTCATATCCGACTCTTCGTGACCCCATGGACTGTAGCCTATCAGGCTCCTCCGTCCATGGGATTCTCCAGGCAAGAGTGCTGGAGTGGATTGCCATTTCCTTCTCCAGGGATCTTCCCAACCTAGGAATCGAACCCGGGTCTCCTGCATTGCGGGCAGACGCTTTACCGTCTAAGCCACCAGGGAAGTTTAGGTCTTAAGCATGACTATTGTTTCTCTTAATTGTGCATTCATTTTCAAATCATACAAAACACAAATAAATGTTTCTCCCACCAAGTCTCATAAACTTGGGTGAAGCATGGTCAAACAATGAAAAATATGAAAGCTATGAGGTTTTGCAAAGAAGTACAGAATAACTGTTTTCAAGAGCATCCAGGGACACCTGACAAAGGAGAGGATTTGGGCAGGAAGTAAAGGAAGATGTGAAGACAATGGTGGAGCAGGAGAAGAGGAAGCCGAGAAGGGAGGTATTTACTATCCCAGATTACAGAGAAGGACACCAGGAAACAGAGATGTTAGGTAATCAGCCCAAAGCCACACAGCCAGAAAGTGAAGGAGCCGATTTCAAAATACACGCTCTGCTCAAAGACACCACATGATGCTTGCTGCTTTTCAGTAAGTCTATCACCATACCTGTAGAATTTTGTGGCAGTTATTTGTGTAAAAGTTTGTCTTTCCTGCCAGACTATAACCACCTTAAGAATAGGAACTGAGAATCACTCATCTTTTTAATCTCAGTGTTGGGTTCCTAGTGAGTGTTTAAAACAGTGATACTGAATAATTGTGAGACCATAAATCCTCAATGTTTATAATGTTCTAATGCATAGGTTCAAATATTGGGCTGACCAAAAAGTTCATTTGGGTTTTTCCATACCATCTTATGGAAAACCCCAAATGAAATTTTGGCCAACTCTATAATACAGCTTTTTTTTTTTTTTTTTCTCAAACCAGGTTTAAATTAAAATATTGGCTCTGAAAGGGTGACTATTGACACTGTGTGCCTATGGCAGCAGTTATCTTATTTACCTGATTCACTGTTTCGTTTTTTGTTTATTTGTTTTGTTTTGTTTGCAAGGATGGTAGAGAGATGAACTTCAGCAAATCTAATAAATATGTGTAGGGAAATAAGAATTGTGCATTGCTGAAGTCTATCTGGGATTCTTTCTGAAAGGAAATTCACTCTCTGATGTCCTTGCACTTAACACAGGTTCAATTTTATTGTTCAGCTTACTTTTGTGGACTGTGGAAAGGATGACAAAATCATGGACTTTTTATAGGAATCCTAGGAAAGAGAGGAATGAGTTGAAATTTGTTGAATTAAAACATGTTTTTTTACTCTATATTTGAATATATGTATTGGCCTATGCAGGGCCATGGAGAGAGTCAACCAAACCAGCAGTGTCTCTGAGTCCATCCTCCTGGGACTCTCCTCCCGGCCTGAGGACCAGAAGCCACTCTTCAGCCTCTTCCTCATCATGTACGTAGTCACCATAGTGGGAAACGTGCTTACCATCCTGGCCATCCGCTCTGACACTCAGCTCCAGACACCCATGTATTTTTTCCTTAGCATTTTATCCTTTATTGATGTTTGCTACACAACCACCATAGTTCCCAAGATGCTGGTGAACTTTCTGTCAAAGCAGAAGTTCATCTCCTATGCTGAGTGTATGACCCAGATGTATTTCTTCTTGGCTTTTGCCAACACAGAGAGTTACCTCCTGGCAGCCATGGCCATTGACCGCTATGTGGCCATCTGTGACCCCTTCCACTATGTCACCACCATGAGCTGCCGCCGCTGTGTCCTGCTGGTGACCTTTTCCTGCTCCATCTCTCACCTCCATTCCCTCTTACTGGTTCTCCTGATAAATCGTCTTCTCTTTTGCGACTCCAATATCATCCACCACTTCCTCTGCGACATCAACCCTCTACTGAAACTGTCCTGCTCCTCCACGTTTGTCAATGAAATTGTAATTAACACCGAAGGACTGGTAACCCTGGTGAGCCCTTTCATATGTGTTATCATCTCTTACCTACGAATCCTCACTGTTGTTCTTAAGATCCCTTCAGCTGCTGGGAAACATAAAGCTTTCTCTACCTGTGGTTCCCATGTCACCATGGTGACCCTCTTTTATGGAAGCATTATTTATGTTTATTTCCGACCCCTGTCTACCTACACCATCAAGGACCAAGTGGCAACGGTCATCTACACCATTCTGTCTTCCATGCTGAACCCTTTTATCTACAGCCTGAGGAACAAAGATATGAAGAGAGGCCTGAGGAAGCTGATGAGCAGGAGGATGTCCTAGGCAGCATGCCTGTGGGCATGCTCAGGGGTAACCCTTCTCCTGAGGCCCCTCACTTCTGATGGTTCTTGGTGTGTACATCAAGCTACTGAAGGTTAGCACTTCTAAGCCAAGAGTCCATTAAAAATGGTGTAGATGACTGACGAGACTAGAATATACAGTCTTATTTATAGTATAATTATATAAGTATACAATATATTCATATATATATATATATATATATATATCCACCAATCAAAGCCACCTTATTGCAGCCCCCCAACTGGCCAGAGTCTTCATACCCAGTCCTCATCTCCCCCTCCCATTCTCTTTTGTTATTCACTCCTTTCAAGTGCAGCTGGAAATGAATATCCTGCATTAATTTCTCTTGACCAAATATCTCCTTATTCTATCAGTCATGGGCACAGAATGGCTGATTACATGAGGATCTGGAACCTAGAAACAGATAAGGGGAAACCCTTCTCTTTTCAGGGCTCTTGAGAAGCACTTGAGCTCTGACTGTGATAGGTGTTGAGAAGACCTCCATGTCTAGGGACAGGAAATGCCTTTGTCCACTTGGAGACAGGCTAGCAGCTGGCCTGATGATTTCTTAGGAGAAGTTAGGGCCTATTGCTATACTTGAAAGTAGTTTCTATGGTGTAGTTCTCTTTTCTATTGTGTAATTCTTCAATAAAATATTATCAATAGGCATTTGTTATTGCTCAGTCTCTCAGTCATGTCCGACTCTTTGCAACCCCATGGACTGCAGCATGCCAGTCCTCCCTGTCCTTCTCTATCTCCCAGAGTTGGCTCAAACTCATGTCCTTTGAGTCAGTGATGCCATCCAACCATCTCATCCACTGTCATCCCCTTCTCCTCGTGCCTTTAATCCTTCCCAACATCAATGTCATTTCCAATAATTTAGCTCTTCCCATCAGGTGGCCAAAGTTTTGGAGCTTCTGCTTCAACATCAGTCCTTCCAATGATTATTCAGGACTGATTTCCTTTAGAATTAACTGGTTTGATCTCCTTGCAGTCCAAGGGACTCTCAAGAGTCTTCTCCTGCATCTCAGTTTGAAAGCATCAATCCTTTGATGGTCAGCCTTCTTGAAGGTCCAGCTCTCATATCTGTAGGTGACTACTGGAAAAATCATAGCTCTGACTAGATGGACCTGTGTCAGAAAAGTGATGTTTGCTTTTTAATATGCTGTCTAGGTTTGTCAACAGATATAGCCTTATGAAATTAAAAGACGCTTGCTCCTTGGAAGGAAAGTTATGACCAACCTGGACAGCATATTAAAAAGTAGACACATTACTTTGTCAACAAAGGTCCTTCTAGTCAAGGCTATGGTTTTTCCTGTGGTCATGTATGGATGTGAGAGTTGGACTATAAAGAAAGCTGAGTGCCGAAGAACTGATGCTTTTGAACTGTGGTGTTGAAGAAGACTCTTGAGAGTCCCTTGGACTGCAAAGAGATCCAACCAGTCCATCCTAAAGGAGATCAGTCCTGGGTGTTCCTTGGAAGGACTGATGCTGAGGCTGAAACTCCAATACTTTGGCCATCTGATGTGAAGAGCTGACTCATTTGAAAAGACCCTGATGCTGGGAAAGATTGAGGGCAGAAGGAGAAGGGGACGACAGAGGACGAGATGGTTGGATGGCATCACCAACTCAATGGACATGGGTTTGTTGTGGACTCTGGGAATTGGTGATGGACAGGGAGGCCTGGCTTGCTGCAGTTCATGGGGTCGCAAAGAGTCAGACATGACTGAGCAACTGAACTGAACTGAACTTACTGTACTCTGGCCCCCTGAGGAAGATTCTATGTCTATGCTGACAAAATGGAGCAGGGTACAGCAGTGTTTTCTTCCTTCTGGGCAGATTGGGATGTCTGCAAAAGCTTCTGGCCACATCAGAGTTTGGCAGCAAAAACACAAGCATCAGCTCCTGATTCTCTGAGGTGAGTTCTGGGAAAATACTCAGAAAAATCTGGGAAATGGGGAGATGTAGCCTTCTATGTCCCATTCTAGCCTAGGTGAATCAG
Organism: Budorcas taxicolor; assembly: GCF_023091745.1. Taxonomy (NCBI): domain Eukaryota; kingdom Metazoa; phylum Chordata; class Mammalia; order Artiodactyla; family Bovidae; genus Budorcas; species Budorcas taxicolor. The sequence goes on along the minus strand of NC_068920.1, from coordinate 152,607,542 downwards.
AATCTACAGAGGTGAATCAGAATTCCCTGGTGGTCCAGTGGCTAAGACTCTGGACTCCCATTACAGGGGGCCTGGGTTCCATTCCTGGTGAGGGAACTAGATCCCATATGCTGCAACTAAAGATCCTGCATGCTTCAACTAAGACCCAGTGCAGTCAGATAAACACTTCTTTAAAATAAAATTAGGTAACAAAATTTTTTTAAAAGAATCTACAGAGGAGAGGTTCAGGGATTTTTCATAAGCTTCTCAGATGATCTGAGGCAACTGGCATTACACCATGTACTGGAACTGCATTTACGTATGACAACTCTACACCAGGACTTCTATAGCTACCTGGATAAAACAAGGGGCTCTGCAAGACACAGAAGATAGAAAGTATCAGAACTCAGTAGCTAGAACTCCACTTTAATTGCCCCTGTACATGTGCGATCAGTTTCTCAAACATGTCTGACTCTTTTGTGACCATGGACAGTAGCCCGCCAGGCTCCTCTGTCCGTGGAATTTTCCAGGCAAGAATATTGGAGTGAGTAGTCATTTCCTCCTCCAAGGGATCTTCCCCATCCAGGGATCGAACCTTCATCTTGTACCTCCTGCACTGGCAGGCAGATTCTTTACTATCAATCCTTTACTATCAATTCTTTACTATCAATTCTTTACTATTGTGCCATCAATTGCGGCTGCAGTAGAAAAGTAGCCTGTCAGCAGGCTAGCGGGCAGCTCTACCGTCCTCCCATTTGCCTTCCCAAACCCACTGCCTGCGTTATGATTCTTCTCGTAGATCCACTTTTTCCTTCTCTGCCCAACCTCCCCTGGAGCCACTGGTTTCAAGTGCTACACACCTGAAGACCACTCTCCGTTATGCTCTGAAGAAAGATGGGCATTTAGACTCATCAGAGGAGTCAAATTACATGCCATATCCACTCTTTCAGAAGAAAGAAAACATCATCATTTAGAAAGATTGTTTATAAAAAGATGGTTTGTGTTCACCCTCAGGAGTGATTAGGAAAACTTACAACCAGGGTGAGATATTATTTTACACACAGCAGATGAACAAGAAAAAAAATATTTCTGGCAATTCTGAACACCGGTGAGTGTAGGGAACAGTGAAGGTCTATGACAGTGCACAAAGGAGTGTAATTTGGTTCGGTCACTTGGAGAACAATTGCCCTCATTTTTCAACATTAACATTGAATACAGTGTAGTGAGATGACAATTTGAGCTCTATGAGGTATACAATAGGCTAGTTTCACTGCCTTAAAAATGCTCTCTATTTCACCTCTTCATTTCCTCCCACCGAGAAAGACAAAAAACCCTCCGGGATTTCCCTGGTGGTGCAGTGGTCAAGAATCCACCTGCCAGTGCAGAAAACATGAGTTCAATCCCTGGTCCGGGGAGATTCCACATGCCTTGGAGCAGCTAAGCCCATGAGCCACAGCTACTGAGCCTGTGTTTTAGAGCCCACAAGTGAAACTGCTGAGCCACTGTGCACAGCTACTGAGGCCCGCAGGCCTAGAGCACATGCTCAACAAGAGAAGCCACCACATGAATCCGCCACAGGTGTACATATGTTCCCCATCCTGAACCCCCCTCCCACTTCCCTCCCCATACCATCCCTCTGGGTCATCCCAGTGCACCGGCCCCAAGCATCCTGTATCATGCATCAAACCTGGACTGGCGATTCGTTTCACATATGATAATATACAGGTTTCAATGCCATTCTCCCAAATCATCCCACCCTCTCCCTCTCCCACAGAGTCCAAAAGACTGTTCTATACATCTGTGTCTCTTTCACTGTCTCGCATACAGGGTTATCATTCCCATCTCTCTAAATTCCATATATATGCATTAGTATACTGTATTGGTGTTTTTCTTTTTGGCTTACTTCACTCTGTATAATAGGCTCCAGTTTCATCCACCTCATTAGAACTGATTCAAATGTATTCTTTTTAATGGCTGAGTAATACTTCATTGTGTATATGTACCACAGCTTTCTTATCCATTCATCTGCTGATGGACATCTAGGTTGCTTCCATGTCCTGGCTATTATAAACAGTGCTGCGATGAACACTGGGGTACACGTGTCTCTTCCAATTCTGGTTTCCTCAGTGTGTATGCCCAGCAGTGGGATTGCTGGGTCATATGGCAGTTCTATTTCCAGTTTTTTAAGGAATCTCCACACTGTTCTCCATAGTAGACCTCACTGACACTTGATGTTTATCAAAAGGTTAACTAAAGGAAAAATTATCTGGAGAAGATTGCCCAAATGACGTGTATAACATCCATACTTTCTCACAGATCTGATATCCTGTATATTGTCAATGCAGATCACTGGAAATATAAACATCTGTGTGCTCAGCCACTCAGTCATGTCCAACTCTTTGCAACTCCATTGACTGTAGCCCAGCAGGCTCCCCTGTCCATGGGATTTACCAGGCAAGAATACTTGCCATTTCCTACTCCAGGGGGTCTTCTCGGCCCAGGGATTGAACCCACAATTCTCGTGTCTTCTGCTTTGGTAGGTGGAGTCTTTACCACTAGTGCCATCTAGACAGTGTGATTTTTGCCTCCAAACCATTAGAATATTAATTTTGATGCACCAATGTGATTTCCAAAAGCCTCTAACTGAAGCTGATTAAAAGAAAGCTCATGTATTGTGTCTGTTCTTAGAACACAGATGTTAGTATTTCATCTAAGTGACTGTTTATTTTTATCTTTGGTTGTGAATTCTGTGACTGATCAGAAAGCTTGGAGCCAAATCTAAGGCTCACCCGTAACAAGGGTCATTACCATCTGCATTTTCAGAGTCATTCCTGGCTCAATTTTATGTCCCCACCCTTGTTTATTCCTTCTTTTGTGCTTGTCTAACCTTATTTTCAGTTTACCCATCTTGTAGCTTATATGTTCCTCCTAGCTGCCTTAAACTCTTCAGAAGTAAGATCTACTATAAAGATAAATAATTTTTAAGTCAGAGAAGAAAACCCACCAAGCTGGAAAAACAATGATCATCTCTGGGTAGCATAAGTATAGTTTTTTAAAATTTACTTCCCCATAAGGGATATCAAAATAAGATAAAAATGTTAAAAACCAAAAGTTACTTGAATTCTACCAGGTTTTTTTTTACAGAAATTAACAAAATTATTCTAAAATTTATATGAAAATGCCAAAGAATCTAGAAGAATCAAAATAAATTTGAGAAAAAATAAGAAGGAGAGGACTCACACTACCTAGCTTCAAGACTTACTAAGCTACAATAATCGACGGTGTGCTATTGTTTTTTTTCATTTTTACTTTGGATGATTTCTTTTATTTTGTGTTTCATATATTATCCAGTTTCACATTCTCACAAGATCAGCAATTACAAGAGCCATCTCATCTTCTAAGTCTGAAAATGGCAAGACAGCCACAGCTGCAGCCAACAGCAAAGCACTGATGTGCTCACAAAACAAAAAATTGCACAATTTTTCCTTCATTTTTCTTAAACTAAGAAAATGCTAAGGCTCACTGCTGAAGAAAGGAAACCCTTTTCTTCTTCATGCCTCAAAAGAAAACGTTAAACTTATCTGACAAGGCTGACAAGGGTTCTTCAATAATTAATTGCACAACACACGAAGCTTTCAGTTCAGTTCAGTTCAATTCAGTCACAGTCGTGTCCGACTCTTTGTGACCGCATGGACTGCAGCACCGCCAGAATTTCCTGTCCATCACCAACTCCTGGAGCTGCCTCAAACTCACATCCATCGAGTCAGTGATGCCATCCAAACATCTCATCCTCTGTCATCCCCTTCTCCTCCTGCCTTTAATCCTTCCCAGCATCAGGGTCTTTTCCCAATGAGTCAGTTCTTCGCATCAGGTGGCCAAAGTATTGGAGCTTCAGCTTCAGCATCAGTCCTCCCAATGAATAGTCAAGACTGAGTCCCTTTAGGATTGACTGGTTTGATCTCCTTGCAGTCCAAGGGACTCTCAAAAGTCTTCTTCAACACCACAGTTCAAAAGCATCAGTTCTTCGGCACTCAGCTTTCCTTATAGTCCAACTCTCACATCCATATATGACTACTGGAAAAACCATAGCTTTGACTAGACGGGCCCTTGTCAGCAAAGTAATGTCTCTGCTTTTTAATACGCTGTCTAGGTTGGTTATGAAGGAAATGGCACCCCACTCCAGTACTCCTGCCTGGAAAATCCCGTGGATGGAGGAGTCTAGTAGTCTACATTCCATGGGGTCGCAAAGAGTCAGACACTACTGAGCGACTAAACTTTCACTTTCAAACTTAGGTTGGTCATAGCAAGCAGCAAGGGTCTTTTACTTTCATATCTGCAGTGATTTTGGAGCCCAAAAAATAAAGTCCGTCACTCTTTCCATTGTTTCCCCATCTATTTGCCATGAAGTGATAACGGGATGGGATGCCATGATCTTAGTTTTTTTAATGTTGAGTTTTAAGCCAGCCTTTTCACTCTCCTCTTTCATGTTGCATAAACATTTTGTTACACAGGGTACAAAAATACTTTCACTTTTTTGGTTGGTTTCAAAGTTTGGAAAGACTGAGGAGCCATGGCAGGGGTGAGGTGTGACAGGGTACACTGGGAAGAGGTAAGCAAAGTGAGCAGAGAAAGGATTTTCTTAATGGTTGTTGGCCCATCTGAGGAGGAGGAAGCAGAGCCCCCTGATTTGAAATGACCAGGAAAATGCTCTGTCTTGGCTGGGTGGTCCTTCCTGTTCAGCCTGGAAGTGAGTGGGGGCGGGGGGGGTGGTGGTGGTGGTGGTGGAGTGCCAGCCACCGAGCAGAACTGGCTACAGGGCTTGGTCCTTGATGAAGCAGTTGGGTGCAGGGCAGAGGGGTAGGGAGAGGGACCCAGAATGATGATGAGCCCTTAGTGGCCAGGCCTTGTTGCCATGGTGAAGCAATGTGAGAACAAACTGTGCACTCATGTACACATTGTTTTAAGTGTCTTAATTCATGCCAGAAAACATTCAAAACTAAATGCCTCAGTGTCTTGAGGTGGGGTTACAGAAGCAGATTTGGGAGGTTGGGACTTGCTCAGTCCCCAAGGAGCCCTGACTCCAGCAAGAAAGGCCCTGAATCCAGCCCTGAGGCCTTGGAGACAGGCTGTGGGGCAGGACAGGGCTGAGGAGGAAGAGAGGAAGCAAAAGATTTCACTGAGTCAGGCTTAAAATTCACAGTCTTTGGAGGGCAGCAGCTCTGCAGGGCCACCTGGGGGCACGGGGTACTCAGAGTGGCTTCCTCCCCTGTGGGGCGGGGGCCTCAAGCTGTGGTGACAAGGATAAAGAGCAAACAGAAGTGCCGCTATTTCCATCCTGGCTTGGTGGTATCAGAGGAAGTGTACCAGCACACCTGGTGCTTCTGATCTGTGGTGTTGGAGAAGACTCTTGAGAGTCTCTTGGACTGCAAGGAGATTCAACCAGTCCATCCTAAAGGAAATCAGTCTTGAATATTCATTGGAAGGACTGATCCTGAAGCTGAAGCTCCAATACTTTGGCCACCTGATGCGAAGAACTGACTCATTGGGAAAAGACCCTGATGCTGGGAAAGACTCAAGGCGAGAGGAGAAGGGGATGACAGAGGATGAGATGCTTGGATGGCATCACCAACTCAATGGATGTGAGTTTGAGGCGGCTCCAGGAGTTGGGATAGACAGGGAAGCCTGGAGTGCTGCAGTCCATGGGGTCACAAAAAGTCGGACGCGATTGAGCAATTGAACTGAGCTGAACTGAACCAATGCACCTGAGCATGCAGGGCGCAGCAGCAGCGGTGGCGGCTGGGTAGGTGAACGGGCAGTATGTGAGATAGCTGGGATCAGCTCCATAGTGTACAGAGGGTAGGGGGCCCAGGCCTCTGAGGATGCAGGGATTGGAGTGGCCCCCATCGGGTTATAGGTGTCCCCTGAGATGAAGTGTGCTCCAAGGGTGGGGCGGGCAGTGGTACGATTTGGTGTAACCATTCACTTGTTCTTCCCTTTAGCTCGTCATCTTCCCTTGTGGTTCCGCTGGTAAAGGGTCCACCTGCAATGCCAGAGACCTGGGTCCGATCCCTAGGTTAGGAAGATCCCCTGGAAAAGGGAACGGCTACCCACTCCAGCATTCTGGCCTGGAGAAGTCCATGGGGTCGCAAAGAGTCGGACACGACTGAGTGACTTTCACTTTAGCTTGTTCTTGGCCATCTTGGTGTTGGCTTTGGCAAACTCTAGCCTCAAAGACTGCGGGTTTTCAGCATCAGAGCAAATACCGTTCAATGCATCCTTGGCGGCGGCTGCTCCTGCCCAACAGTCAAAGACCACAAAACCAACAGGCTGTCTTGATGTGAGCATGATCAGGGATGCTTCATACCCCTTGAAAGGCCTGAAGAGCAGGTCGAGTTGTCTGGGTTTAATGTCCACAGGGAACCCACTGACCCACAGTGTCCTGACCTCCTCCTCCTCCAGGGTGCCGCCGGAGCCCACGCCATGCCAGTGCTGTGCTCGCCGTCAGGCTTCAGGTTGCTCATGGTGCTGCCTGAGGGCTAGCTTGGCGCGGCCCGGAGAGGAAATTTTAAAGACTGACAATCCAAGTCCTGAGCATCTGGAAATCTCATTCACTGCAAAAATGGAACAGTTGCTTAAAATGATTTGACAGTTTCTTAAAAGGTTTAACATACCCCTATCATGTAACCCAGAAATCCCACTCCTAGATACTCCAAAAGAAATGAAAATTGTGCTTACACAAAGAAATGTATGCCAGTGTTTTGTAGCATCTTTATTCATACTAGCCAAAACCTAAGACAGTCTAGGAACTGCTGGGTGGATCAACAAATAATGATATATCTACACAGGAAATGATACTGAACTAAAAAGGCAAGAACTATGATGATACAACAACTTGGATGAAACTCAAAAGCAGTATGCAAAGTGAAAGAAGCTAAATAAACAAACTAAAAAGCTACATACTGTGTGATCCTATTTATATGACATTTTTTCTGGAGGTGGGGGAGACAGGAAATCAGATCAGTGTTTGGCCTGGAGCTGGGAGGGGGAGAAGAAAAATTACTAGAGGGGCAAGAGGAATGTCCAGGGTGCTGAAAATGTTCTCTGTCTTGATTGTAATTGCTACAAAACAGAAGACAATTGTCAAAACTCATCAACAAAATACTTAACATGGATAAATTTTATTGTATATAAATTGTACTTTATGTGTAATAAGACTTCATCTTAAAAATAACATTGTAGAAAATAAAGAGAGTCATGTTTTAGGCCTTGGGCTAGAGAAACGTTTCTTAAGTAAAAAGAAAATGCATTGACAACAAAATACGGATAGACGGTCTACAAGGTTCTACATGAACTGGTTCTCTGATCAGTTCGGACTCATCTCCTGCCTCTTTCTGCTCGTTCAGTCCAGTCCATTCGCCCTTTTATTATTCCTCACCCACACCAGACACACTTCTGCCTCAGGGCTTTCACCAATCCTGTCTTATAATTGTAGGCCTCCTTCAACACAAAGGAAATTACAAGGGATGTCTACAGCCATGCCAGACCCATCCTCCAACCTGGTGCCTCAGTTCCAAGTGTGATTCCAGAGCAGACCCAGATAGGCCCAACTTATCTGATCGGGAAGTGAGGCAGATAGATGAGCCTGAGAAAGGACCTCTGTCCCTGCAAGTGCTTTGAGTTGGTGATGGCCAAATGCTACGTTTCCATGGAGAAACCCTGCTTAATTCCTAATCACCGCTCAGTTAGGAGAAGCCGAACTTTTAACTATATATGTTTCTTAATTAAACCACAAACTTCCCTGAGTGGCTAATTAGGACCAAAGCAGGGTAGCTAGGGAATTCTCAAACAGATTTTCTCCTGGGCCTTGTTAACAAGATCAGAGACTAGAGCAGGCCCAGAGAGGCAGTTCCCAGAATACTGAGACTTTTCTGATATTTCACACTCGAAGCACAGAAACTTTTCTCTTTCCCCAAGAGATTATAATCACCAATTCCATCATCAAAAGCAATTTCTCAGCCTGGTTCCTGGCTAACTAACTCCCCAGCCTCAATTACTCTTCATGACATCTCATTCTCTCATCCCCAGAACAACAAATAGGTTTCACCTGTTATGCCACTACCACTTAATTAAGAGGAGCTGCCTAGTATGTTCATTTGAGAACGGTTCAAGGCCTCTGCTCAATCCCAGCGAGGAAAATGCTCTGTGATAGTTGAGCTATGTCTGCCACGGATATGGAATGGGAGGAGATTGCAGCAAGTCAGCTATGCATTCACCATCCATGTGTGTGTGTGCCAAGTTGCTTCAGTCATGTCTGACTCTTTGTGACGTCATGGACTGTAGCCCTCCAGGCTCCACTGTCCATGGGATTCTCCAGACAAGAATGCTGGAGTGGGTTGCTATGCCCTCCTCCAGGGCATCTTCCCGACCCAGGGATTGAATCCCCATCTCTTGCATTTCCTGCACTGGCAGGTGGGTTCTTTACCACTAGCACCACCTGGGAAGCCCAATTGACCATCAATACCCTATATCAAATTCTGAACTATGCTGCATTCCCCAAACACTTCTTTTTACACACCTCCATGTTTTCATATGGGATTGTAATATCTTTGCCTCTTTTCCACTTAGTTGTGTGTGCTTAGTCACTCAGTCGTGTCCGACTCTTTTCGACCTCGTGGACTATAGCTTGCCAGGTACCTCTGTCCATGGGGATTCTCCAGGGAAGAATACTGAAATAGGTTGCCATACCCTCCTCCAGGAGATCTTCCCAACCCAGGGATCAAACCCAGGTCTCCCGCATTGCAGGTGGATTCTTTATCATCTGTACCACCAAGGAAGCCCTTTCCACTTAGTTAATGCCTAGTTACCACCCCTTGAGGCCTGACATCACCTCTATGGCTTTCTCTGAGCATTCTTCTTATCCTTGGGTCCAAATGGGATTAATAACTCTCTCCATTGTGCTTTTAGTATTGGATTATCATTGCAAGTGCCACACTGATCTGGGTAATTGGGATGCTGTGCAAGAATAAACTAGAGGGACGTTCTTGGTGGATGGGCTAAAAAGACAGACCAGAACAGAGACTGGTAGTAACACTCATGGGAAAAGGAAAACAAAAAAGAGTAGAGATGTTTGTGGTGGGGGAATAGGAGACAAAAAATAGAACCTATAGGAATTTGTTGTTAATGTTGTTTAGTCGCTAAGTCACGTCTGACTCTTTGCCACGCCATGGGCTGTAGCCCACCAGGCTCCTCTGTCCTCAGAATTTTCCAGCAAGAATACTGGAGTGGGTTGCCATTTCCTTCTTCATGAGATCTTCCTGACCCAGGGATCAAACCCGAGTCTCCTGCATCTCCTGCATTAGCAGGCAGATTCTTTATCACTGAGCCATCAGGGAAGCCCATATTATGATGCTACTTAAACATAAATAATAATAGAGCTATGTATAAATAAATGTCTTAGGCTAACGTACTTATACAAGATGAGGTCTTATCCCCACCTTTTGGAGATTACAAATAAGAAGAATGAAAACATGCAAAAACCAATTACTTAATTCAAATAAATAAATACATGTGGTAGTTAAAAAAATAATAAACAGCAAAACTAATAAATTAACAGCATTAATTTAATGTTATGCGTTATATCATTTTGCTGAAACTACATTACATTTCATAACATGAAGTGACTCTTCAATGGCATAGTGAGCATAACATATTATTGTATGCTGTGGGATGACTCATTTCTCCCACCACTTTATTCCAACTACCAAGAAATTGTATTATGCACAGCACACCTGGCATAGGACCAAATCGCATAGTTTACAAAGTCTGACTTCATTTCACATCAACCTGAAACGACTAAAGTAGAGCTATCTGAAAGAGACACATGTACCCCAATGTCCATCGCAGCACTGTTTATAATAGCCAGGACATGGAAACAACCTAGATGTCCATCAGCAGATGAATGGATAAGAAAGCTGTGGTACATATACACAATGGAGTATTACTCAGCCGTTAAAAAGAATTCATTTGAATCAGTTCTGATGAGATGGACGAAACTGGAGCCGATTATACAGAGTGAAGTAAGCCAGAAAGAAAAACACCAATACAGTATACTAACACATATATATGGAATTTAGAAAGATGGCAATGACGACCCTGTATGCAAGACAGGAAAAAAGACGCAGCTGTCTATAACAGACTTTTGGACTCAGAGGGAGAGGGAGAGGGTGGGATGATATGGGAGAATGGCATTCTATCATGTATACTATCATGTAAGAATTGAATCGCTAGTCTATGTCTGACGTAGGATACAGCATGCTTGGGGCTGGTGCATGGGGATGACCCACAGAGATGTTATGGGGAGGGAGGTGGGAGGGGGGTTCATGTTTGGGAACACATGTAAGAATTAAAGGTTTTAAAATTAAAAAATAAATAAATAAATAAAAAATAAAAAAATAATTAAAAAAAATAAAATAAAATAAAGTAGAGCTATCTGATGTTGATGTGCTTGTAAATACAAATACAAATGTGAATAGTCAAAACAAAAATTCAAGAGACTCTCCCATTTAAAGCCATTGAGGGTGCAGCTACTGAGCATTCAGAAGAGAGTGAGTAATTGGTGAAAAAAAAGCATAATCTGATATTACGAGAAGTCTCACAAAAGCACACACTAAAGGGTGAAGGAAAATGACCCCAGAGGGAAGCACAAGATGCAGAAAGAAATGAAGCATTGAGTAAAGAGCAAAAATACAGGTAAATGAATATTAATGAATTAGTATTCATTAAAAGTGAATACTGCCTGTTTAACCAAAAGTAAGGGTGTCTTATGAAGTTTAAAATACATTTTGAATTAAAATATATTACCACTATGGCATAAAAGTCAAGAAGAAGGGAAATGGAGTTCAAATATTCTAGAGTTCTTGAATTTACCAGGACATGGTAAAAAAAAATTTATATATATGGGACTTTAATCAGTAAATGATATACATTATAATGTCTAAGGTAAGCACTAAGACAATAGTTTAAAATATATAACTAATAAGCTAATCTTAAAAAGGAAAAGAAAGTTGGAGAATTGCAGTGAACAATTTCAAGACTTACACTGATGCGTGCACCCTGTCATGTGTAAACTAGCTAGCTAGTAGACTCCTGCACAGGGAGCTCAGTTCAGTGCTCTGTGGTGACCTAGATGGGTGCGATGGGAGGGTAGGAGGGAGGTCGAAGAAGAAGGGCATGTGTATACATATGTATAGCTGATCCACTTCATTATTCGGCGGAAACTAATGCAACATTGTAAAGCAATTATCACCCTTTGGCTCAGTCTCAGTCACGTCCCACTTTTTGTGATGCCATGGTCTGCCAGTTTCCTCTGTCCATGGAATTTTTCAGGCAAGAATACTGGAGTGGGTTGCCATTTCCTCCTCCAGGGGATCTTCCCAACCCAGGGATGGAAACTGTCTCTTCTATTTCCTGTATTGGCAGGTGGATTATTTACCACTGCACCACCTGGGAAGCCCATAGAGCAATTATATCCCAACTGAAAAAAAAAAAAAAAACCACCTTACTATAAAGCTAAAAGTCAGTGTGGTCTTGTCATAGGATAAACAAATCAGTGAAACACAGCAGAGTCCAGAAATAGACCCACACACATGGAGTGGCTTAATTATTTACAAAGGTGCAGGAGCACCACTGGGGTGGCCAAGAGTTGGACACAGCTTATTGACTCGTTATGAACAAGAAGTGAACTAAAACCCACCTCAAGATACACGTAGACTATACATATGGAAAGTATATTAGCTGTGGCATATGGATGCATTTTTAATCTGTTTGGTAGGAGGTAGGCTGAAGTGTTCAGAAAAGATTAGCCTTAATAGCAAGGAGGTTTTCTATTAACCTTAATAGCAACATTTTCCAAGAAAATGTTGATGACATATTGATTGTAACTTTTCTATTAAATCTTTGTGCAAAAGGCGATTGCAATTGCTTCTTCCATTTCTGGAACCACAAGGGAAGTCAGTCTACATGGTCTGGGAACCAGGAGCTCAAGCTCTTGAAGAGAGAGTCCAGATGACGAGCACACAAGGCCTAGGCATCTGGTACTCGTTAGAGTCTTCCCTTCATGGGACTCCCCTCAGCTTGGGCCACATTTGGAATCATTCCATTTCTTCTTATTCTGCTGCCTCGCGTGTGGTTCCAAGATTTGAAAAGGCGACCGACAGTGTCTTGGGTCACATTATCTGGGATCTTGCCACCAAGCTACTTCCCTCAAGCCAGCATCCCAGATCCTGGAAAATTCCAAAAGCCTAAATCAGTTGAACATGTGCTAACTGCATTTTTTTTTGTGACCACTGACCTTCAGAATGGAAAGAATATGGAGCTTAGGCGCCTCTCAGACGTATGCCATGTTCATCACAGGAGAGGCCGTTTAGATCTGGGTCATCAGTGAGCACAGTTTGGACACAGCACTTGGCCATGGCTTCTCTTCCTGGTTCTGCCATTTACAGGCTTTATGACTTCACAGAAGTCTCTCTTTTCTGAGCCTCAGTCATCTAATCTGGAAATACAAGGAGGAACCCCAATTTCACAGAGCTGCTTTCATGATAATTAATAAGATATTGAGTATGATGAGATTAGCGCAATACAACACTATCAAACAGGGAGCAGGTGAACAGCTGGGCGGTAGGGGAAGAGTAGGAAATGGAGAATGACTATTCAGTGGGTGCAGGGTTTCCTTTTGGAATGCTGAAAATGTTCTGGAACTAAATACTGCACCATAGTGGATGCACTAAATCCCACTCAATAGTATACTTTAAAATGGTTAAAGTGGTCAACGTTATGTTCAAAAGAAACAAACAAGAAAAGCCCTGCTATATCTCCCACCTCTCTACCTCACAGGGTGAGTGGGGAGGAGGTAGAAACCAGGATCTGTCCTGAGTCCCTCCCTAAAGAGATGAAAACTGAGAACTAAGACAAGAGCAGGCACTCGAGTATCCCTGTGATGAGGGAAGGGGGGCTCCAGGTTGGAGCTTCACCCAAAGAGGCCAGAAGGGAGGCGGGGAGGGGAAGTTAGCAGCAGATGGGAGGTTTGTGGGGACAGCTTTTTGGTGAACATTATCACGGCCTGCAGAGTGCAAGTCACAGATCAGAAAGAAGATAGCAAGCCTGGAAAAAGTGAGTCACAAGGAGAGGAAAGAAAAAAACGTCAGTCATCTAAAGAGGAAATGAATGACCAAGAGGCAGCCCAGTAGGGTGCATGGTCTCCATCTGAGGCTCATCAACAGAATCATCTGGAAGTATATCACCATCACCAATGCCCACCGCATCACCACACCCTCCACCCTTCTTCCCGCCCCCACCCCCCTTGCCCATCCCTGCTGCGTCTCTGGTTCTGGAGGTCTTGAGCCTTAGGGCATGTGGTGGAAACTGACCACACGTTGGAATTACACTGCTGCCTCCCACAACTTTGCAGCTGTACCACTCTGGACAAGTAACCTGATTTTTCTGCATCTTAGTTTCACCTTTATGAAACAGGAAAATCTACTCATAGGCTATTGGTAAGAGTTAATGAAATTGACAGGTAAATTACATGCCACAGAGTAGGCTCTTAATAAATATTTAATTCCCTTTCCCCTCATCCAATGGTGCATGTCACACTTTGAATCCACTGGGTCTTTCCATCAGGTCACAAAGCAAAAGAAGGAACAGCAGGGGATTTTAAATAGAGAACAGGAACCATTTCCCATAATAAATGTGTTTGAAAGGTGACTTTTTTATTTGTTTATTTTTGTGGAGTATAATTGCTTTACAATGTTGTGTTAGTGTCTGTTGTACAACAAAATGAATCAGCTGTGAGTATATGTATATCCCCTTCCTCTTGAGCTTCCCTCCCACCCTCATCCCACCCCTTTAGTTTATCACAGAGCACCAAGCTGAGCTCCTTATGCTACACAGCAGCTTCCCACTAGCTATCTATTTTACACCTGGTTGCGTCTGTGTGTCAACCCAATTTGTCCCACTCTCCCCTTCACTCCTGCATTCACACGTCCATTCTCTACGTCTGTGAAAAGATGACATTTTTATTTTAGTTTATTTTTCTTTATTTTTAAATTTTCTTTCTTTTTATTCTTTTAGTTTAAAAGATGACTTTTTAAAAAAGAGTCCTTGTTTAAGGGTTAAAATCTGCCCTAGAGGCAGCATTATTCACAATAATTTAAAAAAAAAAGAAAGAAAGAAACAACCAAACTGTCTATGGACAACTGACCAGAAAAGATTAAGTCAACTGTGGTATGCGTTAAATATTTACATAGCAATAACGAATATCAGATAGCTGATCCACGCAACAACATGGATGTCAACTGATATGCTGGGCAAAAATGTCAGACACAAAAGGGTACATTCTGTATCCCAGTAGTGTTCTGTATACTGTGTGCTATATCTCTGATCTGCACTTCCGTGATTTCACTTGATAAGTTCTTGGCTGGCAATAACGTTGAGCTGTGGTCAGGTCAACAGTTGTGATGTTCTTTGCAGTGTTCTCAGGGGCAAAACAGAACTTAAAAACTCAGATCCACCAAGGTGGACTACCTCTGCTTGCCAGCCCCTTTGGACACCCTCCCATGGATAGAGACGATGTCACATTATGGGTCCCTCCTTCCCAATGTTCAAGCCAGAAAGCTCACTTTCCCGCCTCCTCTTGGAGCCAGAGTGCAGGCTTGTGAGGTAGGCTCTACCAATCAGATGTGAAGTAAAAGTAACTTGAATTTGAAGTAGAGAAAAGTGGGCAAGCAGGCACTGTGCAGAATGAATGCATTTTCTGGCAAGGATGGGTAGCAGCAGCCAGCTTTCAGGGGCAGCAGCGGTGGGGTTTGGCCAGCAGAGGCGCAGCCGGAGATGTCTGTGTCCCGTGGCAGCAGCAGAGGTGTCTTCTCTGGGGCGGCAGCTGCTGTTCCTGGGTGTGAGGCCTCTGAGCCTCGTTCTCTGGTCCCGTAGCTGTTTCCATGAGCTACACAATGTCCTTTAATAAACTCCTTCCTGCTGAAATGGGCTAGAGGAACCCATTTGTTCTACTTCTTTGGAGAACCCTGAATGTTACAGTGGGTGACCCACTCAGGGCTCTTAGCAAAATAGGACATATATTTACATACCTATGTATGTATATATGTACTTCTGTGTGTATGTATATATGTATGTATGTACATGGGAGAGATAGATATATAGAAATTATATAAATATACATATGTATATGTATATGCGGGAGATAGATATATAGAGATGATTAGACATAAATACAGAGATACAAGCAGCTTTATTTTGGGGTATTGGCTCCCACCATTGTCAGGGTTGGAAAGTCTAACATCCACAGCGCGCTCAGTCACTCAGGCATGTCTGACTCTTTGGGACCTCATGGACTGTAGCCCACCAGGATCCTCTGTCCATTGAATTCTCCAGGCAAGAATACTGGAATGTGTTACGATTTCCTCCTCTAGGGTATCTCCCCCACCCAGGGATCGAACTCCTGTAGCCTGTGACCCCTGCATTGGCAGGCAGATTCTTTACAACTGAGTCACCTGGGAAGCCCAAAACCCAGAAGGGCAGAATAAAATCCATAGGGCAGGCCAGCAGGCAGGAAACTCAGATAGGAGTTGATATTGTTCTCTTGAAGCAGAATTTAGGAGTTTGGGATTAACTGATACACACTACTATATATAAAATAGGTAAACAACTTAGGACCTACCATATAGCACAGGGAATTATATTCAAAGTCTTGTATTAACTTATAATGGAAATGAATCTGGAAAAGAATATATACATATAATATGTGTATGTCTTATATATGTAACTAAATCACTTTGTTGTAAACCAGAAACTAATATAATATTTTAAATCCACTCTACTACTATTTTTAAACTAATTTAAAATTTTAAATCCACTCTACTACTAATTTTATTTTTAGTAGAGTGTATTAAAATGTTACATTAGTTTCAGGTATACAGCAAAATGATTCTGTTACATATATACTACATATACACATTATATATACAATTCAGTTACATACATATATGTTCTCTTGGAAGCATCAGCTTTTGTTCTTAAGGCTTTTCAAACTAGATGAGGCCCAGCTACATTATCAAGAGTCATCTCCTTTCTTAAAATCAACTGATTGCAGTATTAAGTAGTCTGCAAAATACCTTGGGCAGCCACACCCAGATTAGTGTTTGATTAAATAATTGTAGCCCAGCCAAGTTGACACAGAAGATGAATCATCACACCCTTCAAATCAAAATTCCAGGAATGAGCACTCAAATTATGAACATTAAGATCTTCACTCTTAGGAGGGCTTCCCTGGTAGCTCAACAGTAAAGAATCTGCCTGCAATGCAGGAGATGTGGGTTCAATTCCTGGATCAAGAGGATCCCCCGGAGGAGAAAATGGTAACCCACTCCAGTATTCTTGCCTTGGAAATCCCATGGACAGAGAAGCCTGGAGGACTACAGTCCATAAGGTCGCAAGAGTTGGACACAGTTTAGCAACTAAACAACAACTCCTAGGAGAAATATCAAATGACATCCCTTATATGTGGAATCTAAAAAGAAATGATACAAATGAACTTATTGACAAAACAGAAGAAGATTCACTTTCAGAGAGTGAACTTGTGGTTGCCAGCAGGGAAGGACAGGGGAAAAAGAAAGTTCGGGATGAACATGTACACACTATATTTAAAATGCATAACCAACAAGGACTTTGGTATAGCACAAAGAACTCTGCTCAATGTTATGTGGAAGCCTGGATGAGAGTGGAGTTTGGGGGAGAATGGATACATGTACCTGCATGGCTGAGTCCCTTTAATGTCTACCTGAAACTATTACAAAATTATTAATTGGCTATACTCCAATAGGAAATTTTTTCAAATTTATTTAATTGGAGGCTAATTACAATATTGTATTGGTTTTTGCCATACATTGACATGAATCAGACATGGATATACATTTAAAGATCCTTCATTCTTTTTTTTTTTAATTTATTTATTTTAATTGTGGAGGCTAATTACTTTACAATACTGTGGTGATTTTTGCCATACACTGACCTGAATCAACCACCAGTACCCATGTGTCCCCCCCATGCTGAAACCCCTCCCTACCCCATCCCTCTAGGTTGTCTCAGAGCACTAGATTTGAGTGCCCTGCTTCATGCATCAAATTTGCACTGATCGTCTATTTTACATATGGTAATATACATGTTTCAGTGCTATTCTCTCAAATCATCCCACCCTCGCCTTCTCCCACAGAGTCCCAAGTCTGTTCTTCACATCTGTGTCTCTTTTGCTGCCTTGCATATAGGGTCATCATAACCATCTTTCTAAATTCCATATATATGTGTTAATATACTGCATTGGTGTTTCTCTTTCTGACTTACTTCACTCTATATAATAGGCTCCAGTTTCATCCACCTCATTAGAACTGACTCAAATGCATTCTTTTTCATAGCTGAGTAATATTCCATTGTGTACATGTACCACAACTTCCTTATCCGCTCACCTGCTGATGGACATCTAGGTTGCTTCCATGTCCTAGTTATTGTAAACAGTGTTGCAAAGATCCTTCATTCTTAAGAAGTCTTCTTGATAAGTTTGACAGAGTTTCTGTTTACAAAAGTTCCACACACAGTTGTCCATACAAAACAAAGTCCCCCTAATCTAGGAACCTTTATTCAAAAAAAGACTATCTCTAGGATCTATCCCATCCTCCCATCACCACAGCCCTTCACCTGGCACCCAGCTGCCATCCTGTCTCAGCTGGACCACAGCCACAGCCTCATTACGTTCTGTCTCCCTGCGGTCCTTCCTGCTCTACTCTGCCATCCACCCTACCCGAGGCTGCTTTTTCTAAATCTCCAGACTGATTGTGTCTCTGCTGATTCAATTCCTTCCAGAGCCGTTCTACTGCATCTGTCAGCAGCTATTAATGTTTGGTTACAAGCAGCAGACTCCCAACTCTGACCAATTTAAGTGACAGAGGATTTTATGGACCAGCCCCCCAGGATGGAAGGAATAGCTAACATTTTGCGAAGGTCAGCAATCCAGGCTTCCCTGGAGATGTTGAAAGCAAGAACAAATGGACAGTGTTTTCAGAGCCCAGCTGTGGAGACTTCTGGGGCAGTCCAGTGATTAAAACTCCATTCTCCCAATGCGGAGATGCATGGGGCGCTAGTTCAATCCCTGGTCAGGGAACTAATATCCCACATGATGCTTGGCACAGCCAAAAGCAAAGAGAGAGGAGAGAGAGCCCAGCTGTGGGGGAAAAGTCCAGTCTTCTCAGTCTCCATGCAGCTCTACACAGGGGCTGGTGTGTAAAAAGAGGGTGTTTCATCAACCAGGATGGATTCACAGGCCCACCTCTTGGCCAGGAAAGGACCCTGGATGGAACCACCAAGACTGAAATTAACACAGAGGGAAGGATTCTCAGCAAAGTCAAAGTATTAGCAGAAGAGAGGAAATAGATACAGGTCCAGCAAGGACAAGACACAGCTCTGCCATGCCCGCTTACAGCACCCGAAGGGTCCTTCCACATCAGAGCAGCTGGGGGAGCAGGCAAGGATTGCATTCTCTTAATTCAACAGGACCAGGGAGAAATGATGGAAGCAGTCCCCAGTCAGCTTAGGAGAGACAAGGACTTTTTGGACCACAAGACAATAGACCCAGCCAGGGACCCTCAGCCTGGACCCCACTTTCCTGCATTGTTTCTGTCATCATTTCTCATAAGGAACTCTAAACCCAAAATGGGAGCATGAAGAAGCTTTTCCAACCTCTTACCTCATCCCTCTGACCTCTCTCTCCTCCCTCGTTGCTGTCTATTGGGGTCTGTGTGGCTGGGCAGAGCCTGAGGGCTCCAGAGTCAAGCAGGGTAGGGCAGTGTGAGTTAGAAGGGAGATCACACTCACCTGAGTTCTCTCCTTTCTTTGTTTTCCTCTTTATTATCTGCTTTGCCCTCGCTGGAATGTGAGCTTCATGCAGGCTGAAGCCTGTCATTTCTTAAGACTTCGAACTTTATAGGAGACATTTTTTAATTATTATGTTATTATTGAGGTAGAGTTCATTTACTATATTATATTTCAGGTGTACAATATTTTCATAGATTATACTCCATTTAAAGTGAAAGGGAAGTCACTCAGTCATGTCCGACGCTTTGTGACCCCATGGACTGTAGCCTACCAGGATCCTCCATCCATGGGATTTTCCAGGCAAGAATACTGGAGTGGGTTGCCAATTCCTTCTCCAGGGGATCTTCCCAACCCAGGGATCAAACCCAGGTCTCCCACATTGCAGGCAGATGCTTTACCATCTGAGCCACCATACTCCATTTAAAGTTACTATGAAATAGTGGCTACATTCCGTGTGCTGTACAATGTATGAAATAAACTACAATGACATATTGCACAGTCTTATCTATTGATCACTCACTGCTGTAGCCCCCAAGTCTGAGACAGTAACTAGCATGCAATTAGGAATATAAACATTTCTGACTGAACAAATACTCTGCAAGTAAGGTGGAGGATACAGCCCACCTCTGCCCTTGACCCTGAGCCAGACAAGCAAGATCAGGTCTGGAAGTGAGTCAAACCAGGAAGCAAGAGGAAGCCGGATGGGGGAATGAGCACAGCTTTAGATTCAACCAGACCTGGGTCGCAATCTGGCTCTGGCATGTTGAGGGCATGTCACTTAACCACCCTAAGTCTCCATCTCCTTGTTTTTTGTTTTTCACTTTTTAAAATGCTTTTGTTTTGTTTTTTGGCCAGGTGACATGTGAGATCTTAATTCTCCAACCAGGAACGGAACTCACACCCCTAGCATTGAAGTGCAGAGTCTCAACCACTGGGTCACCAGGGAAGTCCCGGTTTCCTTGGTCTGGAAACAGGGATCATACCACCAACTTCACACTGTTGGGCTGAAAATAACCAAGAAGTGAAATACGTGAAACTGGCACAGAGTAAATGCTCCCCTCCCCAAACGCCTTTCAGCTCTGTTTCATGGTCAGTAAGAGAGGACGTTGCTCTAATCAGACTGTGGGAACGGAAGGCCACATTTCCTGGGGCTGGGAAGCTGTGTATTTTAGGAGAGCAGCCTGGAAAAGGCAATGCCTAACCCATGTCCGGAGAAGGCAATCGCAACCCACTCCAGTACTCTTGCCTGGAAAATCCCTTGGACGGAGGAGCCTGGTAGGCTGCAGTGCATGGGGTCGCGAAGAGTCGGGCACGACTGAATGACTTCACTTTCACTTTCATGCATTGGAGAAGGAAATGGCAACCCACTCCAGTGTTCTTGCCTAGAGAATCCCAGGGACAGAGGAGTCTAGTGGGCTGCCATCTATGGGGTCGCAGAGAGTCGGACACAACTGAAGCGACTTAGCAGCAGCAGCAGCAGCAACCCATGTCAGAAGGGTGGGGGTGGGAGGGGCAGGATGAAACATCAGTGATGAAAGATCTAGACAGTGACAGGCCCTGGGGATCCCAGAGGAAAATCTCCTGCAAACCTCCAGCACATGGAGCCTGTGGTCAGGAGAAAGGTCTCTTCTGTATTATCCCTGCTTCTGGGGATGGGATCAAAAGAGACACAGATAGCAGGCAATTTGGAAAAAGCATTTTATTAACTTCATGAAAAACAGCTGCCGTGAGTTGAGACCTGGATGAGGACAGAGCTCTGGTGGCTTCCAACCAATGGCCTGGAGAAAGCCACCTGTTCTCTCCATATCCAGGGTCTCATCTGGGGTCCCACTGAGAAGACGAACACCCCACTTCCTTGCCCTCTCCATGCAGGCACAGATCCAGGCAATGCATTCTTGTAGGACATGAGATCCTCCTGCTCCGTGACTGTCTCACTGAACAGGAAAATGAATTCTCAACACTCTAGACATTCGGGTCAGGACTGATCTAGAATGCCAGCCACTGTTCTGGATCAGCGACTAGGAGCACAACATTCTGGATAACCAGTCAGAAAGTCGACATTCTGGAGGGCCACCCAGAATTCTAGAATGCAACATAAGAACCCCCTCACTTTCCAGATGATTCCATCAGGAGTCCCGTATTTCAGAGTGCCTAAATTCCAGATCAGCTAGAAATCTGACATTCTAGGTGGTCACCCAGGAACCCAGTGTTCTGGCATGCTGAAGGGATAACCACTCCTAACATTCTCGATGGTTCACCAGGAATTCAGCATTCTAGAACAACAAACAAGAAGCACAGTATTCCAGACCATGGGTGAGAGACCCAGAGTTCTAAACGTCCACACTGATGCTCTCGACACCAAATCAGAAACCCAACATCAAAGACAATCCACCCCTTGGCATTCTGGAACGGCAAGCAGGAAGCTCTGCCATCCAGAATGCTGCTGCCCGGCCCCTTCAGAGCTCTGTGGGTGGCCGCTCCACCCCAGGCCTGTCCTCCTGACGGGGGTCTGGCACGTGGAAGGAGACATAGGGACAAGTCTTGGTGTTGAGGCAAACCAGCTTCTTTAGCGTGGCCGTCTTGACAAGGTTGAAGCCCACCTCACCACCAAATGTGCTCGCCTTCCAGTACTCTGGAGAACAGATGGGGTTTCCTAAGAGGCCCTTAAGGGAAAAAGGAGCCCCCATTTCTATCATACTCTCCCCAAAGATGGAGTTCGGATGGCACTTCTCAAGAAGTAGCCCCGGGTAGAATTCCAAAGCATCGATGTCTCCATACAGCTCCTCCAACTCAGCTGCCATCTCCTTCTCACCTGCAAGAGGGGGGAAGCCAGAGTCAGAATTATGATGCCATCCATTAAGGTTCAGGAGGGAACATTCTAGGTCCACCCTATTCCAGGGAGAAGAAGGGGCTTCAGAAGATCAACTTGAGCAAATGAGCAAGTGACCTAAAATCTGACCTGGCTGACTGACCCTGCTCCAGGGCTGCCTGGAGAGAAGGAATTTGCTACCGCAGATGGAGTCAAGGGCCTGGGTCTGCAACCAGACAGTGTGTACCTTGAAACAACTCACTCCATATCTCTGTGCCCTGACGACCTGATCCTTACAACAGAGAGAATCTCCCCATCTGGTTTCCTTCACGGGCAGGTTTCAAGGCCTTATCCTGGCCCAGGACCTTGCATGCCACTGGAGCTTCAAGTTCACACTTGTCCAAGTTCACATAAAGATTTAGCGACAGTGTTCTGTCTCTCTGGACTGTTATGGGAAACAGACGTGGAGCACCACTACCCGTTTCCTCAAGTCCACCCTCCATGGGGCACCAGTACACATCAGGGGTCAGGTCACACCCTGGCCATAGCCTGTCAGTGGCCCCTCATCATCTGTGACAAGAGTTTCCGAACTTGCCTTCCCAACAACTGGGTATCTTGAGCAACAACAAATATTTATATATATATATAAAATATAATACATATTTTATATATGTGAGTGTTATATACATATTTGTATTTTATATTACACACATATGTATACATGTATGCATACTATCGTGTCTATATACGTATCTATATATACACACACACATATATATACTTGGGCACCACCTGTGTGCTAAGTCTAGGCCTACAGAATCAGAATCTCTAGAAGAGACATCTCAGATTTGGTATTTTCAATTAGTTTTCTAAGTGAGTTTTAGGAAGCTGATCCATAAATGGGATTTAGGAACCACTGGACAGAGTCCCTGGTGGCTCAGAGGTTAAAGCGTCTGCCTGGAATGCAGGAGGCCCGGGTTCGATTCCTGGGTCGGGACGATCCCCTGGAGAAGGAAAATGGCAACCCACTCCAGTACTCTTGCCTGGTGAATCCCATGGAAGGAGGAGCCTGGTAGACTACAGTCCACGGGGTCACAAAGAGTCAGACACTACTGAGCGAATTCACTTCACTTCACTTCACTTCAGACAGAATAAAACTCAAAATCTTAGCATAGAATCCAAGATTCCACACAGTATGAGCCAGCCTCCTATCACCAACTCCACCCTCTGCCCTCACAAGCCTCTTGCTCCAGCCACACCTAGGACTGTTTTCCTGAATAGGCCAGGATCTTTTCAAGGCTCATTCTTTTTAACCCCTGTGTTTTTGTACTTTCTGTTCCTCCACCTAGAAAGCTCTTCCCTCTCTTCTTCACTGCAAAATCCCTTTTCATCCTTCAAACCCAGGTGAGAACCCACCTTCTCTCCCCAGGCTGAGTCATCTGCAACACTCACCAGCCCTGGCACCATGCTCCCATGCCCCTCAAGTCCCACGGTCATGGGGCTGGCCACATGGGACCATGGATCATCCCGTTCTGTTTTCTCGAGGTCTCCTTCACGTCAACATGAGCAGGAATCGTGGTCAGGAAGCAGCTGCTCACCTGTGAGCTCCTGGAAAGAGGTGTAGGGCTTCATGCCAAACCTCTTGCGGTACTCATTGAAGGGCTGCAGCCTCAGCTCCCGCGATTCCTTGATGACATCCACAGCCACGTGCAGGATGTGGTGGTCTATGTTCCTACCCCCACCAATCTGCCAAGAGATAAACACAGTGGTGGTCTGAGAGCCAAGCCGTGTTGTCCTGGAGAAGAACTGCAGGTCAGGAATCCTTCCTGAGTAGAAAGTAGGGCTCCATCTAGCAAGCACCAAGCTGTGAGCCCTGCCTAGATCTGCATGGCTACACTTCTCAGCTTCCTCACCTTATTTAGTTATTTATATTTGTATTTTTGGCCACATGGAGTGGCAAGCAGGATGTTCATTCCCCGATTAGGGATGGAACCCACACACCCCTGCACTGGGAACTTGGAGTCTTAACCATGGAAGTCCCAGCAGCTTCCTCATCTTTAGACTGTAGAGTGGGCCAGAAGGACTTCTCTAGTCACTCACTGGACACATGGTTCCCCAGCCGTTTGAATTTAGGTGAGGACCTCCAACATCCTGTTAAGGAAGGTTCTGGAGGTATTAGATACAACAACTAGGATTCTGCAGAGGAGATGGCCAACATGGCCACAGTCAAGAGCTCAAGCAGAGGGGACTGGCATTTCAGATCTGGAAATAAAAGGCAGAAAGGTTTCTGAGCTTTTAAGTGATATAAACTGATGCATGGACAAACACTAGTTTGAGGGGCCAAAACTTTATGACTTTCCTGGGATATTTTTTAAACTCTACCTGGCAGAACTGATGTGTCTGTCATTCCCCAAATCAGTTCTGATCACAGAACAAAGACAGTCTTTTAATGGATCTTGCTGAGGAACCCGGGGCTTCCCAGGTGGTGCCAGCGGTAAAGAATCTGCCTGCCAATGCAGGAGACATAAGAGATGCGGGTTCAATCCCTGGGTCAGGAAGATCTCCTGAAGGAGGGCATGGCAACCCACTCTGGTACTCTTGCCTGGAGAATTCCATGGACTGAGGGGGCTGGTGGGCTATAGTCCATAGTGTCCAGCAGAGTCGGACACGACTGAAGCGACTCAGCAGGAACACATACTGAAGAACCTATTGCTATTGTTTTCCACTCTCTGTAGCACAGAATTGAGATTAAACAAAATTGACTGAGTGTCTAGCATTAAAAAGTGAACCCCTAATAACCGGCTGCCACTAAAAAAGAGAAACTGAGCTAGGAGGCAGGAACACAGAGCATCAAGTCACTTCATCCAGACCAGAAAAAGCTGCACACAGGAATGCAGGTGACCCCATCTGCTTCTCCTTCTTTTTGCCAAGCCTCCTGGGAAAGGAATTGTTGTAAGTTAGCAGCTGCTAAGTCACTTCAGTCGTGTCCGACTCTGTACGACCCCATAGACGGCAGCCCACTAGGCTCCTCTGTCCCTGGGATTCTCCAGGCAAGAACACTGGAGTGGGCTGCCATTTCCTTCCCCAGTGCATGAAAGTGAAACGTGAAAGTGAAGTCGCTCAGTCTCTTAGTGATCCCACGGACGGTAGCCTACCAGCTCCTCCATCCATGGGATTTTCCAGGTGGGATTTCCCAGGCAAAAACGAAAATCTCACCTTGAAAAGCGTAATATATAAGCACATTTAGTTTAAGTAAACAGAGCTTTACTCCAAGACCAAGGGACAATATCTTGTGAAGGGACGGAAATGGGGTTCAAAGCCTAGGTAATCTGATGAGATAAAGAAGGTGCTTCAAAGGGAATTCCCTGATGGTCCAGCGGTTAGCACTTTCACTTCCCAGGGCCCAGCTTCCATCCCTGGTCAAGGAACTAAGATTCCACAGCCATGCTTGCATACTAAGTCACTTCAGTCCTGTCTCAATCTTTGGGACCCCTTGGACTGTAGCCCGCCAGGCTCTTCTGCCCATGGGATTCTCCAGGCAAGAATATTGGTGTGAGTTGCCATGCTCTGCTCCACAGGATCTTCCTGATCCAGGGATCAAACCCACATATCTTATGGCTCCAGCACTGGCAGGTGGATTCTTTACCACTAGTACTACCTGAGAAGCCAAGAAACACAGCCCAAAAGAAAAAAAAAAAGGATTCCAGAAAAATCTGATTCATAACTGTTAAGGAGCACAGGTCTAAAGAAAGTTCTATTGCTCTAGATGATTTAATAATAATGCTCAAGAAAGTGTTCAGTTTGGATAAAACAAAGACAATTGGGTAAGAAAGAGGAAAAGCATATTTGGCTAAAAGTATACACCCTGAGATAAAGCCAAAAGAAGCTGGTGCCAATCTCAGCTGAACTGGGAGGCTATTGTGTGTTGACTTGGGTGTGTCCCCAAAAGATACGTTGACGTCCCAACCCCTCTGCACTTGTGAATGTGACCTTATATGGACATAGATGTGATCAAGGTCATACTCCATTAGGGTGGGCCCTAATCCAACAACTGGTGTCCTGATAAAAAGAGGAAACAGAGACACAAGGAGGACTCCACGTTATAGTGATGCTTCTCCCAGCCAAGGAACCCCAAGCATTGTCCATCAGCACCAGAAGCCGAGAGAAAGGCAAGGACCAATTCTCCCCTGGAGACTTCAGCAAAAGTATGACCCTGCCCATACCTTGATGTTGGATTTCTAGCCTCCAGAACTAGAAAGAAAAAATTTATGATTACTATTTGTGGGAGGTAACTCTAAGGGCTTTCTAGAGAAGTGTTTAAAGATGGATCTCTTTTAATGGCCTAGATATTAGTAATGTGTAATAAATGCTTAATGGAGGTTTGGGTGGATGAATGAATAACAGGTATTAATTCTCAGGTGTCAGCTGGGAATATTTCTTTCATTTTCTGGATGTTTCTGGCTCAGATGGTAAAGAATCTGCTTGCAAGTGTGGGAGACCCAGGTTCAATCCCTGGAAGAAGATCCCTAGAAAAAGGAATGGCTACCCACTCCAGTACTCTTGCCTGGAGAATTCCATGGACAGAGGATCCCGGCGGGCTACAGCCCATGTGTGCGTGCAAGCATGCTCAGTCGTGTCAGACTCTTTGCCACCCCATGGACTATAGCCTGCCAGGCACCTCTGTCCAAGGGATTCTCCAGGCAAGAGTACCAGAGTGGATTGCCATGCCCTCCTCCCAGGGATCTTCCTGATCCAAGGATCGAACTGGGTCTCCTGCATTACAGGTAGCTTCTTTACCACTAAGCCACCAGGGAAACCCAGTCCCTAGGGTCACACAGAGTCAGACACGATTGAGCAACTAATGATTTCACTTCACTACTTTGTTTATGGAGGAAACCCCAGTAGCCTAACAGTCTTAGCATCTTTTTCCAACCTCTCCCACTCACTGCTTATCAGAAGAGGAGGAGTGACGTAGTCTCACTGGTGAATTTTAGAGCAGTAACTAGGCGTGCATTGCACAAGCAATCCTCGCTACTGCTCTTGAACTCAGTTGACACCAAGGAGTATGCTTCCTCTCATACTCCTTATTCTGGGGGACGAGGAGGAGGTTGGGAGATATTTTCCTTGTTTCGATGCCTCCATGTTGTGGCCAAATTTGTCTAATTTGAGGGTTTAGTATTTAAAAGCCTGCTTGTCAGCATAGATTATTTAAGTTTTCTAGAATTAAACCTCCAAAAAAGAAAAATAAAAAAGGAAAAGAATAAATGTTTGCAGCTTAAAGCCCCTTGGTTTGTGGTCCTTTTGTAGCCCTGGACAACAAAAACAGGGACCATAGGCAAATTACTTATGCTAAGTCTGTTTCCTCCTGTGCAAAAATCAGGAAGGTGGAAGCATCTGTCTGACATAGCTGTGGTGGAATCGAGATGAACGCAAAGCAGCTATCACAGTGTTGGTCACAGTAACCCTGTCGTGCGATCATGTGTGGGAATTCTCGGGGGAAGCCCTGTTTTATCACTTCTCACACTCTCTTTAATATCCTGAGATATCCTGAGAACCTTTGATATGCTGGCCCTTCTGCTGGTGTCAGGAAACAGCAGGGCTCTTTACACACATCACCAGGGTCACTGCTTGAAAAGTCTTTGGAAACCATACAGCCCCCCACACAAGCGACTGTCTCTGCTCCTTTCTGTGCCCCCACAAAGAACAGAGACCTGAACCCCATTGGTGGCAGCCTATGCTAACGGCAGTCAAATTACCAGGAGGAAACCCAGACCCACATGGCGCCACACCTTCATGGTAAGGCTTAGGGATAAGGAAGACAGAGCAGCAGGTTGGAGGAGATGGGAGCGCCCAAACCAAGGGAAGGGAAGATTGAGGCTGGAGCTGGTTGAACATCCCAGGGGTAGGACTAATAGCTTGCTCGGGCTACCATAACAAAGTGCCACAGACTGGATGGCTTAAACAAATAGAAACAGAGGCCTGCCTAGTGGTCCAGTGGTTGGGACTCCATGCTTCCACTGTGGGGGACATGGGTTCTATCCCTGGTCAGGGAACTAGGATCCCACACACCAGGCAGCACAGCCAAACAAACAGATAATAAATGAAAAAAAAACTTAAAATAAAAACCAATAGGACTTTCCTGGTCAGGGGGGTGGGCAGTGGCAGTCAATGCTGGGGACACGGGTTCGATCCCAGGTCTGGGAAGATCTCACGTGCCTTAGAGCAACAAAGCCCGTGTGCTACGACTACTGAGCCTGTTCCCTGGAGACCACAAGCTAAGACTTCCGAGCCCTCAAGCTCCCACTACTGAAGCCCACGCACCAGGGTCTGTGCTCCCCAACGAGAGATGCCACCGCAACGAGAAGCCTGCACACCTCAACCAGAGTCAGCCCGCATAGCAACGAAAACCCAGCGGAGCCAAGAATACATAAATAAATTACTTAAAAAGCAAATGAACAGAAAACTAGAAAAATGTTTTCCCACAGTTCTGGAGGCTCGAAGTCCAAGACCAAGGTGTCAGCAGGGTTGGTCTCATCCTCAGGCCTCTCCGTGGCTTCGAGATGGCCATCTTCTCCTTTTGCTTTCCCTTTGTGCACACCTATATCCTAATCTCCTCCTCTTATAAGGACACCAGTCATAGCAGGACCCACCCAGTGACCCCATTTACCCTAATCAGCTCTTTAAAGACCCTGCCTCCGGACACAGTCACATGCTGAGGTCTTGGAAGTGAAGACTTCAACATGTGAATTTGGGGCAAGGGGGACTTCAGCCCAAAACAGAGGCCTACAAGTTAATAAAGATCTCCTCTGTGTAGGCACTTCTGCATACATCACCATACCCTGAATGTCTTCTTGGTCCTCAAACTGCCATGCTCTCTGACTCCTGGGCCTTTGCTATGCCATCCCCTCCATCCTAAGACAATGACCCCAGATCACAAATGCTACTTCTTGCCCTGGGAGACCCCTATCCATCCTTTGAATCCCTGCTCAACTATCACTTCCTTATCCACAGCCCCCAACTCTGGGCCTGAAGTCTGGGCCTCCAAGTTCCCAGAGCATGCAGGCTTCTATAATGTGATTCTTCACCTGCTCTTAGAACTCTGAGAACATCAGGAAAGACCTTGGCACAGCACCTAATCTATAGTAAGGGCTCTAACGATGCTAGTCATCACACAACTGCTGTTCCTTTCTAGGGTATCCTGTTATTTACACGCTAACACTCTGCTGTGACTCCAGGGACTATAGCCCACCAGGCTCCTCTGTCCATGGGATTTCCCAGGCAAGAATACTAGAATGGGTTGCCATTTTCTTCTCCAGGGGATATTCCTGACCTGGGGATCAAACCCAAGTATCCTGTATAGGCAGGTGGATTCTTTACCACTGAGCCACCGGAGAAGCCCTTTCTAGGGTAAATGAGTGTGAGTGTTAGTCACTCCGTTGTGATTCCATGAACTATAGCCTACCAGGCTCTTGTGTCCATGGGATTCTCCAGGCAAGGATACTGGAGTAGGTTGCCATTCCCTTCTCCAGAAGATCTTCCCAACCCAGGGATCGAACTCAGGTCTTCTGCATTGCAGGCAGATTTTTTCTACTATTTGAGCCACTAAGGTGGCATGTGCCAAAAAATACAAGGACCCAAGAACGACATTGACCTTGTTCACCAGTGTATCTCCAGCGCCTGGAGTAATGGCTGGTACCATTGAATAAATGAAAGAACAAGAGAATGAATGAAGGAATGAGCCCCACCACCACCCTGGAGGAGTGACACTCTCTCCCTTTTCCAGAAAACTGGGGTTTGGATCCCATAGCCCAGCTGCCCTCCCCAGTGCTCCCCCGAGGCTCACCCGGCCTGCAGGCTGGCGAGAAAAGGCGTCCACCAGGGCCTCGACCCCGTAGTCCACCAGCATGGAGGTGTTGAACAGAAACTGCTCGTAGCTGTAGTCCTGGGGGCCCACCCGGAAGGAGTCGGGCATGAGCGGGTGCCAGTGGTACAGCTGGTTGAACTCCATGGCGATGCGGTTGCGGTACTGGAACTGGGCCCCGAAGAGCAGCTCTGGGTCAAACTTGAGCTGCAGGAAGTAGCCGCTCAGCTGCTGCACGTACTCCTCTATCACGATCTTGATGGTCTCCCCTGGGGCGAAGGATGGGGCGCGGGGTCAGCAGAGCGCAGGGAGGCAGCCATCGGGCTTGGGAAGCGGGCTGGTTCATGCAAAGGGCTCGGTTTGACTTCTTTCTCGTGGCTAAGGTTGTTTGACTTTGTTGGGCCACTTTCACCTTGTCTTTTTGTCACTGGTTGTGAAAATGGAACCTTCTCTCTCAGGCTGGATAAGACGGGAGCCTGTCCCAAGACAGGAGCCACCTGCTAGTCCCATGTTCCATGGGGAGGTCACAGGCCTGGCTGAGCATGACATGGAGAGGACGTATCTGAGAATGGGTTTTGTGACCCATGGTGGCCACCATCCCACTAAAAGAGGCTTAGTGAGGCCACAAAAGATGGGCCGGTGGAGATTAACTTAGTGAGGGAATCTCAGCGGGCCTGAGGAGGGAGGGCGATGGGAGCTCCCAAGAGACCATTCTAAGGCTACAGCAACAAACAAGGGACATGGCAGACCTAAGTGAATCTCATCCCAAGTATAATCCCCATATCTTCTTATGTATCGAATTCTTACGAGTAATT
Source organism: Budorcas taxicolor (assembly GCF_023091745.1). NCBI lineage: Eukaryota > Metazoa > Chordata > Mammalia > Artiodactyla > Bovidae > Budorcas > Budorcas taxicolor. The sequence goes on along the minus strand of NC_068920.1, from coordinate 152,577,145 downwards.
TTCCTCTGCCCTCTCAGGAACCAGCTCAGAGCAAAGAGCCAGGGAAGACACAAAACAAATCTTCCATAGCAAAATGAAAACTGGTGAACTAGCTATTAAAAAACACATTTTGGCCAATGAGCCACTAGACAAATGGACTTTTAGCAAACTGGGCTGGAGCCATTGGAATTGCCAGCAGCAGACTCGGGTCTAAACCTTGATGTCACCACTTCCAGCCACCTGGGCTGGAGCTGTGTGACTTACTCTAAATTCCTTATCTATAAAATGTGTATTATAGTAACATCAGTATAGGGACTTCCTTGGCAGGCCAGTGGGTTAAGACTCCACGCTTCCCCTGCAGGGGGAGCAAGTTTGATTGCTGGTGGGGTGGCAGGGCACCAGGGGTAGAACTAAGATTCCCACATGCTGCCTGATGCAGCCAGACAATAAATAAATAAGAAAATAAGTAAAACATGTTCACAAAGGAAATTTAAAAAAATAATGACATCAGTATAATATCCACAGGGTCACCAGGAGGAGTGGACAATGAACACACCTGTACTGCCTGGCACAGGGCCTGGCAGAATAGGGAGGATCCACACATGAAGAAGTAGGAATCCCCTCCCCACACTCACGTGTCACGGAAGATCAGACTAAGGCTCGCACCCCCTCCCCACACAGGAAAGTACTCCCTGCACGACATGGTCGAAGCAACAGGAAGTCTGGTGGCAGCCAGATCTGGTTCAAGTCTCTCTCCGCTGAAAGGCCTTGGAGAATTCACCTGCTCTCTCTGCATCCTAACTTTCATAACAAGGATAATCGCAGCTGAGTCATAAGGCTGTCGGGGAGGGTTGAATGAAGCACTAGAGGTACCCTACCTGTGGAGTCCTGCCTTTGGCCACAGCTTCGTCACCAGTCGGTGTGCTGGGCAGCCTGCAGACACAGACTTGCCCTCTCTGGTCAAAGTCTCTGCAATCCTGGGACTTCTGAGCCAGCCCCTTCTCGTTCTTTAGGTCATTCCTATGCCTGATGCGTGGCTTTTCCAGGCTCCATTGACTTGGGTACTAAAACTGGGAACAGCCATGCCCAGAGATGCCCAGAAGCGGAGGCAAGGACTCACTGGTGACTCAGAGCGAATATGGTCTGGACAGGAGTGTTAGGGGCCAAGCTCCCACGCAGGAAACCATCTGACATTTTAGGCTACAGGCTCGCCCCCGTAGGGGACACAAAAATATCTTGTCCCTGAGTCACCAAGAAGCTACCAACCTTCAGGAAGGCAGATGCATGCGGGGCAGGAAACCCAAGGATTCTGAAGCCTAGGCAAGCTGGGTTTTGACCTGTGCTTGCTGAGGATGCCCCCAAGTGCTCCTGGATGCAGTACAATGGGGAAACTGAGGCAAGGTGGCTGATCAGATTTGTTGCCAGCCACCCACTGAATAATCAGCTATCACAGCACCCCATTTTCTGAAGGCCTGTTATGTGCCTATTACTTTCCCATTCATCATATCAACTAATCCTTAAAATCATTATAATTCCCAGGACCCCCCATCAGCTCAGTGGTGAAGACTCTGCCTTCCAATGCAGGGGGTGTGGGTTTAATCCCTGGTCTAGAAACTAAGATCCCACCTGCCACACTGCGTGACCAAAAAAAAAAAAAAAAAGCATCATTATTCCCATTGTACAGATTTGGAAAGTGAGGCTCACCTAGGGGAAGGGTCCTGCTCAGGATTCTAATCTCACTGTCCCCAAACCCTCCACTTCCCGCTTCTCAGGACAGAGGGGGTGACTTTCCAGGGCAGGGCTGGTGGGAGGCCTCACCGATGAGGATGAGGCGGGACGTCTGGAAGAGCTGCTCGTCGCCCCAGGTGGGGTGCTCAGCCTTCAGCAGGTCACACACGCGGTTGTGCTCACGCAGCCAGATTGTGGCGTAGAGCATGAGCCCAGGAAGCAGCCCAAACACCTCCTGGCCCACAGCCATCTGGCTCTGGGGTGGGATGCCCCGAGGGTAGTGCATCAGCACAGGTGCCTCTTCCACCGATGGCGGGTACACCTCTCCTTTGAGCATCTGCAGGATGGAGTCACCTGGTAACCTGGGGAGGGGGCGGAGCCCCAGCACCTGCACAGCTGACATCCGCCCAGTCCTACTGACAGCTGCCCGTAACACGCAGGGCAGCTGTCCGGCCTTCCTAACCAAGGCCTGTGGATTCTATCTCCTAAAGCTCTCCTAACATGAGTCCCTTTCTCTCTCCCCATGGCCACCATGCTCTTCCAAGCCACCCTCATCTTCCACCCTGACTCCCCTTGTACGTGACTCTATCCTCTAGACGTCCTTCTCAGCTCTGCAGCCAGAGCAGTGCTTTAAAAGAGCGGTCCCCAACCTCCACGATCTAATGCCTGATGAGCTGAGGTGGAGCTGATGTAATAATAATAGAAATAAAGTGTAGAGTAAATATAAGGCACTCACATCATCCTGAAACCATCCCTTCTCCCACCTGTCCATGGGAAAATAGTCTTCCCTGAAACTGGTCCCTAGTATCAAAAAGGCAGGGGACCCTTGCTTTAAAACATCCAAATTGAGCATCACACCCTGGCTTAAAAAACCTTCCAAGTCTTCTCTCTGCTCTTGGCAGAAATCAGAAATCCTTAATACGAGCCACGCTCATCAGATGTCCAGCAGCATCTCCCTTGTTTCACTGCCTCAGAGTCACTCAAGCAACTGCCCCTCTCCAGCCTTGATACCTGAGAATCTGGACAGCCCTGGGCCCTTCTTGGCCTCCTTGCCTCCTCCTTATCCTTCATGCAACTCTTGGTTTAGTCATAATTCCTAAGAAGCCTTCCCCAGCCTCTGCACACTCTCCTGGCTCCTCCCTGTGGCAGCTATCACAGGTGTAATTAATTATATGGCAGTTTCCTCATTCACTCAGTAAATAAACATAGAGGACCTACTATATGCCAGATACTGTTCTTAGCTCGAAAGATTCAGCAGTGAACTTTCCATCTTGGTTTTTGTTTGTTTCGATTCGCATGGTCCAGCGTGGAAGCCACTAGCCACGTGCAGCTACTGAGGACTAGAAATGTGGCTGATGTGAATAAAAAGCTCAATTTTTAATTTCATTTACTTCAGATTTACATTTTTAAATCAAGACCCCAGCTATCAGAAAGTCTTTATGCTTAGAACAACTTGGACATGGGAATCTACTTTCTCAACTGCAAATTTTATAAAATCTAAATGCTGATCAGAATCGCCAATGAAAACTTGGCACCCGAATTGAGTTGTGCTGTAAGATATGGGTCAGAATGTGAAGATTTAGCACAAATAGTGAGATATTTCATTGACAATTTTTGTGTTGATTACATGTTGAAATGAGGATATCCTGGATATATTGGGTTAAATTCAAAATATATTGTTAAAATCAATATTGCTTGTTGCTTTTTACATTTTTAATGTGGCCACTAGAAAAATTTTAATAACCTGGATGTGGCTCACATCTATAAAAGAGGGCAAATGGTACCTAGCTTATGCAGTAGATCTGAGGCGTGCAAGAGATAATCACCTATGTGGCCCTCACATTCCTGGACAGTGCGAGTTCAGACAAAAAGTCCTCATGGCACTAGTACCCTAGGGTTTGTGTCTGTGGGCTTGAGGGCAGGGCTTACGACTACCACGGCCACTGCTCACCTGCCCGGCACACCACGGTGCCCAATTAATATTGGGGAATGATTAAATGAATAAACGCAGACTGGAACTGTCCATTTTCTGTGGAGCCCCAAAATCCAGCTCCCAAGAGAACACGAGAGCCCATGTCTGCTCCTTGTCTGCTTCTCTTGCCTGGCACCTTCTCCCAGGGTTTATTGTCGCTTCTTCTCCCAGGCACCTACAGCTTCTGCCATAGGACACCACCAAGGGCCCCCACCAACACCCTCTGCCAGACGAGACCATGGAAGGCCCTTCCCAAGACCCCAGCCCCAGGCCCAGTGCTACCTGGTACTTGAGCTTCCCATCCTTAAAGAGCCGCAGCTGATACTGACGTTCCAGATTGTCTCCATAAATGTGGCCGAGGTCTACCTAAAGACAGAGACAGAGTCTACTCAGATCCCTGGGTCCTGCCCCACCAGCAACAGCCTACCTGTGCCCCGTGCAGCCCAGAGACGTCCAGAGCCCCTCCTAGGTACTCACCCCGTGGCCCAGCGCCTTGGTGAAGCCAGGACCCATCTTGCCGGAAGTTTTGAAGAACTGATGGGTGAAGTGTTGGGCAAAGAAGGCAAACATGAGGTTGGTGCCTTGAGGGTCGGGGATGAACTCCCTCCTGAGCAGGAAGCGACGGCTCAGGAACTCCGCATCTGGCAATTGCTTCTTCCCTGATTGGGGAGGTAGGAAAGAGCAGTAGCTGCTTCCTGTCTGGGTCTTTGTGCCCCAGAGCTTTCTGGGCTCACCAGACCAAACTGATTCACACAGGAATCCCAGAGGGGACCCCAAAGGACCACCTCCCTCCCACCAGACTGCCCCTTGCACCTTCGCTACCAAAAGACCCTAGGAAATGGAAGGATGTTTGGAATATGCTTTTAAAACTGAAATATATACATTACTGTATGTAAAATAGATAGCTAATGGGAAGTTGCTATATAACACAGGGAGCTCAACCGCTAGTCTGTGACATCCTGGAGGGGTGGGATGGGGTAGGGGAGTAGGGAGGTTCAAGAGGGAGGAGACGTATGTATATTTATGGCTGATTTATGGTGCTGTATGGCAGAACCAATGCAACATTGTAAAGAAACTATTCTCCAATTAAGAAGAAAATAAGGTGAAGGGGATAGATGAAGTAACATTGGCAAATTGTGGACAAATCTTGAAATCTGGAGATGGATGCATAGGACTTCATTATCCTTTTCTCTCAACTTCTGTGTGTGTATGCTGCTTTGTACAAGCTCGCCCTTCCCCACCTCCAAAAAGAAAAAGGGAAAAAAAAAAAAAAAAAAAACTTGGACTCCCCCAACCCTGGAACAAGGTTGCTGTGTTCAAAATGGGTTGTGCCATTTATTAAGTGTGTGAACATAGAGAAGTCATTCCATCTTTCTGAGCCTCACTTTCTTCATCTATAAAATAGGGCAAATGATATCTCTCTTATGCAATGGATTTGAGGAGTGCCCGTGTAAGCATAACAGAAAACCAGTGAGATGGAATCTCTTAAATCAAAAGTCAGAAAACTTTTCCGTACAAGTCCAGATAGTCAATATTTGAGGCTTTGTTGACGTATGGTCTCTGTTACATCTACTCAGATTTGCTGGTGCTGCAGGAAGGCAGATAATACCTAAGGAACATGACTGTGTTTCAACCAGGCTTTATTTGCAAAATAGGGGGTGGGGTGGATTTGGCCTTCGGGCCATAGTTCGCCAATCTATTTTAAAAGATGCCAGAACTTTCTTTGTCTGGGGTAAAGACAAGTCACCTTGAAGCATGTGTCTGTCACTGTGAGGACAGCATTAAAAAGCCTTTCTTAAGTAAGTCAATGTCAGATGACTTGGTACCCAAGACTGCCTTGCAGAAAAGGCAATCTTTCACAATAAGTCTATGAGGCCCAATGTCACTAGAATAACTCTTTAGATTGAAATGACTGACTGATTTCCTGTAGCAGGAAAGGTCATCAAGTACCTCAAAGGGAATTCACCCAAAGGGAAGTTAGAGGGAATAGTCTGCACACAGTAGCCTGGATCTATCACTCAGATTACCACTGAGCATCATCGCCTCAATGGACATGAGTTTGAGCAAACTCTGGGAGATAGTGATGAACAGGGAGGCCTGGCATGCTGCAGTGCATGGGGCCACAAACAGCCAGGCATGACTGAGAAACTAACAACACAGGACTGGTGCCAGCGAAGTGTTGGCAGAGTCCAGAAGCTCTGAGAGACCCAGCTCTCCTGCCAGAATGATCATGCTTTGGGAATAGTAGCTACATGGATAGTAAAAACTAGTGGAGTAGTGCCCTTGAGACCCAAATAAGGACACTAATACATATGCAAGGTTCTGAGCCTGCAAAGCACACAGCAAACGGGGCTGCACGGGACCAGTGCTCAACAGCGACACCATGTGGTGGGAACTGAGGCAGCAGCAGCGGTGGATTAACATCTCTTTCGCCCTTTGTGTACTTGAACCTGAACTGATGGCTCTAAATTGAGTAAACCCTGTCCTGTTTGGGGACAATCAGGAGTGGATAAGGAAGAAGGTCTTGGGAGGAAGACTCCTGCCGATGAGACCAAGTAGGTTCTTGAAAAACTGAAGAAAAACTTTGATTTTATGTGTAAAACTGCGCTGATGAATCACGTAAGACTGTTCACATTAGTAATGAACCAGACTCAGAGTTGGCACCCAGTAAAAAGCTCACTACTCTTTCTTTTCTCCATTCCAACTTTTAAGTCACCCTCTTCGCAGCAGGATCCCACCCACTTAGTGGACAAAGTTTGGGTGAAGAGGCACCCTGGAAATACGGGAGCATCAGTTCGACTCTGCCACTGACCTCAGACAAGACCCTCCCACAACCTCTTTCTGTCCTCTTTCCCCAGCCCCATCCTCATCCCTGGTTCTGGTTATGCATGTCTTGCCTTGGTGCACCTGTGAAATGGGTCAGTCATTACTCTTCTGCTTGCTTTTTCCCAAAGGGAACGGAGCATCTCCTGTGACCCACCCCAGCCTCAGCCCCCTCACCCCATCACCATTACCTTTGGTGCCCATGGGCGTGGGACAGTCTCGGGGCACGGAGGGCAGAATGCGAGTATAATAACTCACATTGGAGAAGGACTCCCAGCTGATGTAATCGTGCGCTATGTTGTAGGTGGGAGGGCTGGGAATAAGGTTGGAACGCACTGCAGAGGGCGAAAATGATGGTGACGAGGGATTCCTGCCTCCAGTTACACCCCTCTTCCCCACCTTCTCTTGGGTTGTTTTCTTATTTGTTTGTTTTTAGCTACCCTGCACAGCAGCTTGTGGGATCTTAGTTCTCTGACCAGGGATTGAACCAGTGCCCTCGACAGTCAAAGCACAGGGTCCTACTCATTGGACGGTCAGGGAATTCCCTGGGTTCATTTTTTTTTAACTTGGCACCCAAACCCTCCCCTTTCCCCCAACCACTGCCCTGGTCAGATGCCAAGAATTGCAGCAAGTGGCAGGATTTCTTGCTCCCCTAGATTAGAGGGACCCTGCCCCACCCCCTGCCACCCACCTGTGAGTACCAGACGCATGAGCGTGTCCCGGATGAAGGTGGCATTGACAAAATCCCAAAGCCAGCGCCCGTGCGTCAGCAGAAAGTGGATGAAAGAGGGGCTGGGCCGCAAAGTCGTCCGGAGCCAGGTCCATATCTCAGCTGTGGGGGCAGGGGAGCCACTCAGACGGGCCCTCCTAGCAAGACGGGAAGCAGCCAGAGGGGAAGGTGGGAACTGGGGACAGGATCCAGTATGGACAAGGGTGGAATTTAGGAGTCAGGGGTAAACCATAGGACCTTGGGAGTGTTGACACATGACAGAGCCAGAAGCAGATGGGGGTCAGGAGACAGGACCAGGGTTGGAGGCCAGTAAGGCCAGAGCTGAGCAGTGAAGACTCACTGCAGAGCCCATAAGCAGGGAGTGAGATGTGTCAAGAGTAAGGGCTTGTGCTGGAGCCAGGTCAGGGGCAGTGTCAGAGGTCAAAAGTAGGCAAGGAAAGAGGGCCGTGGCCAGAGACAAGGGTAGGAAGTGGGGGTCTTTGGAGGACGAGCCCAGGGGAGAAGGAGTAGGGGCTGGAGGCTCTGCTCACGGATGGTGCAGTTGGGGCCGGAATAGCCCGTGCGGGTGCAGTCACATTGGTAGCGGTCAGTGCCGAAGCGAACACAGATCCCCTTGTGCTGGCATGGATAGTAACAGCAGGGGTTCACTGTGGGGCAGAAACAGAGATCAGGGACCCCTCTCGTTGGGGCCAGAGGCATGGAGTCCAGTCACAGCTCTGTTCTAACTTACCCAGCGTCTGTGTTCCCCTCAGGGCCCACTCTGTCCCCACAGCTATGAACAGAAAGCCCCTGGCCCTTCCGTTTCCAGACCTCGCTCTGGGTTTTCAGTCTTGCCCACATCAGGCCACCAAAGGAAGTCCCTCTTCCCTCCCAGCTGCCACGAAAGTGGTGCAGACACATCCAGGCCTCGGGCTGGGGCACTGAAGGCTAGGCACACAGCTGATAAGTGCCGTGGCCACAGGCTTCTAGAGCATTCACTTTCTGCCAAGTCAGAGCCAAGGGCAGAATTTATGGGGTTCAGAAAAGGGACAAGGATTGGGATTCCCAGGCCAGCCCCTAGCCTCTGGGCACCTGGATACTTAGAAGGTGAGGTCGCCCACCATCCCTTTATTTTTGCAGAAGGGAAGGAAGAGCAGGTGTCCCAACAGATGGGGAAATTGAGGCCAGACAAGGGGAAGCCCAGATGGGTCACCCAGCAATTAGTACCAGACGACTTGCCCATCCCTTCCCTTCCACCCCCACCCTCATGGACTCAGCAGTCAAGTCCAAGGAAAGACATTTCCCAAAACTCCATGGACAGGGAATGGCTTTGAGGAGAGTCACAGTTCCCGTTCCTGATGGATCCAGCCCTGGCCCACATCAGGGTGGGGTCTGGACTCTAGGACCTTGAGGGAGGTCAGGGACCATGGGAACAGGAGACATGGGGCCAGAAAACTCTCCCCAGAGGGTGAGTGGAGCTCTGGCATCACCCCTCCCCCTAACCCCCTGGAGAATGGGCCTCCAGGAAGTCCCTACTTGTGTCTAATCCGGGTCTCCCCGACCACAGCTTCAGTGATCGTTCAATAGCCAGGTCAGAGACTTCTTGAAGCTCGCTCGGTGCTCATTCAGGGCTCAGCGAGAGACACAGAGGCTCAGGGAGAGGTGGCGACTTGGCCAAGACCATGGAACAGAGTCAGGCCTCCTGCAGACCCAGGGCACCCAGCTCCTGGCAGCGGCTCCTTCCCCAGCCTTACACAGAAAATGCCACATCCCTCCTGCAAACGTGCTTCCTTCTCTGGGCTCAGAGCCAACGTGACAGGGAACTCCAATTCTTTGTGCATCTGATTATAGGGGGTCAAGAGGGCAGCAAGGAGCCCAAGAAGTCACCTTGGGATGCTCGGATCAGAGGGCACGACCCTCTGGTTTAGGTCTCCTCACGTCACAGAATCATGCAAATAGTTTTGCTTAAGCCCTGGAAACTCCCCATGGCCCCACAATAGCATCTCTGTGGCCCCTGCAGGGTGTAAAAGGAAAGAACCGATCGGAAGAAGTCTGGACAAAGAGACCTTATCAGACCAACACAGGCGAACAGGCAGATGCAGGGGGAACCCAAGGCAGGGGCCTGGTAGGACCCACCTCCCCCTCCCATAGCCACAGGCCCAGAAATACCAGGGAGCTCTGGGTCAGCCCTGCAGCAGGTTCGGAGATCCTGAACTTATCTCTCCCTCCTATTCAGAACAGTCTGCTGTTCTGCCATGCCTCCACACTGCCCAGCTCCCAACCCTGGTGTGCAGATCATTCTAGCGCTTGGCTGGTACAGGAACTGAGGCCCAGCCCTTTCTGGGCTGTTTCCCCATCCCTCCGCCAGTAGGGATCCCAAACCCAACTCAAGAAGTCCTTCCAGTTGTTCCTGGGGCAGCCCATCTCGCAACCCCAAAGCCAAAAGCTCTGTTCCTCCCTGACCCAGGCTGCGGTTCCTCCCAAGTAAATTCCCTTCTAATCTACCCAACCCAGCCCACTGCGCATGCACCAGAAAGCCTCCCCAAACATTCATACTCCACTCTCCCTGGCCCCAGGTCCCAACCCAACCTGCTCTGCTCCACCACAAGCCTCCAAGAGAAAGGGCTTTCCTGGGCTTTCTCCCCTCTCCCAGAGGCCGTGTGCACAGCTGGGACTCAACCCCAGGTCCTGGAGAGATCCAGCCATCCAGGAAATCCAGATGCTGTGGCCAGAGCTTAACAAATGTTTGTGGAATTTAAAATGAAGTGAGGAGACCGGCCACTCCAAGCTTGGTCAAAGAGACTCTCTCATCTCCCTATCCACTTCCCTCAACTCCCACCCCCAAACACACACACAGCTGGTTCTGAAGTCTTGCCTGAGAGCTTCCTGCCAGGGGCCCAGCAGCAGCAGAGCCGTGCCCCCCAGACTCAGAAGCTCCTGCCCAGAGCATCCCTCTCCTGCCAGGAGAGGCCCCACCCCCCTGGACCGGCTGCCCAACTTTCCCTCCCTCCTCCTCCTCCAAGATCTTTCCATAAACACCAGTGGCCCCAGGGCAGGAAAAGTCCCCCCTCAACAAGGACTGCAGCTGTCGCTGGGGGCCCCAGGGAGTCAGGGTGGGCAGAGAAGAGAATGGGTGTCACTTTCCGCCCTCTTCCAAGCTGACCACAGCTGGACTGTCATGACAAGCCAGAAGTCAGGCCTCTTGCTGACCCTCCAACCTTGTGTATCCACCTCACTTATCTGCTCCTGGGGATGGGTGAGACTCCCCCTCCCCCCTCGACCCCTCTGCCACCACCACAGATGAGGAGGCTCGTCCAAGCCCCGCTGCTTCAAAGTCGCACGAGGCAAGACTTGAACTCGCTTCCCTTCCCCTCCTTTCCTCCTCCTGGAGGTGCCCAGGCCAGGATTTGGGGAAGGGGTGCAGGGAGGGCGAGGCTCCGTGCTCCACAGGCTGGGGATGACCCCAGGTGAGGCAGGTCTGTTACCTGTCCTTCCAGGTGGACCTGAAAATCCTGAATGAATGAAGCCAGGACTCCAGAGGAATCACCATCCCCTGCCACACTAGAGCGCTGGGAACTAGTCACAAAGGAAGGCCTTCCCTCAGTCTAACTTTAATCCCACATGCTTTCATGTGTCCAGTGAAGGACACGCTGTACCATAAACCATCAAGAGAGAGACCTGGGGAGATGCAGACACTGAGTGTAAAGTGTCTGGAGTCCCCACACCCAGCACAGGGCCGGGCACCAAGCAGGTGCTGGATGAAGATACATGGGAGAGTGCCTGCTCTTCACAGTGTGTCCTTGGGCAGATACCCTGTGTCCTGTGGGCCTCATTTTTCAGTGTTTTCCAGGAAGGAGAGGGGACAGACAGGCTCTAAGGAAACCTCCCTCTCTTTCTCTCTTCTTCTCAACTCTGGATAAAGCCAACTCATCTCCAAACATCTCGATTCCTTGCATCAACATGATCCCCGCCCCCCATCAGCAGAGAACTGGGCAGCTTGCCCTGAGTCTTTAAGCCACCCCAGAGGTGGGGCTGATCAGCAAGCTCATAGTACACACATTCCCACCAATGAGGACAGTCTGGGGCCGCCTGGTTTCAGAACTTTCTGAGGATTCAGCAAGGAAGCGTTCCCCAGCCCAGAAGTCAGGATTTCAGGCAGAGTGAGGGAACACCAAGTTCTCAGGAGGCAGAGGCACCAGGCAGCAAGAGGGCCCATTAAAGAGGCTGTACTGAAATTCCATAAGAATAATATTTAGAGAAGTTCCAGGGAGTTGGCAGCCAAAGAGAAAGAAAGAGCCCTGAGCAGCCCAGACATGGGCCCCAGCCCCTACATGCAGCGAGGGCAGCAGCCAGTGGCCAGGGACCATCGCACCAGGCCCCGGCAGCCGGAAGAGCCCAGCTGGAAAGGAAGCCCCCTCCCAACCCACAGCCCCAGCTGGTGCTGCAGATAGGAGGAGGCAGGCTGCAGGAAGCCTGCCCCATGTGCCAGGGTTAGCTGGCCTCAGGCCGCTCCGCCTGGCACAGAGCTCCGGTTAGGTCATGCCCCATCCCTAGCCAAGGAGGGAGCACTCAGCCAAGTCCGGGAGCTGGAAGGGATGAACTTGAGCATCGAGGATACCCCAGCACAGACCTGTCCTCTGAGCCGGACTCCACCTCCCATCACAAGAGAGGCAGAAGCAGCATCCTCCCCGCCACCTGCCCCCAGGTAAGCCCTCATCTCCTGGGGGATCAGCCTTTGCTGCCACTCTGGGGACTAGACACAGGGTTTGGCTTTTCAGGGCAGATGCCTCTCCTAAGTGTCCGGGCACTTTGGACCTCAGTTAACCCAGAGACTTGGCGATGGGAAGGCAGCAAAGCCTTCAGCCCACCCCCAACCTGTCTTCCACCCTGTCCTGCAGCAGCCTCCTTCATGGTATCCCAGCCTCCAGTCTCACCTCCAAGTCATCCACTCCGTCTCACTCCCCTGCTCCCAGGGGGATATCCTGAGACCCAAGTCCCACTTCTCACTCCGCATCCAAAGGCCCATGTCCGCCAACACCTGCCTCTGTCCTATGGCTTCCTGTGCCTGTCCGCTCCCATCACTCAGACCTTTAGGCTTCTGCTCATACCCTGGCTTCTGCCTGGAAAAGCCCTTCCAGAGTTTGAGAGTAAAACCTCACCGTTTTACCTCCCACTCACCACCTCCTCTAGGGTCCAGGTCAAATGTCATCACCTCCAAGAAGCCTCCTGCAACTCCTCACCCCCGAGCCCCACACACCCCTGAGCTTCCCTCAGTCATGGCCATGACCCCCTTCATGGCAGTCTGTGGGCATTTCTGTCTCCTCCATCAGCCTGTGAGCTCCTCCCAGCTCAGCCTCCAGGCTCCAGCCAAGGCCTGGCAGAAAGCAATCCCCTGGGAATGTTTGTGGCGTGAAAAACACAATTCTGTTTAAACATTTACAATATAAAGATAAGCAGAAAAGGCTAAATGCAAACGGGTACAACCATGGCTCACTAAGCACTGGCGAACAGACACAGGAGGACAGGAAAGGTGAGCCTTGGGGCCCTGGGGGCCTGGATGGGGCTGAATGGGGCCTCAGAGGAACTGCCGGGCTGGTCTAGGAGCTAACGCAACAGGCCAGTAGGATGGCGTGGTCAGCCCTGCCTCTGCTACCGGGTCAGTTCTGCCTCTGATGTCAGCGGACTCAAATGGCTCACCCCTCTGGGCCTCAGAGTTCCCTTCCGTAGAATGGGACTAACGTCTCCCTGGCAGGGCTGCTGTGAACAACAACAACAGAGATGCCCACAGCTGGGTTTTGTAAACTGTAACGTGCTGGCCACAGGAGTCTTCTTCCTCGTCTTCCGATAAACTAGACCTCTACACGTGCCCAAACTCTTGCCTAAAGCATGCTTTCCTTGGCTTCCCCAAATGCCCCGCACTCAAACCCCCTCCTCCAGGAAGCCTGGTCTGATTCCCAGTCCACAGAGATGTTCTTCCCCTCTCCTCTGAGCACCGAATTCTTTCTCCTCTGAGCATCACAACAGAAGGCTCAGATCACTCCCCATCCTCTCCTGCCCCTATTTTGCAGATGAGAAATGGAGACCCTGGGGAGGTCTCACATAGTTTGGTGAAGCTCTGTCCAGACCTTGCATGTGCGTGCGTGCGCGCGCGCGCGTGCACACACACACACACACACACACACACACACACACAGAAACTGCGTGGGGACGGAGGCTATGGGAAGGAAGAGCTGTATTCCTCCACCTGGAACCTCGCACATGCATGGTGTCAGGCAGGGGAATTCTCCAGGATCAGACTTTCCCGGTCATCTTTGGGGTGAAGAAACCGGGTCCATTGGCAGGGAGAGATGAGGGCAGGGAGGACTCTGCAGAAAGACGCTGCAAAACGCCTAGAAAGTTCCAGCCCTGAGTCCACCGTGTTCTGGGTGAGCTTGAGGGTGCTATGGCCCCAACCTGAGCCTCCCTTAACTCATCGGGCAGTGGGGGCCTCCTCGGTGAAGATTCAGTCTCCAGAGGAAGCAGCTCAGCCCTGTACGTGTGTTTCCCCCTCCGCTCTCTCCGGAATGGCGGGTGTACCCGGGGTCCTCACCCAGGGAGATCGTCTCCACCGGGGCTGGGAATCTGGACAGGTCCTGAAGTTAGAGGCTAAAAGAAGACGCGCCAGCCTGCTTTCCCCTGGCGCCTGCGGCTTCCTCCGAAAGGGGCCCGCAGGGGGAAAAGCGAGGATTGTTGGGGACCGAGTCGGCTAGGACCGCTGGGGTCCCAGAACAGGTGAGGGGGCCTGGAGAGACGCGGTCCCTTTTCCCAACGCCGCCGAAGATCCCAGTCTGCCCTTTCCCCCGCAAAAAGAACCCCGTGGGGACCTAGCCCAGGCCACATCCCCGGGGGTCTGCAGAGAGCCCCCATCCCACCGACAGACAGCCCCCTCCCCCCTCCCAGGCACTGTGAGCTGAAAGGGGAAGCTGGGCGGGCGGGAGGGGAGAGGGGGGTGTGGGGTGCCGGGCCAGGGACGCAGGACCGGGGCTCTTCGGGGACAGGAAAGAGGCTGCCTACCTGGCGCGGGCGCCCCTGGGTCCGCTGAGAAGACGGGGGATGGCGACAGCAGCAGGAGAAGCAGCGGGAATCGGAACGAGATACTCTGCCCTGCGAAGGGAGAGAGTTGAAGGGCTGAGCCTGACATTCAAAGCCCCACGGGGAGGCCACAGAGGAAAACGGTGGCACCGGGGCCGGACTTACGGCTCATGGTGCAGGGTGGCCGTTGCGTGCTGGAGACAGACTCGGGCTCCTGGAGTGCGTCTCTAACTCTGCCCGGGAGCTTCGGCCCCTCGGGCCCGCCCCCTCCCTACCCATTCCCTGGCTCCACCTCTCCAGCCAGCTGTCACCTCCGCCGCCTCCCACTTACTTCCTTGGCTCTGCCTCCAGCCAAGACATTTTATTAATTATTCTGTGACAGGCCAGGCCACTAAGGTGGGTTTTTCACCCGCGATCTTTGAGACACTTGAGCTTTTAAAACCCAGTAGCCCCAGAATTGTGTCCATTTGGTAAGATAGGAAACTGAGGACCAGAGGTGACGTGCAGTGCCGAGACCAGCTGGGGCTTCAGGGCAGAGCTGGGGGTATCTCAAACTAGAAACTGCTGCTGAGAACCACATACCCTTCCCCTACCCCCACCCCAAGTGGAAGGAGGCTGGAAAAAGAGCAGTCCAGGCTGGTCTTCACATAACATCCTGGATGAGAAATGCACTACCCCCAGATCCCCACGGGCTGAAAGCCTGCCCTCCAAGGCCACCTGCCACTGCCTGAACCTCTACCGCCAGAAGGAAGAGCACAGGTTGCAAGTCCAGGAGACCTAATTCAAATCGAGATGCTACAGCTTACTAACTGAGCCACCTTGGACCGGGTACTTAACCTCTCTGGTCCTCAGTATTCTCGTCTCTGAGGCAAGGATGCTATTACAATAAAACTCAACCCAGAGGATGGTTTTAAGTTTCCATGAGGTCATGCACACAAACTTCCTGATGCAGTGCGTAGCACAGAGAAGGTGACCCGTGACCAGGAAGCATTCTTTTCAAAGATCTCCTGACTCAGGCTCCAGGGTGGACGTTCCACCAGTCGCACACCCACTGCCTACTTTATAGAGTCCCAGCATCCAGCTCCTCTTTTTTGTAGCTGGGGGAACCGATCTTAGAAGAGGGGGCTGCACCCTGGGTCCCACAGAGTCTCCTGGTCCCCATGTCCACAGATTTTCTCCCTCAGTTTCCCCACCATACCCAGCCATCCTGTGAGCCCCAGATCCCGGAAGGCCAGGAGGGAGGGCTCAAAGGTCTGTATGCAGGCTCCCAGACATCTCTGGGTGCGGAGAGAGAAGCATGGGAGAAGTGAGGCCTGCTGCAGAGGCCACCCGAGCTGTTCCCTTGCTCCAGTGGGACAAAAGCCAGCTGCCCCAGAGAGACACAGCAAGCAAATGCCAGGGCAAATGCCAGAGGGAGTGGAGCCAGTAGAGGGCCTGGGGCCCTGGGGTGCTGGGGCATCTGGGTCCCCCACCCAGATCCAGAGCCCCCAATAACTACCCAGAGGGGGCGAGGAGACATGAAACTTGGGCTATCAGTCAGAGGAATGGGATTAGGGTGAGATTTGGGGGTCCAGTTGCCCAAAGAAAAGGGGGGGGTGGTTTCTGTGATGAAGAAAGAAGAGCTTGATGAAGCCCCATCTCCACTCAGGTCCTCCCTCCCTTCAGGCCAGGAGCACAGCCAGTTCCCCGGCCTGTACCTCCTGTTGACTCCTCACTCCCAAGCCACCCTCCGGAACTCAGAGGAACAGCACTTGTGTGGCCCTGGCACTGAGAGAAAGAACCTGGGTGTCAGAGATCCAAGTTCAAGTTCTCTTCCCCCGGTTTGACCTCAGACAAGTGTCGGCACCTCTCTGGGCCTCTGGTTCCCCATTTGAACGATGTAAAGTAGATGGTTTCTGAGAAGAGGCGTGGAGGGATTCCGCCCTCACTGTGGCCAGGCTGTGTGACCGGAGCTGGAGGTCTTGAGAAGGATGCAGTGAAGGAGACACCATAGGCAGGATGGCAGATAGGTGCCCAGGCAGCCCCCCAGGGACAGGACCACACCGAAAGGGGGTGAGGGGGCGAGGAAGATGAGAGAGAAGGCGGCAAGAGCACGGTGATTGATTGGCACTGGAGCTTCAGGGAAAGAGAGATGTGAAGGAGAAGGCTTGGTTCCTGGCATGATGCTGGTGATAACACCCAGGGAGGGAACCAGGGCTGGGGAGCGGCTCTGGCAGGTGGCATTCACATCCAAATCTGGACTCGCTGTGTTTGACGCATGTCTGTAGCAGAGCCTGCAGGCAGCTAGATACGGGGTGGGGGAAGGGGATGTCCCAGGCAGTCCTCACCCCAACCCTGGAAAGGCCATAGCTGTTTTACTCCACAGCCTGTAACGTCCACATCTCGGGGGTTTCCTTAACCCTCACGATGGTGAACGTCTGTTCACTGTGCAAGGACCGGCTCTGCGTCCCCAGGGAAGCATCTTCTGACACACCTCCTCCTCTTTCTGTCCTCTGAGGACTCTCCAGGGCAGCCTCTGGTCAGAGCAGGCAGCACGCTGGCTCCTGTGGGCCCTTTCTGCCCCTTATTAGGCTGCGGGCATCTTGGTCACGCTCATATCCCCAGGGCTAAACACAAGACCTGAGGCAGAGAAGGCGTCCACCAACGCAGGCTTATGAATGAGCGTCTGAGCGGTTGAATCTGTGAAAAAATATGGACCTTCTGTGAATGAGTAAGGGTCCAGGGCTAGCCTCATCGAGGTGACTGCAACCCCATCTGTCTGCTGTGACAACGACCGCAAGTGTCAGTACTCTGCCTCAGTTTCTCTGACTCTCCCAGCTGAGCCCATGGCGGGCACCCTCAACAGTCTCACAGGCCCAGCTCCACCCCAGGCCCTGAGACCCTCCCAGCTCAGGTGGCAAGGACCTCTTTCCCTATTCCCCACCTCGGACATGGGGTGGGGTTTCACTCTACTTAGCCCCACCCCAGGCTCCACCCCGATCACACACTCTTCCTGGAGACTCTACTGGAATCCCTAGTGACGACCTGGATTTTAAAGCTCCTGGAGGGGTCTCACCCCAGATGGGTCCCACCCACTATTTGGAAATCCAGAGCTGACTCTTACCTGAATCACTCAGGGGCCCAGCCCCGCCCAGCCCCACCTCCGGAGTCAGCTTCTCAGTCAGGTGGGAAAGCTCTGGAATCAACCCAACATCTCTTCAGATTCCCCTCCCCATTCCTCATGAGCTTTCAGGGTGACCTGAGGCAGCCAACTGCCCTTCTTGGGCGTCAGTTTCCCCATCTGTAAAATGGAGTTCATAATTCCATTCTTGTAAGAGTTATTGTACCTTACAAGACTCTTGCTCCTTGGAAGGAAAAACAAACCTAGACAGCCTGGCCACATTAAAAAGCAGAGATGTCACTTTGCCAACAAAGGTCCATATAGTCAAAGCTATGGTTTTTCCAGTAGTCATGTATGGATGTGAGAGCTGGACCATAAAGAAGGCTGACCGTCAAAGAATGGATGCTTTTGAATTGTGGTGGTGGAAGACTCTTGAGAGCCCCTTGGACTGCAAGGCGATCAAACCAATCAGTCCCAAAGAAAGTCAACCCTGAATATTCATTGGAAGGACTGATGCTGAAGCTCCAATACTTTGGCCACCTGATGCAAAGAGCCAACTCATTGGAAAAGACCCTGATGCTGGGAAAGATCAAAGGCAGGAGGAGAAGGGGATGACAGAGGATGAGATGGTTAGATAGCATCGCCGACTCAATGGACATGAATTTGAGTAAACTGTAGGAGAAAGTTTACTCCTATAAAGGAGGACAGGAAAGCCTGGCGTGCTGCAGTCAATGAGGTCACAGAGTCAGACACAATTCAGTAACTGAACAACAAAGAGTTACTGTGAAGACAAGACATGATGATGTGTGTGATTCTGAGCCATATTATAGGCATGACCAGCCTCCAGCAGGAACCTTCGTTACCTGCAGGAATTCATGATCTGCTCTCCCTAACATTCCCTACCTGAGCAGGAGGGTTTCATGCAAAACTCTCTGCCTCTTCTTTACCTGCTCAGTGCCAGCCTGGGGTTGGGCATCAGTGGTAACAATAATGATTGTTAATATTTCAAGTCCCTCCTGCGGGCCAGGCAGAGTACCACATATTTCACATGGGCTATCATGTGTCAATTTCCCAACAGCCCTACAAAAAAATGATGACCTTCGTTTTACAGGGAAAGAAACCGAGGCCCAGAAAGCTGACATGGTTTGCCCAAGGTTGCACAACTAGTAAGGGTTAGGTTTCAAGACCCAATCCCAGCCAGTGTTTGGAGTCAGTTAAAAGGAGACAGAAATTGGATGGCATAGAGGCAGGGGGAGGCTAGGCGGTCCAATTTTAGCAGCCGAGTCCAGCTGAAAAGCTAAAAACTGAGAATCACAAAATGTTTTCACATTCCTCTCATCCAAATTTTCACAGCCGCTCCGAAAGGAAAATAGCATTATCCCCATGATGCAAAAGAGGAAACCGAGATGCAAAGATTTCCCTCGATCGTGCAGTGAGGCAGGCATGCTAAGGGGTTTTGGTGTAATGTCTCCTTCATAATTATAACATCTCCCTAAGATCGATTCTCTACTTGTCCCCATGTTCATAAACAGGAAAACTGACCGCTAAAGGCCACAGACTAGTAGCTGGCAGAGCTGGAATCGAAGCCTCCCTGGTCTGTTTGCTGTCAAGCTGACAAGGTAACTCCCTGCTGCACCCCATTCTGGGCTCTCTTGGATCCCAAGTCCTGACTCTTTAAAACAAACATCCCCATCCAGGCAGAGGCAGGGCCAAGAAGGCAGATAAACAAGCAGGAGGTTGGTGAGTGGAGAGTCCTCAGGCTCGTCTGGGGAGTTTCCACTGCAGAGTCCCCTGTCCTACGGACCTCACTACTAGGCAGCTGGCGCCACCTGATGAGTAATCTTCGAGGATCAGACATCAGCTCCTGGGATCTGGGGGCCCAACCACCTGTGATGGAAGAGCTGGAGGGGCTGGGAAAGAGCCGTTGTCTTGTGAAGATACAATAAATGCTCCAGAGGTTGCTGGGCTGCAAAGTGTCAGTCTCTGCATCCCCCTCCTTCTCCATCAGAACTGAAGAAGGAGAAGCAGTTTCCATGATCCTGCTGTGGCAGTGAAGTGCTCTCCTAACTGCTCAGCACCTTCAGTAGTTCTCACGGCCCCAGCCTTTGACCTGGCCGTCAAGTCTCAGCTGAGCAGCAGGATATCATAGAAAGAGCCCTGGAGTGGAGGTCCAGAAGGTGCGGTCCCCAGACAAGTCACTCTTCTCCCTCCTGGACCTCAGTTTCCCAACTTACTAAATAACCTTCCCTGGTGGTCCAGTGATTAAGACTTTGTCTTCCAATGCAGGGGGTGCAGGTTCAAACCCCGGCTGGGGAGCTGGGACCGTACATACTTCACCACCAAAAGGCCAAAACATAAGACAGAAGCCATATTGGAACAAACTCAATAGAGACTTTTTCCACAATGGCTCAAGAAAATATTTTTTAAATAAATAACTAAGCCTGTTGAATTAGATGTGCTGAAGGAGGGAAATGGGGTCTCAGAGTCAGGCGGCACTGGATATGGAATCCGGCTTCCATATTCAATATTGCAGCCAGCCATGTGTCATTTCTGAGGCTCAGTTTCCTCATCTGGAAATAAGGGCCGTAACAATACTTATTTCCTGGGAGCACTGCGAAGATAAGACTGCTCAGCTCAATCCCTTGCACTTGAGAGATACTTGGTAAATGATCGTTACTGGCTGAATTATTATTGGTGTTGTCATTCATTACTGTTCAGTTGCACAGTGTGCAACCCTTTGCGATCCCAAGGACTGCCACAGGCCAGACTTCCCTATCCTTCACCATCTCCCAGTCTTTGCTCAAACTCACGTTCACTGAGTCGGTGATGCCATCCAACCATCTCATCCTCTGTCGTCCCCTCTCCTCCTGCCCTCACTCTTTCCCAGCATCAGGGTCTTTTCCAATGAGTCGGCTCTTTGCATCAAGTGGCCAAAGTATTGGAGCTTCAGCAATTATCAGTATTGGTATGAAATAATTAATATTAATTAATAATTAATAATAATGAGTTTGATTCAATCAGTGTGGTCCTGCATGTGAAGAAAGCTTGTTCTGGACACCAGAAAGAATTTAAGAAAGAATGGTTGCAGGCAGGTGCTCACCTAGGGTACTAGGAATGCATTTGGCTACCTACAGCAAAGCTCCAAACATGGAAGCTTAAACAAACAAATACAAAAAAACAAAAAGAGGATTCTTCCAGAATCTTCTGGTGTAGAGGCGACATCGCCCAGGCCCCTTGGCTGCCGGGGAAGGCCAGGCTCTTTCCATCTTTCTGTTCCATCACTCTCAGAATGTGTGGTGTCCTCCAGTCTGAGTTCCAGCTGAGCTCCACCAGCACCTCCTTCCCCAGAACTGTGCCGCATGACCTCACTTGCTGGCAAAGGAGATGGGGAACTTGAGTTTGGGGGATTAGGCAGGAAGGGACCCCAGGTTGGAAATGGAGATTGGGCCCACTGTGTCTGCCAGATTCAGAGGAGTCTTTCCGGTGTGGGTTGTGGTTTCTGATGTGTGACTTCTCTGGAGAACCCAGGAACAGCTGTGTGCTGCTGACTCCAGAGGTGAGAAGGCCTTGCTAGTCCCAGGAGAGGGCCAGAGACTTGCAGCACCACAGCCGGTCAGAGCCCGGAGCTGCCTGAGCGAAGGTCCAGCCCAGCTCAGCTCAGGGTCAGACTCGGAGGCTCAGAGCAAGGCAAGGGCTTGCCCAAACAGGCCGGGTCTCTTTCCTCTGTGTCCTACGGCTTCGCGTAAAATGACCAACCTGGGAATAAGTCATCTATGGAAGTAGGGCCCCAGTGCAAAGACACCTCTTCCTCCGAAGGTCTGCCTCCAATAAACTGAAAATGCAGGGAGCAAGAATTCACACTTCCAAACAACTCTTCAGGACCGATTCATCACTGGTGTGGAATGTGTGTTCCTGCCTTAGCACCTCAGTTAATAACTCATGGTCATTTGGCCACGTGCAGTTTAGAAAAACATTTTCATCATCTTCTCTTTTGATCCACACATAAACCTTTTGACATAGATGGTTTAGCCCCTGAATAAATCAGGATTATTTCTATGACAAGTGACTCACACTCAACTCCAACTGGTTTTGGCAAAAGAAGTGTTGGTTCCCAGGCTGAAAAACTGGGGACAGGAATGGCTGCACCCATGTTCCAAGTTTCTCCTCTCTCTCTGTATACCCCTGTCTCCATCTCTCTCTCTTTCTCTCTCTCTTTCTAATCTATTTTTCCCTCCTCTAGTTGACTTCACTCTCAGGCAGATGCTCCCCAAGCTCTGGGGCAGCTCCAGGCTTACAGGGTCCTAGTGACCCAATCCCAAATGAAAAGAGGATGTCTCTTTCCTGGATACTTCTGGTTGCTCCAGCTCAGCTCCCATGCCCATCCCTGAACCAAATGCTGTGGGCAGGAGGATGGGATGTCCTGATTCTTACCGGCCAGTCCTAGAGCAGGTGCCCATGTGAACTGAGAAGGAGAGAGGGACACTCCCCAGAAGAAAATTATGTACAAAAGAGGGAAGGGACGCAGGACAGGCAGAGGCAACCAATATCCACCAGCATTCCGCTTCCCCATCTGCCAAACGAGAAAGCCAAGGCTCAGAGCAGTAAGTGGGTTTTACCTGAAACCTCAGAGCTGGCAAGAGAGGCTCTCTTGCCTTTGGCCATGAGCCTGGATGGAGAGAAGAAGGAAAGGTTATGGGGATGAAAAGTCCCCTGCCTTTCTGGAGCCTGGCAGGCTTCAGAGCCGACCAGAGTGGGAGGGAAAAGGATATGGACGGGATGCTGGAATCCAAAGCTGCTTCTCCTCGATACTTCCTGGTGTGTTCTTGAACAGGAAAGGATATTTGTGTTTGCTGAACAACCAGAGCATGTCAGATACATCTGGGCACTTCGCAGACCATGTTTGCCAGAGTTGAGGCTCACAGAGATGAAGCAACTTCAGTCGAAGTCACAAAGTCTTGGAATCGCAGCGCTGGGACTCAATCCAGGTCGGGAATGACTCCAAAGCCAGCACTGTTTTCTTGAGTGGTTTCTCAATGGGGCTCCATTGACCTTTTGTGTAGGATTTTTCCCCCACACAGGGCAGGAAGTTTAGCTGGCTAATAGTAAGCTCAGTCATGGCAGCAACCAAAAATTGTTCAGTGCATTTCTAACCTCCCCTCCACCTCCAGGAGATTACATCGGCCTCTGGCTGAGAACCATAACACCACACTGACCAAGCCTGGGGCTTTTCTGTCGCCTCAGGACTGGACACAGAGAAAGTACTTAGTAAACGTCTGATGAATGAATGAATGAAATATTCTGGAGTCAAATAAGAGTAGGTGTGAAACCCAGCTCTACCACTTCCTAGCCATATGGTGTTAAGCCAGTGACTTAACCCTTCTGTGCCTCGGTTTCCTCATGTGCAAGATGGGGAGAACACTAGCACCATATTTATAGGGTTGTTATGAGGATTCAACGAGTTAATTCTTAGAAAATGCTTAGGTCATTGCCTGACATTTAAGCTCTGTAATCAGTGTTTCTTAAATAAATGAACCCGATAAATGTGTCAATGAATGAATGACTACTGCTCATACGCACACACACAATCAGGATGCAGTGTGCAAACACTTGCATATTTGTTATCTCATTTGATTGTCTCCCTTACCCTTAAAGGAAGGTTATGCACATTTTACAGATGAAAAACCTCGCTCAAGAGTTGGGGTGATTTGGCTAGAGTCTCCCAGTTGTTAACCGCAGCTCCAGAATTTCAAACTCTGGCTTCTCTGACTTTTCCATCCCCTGCAAATACGTGGCATTTTGACACCACGAATGATGCGTGAGGGCTCTTCCAAGGGCCTGGACAGGGAATGGCCATCCTGATTCCCCGGCAATAAAGAACCAATTTCTCATCCATCCCACCTAGGGCTCTCTCACGGGGCTTCCCTTGCTCTGTGGGGTGTGTGTAGATGTGTGTGCGCGTGCGCACATGCGCATGTGAGTCACCAATGGGTTGGGATCGAGGAGGCCCAGCCCTGCGGCCAGGACCACAGGACCACAAGAAAGAGCTGAGCGGTGAGTGGGAACTGGCCAGCCGTCTGCCCACAGGCCCCCACTCTGAGGTGAGAAGCCCTGGCTCTAGAGACACCTCAGAGCCCCCAAGCCTAAGCCCTTAGGACAAGAACTAGGTGTCTCCCAGGGTACCTGGGACCCAGCACACAGGGCCAGACTCCCTGCTCTGTGATTCCCTTCAGGTGCACTGCATCCATCCCACAAACCCTCATGAGATGGCATCTTGGCAAACCTCCAGACGGTCTGCTGGAGACTTCCACTTTTAGGGAGCTCTCAGAGGATGGGTGAGCCTCCGAGGAGTAGAAGACAGAGGATGTGGTACTCCTGGGGATGCACACACATTCACACAATGAGGGTCCCTTCTTCCCAGGCCAAGATTTAAGTCACAGCTGTAGTGGGCCTCCGCCACAGTGGAAGCATAGAGCGGCAGAAAAACGGAGAAACTCTGATGGCCCACACCTCAGCCCCCTCCCCTCAGCAGCTCTCTCCTTGCTGGTATCTCAGGCCGCCTCCTTTCCCTGGAAGCATAATTTAGATTATGCTGGATCAAGACTCCTCCTCACTCCTGTCCACTGGGACTCTCCAACTTTCTTATCCAGACCAACCCAACCTATTTCAGCTCAACCCACCTCAGTTCTCCTAAATTCAACTCATCCACCCAACTCAACTTCTTTCCACCCAACCCACCCAAATCTGGCCCTGCCAAATGCAACCAAACTCCACTCCACTCAGCCGCAAGCAACCCATCTCCACACAACCCAACTCAGCTTAACTCAACTAAATTCCATTCAAGGAACATCGGCTCAACTCAGGGCCACTCAGCCAAACTGCGCTCCATTCAATCCAACCAAACTAAATTTTGTTCAACCAACTCACCCCAGCACGACATAACACAACTCTATTCCACCCAAACCAAACTCAATACACTCAACCCAGCTCAATTCAGCCCAACTAAACCCATCCCTACCCAGCTCTGTTCTTGTTTTGCTTTCCCCCCTTCTGCCAGACACTAAATACTTGCTTCCTAATCCTGCCCTTTTGGCAGATTCCCTGTCCTTCCCCAAACAGTGAGACACCGAGTCAGTACCTGACCTAAAAAGAAGATGGGGAACGTTTCCTTTGGATTTTCCACCTCCTTTCTTTCCTCCCAACACTAACCATGTCCCTTCACTGATAACAAGCTTCACTCATCTCTGACTTCCCACCACTTGCCCTTACCCTTTCATGAAAGCCCAAGGCCACGAAGCCTCAGAGGCCTCAGCCTACGGGGCCTCTCATCTCTGCATACATTACCCCCAGGGAGGTGGGTCTGGGGGACATTTAGATTGGGCAGCCGGGAGGGTCCCAGCCCCAGAGGAAATTTGATGGGCAGAAGTAGGACCACCAGACCTGAGCACCTTGCAGGCAAAAAGGATCTGGCTTTTGCAGAGCCCCAGGGGGCAGAAGGCTCTGCGACTGGCTTCCCTGCCGCATCCACCTGGCCCTTTTCCACTCCTGGAAGGCCCTGCCTTCCTTTCCCTGCCTTACCGCTCAGTCCTCACTCATCTCTATCTCTTCCTCTCTCTTGGTCATTATCTCCGTGTGTGAGTGGCCCTGTTGCTTCTTCTCCATCTTGGACACTCTCTTCCTCTTTTGCTCTCTCACGTGGTTAATCTTCTTCTTGCCGACCCTCCTCCCATCTCTGTCTCTGTCTCTGGTACAATCAGCTTCATGTTCGATGCTCTGGCTGGGGAGTTCACTTCTCCCTCCCTCTCCTCTGCCTCTTTCTGATGGGGAAACCCACAGTCACCCAGGGACGGCCTGGGAACCTCTCTGGCTGCAGAGTCAGGCCTGAGGCCACCTGCGCCTGCGCTGAATCTACTTCCCTCAGAAGGAAGGAAAGCACAACTCTACACCCTAGAACCTAGAAGGGGCTTTCGGCCCATCTTCCCATTTTATGAATGGGAAAACGGAGCCCCAGAGGCTGCAGGGGCAAAGCCTAAGATCATTCAGAGGTAACAGAGTGAGAACGAGGCCCTCCTGAGCTGGAGACCCCAGACTCTGAACCTACAGGAAGAAGGCGGGGAGGCCAGACTGGCTGAGAGGTGGGTGGGAGAACAGTTGCCTCCACCCTGGAAGCTGTCTCCAGCACCGAGAGGATTCTGTCCCTTCCCAAAGCATCTCAGAGTGGTGCCTCCCTGTCTGTCTGTCTAACTCTTAGCAAAGTGTATTCTCTGAGTGGGGTGGGGAAGAAAGGAGACAAGAGGCAACCTGGTTGCCCCTCCAATGAGGGTCACTTATCACTGACCCTGACCTTTCCCATCTCTTGAGGTCAGGACCCAGCCCTGCACAAAAGCACACTTCTGAAAGCACGACGGGGAAGGCGTCACGGGCCCAGGGGAAAGGAGGAAGCTGGGCTTTGGCCTCCAGCAACAGAGCCGCAGCCTGTGAGGGTCAGTGCGGGGGTTTCAGCCAGACCGAAGCTAGAATCCAGCCACTGAGGCGCAGCTCCCCCAAACCACCCTGGTCCCGGGGAAGGGTGAGCATGCAGGCCCAGCGCCAGGAGGGTATTCCTCCCTGCCTCCACCCCCACACACACCCCCTCCAGCCTCCTGGTCAGCCCAGGCTCCAGCAGGAACCAAGCCAGGGCCGGCCAGTGAGACGGCCTTGCCCCAGCCCAGAAGGCAGGCCCCAGCTCTCTCCTCCTTGGCTGGGACTGGCTGCACCTCTAACTACTCTGAGATGCTCTCTCAGCACCTCTGAGTTCCTGGGCAGGCGCCAGCCTGCCTTCCTCAGAATTCTAGGGTGTCTGAAAATAGCAAGAAGAGAGGACTGTGGTCTGTGTGGTGGGCAGAGAGAAGCTGGGATGGGGCGGGATGGGGGCGGAGTGAGATTCTAGGCACAGGCACAGACGCCACTAGGACTGGCGCTGACCTGATCTCAAGTACCCTTCACCCCCTCCCATAAGCCCCGGCTTCCTGCTTTTCTGTAGAAAGGGCCCAGCCCTTCTTTCCACTGAACAGATCTGGAGATCCAGAGGGGGAAGCAGGGGACCCCGAAGACACAGAGCAGAAGCTGGGGCTCCTGGCCCTCGGTTCCCCGCCCTGTCCTCAGCAAGCTCTGGGGGTGGAGTTTGGGTTAGGCTCCTAGCTGCCTCATCTGCACAAGAGGCCCAGTTCAGGCGGTTCTCTCCTCGCCTGAGCTGTCGTAACCCCAGGAGAGCCCCAGTCCTCAGAACCCACAGCTGGGCCTGTCTAGCTCCCTCCCAGAGGCCCTGGGAAGGCAGGTCCCCTCCCTCCCTCTGCCTTTGCCTGGGCTGGCTCTTCCTTCCTCTTTTCCCCAGCACCCCTCTCCCCACCCCCACCCTGGGCCCCACAGAGCTGGGGAGAGGGGGAAACAGAGGGCGAATCTGAGGCCCTGCTGAGCCTCAGGGCTGGCCAGGTCCCCAGGGGCAAGCTCACTGAGCTGACCTCACACACTCCCACCCACCAGGCAGTCTGCATCTTGGAAGGTCCTGGGACAGTGTGATACCGAAGTCAGCTTCCCCAGCTCCCCGCTGGCCCTGCTGTCTTGGGATCTCGTGGCATGAGTTGCTTCCTCTGCCCGATGGGCCTCTTGCAGGTGGACCAGCTGCCACCACCTTCCCTGGCAGTTAAATTTCTTTAAAGAGGCTACAAGGGCCAGTTCCACCAAGAAGCATGAGTCCTGCCTCTGTTCTTACTGGTTGGGGGACCCGTGTGGCTGCCCTGTGTATCTCTTCCTTCGGTTGATCTTCGTCGGTACCCTTTCCCTGTAAGAAACCACAACCGTGAGTATCAGAGCTTTCGGTGAGCTGTGTGAGTCTTTGTAGTGAATGACCAGACCTGAGGGCACCACCCGAACTTGCTGTTGGTGTCAGAAGTGAGGCGGCCTCGTGTGCAGAGTGTGCCCTCTGACCTTGTAATTGGCCCCAGCTTACTGCAGCTTCGACCACTGACTCCTCACCGTAGCCCCCTGACGGAGGTCCTGTCATCGTGGAGGCTGTTTTACATGCTGGGAAACTAAGTCACCTGATCAAGGGTGCACAGTTGGCAAATGAGAAGCAGGTGAGATTTGAGAGCTGGCAGCCAAGCCCTGGTGGCTCAGTCAGTAAAGAATCTGTCTGCAGTGCAGGAGACTGGGGTTCGATCCCTGGGTTGGGAAGATCCCCTGGAGAGGGGATTGGAAACCCACTCCAGTATTCTTGCCTGGAGAGTTTCATGGACAGAGGACCCTGGCAGGCTACAGTTCATGTGGTGGAAAGACTCGGACACAACTGAGCCACTAACACACACACAGCCAAGCCCTGGTGGCTCAGTCAGTAAAGAATCTGCCTGCAATGCCGGAGATTGGGGTTTGATCCCTGGGTGGGGAAGATCCCCTGGAAAAGAAAATGGCAACTTGCTCAGTATTGCCTGGGAAATCCCATGGACAGAGAAGCCTGGAGGGCTACAGTCCATGGAGTCACAAAGAATCAGACACGACTTAGAAACTAAACAACAATGACAAATTCCAGCATTAGTGATCCTGGAGTCCCGAAGAGGTTAATGCCCCAGAACAGGGCTGACCCTGCCCCATGACACAGGGTCCCTTGTACACACCAGGACTACTGCTAGCTCCAGAGCCAAGGTGGCCCCCGCCCCTACCTCAGAGTTGCCACCAGGTGGCAGCAGAGGCCGTCTTTTTCCAGGAAGTCTGTTTAGCAGAGGAAGAGGTGAACCTCTCTGCTGGGGATGATGACCCACTGGGGAGACCTGGGGAAATGGACCTGCGGCCTCATCCAGCGCGCTATGAACCCGAATTCCTACAGGTACAGAGTCAAACAGCCCTGATCTAGGAGGCAGGAACCCTGGGTTCTAATACTGCCTGTGACCCACACCTGCTCCTCTCTGAGGCTCAGGTTCTCGTCTATAAAGAGTCCAAACCCTTCAGGAGAGCCAGAAGCTGGCAGAGGTACTTCTAAGCTCCTCTCTGGCTTTCTACCCCTAATAGATGAGGCTCTCAAATATATCTGCAGAGGCAACATCTTTTTTTTTTTTTTTTAACAAAATCCTAAGTGCTCTTCACCCATCCCATGTACAGAGCAGAGATTTATACTGACCTGCTCTCGTTAGGGTGGAGGTTGGGGACCCTTACCAGATCACACAGAGGACCATCCAGGCCCCTCACCCTGGCAATCGAGGCCCTTTGCTCCCCCCCCTTCTGGTGTTTTCTTTCACTACTCTGCCCTTTTCCCCCTATTCTGTGGGATCCTACTGTGTGAAGGATCAGGACTGGCTACATAATTTGCAGGGGCCGGTGCAAAATGAAACAGTGGGCCCCTCGTTCAAAAATTGTTTAAAACTTCACAACGGTGACAGAAGAGCATTAAACCAAGCACATCCATGGGGCTGCTCATGAAGTCTGTGCACGGTGCAAGGTGTCTGAAATCCAGCCAGCCGGTGCCCACATGGGCGCTTTGTCTGCCAAGGAGATAGTCACCTTTTTCTTCACTTTCTGCTGTCAAGCTGGAGTCCAGCAAGGCCACATCCTCCCAGAAGGGAGCGCCTTTTCCAAAGTCACACAAACGTACCGTATTGGCCGGTAGCCACTCTGCCCAAATCCTCTGAGAATCATGACCCTGGCACATGAAACGTGCTCCTGGACTGCTTGTTGAATGAGAGAAGGGATCCAGAAGATGGACACAGGACACTGGAGGACAGAGATGAGAGCAAAGCCTGGCAAACAACTGGGGCCGATTAATGTTTGATGAATGAGTAAATGAATGACTCAGTGAATGCTGAAGACCAGACATATATCTAAGTAACAGCACTGTAGAATTATGAAGCTAAAAGAGACTGAGAAGTCAGCACATCTCAGGGTTTCAAACTATAGCATTCTTCAAAGATGTGAGTGAGTGAGTCAGAGCCGCTCAGTTGTGTCCAACTCTTTGCGACCCCTCTGTCCATGAGATTCTCCAGGCAAGAATACTGGAGTGGGTTTCCATTCCCTTCTCCAGGAGATCTTCCCGTCCCAGGGATTGAACCTGGGTCTCCCACATTGCAGGCAGAGTCTTTACCATCTGAACCACCAGGAAGCCCTTCAAAGGTGCAGGGGACTGCAGAGCTGTGCTGGGGACAACAGAAGGGCAGATGGCAAAAGCCAGGCACTCAGGGGTCAGGCCCCCTTCCCACCTTCCACCCTATTAGGACTCACATTCTGGGCTCCAGTGAAAGCTGTTGTTTGAAGAATTCTGCTGGCTCAGGAAAAGGCAAGAGACTTACCTATTGTCATACAACAGAGGCTGGAGAGAGGAGGCCAAAGAAGAGGGGTCAGAGATGTGAGGTCAGAGGTCACCTGGGAGCTCCCAGATGAGAGGCTAAGACAATCAGTGCCGGCAGGAGCATGAACTTCAGAAAGTGGAGCTTTGCTAGGATGGACCACATCTTGGGTCACAAATCAAGTTTCTGTAAATAAGAAAACTGAAATCACATCAAGCATCTTTTCTGACCACAACTCTCTGAGACTAGATGTCAATTACAGGGGGAAAAAAAAACTGTAAAAAACACAAACACACGGAGATTAAACAATACATTTCTAAATAACGAACAGGCTGCTGAAGAAATGTAAAAGGAAATAAAAACATTCCTAGAAACAAATGACAATGAAATCATGATCAGTCAAAACCTATGGAACGCGGCAAAAGCAGTTCTAAGAGGGAAGTTTATAGCAATACAGTCCTACCTCGAGAAACAAGAAAAATATTGAATAGACAACCCAACTTTATACCTAAAACAACTGGAAAAAAGAACAGAAAAACCCCAAAGTTAGGAAAAGGAAAGAAATCATCAAGATCACAGCAGAAATACATGAAAAAGAAATGAAGGAAACAATAGTAAAGATTAGTACAACTAAAAGCTGTTTCTTTGAGAAGACAAAAAAATTGACAAACCATTAGAAACTGGAGTCTTGTAACCAAAAAGTGAGATTAAAAGCCAGACACACCAGCTCAGAGCGGAAATTCAAGGTTGAGTACCAAGCTCAGAGGCCAAAGGGAAAGGTTTAATTCATTGCTTTTATTTATTGAGCACCTACTATGTCCCAGGTAGAGTTCCTGGCCCCAGAATACCACAGCCAACAAGACAAAGTCCCATGCCTCAACAAGGATCACATTTGGGGTTGGGGGGTGGGAGGTGGAGAAGAAATAAACATTATTATAAGAAAACATAGAAACCCACCAAGTAGAGAGAGAGAAATGATATGAAGAAAATTCGACAGAGTGACAGAGACTGCCTGTAAGTGGGCTAGTTCTTATAGGGTGGTCAGGGAGGGCCTCCCTGAGGAGGTGACATTTGAGCTGAGCTCTGAATGAGCTGGGCCTGCTTGGGAGGAGGGGGTGGAGTTGCGGAGTCACCAGCCTAGAGAGCCTGCAGATCCACACTTGGAAGTCAAGCGGGCTGGGCAGGAAGTCTGGCCCCCTGTAACCATATCCCCAGGAAGGAGGAAGCCAGGAAGGCGCTTTCAGCAGTCGTATTCATCAAGGCCGGCTGCACTAACCCCCAGGCAGCACCAGGGGCTCCTCAGGGCCCCTATCCACCTTTAGCCGCCTGGGGAGGAGGCAGCAAGGGGGAGTGGGGAGGGAGGGCAGCCTACAGTGGGCCCTGGATTCTCTTCCAGACAATAAATGCTTCCAGGTTCCTGGGGAGCATTCCATGGGTCACAGCCGCATCTGATCTCAATTACCCCTGGTGTAGGGTTCCCAGGCTGGGCGGGGGCGGAGTGGAGTGAGGGCGGCTTCTCCATAATCAGAATCTCCTGGCCCAGGGGGTGAAGGCACCCCATAACAGGTCCCCCAAATTCCAGCACTCAGGGACTGGTTTCTCCTCTGGCTGCTGGGTGAGAGGTCTCTGCATTTTGCTGTGTGACCTGGTTCAAGTCACTTAACCTCTCTGGGCCCTTCTGTGAAATAGTGAGGATTCCACCTTTTCCTTCAAAGGCTAGAGTACAGTCCTGGCCTGGAGGGCCAACCTCAGCACTGTGGGCTGGGGTGAGCTGGGCTAGAATGGGGTGGGCTTACTGTTGTTCAGTTGCTCAGTCATGTCCAGTTCTTTGCGACCCCCATGGACTGCAGCACGCCAGGCTTCCCTTGCCTTCACCATCTCCTGGAGTTTGCTCAAATTCATGTCCATGGAGTCAATGATGCCATCCAACCACCTCATCCTCTCTCGCCCCTTCTCCTTCTGCCTTCAGTATTTCCCAGCATCAGGGTCTTTTCTACCTTGATTAAATCTTAACCCTTCTGCAAATTCAGCCCCACCCAAGAGTATGCTGCTAAAGTCACAGGGATTAATATCTCTTAAAGGCTCAATGGTAAAGAACCTGCGTGCAATGCCGGAGACACAGGATCAATCCCTGGGTCGGGAGGATCCCCTGGAGAAGGGACCAGGAACCCACTCCAGTATTCTTGCTTGGGAAATCCCATGGACAGAGGACCCTGGCAGGCTAAAGTCCATGGGGTGGCTAAGTGTTGGACAGGTCTGAGCACGCAAAACAGACCAGGGACAAGCCCCTCTCCGCCTCCCGCAACCTGCCTGTGCAAGATGCTTCACCTTTTCACCCCGCTGTTCACTTCAGCCCACCTCTGAGGGGATGTGAAGATCAAATGAGAAACGAGTGGGAAAGGTGCTTTGAAAACAGCCGCACCAGTAACCCTGTTCGTTTGATCGATTTTAAGATGGACAACAACAAAAACTACTGCCCTTCCAAGCGCCAGGAAAAAAGACCCTTTATTTGCATAAAGGCTGTTGGATACCGTTTCTGTAATGATCTTGAGCTAGTCTCCTCCCGATCCCGCCAGGCCTCAGTTTCCGCATCCATAACAGAGCCTGCAGACCAAGTTCCATCCTGAAAAGGGTCTTTGGGGGCGTTTGTCATGGGAAGCGCCTTTTGCACAAAGGAGTGTCACTCAAGCTACACTGGTGGGCGATTTTTAGTAGATAAAACATTCCCCCTGCAGCTGGGATTTCACCGCCTCCCTTCGGTTCCCAAGGGACTGCGGCGCAAGGCTAGGTTTTCAGTGGGACTAGCAGACTGGAGGGGACAGAGGGGAGGGGCGGGACGCAGGGAACGCCTGGGTTGCTACGGAGATGGGCTTCCAGGAGCTTTTTCTTTCACACCCGAGGAAACGCAAGCTCGGGAGGCGGCGAGCCGGGATTCGAACCCGCGGACGCCGGGCCGCAGGGGCGGGGTGCATCCCCTGGAGCGGATGCCGGGGGAGGTCAACGGAGCGCGGGGCCGCGCTTCCTCCGGCCGCCCAGGCCGCTGGCCGGCCGGCCGCTCGGCAGGCGCTGCTTTGTCCTTTTATGTTCGCGCGGGGCCGGGAACTCCCTGCCCGGGGCCGCGGCCGGCGAACAATGCGCCGTTTCCTGCCGCCCGGCCCGCCGCGGCCCCGCGCCCGCTCCCCGCCCCGCGGCCGCCGGGAAGTGAGCCGGAGCCCTGCCGGCCGCGCCGGTACAGCGGGTCGCGCCCCGGGAGACGGCGGGGGCCGGGGAAGGGCCGCGGGCGGGGGCAGAGGCGGCAGCCGGTGGGCGTCCGTCCCTTCCCGGCGCACGGAGCACGCGGCTGGCTCAGGTGGGACGGGTCCCCGCGTGCTCAGAGGCCCGGGCGCGCGGGGCACCCAGGGACCCTCTCAATCCCACACAGTCCCCCACCCAGCTGCCCGCGTGTCTCCAACGCCCGCGGCCTGCGCTGGGCGCTGCGATTCAGCAGGGAGCAAAACCAGAGACGCCCCGGTCTCCTGCAGCTAACAGTGCAGCCAGGGGGAAAGCAGTGAGCCTCACACATCACTGAATTATTAATACATTGTGTATTTTAAAGTGACATACAGACACTACTATGTATAAAATAGGTAACCACTGGACACCCATTGTGTAGCACAGGGAACTCTATTCAATGCTCTGTGATCGCCTAAATGGGAAAGAAATCCAAAAAGGAGAGGATGTGTATATACCTATAGCTCATTCACTTTGCTATAAACAGAAAACTAACACGATATTGTAAAGCAACTATACTCTGACAAAAAAAATTTTTTAAGTGATACTTTTTTGGGAGAAAATAAGAGACTGGCACGGGAAATTGGGTCTCTTTTAAATGGGTGGTTATAGATGTTTCTGGAGTAGGAAACGGCAACCCACTCCAGTATTCTTGCCTGTGAAGTCCTATGGACAGAGGAGCCTGAAGGGCTACAGTCCATGGGGTCGCAAAAGAGTCCAACAGAACTAAGCAAGTAAACAAAAAAAACATAGATGTTTGGACTTCCTGGTACTTCAACTGGTAAAGAATCCGCCTGCAATGCAGGAGACCCCAGTTCGATTCCTGGGTTGAAAAGATCCCCTGGAGAAGGGGTAGTCTACCCCCTCCAGTATTCTTGGGCTTCCCTGGTGGTTGGGAAAATCCCCTGGAGGAAGGCATGGCAACCCACTCCAGGATATCTGCCTGGAGAAGCCCATGGACAGAGGAGCCTAGTGGGCTACAGTCCTTGGGGTCACAGAGAGTCGGACATGACTGAGCAGCTAAGCACAGCATAGATGTTTAGCTGAGAAGGTGACATTTGTGCATAGATACACTGAACATGAGTCATAAACAGACATATACATCTCAAAAGAATACGCAATATATCCCATCTGTACATTACACACACGCACACTGTTTACATTGATGAGCCTATGTACACCCCATGCATAATACATAATATTATGTGCACACAACACTTTACATACATGTGCACCTATGAGGCCACGTATGATGCAGTGTATCTGTACAGTATGAGTGTCCTCTACACCATATTTGCATCTATATGTATCACCTCTCTGCACACACATTTGTCTCCATGCCTCAACCCAGATATCCATCATTCCCGTATTTACATATACTCTTCAGCTCCCCAGTACAAGGTCTGGTGTACAAGTACAGGCTCGTATATATCACATACCTCAAGTATGTGATTTTTCTAATTTCATAAGCCACTTGTCAATATAATGCATCATAACACATTAGAGCCAACTCATTGGAAAAGACTGATGCTGGAAAAGACTGAGGGCAGGAAGAGAAGGGTGCAACAGAGGATGAGATGGTTGGATGCATCACTGACTCAATGAACATAAGTTTGAGCAAGCTCTGGGAGATGGTGAAGGAAGGGAAGCCTGGCGTGCTGCAGTCCATGTGATCACAGAGAGTCGGACATGACAGTGACTGAACAACAACAATACATTTATTTACATGTCTTGTGTTCATTAAGTAAATTATATCACATCTGTATATACCTGAGTATGTATATTGTAAACCTTGGAGTAAATGGACCCCTGTACTAACTCTTCCCACAAACACACCTACACAAGTCTCTCCCACACAAATATACTGTATCCATACTTCCGCATATTGCCTTGTACCTATTTATACATCCCATACACATGTATCATGGGCAAGTAGACGTAATAATATTTACAGGATACTTACTGTGTGCCAGATAGAGTGGCTAGGTGCTTTACTTGGATTGAAGTGAAGTCGCTCAGTCATGTCCAACTCCTTGCGACCCCATGGACTGTAGCCTACCAGGCTCCTCCGTCCATAAAATTTTCCAGGCAAGAATACCAAAGTGG
The DNA here is from genome assembly GCF_023091745.1 of Budorcas taxicolor. Taxonomy (NCBI): domain Eukaryota; kingdom Metazoa; phylum Chordata; class Mammalia; order Artiodactyla; family Bovidae; genus Budorcas; species Budorcas taxicolor. The sequence goes on along the minus strand of NC_068920.1, from coordinate 152,542,082 downwards.
GTTGCCATTTCCTTCTCCAGGGGATCTTCCTGACCTAGGGATCGAACCCAGGTCTCCTGCATTGCAGGTAGACTCTTTACTGTCTGAGCCACCAGGGAATTACTTGGATTATCTTATGATAACCATGCAAAGTAGGTATTATCTGTTTAACCCAGTCGTTAAAAGCTCTCACTGCAGTCAGATTGCCTGAGTTTGAATCCTGGCTTCACCACCATTTAAGCTCTGAGAGCTTCCGTTTTCTCATCTGTAAAATAGGGACATCAGTTATACTTACTTTTAGGGTTATTATGAAAAGTCCAATAAGATAATATTAATAATTCATGAAAATGACAGTACTGGGCACATAGTAGGTGCTCAGTGAAACTTCGCTGTGTTTATTATTATCCATTTTACAGATGAGAAAAGCCAGGCTCAGAGAGGTTAAAAGAGTTGCTTGAGATCACACAGTCTCTAAGGGGAGGAGGCACGCCTGGAGCACAGGTCTATGTGGTCACACAGTTCACGTTCAGGCCCTCGCAGTATTCATCATTCCTGCCCCCACGTCACACAGAGGGGACAGGCAACACTTACAGCAGGCACACACACCACACAGCCTCCATCTGCTCCTACGTTTTTTTTATTTTCAGAGATTGATTTGTCTCTTTTCTTTCTTCCTTTCTTTTTTCATTTTGTCTGCACTGGGCCTTCATTGCAGCCTGCGGGCTCAGTAGTCGAGGCACATGGGTTCAGTTGCCCTGTGGCCTGTGAGATCTTAGTTCCCCAACCAGGGATCAAACCTGTGTCCCCTGCATTGGAAGGCAGATTCTTAACCACTGGATCACCAGGCATGTCCCAGCTCCAACTTTTAATACATACATCACACAGCTCCCAGTGCGTATCTGTCACACAGATGTAAATTCATTCAACAGTTACATATAATCTATACCTATTCACCTAGTCAGGCACCCAGCTAGTGCTGAGGGGCCAGCAGTCAGCATGGTGAACTTGGTTCTTGTTCTCACAGCACTTACAGCTCAGGACCTACAACTGTGAACACACACCACATGTAACCTGTGTACCCACAGCCCTGCCATGCACACAGGTCCGCACGGGTAATCCCGCACATACAGCCCCCATGTATGAGTCCCCCACACACCTCTGTGCTGGAGCAGCTGCACATGGTCCAGATAGCACACGTGTCATTCACAGGACTCAGGACATCCACACTACATGTTCCGTATCCAGCTCACACATGAGGTCGTTCACACATGGCTGATGCGCACACCCTCCTTAACTCGTCTCCAGGTATTACACACACCCAGCTTGTGTCGCTCAGGTACCTGTTCCTCTTTCTGCCTCACACGGGCAGCTTGGGAGGCCCAAGGCCAGTCCCTCTAAGTGGGTCCAGAGGGGTGGAGGTCAGGGCTGTGGGGCTTGGACCCCCATCGCAGAGGAGGAAAGGTGGCCCCTGGCTTCACGGCTGGCGGCCAGGAAATTATAGTCGACACCAAACCAAAGCGGCCCCTTCTCAGGCCAGGTAATCAGGCCTTTCCCGGATTCGGCCTGACAGCTTAAATGTTCTAATTCCGCTGCAAGGGGGCCCAGCTCCCCGCTCCGGCCGCAGCTCAGGCCCCGGCCCTCCACGGTAATTGGACCCATGTTTTCATTACCCTGAGATTAGACAGGTCCCCTCCAGGTCCGAGGTGGGGGGACGCCTGCAGCTGCAGGGGAACCATCCCCGGCACGAACGCATTTACCTGATTATGGAGTTTATTTTATAGCAATTGTCCAGAGTGCTGGAGGCCCCATCCCCCCTCCGCCTGCTGCTCCCCTGGCTCCAGAGGCCTCTACCAACCCCTGGACAAGTGGTTTCTGCCTAATGTACTGCCACCTCCCCCGACCCTTCAATCCTGGAGTCTCCCCTCACCCCCCACCCAGAGAGATCCCTCTGCATGGACTGGGTCCCTTAAAAAAAATCATTTGTGAAGTTTGTAGGGAGGCGGGAAGGTAAGAACATTCCAAGAATCTTCTCCTGGGGTACATATAGGGGTAGGATCATACCTCCAGAGCTGTTTCATTTATTCATTCAACAAACAGGTATTCAGGTTCCGTGTTAGTGGCAATGCCATTGGTGGGTGAGGAGGTCCATTCATTCACACAAAGTGGATGCCAGAGAAGAATGTGCATATGGCCACACCTTCCCAGAGATCTTGGCCTAGATGGAGAGACTGGCAATTCTCCCAGCGTATGATTTCTGCTTAGGTGAGTCTGTGAGATGTACAGGATGAAACAGTTAAGAAAGGGGCCCTGGGAGGGAGGCATTCTAAACAGAAGTCACAGCAAGCGCAACAGCCTGCAGAGAGAGAGAGAACCGGATGTGTCTGAGGAACTGAAAAAGTTGATGAAGCTAAAAGTTTAGGGTGTGCAGGGTCAGCCCAGAGACTGGAGTTAGAGTTCCGGTCACAAAGTCAAAGTCACTCAGTCGTGTCCGATTCTTTGTGACCCCATGGACTATACAGTCCATGGAATTCTCCAGGCCAGAATACTGGAGTGGGGAGCCCTTCCCTTCTCCAGGGGATCTTCCCAACCCAAGGATCACACCCAGGTCTCCTGTATTGCAGGCGGATTCTTTACCAGCTGAGCCACCAGGGAAGCCCAAGGATACTGGAGTGGGTAGCCTATCCCTTCTCCAGCGGGTCTTCCTAAGCCAGGAATCCAACCGGGGTCTCCTGCATTGTGGATTCTTTACCAGCTGAGCTATCAGGGAAGCCCTCCTATCACAAAGGGCCTCCCTCAAAATTGTTTTCGTTTTACCCTGAGGACGTGCAAGCCACAGGAGGGTTTGGGGCAGAAGAGGGAGCCATCGTATAGCGCGTGTGAGCCCGCACTGTGTGCCAGGTGTGGCTCTGAACACCTTGTGTGTAGTAACTCATCTTATCCACACATCAGCCCCGTGCGGGTACATACTCCAGGACCTCACTCCCGTCTCCACAGTGCTATAAGCTTCGGTGAGCAAAAGGTCTTACAGACACTTGGTGACCTGAACTAAGGAGGAGACACTATTTTGGTCTTCATTTCACTACCTGGTATGAATATACATTTTGTTGGAAAAAACTGTGAATGAGTTTGATTATGAGCAGTGCCCCCAGGGACTTCCCTGGTGGTCCAGTGGCTAAGACTCCACGTTCCCAGTGTAAGGGGCCTGGGTTCGACTCCTGGTCAGGAAACTAGATCCCGAGTGCTGCCACTAAGACCCAGCACAGCCAGATAAATAAATAAAAATATTTTTTTAAAAAATGCACCAGGCTCATGGGGAGGTTGTACAATATACAGGGTGTATTGTAAAACAGACTAGACTCAGACACGCTCTGATAGCATTCAACTTGATAGATTTTTAGATAAGGGATTCTGGGCTTCTAGTATAATCTTTATTTTACAGATGAGGAAACTATAGAACTAGGTTAAGTATTCAAGAGCACCCAGCAAGACAGAGTCTGACCACCACAGTACACAACACCCTTTTGGCTTTTGATATTCTGAATTGGGGGTCTGGGCCTGCTCCAGAGGTTAGGGGCCCTGGGGTGACGGTCAGGAGCTGACATTGTTCAGCATTCGTTCTGACCTCAGTGGCACCCAGCCCAGTGCCCACAGACACTGTTATCCCATTTCACAGGTGGAGAAACTAAGGATCAGAAAGGGGAGTCAGCTTAGCCAAGGCCCTGTAATGGAGTCGGACACGGGACTCCGGTCTGGAGTGGCCAGAAACCCGCCCTTCGCACTCTCTGGGGACTGGCAGGGGGAGGCACACGCTGGGCCAGGTGGGACTGAGGATATGGACCCCTGTAAGAAGCAGATACACGTCAAGAGCTCCAGGCTGTCAGGCATCAGAGTCCCCGTGCCCTAGTGCCACCCCAGGGACACCCCCACCCCCAGAGCTGCCTCAGCCTCACTTCTGGGCCGTGACTGTGCCTCCATGCCCGGTTCCCTCCAGGAAGCCTTCTCTGGCAGGCGGATTCTTGACCACTGAGCCACCTGGGAAGCTCTCTGCTCCTGACACCTACTCTTATCTGCCTGTGCATCACTGACTCTCAGCAAGTCCCTATCCTCTGACCATGCCCCCACCACCACCTGAGACTTCCCTTTGGGATTTTGCATTTTGCATCCTTCCTGAGCACTCCTGAGCGCTTCATGGCTCCCTGGTTCCTCTTACCTCCATGCCCTTTCCTGTGCCATTCCTGACACCTGGCAATCCTTCCCCCAGCCCCCCTTGTACAGGTTTCGATTTTACGATTCATCTGTTATTTCTGCATTCATTTATCCATAACAAATGCTTTACCATGTGTCTACTCTGTATCCAGCTCTGGGCCAGGTACTTTCACAGAAGTCACCAATCCTCATGCCAGCCTGCCAAGGGCAAGAGTGTTATCTGCATTTTATGGAGGAAGCAACTGGGGCTCAGAGAGGTTAAGTCACTTGCCTGAGACAACCTGGCTGGCAAGCGGCAGAGCTGGGATTTGGCACCGACCTGCCAGCCTCTGGAGCCCAGCCTTCTCCTTGCTGTCCTGCGTGTACTAAGGCAGGGAGTCAGAAAGCAGGGCCATCAGAGGAAAGCAGGCCTCTGTGCCTGGGTGAGAGACAGGTGAATTTGGAAAGAAGAGGAGGTGGCAAGGTGGGTGCAGACCAGATTTCCACTGGGGTGAGGGGACCAGGTTCATTCTATGAGGAAGACCTGGAGGGAAGATCAGCAGTTGTGGAGTTGCCATGTGGGGAGCCTGACACAGACAGCAGCTGAAAGATGGGGGTCTGGATAGAATGACCCCCATCTGCTTGGGGAGTCAGCGAGAGACTTCCTTAACCCTGCTGCCCCCACCTCCCAGCAACCCCCTACCCGCCCCCGCCACCGCCAAGCAGCAGCAGAACAGCTCTGCGATGCAAGAGAGATGACCGCTTTCCTACATCCTTGCCCCGGAGGGAAAATGAATGGCCCAACCTGGTCAGTGCAGAAGGTTCTGAAAAGTTCAGAAACCAACTCCCACCCCAGACCTCTTCCTTCCAGCGGCCACAGCTCTAAGGGAGACAGCCTCAGGGGCTCGCAGATCTAACAACCTCAGCAGCTGAGAGCAAGGAGCAGATGCAGCCTGGCAAAAGGACCAGGCAGCCAAGGGCAGAGAGAGAAAGGGGAGGAAGGGATCCAGAGACAGAGGGACAGACTCAAGGCTGAAGACAGAGAGAGCTGGCGGGGTGGGGTGGGGGGAGTGCACACAGAGCTGCAAATAGAAAGAGGAGCCCGGGGAGGCTGAAAAGCAGCAAAGGTCAAACACACAGGCAGTGAGAGACAGATCCCTTCAGCTGGAGAAGAAGGCGCCTCCGTCACTGTGCACAGAAGGACAGGATGGCCAGGAATGGCCCTCAGGGGCAGCAGCCTGGGACTGCGTCTGGAGGCTCTGGCCTCACGCTGTGTGGCCCTCTGCCCTACCTTCCCCTCTCTGGACCGCAGTGGTCCCAGCAGTCACATGGGAGCCATACGGGGCTCCTCTACTTCCATTCAGATTCTTGGATCTCTCTAACCCCAGTCTGGGAAGCTGAGGGCCGTGACCGGCAGGGGCCTGAGCCTGGGGCTGCTGCAGCACCGTGGCTCTGGCTCTGCCCATTTCGAGGTTCGTTCCTGTCCATGATAAAGACTGAAGCTGGGGTCACATCCCTGATGGGACAGGAACATGACCACTTGTGAACCCACCTGCCTCTCCGGGCCCCTGCACCCTGCACTCTGTGTGCCATGTCTGTGTACAAAGGAGCTTTGAAAAAGAACCTGCCTGGAGGAAGTGAGGCTTGAGACACACAGACCTCTGTCCTGGCAGACCCTCAGGCCCAAACTTTCCTTTCCCTTCCTGGTTCTTCCCCCCAAGAGAGGTACACAGCTGTTAGCCTTGGGTTCCCTGACCACACACAGCTTACTCCCTATGTTACCCTTCAGCCTCATGCCTGGTATTGAGTCCAGGCCTGGACATTGACCGATGACAGCCACTGGGAACATCTGGAAGACAGCTGGGAGGAGACGCTGCAGGAGGTGAGAAGCCAGCCCGAAACAAGGGGCCGCAGCAGAGCACAGTCCCCACTGCGGACTCTCGGGTGTCAGGGGGCAAGGGAGCAGAAAGAACGGTGGGCCCAGAGTATGCGGTGAGGTCCACCTGTCAGCAAGGGGCCGAGTAAGCCCGACCAGTCTGGTAGCAGGTAGGGAGCTCTTCGGCCCAAGGAAAGAACAAGCATAGGCTATGAGATGCGTCCCCAGAAGGATTCGGTCACCGGATATAAGAGAGACTGGGGGCTTTCCAAGGCCTAGTTCTGAGACTACCCTGCCCCTCAGCCAAAAAAGGACAGACATCAAGAAAGTGCTGCAAGGGCCACTGGCCCAGGCTCCCAACTCCCCTGTCTGCCTTTTATAGACTTTTGTTGCTCATCCACACGGCCAGCCATAGTTGGAGCCCTCCAGGAGAAATGACATGATGACTGTAATAATAATGCTATTAATAATAACAATAGCAGCAGCAGCCTTCCTTGGGTCAAAGCTAACATTTACCAGGAATGCACCGTTAAGGTCCTGCTAGTTGTAAAAAAAAAATATTGTAACAGGTCCACACCAGTTGTCAAGTAGCCACCAGGCATCCTGAGTGGGCCCCTCCCCGCCCAGCTGCCGGGGCTGAAACTCCACATTCCGTTCTCTGCCGGGCTCTGAGCATCCCCGTGCCTCAGCTTACCTGCAAGAACATCATCTGAAGGGGGTGCGCCTCCTAGACCTCGGCATGCCCCCTCCTCCCAGGCCCCTCTCCGGAACCTGAGGTCCCCCCCAAGCCCTGGCTCCCTCCCAGACTGGTGCGAGTGCCCGCCTCCTCCGGGGCCCTCTCTGCGGCTGCAAACCCAGCTCATTTGCATGTGGATCGTGCCTGCCACCATGGGTGCTGAGGTCAATTGAAACTCAAGAAAAGAGAAGAAATTTATGCAAAACTGTTGATTGCATTTGTATGTAATGAAATCATCCAATATTCATCTGACTATAGAATCTAATCTGAGAAGAGAACTGAAGGACATGAGTGTCACTGCAAAACCGTAATGAGCCACTGTAGTGATTAAAAAAGCTCTTGAGCCTTCTGAAAATCCAGGCAGAAATAGCGTCTAATCAACTCTGAATATAGGAGGCGAGATTGGGCTGGCGCGTTGCGCACGGCCCGCCGAGGGGCTGGGGGTGCACAGTAAACCCTGGCGGCCGTGGTCTGTGGGTGCCAATCGCCCGGCCACAATCAGCCAAGTCCTCGGTGCACAAAGCAATCGCCGCCTCTCGCCTCGCAGAAGAAGCCCAATCATCGCTGTTGTGAAGAGCAGCTCCAGGCTTCTGTATCCACCTCTAGACTTGGCCAAAGGCCTCTTCTGGGTTCCTTTTGCTTCCACCCTGGGAGGCAGGGAGGGTTTGGGAATCTGGGACACACCTAGGGCCCAGCCAGCCCAAGGAAGGCAGAGGCTCTGTGTTTGGCACTGAAATGTCACTTCCTCCAGGCAGCATTCCCTGACTACCCCTTGGAAACTGGCAACCCCCTCACCAAACCTAAACACACAGGGCACTCCCCTTATCCCTGCTTTGTTTTCTTTCATAGCACTTAGCTCTACCTGGCCTTCTGTTACTTCTTTATCTCTCTAACTTTCCCCCTTCTCAAGTAGACTGAAAGCTCCATGAAGGCAGGGACTTTGCGGTTGTTTGTTCACCACTGTGAGGGGGTGGGTGAGAACCATGCCTGACATGTAGTAGCTGCTCAGTAAATATTTGTCACATGAATAAATCAGTTTCAACAAGGAGCCAAATCTATTTATTCAATCATTCAGCAAATACTTACTGAGTATTTGGCACTTACAATTACTGGCACTTACAGCATATGTCAAGCTTTGTTCTGGCGCTAAGCCTGTATTGGTGAATAAGACTGCCCACTTGGAGCTCATGTCTGGGCAGAAAACAAGCACTGAGGATGCTGTGTATAATCAAATGGGATGGTACAGTCCTAGGGACAGACTGCTGGCTGTGAGGAACGGCCAACGGAGGGTATGAAGGCCATCTGGGGAGTTAAGGGGAGGCTGCCTGGAAGCGGTGACATGAGGTCTAAAGGATGTATAGGAGCTAGCCAGGCAAGGTCGGGTCTGGAGTGCTCCCAGGCAGGGGGAATGGCATGTCTCTGATGTGACAGGCACATGTGGGCACCTAACAGGAGTCACAGCCAGAGGCGGCTGGAGCCAGAGCCAAGGAGAGCCTGCTGTGAGATGGGGTTAGACAGACAGTCCAAGTTAAACCTTGCAGTCAAGATCTGGGGGTGAGAATCTGGGCCTTTTCCCTGGAGGCAATAGAGAGCTGTGAAGAGGAGCAGAATGATTTGCATTTTGAAGGGTTTACCACATGGACAATGGGTCAGAGGGGCCTCCACCATAATGAAAGAACGAAGGAGGTGATTCAGTTATCCAGGCAATGGGAAGCTACAGGGCTCTTGAACCGAGCCACAATGGCAAAGGCTGGATGATTAAGATGATTAATCTGGTTTTTAAAAAGTATTTATTTACTTGGTTGCGTTGGGTCTTAGCTGCAGCACGGACAATCTCTATTGCTTCATGCAGGATCTTTCATTGTGGTGCATGGGCTTAGCTGCTCCTCAGCCTGTGGGATCTTAGTTTCCCCTTAAAGGATTGAACCCACATCCTCTGAATGGCAAGGCAGATTTTTAACCACTGGACCACCAGGGAATTTCCACTGGAAGGGAAACCTGGTGGGAGGCAGAAGTCAGCCTGGCGGTCAAACATCCATCCATCCATCCATCCATCCATCCATCCATCCATCCATCCATCCATTCATCCATCCATCCATCCATTCACTCATTCATTCATGTATGTGCATGCGTGCTAAGTCACATCAGTCGTGTCTGACTCTTTGCAACCATATGGACTGTAGCCTGCCAGGCTCCTCTGTCCAAGGGATTCTTCAGGCAAGAATACTGGAGTGGGTTGCCATGCCCTTCTCCGGGGGATCTTCCTGGCCCAGGGATCGAACCCACGTCCCTTATGTCTCCTACATTGACAGATGGGTTCTTTACCACTAGTGCCACGAGGGAAGTCCATTCATTCATGTATTCCACATTTAACAGATATCTCTGTGTGGACAACAAATTCCACATTCTAATTTATTGCTTCCAGTCTGCTCCAGGTTTGGCTACCAAGTTAACTATTATTAAAATGAACTCTAAAGTTTGGGGTCAATAGATTCTGAGAACCCATAGGACTCTGTGGGTCATGAGTCACTTGCCTAATTTAGGCCTTAAATTCCTGGTCACAACAAACAGGGAACCAAGCAAGATGGTCTCCAAGGACCCTCCCTGCTCCCGAGACCCTACAGTTTTATGTCCCCTGAAGACATAATGACATAGCAGATGAAAAAGCCTCCTAAATGGTAGACTGCCGTGGGCAATCTGGGGCTGGAGGATGGGTAAGTGGTCAGGAACTCTGAGGTCAAATCCCAGCTCTGGCACTCACTTGCTATGCTGTTAATGGATGAGTTCTTCCCCCTTTCGTACAACGAGGGAGCTGCCTGGAAGTAAGGAGACCTCTGCATCCCCGACACCTAGACCTGAGACTGGAGTCCCAGCACAGCCATCCCGCGACTGTGAGCAAGTCAGCCTTCCAGAGGCCTCCCCTGTAAAACAGGGGCTATTGTGAGAATTAAATTAGCTGACACAGCTTGGCATAGAGGAGTCACTCAGTAAATGGCACTGCTGTGACGGATGGAATCACATCTGCCCAGATGGGTGGGCCAGGACTGGCGGCCTTCCTGTCAGCTCTACAACAGCTCCATTGTACCAGCAATTCTGAGATTCACTGGCTGGAACTAGCGGGAAGTTTAGTGAGTAGATTTGGGTAGAAGGAGCCACATGCATCAGTGGGGGCATGGGAGTGGGGACTCTGTCGTAACTCTAGCTTGTGGCTTTGCTAGCAGTGTCACCACGAACAACCAGTTGATGATGGTCGGGTGATTTTCTGGTCACAGTAAACAAGTTTACCTCTCTTCTTTCCTGAATATACATATATGTGTGTATAAGCCACCCCACACTGTATGTAGATCCTAGTTTCCCGACCAGGGATCGAACCTGTGCTCCCTGCAGTGGAAGCACAGAGTCCTAACCACTGGACCACCAGGGAGATCCTCTGAATATTTCTGAATGGCAGCTGCTCCCGTCTCTAGATCCCCATTCTGGAAGCCATGCTTTGACTGTCAGGACCCACCTCCCATCCCCCAGCACCGATCATGCGTTGGATCTGAGATGTGAATAGAGCTTGGTGGGTTGCCTCCTTCAGGGATGTGAAGGAGGGTGAGGTTCAGTCTCACAGCTACCCCGGGTTTCGTGCAAGTCCCATGTGGAAGACTGTCCACGGGAAACGCAGTCACAACGGGAAACACAGGAGGGAGAGCACTGAGAGCCTTGAGAGCTTGGCATGGGGAGAGGGGTGGGGAGACAACATCTGATTGAGGGGTGGGTTCCTGGATCTGGATCTGGAGGGTAACTAGGATGTCTCTGTCTCGAAAAAAAAAAAAAAGTTAAGTACAGAAAGAAAAAAAAAAGCAGAAAAGGTAACAACCACCTCAACCACTTCTATTTTTACAACCCCAAGTTACCATACTGTCAACTTTTCAGCTGTATTTATACACAGAAGATGACATTAGGTGCCTTTTAAGCCACCCCCCTACCCTCCACCCCCCACCCAAGTAGCAATCTACTGTTATGAATTTAGGAAGTCTCCCCTCACAACCCTCTCTTTAAAAACACAGCTTTATAATGCAAAATAAAGACAAGCATAATTTTAAAAATAAATGCTTTGTGTTCGAGTCATTCTAATTTACATGAATGGTGTCACACTGTTCATATGACTGTCTGCTTTCTGCACTGCCTATTACATGCTGAGGGGGCCCAATGCTTACGGAAACATATGGCCCTGACTCGCTGCACTGGATGGATGCACCACATTTATTTATCCCTGGAATGGGTTAGGGTTTCCATGGATGCAGATAATCAAGGGGCAACATTCGAGGCAGAGAGAGCAACAGCATCAAAAACATGGGGATAGAGAGGCTGGGGCTCCATCTGAGGGCTGGCAGGGGTCCAGGGTCGGGGAGCACAGGGCATACAGGGTGGTAGGGGGCTGGGGGAGGCCCCATGCCTCAGGCCCCAGGCCAGGAATCTGCAGTTGGCATGCTGGACATCTGGGACTGTGGGGACAGCCCCCCTCCCTTAGAACCACTGCACTGGCCCCACAATAATTCCACTTATCCACTCTCCAAGTCCTCCCTGGGGAGGCCTCTGTTACTCTTTCCATTAATTGTCTCATTAATGACCCACTGAAGTCAAGTACCCATTGTTCTCCAGGGCAGGGGCAGCCTCGCTGGCTTTCTTCCCCCGGGGGATTTGTAAACGTCTTTCCTTCCCCTGCTTTCCTTTGGCAGGCGAGCTTATCTGTCCCCGCAGCCCTGGCCCAGGGTCGCTGCGGCCTCTTCCTTCACCCACACCCTGTGCTGCAGACCTGGGCCCCCACCCCCAAGGCTGCCCGCCGGGCTCTCTCTCCTGTGTCTGCCTCACTCAGCCTCCATCTAGGTATTTGTCTCTTTCCATTCGTTTTTCTTTTTTTTAAACCTCTATTTCTCTCCCCGATTTCTGTCGCTTTCTCTCTTTGTATTTCTCTAGCTCCCTCTGTGTCTGTGTCTCCTCTTTAGGAATGCCTGGTAACTGTCTCGCTGCCACCATCAGCTGCTCTCTGGGACCGTCTCCTGCTTCCACCTGCTGCCTCTACCTGCGCTTGTACATGAGTGCCTGCTTGTATCTCTTTGTGTCTGAGTCTGCCTCCCTCCCTCCGGCCCTGCGTGCATCTCTCTGTCTCTGTCTTGTCTCCCTCTCTCCTCTCTCTGACTCACCTCTCCCTGCCCTTCCCTCCTCCCTCGCGGGACTCTGAACCCTGATGATTGACTATTGTCCTGTTCCAACCCCTGCCTCACCGTCACTGCTTGTTCACCCACCGGGTCCCCGACACCCACACAGGTCAAACCGCCCCCTTCGCTTCTCTCCCTGGTTACAGCTCTAGCCTCGTGGGGATGACAGCCCTGGGGACGTCAGCTCTAAGAGTAGGCGAGGTCCTACGGCTCCCACTTTGGGATTCAAGCATCTGTACAGTTAGAAAAAATTGAGGGGAGCAACAGAAGGTGACCAACTTTTTATTTTTCTAAAGGAGGATTTTTTTTTTTTAGAATCACCAACTGCTTATCGTTCCATTAGAGAAAGAATATATTAACACCAATAACAGAAGTAGGAAGAGGAAGATGTTAAGAATGCAGATGAGTCTTTTAGTTAAATAATTTTGTGGAAATGTTTGCTACATTGCTTTTATTTTCCCCCAAATGGGTCAGCATGTCGGGGAGCACCAGGGATTCTCTGGCTATGTTTCAAACTTGAAAGCACTGATCTCGTCTAAGCCTCTCCTTGGGACTCCTGGGGAAGTGGAGGAGCCTTTATTGAGGACACGTGTTAGTCACTCAGTCACGTCCTACTCTTTGCGACCCTATAGACTGTAGCCTGCCAGGCTCCTCTGTGCATGGCATTCTCCAGGCCATAATACTGGAGTGGGTTGCCATGCCCTTCTTTGGAAAGGACAAAACTGGGACAGGACCTGTGCGTTCTCTCTGGCCACTTCAGCACCTCATAAGACCTTTCCAGCCCCTCTGGTCTCTTAGTTAAAATAACGTATTGCGGGACTTCCGTGGCAGTCCAGTGGTTGAGAATCTGCCTTCCAATGCAGGGGACTCGGGTTCGATCCCTGGTCAAGGAACGAACATCCCATATGACGTGGGTGGGGGAGCTGAGCCCGAGTGCCGCGACTACTGAACGTACCGCAACTAGAGAAGCCCTCGTGCGGCAACAGAGATACCACGTGCTGCAACTGAGCTCCGACACAACCAAATTAATTAACTGCTCGATTTAAAAAAATAGCGTATTGAGGCAGCCTGGCTAAGACTCCCTGTGTTCTAAGTCTTCCTCCGGTCTGCCTCTTTGAACAAATAATTTCACCTCTCTCTGCTTGTTTCCTCAGTCTTAAAAGGAGCAAAATAATAGTTTGTAGAGTTGCCTGATACACAGCAAAAACCCAGGACTTGTTGTTTTCCTTGTCAGCCAAGAGCGGGTGACTTTAGCCGAGGCTAGAGCCTGGAGGGGAGAGAAACCACGTGCCCGGGCCGCTGGGGGCAGTTGAGAGACCACATCCGGGGTAGGAGTCAGCCTTTGGAGGAGCCACCGCGCTGCAGCCTTTTGGGACTTGGTTTCCCTGGTGGCTCAGATGCTATAGAATCTGCTTTCAATGCAGGAGACCTGGGTTCAATCCCCAGATTGGGAAGATCCCCTGGAGGAGGGCATAGCAACCCACCCCAGGACTCTTGCCTGGAGAATTCCATGGACAGAGGAGCCTGGCAGGCTACAGTCCACAGGGTTGCAAAGAGTCAGACACGACTGAGCGATTAAGCGCACACACACACCCCAGGGAGACCACTTTGGAGTTCAGGGGGCCAAGGGCAGCCTGGGATTAGGGAAGAAACCTTTCCCCCTTTTCTTCCCCACCCATCACGCGCAGGCACCCCAAGTCCAGGATCCAGCACTCTTATCACCGAAGCTGACATTCCAATAGGAATACAGGAGCCCCCCCGCCCCCCAAGTGGCATTCCTGGTAACGGTGCCATCAAGGGGGCCTGAGTGGGAGAGGAGTGTGGTGGGTACCAGTGACCATGGACATTCGGGAGGAAGCTGCTAGGAGATGTTCAGAAATTTCCAAGGCTGACTCCGTGGATGAGGCTGGAGATCTGAGTAAGCAAGTGAGTGATTAGAGAAACTCTGGGTTACGATGCAAAGGGACTTCATGTGTATTCAAGTCCTGGCAGGTCTGTTACAACTGGATACCTGCTCTGCGCCCGGCACTACGTTAGTCAGGGGGCCAAAAGTTAAAAAGCACAGGGCTTCTTTTCAAGGGAATTACCCAGAACTCATCTAATGGCAGTGCTGCTCTGCCTCCGAGGCAAGGCCAGAGATCTCAGCAAGGCCAGTCCGGGACACGTGCCACATCTGTTCCTGGGTTTATACCCCTCAAAGTGCACCCAGAAAGGAAAGCAGAGTCAGAAATGACAGGACTTATGACTGGATGAACGGGGTGAGGGAGGCGGAGCCCAGGTGGCTCCCAGTGTCCTGGCTTGGCACCTGAGTGGAAGTGGTGCCATTCTGAGAGGAAATGCAGGAGGAGAGCAGGCATGGGGGGCAAGAGCAATCCAGGTGGGGCCGTGGAGTTCCGGTGCACGAGGAACATTCAAGCGGGGACGCTACTTGTAGGGCTACTTGTAGCACATGTAGGGCTAGGGGGGAGGAGGAACAGGTAGATAAATACATGGTTTTGAGACTTCTCTGATGGTCCAGGGGTTAAGAATCTGCCTTGCTATCGATGTATGGCAGAAATGAAACCAATATTGTAAAGCAATTATCCTTCAATTAAAAGTAAATAAATTTTTTAAAAAATCTGCCTTCCAAAGCAGGGTTCAATCCCTGGTCAGGGAACTAAGGTCTCACATGCCACTGAGCAACTAAGCCTGCACGCTGCAACAAAAGCTTCTGTACAACCCAAGTTAAGACCCGAGGCAGCCAAATGAATTTTAAACTAATTTCTTTTAAAGAAATGAATAGGTTAGTGTAAGGAAGGACATGGGACCATGGCTTTTGAAGGCCAGATAGAAATTCTGCCTACTGGGTGGGGTAGGAATTTAAAGGAGCATACATCAGGGCAAAGGAAATAGCCCGAGACAAGACATGGAGGTAGAAGAAAGCGGCACAAAATTTCAGAAACGCTATCATTCCACTCAGCATAACCACTGGCTGCCTTAGCGGGGTAGCTGTGGGTGGTGTGTCATAGCTAAAGAGAGAGACTGCAGAAGTTACTGGATGCCAGGGAGAAGAGTCTGACCATAATTCAGCAGCCAATGAGGAGCCATTGAAGGTTTGGGGACAGAAGAATGAAAGGATCAAGGCTATGTTTCAGGTTGATCTGACCTACCACCACAGGAAGGATGAAAACAGAGACCACAGGAGAGGGAGAGGAGAGGCAAGGACCATCACTCATTTGTTCTTGCAACAAACGGTGACTTCCTCTCTGCAGAGGCAACCCTTTTCCATCTAACGCGAAGGGTTTCAACACCAAACCAGCTTTTGTTAACACTGCACAGAAAGAAAAAAAAGAGTAAGTGGGTTCTACTAAACCTAACAGTATTATCAATAAATATAAATGAGTTTAAGTCATCTATTGAAAGGAGTCTCATACATACAGACAATAGAACATTTTTCAGCATGAAAAAGGAAAGCTATTCTGACACACGCTACATTATGCTAAGTGAAATAAGCTAGTCACAACAAGACAAATGCTGTGTGATTCCATTTATATGAGGTACTTAGAGCAGTTAAATTCACAGAGACAGAAAGTAAATGGTGGCTGCCAGGGGGTGGGAGAGGGAGGCATGGGAGCTGTTTAAGGGGCTGAGTTTCAGTTCTACAAGGTGAAGAGTTTTGGAAGCTGGTTGCACAACCATGTGAAGGTAGACACTCCTAACTCTATGCTTAAGAACGGCTAAGATGGCAAATTTTATGCAACACGTACTCTACTACAATGAAAAATAAAGACAAAAACTGAAAAGGCATTTTAGAAAGGTTCATAGCACAAAATCTAACTTTATAAAAGACATACAACCTAGAATACTGATTCGAAAAGCCTAAAAATAAACGGACAGGAAAGATACACCAAGCAAATGTAAACAAAAAGCAAGCGAGGGCTGTGATCTTGATCTATGATAGGACAGAATTCAGACTCCTGACACTGAATGAGATGAAGAAGGTGTGACTCAGGCTATCTCTGCGGCAAACAACACACCAGCACTTTCACAGAGCAGAAATTACAGGACATGCAGAGAGAGACAGGAATGCTAATAACAGGAGGCTGAAATACACCACTTGCAGTCCAACTCTCAGCCGAGGGTCACAAAGTAAGCAAAAATACAGAAAATGTAAATGATGTAATCTACGAAATATATTTTCCATATATATGGAGATATATAGATATACATATCCATGTATAGCGTCCATTTCAAAACTTGCACCCCTAAAAACAGAGAATGTACCTGTTTACACACACAATGAAAACTGACCCTTATTAGAGCAAAAGAACTTGCAAAGGTTCACCCAGTGATTCCAATGGGAGAAAGGATGTATTGATAGAACTTTGAAAACTAAAAAGCACCAAGCCAAATATTAGTTACTGATGCTGTCAATACGATTATTGTGGTTATTATCAGTATTCACTTCCGGATGCTTTCCACTCGCTCCCTGATTCTCCAATAGGTTCTAGAGGAGGAATAAATATGTATCTTTACTGTCTCCATAAGAGCTACCATTTCTTCGGCGCTGTCTATGTACCAGCCATTGGACTATTTTGCACGCAGCCCTTTGCTAGAAAGTTTTCTAATCATTTTATAAAAGTGAGCTCTCTGCTTCCCTCCTATCACCTTCAGGGCCCAGACACTGCTGGGTGCATTCTGAGTCAGTACTTAATGAACACTTACAAACTGAAGCGTACTGATCAGGGGCCCCACTTAAAAGTTAGATCTGAATCT
The DNA here is from genome assembly GCF_023091745.1 of Budorcas taxicolor. Lineage (NCBI taxonomy): Eukaryota > Metazoa > Chordata > Mammalia > Artiodactyla > Bovidae > Budorcas > Budorcas taxicolor. Next base: position 152,525,347 of record NC_068920.1, on the reverse strand, counting down.
CAAATTTCACTCCAGCACTTACTATTAATAGCTGTGTGTACCCTTTCTGAACCTTGGTTTTCAAATATGTAAACACAGATAGGAGTATAACCTACAACAACTAGGACTGTTCAGACATTTAAATGTAGTAACACATGTAAAGTGTTCAGCATGGTACCTGGTTTACAGTAGGGACTTAATAAATGGTAGTCTGAGGCTGACTAGGACCTCAAAAAGAGATCAACCTAGATGAGGGGTTCTTTTTTCTCAAAAAAATAAATAAACAGAAACATCTTCAATGCAGTTGAAATTATTTTTTAAAATACCATGGGAGTGATAATAAGTTATATTACATCCTTATTCTGGAATACTGTAAGGCAATGAAAAAGGATGAATTTTTTTTCTATGTGTTCACACATGGCTAGAGGGCCATGTGTTGAGTTTAAAAAAAAAAAGTCAAGTTTCAAAACAGAAACAGAATGGTGCACATCCCTGTTTTTCAAAAAATTACACACACATAGGGAAAGGTCTGGAAGTACATACATCTAATTGTTAAAGGGGAGTATGCAATTCAGGATTTGTAAGAGATGTTTAACTTTTTACCTTCCAGTTTCTTTTGTAATTTCCAACACACACACACACACACACACACACACACACACACACACACACAAGAAAGAAGAAAAAATAAACAGATAAAGAAGTTCCCAAATTCTCTTTGGCCTGTGTTTTTCATGGGACTTTGAAAGCCATTGAACTGAATAGAGGACGTGGCTAATTTTTCTGGCCAAGTGTAAGAATTTCCATACCCAGTTTTCCTTTGTGAGAGAGAGACTCGAGAAGGGAGGACGAATTGCTTCAGCATCACTCACTCCTCAGCACATCCAAACAGGTAGTTTCCCTCTCGTCCCTGCCACCACGGCAGGCCTGACATGCAGAGTAGCAGAGAAACCCTTTGATAAATGTCAACCGAAATAGAGCAATCAGCTGAAAGCCATTTGCTGAGACGTCTGACTGCCCTGGGCTCGAGGTTTTCCTTTATTCATTTATCATGATATACGGCTTTGGCCAACATACACACAGGAGAGAAATTGTTGACATGTGGAACCCAAGTACAGAAAATCTTTCATTTTCCCCCCCGTCTGTTCACCAAATAAGTTTTTGTTTATTTAAAGACTACAGAGGATTTGGCTGTTAAGAACCAAATGCCTTTGGAGTGGAGTTACAACATAATTTATCATTTCCTCTGTTTATTAAAAAATCCTGCATCTTTGAGCAGCACATTTGTAGTGAGTGGGGGATTTCGGCCACTCACGAAAGACTGTTGCAAAGCCCTGCCATGTGGCTTACCCCCCCCAAAAATATCTCCCTTGATTGCTATTTCTTTCCCTGTCCCTCCCCCTGGCTGACTTCTGACCGTGTGATGGTTACTCGGGGCTGGTGAATGTGGTTGGACTGAGGACAGGTAAGCGGGGCTGGAGACTGTGTTCCCTTCTTTCATCTTTGACCTAATTCTGACCTTGAATCCCGCTGGCTGTCGTGCAGCATGCTCTCCCAGTACAAGCAGAGGGAGAAGGGCAGCCTTTATTACCTCTCACAGGGGACAGACAGAGTCTGAGGGGAAACAAACAGCAGAAGAGAGTGTGGATGCTGCTTAGAAGGAATGTAGCCAGGCCTTGCTGCCGCCAGAGAGGGTTCCATTCTAAAGGCAGACATCTGGCAGAACTGGAATAGACCTTCTACTTTCCGGCCAAGAGACCATAGACAGCAACACAGTCCAGTGACCATGCACCTCTCAAAGCCAGGGGCCGTGTCTCCCCCATCTTTGTAGTCCCAGCATGGAGCACAGTGCCTGGCACACAGAGGGCGCTCCACCGCTTGTGAAGGCATCAGGATGCAGTGGGCAGAGCACAGGATTGAGATCAGGCCTCACTGCGATGCCCAGGTCTGCCCGGTGATAGCTGTGAAATCCCGGGCAAGAAACCGAACCTCTGTGAGCTCTCCCCTCTCTGTAAAATGAGGCTGACAGTGAATAATGAAACCCTCTAACACTTTGGGCAAGTTATCTAATATCGTCATGTCTTAGTTTTCCTGCTTGCAAAATGGAGATAATCTACATCTTGCGAGTTTACTGTGAGAATTAAAAAGATTACCTAGAATTGTTATGAATCTAGCTCACGATGGCTAGATTATGAATGACTGAACAAATGAACAAACAAAAGGAAAAGAATTACTGGGGGGAGAACGTAACTTAACCTAGTACCCAAAGATGCACCACAATAAACAACTTGTCCATCAGTGACAGGCAGGCCCTGGGGACAGAGATCTCATTACCGAGTAAATGTTGAGGACAGAGGCAAAAGTGAAAAATGAGAGAAGAACCGTGTTCAGAGTGCAAAGAAAGGAAAAGCAGCTGGCATTTGTTGAGCAGCTACTATGTGCCATTCATTCACAACACACTGAATGCCTACCATGTTCCAGACTATGTTCCATAGTAGTTCCAGACTACTATGTTCCATTATGCCAACTTCCAAGGAAACTTAAAAATAAACAGACTAATTATCAAAAAGAATAATTGAGGTTCAGATAAAAGCAGTGGAAAGTGCTAGGAGAGCCAATAACAGGCATCCTAGGTTGGGCAGGGGAAAGGACATGCTCTCCAAGCTGAGACCCAAGGGTGAACAGGACCGGTCAGGCAAGGAGTGGGAGGATGGTAAGGGGAGACAGCAAAAGCACTGTTCCGGATGCTTTACACACTGGTCCTTGGAGATCATGAATCCACACCGATCCCATCGCTTCCTCCATGCTTGTTATTCTTTCCAATTTATTTAGGTTTTACTGTTTGGTGAAAACGGGCCTCTAGCAAAGGTATCCAACACGGGTGACGGCTCACACTGGCCCAAGCAGAGTTCAAAAGTGGGGACAGGGCCTGACTAATTGTCTGAAAAGAAGGCTCCCGAGATGAGCAGCAGACAGAGGCAAGCCTGCCAATGGTCCTGACAGCTTGGTGACGTCATGGTCAAGACAAATGGCCCAAGTGAAGGCCTTCTGTCAGCAACAGAGCGTCTCTGAGGACCACCCATGCCAGAAGGCCCAGAGGAGATACGGTGGTCAGCGGACAGGAGGAAGAGAATAAACAGTGTCCCACTGGAAGGCCGTCGGTCACTAGGACTGACAATGCAAGGTGACAACTTTCCGTATGGATGGAATAGAGAACTGCCGATTTGCCACTCATGGGATCCACTAGGAACTGGGCCCTGGAGCACTGCTGGCCCTGGTGGGTTTTCATCCAAGAAGCTCTTTGGTTTTCATGGCCAGATGCCTGTCCAGCTCTGCCACTGTGTCATCGGCCATTTGGCTGATCTGCAGAAAAACAAAATGAGACAACCTGGTAACTGGGGCTGGGAAGGGGAGGGGGAGAAATGTTCTAGAACTATGAAGATTATCTGGGAAATAAAAAATGGTAACAAAAGCTCATGTGAATTGCATCCCAGACAGGCACAGAACTAAGAACTTTGTACACATACTCTTATTGACTCTGGACAGGAAGAAATAGACACCATGAGACGGTGTCATGTTTCCATTTTACAGATGAGGAAACTGAGGCAGTTAAAATCATTTGTTCAGGATCCACAGCTGTAAAGTAGCATTGACAAGAATTTAATCCTGGGTAGTATGACTGCAGAGCCCCCAAATAGTTAACAATTATAACAGTACAGAGAAGTCAGTCTAATCTGTCCCTTAATGAAACTCTAGAATTTCCTACACTTCATACACTCTGCTATATAAAGCCCTCATGCCAATTGATAAGGAGAATATTAAGATCCCAATAAACAAGCAGAAAAAAAAAAAATCTTGAAAAAAGATGAAGTACATCTGGTTAACAAACATGGAAAATTCAATAGACACTGAAGAAATGCAAATTAAACCAAGATATAATTTAGTTATCACAGTTAACAAAATTTGATGTTGCGGTTTTTAATTATAATAGTCAATACCAGAGCTGTGGTGAAATGAATGAACTCACATATCATGGATAGGAATTCAAATTGATGCAAGTGTTCATATCATTTTTAACCCCAAACTCTCTCAACTGGGAAATTATCACATGAATAGAATCTAAGAAAATGTCCTTAAGTTCTACATGCAAAGATAGTTATCAAAGCTTATAATCAAAAATGAGAAAACTTAAAATGATAGTATATGTAATTGAATACATATAGTCATTAAAAAGGGTTAAGACTGTCTACTTCTCATGGAGAGGGTATAAATACAAATAACATTCCAGTATACAGTTCTGACATGTCTGTTTTATAACAAGCATGGACTGCTTTTGTAATCAGAGAAAAAGAAATAATGTTTCAAGATATTATTTATAACATCATGGAAACATGCCCATGTTACCCTTGAATCCAAGAAAAAAGAATACAAAATGTGTACACACATAGTAGAAATGATCTCAGATATATTTAAAAACTGGAAGAAAACGTGTCAAAATATTACTAGTGATTATCTTTTAGTGATGGGAAGACAGGAAATGTATTATTCATGTCGGTATCTGTCACATTCAGCATAAAACTTAGTCCATAGCAAGTGCTCAGGAAATATTTCCTAAATGAATAATTATTAGTTTTCTGTGCTGTTCTGTATCCTCCACATTTTCTGTAGGAAACACAAACTCACTCTAAGAACGAAAAAAGAAACAATACAACTGAGTAAGTGTTGCAAGCCTCCAGTCCCATGTCTAAAAGAGACCTCAGGCAGGAAGCTTTGAAGGGGGCAGTGTGGTACCCAGTTCTGTGTGCTCAGCAGCACAGCGGCTGTTTGACATCTTTATTTGCAGACCACAGGCCTTGGCCAGGAACTGGGAAATAAATGCCCTGGAAAGGATAGCAACTAAAAAGGATTTGGAGCAATTGGTCCCAGGCAGGGAGACAGCCAGACTCTTACCATAGCAACAGCTGCACATTTTGGAGGAGGGGAGAGCAAAGCTGCTTGGGCTGCCGGGCACTCCGAACAGGACCAGCTCAGAGCGGCTGCCTGGGATCCTCGCTCAGCTGGCACAAGCCCCTGAGAGGCTTCCTGTGCCCCCACCCCGAGCAGCCTCCTTGTGTGGGGTGTGGCGTGGTGCCCAGCAGCACTCCAGCACCCGCGTGCTGGTAGCATGAGGCAGCCAGGAATGAGGGCTGCAAGCCTCCTCTGGGAAGATGGCGTCTGAGGACAGAGGCTGGGACTCAGGGGAGGAATGGTACCTGGAGGAACTGGCTGGTAACACGGTTCTGGCTTCAGCTCTCAGTGGGGCGACAGGGTGCGTCATTTCCCCACCCTGAGTCTCAGTTTCCTTATCTCTCCAATGGGGAGGTGAGTCCCTCCCTCAGAAAGGAATTGTGAGGGTTAAATAAGATCATGAATATGCAAGTATGTTTAAACTGGTTATTTGCTATGCAAATGTTGCTTGTGTTACTCCGATTTTTACTATCACTTTCTGACTTCTTTTTAATTTAATCAATTAATGAAAATATTTACTAACTCTCTGCCATATTACAGGCACAGAGTGCCCTTGGGGACAGTCCACCTGCAAGTTCATCTTTTCATCTTAAAATAACAATGATTAAGAGCAAGGATACGAACAACAGCATCTATTTACTAAGAGCCAAACGCTGGGCTAAAAACTTTACATGCGTTACTTCACATCATGTTCAAAATACAGAAAATACTATTATTACCTCCCTTTGTTGTTGTTCAGTCATTCAGTTATGTCCCATTCTTTGCAACCTGATGGACTGCAGCACACCAGGCTTCCCTGTCCTTCGCCACATCTCAAAACTTGCTCAAACTCATGTCCATTGAGTCAGTGATGCCATCCAACCATCTCGTCCTTTGTTGCCCCCTTCGCCTCCTGCCTTCAATCTTTCCCAGCATCAGGCTCTTTTCCAATGAGTCGGCTCTTTGCATCAGGTGGCCAAAGCATTGCAGCTTCAGCATGAGTCTTTCCAATGAATATTCAGGACTGATTTCCTTTAGGATTGACTGGTTTGATCTCCTTTTAATATTATTTCATCTGATAGTTGCACAACAGTTCACACTACGCAGAAGTGTTTTGTCGTCTGTGACTTCATTCAGATCCAACAACCTCACTCACATACCTATACCATAAGGCAGATGGGACAGATATTATCCCCATTTTACAGAATAGCAGACCAAGGCATGGGATTTTAACTGACCTGCCCGAGATCACATAAAAAGTCTGTGATGTGACTGAGCCAAGAACCCACCCACCCTTGACTGTCAGTCTGGTGCTGCTACTCCCCTTGGTGAGCCCATAGCACCTGGCCTAGCCCTTCTTCATTCAAAGGAGGCTGTGCTCCACTGATTAAAACCGTCCATTCCTGTCCCACAGTCAAAGTCACAAGGTTAGGGGAGGAGCAGGATGGACAAATAGGACAAATGACTACTGAAGACCAGCCAGCACACTAGCTGCTTTTAAGTACACTGTGTCACTTGGTCCTCTTGCCAAATCCTGTGAGACAGGCATTATTGCTCCCACTTTACAGATGAAGAAACAGAGGCTCAGGAAGGTGAAGCCATTTGCTGACCTTAAAAGCTGAGACGGGAAAGAGCTAGGATTTGAATTCAGGCCAGTCTCCACAGCAAGAGCTCTTTCCACTACAATATGCTGCCCCCAAAAGATGATGACATCATCCGCGCCATCACTGTCATGCTCATGACCGTTATCATCAACGCTGGCTCCTTATACGTTCAGGAAAATGAAAGGGAGAGACGGAAAAGGGGGGGAAGTCCAAGAGCACACCGTACGCGCATGGGGCAGAGCTGGGCAGCTCAGCTCAGAACACCCACAGTGCCGTCGGGGGCGGGGGGGGGGGGGGGGTCTCCCGCCCAGTGCCTCACTCAGCCCAGCCCGCCTGCCTGCCTGCCCGCACAGTCTGCTCGGAGCCCTTCAGCCCCACTAGCACCCAGCTCCACTTCAGAACGGCTGTTTCTCAGAAAAAGGGAGCAGTGAAAGGATCTTGGCTAAATTTACTGGTGGTTTCTGCCAAGTGCTTTAATGTTCAGCAGATCCACTTGTAGCAAACTGAAGCAAAGGTGAAACAGCAGGCTGGCAGATGTCAAGAGTCCCAAGTGGGAAGACCCTGGTCCTTTTTCAGCAGAGCTGGCCTGGGTTGGGGGTTGGGAAGGCTGTGGGGAAGAGGTAGAGGTCAGACATGACTGCGTGGAGAGAACATACCACTGAACCCTTTTATTCTTGTATACCAAAGATGAAACACTTTTATAATACAGCTTTTTAAAAAATCTGACCTCAAAAGAATTTTGGAAAAAGTTTTAAAAAAGAAATTTCACAAAGAATAAAATTACAATTGTTCATAATCCAAGTGACCATTAATATTCTGAAGTGAATAAGCTGCCAACCTTTTCACATACATGAAACTTATAATAAATTAACTGTAGCTGTAAGTGTTTTTATGTCTATATATAAAGTCCAGTGAATGGATCTAAAGCAAGCGATTTTACTGCTATCAGAAATTTAGACAGTTTTCAGGTTGTTGTTTTTTTCCAGCTGCACCACACGGCATGTGTGACCTTAGCTCCCTGACCAGGGATGGAAGTTGTGTCCCCTGCAGTGGAAGCATGGAGCTCTAACCACTGGACCACCAAGCAATTCTCCCCAGTTTTCTTTTATACATAATACATCAATGGACAACTCTGTAGATAAGATTCTTGATAACTTATTTTGGATAAATCCCTAAGTCGATAAATCAGAAATGTATAGGTATATTATCCTCTAGCAAGGTTTATGGATTTATAGAAAGAATAAATCTTTCCTGCGGAATGTGGAAGTAAAAGCAATATTTCCAAGGTAAGCAACACTTTAAGTTCACATCAAAAATACTAGGTTCAAATGTCAAGGATTAGAAAAGGCCAAGAATTTTTAAAATACACAAATTCTAAACACCCTGCAAGTGATTTAGACAGTACAAACTAAGAAGCTTAAAAATATGCATTTTCTTTGTGCTATAATTCCACACATGAGACTCTATCCTAGGAAGTCATCTCAACAAAGATCTATGTATAAAAACATTCACTGCAACCTTATTTATAATAACAAAAAAGTTTAAACAAACTAAATGTCCAAAAAGAGGGCTTATGAAAGTGAATTACAGTATAACCACAAGATGGACTATTTTGCAACCATCAGAGTGTGGCTGTTTACAAAGAGCTTTTTAAGAAAGAAGAAGAAAATGCTAATAATGCTAAACAGAAAATAAAAAACTGGATAGAAAGTTGTTTGATCACGTTAAAAACTATGTAGTTAAGTTCCCAAGTTTCCCTGGCAGTCCAGAGGTTAAGACTCCGCACTGCCAATGCAGGGGGCGTGGGTCTGATCCCTGGTCAGGGAACTAAGATATCACATGCTGCCCAGCATGGTCAAAAAACAAATATAACAAATAAAGGATATGTTTATAAATAACCTACCAAGTATTTTGTAAAAACTAAGTAGTTGAAAAAGGGGGAAAAGGAGAAATATCCCCAAATCCAGGACTATAGGGGGAATTTTCCCCATTGTTGAAGTCTTCTGAATTCTCTACATTTTCTACAATGAACCTACACTGCTTTGGTAATCAGAAACAAAACTTAAAAACACAGTTTAAAAAGCTTTTTGATAAAGCAGCAATCAGTTCCTGTCTTGCTTACTTAAAAAAATTAATAAATGACAACAATAAAAAAGTACACCCCAAACTCCAGATTGATGCCTTCCATTGGGGAAAAATGAACAAAATGAAGTATGCACATAGCTGTCTCCTGAATATTTTCTTACCCAAACTTTTAACCATACGACAGTAATTAAAGTTATTAACAACAACGGTAAGAGCTAATATTAAAGTGATAGTATCTTAAATAATAAAGATTATTGCACTGGATGTATCATGTAATACTATATATAGCATGACCTTTTTTCTTGTAATATTCCATATATGTTTACAGAGATAACCTTGAAGGCCTACACCAAAAATGTGAGAGGAGTGCAAAAGGGTTAAACGAGGGGTCAATGTGTATGGTGATGGATGGAAACTAAACTTCCGGTGATGAGCATACTGTAGTGTTTACAGAAGTTGAAAAAGAATGTTGTAGAGTAATGTATACATGAAACATACAGTGTTATAAATTAATGTTACTTGAATAATTTTTTTTTAAGAAAACATTGAAAAAAACAAGTGCCGGTTATGTGATCGTTCTTCCTTTTCCAAGGAGCATGGGCTCTGGTCCCTGAGGCAGAGGCCCAGACTTGCTGAGAGAGTGCCTGAAGGGCATCAGAGGTTACAGGCTCACCACCAGAAAGCAACGAAAAGGCCAAGTGTCTGCTAGAGCGATGAAATCCCCTGGGAGGTGGACAAGGAGCTGGCCCAGCTGGACTCTTACAAGGCCTGGTGAGTGCTCAGCAAAGGCAGGCCAGTCTACGAGTCTCTCTGAGCTAATGCAAGGCAAGAGGAGGCCACAGAGAGGGCAGGAAGCAAGCCCTGAGGGGCTCAGTGTCAGACACTCTCACAGTGCTTCTAGCATCCCCAGCGTATCCCTTCACAGCAGGAATTCCAAATCCCTTTTCACAGAAGAAACAGACTCCAAGAAGTCAAGTCACTTGCCAAGGTCACCTGACATCAAGTGTAGAACCACCTCTTTCTAACCCCAGTGCCATTACAGGGGTACACTGCCATGCTTCCGGGTCACTACCTTTCCTGTTTTTCCTTGTCTGGGGAACCCTTCAAAAATACACATTCCTAAGCAGACTTACTGTATCGGAAAATGTAGGAGGCCCAGACATTCATCTAAAATTCTTCCCTGACTCGCTGTTGGGCCTGCTCTATGACTAGCATTCTGTTAGTCCAAGAGGAAGGAAGAGTCAATTTAGGGGGTCCTCATGACCCCCTAACGACTCTCCTGGCCTCCTCATCTTCCCTCTTTATGCCCTATCCTGCCCACACTCCTGTTCAATCTTCATAACATAATGCTTTTATCGTGGATGATGGAGGCTTTGTTTATAAGCTAAACATTCTGTCTCCTCAATACTGGTAAATCATCTGTCTTTTTTTTTTCTAATCTTTCTGTCTTTATTACACGGGTACCATACAAGTTCAGGCCATCATCATTTCCTGGCTGGATTCCTGCAGCAGCCTCACAACTTCCGGTTATGCCCCTTATAATCTGGTTTCCACCCAGCCACCATAGTCAACCTTCAAACACAAGTGTGATACTCTGTTGTCTGAGTATCATTCAAGGGAGTCACTGCATCAGAATCACCTGGGGAGCATTTTAAAATGCAGAACCCTAGGCCCCACCCCTGACTCACTGACTGAATCTCTGGGAGCAGGGGCCCCATATAACCATATTTTTGTTAGCTCCTCAAGTGACTCTAATGCCGTGACAGATTAGATTATTGCTCAACAAGTATTCACCCCCACCCCCAGACCTCCATGAACATATATACTTTCCCTCCACAGTGATACTGGGTTTGGCAGGTAAGATTTGCCTGGCCAGTGGGATGTGAAAAGAGTAGGTGCTTAAAATGTACTTGAGTAGATTATGCTCTTGCCATCTGCTGTTGCCATGAAAAGATGCCCTGTGAAGCCTGTTGACTCCAGAAGATTGAGAGATGTGGAGCCGACTTGAGCCCCATCCAAGATCTGAGAAGGTGCGTGCCAACTCACTTCAGTTGTGTCCGACTCTGTGCGATGCTACGGACTGTAGCTCGCCAGCTGTTCGTGGGATTCTCCAGGCAAGAATACTGGAGTGTGTTGCTATTTCCTTCTCCAGGGGATCTCCCCAGCCCAGGGATTAAACCTGCATCTCGCATCTCCTGCGTTGGCAGGCGGGTTCTTTACCACTAGCGCCACCTGGGAAGTCTCAATGGCTGAGCCACATTGAGCTCAGCCTAGAACAGCTACCTCCCAGCTGACCCACAGAGACAGGAATAAGAAATGCTTGAAATATACATCACTGAAGTTCGAGGTGGTATGCTATGCAGCATCAGTGTGGCCACAAATGACCAATAAAGATGCAGAGCCAACATGGGAACCTCTGGGCATGTTAAAAGTTCAAACTCCTCAGCCTGCTATAGGAGACCTGCAATGAACTGGCCACCGTCATCTCTGCCCTTCTGTGTCATCCTGGGTCGAAGCCACAGTTATCTCACTGAACGGTGCTCCTTTCCATCACCATACCTTTGTACATGCTGTTAACCATTCCCCCTTGTCTCTGTTTCACTCCAGTTGCTCCTTTAAGACTTGTTCAAGTGTGCTTACTCAGCACACTAAAAACAGGGCCAGGTCCTCACTTCTCAGCACCCAGACAACCAAGCACAGACAGGAGAGCCCTGGAGTACAGGCTCTGAGATCAGTCTGCTGGGTTTGGATGCTATGGCTACCATTTACCAGCAGCGTGACCTTGGGCAAGTTACCTCGCTCCTCTCACCACCCACCCACCTCACTTTGCAGTGACGAGGATAAATTAAGTGTTGTAAAGTGCTCAGGATAGAGCCTGGAACACAGTATGGTCAGTAGCTTCCTCCCCTCCTCTGTATTTCCAGGGTCCAGCACAGGGCCAGGCCCAGGACAGACTCGGCCAATGCCAATCATGTCAGTGAAAGAACTGGGGTACCCTGTTTTCGTTTTCTTCACTTCAGATGTGAACAATGATTTTCTGGGTCAGATACATAAACATGACATCTGTTGGCAACAGTACCTGTTTCTCTATGAGCCTAATGGTGTCCTCGGAGGCCTTGTCCTTTGATTTCTTCACCTTATTTATTGCGTTGGTACGAATCTTCCGTAAAGAGTCTTTGGCCTTGTTCGTGTTCTGTTTAGCCAGCTTCACCAGCATTTCTCTGTGCTCCCGGGTTACTCTGATAAAAGACAAAAAAAAAAGTTCAATAAAATCATCCCATGTATGAACTGCCTGCCAAGAATTCAACATCACTTTATGCACTAGCTCAGCAGTTTATAACTGTACTCTCCGTTGCTGGAAGATCTTCACATTCCTGACACACACCCAGGAGGATGTTCAGGGTCAAGGAAGGTTCCTGGTGAGATAACTGAGGACAGCCAGTAAGTGTGCTGCTTAAAATCATGAGCCAGAGAGTCTAGGCAGCCTTGAAGTTAAATCCTGGCCATGCCTCTTACTGGATGCATAACTGACTTCCCTTCCTCAGAGTTCCCATCTGTATAATGGGATTGTCAGTACCTGACTTAAAGGGGTGGTGTGAAGATTATGGGATGGTCTGTGTCACTTGTCTAGCACTGACCCTGGCACATTTTAAAAGAAAGCAACTATCAGCTGTAATTCCACCCCTTTCTCTCCAACTAAAGAAAGCAATGCCAATGAATGAGATGCTGCAGAAACAGCACCATCTCTACACCTCTAAATCATCCAAAACAAATAAGTAGTAACCTTCAGAATCTTAACTATTATCATGACAAATTACTTGTGAATCGCTTTAGCACAGACCCAGACACAACACATGAGAATACTGTACCATTTAACTTCCATGAAGTACCCATGAGAGTGTCTGGCATACTAAAAATGCTTAATAAATGTCAGTTATTTTAACTATTAATATCCTTATCATAATAACAACAGTGAGCACACTGAAGGCCTATTATAAATCCCTGGGACAGGCACTCTAGAACTTTTTGCCTAAGCTGACCCTTACAACTGCATGAAGCAGTTATTATTCCTATTTTACACTTAAATCATCGCAAAAGCCAACATGTTTGTCCCGCCTTGGTTTCTTGGTCGTGTGCACACTACTACCCGTCAGGACCAGAGTGCTGGTTGTACCAAGTGTGCGACAATGAAGGTGACAGACCTCTGTCCTGCTCCGAGGGAGCTTAGCTAGGCAGAGAGCTAAGTAAAGAGACTTACAACAGAGCACGTGTGTGTCCGGGGAGGGGTCAGTTGGGGGAGGGAAGACTTTGCTGAGGAAACAATATCTGAGCGCGGCTCTCATTAGGTTTGTTCGCTGGTATTCTGATTCTTATTCCTTCCAGGAGGAATGCACTTCCCCTCCCCTCTGAAGTTTGGTGTGGCTGCACAACTTGCTTTGGCCAATGAGATGTGACCAGAATGGGTGTCGCCTTTATGAGCCCGCATGCGCTCTACCACATTTGTCCCTGCTGGCTGCAGTGCAGGTTGAGAGGGCACTTCCGTCAGTCTGGGTCCCAGAGAGACAATGGTGAACAGTGCCCCACTTGGCATGAACAAGAAATGTTTCTGTTGTTTGAGGCATGGAGATTTGGGGGACTACTTGTTACTACAGCACTGCTCATCCCATCCTGACTAATAGCCCACAAGGATCTAAAGAATACATGCAAGTTGCCAGGATTAGTAGGGATTTCCAGGAGGGAGAAAAAGCATGCATAAAGGCTTTAGGTTACCAGGAGACTGTGATCGTATGAGGAACCAAATGGACCACAGATAACAAAGAATGGAGTAACCAGAAAAGAGGCTGGAAAGCCATATCATAGAGGGTCTTATAAGATCACAAACTTCATTTTACAGATGAAAAAGCTTGGTATCTTACACAAAGCCAAACCTACGCTGGCCTGCTTCAAAAGCTAATAGTCTCAGTATGAAAAAAATGCTTTGCCTCCTGAATCCTGAACTGGACACCACTGGCATATGGTTCCTGACCCTTAAGTCAACATGGTTCTGGCTTATGAAAAATAATCCCAAATCCCGGGTATAAGTGTTCCATGTGAAACAGTGACAAATAGGAGTTAAAGATTTAGTGGCATTTACCTAGTACTTTTTCTCTGATAGGATGAGAAAAAAAAATGAAAGCATTTTGAGACAGGACAAGCTGTGAAGATAAAGTGGGCAGCTGAGTGATAAATAAATCCTTCTGGATCCAGGTATGTGAATTCACAAAATTCTCAAATTCTCAACATATTCTCAAAATGAAAATAATCCTGACTCCTACCAGTACTAAACCCCTCAGTGCTAGGTGAGTACCTTATTCCCTCACTGAACCTCACAACAACTCATCAAACTAGATTCTAAAACCCCCATTTTCCAATGAGGAAACTGAGGCATTAAGTAACTTGCCTGTGGGCTTGAGTGACAGAACTGGGATTCATATCCAGATCTTTCTAGCCTGCATTCTTCCCACTACTCCAGGCTGCCTACCTCTTGCAGTCTATTCCAAATAAATTATGTGCTGCTGCCATTACTTCTGCTTCCAGGCAGAAAGCTTTTTTCAAAGTCAGTAATATGAATCTTGGGACTGAAAAGGACAAAACCACCATGTCAGGAGTTTAGGGATTTGGATCAGATCTTGTTACTTTTATGGTTTTTAATTCATTGAACAAAAATCATGCTGACATGTTTAGGTCTCTTTTTTGTTCTGCCAAAGCATATGTCAGTATAAGGAAGGAACAGGAAAATTAAAACTTGATCCGCTGATTCAAAAAGCTTAATCCTGCTGAAACACTAGGAGGGGCAGAAAATAAATGAATCTAAGTCTGTCAGAAACCTCTTAAACTTCTCTGCAGAGAAGTATTTCAATCTAACATTTCATATATAATCTGAAATAGCTTGCTTTTTAGACAACCTTTAAAAAAATAAAAAAATGTATCTAACCAACTGTTTTTTTTTTACTACACTTATATTTTACATGGAGGGAAAAAAAAAATCACATGTTCAAAACTATACAAATTGGGACTCAAAAAATCTTGCGAGTAAATGGCTACATAAAGAAAACAAAATCATAATATATGTAATTTGGCCTTAATATTTTTATATTTATTAATGAAAATGTGACACTATTACACTATTGACACCAGTTCCCACACATTGTAGTATTTAATTATTGACATTGACAAAAATATGTCAGTTTCAGGATGCAAATACAGAGGCAATAATCTAAGAAAGTGGGGGGGTACAGTGAGCGTGGGGGGGTACAGTGAGGGTGGGGAGGTACAGTGAGGGTGGGGGGGTACAGTGAGGGTGGGGAGGTACAGTGAGGGTGGGGAGGTATAGTGAGGGTGGGGGGGTACAGTGAGGGTGGGGGGTACAGTGAGGGTGGGGGGATACAGTGAGGGTGGGGGGGTACAGTGAGGGTGGGGGGTACAGTGAGGGTGGGGGGGTACAGTGAGGGTGGGGAGGTATAGTGAGGGTGGGGGGGTACAGTGAGGGTGGGGGGGTACAGTGAGGGTGGGGGGTACAGTGAGGGTGGGGGGATACAGTGAGGGTGGGGGGGTACAGTGAGGGTTGGGGGGAGAAGAGAGGATGGGGAGGGGGTGCCAGGCACAGGAAGTGCTGAGAGGATGAGTGGCATCTGCATGCTGGTTCCGGGTGGGGCTGAGCTGAATGAATCCGGAATACAAGATCGGAAGCAGTCAGGGTGACAGAAAGGCTCGGTTCTGAAGTACAGTCAGACCTGTTTTATTCCTGTATCTATCACTCAGAAGCTGACTCAGAAGCGGGCAAGCTACTTAATCTCTCTCCGCCTCAGTTTCTTCATCTCTGAAGTGAAGATAATGAAAACACCTTGTCTGGGGGACTGGGAGAAGCACACACAACGTATATAAAGTACCAGTAAAGACAGCAGCATATAGTAGTAGCCTTGAATAAATGATAGCATCTATGAATGTTTTAATCAAACACACTTAATTACTTCCTCATGAAACAACGAGGGCACATCTGTTTTAGAAAAGAAACATACTCTATTATGGAAATATTGTAATGCCTTTCCAAACCAGTGATTAATACATCTGATCATCTCCATCTCGCATTCACAGAGTTCTGTGAGCTCAGGCTAGTTGTATTTCAGGCTCTCGGCTCAGCCAGTTGGTTCTGAGCACCCGCTCTGCACTTGGCCTGCGTTCACTCATCAAGCATTGGCGGGGGCCCCAGGGTTCACTGCCAGATCCTGGGCCGGGCTGAGGAGCACCAGAGATGAGGGAGGCCTAGTCCAACTTCTCCAGAGGCTCAGTCCAGCAGCGCAGACAGACTCATCAACCACTGCTGAGGAAGAGCACTGCTGGGATGGAGGGACAGGCTTTCTGCAGGAGGAAGGAGCATGTGGAGAACACAGCTCATTCTGCTGTGAGGTTCGGGAAGTGCCCTAGAGATGCATAGCGACTCACTGACTGCAGAAGACAGAGCACTCTGGGCAGAAGCGCGGGAGGAGACAGGGGTGAGGCTAGAAAAGGGGGCGTCGAATTTGTTCTGAAGACCTGGGGTTTTCAAATTCTTCTTTAGCCAGAAAACTCTGGACTCAAAGAAAATCAAGGCAGACACCCCATTTATAAAACAGAGAGAAACTGAGTTCTCTCTATTCATGAGGGGAAGGGCGCTAGCAGAGAGGAAGGTGCTCCAACCTACCCTGACACCCCTCCACTTCTGCACCTGGCATGTACTGGCTGAGTGACCTTAAGTAAGCGATTTAAACTCTCTGAGCCCCGGTCCTCTCATCTGGAAATAGGGACTGAAAATAAACAAACAGAAAGCCCTAGCCTCTACCTTTCAGAGTTCTTGTGAGGATAAGGCGAGATAATATACGGAAAGTGAACAGTAAAAGCATGGTAGGAAATAAACAATCAGGAAACGTAAGCTGCCTTTGTGGCTACTGCTGTTCATGTTTGGTAGCTAGTGTGTGCGTGCGTGCTCAGTCGTGTCTGACTTTTCATGACCCCGTTGACTATAGCCCACCAGGCATCTCTGTCCATGGGATTTTCCAGGCAAGAATACTGGAGTGGGTTGCCATTTCCTCCTCCAGAGGATGTTCTCAACCCAGGGATGGAACCTGCATCTCCTGCATTGGCAGTTGGAGTCTTTACCACTGAGCCCCCACGGAAAGCCCAATGGCAACTACAGAGGTATCTTCAAATAATGAAGAGTTTATTCAAGTTTTTATCAAATGAGAAATGACAGGGCAAACAATCTAGGCTTCTATAAGATGATTTTTTTGAGATCTGATTAGTAATTTAACATTTGTCTTTCTGGTATTAATTTACTCACTTAGTTTACAGTTCCATTCAGCAGCTATTTTACAGGGCACCTGTTGTGTTCCATCCACTATGTCAGAGTGAGTTTACAGTCTGGCAAGGAAGGCAGTCATTAAACAAACACATGCACAGTTAATCAATAAGCTACAGTGGTAAGAACCATGATAAAGACATGAAGAGCTCTATGAAAAGAATAAGCAGGGGGCTGACCACACTCTCCTGTGGGACTCCAGAAGAAAATGTGATGATATTTAAGTTAAGGGATATTTAAGTTCAGATAAGTAAGAGTGGAGAAGCTAGGCGAAGGTCATTCCCACCAGAGCAAATGGTCCATGTAAAATAAAGGCCTTATTCCAGGTGAGGAGGGTCCTGCTCTTGGGGAACTGGAAAAAGGCAGTGTGGCTGCAGCACAGAAAGCAGAGGAGAAGGCCTATACCCAGAGAGGAGGCTGGTGAGCCTGGCAAGGGCGAGACTAGTGCGCAGGCCCTTCGATGCCACATTCTGACTTAGCAGATCCACTGACGGATGAATGGACATTTACACTTGGTAGATACACTCAGTGGAACATGATTCAGCCTTAAAAAGGCAAGAGAATTCTGCTATAACATGTATAAACCTTGAAAAGATTATGCTAAATGAAATAAGCGAGACTCAACAGAAGGCAATGGTATCCCACTCCAGTACTCTCGCCTGGAAAATCCCATGGATGGAGGAGCCTGGTAGGCTGCAGTCCATGGGGTTGCTAAGAGTCAGACATGACTGGGCAACTTCACTTTCATGCATTGGAGAAGGAAATGGCAACCCACTCCAGTGTTCTTGCCTGGAGAATCCCAGGGATGGGGGAGTCTGGTGGGCTGCCATCTATGGGGTCGCACAGAGTTGGACTGAAGCGACTTAGCAGCAGCAGCAGCAGCAGGACAAATATTATATGATTCTACTTATATGATGTACCTAGGTATTAATTCACAGACACAGAAAGTAACACAGCAATTACCGGGGACCCGGGGGATCTGGGAATGGGGACTGTTGCTTTCAGTGGGTACAAAGTTTCAGTTTCACAAGACAAAAACTGTTCTGGAGATTGCACAATACTGTAAATGTACTTAATACCACTGAACTGTACATTTAAAAATAACTGAAATGGAAGAGTTTTCAGGCAAGAATACCGGAGTGGATTGCCATTCCCTTCTCCAGAGGACCTTCCCGACCCAGGGATTGAACCCTGGTCTCCTGCATTGCAGGCAGATTCTTTACCACTTGAGCTACAGGAACGTCCTATGTATATCTCACTACAATTTAAAAAAAAAAAAAAAGAGCAGACTGTTTCTAAGACCAACACAGAGTATCACAGATGTCTGAGTGAAGCAGAAGTGAGGTCAGACTCGGATTTTGTGCAGAGACCAAGGTACCAACCAGATCTAAGCGTAAGGCAAGAGTCTGCCCAGAAGCCTCTTGGCAGGCGGACAGAGAGCTCACGACTGGCCTGCAGCAGCCTCCCGGTTGAGTGATGAAGAGAGCAGCCTTTTCCGCTGGGGTCAGAGATCCTCCCAGCATAAGGCAGGGCTTCAGCTGAGCTGGCAGGGTCACGCTTTGTTTGTACAAACCCCACCAGGCGGGTCTTCCAGGAACATCCTGGATGGGGGCCTTCCTGCAGAACTCCTTGAGTGTGTTCCCATGAACAATAAGCTGAGGGGCATGCCCCGCCAGCAACTCACACAGCAGATACTGAAACGATACTTCCTATGGCTTCAATGAGAATGGGACATGTGCAAAGACACTCACCAGGGGTACATCAGAGGAAGCGATGCTCGGTGTGGCAACTGTGGTAAAAACCAGTTATAAGATGTCAGACTTCAAAAGGCTCCTTGGTCACTTAGAGGGTAGAAAGGATGTGTTTCAGAGCCAGGAAACCTCAGCTGGCATCCCTGCTTTGCTACTTGCTGGCTTCAGAACCGTGCGCACACTGCTGAACTTCTCTGGACTCAAGCCTCCTCGCATGTAGAGCAGGAGGAAGAATATCACTAAGAGGGCGGGAGCAAGGATTAAAGGAGATGACAGCGGCACAGGCTCAGCACACCACCAGCGTGCACACACTCCAGCACACACAGGGCAGCCGCTTTGCTGTTCCAACCGCAGAATCTCTAAGGCTGGGGGACCACAGGATGTGAGCGGTCGGAGAGAAAGCAGTCAGAGGACTGAGTCACGAGGAGCTTAGGCTACTGAGCAGTCGGTGAGCCGCCGGGGGACAGGACGGGAAGAGAGGAGAGTGGGCCTGGGGGCCCCGGGAGACAAGAGCTGGGCTTCAGAAGCCCGGGACAGGCTGAGGGAGAAGGGAGTCACACTTCCAGGGAACAAACAGTCTGCGTAAACACATCTCTGACGGCTCCACCGAGAGAACCCCTGATGCCCGTCTCCGTGATGGGCTGCCTCCCCATATAGCAGCATCGGCCTGCAGTCAGCAGCAGTCGCAGGCCCTGTTTTACTTTGCTGGTGGGAGCTGCCCGATGCTGTGGGGCTGCTGGCCCTGAAGGAAACGTGTTTGTTTGTGTAGTACTGCCAGACTTCCTACACTCCTAGGGACACGATTCTCTCTCCCCTCTCTCCTAGCCACCCCCACTGCATACTGCACCCCAACCACAGCTCACCAGCCTCTAACAGGCACGAATGTGTTTCATAAAGACATGCAGTGTCCTTCTAGTCCAAAGAAAATCATACACACACTTTGGAAAGACTTCTACCATCAGCAGTACCATCGATTTTCTCTGGGGATATATAACTGGGCACCTGCTTTCAGAGGCCTGTCCTGTGACCGAGGCCTGGCTAAGCAGACGTGCCATCCTGAAATACAGCCCAGCAGGATGGAGAGAGAGAGGAAGTTGAGGTCAGGGGTCACAGCTCCACATTCCGAGCTGAGTGATCAAGATGAAGTCACTGGTTTTCTCCTTCCCTGTCACCCAAAGGTTGGAAACCCAAGTTCAGGGATTCATGGAGGTAACTCTCCCTTCTGGTCTCACGTACAGGATAACACAGGTGTGGTGGCCAAGGCTGATTTCCACCCCCAGCTCTGCCACTTCAAGGCTGGGTAGCTGTGCGTGACTAGTTTTTCCTCCCCAGATCACAAGGAAGCATTCACAAGAACAGTCTCTGAAGCCACACAACCAGGGTTTGAGGCCCCAGACTTATCACTGCTTAGCCGTATGGCCCTGGGCAAGTCATTTCACTTCTTTGCCTCAGTGTTCCCATCTGTCAAATGTGTTTAATATAACTAAGTTAATGAGACTGTTGCAAGGATTAAGAGAGTTACTAAATGTACTGGTCGTGGGGACATG
The DNA here is from genome assembly GCF_023091745.1 of Budorcas taxicolor. Classification (NCBI taxonomy): domain Eukaryota; kingdom Metazoa; phylum Chordata; class Mammalia; order Artiodactyla; family Bovidae; genus Budorcas; species Budorcas taxicolor. The sequence goes on along the minus strand of NC_068920.1, from coordinate 152,505,021 downwards.
CTCAATAAACACTATCTGTTGTTTTCTTACCTGTAAATGGGGGCGGGGTGGGAGGAGTAATAAAAATGTTCCTTTTCTTCTTCCACAGTCAGGACCAAATGAGAGATGATGGTTGAAGAATTCTGCATACATGGGTATTGACTATTTTAAAAGCTGTTCGTCAGATTAGAAATAACAGTGAAGTTTCCCACTGAGAGATCAGAGCCTAGTGGCTACAGGCCCAGGGTCTAAGAAAGATGCCTGTTCCTCCCCTCACTCACCGTGTGACACTGGGTGCAGACACTCCCTTCCCTTATGACTTGGCACCCTCAGGTGTGAATGGGGGAAATAATACACCTGCCTCTGAAGACTGCTATGAATATCGTGGTTCATGTACAAATAGCAGCTGGCACAGCAGCGGGCACCCCGGGCCATTACTGTCCTTACTACATGCTAGGTCTTGTCCCCAGAGCTAGGGATATAGCGCGGGACAGAACAGATGAAGGGCCACCAAGTCACACTCGAGTAAAGGGGAGAGAGGGCACCCGCAACTCTGTAAACTGACACTTAAGTGCTACGAAGAAAATGAAGCAAGACGGGGAGAGAATGAGGAGCCTCACAATGGGGACAGTAAGGGCTCCCTGATAACTGCTTAGCCCTCTGGCCCCAGTGCCATCTGCTCCCCTTCAATCAGAGGAACAGTGACGAACATTTGCAGAGCTCTATCCATGTGCCAGGCTCTGAGGGGATGCACGCTTTGTGCACTGAGTGAACTTTTGCATCGTTCCTGTGACATTACTGGTCTTGTTACCTGGTTTCTGAAGATTAGAAAAACGGAGGCTAAGACAGATTGAGTGATCTGCCCAAGGCCACACAGGTTCCTGGAAGACCTGGGATCTGAGCCCAGTGCAGCCTCACTTGTGAATCTCAGGCCTCCCTGCTGGTGCTAGACAAACCTAAGCCACTATTCTTACCAGCTGCAGTGACACCGACTCACCTTCACCGAGACTGCTTAGACAGAGTTCACTGCTACTCCTCCAGCTCCCCTACGAGCCTAAACACAGTGAGGAGAGAGGAGTAGGGGGTCCCTAGAGGTCGGCCATGGGACGGGGATGACCTCAGGCGGCCAACTGCTGGGTCCTGTCAGCAGGGGCAGCACACATAGGGTGGACAACAGGGGGGTGGGGGGGAAGAAACCTGTCCTTTCAGGCGCAGCTTCTGCATAGGTGCTGATGGCGCTTTCTGCTCAGCACATGCTCCACTCGATTCCTGACTGCACTTTCTTACGTGTTTCAAACGGAACATCTGTGCAGGGAGGGAGCTCCCACTCCACACACTTGGGGTCTCAATAGTAGAAGGCGCTTCTAAAGACCCACAGGCTGGGTGAGGAGAAAGGGGGCATCCTGTAACTGCACAGAGCTTGCCAGGCCTGGAAGGGGAGACAAACAATGGACTGGACATCCACCAGCCGAATAAAGGAATGAGCGACCCTGGAGAGCAGCAATGAGAGCAGGTGGTGGGCACGAAAAGGGCCAGAGAAGCAGCTGCAGTTGTTCAAGTGCAGCTGATGGCTGCTCCCACCCAAGTGAAGTCACTCAGGCGGTCTCTTCTGATTTTTTCTCTCACCATCACTAAAGGTCTGTATGTGTGTGAGCTGTGTGAGAAAAGGGTATTATCAACATGTCCAAGGATATGCATGTGAGACACACTCTCCCTGGTTCAAGATCCACAAAGCAATACAGCAGCTAGAGAGAGGGGCTGCAGAGCAAGGAGAAGGGAGGAGGGTTCCGGTTAGCAGCCCGGAAAGCAAGGTGATAGTGTGGCAAGAACAGGGGCGTGGACACAGACAGACTCAATGTGAGACATGACCCCTCTGCTTACCAATCTGTGACTCTGAGCAAATTACGTAACTTTCCGATCCCCAGTTTCCTCATCTGTGTTAACACCCGTCTCAAGATGGTGTTTCTCTGTACACACAGAAACAATGAGATCACCATGAAAAGATGTACGGAAGGTTCTGTTGAGCCAAAAATAAATAAATAAAAAACAAGCTGTGGCACAGCAGATGGCAGAAACTTAATCCCACTTATGTAAACTGAATGTGTGTGTGTGTGCGTGTGTGTGTGTGTGTGTGTGTGTGTGTGTGCACCTGTTAAAATCTGGTAGGATATTTACCAAACTTACCAACAAGTTACTTCAGGGAAGAATCCTTGAGGGGCAATAAAAGAACTCTTTACTTTTCTGCAGGACTTGAATCTTTACACTAATGTGTACTATTTTTACAATTAAAGAGACGAAAGTCATATATCTAATAAAAGACTAGTATTCAGAACATATAAAGATCTCCTACACCTCAGCATAAAAGTACAAACAATACAATTTAAAAATGAGCACAGGACCTGAACAGACATTTTTCTAAAGATGTACAAATGGCAAACAAGCACACAAAAAAATACTCAATATCACTAACATCAGGGAAATGCAAGTCAAAACTACAACGAGACATCACTTCCTACCCACTTAGATGGTAATAACATCAATGACAACAACAACAAGTACTGCCAAAGAGAGCAATTAGAGTCCTTCAATATTACTGGGAAGAATACGAAATGTGCAGTCCCTGTGGAAAAGTTTGGCAGATCTTCAAAAAGTTAAACAGTTATCACATGAGTTTAGCAATTCCACTCATATGTTTATACCCAAGAGAACTAAAAGCATGCTTGCTGCTGCTGCTGCTGCTAAGTCGCTTCAGTCGTGTCCAACTCTGTGTGACCTCAGAGACGGCAGCCCACCAGGCTCCCCCGTCCCTGGGATTCTCCAGGCAAGAACACTGGAGTGGGTTGCCATTTCCTTCTCCAAAAAAAGCACGCTTATAGCAGCATTATTTATAATAGCCAAAAAGTGGAAACAACTCAAATATTCATCAGCCTGTGAATGGAAAAATAACATGTGGTATTATCCATTCAGTGGACTATTATTTGTCAAGAAAAAAGAATGAAGTACTGATTCATGCTACAACATGGATGAACCTTGAAAATATTATGCAAGTGAAAAAAGCTAGTCACAAGAGACGACATACGGTGTGAATTCATTTATATGAAACGTTCAGAACAGGGACATCTATATGGACAGTAGTTGCCTAGAGCGATCCTTATGAGGGTGATCTGGGGTAAAGTAGGGAGTGATAGCTAGTGGGCTCAGGGTATCTTTGTGAGGTGATGAAAATGTCCTAAAATGAATGTGGTGAAGCCTGCATAACTCTGACTATACTAAAAATCTTTGTAGTATACCCTCTCAGTTCAGTTCACTTCAGTCGCTCAGTCGTGTCCGACTCTTTGCGAACCCATGAATCGCAGCACGCCAGGCCTCCCTTTCCATCACCATCTCCCGGAGTTCACTCAGACTCACGTCCATCGAGCCATGAGCATCCAGCCATCTCATCCTCGGTTGTCCCCTTTTCCTCCTGCCCCCAATCCCTCCCAGCATCAGAGTCTTTTCCAATGAGTCAACTCTTCGCATGAGGTGGCCAAAGTACTGGAGTTTCAGCTTTAGCATCATTCCTTCCAAAGAACACCCAGGGCTGATCTCCTTCAGAATGGACTGGCTGGATCTCCTTGTAGTCCAAGGGACTCTCAAGAGTCTTCTCCAACACCACAGTTCAAAAGTATCAATTCTTTGGCGCTCAGCCTTCTTCACAGTCCAACTCTCACATCCATACATGACCACAGGAAAAACCATAGCCTTGACTAGACGGACCTTAGTTGGCAAAGTAATGTCTCTGCTTTTGAATATACTATCTAGGTTGGTCGTAACTTTTCTTCCAAGGAGGAAGCGTCTTTTAATTTCATGGCTGCAGTCTCCATCTGCAGTGATTTTGGAGCCCCAAAAAATAAAGTCTGACACTGTTTCCACTGTTTCCCCATCTATGTCCCATGAAGTGAAGGGACCGGATGCCATGATCTTCATTTTCTGAATGTTGAGCTTTAAGCCAACTTTTTCACTCTCCTCTTTCACTTTCATCAAGAGGCTTTTTAGCTCCTCTTCACTTTCTGCCATAACGGTGGTGTCATCTGCATATCTGAGGTGATTGACATTTCTCCCGGCAATCTTGATTCCAGCTTGTGTTTCTTCCAGTCCAGCGTTTCTCATGATGTACTCTGCATATAAGTTAAATAAGCAGGGTGACAATATACAGCCTTGACGTACTCCTTTTCCTATTTGGAACCAGTCTGTTGTTCCATGTCCAGTTCTAACTGTTGCTTCCTGACCTGCATAAAGATTTCTCAAGAGGCAGGTTAGGTGGTCTGGTATTCCCATCTCTTTCAGAATTGTCCACAGTTTATTGTGATCCACACAGTGAAAAGTGGGTGAATTACACTTCAATAAAGCTATTAAAAATGCTGCATGCCTACCTGGCTCTTGTCACTGAACAGTACTTGTCTGCCAGGTGGAAAGCTCAGTGGCAGATAGCATGCCTCGGTCTTCTCAGCTAGGGGACAGCAGTTCTGCCCCCCCGCCCCCATAACAGTTAATAGTCACCACACACAAGAGGTCATGGGAACACTCAACAGCAGTTAACTTGATAACAACGATTTTTAAAATTACATTTTTCATTGAGTGGATTTCTTTCCTTTCTTCACTGGTGTCAGACCTGCATCATGAGCTAAAGACTCTCCTTGCCTGCTCCTGTTCCTTCTCCCCTTTATCCTTCACAAGAGTTTCTCCCAATACCCCTCCAGAAAAGTAAATTTTGCTACTACCCCATTTTACAGATGAGGAAACAGACTCAACGAGTTGAAATAACTAGATTTCGGCCACACAACTCATTTTATTGATTCTCTTCTTCAAGTTGTTCTGACCTTGGCTCCTCCAGGTATCAACTCCACTCTCCCTGGATACACAGCAGTTACCCTTATTTATTAACTCAGCCTGGGAACCCTGCCTCCCTGCCTTATGACCTTGCGGTCCCTAGAAAAACTTGGGAATCATCCGTGAGAGACTCTATATCAGCATAAGCTGCAAAAAAAAAAAAAAAAAAAAAAAACCACTTCAGAAAGAAAATCCAGGCTAGGAGAACCACAACCCAGGGTCTTTAACTGTTACCTGGTGAAACTGCCTGGTCCAGTCACAAGCAGAATTCTCCACCATGCTGTCACCTTGGAATAAAGTCTGAGGGAGGAGCCCTGCCTAGGCATAAGGTCTACCATTGCTTGAAGGTCAGGAGGAAAAGTAGGAGCCAACTGTGAGGACTTGGGGAGCAGTTCAGTGGGCAGGGGCTGTCAAGAAGAGTCAAAGCCCCTTGGCCTTTCTAGAAACACTAAGTGAGTCTCTTACCACAGGCAGGACTAGTCATTGGATTTTCTTCTTTTGGATATACCTTCCAGGAGGTCTTGTTCACCATAATCCATATTCAAAGAACAAACCAAGTGCTCATTAACAATCAAACTACAGTGTTCCTGAGCAACTTAAGTTCCAAGGTAATTATGACTCAACTCCTCCCACCCCCAAAAATGGAGGAAAAGACAGGGGAAAAAAAAAAGAAAACCAAAGCAACATGGGGTTGGGGGAGGGGTTAGTGAGGAAGAGAGGGAAAGAGACTGTTAAGGACTAAAAGAGCAATCAGCAAACAGAAAGAAAATATCATTGGTTTTACTACCAAATAATCAGAAAAGAATGTTTTCAGTAACTCCTTAACCAGAGAATTAGATAATAACAAATAGTATAAGAAAAGAGAATTAAAGTTTATGACACATAATATTCCATATAATATCCCATTACTCTTCAAAAAAAAAAATCATTGAAATTATGCCTGTTTTACAGATAAGGAGGCTGAAGCTTCCAACAATTAAATGATTTGCCCAAGATCACTACAGTGGGCATGTTTCAGGAGCACTGTCGGCCAATGGTGAGAGTCTCCTTTAACCGGCCATCTTCGCTCAGGAGCATCCTGTCAGTCCGGCAGAGTCCTCAGAAATGCACTGCAGTGCATCATCTCCTATGCAACCCTCTCTTTTCCATTCTTTACCAGTGGCAGACCTGTACCCTCTCTTTCACAGGATTCTGCCCATAAAGTTCTCGCACATATAATTCTGTCCTGGTGTCCGCTTTCAGAGGACCCAAGTAGATAAACCCAGAGAATGATAGAACAGGAACTCGAACCTAGGTCTGTCTAAGCCCAAACCCCTTGTGTTTTCTTTCCTTTATACCCAGAGATGGCTACTGCTGCTAAGTCACTTCAGTCGTGTCCGACTCTGTGCGACCCCATAGACGGCAGCCCACCAGACTCCGCTGTCCCTGGGATTCTCCAGGCAAGAACACTGGAGTGGGCTGCCATTTCCTTCTCCAATGCAGGAAAGTGAAAAGTGAAAGTGAAGTCGCTCAGTCGAGTCCGACTCTTAGCGACCCCATGGACTGCAGCCTACCAGGCTCCTCCATCCATAGGATTTTCCAGGCAAGAGTACTGGAGTGGGGTGCCATCGCCTTCTCCACCCAGAGACTAACTGATAAATAAATCACGTTGTAAAATCCAATGACTGATTCTCAGGCTTTCTCTTCTGTGATCCATCAGCAAGCAACATCTGGTGCAGCTCATGGGTCCTTCCTCTAAGACACTTCCTTTGGTTCCCAGGATCCCACACTTTTCCAGAGTCCTCTGGCCACTTATTCTGTCTCTCTGGCTGGTTCCTCCTCACCTTCTTGACCCACAAACCTTGATGTAGACTGTCCAGGGCTGTTTCCAAACCCTTCTCTTCACTATCCACATTTATTCTCTAAAATAATCTCATTTAATCTCACAGCTTATTCTACATGTTCATGCCTCCCAGATTTCTCTCTCGAGCCCACACCCTTGTCTGAACTGTAAACTTACATACCTAACAGCCTACTTGACCTCTCCACGTGGATGTCTATTAGCATCTCAAATTAAACACAGGATAAAACCTGCTCTTCTCTCACACCCACTCTGTCCTCCCACATCTGTCCTGTCTCAGTAAATGGCAACTCTATCCTTCCAGTTGCTCAGGTCAAAAACCTTGAAGTCATCTTTGAGATCTTTCTTCCTAAATTTACATCAATCTGTCAGCAAATCCTGGTAGCTTTTCCTTAAAATGTGCCCAGAATCTGACCACTTCTAACCAATCCCATTGCCACACTAGTCCAGGCACAAGACCTGGCTTACTAGAATAGCTCCCAACTGGTCACTGCTTTCACCCTCACCTTCAGACAGTGCAATTCTCAAAACAGCAGCCAGAATGATCCTTTCAAAACCTAAGTCAGATCATGTCCCTCCCTAGCTCAAAACCCTCCAATGACTTCCCATTTCACTCCAAACAGAAACCAAAATCTTTACAAGGGTCTGTTAGAACTATGATGGCTAATTTTATTTATTTTAATTTTTATTAGGGTATAGTTGATTTACAATGTTGTATTAGTTTCAGGTATACAGCAGATGGTTGACTTTTTGTGTCACAGTGGTCCAAGATATTCGGTCAAACATTATGCTGAGTGTTTCTCTGAGGATGTCCCGGATGAGTGGAACATTCAAATCTTTAGACTGAGTAAAGCAGACTGCCCTCCCTAATGTGGGTGGGCCTCACTCAATCACTTGAAGGCCTGCAAAATACAAAAATAACACCGAATTCCCCTGAATAACAAGGAATTCCTTCTGCCCAACTGCGTTCAAACTGCAACAATGGTGTTTTTTTTTTTCCCTGCCTTTGACTCAAACTGAAACATCAGCACTTCCTGGGTCTCCAGCCCCCTGGCCTTTAGACTGGGAACCACACTATCAGCTCTCCTGAGTCTCTGTCTCCCAAGATTGCAGATCTTGGGACTTGTTGGCATCCATAATCGCATGAGCTAATTCTTTACAATAAATCCTTTTACATATATACTCTATTGGTTGTTTCTTTGGAGAACACTGACTAATAAAGACTTTACATGATACTGGCCTCCCCATTTCACTCTGATCTCAGCTCCTACTTCTCTCCCCTCTCATGTTCTGCTACAGCCACTGAGCACTCTTACTATCTTACTATTCCCTGAACACCCACGTCAGGGTCTTTGCACTTGCTGCTTCCTCTGCCTTAGTGATGAATATAAGCATAGTTTGCTCTCTCATGTCCTCAGTTCTCTGCTAAATTATCACCTTTCCCCTGAAGACTTTGGTGAATACACCACTTAAAACTGCACCACCCCACGACCACCACATATAATGTCCTTTATTGCTTTTCACTGCTTTATTTTTCTCCACAGAGAGAAAAATGTGGCCAGCTGACACACACACTATATGTGTGTGTTACTGTCCATTTTCCCAGTGAAAAGTGAAAGTTACTCAATCGTGTCCGACTCTTTGCAACCCCATGGACTATACATTCCACGGAATTCTCCAGGCCAGAATACTGGAGTGGGTAGCCTTTCCCTTCTCCAGGGGATCTTCCCAACCCTGGGACAGAATCCAGTAGAGATTCCACAAAGGCAGAGGTTGTGTCTGGCTTGCTCACTGTTGTAATTCTCCATGTCTAGAACTATGCCTGACACATAGTAAGTGCTCAATAAATATCTGCTGAATAAGTTTATAAATATCCTAGAAGTTTCATATTTCAGCATAACAATTTTATATGGTCATAAGAGCAGTTAAAAGGTCACCTGGTGCCAGAGGAGGATAGGGACTGACTTGCAAAGGGGCACAGGGAACTTTCAGGATGACTGAGCTGGTCTACAGGTTGACTAAGATAGTGGTTACAGGGACACATACATTTGTCAAAATTCATTATCAGGTACACTTGAAATGGGTCCATTTTTTCTTTTTTGTATGATATACCTCAATATAGTTGACTTAAAAAAAAAATCCCCAAGTTGTTTATATTCCAGACTGCCTCCACACCAAAAAGTGGTGTACAAATTCACTTTTAGAGTATGCATCCTGGTTTGAGTTCTGGCAATCATGCTCCACATGGTGTGGGTTGGTATATAATTAAACTTTAAAATACTAATTGCTGCCCCTTATTACAAAAAGAAAAAGTGCTCTCAGAGGTCCACAGATGTTAAGAGTAGACTTTGAAGTCAAGCAGACCCATATTTAAATCCTGCACAACTCTATCTTTATTAGCTAGATGAACTTGAACAAGTTACTCAACCTCTCTTGGGCTTACTTAGCTCATATACCAAAAAAATAGGGAATGACAGAATGACCTACATAATGTAGTATAAGGCCTAGAATATAGTTTGCACTCAGTTAAGTAGTTACTTTGCTTAGTATTATTATCAACAAGCAGTGAGCCAGGAGAGCCACTGAAATATCAATGGGGTTTCCTAAGAGAGTGATGTCAAGTTTGGGTCTGTGGACTGCTGGAGGGGTCACTCAGGTGTGTTGCAGATGTTCGCTTGGCCCCGAAGTGTCCATGTCTCCACGAAGCTCAGCAGTATGCAGCACACGAGTGCAAATAAGCACTGCGACAATCAAGGAACAACACTTACACCAAGGCGCCCCGCATTCTGTTCACATCTCCCCCAGTTACAGTCCCCCATTTACCACTTCCCACCTCCAGCAGAACAGGAAGATCCTTAGAAGATCATTACAACACCGTTAGCAAAAAAGAAAACAATTTAACCAACCAAGATATTCAACAACTGGCAACTATTTAGTGCTACAGATGACAGGCAAACACTATGCAACCCTTAAAAAGAGTAAGGAAGAACTCTCACCAGAGAGCAATGGCACATTAAGTTAAAATGGGAAAGTGCAGAAGAGTGGGCACAATATAATCCCATGTCAAAACAAGAAAAATGCAGAAGGAGATTTAGATGTGTGTCTGAAGTTGCACAGAAAAAATCTGGAACAAAGTGCTAAAAGTTGTGCCCTATGCAAGGGGAGTATGGGGGAGAATGGATACATGTATATCTATGGGTGAGTCCCCTTCACTGTTCACCTATCACAACATGTTTTTTTATTATTATTAATTTATTTTTACTTGGAGGGTAACTGCCTTACACTATTGGTTTCTGCCACACATCAAGATGAATTAGCCATAGGTATACATATGTTCCTTCCCTCTTGAACCTCCCTCCCACCTCCCACCCCATCTCATCCCTCTAGGTCATCACAGCGCACTGGATTTGAGCTCCCTGCATCATACAGCAAGTTCCCGCTGGCTATCCATTCTACGTGTGGTAATACGTATGTTTCAATGCTACTCTCTCAATTCACACTGCCCCCCTCCTTCCCGCACTGTGTCCACAAGGCTCTTCTCTATGTCTGCATCTCCACTGCTGCCCTGCACACAGGTTCATCAGCACCATCTTTCTAGATTCCTATCACAACATCGTTAATCAGCTATACGCCAAAACAAAATTTAAAAATAAAAGTGATTCCCTATGGAGAATAGAATGGAAGTATTTTAATTTTCTAGTTAATCCTACTTAAAGTAAAACCAATGCAGACACTGACAGGAAATAATAAAAGAGGAGGACAATCCAGGAAGGAGGCAGCTTTACCGGGGAACAAGTCCACCCCAGGTACTTTAATCTCTTCAGTGAATTCATGATTCCTAACAGTTTTATTTAAAGTCAGAGACGAACTCAGCGCTCTCAAAACAAAACAGCGTCATTCTACTTTGTGTGGTTTTCTCATCAATATTTGGCAAAACAACTAGTAAGAGAGTATTTGTTTGTTTGTTTGGGGGCATAAAAAAGATGTGAATGGGCTGGGGGCCTGACCAAAACAAACTCCTGCTCCAAACCTTTCAGGGTCCCTGATTAAGAAATGAAGAACTGACATACCAAAACAAGCTGCTACCAGGAGGCAAGAACAGGGGAAAAGGCAGTATGTCTTGTGTTCCATCCTGCTTCCGCCCCTAGGCAGCCCTATGACAGTGGGCACTGATTCCTGGGAGTTTCAGGTCTCCCATCAGGCAAGTGGGCATAAGAACCATCTCCTGACCTCGGAGTGGTATTATGAGAATGCAGGGAGAAACCCTCAGGCATTCAGCACAGTATTTCCAGGTATTAAACCTGTAGTGCAGGTGGTTAATAAACAGGACTCAGAACTTGATGACATAAATAACAAAAAGAGAAGAAACTATTCCAGTGAATCTTGATTACCAGGAATGTTCAAAGAATCCATCTAGTTGATTGACTTCTCTAAATGGGAGAAGACCGGCCAGAGAAGAAAACAAACCCCATATACATTGTCAGTGGGGGCGGATGTAACCCAGAGCCGGGGAGGCCCAAGGTCATCCTACTGAAGACAGCCAGGAGAACCTGCGCAGTCACACAGCTGGATTTGCAGAGGCTGTGAAAAGAAAGCCTGGTGATAGGAACCACCCAGGCTCCAAGTCTGACCTGTTATTGCTTTAGGATTTATCTTCTGCCTTCTTCCCAAAAGGATCAGAGGCAGATTGTGGGAAGAGTCACGTACTCAGCAGACTCATTTAAATAAGAATATGAGAATCAGAGGAGTGTATAGAGGGTGAGGTACCAGCTGAGATCCGTTGCAACTGAAAATAAAACTTAGCTCTGGGCATCCAGACTGAAGGTAGAAAAGCAAACCGGTAGACTGTCATTAGGGGAAGAATCGTAATCAACTGGGAAGGTACATTTTTATAGACTTAAACTTGAAATGTTACCATCAGAAACCAATCCTGGGAATTTATGCATTTGATTACCTCCCACCTCCCAGACTCCTAAAATAAGCTTTAGCGTGCTGTTTTCCTCCTCACGGGTTTGCTGTGTGACCTGGAGCCAATGCCACACCTCTGGGTATCTCAGGTTCCCCATCCTTTAAAGGGAGGGATGTGCCTGCCTATTTATGAAAAGGAATGAAGGAACCTTTGTCAGCATTAACTGTGTGCATCCTAACCTTCAAAAGCCTTGTGTACATTATCTCACTGAAATCTCCCAATAACTATAAAAGGCAAGCCCTATAAATACATTACAGATGAGCTCTCTTAGATTCAGAGAGGTAGAGACAGCTGATACTGTCACAAAGCAAAAAAGCAGAAGAATCAGAACTCCATTCCAGGCTTTCGTGTTACCAAGGTGCAAATTTAACTGTTAGACTTTTGCACTTCTTTGTGTATCTCAAGCACCTAACAGTTCCTGGCATATAGTAGGTACTCAGCACACTTGTTTCCTTCCTCACTCCTTCCTTTTCTTCTGAAGTAAAATTATGTATGTAACGAAAACTGTATGTCTACTGAAATATTACTAGTATCTTATATTTATACAGTTTCTTTTCCTTTAAGGAGATCACACTACTTAATTTATTTTCTCTACTAATTTCACCAAAGATCTAGCTATCATTGTGTATTATATCATTTATTTTACAAATGAGGAACTAGAAGGCAACAATCTGCTAGGGTGACGTGCCCAGAGTCATATGGAAGTCACTGCCAAAACCGAATAAAAACCTTGGTCCTCTTTACATCTAAATCAGCCTTTATCCTCTCACATGACACAACCTACATAATAAAGAACAGATCATTCATTTTTTATCTGGAAAACTACCAAACGTATAATTCAGTAAGGGGCCCCATGACCTTACCACCTTGTCAAAGGGAAGAAAGTATATAAAAAATGAGGTTTGCAGGAGCAGACGGATTTGGTCCGTCAACTTTCTCTTGGATTACACCCATTAACCAACATAAAATAATGCAAAATATAATGTAACAGATCCCCATGTCTTTGGAAATTCAAGTTAAACTCACTGATCTTTCAAAACTTATATACAATGCACAAGAGCAGCCATTAACTCGAGTGGGGCTGCAGAGGAGTACATGATGTCAGCGAGTTCTCTGAAAGAAACATATGATCCACAATTGGGCCACTCTAGAAGAATCCAAGTCAGCAACGAGCATTTAGGGACATCAGTTCACAGCATCACAGCATTCTGGAGCTCCAGAAGGGACCCGGCAGACCACTGAGAACGCCTTCATCTTGTGCATGAAGAACCTGAGGCTCGGGGCGGCGGGGGGAGCGGGGGGCAGGTAAGTGGCTTTGCCAAGATTGCACAGACACAAGAGCAAGAATGAAAAAATTAGGCTGCTGACTACATCCATCCCACTTGTGAGTCATGCTTCTGATGGCCACGAGTACACCTAGCACTTTCCAGATTAACCCACCTATACATTGAGCGCAGAAGAGCGAGCCTGAAATAGGGTAACAGAAAAACTCAGAATTCAAATTCTGGCCATGTGATCTTGAGCAAGTCCTTTAATTTCTGTGAATTTTAATTTTTTTCATCTATAAACTGTAGGTAATAGTACACTCCACAAGTAAGCTGCCAGTAATATAAACAAGGGGCCCGCACAGTCCTGAGTCACACAAAGGCCAACATTAGGTCCACATACAACCGGGAACACCCAGCACAGAGGCTGGCATGTAACACGTTTGTAGAAAATTTGCTAAGCAAATCAATGAACTAACCAAGCAAACAAGAACCGGACTTGAACTCGGGTCCATCTGCTTCTTATATAGCTCCCAATTCATATGATTTCAAAGCAGAGTGTTATTTCTGACTTACAGAGGCCATTTTCTGGCAAAAAAGCAGAAAAAAAAAAAGGTCTGCAGGGAAGTTCTTGGACTCTTCGGTGTTGGTGTTAGTTCTTGTTGCTAGCATGGGTACATCCTGAGGCTCCAGAATCAACTAAACCTGAGCTTCAGCATAAGCTGTGTGACCTCAAAGACACACACATTCTCTGAGCCTGAATTTCCACACGTGGGGAAAAAAATCTACTTTACAGAGGTGGTGTGACAAACGCAGTGATCTAGATAAAGGAATACAGAGCGATGGGTGGCACATGACAGGTTCACATTCCACTTCCCTTCTAGTTACTGGGGAGCTTCATTCATTCCTTTCACTTAGGTCCCTGCTCTGATGTCACTTCCTTCTTGAACATTCCTACCTACAAATAAAACCCATAACACTCACTATCCCCTTAGCCTGCTTATTTTTCTTCATAGTCCTTACCATCCCCTGACATTACATATTTGTTTGTTTACTGTGCCTGTTGTTGTTCAGACACTAAGTTGTGTCAGACTTTGTGACCCCATGGACTGCAACGCACTAGGCTTCCCTGTCCTTCACCATCTCCTGGAGTTTGTTCAAACTCATGTCCACTGAGTCAGTGATGCTATCCAACCATCTCATCCTCTGACACCCCTTGCTCCTCCTGCCCTGAGTCTTTCCCAATATCAGGAAATCTTTTCCAGTGAGTTGGCTCTTCCAATTGGGTGGCCAAAGTATTGGAGCTTCAGCTTCAGCATCAATCCTTCCAATGAATATTGAGTTGATTTTCTTTAGGATTGATTGGATCGATTTCCTTGCAGTCCAATGGACTCTCAAGAGTCTTCTCCAGCACCACAATTCAAAAGCATCCATTCTATGACGCTCAGCCATCCTTATGGTCCAATTCTCATATCCATAGAGGACTACTGGAAAAACCATAGTTTTGACTATACAGACCTTTGTTGGCAAAGTGATGTCTCTGCTTTTTAATACATTGTTTAGGTTTGCCATAGCTTTCCTTCCAAGGAGCATGTGTCTTTTAAAATCATGACTGCAGTAACCATCCACAGTGATACTAGAGCCCAAGAAAATAAAATCTGTCACTGGTCAAACCCAGGTCTCCTGCATTGTAGGCAGATTCTTTACCATCTGAGCTATGGGTTTCTTTACTATGCCTACCTGACTATAAAATAAGCCCCAGGAGGATGGGGACTTTTTCTTGTTGGTGCTATTTACTGTTCTATCTCAACAAACAGGAAAGGGCTTGGCATGTAGTTAGGGCTTAATAAAAACATTTGTTGAGTGACTGAATGAATTCAACACTTACTTGGGGTTTGCTGGGCTTCCCAAGTAGCACTAGTGGTAAACAACCCACCTGCCAAAGCAGAGATGTAAGAGAAGTGGGTTCAATCCCTGGGTGAGGAAGATCCCCTGGAGGAGGGCATGGCAACCCACTCCAGTATTCTTGTCTCAAGAATGTCATGGACAGAAGAGCCTGGTGGGCTATAGTCCATAGGGTCGCAGAGTCCGACACAACTGAAGCGACTTAGCACACACTAAGTCCTAGAATTAGACTACTGTAGTGGACTCCCAACGATACTCTGGGTCCACTCTTTCCCCCTACATTTCATCTGTTAATCAGCAGCCAGAGAGCTCCTAAAAAGTCAACATCAGATCACTCCTCTGCTGAAGGGCCTCCAGTGGCTTCCCACTACAATGACAGCACAGCCCACGCTACTCATCAGGGCCTGTAATGCCTACAGCATGGGCCTCTCACCAATCCATCCCCCATGCCACCACTGAGACACAAAGGCTTTCTCTTCATCAAATACGCCACCGTCTTATTATTTCTTTTCTTTTTTAATTTAAAAATAAACACACACTTTATGCCTTTGAAACTCTTAAGTTCTATATATTTACATAACTAACAATATTCTGTTCTTTCTTATACCTAACATTTTTCAATAAGTGAGGACTTATGGGAAAATGACTCTTCCAGAAATTTGGGTTAGAGATTACAAGCGTCGAGGTCTTTCCAGACTCAGGGCCTTTGGGCTGTCTGTTCCCTCTGCCTGGAAAGCTCTTCCCCCCCCAGGCTGCCTTGTCCTCATCATTGAACTGTGGGCAGAAATGTGACCTCCTTGTGAAGCTGTCCCTGCCACCATCACTCTCAGCAAGTCGCTCTCTATTGGTACACACTGTCCTTTCTTTTCTCACAGCATTTCATTATCTGGATGACTTTATTTATGAGTCCTATCTTCCCAACAGGAATGTAAAATACATGAGGACAAGAACTTTGTCAGGTTTACTGCTGCATCTGAACAATAAACTGGATCTCAAAAGATGCTGGAGCCGGCCAGGATGAGAGATACAGGTAAAGTACGCCATCAGACTAACAGTATCATGGAGTGTTGGTTTCCTTCCAAAGATAGCTGCCCCATTACATCAAAATATGGGAATGTCAGCCAGACTTACTTGGGAATGGGTACCCGAATTAGCGTCCCCTCCACTTCTGGGTTCAGATTCATTCCACTTTCTCTTATAGCCTTGATAGCTGCAGCTGTACACTGAAAACCAGATCAAAAGGTAAACAGAATTAGTAAATAATTATTACCAGATGCAAGCCCTCTGTCGATAACTGGCAACCCATCTTGGCAGAACATGGAAACATTTAGTTCTGTTACCAGTAAGATCAGGAAGTTACATTGGTGTAGAGTGCTTTGATCAAGCTGAATAGCAAACTATGTCCACTCCTGGTACCAGTGTATTGCGGGAGGGAAAAAAAGCATAGAGGAAAAAATAAAAAGAAAACAGCTCTGCTTCTTTGAAAAGATTTCAATGGTTTGAGGCAACGCAGATCAAAACCACAATAAATTCTCAAGGGAGGGGGGCTGGTCTGTGCAAAGATTGGTGTAAAGACAGCTGAAAGATTTTATACATTAAAAATTCCCGTTGACATTTTACACTCAAAATATACCAGTGCCGACTGGAATGAGTAAATAAATTTAACTCACTCACATCTATGCTCACACCAACCTCACTTGTGTTTTGGCATGAGCAATGAATCTCTGCTGGTGTGCGTGCCAAGAAAGGAAGCATGGAAGATCTCAGTTCAAATCCCCACTCTGCTAACCATGTGACCCTGGGCAATAAGCTTGACCTCTCTGAGCCTCCATGTAGTAGTCTGAGACCCTGCAGTACTGTTCCTCAGGGAGGATTAAATGAGGGACATGAGCCATGCATCGTCCTCTGTGTCTGGGTGCCTGTAACACCCAGGCAAGGGGCGCTATTACATAAACATATTCAATAAAGAGAAGAACGCACAAACCCCCGAAGAATGATGAGCTGATGTCATCGCTTAGCTGATGCACTGCTGTCTTTCTTTTCCTCTTTTTTTGTGCCTACACCATGAGCCATGCGATGTCGGATCTTATTTCTACTGAATAGGGATCGAACCCATGGCCCCTGCAGTGGAAGTGCCAAGTCTTAACCACGGGACCGCCATCGAAGTCCCTCTTTGTTTAAAAAAAATTTATTTCATCAAAATATAGCTCTTTTACAATGTTAATTTCTGTTGTACAGCAACATGATTCCACTATACACAAAGATATTCTTTCTCACATTCTTTTCCATTATGGTTTCTTACAGAACACGGAGTATCGTTCTCTGACGCACTGCTGTCCTGAGGTCCATCCGGGTCTCTTCTGACACAGCCTTGCTCTCTATCGGGCAAGGTGGCACACTGGTACACTGCCGTCCCAAACTGCCTTATCTCAACCTTAAGCAACATTATAACCACACCTGGTTTGCAATCCTACCGCATAAGAGAAGGCAGTGTGGAAGAGAGAATTCCATTGGCATGACAATGTGCCATTCATGAAAACAAGGCCCCTGATTTTCAAAAGAATTTTAGGTTTGACCAGAGCCAATCCACATCGCTTGGATTCAACAGAGCCAATTCCCAGCCTTGAGTTCCTCCCTAGACTTTCCGGTTTAAATAAATGGGGTTTGTTGCACACCTATTTTATTTTTTCAGGTTGGGTTTTGTTTTAAGGGAGTGCCTAAAAAACTCATCCATTTCATGGTAAAATGACCTGAATTCTACAGGGACATAAGATGCTATTGTTAGGTCAAAAAGACAAACCAGCCTTCCACAAGAAGACAAATCATGCCCCTGGGCTACAGAATTTAACTGTGCAGCCACTGCTTAAAATGATAAACTCTTAAAATGTACCTCTAACCACAGACTACTGGAGCTGGAAGGGATCTCAGACATAACCAGTACAGTCCCTTCCTTATGTGTGCAGGGACCTGCTGGTAAAGGTCACACCCCTACCCAGAGACACAGTCCCTGAAAGCCAAGAGCAACGGAGTGAAGACCTGGCCCCTCACGCTTCCGGTTACTGGCAGTGTTAAGAGGAGGCTCAGCTCCTCAACTCTCCATCCAGTGATGTTCCTTAGTCTCTCTTACCTCCCAGATCCACTAGCTCAATGTATTCAGTAACTATGGCACAGGGAATTTGATTCTTTTTTTTTTAATAGTCAAAAAGAATTTGGAACTAGGTCTGGTGTATAAAGCGTATGGCCAAGGTAAATAAAAGAGCTGGATAAAGAAATGAAATTTTCCTCTGCAAGAGAACTACCAACTTCCTTAATAAAATGAAACACAGATTTCTAAAGTTAAACATAAAGGGAGGGGCTCCCCTGGCAGTCCAGAGGTTAGGACTCTGCACTTCCAATTCAGGAGGCACAGGTTCTATCCCTGGTCGGGGGAACTAAGATCCCACATGCCTCTCAGTGTGGCCAAAATATAAATAAATAGACTAATTAATTAAAAAATAAAAATTTTTTTAAAAGGGAGAATCATCACTTTGAAGGACTGACCTGATTTCAAGTCTCCTAATCTTTTTCTGAAGCTTTTCACTGAAGCAAAGACTGGTGACTTGGCTGGACCACCCCGCCACCACCACCACCTCCACTTTCCCTCCACAGTCTGGCCCAAGTGTTGCCACACAGCCTTCCTAGGCAAGCATGGGAGCACCCACCGCTGCTTCCAAGCTGGGCAGGAGCTACAGCTCAATATTTACACCTTCCCTGTCCAAGGCTCAGTGCCAAGGATGCAGTGAGTGCTCAGTAGAAGCTTGCTGAATAAGTAGATTAATATGTATATTAAAGCACTGACTCAAACCTGTTAGAAAAACTCTTCATGTTTATATCCCTTCCCAAAAGCCTTATTTTGTACCATTTTATACCTGTTCTGTGTCCTTTCGCATGCAGTAAAAATGTGAACCAAGAGTGGTTTCATTTGCAAAAAAAAAAAAAAACCTACTGAAAGAGGTAGTTCTGAAATACTTTCAACATGTACATTTTAGTTTGATATGGAAGAACACAGAAACTCAGGGAATTACCGTCATTCTCCCAACATGACTTCTGACCTATTCATGGTTCAGACAAAAAGGCGTGCATTTCTATCACATTTCCATCTCTTAGCCTTTACCCCTCACTGAAGAGATACCCGCCAGCGCCCCAGTGCAAACAGACGCCCTCCAATGGCAACAATGACCCACTGGTTGTGGCTGCTTGGAGTACTGTGTCAAGAAAGATCACAGATCCCATGTGGTGTTAGGCAGGACCGAGTGCTGTGATCAATTAGCAATGTCTGCTATTACTGCGTGCGTGCATGCTCACTCAGTAGTGTTTGACTCTTTGGCACCCCAGGGACTACAGCCTACCACGCTCCTCTGTCCATGGGATTTTTCAGGCAAGAATACTGGAGTGGGTTGCCTTTCCTCCTCCAGGGATTCTTAAACTAATAAATCTAATTCATTCATGTTTATACTCACATCTTTGTGCATGTGTATGCTACAGGACAAAAGACGATGAAATTTTTGTAGACAGGTGAACAAGTCCTTGACAATCTGGGTTCAAGTCAACAGCTGATTTGCAGAGACTCAACAAAAATACTTGTGGAATTAAGGAACAGATGGTGAAAGGAGCACAGGATTTAGAGTCAAACAGACCTAAGCTCAAGTCCTGGCTCTACCGCCACAGCATGAATCTGTGGAAACATTCTACTTTCCTGAGCCTCAGTTTCCTCCTCTAGAAAACGGACTTAAGTCTAACTTTAAAGAGTAGCTGTGCTGATCACAGGAAACAAAACATGGGAGAGCAATGCCTAGCAGCCCTGTAGACACTCAACCCATCTTTCTTCCTTCCACAAGAGCAATAAGAGCCTGCAGAATTTTTTTTTCCTCATTTGCCTTGCTCAAATCATGCTGTGGTCTGTTTTTTGTTTTTTTTTTTAAACTCCCTACTTTCCCATCATTAACTCTAGCTGCAGGCAAGTTTATGGAAGGTAGTAACTTGTGTCTATCATTTATCAAGCAGGACACATGCTCAACAAATGCAATGCAGTTTTTTGTCCTCAATGCATTTAAAAAGATTATGCATGTAAATCTGTATCGTGTCTCTACGGCATGACACAGAAATGCTCAGGTTTGAAAAGAAAGCCAGGCACATGTGAAACAGAAAGGAAGTATATAAACACAGAGAGGATTAGCTCAGCATTTTGAAGCTATAAACCTGGGCACTCCATGGACAGCTTCTAAACCAGAGGAAGGAAATGTTTAGTTAGAGCTATTTGTTTAATATATACACCAGATGAGATAAAGGAATTCAAAAGACAATGTAACTCACACTTCCTCACTCTGTCCTTGTAAGGAGCCTCTCTACTAAGGTTAACTGTAGATGTGTTTTTTTTTTTTTTTCCAAAACTCACAGAATTTCAACTTGGAGAAATGGCAAAGATGCCTTGCTTGGAAAAGGAAGATATATTCCAATTTCCTAAGAAAAAATTAAGCTGTTAATACCTCCTCCTGCCTCCTAAGATGCTCTGGTGGCCAATCAGGTGCTTCTTCTGTGAATGCCATTTGCTATTTAATAACAGAAGTGGCTGGCTCTGAAAAGCAATCTGCCTGATGAGGTCTTCAAGCTGTGTAATTAGGAGGCTGTTCCCTAAATTGGCCCGCGGTGCCTGTGGGATCAGATGAACAAGGCGGAGAGGCCTCAGTGGTTCAGAGGGGCCAGAAGGGGAAAGAGCTAACAGTTCCCTTTCTGTCCATTTCTCTGCTCCTCGGGAACACCACGAATGAGTGCCTCCCTTCCATCAACCTAATGACAAGTATTCACCCATTTGAGGGAAATTTACTGGGTGCGTCCATGTGTCAGGCATGGTGTTTGGTGCTGGACAGAATGAGCAAGTTGGATACAATTCCTACATTCCAAGCTTATGATCTAATAAAGGGAGATGGAAAACTAAGATGTAGATAAGTGCATAACTGTTAATAAGTACAATGAAGAAAAATAACTGTGCTGTATAAAAGTGGTTAAGATAGAGGAATAATTGAAATTTTGCATGGACTAGGAAAGACTTCCCTGAGAAAGTAATATGAAAGCTGTGGTCCAAAATACGGATAGTAATTAGCCAGGCAAGAGTGATCCATGCAAAGGAAATAGCATATGCAAAGGCCCTGAGGATATTATGGGTTTGAGGAACTGAAAGACTCGTGGACAGAGCAGCGTGCAAGGGTGACAGTGCACCAGAGTGGGGCGTCTGCAGGGACAAGCAGGGCCATTTCACACGAAGCCGTCTAGGCCACAGTCATCTCCTTAAGAGGATTACTTGAAACCGCTGATGAACTCAGTGCCCAGGGATGACATAATCGAAGAGATATTAATATCTTTACAAGTTCTCTCTGGTTGAAGTATGGAGAACACGACAGGGGAGAAGTGAGTAATACCCCCACAAATATGGGCACATCGGCTGCAAGAGCCCCCTGATTTGAAAGTCTGCTCATAGCAAGGGCTTACTCTTGTCTCTAACCCAGTTTTGTCAAATCCAGCAGGTTCAACTTTGGTCTCTGTCTTTGGGCTAGAATTACTGAAAGAGACCATTGGAATAGAGACTTCAGATGCCTTCACCTCACGTGAACAGATGAGGAAATGGAGACCCAGAGAATGATGCAACCTACATAGCCAGCTGGCGAGAGGTGGGACCACATTCCAGGTCCTCAAGGAGTCCCAACCCAGGTCACTTCTTACTGTACCAGTAAGGAATAGCCTATTTATCTTCCTCAACCAGACTTAAAATCACAGCCTCCAGGTTGCAATGATCTAATGCAACCCACCTTCCAGCCCTGGAAGCACTGTGCTCTGGGCAATATTCTGAATGGTCAGTCGAGTCCCAAACGAATGTGAGTTCCTGGAAGGTCTGCTCCAAATAGGGCTTCCCTGGTGGCTCAGATGGCAAAGAACCCACCTGGGTTGGGAAGATCCCCTGGAGGAGGGCATGGCAACCCACTCCAGTATTCTAGCCTGGAGAATCCCCATGGACAGAGGAGCCTGGTGGGCTAGAGCCATGGGGTCACAAAGAGTCAGACATGACTGAGTGACTAAGCGCAGCACAGCACAGCACCACTCCAAACAATGCAAAAGTCATGAACTGGTGGCCCACGGGCCAAATGTGGCCCATCAACAGATTGTCATAGACTTAAAACACACCGAAAAAGGGAATTAGTTATCAACATTCAGCAAAGATAGAAATTGGGGCTATTGGCTTCTTCTGTAAATAAAAATCTTAGTATCTGGTAGTATCTGATTACCAGGTCTACATTTCTGCCTGGGAAGGATCAGCAGCAACTGGGCAAAGGCTGCTCCCTTCAGATAGGGCACACGCTCTACAGTTTACCCCTGCCCCTCCAATTACCCCACTGCCACTACTGTTTGTCTTAGATGGGACCTGTGTCAGTATTCAAATTACTTGCCTGGGCTTTATAGTGTTTGAGTAAAATAGAAAAGGAATCTAGAAAGAGGAAGAGAGCTTCTCTTATCCTTAAATTCCCTTTGTTATGCCTTGTCTCTTGTTTCACCCCAAAGTGAAGGGAATACTTCCTCCTGACTCGCTGTAGTCTCCTGCATTACAAGGGAGACCATGGAGAGGGAGCCCTTGAGCAAGGCCACCTTACCTCTGGGAAGCTGGCCATATTCACCAGTATCAGCTGTGGCGACTTCATGGAGATCTGGCTGACCTGGTTGAGAGCAAGCTTCCCATCAGCAGTCACCACAGTGATGTTATCAAGGGACCCTAAAAGGAAAATTAGAATTAGAATTCAGAAGGACTTTTAGTAACCTCACATCTAAGTCTCTATCAATTCAGATTCAACCAACGTTTAGAGAAATATCAATAACCTCAGATATGCAGACGACACCACCCTTAGGCAGAAAGAGGAACTAAAGAGCCTCTTGATGAAGGTTAAAGAGAGTGAAAAAGCTGGCTTAAAACTCAACGTTCAAAAAATGAAGATCATGGCATCTGGTCCCATCACTTCATGGCAAATAGATGGGGAAACACTGGAAACAGTGACAGACTTCATTTTCTTGGACTCCAGATGTTTACGGAAGCAGTGGTGCCGTGTGCTGGAAAGAGCTTTGAAATGTTGACAAAACTAGGTTGAAATTCCTTACCAGCACCAGAGTGGCCAACAATCCTGATCTGCCTGGTCCTGCATGGTTTCCTGTGACGCAAGACTTTGAGAGCTGAAACTGGAAAGTGTTGGTCACCCTTCCAGCTATGTCACCATTTACTAACATGAAACCTCAGGCAAGTCAGTCACCGTCTCAGTACCTTGGTTTCCAACTCAATTAAAAAATACTTTACAGGATTAAAGTGTCGATTACAACTCAATATAAATAAGCAAATATACAATAGACACACACAAAAAAATAAACATAAAAATAGGTACCTCTTACTTAGCCCTTTTCACAACTAGCCTGTAACATTGTATCACTATATCCACTTTACACCATAGAAAGAAACTTGGGGAAGTAAAATGAGCCAAATCACAGAGCTAACAAAAGGAAAACCCAGCAAGAGCCGAGCCTCAACTTAGGTGTGCTTACTTCCAACTCTGATCAAATCTCTTTCCCTTATCAATGGAATTCAACTTGAGTTGCACCATTCAGGAATCCCCAGGGAGCTTTTAAATTTAGATTCCTGGGTCCCACTCCCCAGAGATCCTGATTCTGTAGGGGCTCAGGAGCCTGTGATATGGGGGTGCTTGTAGTTTTCTTTCAAGATGACCACATGATTCAGACATGCAGCCAGGTTTGGAACTGTTACCTCATACCACCTTGATTTTGGCATTTAGACTCCCTTTAGGAACAACAACAACAACAAAAAAAAAAACCCACCAATTATTACCACTTCACTGATACCCTGGATCTGAGCTTTGTCCATATCTGAATTAGGGAAAACCCTGGGCAAAGTTTTCTTGTCAAGAAGGCAAGTATATTGTTACAAGACAATAAAAGGGGCATTACTCAAATTCCCTGATTTCCTATGCAAATGAGAACTAGAAGAAAACTTTACCATTCATTTTAAGAATCACTCGAGAACGGCTCATTCTGACACACTGTGGGGGGGGGGGGCGGGGCGGGGGTGGTGGGGGTGGGGTGGGGGTGGGGGTGGGGGTGGGGGTGGGGGTGGGGGTAGGGGTGGGGGTGGGGGTGGGGGTAGAGGTGTCAGTCCAAAACAAATTGGGAGTTGTCCTAGCAAATTGTTAGGATAATGCAGTTCCACACTATGGCCCGAAGATCTGATCTGAAGCACAGTACTCAACTCAATTCAATGCCAACACAAGTTAGAAGGCTGTTGACGCCACTGACTTCAATCTGGAAAAGTCCATGATTCTGAAGACCAATGACCTGGGTTCAAATACCAACCCTGCCACTTCCTGAACTGTGTGACCTTGGGAAGGTCTCCTCAACCTTTTGGGCGTCTGTTTCCTGATTTCTAAACCGAGCATTAAAATCATACTTATCTCACTGGGTTGTTATGAGAGTTAAAAGAGTTTATGGAAAGCCCTTATACTGTCCTGGCATATACAAGGGCGCAATACACGCTATTATCATATGTCTCAACTTTCCCCTATATTTTAACCAAACTAACCCACTTACAGTCTCTCTAATAACAGTCCATTCTGTCTTGCCTTAGGATCCTCAGCATATATTTTTCCTTCTACTAAGGATACCCTTCTATGCTCAGATAACTTCTGCTCACTCTTGAACACTCAGCTATCATTGCATCTAATCTCAGAAATCCTGTCTGACCTCTTAGATTGGATTACAAATCCTTTATGAGCTCCAGGATCCTACACATAAATCTATAATAATGATGACCCATCTTTACCGAACACTTCCTAGGGCAAGACATGGGTCTAAATGCTTTCTATAATTTATTTGCTTTTATTATCACAATAAACCTGTGAGACAGTTTCACCATTTTACAGATGTGGAAACTGGGGCACAGAAAATAACTTGTCCAAGGTCACAAGAGCCCTTAATGGGGCCTGAATTCAAACCTAGACCTGATCAACTCCAAAGTCATGATCTTCACCATTCTGCTTTACTTCGTGGTTTCACACGTTGGTTTACTTGTCTATACCTACACACTAGGATCTAGGCTCTTGGAAGATGGGGACAATGTCTTTTCTCTCTGAATCTACAGCACCTATTAAACAGCACAGAACAAGTGCTTAATAATGCACTGATGAATAAACAAACGTATGTATGAATGAATGAGAGGACAAGAATGAAGAAACAAACCTGTATTTTAGACAACTATTAAAAGCAATCAATTCTGTCTTCAATCTTGGAGACAGAAATTGCTGGTAGACAGACAGAGGTATACGTGGAAAAGTGTCTGCTGGTTCAGATAGTACTGAAAGATGATATGGAATAATCTAGCAAAAAAAAAAAAAGTAAAATAAAATGAAAGACTGGCTAAGTTCAGCCTGTTTCACCCAGTCTCTTCATGGCCCCAAGTTCTACACAGAATGCTGTACAAACATAACCCTGAAGAGAAAGAAGCAAAGAGGAAATGCCAGCGGGAGGCCTTTTGAAAATGGATCTTAATTCAGCCTTCCTGATTTGCCGTAAGAGCCTCTACCACAGAAGTCCCAACGTGGGCTTTTCACCATGCAGTCGTGGTGGTTCCCATTCCCCAAATCCGTATCGACATAAGGCATCAAATCCTTTTTCCCTCAATCTGTCCCCAGCGAGCATCTCCCTCAGCCTCACTCCTGCCCCTCATTTTTGCAGAGGTTAACATTTAACAAATTACACTCCCAACCTCTTTCCAGGCCCATCATCTTTTTAAGTTCAACAAGAGTGGAGCTTGCTGGCCAATTTGAAGTATCACATTTCTCCCTGAGCTCCTCTCAAACTGCTCTCTGGTTTCGGCTGCAGAATGTTAACAGGCCAGAAAGCACAGGGGAGACAAAGCACTTTATCAGCTTCATACCTAAAATAATAAGCAAGTTTAAAATAAACAGTTGGGAGAGATTGAATGGCACGCTCTACTGTCAGCAAAGGCAAAAACGCCCCAGTCCAGGGTTGACAAATGATAGAACGGTCTTCTGGTTTCACATTGGAGCTCATCTCTGATGTTTCTGCTGGTGTTTATAGATGGAGCTATAGATTTTTCACTTAGTTTTCTTAAGAACAAGTTCATGAAATATTTTCCAACTTTCTTATGAACTATCCCATCCAAGATGTGAGCGGGAGCAGCCCCAGCTCCCACAGATATTTTCCGAGGGGGTCCAGGGCTTGACTCTAGGATGATGACAATTTCCAAAAGGCCAATTTAATAGCAATTGGATTTTTCCTGCCTGCCTGCACCATTAGCTGACAACTCACTTCTTCCATCACATCTGCAAACAGTTCTCCTAGACAGTTCTGACATTTCCCACTTAGAAAAGCCATTTTCAGGAAGTTATTAACCCAAACGGAATCTTCCTGGTCAAGCCCAGGGGTATAGAAATGTCTCAGGTGGGCATGTCTGCAGCCAGCTGGTCCCTGGTAAGGGATAAGAATGGCCAATTCGGACCAAAAATGGACAAATCAGACCAAATATTTCAGTTACTATGAGACTAAATACCTACAAGTTTTTAGAGTACAGTAATAATTAAAGTCCCATTTTCTGACAGTATGATTCCATGAGAGCAAAGATCATACCTATTTTTGTTTACTGGGAACCAGCACAATGACTAGTTCATAGCAGAAAAGTATTTGCTGAACAGATAAATGCAGTGTTAATACATGCTGGGCACTGTACAAGAATCATTACACAGGTTACCTCACTTATTTTCATCCCCATCCCAAAGCTAGAAGGTGGGAATCAGACAAGGAAACTGAACACCAGAGAAGTAAAGTAACTGCCAGTGGTCACCAATTGATATGTAAAATCCAGTTCTGCCAAAGCAATGTTCTTGCCACCGTGCCCCTCTCGAAAACACAGGTTCACTCACTAACCTGGTGAAGTCCTTATGCTGACAGTCTTATTGAAATTATCCTTGAGTGCTTCTATCACAGACTTCATTTCTTCATCTACTTCTTCTAAGTTGATGATGTCCTCAACCAAGGCAGTGTTAAGACTCATTCTGGTTTGGGACTGTCCTTTCCCTTTAGCTACAAAGTCAACATTCAATGAATTTAAAAGGAAAAAAAAAGCATAAATAGAGACAATAAACAATGAGTTAAGGAAACGAGAGACACAGAAAATACATTAATTCATTTAAAACTGAATCCTAAAACAAGGCCATGCACAGTATCTGATGGCTGGTACAGACAGAAAGAACAGCAGTGGTTTAGCAACATGAACCACCACCAGCGGTAGTGACAATGGCTTATATTTTAGAAAACCAACAATATTGAGAACTGAGTAAAATTCTAATTTGTATCTAAACCATCATAGTGATGTTTCGTAAGCTATACTATATATATGCATAGCTCACTCCCATGAGTAATACAAATTTTCTTACATTCCTTTACGTAGGGTGTGGGAAGAGAGAAAAGAATAAAAACATTTAAACACTACTATCTTATACTTGTTTATTTATTAAATATGCAATATTTACTGAGATCATTCATAACAAATTTCATTAAACACCCACAATAAGTTAGATACTGTGCTATCTGTATACCATATTACAATTTGCAATGCAATTTCAAGTACATTCTTCTATTAGAATTCAAAGCAGCTCTTTGACATAGGAAGAACAGAAATTATTATTGCTCCCATTTTACAGATAAGTAATCTGAGGAACAGCTATTTAAATGTTTTGCCCAAAGTAACCAACCAGTAAGCAGCAGAGTGATTTTTTTTTTTGAACATTTATTTGCTTGTGTCATCATCTTGCTTGAAAGCTCTGAAGTTAACAGGCTAACGGCTTAGAATTTTCAGAACTGATGAAAGAGCTGAATTTTCAGATTTAGAAACAGTTTCAAACAGGATATTAAAAGCAAATTCATACCTAGACATTTTGTGAATGCAGAAAACCAAGGACAAAGAGGCTGTGAAAACAGCCAAAGAGAAAAGACAAATTACCTATAAAGGAACTTAGGCCCATCAGTATCAGAAAGTTATATTAAGACTAATTCACCTACAAATACAGACTCAAAAGCCCTAAATTAATATTAGCAAACCAAATCCAGCAACATACAGATTATGGAGCAAGCAATGTATGTGCACATTACACATAAGGACAATGAGGGCTTATACCAAGAATGCAAAAGTGGTTTAATATCAGAAAAGGATATTAATGTTGAGCCACCACATTCATAGACTGAAAAAATTTTTTAAATGCTCACTCAATAAATGCAGTAAGAGCACCAAAAAAAAAAAAAAATTAATACCCATTCAAAACAAAAACTCTTAGCAAAACAGGGACAGAAGATACTTGCTTAAAAGAGAGACTACCAAAAAATAAAGTGAACATAATTCTTGATGTTAACACATAAGAAGTATTCACTATAAAGTCAGGACTAAAACAAGGATGACTACTATCAATAATCACTTTTATTCGCATATAGCTGATTTGCTTTGTTGTACAGCAGAAACTATCATAATATTGTAAAGCAATTATACTCCAATAAAAAATCACTTTTATTAGAATTATATTAGAATTCCTAGACAATGTAGTTGGAAGGAAAGGAGAAAAGGAGGGAAGAGGGATGGAGGAAAGAGAGAAAAGAAATAAAAGGCATGAGGTATATAGATTGGGGAGGGAAAAACAAAGCTATCATTAAATATAGGTATTTTAATTATCTACATAGAAAATCCAAAAAAATACACAACGGTTCTAATAAAAGAGTGCAGCAGAGTTGCAATATACAAAATCAATGTATAATTATCAAAAGTATTCCTATTCACCAGCAACCAAACAGAACACATAATTTCTGAAAGACATAAACTTAAAGCAATGACTCTTGCAAAAAATAAAATAGAATATATTTTTGACCTTAAGGCAGGGGAAAATTTCTTAAACAGGAAAAAAAGAGCACTACTAATAAAAGAAAAAGATTGACAAACTGGACTACATTAAAATTAAGAACTTCTGTTCATCAAAAAAAAAAAAACCATGAAAAGGTAATCATTATCAGCATTACATATATATGCAAAAGTCTTGTCTTTAGAATACATTAAAATTCTTACAAGTCAATTTTTAAAAATCAGGTTGATTTTTTTAAATGGGCAAAAGACTGGAAACAAAGAGGATATCCAAATAACCAGTAAACATAAGAAAGGTGCTCACTATCACTATTCATCAATGAAATACAAATTAAAACCATGAGATATAACGGCACATTCATTAGAATGACGAAAATTAAAAAGGCTGACCATACCAAGTGTTCACAAGTAGATAATGGGTAATTAGCAAACAGAAAACTAAAACACCCTGGGGAGGAGAGTAGCCTGACATGACCACTCTGGGAAACCACATATTCTGAAACTGAACTGAAAGTTATATACACATGACCCAAGGCTCAGGAATCCTTCCTCTTGGTATACACCCAGTAGAAAGGCAAACTTATGGGCACCAAAATGCATGTTCACAGTAGCATTATTTATTTTAGCTCAAAACCGGAAGCAACTCAAATATCCATCGACTACAGGAAACATACATAAATCACGGTACACACATTCATTGGGACATTGTAAAGAAAAGTAAAATGTACCAACAACTACTACAGACAACAACATGGACAAACCTCACGGGTAGGCTGTTATCAAAAGAAGCCAGGCATGAAAAGAATCCATTCTGAGTTCAAAAGGGGCAAAACAAAATCTGCAGTGTTGAAGTCAAGAGAAGGGGTTGTCTTTTGAAGGGAGAGACTTGAAAAGGACAAGAGCAAAGCTTCCAGAGTGCAAGTGATGTCTATATCTTAATCCGGGTGATAGTTACATGGTTGTATTCACTTTGTGAAAATTCACTGAGCACTGACAATTTATGTACATACTTTTTCTGTCTATATAACTCAAAAGTTGACTTTAAAAAACATCATATACCAAAGTGCCAAAAAATGATGATAGTCTAGAAATAAATCCAATTGAAGAACTGTGTAAGATCTATATGGAGAAAACCTGACAATATGATTATAAACGTCACAGAGAAGAGAAAAGGCCAAGAAGAAGAAAAAAAAAAAAAAGCTAGTGTGTTCTGAAGGGAAAGATCTGTACCACCAGATTCAAGACGTTATGACAGTGATTCAGACATTAGGGAATTTAGTGCAGGGAGAGATGAGCAGTTCAACACATCAAGAGCTCAGAAATAAATCATACATATGAAGAAACGTAACATATGACAGAGGAGGCATTACAGCTCTGGGAGTAAAGAAGAGTTTACCCTAAGTGAGGTTAACTTCCTCGGTGGTCCGGTGGTGAAGAATCCACCTGTCAACGCAAGGGACACAGGTCTGATCCCTAGTCCAGGAAGATCCCCCACACGCCGAGGGGCAACTAAGCCTGGGCACCACAAATACTGAGCCCATGCTCCACAAAAAGGGAAGAAGCCTCTGCAGTGAGAAGCCTGTGCACTGCAACCAGAGAGGAGCCCCCAGTCGCCTCAACTAGAGAAAACCCGGCGGAGTAACGAGGACCTGGCACAGCCAAAAATAAATAGACGTTAAAATAGTTTAACAAATAGTAAAATAAATAGACTTTAAAACAGTGAGGTTGACACATTATTACTCATTTCCAAAAGAAATAAGATTAGATTCCCTATCTCATATCATATTCAGAAATAAATTCCGTTATGGATTAAAGACCCAAATATGAAAAGTAAAAACCTTCAAAATATTTAGAAGAAAGTACAGAAGAAGAGATTTATGACTTTTGGATAGATGAGGGTATCTTAAATAAGGCCGAAAAAGCACAAATGATAAAGGAAAGAACTGAAAAATATGACTGCATTAAAACTGATGTTCAATGAAAGATATTATAAAGTAAAAAGGCAAAGTAGATACCCATAACATATACATATTGACAAAGGATCAGCATTCTTAATATAGAAAGAATCCAATAAATCTAAAGGAAAAAGTCAAACAACCAACTTTTTAAAGAGGCAACCCAAGAAGATAAAAGCTGAATATGTAATTAAATATGGAAAGATTGCAGCTACCAGGCGCACTAGATGTCTGCAGTGCGGTGGGCACCCGGATTCCAGCTCTGCCACTAACTGGATATGATCACAGGCAAAGGTCTTACACGTGGACCTCAGCTTCCTCACTTGCAAAATGGTGAGACACGAGGCTCACTAGGTATTTAGAAGAATTTCTCCACTGGGTAATTATAATTCCCTCAATGGATAATTTATAAAGATCAAATTAAATTATTAAATGTATGTGAATTTAAAAAATATATAGGGCAACCTACACATCAAAAGTTACTACCATTATCACTATTAAGTGAATATACATTTTCTATGCATTAATGCTTTTCCAGCAACTTGTTAATTTTCCTGTTAACAGGAAAGGAGAAGGTCTGTGTGAAACCATAACAGAAAAGCAGTGGGGAAAAAACATTCAGTAGCATATCTCAAGGATCATCCTGGCGAGTGAACTCCCACGCCCACAGCTGCAGGTATGAACAGCAGGTCTGCTTGACAATGTTCTGTCACCCATTCGTTCCTTCAACAAAACTTTTTAATATATACTATGTGTCAGGCCCTGTCTGCTCCTAAACAAAAGACATGGATTGAAAAAAAAAAAAAAGACAGAGGTGGAGATTTTCCTCACAGGGTCCAGTATGGAAGACAGAACAATAATCAATCCTACAATTAATTAATTAATGAGTGCTTTGCTAAGTACATCAAAGATAAAATAACAGTGTGCACAAGTACATGTAACAAGGGAACTGACCCAGCCTAAGAGGTCAGGGAAGGCTTTCCTGAGGAAGCGACGTTTAAGCTGAGACCTGAGTTATATCAAAGTCTCATTCTTGGATGACACAAGCCATTAAGATCATCCATCTAAATCCTCAGCTCTCATGCGTCCTCACCCAACAAACTTCTGCTTTTAATTTTACTTCCAACACAGATCTTCCTGGAAGGAGAAAATACGTTGATCCCTGTCCCAAGTATTCTGGCTTGCTTGGCACTTACACCTCTAATTCTAAATCTAAAACAAAACAGTCATTTTCTGAGCTGTGGCAACATATGGGGCAGCATGGAAGTGGGAAAACAGACCCTCAGCTCTAATACCATATCTGTTCCTGTGACCTTTCAAGCCTATCAACTGATCCACCTGAGACATCACTTCTTCGTGAGGCACAGGGAGAAATCAGAACATCTCTGAGATCTCTTCCAGCTCTGATCATTCAAGGGCTAAATATAAGACAGGGGCGAGGAGGTCACGTCTCTACCTTTGGCTTTCTTGGTAGCAAAATGACGGACTGGTACGGCGGCATAGGCCATGCATTGCCCACGGTCATTCTGTCTTCCTCTCACTGTCTGCAGCGTGACTTCTGAAACAGGTCTGGTCAAGGCTGCAAGGGAGTTGCAAAAGGCAGGGTGGACCAAGCGGAAGCACCTTAAACCCAAGGCCATGACTGAAGACAATCCTTGTGAACATTCACTAAAAAGAACAAGACAAAAAGGAGATCTAAGTAAAACAGACTCTATTGTTAGTGCAACTTCAGAACATAATCTGTACCAGTTAGCAAGCAAATCCTATCAGCAGAGCCTACCAATCCATTTTGACTTGTGTGCTAGGTCAGGGGTTCCCAACCCGTACCAGTTCGTGGCCTGTTAGGAACTGGGTGGCAGGACAGGAGGTGGGCGGCAGGTGAGCCAGCAGAAGCTTCATCTGTATTTACAGCCACTCCCCAGCCCTCGTGTTACCGCCTGAGCTCCGCCTACTGTCCGATGAACTGCAGCGTTAGATTCTCACAGGAGCACAACAAATGTAATGCGCTTGAATTACCCTGAAACATCCCCACCCCCTGCCCAGCTCCGGTCAGTGGGAAAATTGTCTTCCACGAAACCAGTCCCTGGTGCCAATAAAGGCTGGGGACCGCTGTACTAGATAACTTAAATACATTATCTCCAGCCCTCCTCCTAACAGCTGTACAAGGATGTATGATTAGCCCCATTTTATAGGACAAAGAAACTAAGGCTCACAGAGATTTAAATATCTAGCTCACAGTCTGTAGGACGCCAAATCGCCACGCTCCTTCCACTACAGCAAATGCCAATTAGTACACAGGGAAGAGAGTTAAGTAAATGCATAGCAGCCTAAATCCTTAATGATGGTAATTAAACCCTTACAGGAAAAAAAAAAAAAAGCACAAAATCTTGATAAAGTTACACTATAAAGAGTAATGGCAGAGCACTGAAGAGAATTTTACATAAAATCATTTCAACAGGCATAAAATGACTGGAAAATTCACACAACAGCATTTAATTAAAATTTTCTTTGGTTCCTTATGCACTGATTACCAATTAGAATGCACTTTAATGTGAATCTGAAGCATGGCTGAGGTTTGAGGTCTTCCATGTAACAGAACTAAAGCTCTGGAAAATGCCACCCTCCTCGGTGTTAACACGTTACACACAATCCTTCTGAGGTTTTTGACTGTGGAAAGATGCTAAAGCCTACAGCTACCCCTGGGATAGAACAACAATTCTAACTTACGGGCAAATCTGGGACCTCCCTGTTGGCTCAGTGGTAAAGAATCCGCCTGCCAATGCAGGAGACACAACTTTGATCCCTGGTCCGGGAAGAGCCCCTGGAGAAGGAAATGGCAGCTCACTCCAGTATTCTTGCCTGGGAAACTCTATGGACAGAGAAACCTGCTGGATCCATGAGGCCGCAAAGGCTCAGACAGAACTGATCAACTAACACACACGCACACATTACCGTCTGAGTAAGAGCATGGGCTTTGCAGACAGATCTAGAATCCAAGCCCATCTCCACTGCTACCCAAATGCCTCTGAACATCACTGCACCTTGACTTCCTCAACTGTGATAAAATGGACATAATTATAGTTATTTCTTAGGGTTGGGAAAAATAAATTAGTTAATGTAAGTAAAATATGTGGCCCACTGTCTAACAGACAACAGGAGTCCCCCTAAAGAGTATCTATTGACACCTATCACCTTTCCTTTCAAAAACTTCCATGCCAGAGTCAGACACAACAAAGAAATCTTACATGTCATTACTAAAGTACAAGGAAGCCAAGAGTCAATCCTATCTGGATACGAATTTCAACTTGTGGCTATTCATTTCATTTTCTGGGCATCATTTTCCTCATTTGTAAAATGAGAAAAAAACAATCCTGTTTTAAAATAAAATGAAGTAGTGAATGCATGTAACAACCAAGTATAGTGCTGGGAATATGGCACCTGCTCTAATTATTACTTATTAAGAAAAGCAAATGAGTTGCACAAAGGTAAATAATTTCTCCCGATGGAATTTTTAATAGCAAGAGATGCTAGATTTCAATGATCGGTGTATGATGTCAGTAAAAACAGATCTAGATAAAAAAATAAAAAATGTTTCCTCTTTTTAATCATTATCAATAGCTACTATCATCAGAGGTCAGGCCCAGCCTGCTTGCTTTACCCATAGTATTCATTTAATCCTCTCAAAAATGCCACAAAGAAAAGTATAATAATCTCCTCTTTATAGACGTAGAAACTCAGCCTCTAAGAGACCGTCATTGACCAAGAGGCTGGACCTAATACCTTTGCTTTCTAGCAGCAGCACTGTTCACAGATTTTGCCTCTAAACGAGGTTTCTATATCTAGGTTTTTGCCTAATACAGCCAATGCCTAACCCACACTTATATCCAAATATGGCTGTATAATAAGGTGATTTTTTTTTTTTTTAATTTACAGGGTCTCAATCTGGCCATTCCATTTAAGACAGGTTTCCTGGTGTTCCTGTTGCAGGTCATAATACCAATCCACAAAGCAACAGGAAATCAAAATGGGTTAGAAATAAACAACCTTTGACAGAAAACTCAATACCCAAAAGCGGACCCAGTACACGTGAACCGGAAGACGGCTCTATAAATAAACCACATTGCTGAAATGCTTAAGACATAGATTTTAAACTGCACAGAAGTCAGGAAACTTCAAAGTGGAAATTCAATAAAGGCAGCCCCTTGGACTCTTTACCTTAAGAATATTCATATCAGCACTCAGTTCAGCACAAAAGTAAAGACAAGGAAAGGAACCATCATGCAAGCCCAAGTATTCTACAACAAAATTAACCTATAGTCGGAAGAAAATGCAGCAGGAAACATCTGACCTTTGGATGAAGTCTTGAGCTGAAATGTCAGTTTGCCCACTTACTAGCAGTGTGAACTTGGGGAGATCAACCTCTCTGAGCTACAGTTTCCACCGCACCTTTTTCATGGTGATATTAACGAGCCTTTAAAAAGGTAATTATAACAATAATAATGAAACAATAGCTTATAATTTTATAGTAATAACTATGTGCCAGAAACAGTTCTAAGCACTGTATTGCATACATTAACTCATTTGAGCCTCATAATAATCCTAGGAGATAAGTACTTATTATTATCCCCATTTTATGGATAAAGACACAGAGGCAAAGATAAACAATTCGCTCAAGATTTTAATTCAGGCACTTTTGTTCCACAGTCTGTGCTCTTAAGCATTATCCTATACTGCGTACATAAAACAGTGCAATTACTGGCATTATTTTTCAAATTGTTTAAATATTTTTTTAAAACTACTTGAGGCATGTATTCTTTATCCAAAGCTGAGATTCTCAAATCTTGACTTTTCCCACTTTTCATAGAAGGTGCATTTTTACTTTGGAAAGAACTCGATGAGGAAGACAAAGTCCTAGCTTATCCACCATCTCAGCAACCCCTACCTATTCAGTTGTATATTAGTTCATAACATGTAGATTCTTATAACATGGGTGTGCACACACAGGTCCTTGTTGTATATAAAATACTTTCAGATGTATTACCTGATTCCCACAATAACCGGGCAACATGGTGATTACCACTCACATTGTACAAATTGGTAAACTAGTCTTTCATTTCCTTGAATAATTTCCTGCGCCAGGGTCTTCAAAAACACTGTTGAATCTGCTTGGAACGATCTTCCCTCACCTTGTTAATGAACTTTTCTTTCAGACTTCAGGCGAAGTACCGCTTCCTCAGAGGATGCTTTCCTTGGCTGTTTTCTCTAGCCCAACAGGTCAAATGTCCTATATTCCCTTTTCTTAGTACCATGTACTTTTTCATGGCACTTACTGTAACAATATCAGTTAATATTTGTGTAATTATTTAATCTGGCTTCCTTGGTGGCTCGGTGGTAAAGAATCCGCCTACCAATGCAGGAGATGCGGGTTCAATCCCTGGGTTGGGAAGATCCCTCAGAGAAGGAAATGGCAACCCACTTCAGTATTCTTGCCTGGGCAATCCCATGAACAGAGGAGCCTGGCAGGTCACAGGCCATAGGGTCACAAAAGAGTTGGACATGACTTAGTGACTAAACAATAATTATCGGATCATTGTCTTATTCTCTCCATAAGAACTGACTATAAGTACTACAAGGATTAAACTATGGTTGTCTTGTTCAAGGCTGCATCCCCAGTCCCTGGCACAGTTCTGAACACAGGAGACACTTCATAAACGTAAAGACTACATGAGTGAAAGTCTAGATTGTCCTTCCTCAAAGTCATATTGCTAGCACCAAAACAGAAATCAAAGCCAGAGACAGTAGGTCCTAGGCTCTACTCCCCAACACTGCTTCCATGATCTCTTGGTTTGCCAGACTTTTCACTTAGAGATAAGAGGTCATGTTCTTCTCTAAATTCAGCAACAAGTGAAGGCATTTACAGTATCTGACTACAGGCAGGATCATGTCCCTGGCACAGCCAAAGGAAGGCTGTGACACTGAACAGGTGGAGAAACAGCTTTTGTCTAAGGAGGTCTGGTTTCTGATACTCCTAACTCATTACTCCCTGCCCATCATCCTTTTTAGATTCATAACTACAGTGAGTTCCCTACATACAAACTTGTATGTATGTAGGGAATGCTTGTTCATAAGCCTGATTTGTTAGTAAGTCCAACAAAGTTAGCCTAGATACGCACCTAACACAACCAGCTATATACTACTATACTGCAATAGGTTTATAATACATTCCCATCTTTGAAAGTTCACAACTTGAAGGTTTGTATGCAGGGAACTTACTGTACTTTGTATTCAAAAAGCACCTGTGGAAGCTGACCTGAGACTTCTATTAAGTCATTTCTTCTACCCAGGTTTTCTTTCCTCAACTATAGAGGGTCAGACCAGGTTTCATTCTTTCTAACTATGAAGCTCCCCAAGATTCTGAGAACGCAATAGGGTGGGTGAAAGAAAAAAATGCAACAAACTTAGAGAAGACCTGGGAAAGAGTGCTGGTTCCAGCACTTCATAGGTATGGAACCTTAGGTAGGTCAAAATCTCTGGGCCCCGATCTCACCTGTAGATGACCCAGGGTTAGCGGTGCGATCCAATGAGCTAAGAGTTGCAGAAGCACTTTATAAACATAGAAGGGCAATCGAAATGACAACCGTCTTGCCACTGAACGGCACAGAGTAATGGTTAAAAGGTGAGACTTAAATTTGGGCGCCATCACTCAATCCGCCTGTAGTGTAGGAGGCCTGGGTTCGATCCCTGGCTTAAGAAGATCCTCTGGAGCAGGGAAAGGCTACCCACTCCAGTATTCTGGCCTGAAGAATGGACTGCATAGTCCGTGGGGTCGCAAAGAATCGGACAAGACTAAGCGCCTTTCACTTTCACTTCCCTCATAGCGATACGACCCTGATTTTATTTCTCCGAGTTTGCATTTCTCCAGCATACGGGATTAGGAAAAAAAATACCTATTCCCACAGGACTGTTCTGAAAATTAAATGTTCCTGCCAGTTAGCAGGCTACTAAACAGCTGCTACTATTTAGCAGCCCGGCTGCTATTTAGTAAGTCCGGCTCTCATTCTGAAGGTCCCTAGGTGATGAAATGAGCCCCGCCCCCAACCCGTGAGACTCGCTCGGATCGACAGGTCCCGCCCTGAGCCGTAAAGGTCAAGCTGGATTTTAATGGAACGCATCGGGGACGGTGTTTAGGCCCCCTTAATGTATCCCAGAGGTCCCTGAAGAGAGGTCTCCGGGACTCGGACCCCGCGCCCGCCTCCAGGCTGTGCGGAGGCCACTCACCAACTAGCGCCCAGGTTACTAGGAAAAGACTCGCGCGACCACGGCGACGGCGGCGGCGGCGGCGGCGACGCGGGCGTCATGACGTCACGGGGCGGTGCGGCGGCGCGGGCGTAGTGCGTCACGGGCGGCCTGGCAGCTTGCGGCGTTGAGGGGTATACGCCTTGAGTGGGCCGTCGGGCCGCTGAGTCGGGACCTGCTTCGGGGGCATGAACAGAGGGGACGACGCCGAGATCGCGAGGTGAGTCTGGCCGGCTCAAGCCCCTGGCACGTAAGCGCCAGCCACGCGAGGGGTTCCCTAGAGGAGGCTGCCGTAACTAGACTGCTTCTCAGGCCCCGCCCCGGATTGTCCCGCCGCTGGCCCGGAAATAACAAGCCGAGTAATGACCCATCGCATCTGGGAATTTCGGGCGAGGGATCGGGAAGCCGGGATTCCAGGCTTGACCCCACCGTTACCGTTAGCTTTTTAGGAACAAGCGCCTTTGCTTCTCTGCTCTTCAGTTTCCCCAGATGACTGTTCGTCGCTTCCAGGATAGTTGTAGGTCAGCGTGGTGCGGAGAGGGGGCGGGGGACGAGGGGAGGTAGATGGAAAAGCGTTTTGTGAACTCTTAATATAAGAGGTTGTCGCCATTGCAGACCCAAAGGATTTTGATTGTCGTATGCCATTCTGATCGCTTACCATACTTTACGGTTCCTAGGAAAGTCCTGTGCTGAGCTGTCATGCGTGTTGTCGTATTTAAGCCTCATAACAACTCTTAAGATAGGGATAATCATGCCCCTTGTAGGAAGAAAGAAGAATCTGAGGCTCCGAGTGGGGAAGTGGCTTGCTTCATTCATTCATTCGGTGACTACTGAGCACCAGCCAGGAGACAGGCAGTGTGCTGAGTGCCGGAGATGGAATCCTCAAAATAGGCAAGGCCCTGCCCTCTAGTAGCTTACATTCTAGTGAGGGAAGGGAAAAGTGAAACAGTACATGACACATTTAACTGGTATTATATGGAAAGAAAAAGGTAGCCATCATAGAGATGAACAAGATGCTCTGCTCTACGAGGGAAAACTTTTCTAAGGAGGGGGACATTTAAGGGGTGATCATGACTTACTAAAGTCACAGAATAACTGGGTGCAAAAGCCAGGATTTGAGTGCCTATCTTTTGGTCCTATATCCTGCACTCTTCCCACAAAAAATGGTTGCCTGGTGTGATATTAACCCCCATTGGTATTGTTCCTGTTTTTAGACATGAGAAAATCAAAAGGTTCTATTAGTTAAGTTTCATCTCAGATGTCATCTCCCACAGACGTCTTCCCTTGCCCCTAAATCTAAAGTAGTCCATTCCTCCTTGTCATATCCCTCTGCTTAACTGTGTTTCGAGCACTTAGCACAAATTACATCTTGACTACTTATTTAGCTTTTGTCTTGTCCTGCTCCTCTTCCAAATATAAGCATCTAGAGGGCAGAGACTGCTTGTTCACTGCTCTGTCCCCAGTACCAAGGCACTGCCTGGAAAATAGAGGCTCTGTAAAAATATTTTTTGAATGAATGATCTGTAAGAAAGTAAAAGAAAAGGAAAGCAGGGAGAAGACAGAATGTTTCTCCTCTCCAGTTTCCACACCTGGGATTCTATTCATGCCTGTTTTACCTTTCTCCCAGGAAGGAGCAAGAACTGTGGCTCGTTCATTTCTGTGTTTTCATAGCCAAGGGGTTAGCAGTTAGTAGTTACTTGACAGAACAGAACAGATTAAACATGAGAGTGAGAGAGGAAGAAAAGCACCCTCATGTAGGTGTATGTGTGTGCTAGTAAGTCATGTCCAGCTCTTTGTGACCCAGTGGACTGTCATGTCTGACTCTTCTGAGAGCCCATGGACTGTACCCCACCAGGCTCCTCTGTCGATGAAATTCTCCAGGCAAGAATACTGGAGCGGGTTGCCATTTCCTTCTCCAGGAGATCTTCCCGACTCTGGGATCAAACCCTTGGTCTCCCATATTACAGATGGATTCTTTACCATCTGAGCCACCAGGGAACCCCTGTGTGGGTGTAGATAGACACATTTAACAAACAATTACCTGAAGGTTACTGTGGGCTTACTGTGTGCTAGCCTGTATAAGCTGTGCTGAGATAAATAAAAGTAATGGCAATGTTTGATATGTCAGCAGTTGTTATTAAGATACAGCACTGATCTCGGAGGCCCTCCTGGTTTTATATGACACATTTTCTGTACCAGGGAGTTCTAAAGTCTGGCACAGCCTTCCATCTTTCCAGTCCTTTTATTTTTTTCTTTCTCTGCCACATTATACGTTAAAGCTTGATTTTACGTCTGTGGTCTCATTTTTGGTCTTCTCAACAACTCTTAAGTTATGAGCAGGGCGAGGTGTATTATGTAGAGATGAGGATACTGAAGCTAAGAGATAAGTGGCTTCCTATGGAAAAACCAAAAGTTGAAACCCGTCTTTCTGAGCTCAAGGTTCTTGCTCTTTCCATTACTGTCTCCATCATAACCCTCATCCTCCTTTTGTGACTGTGCAATGAGACATTTCAGGAACTAAACCTAGTAATAATTTAAGGTAAAATTAATTGAATGCTTCCCTAGGTGCCATGACT
The DNA here is from genome assembly GCF_023091745.1 of Budorcas taxicolor. Classification (NCBI taxonomy): domain Eukaryota; kingdom Metazoa; phylum Chordata; class Mammalia; order Artiodactyla; family Bovidae; genus Budorcas; species Budorcas taxicolor. The sequence goes on along the minus strand of NC_068920.1, from coordinate 152,464,365 downwards.
TGTTCTTAATGTTTTTGGTGTACCACCTCAGTGAATCGGCCCAGCTCTTGATTATCCCAATTTTACAGATGAGGAAACTGAGGTACCAAGTGGTTAAGTAACTTGCCCAAGTTTGCAGAACTAGTAAATGGGGGGCTGGAATAACTAAGGAGAAAGTTAGTCTCTTCTTCCCAGTGTCTCCCAAAACATTAAACATTGTAAGAGCTAATTGATTACTTACTGTTGTTCTTCCGTACCCATTCTCTTAAGTGTCATTAAGACTCTCTTTCTGGTGGTTTCCAAGGTTTATTTTGGGTGACAGTTGTTGAACTGGTGTATCATGTAGCAACAGAGACTTTGGCCTCCTGCCCAGTCAGCCTCTGGCTTCAGAAGAGAAAAACTAGTTTCTGCACACAGAACCACACCCCTTTCATCTAAAATGGGAGCTTTTGCTCTCTGGCTGCTGGAGGAGCTGTCCCAAGGGAACTGGTGCTGGGGCCCTGGTTGTGGAATCACTGAGGGCTTTGAAGGGCTGCCCAGGACATGCCCTCCTTGAGTAAATGTTTGTTGAATTGAGTTCGAAGCGTCGTGTTCACAAAGTGTGCTCCTTTCCTGTCTGAATGTTCACGTTTCCTTTAGTATTTCATAGGGATTGATGGAAGCAGAAACCAAAACTCTTCCCCTGGAGAATGCATCCATCCTTTCAGAGGGCTCCCTACAGGAAGGGCACCGGTTATGGATTGGCAACTTGGACCCCAAAATCACAGAGTAAGTCTAAGATATCTTAACTCATCACCTACAGAATTGGGATGCTCCTGGTGATGATATTCAGAAGAATTTTCAAGGGCTGTTGCATATATTTTGACCCTGTTAGTTTTTTTTTAATTATCTTTAAAGGGAATGTGATGCTGTTTTAGCCTGTTATCTTGTCATTTTTCTAACATTTGGACGCTTCTACTGCAAAGGCACAAACTTGAATACCCTGTAAACCATATATTACTTCTTTTTCCTGCTTGCCTAAAGATGTTCTCTTAGTTTCAACTATTTTGAATCTTTGTACCCACTGACGAGGAAATTATATCCTAGAACCAGCCATGGGCATACTTTTGTTACCTCAAATGAAGGAACAAGCAAGAAGTGTCAGTATTTTCACAAAATAGCAGAGAGATACAACTTGACTCTTAATTCGTGTTCAGCAGCCATGGAACCAAGGAAATTCATAAGGGATCTTAGAAATACCCCAGTCCCTTTGGTGTTCATTCATTCATTCATTGAATGATTTGAGTGCCCACTGTATGCCAAGTGCCATGCTAGGCATTTTTCAAAGTTTTTAAGTCTGAGGAGCCATCTCTTGTTAAAGTACAGAACCTATATGTAGAAGAAAAGCTCGAGAGCTACTCTGATTGAAGGGAGGACAAGGTGCTCCCCGTGCCTTTTGACAACAGCCACCCTTGCTTGGCGGAGAAGGCAATGGCACCCCACTCCACTACTCTTGCCTGGAAAATCCCATGGATGGAGGAGTCTGGTAGGCTGCAGTCCATGGAGTCGCTAAGAGTCAGACATGACTGAGTGACTTCACTTTCACTTTCTTACATTGGAGAAGGAAATGGCAACCTGCTCCAGTGTTCTTGCCTGGAGAATCCCAGGGACGGGGGAGCCTGGTGGGCTGCCGTCTGTGGGGTTGCACAGAGTCGGACACGACTGAAGTAACTTATCAGCAGCAGCACCCATGCTTGGGCAGTTACTTAAAGGGCTCCATGGACGACTCTTGAAAAACCTCTGATCTGTTCCATCTCTTTTATCAGCAGATGAAACTGAGGTCCAAGAAATGGAAGTGCCTTGCCCATGGTGACAAAACCGATTGAATTGTCTCAACTCCCCACTGTTCCCATTGTAGATATTGTAGTGGAAAGGAGTCTCTAAGCAGAGAGAATTGAGAGATTTTTCCTTAAGTAGGGTCTGGTGGTGGTTGATGGCAGGAGATCAAAGGGAAGTGGATTGAGCTGTACAGGGTCAGCGCTTAAGAAGTAACTTCCTTGGGGATGGTGTTTAAAACATAGGGAGAAGAGACAAAGGAATCTGCTTGTTTGAGTCTGAGGGTCAGAGGAGGTGTATAAAAGAGTTGGGATTATAAGAGAGGAAAGAGATGTAAACTGATACATAAGGATCATGACAGTGTTCGGTTTCTTAAACCTGCTCAAGCTCAGAGTGGCTCAGTGTAGGTATTGTTGGTCCCTCTAGGAAATGCGGTATTTACGATGTGTTGCCCCTAATTATGGTGCCTTGGTCACCAGGGCCCTTCAGTATAGACTGCAGTTGTTTTGGCTCTCTTTATGGCTTGCGGCCTTGAGGATGAATGTGTGAACCTGCCCAAGCTCTCAGTTAATGAGGAAATTAAACAGAGAAGCCGTTTCCATCATCTAAAACCCAAGCTGTGAGAGGATGCTCCCAAGAGTGGTTTCCATTCCCACCTCTGCTTGTCTGAATGGAAATCTGGAGCGTGGAAACAATGTCCATTGTTTTGGCTGCGATTCCCTGTAATGATACTCTTGTTCTAATTGTATCCTGCTGCTTGTCAGGAAGGTTCAAATGGGCAACTGCCACCTCACTTTATGTCATAAGTGGGAGTATATGAGCGTTTTCTTTTGTTGGAGCATGAACAGGAACACTGCATCAAAAACTCTTCCCCTGATATCTCTGTTCTTTTTATATCCATTACTCAAGATATCAAGGACCGGACAACAAATCAGGGCCTTGCTGGCTCCTCCTGTGGGTTCCTACCTCTGTATCACCAGAGATCATTTCTACTGCCTTTCATCTGTGGATTCCTTATCTTAAAACATTTTCTCAATTAAACAAACTGATCTATTATAATGTCTTCTTAAAGATATAACTACCAGTCGTAACTTGCCAAATGCTTAGTGTGGCTTCATTTGGTATACTTAATTACAGCAAAGAAACCTAACATTGTAGTAAGGTAGGTCTTATCTTGTAGAAATACATGATCTTCTTACAAGTTTCTGAAGTACATAAACTTCCAGATCCTGTTCCTTTCAAGGTGGGTGATGATGGACCTAGCCTAATTATTAAAGTACAGTTCAATTCAGTCGCTCAGTCGTGTCCGACTCTTTGCGACCCCATGAATGGCAGCACGCCAGGCCTCCCTGTCCTTCACCAACTCCCGGAGTTCACTCAGACTCAGGTCCATCGAGTCAGTGATGCCATCTGGCCATCTCATCCTCAGTCGTCCCCTTCTCCTCCTCCCCCCAGTCCCTCCCAGCATCAGAGTCTTTTCCAATGAGTCAACTCTTCGCATGAGGTGGCCAAAGTACTGGAGTTTCAGCTTTAGCATCATTCCTTCCAAAGAAATCCCAGGGTTGATTTCCTTCGGAATGGACTGGTTGGATCTCCTTGCAGTCCAAGGGACTCTCAAGAGTCTTCTCCAACACCACAGTTCAAACGCATCAATTCTTCGGTGCTCACCCTTCATAGTCCAACTCTCACATCCATACATGACCACAGGAAAAACCATAGCCTTGACTAGCTGGACCTTAGTTGGCAAAGTAATGTCTCTGCTTTTGAATATACTATCTAGATTGGTCATGACTTTTCTTCCAGGGAGTAAGCGTCTTTTAATTTCACAGCTGCAGTCACCATCTGCAGTGAATTTGGAGCCCAAAAAAATAAAGTCTGACACTGTTTCCACTGTTTCCCATCTATTTCCCATGAAGTGATGGGACCGGATGCCATGATCTTCGTTTTCTGAATGTTGAGCTTTAAGCCAACTTTTTCACTCTGCTCTTTCACTCTCATCAAGAGGCTTTTTAGTTCCTCTTCACTTTCTGCCATAAGGGTGGTGTCATCTGCATATCTGAGGTTACTGATATTTCTTCCGGCAATCTTGATTCCAGCTTGTGTTTCTTCCAGCCCAGTGTTTCTCATGATGTACGCTGCATATAAGTTAAATAAGCAGGGTGACAATATACAGCCTTGTCGTACTCCTTTTCCTATTAAAGTACAATCATTCTCAAACATTGAAGAATGTTGAAACTTGTGTGAGCATGTGGTACCCAGCTTATAGTTCAGTCTCAGAAAATATTATTTGAACCCAAATCTCTAAAAGTTCTGATGTCATGCTATACAATTTTTCAGAGCAGCCTCCAGTTTTTGTAGTTAATTGGACACCACCACAGATCTCTCCTAGTTCGTGCTGTTTCCCTCTTGACAGACCCTTCTTATCTCTCTCTCCTACACAAGTCCCTACTCTGTCCCATCCCTCTTCCTGTTATCGTATACACTGATTGAATGTCCCTCCTACACAGATGTTCTCTCACTTCTTGTTAGAAGACAAGTGATGGTATATATTTACCATCATGAGTGGTTGGCAGTTAAAGCAAAGAACCTTTTCTACTCAAGTTTTTCAAAGTTTGCTGCTGCTGCTAAGTCGCTTCAGTCGTGTCTGACTCTGTGCTACCACGTAAACGGCAGCCCACCAGGCTCCCCCATCCCTTGGATTCTCCAGGCAAGAACACTGAAGTGGGTTGCCATTTCCTTTTCCAATGCATGAAAGTGAAAATAATTCTGTTCATCCTACATGTGTGTGCCCAGTTTTAATCCGAGTCCTGTTCAAATTACAGTAGGATGTCCATCAGCCTGTTCTCAATAGAATGTGCATTGCTGACTGACTGTGAGCACTCTGATACTCTCTTTACACTGTAGCCTCAATACAGACCGCTTTAGGACTATGTTCCGTGCCAGCAGTGTCTGTGTAACGATCTGGACTTAAGGGAATGATGACATACTCTTAGTTTTGGAGGTAGCAGGTTGCATGCCTCTGTTCATTCCACTCCATTCTGATTCCTCTCAACTATACTATGTCTGATATTTCTTAACCTGTAAAGTGAGACTGTTCAATTGAATGTTTTCCAGCTCTAATATGTCATTAATGTCTCTTACTTAAGCTTGTAGAAATCTTGTGATGCAAGTGGAACAGATAAATGTTTCCCTGTTTTGTAAGTAAAGAAAGGTTAAGAGTTGACTCAGTTCACTAAAGCAGTTAATGATAGAACTAATTTCCCACCGCCTAATTTAGTTATCTTTACACAAATAGTTTAACAGTCCGCATAACTGGACAGTTGTAACCAAAAGCATCCTAGTCTAAGTTTTTCAGTGTAAGGACTTCTTTTAAATGTTACAGGGCACAATCTAACTGTAAGAGTAAAAATAACAACTTTAAACATCACTACTAGTGCCTTCAGTAGAGAAGCTGAACAAGTTACTGTCTTTAGACATTATCTGTTTTCCATACCATGGTTTTTCTGAAAGGGTTAATACTGCTTTCTTTTTCAAATACCAAATGTACTGTATAGAAAGCCAAATTAATAGCCACTGCATTATGCATAAGAAGTATGAAAGAACAAAGTCAGCTGAAATTGTAAAAGAAAGGACATTCCTGATGGAAGGTGAATCATAACTAAAAGAATACCAGTACTGGGTGAGTAGAACATCAGGAAGACCTTTTTGACTAAGACCTTTTGTTAGTCACTCAAGTCATATCCAGCTCTTTGCAACCCCATAGACTATAGCCTGCCAGGCTCCTCTGACCGTGGAAATCTCCAGGCAAAAATACTGGAGTGGGTAGCCAACCATTCTCTTCTCCAGGGGATCTTCCCAACCCAGGGATTGAACCCGGGTCTCCTGCATTGCAGGCTTTTTCTTTACCATCTGAGCCACTAGCAAAAGGGGAATTTTAATACTAAATGATAATGAAAATAGTAGTTGGAGAGAGAGAATGCCATCAGATTGAGACAGGATCTGTAAAATTTATTCAAACAAGTTTGAATTTTATGCATCAATGGAAGAGACTCATGTGGGTGTTTGGCAGGAAACTGACATCGTGAAAGTGACATTTTAGTAGGAAAATCAGACACCAGTGGCAGGATGAACAGGAGGGGCAAAGACAAAGATGCTGATTAGCTACAGACCTTCCATTAATATCACCCAGATAGAGACTGTGATCTTGGAGACCAGTGGGTGGAGTCTGAGAGATGAGGGAAGTGACTGAAGAGGAGCTAAGAAGAGCTGAAGACGGTCACATTGTTTCTTGCCTGAGAAATGGAAAAGCATCCTGTCCACATTGGCCAGTGGAATAGCTGGAGAGGGCATAGTTTGTGGGGAGGAAGAGGTCAGCCTAGGGTATATTAAGTAAACTTAAAAGCAGAGGAGAGGCACCTGGGTGGAAATGTCCTTCTGATGCAGACTTTCAGAGCTAAATGCAAGGGATCATAAATTCGCGAGCGTGTAAGAACCATACTTCCCCCTGAACGCACCCCTGATTCTCCCAGCTCTTTCCTTATATTCCCATGCTGCTTCTTATGCTGACCCATGTTTCTTCTTATGGTCTGGTTTGCATGAAACAGCCTTTACTATTTGCTTATTCAAATTGGAAACAAAGTAAGACCATTTAATAACATAGGGCATAGACTGTAGAGACCCACCACATAGTAATTTCTATAAGTTTATCAGTTCAGTTCAATCGCTCACACGCCAGGCCTCCCTGTCCATCACCAACTCCCGGAGTTCACTCAGACTCACGTCCATCGAGTCCGTGATGCCATCCAGCCATCTCATCCTCGGTCGTCCCCTTCTCCTCCTGCCCCCAATCCCTCCCAGCATCAGAGTCTTTTCCAGTGAGTCAACTCTTCGCATGAGGTGGCCAAAGTACTGGAGTTTCAGCTTTAGCATCATTCCTTCCAAAGAAATCCCAGGGCTGATCTCCTTCAGAATGGGCTGGTTGGATCTCCTTGCAGTCCAAGGGACTCTCAAGAGTCTTCTCCAACACCACAGTTCAAAAGCATCAATTCTTCGGCGCTCAGCCTTCTTCACAGTCCAACTCTCACATGCATACATGACCACAGGAAAAACCATAGCCTTGACTAGATGGACCTTAGTCGGCAAAGTAATGTCTCTGCTTTTGAATATGCCATCTAGGTTGGTCATAACTTTTCTTCCAAGGAGTAAGCGTCTTTTAATTTCATGGCTGCAGTCTCCATCTGCAGTGATTTTGGAGCCCCAAAAAATAAAGTCAGCTACTGTTTCCACTACAAGTTCATAGTTTTCTCTAAAACAAATTGGGCATTAAAATCAATCTTCAGTGTCATTTCGTTGACTTCCAGTACCTACAGCATCGCATTAAATTCCCTCACTTAGCACAGGTCTTTCACAACCTGTCCCCCTGCCTGCCTGTCAGCCTCCTCTCTTACTGTGTAAGAGCTCACACCCTCTGCTGATGGATTGGTCTTTTTTGCCATTGTTTCTTTGCACAGGGTATTCACTAACCACCACCTTCTCTGTGCAGTAGGTCCTCTTCATCTGTGTGCTCACATACATACCTCTGTGTGCAAGCTTCATTGTTTGACTACACATCTCTCTCCTCAAACCAGAATGTCGGGCCTTTGAAGACAGAGATCTAGCTGTGTTATCTGGATAGTTAGTCCAAGTACCTAGTACAGTTTTTGACACATTAGAGGTGTCTGTCTTAATCCAGTTCATACAGATGAATTCCCTCCATGCCGTCAGGCAGGAAGGCCATTTTAAAAACCCATTTCAGACCACACTAATTGCGGTGCAGAAGTATCTGTGGGACTGGTGTACCAGTTCTTCAACTCCTGAGGCTGCAGGGCCCACATTTCATTAAGTGTAGCAGGGCTCTGATGAGCAGCGGGCCCTCCTGTGCTCCGATAGCAGATGAAAGTGCTTGCAGATGTGAAAGCAAGAGTCTTCAGGCTTTTTTTCACTATCAGAGCTTGCAGCCCCCATCTCCAGGAAGCAAAGTAGTAAACACTTCGTTCCTTTTGTTTCGGTGTTCCGACAATTTCAAGAAATTATCAGACAAGAAAAGAAATCCCGGAGAAGTTGAAAGACACAGACCTAAGCAGATGTTCCTGGAATCTTAAGGTCGCTCTTCTCGGGCAGAATGCATTTGTTAGCTTTTCAAAGAATAATCTGTCAGAAGTTTGTTTTTTTTTTTTTTCCCTGAGTAAATTAAAATTCATTTCCTAGGAAATGCCGATCACCTTACCTTCCTGCTATTAAGCAGAATGGAGCTAATGAAAAGATGACTAGCCCACAGTGGCCTTAGGTTGTTTTAAAAAAAAACAGGTTTGACCCACCATTCATGGCAACTGGTGCTGCGTTAAGGTTTGAACGGGTGTAGTAGGTGGAAGATGCAGCTGTGAATGAAAAACCCGGAGAGATTCTTCCAGCCCATCTGTCTATGCATTTGAGAGACTTACTCTTGCCGTAAGCATGTTCAGAAAATCAAATAAAACCAGAAATTTGCACTTTAGGTGTCTCCCTTGCCCCTAAAGAATCACCTCACATATTCTCACTGGCAGCTGAGGTATCGAGATGGAAATTAAGAATTTGGAAACTAGAGGGTTACAGTTCTTTTCTCTTACAAAACAGGTCTAAAGACCAGATTAATATCCACAATATGCCTTGGGATCCTTGCATCCTGTCCCAAAATAAGACCTGTATTATGTCTTCCCTGCTCCACTGTGTCAGGCACCTGATCCAGGATAATGGGCTTGCTTATTGGTGTGCATTAGTCTCAAATTTAGTGTAGCTTATGATCCATTTCATATCTTTCTGCCTCCCAAAGGAGATTCATACTCAAGAATAAAATCTTGATGAGTTTCTCCTAGAAAACAATGTGAATATAAATGCGGCTGTAACGACAGCTTTACTGACTCCCTGTGGGGTAGAATTCCCAGTAATAACAGATTTAGCATGTGGGCTGATACCTTTTTAGTATCACAGGGACAGCATTGTTTAGAGAAAGCCTTGACTCCATTTGAATAGCGCGGAGGATGCCAGGAGGAAGGCCAAAGGAAAAGGAAATGGGAGAGCGGTTGGTTTGTCTCACCCTCACATCAGATGACAGGAAGTCGGGATTGAGATTGGCCACAGCAACCTGTTAAGGCCACATCTGTTTGAATAACTTAAAAGCTCTATAGAAACCAAATAAGTTTTAGGGAAAGGAATCCAAGAAGAGGGTGAGGGGCAGAGTGGCAGTCGAGAGCTTGGGGTATACGTCGAGAGCTTGGGGTGTACCTCCTGCCAGGAGTAAATGTCTTTCTTACCCGTATATATTCTCTATTCGACCACACATGAATTGTGTTAAAGTAGCAGAGGTTGGGGAGTTACCCACAGTGGGATGATCTATAGGACCAGCCAGATTCCAGGCCTTCCCGGAGCTGGTAGCTCAGCTGGTAAAGAATCTGCCTGCAATGCAGGAGAACCCAGTTCAATTCCTGGGTCGGGAAGATCCCATAGGGAAGGGATAGGCTACCCACTCCAGTATTCTTGGGCTTTCCTGGTAGCTCAGACAGTAAAGAATCTGCCTGCCGTGTGGGAGACCTGGGTTAGGAAGATCCCCTGGAGGAGGGCATGGCAACCCACTCCAGTATTCTGGCCTGGAGAATCCCCGTGGACAGAGAAAAATGGCGGGCTACAGTCCATGGGGTCACAAAGAATAGGACACAACTGAGCGACTAAGCATAGATTCCCCTGCTCATGTGAGACTGGCCTCCATCATGTTGCAGTTCCACACGGTCCTGTCGTTCAGTTGCATCAGGGGTGGAAACTCTTGGCCTCCATCATGTTGTGGTTGTACATGGTCCTTTCATTGAGTCGCGTCAGGGGTAGAGACTCTCAAGCACTTACGGAAGTGCCACTTGCTGTGGTTTGGCTTTTGGCAGAGTTTGTCTCAAGTGCAAGTAGGAACTCATTATTTACTGTGAGATCCAACGGGGAAGTCTTCCGGAATTGTTTTCTTGTTTGTGTGAATGTGTAAGTGTTACTTTGTTTATTTTTGAGGTAGGGTTGGCTTTGGGAGTGTGGGTGTGTGTTTCTGATGGAGTTACAGTTATTCACAAATACTGTGTCATTGCCAAGAAATTAAAAATAAATAAATCGACACTATTTTTGAACTTTTCTCCTAAAAAAGAAAAACAATGGTGCTTGTGGGCCAGACAGCTGTTTGTTAGGTGTGGTGGTTTTTTTGTTTGTTTGTTTGGTATTTTTGTGCTGGACAGATGCAGAGCCATGGCGATTCTAGTTCCCATTCCAAATACAGGCAAACAACTCTGGTTGCCAGATAAACTAACGGTGCAGTTTGGAGGAGAGCTGGCAAGGCAGGGGAGAGGGGTGTGAGGTTTTTGTCCCTGGGGTAAATTTATCTCCTGCTTTTATCTCGCACTCAGGCTGAGTGGCCAACCAAACTCCCAGAGCGTCTCAGGGGCTGTTCTTTCTCCACAGATACCATCTCCTCAGGCTGCTACAGAAGTTTGGCACGGTGAAGCAGTTCGACTTCCTCTTCCACAAGTCAGGTGCTCTGGAGGGACAGCCTCGAGGGTACTGTTTCGTCAACTTTGAAACAAAGCAGGTAGCTGAACTTCTCCCCCTTGCCCAGTGCTTAGCCTCTCGTAGTTAATCTTTGCAGCCCTCCTGCTCGAATAGCAGTTCCTTGTGGGCAGGAGCCATGTCTGACTCGCCCTCATATGCTGGGCTCTGAATCCTAAAGGAGACCCTCAGTCAGCAGCTGAGTTAGCGGCCAGCTTTCAAAGTCTGCCCTTGGCCGCCTGGAAGGCCGAGGCGGCTGACCTACTTTCCTGACCAGATGCTTTGGGGTGCCCACACTAAGCACATGGATGTCCTCCTCCCTGTTCTCTTTTGTTTGGTTCTTTCGTGGCTGGCCAACAAAGCCGCCTTTTCTTTCAGAGTTTGGCCCCATGGTGCAGAAACCCTCCCTGTCTGTGGTGAGCCACCCACAAACTCTTTTTTATTTTGATTTCTTAAAAATGTATCCTCCTCCTCAACGTCTCTGAATAAATGTGGACAAGTTTGAATATACACAGAGAAAGAGAGCGCCAGCTTCAACCGCGGTATGGCCACGGATCTACTATTAAAATGTAGTCCTGAGAGTGGACATGTGTTGATAAAGGACTTGAATTTGCATGTTACTAACTATGAGACACTGTTTATAGTTCTGTGACTTTATTAATGATATGTGAGAATGTTGCCTAGTTTCTGTTTTATTAATGATAATTGTATTCAGATATTTTTCCTATAAAAGTAATAGTTTCTTATAGATGAAATATAGATAAATAATTTCATATATCAGTCTAAGACCCAGAAATAATCAGTTTTCAATATTCAGTTATATATTTTTCTAGTCTCTTCTGTCTTCACATTCACACACACATATACATAAAATGACAAAAACACATGTGCACAATTTAAAAGAACACATACATGTACAGCTCTTAACACACAAATAGGATCGTGTATCCTGTTTACCACTGAAAGTAAATTAAAATTTTTTCTGTCATCCGGTACATATCATGATAACATAACATTTTGTATCATATTGTGGTTTCACTGGTATAGCTATAGATAGATGTAAAAATTCACTGATCTATAATACATTTTATTATTTGGACCTCAGTTTAAAAACTAATCAGCATCGTCTTTGATGACTGCATAATATTTTATTCTGTGAATATGTGATAAGTTACATATCTAACCTCCAAATGTATAAGCAATGTGGTGAACATCTCTAGCTCTATGTGAATATTTACTGTATTCATGGAAATGGAGTGGTTGTCAACAAAGGCCATGAATTTTTTCCTTAATATGACTGCCAAATTGCCTTCAAGAAATAACATGTCAGTATGTTCTGAGACTATCTGAGAATATCATTTGTCCTACCAGTGCTGGGGATTTCTTAAAACTTTCCTCTAATTTTTGCAAATGTGATAAGCAATAAATGATACATTATTATTCTAATTATTCAAGACTTTTTTTTTTTGAGGGAACTGAAAGTGTGCTCTACATAGTTCATATTTTAAAATACTGAATTCTTTCCTGATGATAGAGTGTGTTGAGGATTTTTACATGACCACTAAAATCACTGGTCATGTTGAAGATAGATGTTGGTTTAAAAACACTAAACTGGAAGTTACAAAAATTATTTCTAGCTCTTTTATTTGTTCACTTTGGGCAAGTCTAAATTATTTTGACCTCAGTTTTAATCTAAAAATGGAAATTAAAAATACAGACCCTCCTTACCTTTTAGGAAGTTGAGAGAGTAGGTGAGGGTTCATATGAAAGCATATTTGGCATTTAATAATACTGTTGGATACATGAATTTTGGAACAAGTTAGAAAGATAGGAAATTATTTTTAAAACTATTTATCACCTGCTGGCATCTTATGACTATTGATGCTACAGAATTAATAGTGTCATGTAAATTCTAGCTCACTAAGTGAAACTTCAAAGAAGAATAAAATATCTCCTCTGTCCCTCTAACACTGTGTGCCATAGTGAGGCACAGATGCCAGTGAGTATCCACAGTGGGTACTGAGATATCTGTTGAATATCATACTGGCAAGACCCAGAGGAATAAGAATCACTGGTAAGACCAGACTAGAATGTCTTATGCTGAGGCCTCGGACTCCCCTTGTTCCTCTTCCTGTTCCTTAACAGGCTCTTCACTCCCAGTAAATGTGGGTAACACTTGGCCGAATGCCTCCTGGATACAAATGGAGCAGAGGAGGCTTGGCAGGATGGAAAAGTACAGCCAGGCTTCCTGGGAATGTCCTCGAGTGCCTATTATCCAGCCTCAGGAATTCCTTTCAACCTCGTTGCTCCCGTATCTGATGGGGAACGGGTCAGGGAACTTCTGGCTCTGAAAGCCAGGTGCAGAGATTGGCTCACACAGATACCTTGCTCATAGCCTCTTTGACTCACTTCTGCTTTTTCCGGCCTGGTTTCCTTCACTCCCATATCCTTTGAAGCCCTGTAGCTTCACTGTAGCTCACTTTGGATTCAGAGTATATCGGCCCTGGTCCAGGCTATAGTGTCAGAGTCCCCAGGAGGAGTACACTTTCTTGACGTAGTAGGTGTTACTCTAACTTACAGAACTGTGTAGAAAGATATCACCCAGTAGGAGCAACACCGTTAGCTGAATTTGGTTGAGGGCACGCCACGTGGTCCATTCTTTACATGTGCTCTTCTACTCCTCTGACCACTTCGGAACAAGCAGTATCCATATTTTGCCTGCGAAAAAGCTAATATCCAGAGAGATGAAATGACCTGTTAAATATTATACTGCCAGTAAGTGGCAGAGGCAAGATTTAAATTTTTGTTTGACTGAGTTTACAAAAAGTCTCAGACCCTTTTTATTATTCTGCCTTTTTTTTTTCCCACTTATAAATCCTTTGCCACTTGTTTACCAAAACAGTAAGAAATTCAGCCATCAAAGCTAGTGAGACATTTGAGTCTTCTACTGACATTAATCCCTTTCCTGAACAGGAAGCAGAACAGGCCATCCAGTGTCTCAACGGCAAGCTGGCCCTGTCTAAGAAGCTGGTGGTGCGCTGGGCACACGCTCAAGTAAAGGTGAGTCTAACAGGCTAGAAAGACTGCATCAGCTTGTCCTAAATGAGTCTTTGAAAAGACAGTTGTCCACTCGCCCATTTGCATCCCAGCCTCTGCACATCTGGAACAACCACACGCTGGTCTCCTCCTTGTATTCACCATGTGTGTTGCCAGATTTTTCTTTTGAGAAACATCTCAGGAGGGATTAAGTTCCTTCGCCGTTTCCCTCCACATACCCACAGATTCTGTTTTCGATTGATTTTTCCATGTGACTGATGTGTCTACTCCTCTATCTTTTTTTTTTTTTTGGTAGGGGTTCTTTAGAGGAAAAAAATGTATTTATTTTTTAAATTAGTTGCTTTAGGCATTATTAGACTCTTCCCAGCCTCTCAGTTCTGTGGCAAGTTTGAATTGTTTATTCTAAATACTTGAGAAATGGGTAGTTTGTAAGAGTGCTTAAAGCACTGGCATTTCCTTACTCGAGAGATTTTGAGTTATTTGTGGGATTTGCAATGCCTGTATTGACTCCAAGGCCCAAGCAGTGGTGAACTGCTGTGTTTATCTCCTAGTTATTCTCTTGGGAAAATGTGCTGGAAAAGCTACAACCATTAAAAAAGAAGAAAAGAATGGTATTCTGTTTCAGCCAGCACAGGTGAAGTATGCGTTTACACTGGAGCAATCCACAAAGTTGATTCTCTTCTTCCTGCACTGTGGTCTTAACAGACCTGCCTACAAAGGTTGGTGACAACCAGATTTGGAGCCTCAGTCTTTATAAATGACCGTAATGTTTGATCAGAGACTCCACCCAGCAAGCTCCCCAGAAAAGAGTCCCCAAAATAAAGACATTTGAGTTCAGTGTCGAAGCTCAAAAACAGATCGCAGATAATTTGGATCTTTATGAGTATTTCAGGATTTCAGGTAATCACAGAGCCTTCTCAATTTCCAGGAGCCATCACTGTAAAAATAGAAACAACAAGGAGAATTTCTAAATGCTTTTTTATTCAAAAGAAAATCAAGTCTCATTTGCCAGACTGGCCATCATCTTCTGATCCTGCATCTCACTGAAAAGATCTGCAGGAGAAATAAACCATGCTTCGTTCTGTCTTTCATTTGAGAATCTCTGTGCCCTACATGTCTTTTTGACCAGAGACTCCTGATTGCTCTTTAACATTGTATTTACCTTTTAAAAGAAGTACATAATTATCTGGCATCAAATGAACTGTGCTTTCCTGGAGAATGTTTTCTGTATCAGTGGCTGAAAGCCATTACTAGTTCTCTTCTCCACATAAACCTGTGAAGAGTTGAATGTTATGGTTGTTACTTTGCAGCAATCAAGCAAACTTTAAAATGCTTGGAATAAAGTGAAATAACTATTGGGAGAAGTGATATGTGTCAGAATCAGAATGTGAGAGGGCATTCCTGCTGTGTAGCTGTACCATCTCTGAATTTAAAGGTTGAAATTCTTTCTCCACCAAATAAGGAGGATTAATGTGCAGACCTAAGATTGTCTAGAAATAATCTAACAATGGGCTACCCTGGTGGCTCAGTGGTAAAGAATCTACCTGCCAATGCGGAAGACTCGAATTTGATTCCCTGGGTCGGGAAGATCCCCTGGAGGAGGAAATGGCAACCCTCTCCAGAATTTTTGCCTGAGGACAACCCATGGACAGAGGAGCATGGTAGGCTACAGTCTCCATGTGGTCACAAAGAGTCAGACATGACTGAGAGACTGAACACACATATTGTCTAAGGATACGCTGATGAGATTAGGGTTTCTGAACACATGCATTACAGTAAATGGCTGGTTTCTGCCTGGGTGGGATAATTTGCCTTTTTTCTTACTTTCAGAGATACGATCATAACAAGAATGATAAGATCCTTCCAATTAGTCTTGAGCCGTCCTCAAGCACTGAGCCTGCGCAGTCTAACCTAAGGTAAGAAGGTGTCCTGTAGGAAGACAAAAGTATTGCAAGAGCTGGAGCCATTTCTTCATTCTGGCACTAGAAACCCTTCAGACCCTTTAGAGTGGAGTCTACTAACTTTTGCCACGCTGAGAGATGTGTCCAGTTAGTCTCCAGAATATATACATGTCACCTCCCTCCATACCCCCAAGAGTGTGTACCAGCTATTTACACAGTTCATACACACAAAAGAGGCTGGGTATACCTACCACATACTAGCTATTATACTTGGCACTGGGAACACAGAGGTAAATCAGATACAGTCCTTGCTATAAAACAAGCATTTTAATAAGGCCTGATTATCTTCAACGTTTGTCATTATACACTAATTCCTCCCCAACTATGAGTTCCTTTATACAGAATTTGGGTTTGCAGCACTTTAATTTTATCTACCATTTCAGCAAATGTAACAGTTTTGGTTCCAGTATGTACAAATTGTCAGTTACTTCCTTGGAGTTAATTCAAAACAGAAGGAGTTGAGGGTTGAATAAAGAAAGGGGAAGTTAAGGGTGAGCAGAAGTAGAGGGATAGACTTTGCACCATAGCCTAGGGAGAAATGTTAATTAACAGAACAAAAGCTGAGATTTATGGAGCTTACTATGAAGCAGGCTCTGTGCTAAACACTTTACATGCTGTATGCCACTAAAGTATAAAAATTCTGGTGAAAGTACTTTGTATTCGTTTTATAAAAGAAGAAACTGAAGTTTAGGGAGGTATCTTGGCCAATATCACGCAGGTCGAAAATAGCAGAACACAGATTCAAAGCCAGGTTTACTGAACTTGAGAATTCAGTCTTTCAGTTACTGCTTGCAAGAAGCTCCAGGCTGTCAGTGCAGGACTGCAGTTCTAACACCTGCTCCAAGAAAGGGCAAGACATGTGAAAGAGCACCAGCCTCTCATGCATCCCAAATCAACACGGCATAGAGTCAGGAAAGTGATACCTTTTTGGACAGAGGGCTACGGTAAAAAAAAAAAAACTTTTCTGTATATTATCTGCACCAAACAGAAGAGATTTACAAGCATCTCATTAAACTGCAAGGAGGGGTGATCCTGAAATGTTCCCAGGAGTAATAAAATTGATAGTTAATTTTATATTTACCAATTTGTCTAATATCATTGATGTTTTCTTAATTTTGTGCTGCTTTATTTTGTACTCCCCCAATTTTTTTTAATTAATAACTTCAATAAGTTCACTAGGAGCTTATTTCAGCTGTTCTGTTTCAGCTGTCCTGTTTTCCCCTTAAGATTAAACCTCCTCAGTCACTATGGTTTCACGGAGGTTTTTGTAAATCTTACTCCTCTTGGGAACCGACGACTGCATTGATGCTTGGTGATCTCCATGGTACTGTGAATGTGTCTTTCGTTTCTTTCACTCTTTGTTCTTTTTACTAAATGATCTAGCCTGGTGTTTTCCATTTATCTTTTAATCCAGAGAACCTCAGCTTACGTGTTTTGATTAACATCTATACCTAATTAGAGAAGGTTGTTTTCCCTGGGACTCATACAGAACGGATGGCTGGCTGTTAATTTTCCATTAATGGAAAAGGTGTGGAATGCATCTCAGTGAGACTTCAGAGTTCTTTTTTATGGCAACTAAGTTTTTTAATTTTACGTTGCCCTCGTAAAATCTTGAGTATATGCAGATATATGCTTTTTGAGGATTTCTTAAAGGCTGTGTATACATTCCCTCCCAAGTTTCTATCCCTGACTGTAGACTATTGACAGTGTCAAAGTGGAAACTAAAGGAAGCCATAAGCCAAAAGATACTCTCGTTGAGTGTGTTGCATCCTGACCTAGGGATAGTCGTGTCCTTGATCAGAAGGAAATTCCTCACAGCTTCTGCAGTGTCTCCTCACCCCTTCTCTCTAATACATGGCTACTCAGCTCCCAGCCTAATGAAAAGAAAAAAGCAAGGGCTTTGATGATAAACTGGGCTTGAATCCTGGCTCCACCATTTGTTAGCTGTGTGAACCTTGGGTGAATCACTACCCTTCTGCATTTGTTTATCTATAAAATGTGGTCCGTGTAGTCAAAGTTATGGTTTTTCCAGTAGGCATATGTGAGAGTTGGACCATAAAGAAGGATGGGTGCCAAAGAGTTGACATTTCTGAGCTGTGATGCTGGAGGAGTCTCTTGAGAGTCCCTTGGACTGCACAGAGATCAAACCAGTCAATCCTAAAGGAAATCAACCCTGAATATTCATTGCAAGGACTGATGCCGAAGCGGAAGCTCCAATACTTTGGCCACCTGATATGAAGAACTGACTCATTGGAAAAGACCCTAATGCTGGGGAAAATTTGAGGGCAAGAGGAGAAGGGGACGATAGAAGATGAGATGGTTGGATGGCATCACTGACTCAGTGGACATAAGTTTGATCAAACTCAGGGAGATAGTGATGGATAGAGAAGTCTGGTGTGCTGAAGTTCGTGGGGTCGCAGAGAGCTGGACATGACTTAGCGACTGAACAACAACAAAAATGTGGTTGATAACCCTTGAAATATTATTGCAAGGATTAGAAAACAGTATAAGTAAAATGCTGGGCACACTTCCTGGCTCATTGTAAGTACTCTGTAAATGATAGCCTAAACACATTTGTCAGTAAAAAGGGACTTAGTAGGATTTCCGGGATGTTTTTTCCGTTATTATTCAGTGATTCAGAAGGTGGTACTGTATAAGAAAGAGTTCATAGTATGGCTCTGGAGTCCCGCTGTATTCAGATCTCAGCTCTGCCACTTTACTAGCTATGGGCACTAACCTTTCTATGCCTTTTTTTCTTTGTCTGCAAAATGAAGAATATAACCTACATGAATTATTTCTTCCATTTTTTATTGTGGTGAATAATATAGCATTTATGCATAATATAGCATTTACCATCTTAACCATTTTCAAGTGTACAGTTCAGTGGTATGAAGTACATTCATAATGTACAACAATCACCACCATCCATCTCCATAATTCTTTCTCTCGTAAAACTGAAGCTCTACCCATTAAACAATCACTCCCCATTCCCACCTCCCCCAAGTCCCTGGCAACCATCATTCCACTTTCTGTCTCTGATTTTGACTTCTCTCTAAAGTACTTCATGTAAGTAGAATCATACAGTATTTGTCTTTTGTGCCTGGTTTGTTTCATTTAGCATAGAGTCCTCCTGGTTCTTCCATGTTGGAGCATATGTGTATACCACATTTTGCTTATCCATTCTTACTTCAGTAGACACTTGGGTTGCTTCCACAGTTTCTCTGTTGTGAATAATGCTACCATGAGCATGGGAGTACACATCTCTCTCTCTCAGACTCTGCTTTCAATCCCTATTCGAATTATCTTTGAGTGCCTACTATCTGCAGGTACTAAGGTGCTGAACAGTGTTGGTGTCTGAGGTTTAAGTATAACAGTATACAAAGTATTCCTAACAGTGTCTTACAGAAAAAGCTTAATAGATGTTTCACCCTTGATCTCTTTCCTAAAATAAGAACAGTTATTTTTGTGGGGTTTTTTTTTTCTCCCAAACAGAACTGTATTCCTGTTGTTGTTCTTATTTATTTATTTATTGGCTGCACCCGGCAGCTTGTGGGAAGCCCTGTTTTCTATGAAATGTTTGTGTTTGAGTGTCTCGTTGCTTCTCTGATATGCCTGAGAGCCACAAAGAAGATGAAATACATAGGTATTCTCTGAATGTGTGCAGGCCCACTCTGATGCTCTGCTGTCCTTTTTCCAGTGTCACTGCAAAGATCAAAGCCATCGAAGCAAAGCTGAAAATGATGGCAGAAAATCCTGATGCAGAATATCCAGCGGCGCCTGTTTATTCCTACTTCAAGCCACCAGATAAAAAAAGGACTACTCCTTATTCTCGAACAGCTTGGAAATCTCGAAGATGATGGTTATGAATGACTGCTCTCCACACCTGAGGCCCTCTGCCTTTGTACTTGTAGCTGTGAGCAGTACTACCCGACAGAGCAGCCACATGTTAGCGTTTGGTAACATAACATTTTTGGATGTCCTCCTTATGGATGTTTCTTCCCTGAAGTATGTGTGGAATTGAGCATCATCCAGAATAAATAGGATTTTATCCAAAACTGTGACTTGAATGCTGGGATGCTCTAGTTGGCTCGTTTGTTTGGATTTGTAACTCCAGAAACATTATATAGTGTGCCAGAAAGAAAGGGAAACACAAAGAACGTTATCATTCAAATCAGGAAACTTAATTTATTAAGAGCTGTCTTAAAAAAAAAAAAAAACATTTTTCTGTGCTCAGTTGTCTTTACGACATAAAGAAAAAGTAAGAAAACAAGGAGGGAAGTAAGAAATTTTGAATCATGCTTGAAACTGCTGTTCCAGAATTTTCTGTGGAAATCCCTCCAACTGGACTGAAAAGAAAAAGTTCTTGGCAAAAAGAGCTGGTTCTTTGAGCAAATGTTGTGGTAATCTGTTTAAGAATTATGCTTATTGTTTCAAAATCCCAATTAGGAAAACATGGTGTATATCTTTAAAAAGTGTTTGCGTCGACAAAACTGTAGACCGAAATTTAGCACTTTGTACCACAGCAGAAGTCCTGTTTGAAAATCCAACTTGTATTCTATCGTGATCATTTTTTTTAAAAATCTAAATATTCCTGCCTTCTATAATACCAAATGTCATTATTAGTGTGGGACTTTTAAAGTTTCATTTATTGCATGAGATTGTTTTTAATAGCATGAGAATGTTCTGTTTGGAATTATATCATGATCAATCTGAATAGAAAAGCTGGTATCTTTGAAAACTTAAACATTGCTATATTGATTCTCTATCAAACTTATACCTTTATTAATAATTGTGTAGGGGTCTGAGTAGAAGAAATTGTCTTGTGTGGGGTGTGATGGGGACACACAGTGGACACGGAAAGTCAGTGGAGCAGACACTGCTCTGGCACCAAGATTGTAATAACCTCATGTTTTATGTTGTTTATAAAGGTTTGAAAGATTGCATGACTTTAAAACAATTCTTCATTTGTAGAACCTACTTCTCAGATATTTTTTGCCACTTTGAACATTTTGAATACAACAACAGAGGAAGAAAAACAACTGATCTGGGAGTCTGTTTCCATCAGCAACAGGGTTGGTCATTTTGGTGCCAGGTGGACAGACTGTTTCACTGGGCAGCACCATTGCTTCTTTAGCATGTAAATCATTTTGTTACTCAAGGTGCCACTCTTAGCGATTACAGCTGTTTACTGTCATTGTTCCCAGCAAGAGGAGGCTCTCATTGTAGGAGCTGAAGTCTTCCTATGAGCAGAAATGAATTTAAGACACTTGAACCAAAACTTCAGCATAGTGAAGTGTTTTAATTCACAGAAGTGGTTCAGAGAAATGCCTATCACCTTTCCCAAGGTAAAACTTTCAGATATCTTTCAATGTTATTCTGCCTGCAAAACTCAAGAGCTCAGTGTTAGATGCAAGTAACTTTCCTTCTGTTTGGGGGATAGTTCAGGGAGGTGGGAGCCTTATCTCCCATTTTTCTGGTGACTTCTCTATAGAATTCACCATTTTACCCTTGAGGTCCTCTAAGAGTTATGGTGGAATAGGACTTAATGCAAAATAAATAGTCTTCTATTTTTAATAGGAACTTAGAAAATACTTAACTTTGGATTATCTAGAGTTGTTTTCTTTAGAAACCAGAGCTATTTATTTGTATTTAAAGCAATGTTTATTATTTGTACCGATTCTTACTCCTTTGTGTGAATAAATGCAAGACAGCGTCTGTGGTTGTGTCTTCTCTCGTCCATCTCCTGCACTAAAGACTGCAGCTCTCCAGGAGGCTTGTTCCTCCTTTGGCCATGGAGGTGTCCAGGCAAGATGCTGCTTCTAAGTGCCTACTCTGATCCCAGAGGCAGGTCTCTGCACCCTTTCTGCTTGCCTCCTTCTGTTAGAGATGAGTAAAGAGACTAGCTGTTCTCACTGTACATCTAACTGTTCCCAAGAAAGTTGTTAATGGACGGCCCCTGAAGAAGGAAAATGTGTTTGGTCCCTCTTTCAAAGTAGGGTTTCAGAAGAATAAAGGTACGTGATATAAATATGCTGGAAGCAGTTTGGTTAAAGGTTTGTTAAATATGATTGTTAACTTGGTAAACTCCTTGTTATGAGGTTATCTGTACTTTAAAATTATTTGTGGGCTTACTGTTTTTCTAAAATTATGTCACAGTTTTGATTTTTACAAGAGTGAAGAATTGAGAGGCATATCTCCTTAATCTCAGCTCTTTTATCTCTAGCAAAATATAACCCTAACCAGTAGACCTTCTATAACTGGAATCTCAATATTAGGAGGAAAAAAATCACATGAAAGATTTTTCAAAGCATATCAAAAATCAACAGCAGCAGTTTTGTAAAACCAGATATTCTAGAACTGTTCCCTTGTCTATTAAGGCATGTACAGATACTTTCTAAATCACCAAGTATATCTACATTTTTAATACTACTGTATAAAAGAATAAGATTAATTCTTACCTTACAAGTTAATGTTAAATAGTTCCTTTATGTAATCATTATGTTCCTAAAAATGATTTGATTCTACCATGTTTATCCTTGATGTCTTTTTTTCTCTCCTGTTCCTTCTACCCAGTCCTTGAACAAATCCTGTCAACTCCACATTGAAAATACATCTTGAAAAAATGTTAAAAAACCCTCATCTTGAGTCCAGTCATTTTACTATTGCAGTACCTGCCTAATTATCTCCCTGCTTCCACCCAGTGCCTCCACTTTAACCAAAGCAGTTCTTTCCCCATCTGAGCATGTCAGTCCCTTCTATGGGCTTTCTGTCACACCTAGAATAAAATCCAAAGACCTAAATGACTTGTCACTGACAACCTGCCAGACCCTATAAGCCTCTTATCTCTTTTGTTCACTGTGCTTCAGCCTCAATGGCTTGCCTCAGTGGCTTGGCTATTCCTTGAGTGCTAGGAGGTCCTACCATGAGGCCTTGGCATTGGCTGTTCACAGAGTCCATTCCCTTATTTGTTCAAGTCCCTGTTCCAAGGACCATGTTCAAGAGGCTACCTGACCTCCCTATGTAAAATTAGCCCTGTCACTTCTAATCACTCCCCATTCTTCATTTTGTAAATAGTCCTTGTCACTACCTAACATCATATACAAAGTTACTTTCTCTCTCCTGTGCTCTCTCTTTTTTATTAGAATGTAAGTTCCCTGGGAGCAGGAACTTCTATTCACTGCTATGTCCCAACATTGAAAACCATGCCAGGTAGGGACTTACTTGAAGTCCAGTGATTGGGACTCTCAAGTTCCCAATGTAGGGAGTACAAGTTCAATCAGTGGTCAGGGAACTAGATTCCATATGCCACACAGTGAGGCCAAAAAAAAGAAAATAATGCCAGCTGTGTAATAGATGCTTAATATTTGTTGGTGAAAAATCATAATAGTGGTACTTGAGAACTGAAGGGTCTTGAGAGGCCCTCCCACATAACCTCCTTACTGTCCAGATGGGAAAAGCACAGAGAGACAAAGCAACTTGGCCAGGATCACGTTGTTAATAGGAGAGCATTAGATAGAATCCTAGACCAGTGTTTGTTGCGTCAGCAAACTGGCCTGTGCCCTCTTTTTGTACAGCCCAGAGCTAAGAATGGCTTTTACATTTTTAAATGGTTGAGGAAAAAGTCAAGAATACTATTCTGTGACACATGAAAATTAGATGAATTCTGAATTTCAGTGTCCATAAATAAACTTGTATTGGAACATAGCCATGTCTATTCATTTACATATTGTCCGTGGTGATTTTCCCACTACAATTACAGAGTTTAGTGCAACAAAGACTGTATGGCTCACAGAGCCTAAAATATTTACCATCTGGCCCTTCATGGAAAAAATTTGCCAACCCCTGCTCTGAAGTTTATTCCATTCATGGAAATGTCGTTCTAAATCTTTTTGGTGTCAACAGTTCCGGTGTTAAAAGCAAATCAAAGCAGCACAGAGGCAATAAAATGGTGTCAGTTCCTTACCACATCTGCGGACCCATTTACGTCTCATCTTTTGGGATGGAGAGCCGGCTGTCCAAGCCTCACAGCATCACTGTACTGAGAAAAAAAAAACTATACAACTGTAGGCTAAATTCCCTCATCCTACAGGTGAGGAAGCTAAGGCTCAAAAAGCTTTGGCATTCAGTGTGGGCTAACCAGGTGGCTGGTAAAGAATCCACCTGCCAGTGCAGGAGACGCAGGTTCAATCCCTGGGTCAGGAAGATCCTTGGAGAAGGAAATGGCAAACCCACTCCAGTATTCTTGCCTGGAAAATTCCATGGACAGAAAAGCCTAGAGGGCTACAGTGCATGGCGTTGCAGAGTCAGATGGGACTGAGCAAACACACACACGCACACACAAACCTGAGTTAGACCTCTAGCCCCAGCTATGCGAGCAGGTTAGTCGGGACTCAGTTCAAGTAACAAAAAACCTACTCCAGCTACCTTCTGGTAGGAAACTTATTGGCTCATGGAACTAAGAAGTCCAGGTGTTCAAATGATACAGTCAGAAATCTGTCCATCTCTTGATTGTGTTTTCCTCTGGGTTGGTTTCATTCTCAGGCAGGCTCTCCTTAATGGTCTCTGGAGAGAGACTTGAATCCCAAGTTAAAAAACACAGACCTGTCAGAATTTCTTTCTCTTAGGACATGGGGCTACATCGTCCTTCCTCTGCTTTCAGTCTGACTTGGCTAGGATTCCTGATGATACAGAATGGCATTTTATTTTTAATGTGCCCTGTGACTTTTCTAAGGTAGAAACAGAATTTAAAATTTAACCTTGAAAAACAAAATTAAGTTTTCCTCCTCTGAAAAAAGGCCTCTCTCCCTGCTGAAAAGCTTTCTGGCCGGCAACTTCATCAAAAGGAAAGTGGGTCATTCCTCAAGCATCTACACGTGGAAGGTGTATAGATGGGGAGGCGCGGTCCCATACACCACTCTGTGCCTTGATAAAGGGAAGATTTGGGAGCTGCTGGAGTGCAGGAGGTGGGTTCTTGCTCAAGCTGGAAACGGAGGTGGGCTCAGAGATGACTTCCCCGAAGAAGCAACACCTAAACTGAGCTCTGAAGGCTGTCTACACACAAACCAGGCAGAAGGTGTGAGAGAAGTGTTGAAGGAACAACAAAGCCCAGTGAAGTGATCACTAGAGCTAATCATAAAAGGAATGAACACACCCAAATATTCAATGGATATTCATTGGAAGGACTGAAGCTGAAGCTCCAACTCTCTGGCCACCTGATGCAAAGAGCCGACTCATTGGAAAAGACCCTGATGCTGGGAAAAAGGGCACGAGGAGAAGGGGGCGACAGAGGATGAGATGGTTGGATGGCATTACTGACTCAATGGACATGAGTTTGAGCAAACTCCAGTATTCTTGCTGGGAAAATCCCATGGACAGAGAAGCCTGGTGGTCTACAGTCCATGGGGTTGCAAAGAGTCAGTCATGACAGATCATGCATGCACACACTTAGAACCATATATAACTTATATGATGTAATATATGATTCTATAAATATACAGCTTAAATATGTAAAGCTTATTTAGGAAACTGGATGTGTTATATATATAGTAATAAATATATAAAATATATGATCATATAAAATAATGTGACATAATGACTAATTAAGCAACATATAATAATTAACTTTACGTGACCTCTTTCCATCCTTCTTGTCCCTGAAGCTGCCTCAGCACCTCTCCCTTAGATTATTCCAATGTCTTCAGGACTCAGGGCAGAACTCACACCCTTCAGAACTATCCTCAAGCAATTGCAGAAGTCATCTTTTCCAAATCCCCAATTTGACCATGTCATCTATATGCTGAAAAGATACCGATGGCCCTTCACAGTTTATGTGCTGAAGTTGAAATGCCTTTGCATATTATACAAGGCTTATCCCAGTCTAGCCTATTTTTAAGCCTACCTTCTTCTGGAAAAAGATTAGTAAGAGAGATTCTTTTTAAGCAGTGTGGCCAGGGCAGAATTCAGAAGACCTCTAGCCCTTTGAGGTCACCCTCAAATGGGTTCTCTTTTCTGTTAACTCCTATTTGGTGGTTGAGGAGGCTCAGGCTCTATGGACTTGCTCTCCCACCTTAGGTCTTGCAACCAGTGCGTAACAGACTCAGGTATTAACTGAGGTTACTTGGCTCCAACCCAGATTCCCTAACCACTGCACCATGCTGCATCTGCAGGGAAGGATGCCACCTCCCATAACACTGTTGACTCTTGGCCCCGCAGCTTTGGAGAAGAATCCCAACTCCTCCACTCAGCACTCAGTCCTCCACAATCTGGATCCTACCCACCTCCCAACATTGCCTCCAGCAAAACACTCACTGGGCACCCATCCTCCATCCTGATCCGACCCCTCTTAGTCCTAGCCTGCCTCAGACTTATCCCTTAGGATGTCACCAAAAAGTCACCTCCTCTGGCATGCCATTTCTAATCCCCACCCGCTAAGCTGAGTTCAACATCCCTCCTCTTTGCTTCCTTAGCCCCGTGCTCCCCTTCGTGTAGCACCTGTCCTGCTGCATTGCAAGTGCTGTCTCCTCGCCCTGCGGACTGCGCCTCTCACGGTTGACTCTGTCTCCTGTGCCCCGCTGGGAGCCTGGCACAGAGTCAGCGCTTCATAAATATCTACTGATGCTAATTTACCCAGTGGACGTCAGAACCAGAAGAGGACGGAGTGACTTCGTGATCCCAGCTGCTCACGTGTGCAATACACCCTGAAGTCTAAAAACCCTTCCACACCAATCATCTCATTTACTCACCTGAGGTTATTGTCCCCATAGTCTAGGAAACTGAGGTTCGGATCAGTGAATTGTCTAAGTTCACCCAGCCAGGAAGTAGCTGGGCTGGGATCTGACCTCAGGTCTATCTGATTCCAAGGCTATTGGTCTTTCCATCACTCCCACAGTCATCTGATTCAAATAACACACCCTTCACCATGAAGACACCGAGGCCAGGAGAGGTACATAGGGTCATGTGGTCCGTACCCCAATCTGTGCTCTTTCCCCTACTCAAACAGGAAGTGCCCAGGAAGGTGATGAGATGAGGATGGGGGCCTGAGCCAGGGAGGGCAGTCCTGCCTGTATATTTTCCCATTGCCCCTTCCCATTTATCACAACCTGCATGTTTAAATTTTGTATTTAGTATTTACTCTGAAATGCCTTTCATCTGATTTTTTCCCCCTTACTCACCAATTTAGCTGTCAGAGTAAATAAATGTGAAGTTGGGTCTCCAGCCTCCCCCAGCTCACATTACCTTCCTAGAATTACTCCCCGGCGGGGTGGAACCACTGCTGGGGGCGCTCCCACAGAATCATCCAGTTACTAATGAAGTCTGTCTTTAAACCCAAATCTTGGACCACGATTCAGGTGGAGAAGGACAGCAAAACTCACCCCGGGAGGGGGGCGAGCGGGGATGACCACATCCTGTTTCGTGACCAGGAGAAGGACTGAGGTGAGAAGCAGAATTCATTATACACCTAGGATGCTTATTACATTGTACATGTAGGATGCTGAGGACATTATACACGAGGACTACTTACAACATTATACATGTAAGGTGCTTCTGCGGGGCCAGGAATAGAGGAAACACTTTTGAAATATTCGTCTTTATTATATGGGTAATTGTCACCAAAATCCTGAGAGGTAAACACTGTTATCTCCCTTTGGCAAGTAAGGAAACTGTGGCTCAGAGAAGCTCAGTGACCTGCCCACAGTCTCCCATGAGAAGGACTTGAGGATCCTGATAGAATGTATTGACTTTGCACATCCTGATTTTGCCAAGGTCAGTCCTATCCGGACTCTTTCCTGCTGGAGTCAGGAGTTGTTGGAAGAGATGTATCTTCCAAATTAATTTCACTTCTGTCTTCTTTGAAGTCAGGCAAGCCCTGGATTGGAATAATGGTTCTGCAGTTATTCAGGAGAATATTTGATTCTTCGGTTGACTTACACCGTGCCTTTCTCCATAAAAAATTTTTTTGATGTGACACCTATTAGAATAACAACTGGAAAATGCAGCCAGTCCATAGTTAATGATGGTGGTGATTTAGTCACTAAGTTGTGTCTGACTCTTTGCGACCTCATGGATTGTAGCCTGCCAGGCTCCTCTGTCCCTGGGATTCTCCAGCAAGAATACTAGAGTGGGTTGCCATTTCCTTCTCTAGGGGATCTTCCTGACCCAGGAATTGAACTAGGGTCTCCTACATTGCAGGCAGATTCTTTACCGACTGAGCTATGAGGGACTATAGTTAATGATGGCTATTATTTATTGGTTGCTTTCTGTGTGCTAGGCATGATTCTGACCCTTTTGCATGGATCGTTTGCTCAATTTTCAGAAGTAGCAGAAGTGGACTCTGCTATCATCCCCACTTCTATGGATGACAAAACTGAGAATGAAGACTGGCTGAATAACTTGTCCAGAGTCCTTTAGGTAATAAGGAGCAAGGTCAAGATTGGCACCACAACAGTCTGGCTCTAGAGTATTTGTGTTTTCTGAGTTTAATGCCTCTTATTCCAGTTTTGATTTTCTGAGCACCATATCAGAATTACAGAGTAGGTAAATGTCTGAATTCTGGAGTCTGAGTGCTAGAGCCTGAAATGAGGCTCCTGTAAGCTTGTTTCCTCAACTACAAAATAAATAATATAACCTCCATGCAGGGTTGCTGCAAGGGGTCAAGAGGATAATGCATGTAAAACAATGCTTGGCACATAAATGCTCAATAAACAGTAGTTATTATATTATCACTTAAGGAGCGTGTGTTTCACATTCCTTCTCTTAGGACTGCAACAGCTTGTTTGTCTAGCCTCTGCATCTTGGCATTCATCCCTCTACCTGGAATATTTTCTTCTCTCCTCTGAATCCATTTATATTTCATCTACTCTTTCGTTTTTTCATTTTAGCTCAAGCCTCCTCCATACCTCTCCCAACCTCTTGCCTGAAGAGCTAGTGCCATCTTGGTGGCCTCTTCTTTCCCAGAGTCCCTCTGCACTCACACATCTGTACAGCTTTATGTAACATTAAATGACCTTCTGCTTCCCACAGCTGCCCAGAAAGGGAAGAGAAGGAGATAGTTTGCCCAATTATTATTCCCGTTTTTGCAGATGACACAGCAAGCTTAGCCCGTAACTGGTGAAGCCAGGAGTCATATCCAGGGCTTTTGATGGATAATATGGAAAAGGTGTGTGTGTGTGTGCGCATGCGCACATGTCTGTGCATATATGCATAGAGTGGACATGATCATGTATGTAGCCTAGAAATTAAGAGTATAAGCTCTGATGTCAGATGAATCTGGGTTTTGAGTTCTTTGCCCTGGTAATTATTAGCCATGTGGCACCCTTTTGGACATATCACATGTTCTCTCTGAACCTCAGTTTCTTCATCAATGAAATGGGTACAATAAGAACCACTACCTAATGGGGTTATTGTGAAAAAAAAAAATAGCATGATTGTAAAATACCTGCCCTGGATTGAAGTACAGAGGAGTAGCACCTGGGTTTATTATGTTCAAAAGAAGATAGTCTAGAAGGAGGTTGTCCGTCTCTGGTCATTTCTGGCTCATCTCTGGTGGATGCTGGAGGGTGCATGCATATGTGTGTGCCTGTGCACACACCTCACCAGCTTTCACACTGCAACTGTACTCTTAGTGGAAAAGATTACAGTCCAAAGAGAAACTTTCCACTCTGTATAAATGGCTGAAAATGCAGCAAGTGGGAGATGCCATTGGCTGGGGTTGGAACCATTTCTGTGTACCTTGGTGTGTATAAAGGAACAGATATTTTTCTCTTGTGAGGCTACAGGAGGTGTGAGTCTGTAGCAATATCCTGGAGGGCAAATGCCTCATCTGCCTGTGCCTATTAAGATGTGTCTGTGTGTGCATGACTGAAGCTGTGCCCACCAGGAATCCTGTGTCTTCAGAGGTGTATGGTCTGTCTCTGACTATAAATGGTTATCTCGCCATCTGTAGGGATACATGTGTATATCTGAGAGTATCTGAGTAGAGGGCATGGGGTGTCACATGGGTTTGGAGCTCTCTGTGGGAATCTGCTCTCTTAACTATGGATGTGTGTACACGTCTAAGAACAGTTGTGTGGGGTGTTTACATTTGTAAATGAAGACAATTAGGAAGGTGATGGCATGGGCCACTGCGTGGAGGTGGGGTGTGTGGTGCCTGTAGGGCTGGATCTGAGTGTGCATATTTGTTTTTAGAAGATGATGTATATTTATATGTCCCTCTGAGCTCAATTTGTGTGTAGAAAAAGGGGCCAAGGTTGTGAGTGTCCACTTATGTGTGTGTACATTGCATGTCAATGTATGTAAGGCTCTGTCTTTAGGTCTTTTGTGTCTGGGTCGTTGGAAGCTGTGTCTCCTCTCTCAGTGCCAGGGCCTCCTTGCCTCCCCCATCTCTCTCACTATCAGTAGACCCCTAGAGAAGGTGAGATGGGCATTAGACTGCTTAGCTCAGCAAATTCTGCAGGGTAGGGGGATGTCTCAGGCAATCCCTCCCTGGAGAATTCAGGGGAGCAACATCCCCCCCCCCAACCTCTCCCACCCAACCCAGTCCTATTTAGGATGGGATGTAACCCAAGCCCTTAGGAACTGGTGTGCCCTCTGTTTGTTATGGAGCACAGGCAGCTGTGCAGGTGTATGAGTTATGTGTGCATGCCTTGTGCTCGTGTAAATGAGGCGAACAGGTAATCATTTGCATCAGCATGTACACAAACGTGCCAGGCATGGGATTGCATCAGGAGAGTCTGATGTGTGACTTTATATGAAACCCATCTCGGCCCAAGGTGTGAGCATGGGTCCCTCTTGTACCTGTAAGTGGGGCTGTGGCTGAGAGCTGTGGGTGCCCCGTCAAGGGGCGGAGAGGGCGGTGATGAGCGCTGGGTGTCTGTGCGCCTGCCGGTGCCTTTTGTATGTCAGCGTGTCCCTCAGTCTCTCTGTCGGCGCTTCTGAGTTTCTGTGTGTCTGTCGGTCTGTGTGTGTATCTCTGGGTCGCCGCCTCGCTGTGTGTGTCTCGCTCTCCCTTGGCGGGGAGGGGATTGGTCACGCATGACTCATCTTGAACCGAGCGGGGCTCCAGCGGCAGGGCGGCCGCCGCCGCAGCTGGAAGGGGAGGAGGACCAGAAGGAGGGAGAGGAGGAGGAGGAGGGGGCGGGGGCCTCTCCAAGTTTGTCGGGACCTTCTTCCGAGGCAGCGGCGGCGGCAGCCAGGGAGGCCGGGGCTGCGCGCGGGCCGGGGGCGGGGGCTGGGGCCGGGGCCGGGGCGGCGGGGTCGGCGCCTCCGCTCCCCTCCTGCTCGTGGTTCAGCCTTTGCTCGCACTGCGGCCGTGGCCCCTCTCGGCACCGCTCTCCGAGCCGCGCGCCCGCCGAGCCCGCCGCTCCCCGGCCCATGTACTGGAAGCATGAGAACGCCGCCCCGGCGCTGCCCGAGGGCTGCCGGTTGCCGGCCGAGGGCGGCCCCGCCGCCGACCAGGTGAGCGAGCGAGCGAGTGGGTGAGCCGCCCGGGCCGGGGTCGGATGGGGCCGGGACCCAGCCGGGCCGGGCCGGGCGACGGGCGGCCGCGGGGAGGAGGGGTGCGGGGGTGCGCCTGGGAGTGTGTGTCTGTGAGTGTGTGAGCGCGCGCGAGCACGAGGAGGGGGGGTCGCGGAAAACGGGAACACATTATGCAAATGTTGGAGGAATTTCTCAAAAAGCGATTTAGCAAAGACACAGGCGAATCAAGAGGAGGCGAGGCGGGTATTGTCCGTCTGAATAGGCGCTGATAGCGCCGATGCGCCTGGGGTTGTGCCGGCGCAACGCTGAGAATCGCGGCGCGGGGCCGGTCCCGGGAGCTCCGAGGGGCTGGAGGGTGCTCTTTCCTCTTCTTGGACGCCTCCCTTTTCTCTTTTGGGCCCCGTTTCGTCCCCGATCTCGCCCCCGTTTTGCTCTGGGTTTCCCTCGGACTGGCCCTCGGAAAGCGCCTGAATCCGCGTCAGCATCGCCGCATCAATTTGGCCGCGCGCGCGGGGCGGACGGGCTGATGCTCCCAGCGCTCAGGGTTTTATTTTCCTCAAGCGCCCCTCCCCAATCTCTTTTTTATTTTCTTTCTTTCTCTCTTTTCTCCTTTTTGCATTTTGCGCCGAGAGGAGGAGAAGGGAGCGAGGACGGGGGGTGGGTGGAGGGAGAAAAAATTCGATTTTTAATTACTACCATTAAAAAATCAAATTTGCAATTCTTTGGGCGGCCTGATGGATCTCACTGATTGACAGTTGGAATTGACACTCTGGCTACCTCTTATCTTGGGCATTCACGACAATTTCTAATTGCAGGTAGTTTGTGTGTGTGCGCGTGTTTTTTTTCCCCCTCAGAGGCTTGGATTGCAAGGGAACTAAGCGATTACTTCAAGAGCCACGGGTTAAGTGCAGGGAGAGGGGGAGAGAGAGGGAAAAAATCCAATCCAAATTCAAATTGCTTCATTAGAGAGACACCGCTTTTGTGGGGAAGGGCTTTAAATGCCCACTACAAAGTTAGGACTCATTGTTCCGCGCCGGTTTATATAACAGGCGCGGGGAGGCGCTGGGCTCAGGCTGCGCGGAGCCAGTGCTGCAGCCGCCGCCGCTTGCGTTCCCTCCCCCTCCCCCAGGTGATGGCCCAGCCAGGGTCCGGCTGCAAAGCGACCACCCGCTGCCTTGAAGGGACCGCGCCACCCGCCATGGTGAGTTCGTTCGGCCCTGCCTTCGGTCCCCGGTGCCCTGGCGGCCGGGCCCTGGGGAGCTGACGCGGCTTTCCGGCCCCGAACAGCTGTCCGGTGCGCTGGGAGACTGCCACAGGGCGCCGTCCCTCTCTGAGCCTCGGTTTTCTGGCCAGGAAGGCGAGCTTTGACCGCTCCTGGCACCTAGGACGCGCGTGCTAAAAGTTGGAGCCGTCCTTTCCTCTCCAGTAGGCCCTTCCATCCTGTCCTGTAGCCCGTGGCTTGTCGTTTTGGGGGGATTTCGTTGTCGGTTGGTTCGCGGAGGCCGGGTCTGTCTCCGAGGCAGCAGCAGCGCTGGGCACCCGACTCGGCCCGCAGCTCAGAGTGCGGCTTCTCCCTCTCCCCCACGGCAGGCTCAGTCGGACTCTGAGGCCCTGGCCGGCGCTCTGGACAAGGACGAGGGCCGGGCCTCTCCCTGTACGCCCAGCACGCCTTCCGTCTGCTCACCTCCCTCTGCCGCCTCCTCCGTGCCGTCCGCCGGCAAGAACATATGCTCCAGCTGTGGCCTGGAGATCCTGGACCGCTATCTGCTCAAGGTGAGACAGGGGCGGGTTGTTGCGTGTGTGTTGGCGGGGTGTGGGTTGTGACCCCGAGGACTGCAGGGGGAGCCACGCCGGCGCCGGGTCCCCTCAATTCGAATCTTTGCTCAGCCTCGGCCGGACTCCGCGGCTTCAGGCAGATCTTTGCGTCTCTCAGCGCCCGCGGGTTCCCGTCTGAAAAATGGGCAGTTGATTTCTACTTCCCTGAGCTTCCATGTTACAGAAGAAAAGTGGGGGAAGTCACATGTTTCTTCAGAGCTCCGTCGCGTGTGTCTGCAAAGGGGGCCGGGGAGGCTGGAGCCGGGCGCGCGCAGAGGTCCGCGCTCAGCCGCCCCCCCTATCTCCGCCCCCTCCCCAGGTCAACAACCTCATCTGGCACGTGCGCTGCCTCGAGTGCTCCGTGTGTCGCACGTCGCTGAGGCAGCAGAACAGCTGCTACATCAAGAACAAGGAAATCTTCTGCAAGATGGACTACTTCAGGTAGGCTGCGGCCGCAGGGCCAGCAGTGTCGCCGGGGGAGCTCAGAGGCCGTTTGTCAGCTCCGCTCGGTCTCTGGCTCCGGAGGCCCCCGCGTCCCTAATGCCCCGGCGCGGCGCAGCGCGAGGGCCCAGCCCACCCGCTCTCAGAGCCAAGCACCAGGAGCTCCAGGCCGCTCGTCTGTGCCGGCAGGGGTTCGGGCCGGTGATCCGCCTCCGGTTGCTGAGGCCCACTCGGCTTTGGTCGCGTCTCTGGCTCCCTCTCGGTTCCTGCCTAAACCTCAGGCTCCCGTTCCGACTCCCAGCTCGTCGGTCGAGCTCCGAGGCCCCCGGCCCTGGGTTGTAACCCTCCTCCCACTCCAGCAAAGCCGGCGTCTCTACCCGGCAGGACCCTGAGCTGGCCTCTAGACTCTTGTCCCGGCTCTGGTCCTGGCTCTTACCTC
The DNA here is from genome assembly GCF_023091745.1 of Budorcas taxicolor. Taxonomy (NCBI): domain Eukaryota; kingdom Metazoa; phylum Chordata; class Mammalia; order Artiodactyla; family Bovidae; genus Budorcas; species Budorcas taxicolor. Next base: position 152,430,795 of record NC_068920.1, on the reverse strand, counting down.
GGCCGAGTTCGAGGCTGAATTCAGGTCTGGTTCGGCCTGAAGAACTAGCCTCGCATGGGTCTCGGATCCGAACCCATATTCAAGCTCTCGATCTAACCCCCGACCTCGGTCTCCGGCTCCGCCTCAACTAAGACCCCGGCATCGCTCGAGTGTAGGATTTCGTGTCTGGGATCCTGCTTGCGCCCCGGGTGCCGGTTCCAGTCCCAGCTCCGTTGCCGTTTCGTCCCCGGCTTCAGCCTCACCGGGGTCTAGGCTCTGACTTTGGGCTGCCGGGACAGGAAGGGGGAGTGGGGCGCCGCAGCCAGGGCCCCCGAGTAGGATCACCCTGGGTTGCACCCTCCGCCCCACGGTGCAGCGGCAGCTCTCCACAGCAGCCTAGCTGGTCCTCCCGCCGCATCTCCACCGCTTGCGCGCAGCCTGGCTCCTCACCACGCGGCTCGGCCCTGCCCGGGTCATGGGGTCGAGGTCGCGGTGAGGTCAGAAAAGCAGCGAGTGCCTGCCCGATCCCTAGGGGAAGTGTTAAGCAGGCCTGAACTCGGGCCTATGGAGTCCAGAGAGAATGGAGTGGAATTGGTTCCTGGGCAGGACGCCTGTTCCCAAGAGCTTTCTGAGGAAGTGGAGAAAGCTACTCCCCTACAACCAGCAGCCCGCATCCCGCCAGACGCCGACATCCTTCCCATCCCTGCCCCTAGAGAGGTCACCGATGCAGCCTTCCTGGGAATACCCCAGCCCCAGAAAGATCCTCTAAGTCAGGGGATGCTTGTAAGGCAATACTGCTTTCCCTATCCCCTCGCTTTGAGTCTCTGGGAACTTGGAAAGAGAGGACCTTGAATCTAGGGGTAGGCTTGTAGTATTTGGGGCTGGGGTGCTCTAAGGACACCTTAGGAAGCCTGGCTGGAGAAAGAGACTCTTCTCCATCGGTGCATGGGTGTGAGTGGAAGTGCAGCTACGGTGTGCATGGGCAAGGGCGGCTCTACCAGGTGGCCTGGGACTCCAAGTGCGAGGATGCACAAGTGTCTGCCTGTCTGGATCTGTGCTGTGGCCTGGGTGAATGTGTCAACTGAGCAGGGCGAGGGGCGTGTGGATAGCGTGGGTATTCCTTAACAGCAAGCATTTGTCTGTCGGTTCATGTGTGAATGGAGAGTGTGTGTCTCTGTGAATGCTGGGACTGTGTGTGTGTGTGTGTGTGTGTGTGTGTGTGTTGTGCAAGTTGGTCAGGACAAGCTTCCTTCTGGACTGGGGTCTCAAGGTGAGAGACTGAAATCCCATCATTCCCCACCCGCCATACACCCCTCCTCTGAGGGGCATTTCTGCTTATGGCCTTAATCCAGGCACTGAGGGCCCAAGGGTGTGAAGTGACTGTGGATTTGTGGGTATGGGCTGCAGCCTGTGTGTATGTGAGGGCAGGGCTGTCATTGTGTGGTGTGTAACCAGAGTGTGACCTCTCCCCTCCACTGTCCTTACTCTTCACTGGCCAGGGCAGGAAGCAGAGGTTAGGGTCCCTGCTCTAGGCCTGACTCCAGTTGGTAAAGAAACAAGCCAGCTGCCCTTTCAGGGCTCCTTGTGTTCATCAGTGGGCCAGGACAGCCTGGGGAACCCAGCTGGCCTCTTCCCTCAGAGTAAGGCAGGCCTGGCCCCCTCTCCTGGTTCTCCTGGTGGCAGCAGACCCGCCACCCTGTGAGCCACTTGCCCACATGTCTGTGCTGCTTCTCCAGCCCCAGCTCATGCCCAAAGCTGGACCAAGCCTCCTTGGTTGATGCGCTTTCCTAGATCTTCAAGGATTGGTCAAAACTCAGATTCTGACCCTACTGTTCAAAGCCTCCATTGCCTTCCTTTCCACGGCAGTGGGATGAAGAATGAGATATCCAGCTATCATGGACACCAGACTCCATGAGGCCAACCCTGAATCACTGTGTGACCTCGGGCAAATCACTGCATCTCTCTGCCCTTAGTATCCTCCTACCAGGGTATCTCTCTGAGCTGCCAAAAAGGCCAGTGAAGGGAGGAAGGCTCAGGAGAGGCTCGCTAAAGGGTAGGTGCTATGAGTGTCACCATTGGCAGGGTGGCAGGGGCATTCCGCCCTGATGGCATTTCCTCAGACAGCTTGGGGAGCAAGAATGGGGCTGGGCCATTTCTGGGCTGCAGGTTCTGAGCACTAATCCTTTTCTAGTGACAATAGCCCCCAAAGCAAAACTAAAACAGATTTTTGGTTAAAAAAAATAGAGCGAATAAAGGCTCACATTCCCTGGAATGAGAGAATTGTGGCTTTTCTGATCGTTTCTCCCCCAGCCAGGTCTCCCTGCAGGCATAACTCATCCCTGGCAGCCCCACCTGTAACAAAAATAATGAAACCCACAAAAAGGGAGAGAAAAAAGCAGGCGGAGCACCAGGCAGGGACTATTGTCTGCTCTGAGCGGCAGCGGGGGCTCTGGGTGGCTGCTGGAAGTGAGCTCTTCCTGGAGAGAGTATGGTAGCGTGGAAGGCAGAGCTCCCTCTCTAGATTGGGGCTCAGGGAAGGGCCTAGCACTCAGATTCTCTGGCCCTCTGCTTCCTGAAACCCAAGATCAAGGGTCTGATGGGAAATGGGCTGGAGCACTCACCCCAAAGAGAGGCCAAGATTTCTGAACAGGATGCAGGGAGGGAGGAAGTGGCCAAGACCCCACTGGTAGCTTCTGAGGTCCTCTGACCTTATTCCCCAGGGAAGGGCTTCCTCTTGGTTCTATCTGCTATCTTGCCCTTCCCTGACACTGGTCTGTAGACTCCTATCTTCTTTGGCAGAGCTGGTAGCACTGGGGGCTCAGGAAGCTAGATGTTAGGAAAGCACTCCAAGCTCACTGGGGCAGGAGGCAGGTGGCTGTGCCTGGGTGGGGTAGAGTCTGGAGAGCCATTGCTGCTCCTGGCTTTGTTGGAAGGAATTGCCTTTCCACTGGCTGTGTGCCCTCTCTGAGTTCACTGGACCTCTCTGCCTCAGTTTCTCCAACTCACCATCCAAACAGGGACCTCACCACCCCTTGTGGCTTCAATCAGATTCCCACCTCCCCTCACTCCCTGAGTCCTAGCAGAAAAAAAAATTTTTTCCACCAGGGAAATGTGTGATGCTTTTAACTTCTTCACTTTTTGGGTTAAGAGCGTTTTGCTTTCTATTTGCTTCCAAGAAGTGGCGGGGGCGGGGGGGGGGGGGAGTCCTGTGAGGGAGGGTGGGAAGATAGCGTTCCTTTCTGGGGGATTCATTTCTCAACAATCAAAACCCCAGACAGGGGACTTCTCTGGTGGTCCAGAGGCTAAGACTCCGTGCTTCCAATGCAGGGGACCTGGGTTAGATCCCTGGTCAGGGAGCTAGATCCCCCATGCTGCAATTAAGACCCAGTACAGTCAAATAAATAAATATTTTTTTAAAAAATAAACCAACCAGACAGCTTCCTCCCACCCACCGACCTGTGGCTGCTGCCCCCACATGGACTGATCTGCGGTGCCCCTCTGGCCCCTCCCCTCCTAAGTGTCATACCTATTGTAGACTGGGGGAGACAGTGTCCCAAGAGAATGGAGAATGAGTCCCACCAGTGAGAGTGGAAGAGGACAGGACCGAAGATGCTGTCCAGAGACCTTACAAAGCGCTTCTATAAACCGGGAACTGTGTTAACCCTTTATATCTCCTTGCTTTATCTCATTGAATCCTCCCATCCACCCTGTGAGTAGGTAATTGTCATAACCCCTACATTATAGGAGGAGAAGCTGCGGCCCTGAGTGGTGAGGTCACACAGCTAATAAGTGGCAGAACTTGGATAACCCTCACGGCTGTCTGACTTACCATCCTTATGTCTAAATATTTGGCACTCTTCTTCTGTAGCTGAGCTATCTCAGCAACCTGCTGCCTGTGCAAGGTGGGGCACATGGAATGGCAAAGACCACACCCACCCACCGCTGCTGGCCCTAAGACTCCCTACCTGGCTAGCTGGCTTCCCACAGGCAGTACCCTCTGTGCTCTGACTGACTGTCCCTGGGTGGGCCCTGGGAGTACTAGGGCAGGAGTGAACTCAGAGTCCCAGTGACTGGAGGTTCAGGTCACAAGGTCCTTAGCCCTCTTGTCTCCTGACCATGGGCGTGGGGAGTAAAGGGTTAACTACCTCTTCTTGCGTTGTCTGGGGTGGGGTTCAGAGAGTGCCCGGGGCTGGGCCTGGGAAGGAGGGCTGCCCACAATGGTTCCTGTCCCCCACTTGGCCCTAGTGACTTAGGGCAAGCCGGCTGGCTTCTCTTCCTCGTTTCCCCTTGAACCCAAGCTCTGACCACACACTCCAGCGGGGGAATCCCACCCCCTCCCCCGGACCCCGAGAGTCCCCGGGGAGGCTCAGAGCTGGGAAGCGGCCCCCCACCGCGGCTGAGAGCAGCCCAGCGGCCGCCAGCTGTTGGGGGACAGATGTTGGGGGAGCTGAGAGAGGCGTTCGGGGAGGGGCTTGGGCTGGGACCTCCGAGGAGTGGGGCGCTTTAACCTCTTAAATGCTGGGTCTGTTGTTTTCGGCTTCTTTTCCTGTGGGTTTGCAAAGCAGGGAAGAAGCAGAAAGCATAGAGCCACCACCCCCGCCCCCCACCTCCCGCGCAACTTGTTTGCCTCATAGAACCTCTTCTCTAGGGCCCTCAAGTGAGCGTCCCGAACGCAAAACGAGCGAGCACTGGTTTTGAGTGTCAACGCCTTGTCTCACTAGTTTCTTAACATTGGCCCTCCCACTCTGAGCTCCGGTTTCCAGGAAAGGAGTAGCTTAGCAATGAGGACAGGAGTCGTAGTGAAACTCCGATGGGCTCTTTCGTTTAGGCTCATTCACGCCACAAATAACTGCTGGGCTTCTACTCGGTATCCAGGAGAGACAGGCCGAGAGAGCTAGCTTGATTCCCTCCCTGGCGCACAGCTCCCTCCGCACAGCCACGAGTACCCAGATGTCTGCGTTCCCGGCCTCAGCGGAGAGAGGGCTAGGCGGTGCGCGGCGCCCACTCCACTCCTTGCAGCAGCTGCCAGGCTGTGCTTCCTACCTCCGACACCTCTCCATTCCCAAAGCGTCTCTGTGCTTTGCGCCTTTACCCGGTGGCGCGCGCGGGACCCAGGGAGGGGCGCGCACAAGGCAGGGGGGAGGCGGGCAGTGGCCGCGCCCCCTAATCCCTTTGGCGCTCCCTTCGCAGCTCTCGAACACCCCTTTCTTGAAGTTTCGTTGTCTCCGCCGCCGATTTCGCTGCTTCCGGAATTAGGCGGCTCGGGCCTCGCTGCCCGCCTGGGAAAGGAGTCTGTCGGTTTGTCAGAGCCTGGATCCGTAAGCCTCCTGGTGCCCCTTGTTTATGCCACCTTCCCCGAGTGGGGGACACGCTTCAGGAGCCGCCCAAAACGCACCCCAAACTGCAAAATGACCCCCACCCCCATCCGAGGATCTAAACGCGAGGATGGTTTCATTGACTGGGCGGAGACACGACGCGCGCAGGGAGATCCTAGAGCTGGGCACAGCTCCCGGCATTTGGGGTGATACGAGATGGGAAATAAAGTTGCTGAAAGGTCACCTGCGGTTCCCGCCTCAGAACAAGGGGATGGGGCTCTGCGAGCGGCCAATGGAGGCGCAGAACGCGCCCGGCGTCGTGGATTCGTGGAGCGGGAAGATCAGGGATGCGAGAGGAGTCTTGGATGCGTCCTGGCGGAAAACGATGAATCCCGCACAGCCAAGCGCCAGGATCCAGGAATTTAAACTCCGGTTCTGCGCACCGATCCTGGAACACGGAAACCGCTGGCTGGAGACGCAATAGCTCTCGCCTGCATCTCGAGGCCGGGACCTTCCTCTACTGTCTCTTTCAGGCTCTCTCTACCCGAGCCTGCGGAGGCCTCAGGCCCTGCGCGAGGGAGTTTCCTGGACCCAAGGATCGGAGTGGGGATGCGACGCAGTCAAACCAGGCCCCTTTTCTGTTCATACCACCGGGTTTCAACTCTACGTATCTCCAGTCCCGCTGCTTCCGCAGGTTCTAGGGGATTTTTTGCAAAGTCGAAAGGGACCTCAACCCATGTTCCACTGTAAGGCTCGGACACTCCGTGTCGTCTTGGACAAGTCACTTGTCCACCTTGAACGTCCGATCCTACGTGTGCAAATTGGGTGTCAGAGTCCCCACTTCACATGGCTGCAGCGAGGGGGAGGCAAGGAAAAAATTGCGGCCCAGAACCCTGGAGCGCAGCGAGGGTTCTGCACCCGGCTGGCCCTTCCTTCTTCCTTTCAGAGGCCAGGAAATTCTCCCAGTCTGGAGCCGGGCAGCAGAATTTGGAATCGGCCCCTCGACGGGAGCAGACTAAAATGGGCAAAACGATTTCCTCTCTTCTTTACTTAAGGGTTGGAAACGGAGACCGCGGGCTGTGCTGGGGAAGCCGAATTTACGGTGTGGGGAACCACTTCTGTCTGTTTGAGAGACGGTTGACTCGGTCAAGGCGCGCAGAGCGGCCTGAGCGAACCCCGCGGCCGCCGACGGGGTCCCCTAGAGCCCCTTTTCCGAGAGAGCGGCGTGGCACTGGAGGGACGCCTGTAGTCGGTGCTGGCCAAGGCCTCCGCTCCTGTACTCAGTTCAACCCGAGACCGTTTATTCAACCGGCAGTTGTTTGTGTTTGCCAAGGCAGGCGAGGCTGTAACCAGAGCGCATTTGCTAGGCTGGTTCCTGCGCGCTCTCAAGGCGCTTCCAGTGCCCTTTTGGGTGGAAATGTGCCTCTGGGGACACAGGGAAATCTTCTAGATCCTTTCCCAGGAATGCTGGGGTGGAAGGGAGAGCCAAGAAACCCGACTTTTACAAGTCGATGTGTTCAGTGCTGAGAAGGTGGTCCTGGGAGCCGTGGAACTAGGAGTGGGAGGTCCGCGGCGGTGGGAAGAGGAAACAGTTTGTGCGAAAGCCTGGGGAGTGGGGAGTGCTTCAGAGGGGTCATAAGACCTGGGACCAGCTTCCGTCGTGGCTGACTCAGGCTCATGCTTGGGTGTGGGGTGAGGGATCTTGAGGAAGGTTAGGGAGGAGATGAGCCAAGAGAGGATGTGGTCTGTTGAGCTCTGTCAACTACAAGGATCTTGGACCAGATCCTGAGCGTAGAGTGGAGCCACCAGAGGATTTTAAGCTGGGTAGGGGACAGCAAAAAGCATCCATGCTGGAAACTTCCCTGTAGCCACTGTGTGGAGGCTGAGTTGGCCAGGGTGACACTGGAAACAGGCTTAAAGATTGGCAGTGAGGGGTGCATGATGGGAGCAAGGCTTAGGAAAGCAGCAGTGGCAATGGAGAGGAAGAGATGGGTCCCAGAGATACTTTGGAAAGGGAACCTACAGTGCCTGATGAGTTGAGGAGAAGGAGGGGTGGTTGATTTAGGTTTCTAAGCTTGAGGGGCTAGATGAGTGGGGTCATCATTCCCTGAAAAAGAGTGTGTACCAGAGGGTCGGCGCAGGGTCACTGGGTGAGTCATCATCCACTTCAAGAAAAGACTTTCCCTGGTGCTCCCGGGCCAGGCCTTGGGCTGACTTCTGGGACAGGGTAAGCAGACTCTGCTGCTTCCTAGAGGGGCTCCCAGTCCCGTGGTGGTGGAGGCAGCCACACCAGAAAGTGGGAGGGCGAAGGGGAAATGGCAGAATCGGGAAAGCTTGAGAGAGTGAGGCGTTTGATCTGGGCTTTTCTCTCTTGTTCAGACGACACAGGGCTCCGGAGTCTGAGACTAGCTCCTTACTGAATAGACTGCAAAGCACTAAACCAATAGCACTAACCATTGCTGTTGTCACCTAGTTCAGCTCAGGGCACGAAAATGAGAACTCAGAGAAGCTAAACACTGTGTCCAGGGTCACAAAGCCAGTAAGTGCATACCCATCTATGCTTTCAAGAAACTCTCAACTTTCTCTACAGCTGGGTTACAGTTTATTCTTCTCAAGAGGCAGACTGGCTAGGGCTTCTCTCTTTGCAAGCTGTGTGACCTTGTGCCAATTACTCTACCTCTCTGGTCCCCATTTTCCTCATTTGCAAAATGAAGATTAATTGGGACAATCAACAAAAAACACTTAGAATCTTGCTGGGCAAGTGGTAAGTGCTCATAAATTTGCCAAATTATTGCTATTATTATATTTTCCCTGTATTTTATTGAGCAAAGTAATGTTATATACAAATTAAGTGATCATGGTGGAATATTTGAAAAACTCAGGAAAGCACCAAGAAGAAAGTAAGAAACCACCCACCAGCTCACCTTCCAGGTGGGACTTGGCTGCAGGGAATGGTGAATCCAGACGAAGGGAAACGCACGAGTGAAGTCCTTCAGGAACCGGGTGCCGCGGAGACGCTGGGGTTTGGATGGCTGGTCTGAGCCTCACCATCCCTTCCCTCCCCTCCCCCCCATGTCCACAGCCGATTTGGGACCAAGTGCGCTCGGTGCGGCCGACAGATCTACGCCAGCGACTGGGTCCGGCGGGCGCGCGGCAATGCCTACCACCTGGCCTGTTTCGCCTGCTTCTCGTGCAAGCGCCAGCTATCCACAGGCGAGGAGTTTGGCCTGGTCGAGGAGAAGGTGCTCTGCCGTATTCACTACGACACCATGATCGAGAACCTCAAGAGGGCCGCGGAGAACGGTACCCAACCCGCCCCTACCCCTCCCCATCCCCAGCCCTCTCTGACGCCCCACGCCACCTCAGCATCCCAGGGACTGCTCACAATTCTCTAGATCCAGGCGTCCCCCTTATCACCTGGGGGTAGCATGGGGGTGGGGCTGTGCACGGACCTTGCGCTTCTGGCTCCGCCATTTGTTTGCAAGTCTGAAGTAACACTGCTGGTCCTTGCAAATTGTGTTTCCTACTCTGTAGAATGTGGCTAACGATAAGACACCTCAGAGATAGATGAGGCTGATGTTCTGAAAAGCCGAGAGGCACTCAGTGGCCCTAGCCGTGACTCTCATCACCAGCAGCCTACTCCACCTTTGGATAGCTCTGGGTGGCCTGGAGGTTCATCCCCTCTACTTTGCTGGAACCAAGCTTGGGCCAGTCGTCCAGAGATGATGTGACCCTCTCCTTCCAACTCCCACCCCAGCAGCCGCAAGCCAGAGGTTTAGGGGTGGGGTTTTAATTCTGGACTGGAACTTCAGTTTTGCTTCTGGCAGGTTGTGCTGACCTACAAAGTTGCCTTTTATCTCTGGGCCTCTCCCTAGTGGGAAAATGGTTATTAGTGAAAGTGAAAGTCACTCAGTTGTGTCCACCTCTTTGCGACTCCATAGATAGTCCATGGAATTCTCCAGGCCAGAATACTGGAGTGGTTAGCCTTTCCCTTTTCCAGGGGATCTTGGACTAGGAAGACCCCTAAATCTCTTCTGACTTTGATACTGAGATTTCTGAAGACACTTAGATTCAGGGACAGGACCCAGGTCTTCCCGGGTTTGTAGGGGCTAAGTCATATAGTGTCTGCCCCATCCCCAGTGCCTCTCAGGAAGTGTGGACCACACTACCTCAGTCTCTAGTCAGAGGACTAGTCAGGAATCCCCAGAGCACTGGCCACAGCACCAGTCAGTCACTCAGTCATGTCTGACTCTGAGACTACATGGACTATAGCCCACCAAGATTGGTTATCCAAGGAATTTTCCAGGCAAGAATACTGGAGTAGATTGCCATTTCCTACTCTAGGGGATCTTCCTGACCCAGGAGTCGAACCCACATCTCCTGCTTTGGCAGGTGTATTCCTTACCATTGTGCCACCTGGGAAGCCTTGGCCATAGCAGGGCCGTCACTTTCTCCTGCCAGGATCAGGGCTGAGTGGGTCTGAGTGGGGAACAAGTGAAGCTGGGGTGCTCTGAATTTACCTGCAAGGAAACTGGGCAGGTCAGTTGTGGAGCTGGGATGGAAGTCCAGGAGTCAGCGTTTCCCCCACACCATGAGCCGTCAGTCACTCCAGGTTCCTTCCATATCTGAACCAAACAGGACTCTATAGCCACAGCCTTGCCAGTTACACTCCAGCTCTCATAGCCAGGCCTGACTCCAGAGTCCTACCATGCAGGGAACCTGAAGGCTTATGACCTCAGATCTCCTTTACTGACCAGCCCTCAGTTTTGGCTACTGCTTTACTTGTAAAACTTAAACACACACATGTCCATTATAGAAAATTTAGAAAGGATGGCTAAGCAAAAAGGAGAAAATAAAGACAACTCCAAATGCCACCACCCCTCACATCTTAGTGTATGTCTTCCCAGATTTTGTTCTATGTCTGTATGTTGGAGTGTTTGTTTTGTTCTTTCTTTCTTTCAGCACACTTTTTCCTAATTAAAAAATTATGAATAGTGGTGGAGTTTCTGGAGATTTTAATTTTCTTCTTTGTGCTTATCTGAATTTGCTGAGCTATTGATAAGGAGCATGTATTACCTTTGCATTCAGAAAAATGAGATATTAAAAGAAAGGAATATATTTAGTGTGATTAAAAAAGTAATGTTAAGTGGAAAGAGAATAACACATACTCCAGTTAACAAAATTAAACCTTAGAGAAGGTGATGACATGTGATTGTTGGAAAAACTTCAGAAGCTGCAGTAATTGCACTCCCTCTTCCTAAGCCTTTGGTGTATATCCTTCCAACCCTTTTGCTTCCATCCTTTTTTTTTTTTTTTTTTTCACAAAATTAGGATCACAGTTCTATAACCTGCCTGCTTCCCATCTCCATCAGTCTTTGGTTTCCCCAGTATGTCAAGGAGGGAGCCCAAACTGGGATGCTAGAGTCAGCCAGCTTTCAGAATACTAATTGAAAGGTCCAGAGCTGGGAATTTCTTCTCTCTGAACCTCAGTATCCTCCGCTGTAACACGAAGATGTCACCAATCCTCAGGGTTGTGAGAAGTTCAGGGCACCCCCAAAGAGAAGCGTCTGGTACTGAGCAGATGCTCAGAAGGAGAAGCCTCTTCCCCCAAAACTGAGTTCAGGGGCTTAGGACCCTGGAATTCCCGCTCCCAGCCAACTCCGCTCCTGACACTTCCAGGGACCAGCTCCCCCCACCCCCGTCCTTTCCAGGCTGCCACTAGAAGAGATGGGGACGCGTGGTCAGCCACTTCTGTCGCCCCCAGGGAACGGCCTCACGCTGGAGGGGGCAGTGCCCTCCGAACAGGACAGTCAGCCCAAGCCAGCTAAGCGCGCCCGGACGTCGTTCACCGCCGAGCAGTTGCAGGTACCCCGGCTGGCCGCGCGTGGCCGGGTGTGGGCGGTGCCTCGGAGTGGGCGGGGCTGATAGGGTCTCTTAACTCCTCCCCTCTGCCCGACCCGCGGGTGGCGGGGAGGGGCTGTAGCTGCCTGGGGGCGTGGCCTCCGGGCCGGAGCCTCTGATTGGGCCGGGGCCTTGGCGACCTCGGCGGTCTCGTGCCTCACCGCCCCGCGGCGCCTGGCAGGTTATGCAGGCGCAGTTCGCGCAGGACAACAACCCCGACGCGCAGACGCTGCAGAAGCTTGCGGACATGACGGGCCTCAGCCGAAGGGTCATCCAGGTGGGGCCGGGTGGGCGGGGCCTTCGGGTCTGGGGCGGGGCCTGGGGGCGGGCCCTCGAGCGCGTAGCAGGGCTGCGGGTCCGGGGGGGGGGCACACGTGGCCGCCCTTCCTCAGGTGGCTACGAGGCAGTCCCGCCTGGGGTCCCGGAGCGGCGCGTCCAGCCCTTTTCCGCGAGGCTGAGGCTGCTGAGGCTGTCGTTCCAGGTGTGGTTTCAAAACTGCCGAGCGCGTCATAAAAAGCATACACCGCAGCATCCCGTGCCGCCCTCCGGGGCGCCGCCGTCCCGCCTCCCCTCCGCCCTGTCCGACGACATCCACTACTCCCCGTTCAGCAGCCCCGAGCGGGCCCGCATGGTCACCCTGCACGGCTACATCGAGAGTAAGTGACCGCGACACTCCGGTCGCCCGGCCTATGGGAGAGCGGGTATAGACGAGCGCTCGTGGGTGGCGGAGGCGTGGGAAGTCCTTGCTGCGCCTCGTGAGCGCAGCTGAGGGTTCCTCAGTCCCTCGGACCTAGAGGTGGGGGAGAGGAGTTAAGTTCCCCAGCTCTGCGCAGTGGAGCTGGACTCTTGGGTAGAGGCAAGCCATTCAAAACGTACTCTCTCAACACCCACTGTGCCAGAGCCAAAGGACTAGGAAAAGAACAAGATGGGTAAAGTCCCTTCCCTGGGGAACCTGCGTTCTGGTGGGAGAGACAGGAAACAATACCAGATAGATGAGCCGTTTGGTTTTCATCCTGGTGATTCCTGTAGTCAGGATTCTGGATGGGAGTGTGTGGAGATGTCGCTTCTCCTCCGGCTGAGACCAGAAGGATGGTAGGAATGAGTGAGACACAAGGAGAGGGGAAATAGGAGTGCAGGCAGCAGAGGAACCAAGCATAGGCAGAAAGCGCCCTGGCATGAGTGCATATGGGTCACAAAAGAGAGCCAGGGTGACAGGAGTACCCACAGCTGAGGCCGAGGGCAGATCACCTGACTTCCTTGAACCTGTTTCCTCATCTGTACACTGGGACACTAATGATGCTACCTCACAGGGTGGTGAGCCACTGTGTTCAGTGAGTATTTTTTGAGTGCTTTCTGTGCCCTAAGCACTGGGAAGCCTGTGTGCTAAATCTCGTCAGTTGTGTCCAACTCTTTGCAACCCCATGGACTGTATTCTGCCAGGCTCCTCTATCCACGGGATTCTCCAGGCAAGAATACTGGAGTGGGTTGCTATTTCCTTTTCCAGGGGATCTTCCTAACCCAGGGATCGAACCCACATGTCTTGTGTCTCCTGCATTGGCAGCCGGGTTCTCTATTCCTAGCTCCACCTGGGAAACCCCAAGCACTGGGATACAACAGACCAAAGCCTGTGCGCTCCTGAGGCTCAGGTGGCAGGATGGGGAGGAGGGGAGACAATAAACAAATAAAGGAGGAGGGGTGTGTGTCAGTGGGGACTGAGCACTGTGGACGAGGGGTGGCAGGTCGTGGCGGAGTGATCGAAGAGTGGAAATCTGGGGGAGAGACAGAGAGAGTAGCCTTGTGCGTGTCTGGAGGATGGGCATTTAGTGAGTTTGCTATTGAATGGGTGCTTATCACAGATTTTCTTTTCCTTTGAGGTTGTCTCTATTGATTGTTTCCTCAAAGCTGGGCATGACCAGAAAAATAGGTGGCGACAACATACCCACAAGCTCAAACCCTCTCTTCTCTGGGTTCAAGTAAAAGAGAAAGAGGAGGGAGGTCAGAGAGAGCACAGCTGTGTCCCGAGTCCCTGCCATGTGCCAGGCACTATCTCGACAGATGTTTCTAAGCATCACTGTTCTACTGCACAGATGAGGAAACCAATGGTCCACAGTAAGTTAGTGGGAGCCAGGATTCTTTAATGATGAAATGTGGGCTTTAGTGTCATACTGTGGGGCTTCAGAGCCCATCTCTGTCACTTACAAGCTGTGAGACATTGGGCAAATGTCTTATTATCCTAGAATACCAGTTTTCTCATCTGTAAAAATGAAGACAATAAGAATTGAATCTCTTTTTTAAAAAGGAGAACACCTATCTCAAAGCAGTATTGTGAGCATCAGATGAGATCATTGACTTAATGTTTTCAGTATTTAGTAAGTCTGGAAAAGTATTAGCTGCTCTTGTGATGGTAGTGGTGGCTCTGGTTTGCAGAGCTGCGAATGCAGAATCCTGCCTACTGCACCAGGCTGACAGTTGGAAGTGGCAGTGTCTGCCAGTGTCTCTTTGTTCTGTTCCATTTCTGAACCATCTGCTCAGTAGGAGGGACTCTTTTCCTCCTTTCTTTTCTAAACAATGATGTATCAAGCTGCAGAGAGCTCATTGACTCTCTAGTTCATCTGTTAAAGGTGCCAAGCACCAGGGGCTCTCTAGGTACCAGGAGTCTGGGCCACCAGCCAACGTTTGCTGTGAAGTTGGTAATGGATCTAGGTGACCCCACGGAGAGTGGGGCCATGGTCTCCAGAGCTATGTCAGGATTCTGTCCACATAGATTGTTGTCCAAGCCTAGGGACACCTAGAGAAAGGACTGAAATGCCCTTTCCTTTTCCCCTCAAGGTGAACCCAGCTTGGGGCAGGAGGCATCAAGGGTGTTTGAAGAACGTGCTGCCTCCTGTTGCATGACTGAAGGTCCCCTTAGAAATTTTCTTTGCCATTCACTGAATTCACAGGTTCCTGAGTTTCCCAGAGCCTTCAAGCTTGGGCTTCCCTTGTAGCTCAGTTGGTAAAGAATCTGCCTGCAGTGCAGGAGACCTGGGTTCGATCCCTGGTTTGGGAAGATCCCCTGGAGAAGGAAATGGCAACCCACTCCAGTATCCTTGCTTGGAAAATCTCATGGACAGAGGAGCCTGGTGGGCTGCAGTCCATAGGGTCACAAAGATTCAGGCACGACTGAGCGACTAACACTTACTTCAAGCTTGGAATCTCATAAAAAAGCTTTGGAACTAGACTCCAGAAATGCATACATATGCACATAGTTCTCCACATAATCTCAGGCTGTTCATGGGCCCTTAGAACACCCCATATTAAGAATTCCTCCATCTTCCCCAGATGAGGGAACTGTAGCTCAAAAAGGCACAGTGACTTGCCCTGTTACGTATTAATTGCAGGTCTCTGTACAGGGCTCCTTCCCCTGCAACCAAAGAGGATGAAGTTCAGAGAAGAGTGAGGCCATAGGCTTCACTGTAGTGGCAAAGAGCTGGAAGCATGAGACATTTGGGTCAGACCAGGGATGGCCTTACCCCTCACTGTTTTAAAATTGGAATAGTGTAGAGATTCATCCAGCAAAATCTTAAAGAGTACCTACTAGATGCATGTCTTATTCTAGGCCCTGGAAACCCACAAAGATCTAGAATCTAGAGACAATAAAAATTCCTGCCCTCATTAGAGGTTGCAGTCTAGCTGGCAAAGACAGATAATGTCAAATAAACAATAAAAATATACAGTAAGGAAGATGATGGTAAGTGCTAGGAGAACAAATAAAGCTGAGAAGACAGGCAGGGAGGGTAGGGGGTAGGTATAGGTATTGGTGTTGGGTGGCAGTTTTGAATAGGGTGGTCAGGGAGAGCATCCTAGAGAAGGTGATATATGAGTACAGAGTCCTCTAGGGGATGGGGGTAAAACCCTGGTGATACCTGGGAGATAAGATACAAGGCACCAAGGAAAGACTCGAATGGATGGGGTACAGCCTTGAATGTAGGAATGTACAGCCTTGGATGTATATATTCATTTCTTTTTCTCTCTTTTTAAAACTTTTAAACTGTAATATAGTTGATTTACAATGTGTTAATTTCTGCTGTACAGCAAAATGATTCTATTATGCATATATATACATATATATATACACACATTATTTTTAAATATTCTTTCCCATTATGGTTTGTCAGAGAATGTTGAATATAGTTCCCTGCGCTATACAGTAGGCCCTTGTTTATCCATTCTGTATGTAATAGTTCGCATCTGCTAACCCCAAATTCCCACTCCATTCCTCTCCTACGTCCCTGCTTGGCAACCACAAATCTCTTCTCTATATCTGTGAGTCTGTTTCTGTTTCATAAAAGTTCATTTGTGTCGTATTTTAGATTCCACACATAAGTGGTATCATATGGTGTTTGTCTTTCTCTTTCTGACTGGACTTATTATAAGGATCTCTAGGTCTGTTCATGTTGCTGCAAATGGCATTATTTCCTTCCTTTTTATGGCTGAGTAGTATTCATCATATATAGGTACCACATTTTCTTTATCCATTCATCTGTCGATGGGCATTTAGGTTGTTGACTTGGCTATTGTGAACATAGGGGATGTACATATTCATTTATGAGTGTTTATCAGTGAGTTAGATAGTTATTATCAACTACACTTCCCAGGTGGCACAGTTGGTAAAGAATCTATCTGCTAATGCAGGAGACACAAGAGAGGCAGGTTTGATCCCTGGGTCAGGAAGATTCCCCCAGAGAAGGAAATGGCAACTCCAGGATTCTTGCCTGGAAAATTCCATGGAGAGAGAAGCCTCGTGAGCTATAGTCCGTGGGGTCGCAAAGAGTGGGACACAGCTGAGCACACACACAACAGTTACCACACATAGCTTCATTGCTCATAAAGACTTTCAGGGACTTCCCTGGCGGTCCAGTGGCTAGGACCCTGCGCTTCCATTGCAGAGGGCACAGGTTTGATCCCTGGTCAGGGAACTAAGATCCCAGAAGTCAAAAGACTTTCACATAGGGTATTGCAACCAACCCTACTGAAATTTTGCCCAGGGCCACCCCACTGGTAAGTGGCAGAGGTGAAAATGGCCCCAGGGCTCCAGCCAACCGAGCCCGGGGCTGGTGGGATGCTGCATGGAGACTGGGGGATGGGCTCCAAGGCATCCTCTCGTCCACAGGTCAGGTACAGTGTGGGCAGGTGCACTGCCGGCTGCCTTACACCGCGCCCCCAGTCCACCTCAAAGCCGATATGGATGGACCACTCTCCAACCGGGGGGAGAAGGTAAATGGAGCCCGGTTGGGTGGGGTGGGTCAGAACCCCCCCTCTCCCTGCTGGGATCGGGTTTCTGGCAGGATTCTCGTCGCTGAGCAGGCACCCTCTGCCCGGCACACTCAGGCCCCCCTGAGCCCCACCACAAAGTCCTTTGATCTGGTGCCAGTGTGTTCGGTGTGTACGGCCAGCCCCCTGGTGGCTCTCCACCACGGCTGGCCTTCTCTTTTTCATATTTACGGATTTAGTTATTTCACTCAAACGTTGCGGCTCTGAGAAGGGCTTATATCACACACCACCCTGCCTCCCACCACAGGTTCCTCCTCCTGCTTCCTCCTTTGTGTTCCTATCTGTTGCGAGTGAATATCCTGAGCTGGTGGGGCCCAGGGACAGCAGGCCAGCCAGTGGCCCTTGGTCAACTGGTAAGGCCTCCTTTGTGGAACCCCATCTCTGGTTGTCTCAAGCAGTAGGACTGGACACCCAGAAGGGTGCTTGGACATCACTCAGTCCAGTGGCTTGAAAGCTCTGTTCTTAAGCCCGGGAACCCACTTGTTTGTTCTTTCTCGTAATGAAGAATGGAGATGAAACGAGGTCGGTGGGAAGCCACTCTGGATGAAACTGGAGAGGAAGTAGAGCCCCCACCTCCCACTCAGCTCCAGGACAGCTCGAAGTGAGCCTTGAAAGCCACTGCTCTCAGACAACCCCTTCTTTTAGAAAATGAGGCCCAGGTAGCTCAAGGTCACAGGGCCGGAATGAGAACTTGTGCCGTTATTCGTTCACAAAATCAGTTCTTCAACCGTCATTTGCTATGTACAGGTTGTTCCCAGGAGCCCCGAGTCAGGTGCCAGGAGCACAGAGATGAAGGAAATGTAGATCCTGCCCTCGAGGAGGCCAACAGTTAGGACACAAGTGTGATTCAGCCGTGATGCTGGGGCCAGGGGAGCTGGGGGTGGGGGCCCAGCTCAGGAGAGACACACGAAGGCTTCCTGGAGGAAGGCACGCCTGAGCCTCAGGGTTTGGCAGGGAAGGCATGAGCTGCCACGGCTCTCAGGGAACCCAGAGTGATTCAGAGCTGCTGGCACACGAGCCTGGGAGGAATAAGAGTGAGGGGTAGAGCCCTCAGGTTGCCAGGTGGAGGCGCGTGGACTGTGGGGGGTCCTGGAGGTCTCTTTTAGAAGCATCATTGTAGTGGTCCTCGGAGAGGCAGGGAGCCCTGGGAGTCAGAGGATGTGCTGGGTTTGGGGAGAAACAGGGCCAGGCCTGAACGCAGTCTTCTATGCCTCAGCATCATTTGGGCAGCTCCTAGGGAGGCAGATTTCTCAGCCTCACCTCTGGGGAGCTGAGGTGGGCCCCAGGGACATGCGGGTGTCATACCCAGCCCCAGTGATTCTGGCAGGCAGCCAGGAGTGGGACCGCCTTTCCAGGACAGCCCCTCTTACTCCATCTCCTGATTAAGCACCTACCTATGGGGCTGGGCTGAGGGCTGGGCACCGTGGGGAAAGTAGATGATGTGGAGGTACAGCCAGCCAGGAGGACCAGTAGGATTATAAGTAAATGGTAGTACGTATGCAGTCCCAAATTCTGGAGACCCCAGTGGTGGGTGACCCCACCCCAGGAACATCCCCTTTGGGACTGTCATACTCACAGGAAGGGCTGCCTTGGGTAAACAGCTTCTTTGTTCATGGCAGGCACTTTACATATGTTGTCTGATGCCCCCGATCACCCTGTGGATATGAGGATGGCGTCCTCATGGTAAATATAAGGCAACAGCGGCTCAGAGAGGTGACCCAACTTGTCCAGGGATGCAGCTAGCCCCTCAGATCTGAAGTCTGCCTGGTTCAGTAACCGTGTGCTTCTGAGCCGCCTTCACAGTCTGCACGGTGCTCTCTTTGACCTCACCCTTCACAGCCTCCCTGGGATGATGACTGTGGTTGACTCCATCTCATCCCTGCAGACATGGGCTCTGCCAGAGCAGCAGCTCACCCAGAGACATACAGCAAGGGTGGGTACAGCTGGCCTTGATCCTAGGGCTAGCTGCCCCCGGGCCTGCAGGAGAGTATTCATCTTGTCCCACCCTGCATCGGGACTCAGAGGCGAGCTGGCATGGTCCCTGTCCTCAGGGTGGCTTAGAGCAGGAGGTGGGCAGCTACACCCCAGGGCAGTTGAGGATAAGGGATGAACGTGAATCTTCGAGGACCCAGAAGACAGAATGGCCAGCTCTAGGGGAGAGGCAGGGGATGTGAGGAATCCCTGCCAAGGCACAGAGGTTTGGAAGAACCTGGAAGGACAGCAGGGGGCTTAGTGTGGCTGGGCCCCAGGGAAGTGGAGGGGGAGCCACGAGGGGGTAACATAATGAGGGTCCTATACCTTCAAGCAAAGGGCCTGGGCATTATCTGGGGTCAGAGGGGATCTTTGGAAGGAATTAACTCTGGGCTCAGCACTTGGAGATGAGCCTTTGTCTCCTGGTTTCTCAGCTAAGCTTGTGGTTATGTCTGGTTCAGCCTGAAGGATGAGCCAGTCTAGGGGTCTGGCAGCTTTTGGCTGGGGAAGGTTTCTGGCCCCTGGGATTGGCTGCCGAGCCAGAGTTCTCTCTTGCTGGCCCAGAGCCCCAGCTTCACATCCAGCAATTCTACAGAAAAACATTTCCCCCTCCTCATGACCTTCCACCCTCTCACTGTCAGACCTTCCTGCCAGCTCCCAGGAACCTTCTCTGTCCACATTTTGCCAAACCCCTGGGGCCTGGCAGACTGTGTGTGTCCAGGCAGTGCAGAACCCTGTGGGCTTTCTTCCAAATCCCTCCGGGCCTGATCCAACCCAGCAAGGAGGAGATTCAGGGCCCCCTGGGGCAGCCCCCCCAAACCCACTCATCAAGACCAGCACTGGCCTGGCCCAGAGAACAGTGCTCTGAGCACTGGGGTAGGTAGCATCCTGTGCCTCTGCCGTGTTGTCATTGGACTGCTTATCCCTGTGAGTTTCCAGAACCAACATTTCTTCCCGGTCACAGCCCCTGATCCCACAGTTCAGAGCTTGGAAAGTTCTTAAAAATCAGAGGCTGGCCGTCATTGCTCAGATGGAGAGACAGAAGCTCATGGACAGGCAGGGTCATCCCTCTGGAGAGAGCTTCTATTAGGAAGAGCCCAAAGCCAGGTAGGCAACCCAGAGACTAGAGGAGAGCACAGTCTAAGGTGGGGGTGAGCTCCAGAGTCAGGCAGACCAAACCCCAGCTCAGCTACCTTCTCACTCTGGGACTTGGGAACACGGTTTCTCTGAGCCTCAGTTCCTTCATCCACACAATGAGGATAATAGTTCCTACCATGCAAGGTTGTTGCTGAAAGCAAATGCGATTATATATGTACGGGGCCTAGCACGATGCCCGGTACGCAGGAAGTGCTCCATGTGTGTTGGTTATTATCACCATGGCTTTCTTCCATCTCTTCCTCATGGAAACCGACCTGGGCCATTAACATTCTTGATCGAAAAATGGAACAGCCGTATGGCCATGCCCACTGGATGTCCCTGGCCAACTTGAAATCTCCTCCTGGCACTGGACTGTCAAAAGGCACATCCTATTGGCCAGACAGCCAATAATCCTTGACCTGAACTGTCAAGGGCTGTGGGGCTGTGTTGGCGCCACTGTGAGGTCAGCCAGGCATCTTAGGTGGGAGACGGGGAGAGGAAGCAGTTGGTCCCTGACCACCCTCTGTATGTCAGGTACCTGGCGTGTCTCAGCCACCTGCCTCTCCAAGTGCTTGGATGCATGAAGGGCTTGGCCCATTGCCTGGTACTTGGTAAGTGGCATTGGTAACTTTCAAGGTGGCCTGGAGAGGAAGAGGCAGTGAGTCTAATGAGCAGAGCTTATTCTAGAGCCAGGCTGGGGTTGCCATGCTGGGTCCACCTCTTCTGGGCCGGGCGACCCCAGGCTCTTTGATTTTCACCTCTCAAAAAGGAGATGGTATCAGGGCACCCTGGTGGGGTTAAGGCCAGGCTCTGTGAAATCATGCCCGTGTGTACTATACCCAGTGCCAGGGAGTGTGCCCAGGAGGTGCTAGCTGCTGCTCTTGAATCTTCCTGATTCCTCTCCATTCTGAGAGAGAGAGGGAGAGAGGTGTGCTCATCCCTGTTTGACAGATGAGGGAACAGGTTCAGAGAGGTGAAGTGAGTTGCCCAAGGTTGCACAGCAAGCAAGTGATTGAGCCAGGATTTGAACTCAGATGTGGGCCCTGGGTGCCCCTCCTTCTCCAGGCCTTTGAGGACTTCTGGGGGGCTGCCAGGCGGTGCTGACCCTGGCTCAGCCCCCTCCCATACCCTCCTGTTGCAGGTCATCCTTTTTCAGTACTGACACTGCCGGCACTTCCGCATCTGTCCATGGGCGACCTGCAGCTGTCCCTTAGCCGCTGAAACTTGGAGTCTGAGCCGCTGCCAGGGATCACCCGCTCCGCATCCACCCCTCATCTGCCATCCTGCCCGCCGCCAGCTGGGCCCCTGGGCCTGGCCTCCCTGTCTCCTGCTGAGAACCAGAACCCACCAGGAGCACTGCGGAGCCCTCCTCCAGGAAAGCAGAGCTCCCTGATACTTGGAGCCAGGGTGAAAACAGCCTGTGTTTCCCATTTAGACAGGAGTCGTCCTCTTCAACTTAAGCTGATCACAATAGCAAAAGGCCGAATTGAATTGCGTGACGCCAACAGCCTTCCAATTTACAGGTTTTCTTTCCTCCCGTGTTGGCCTTTGCTACTTCCTTGGAACCATCTCCAAATTCTGAATAGTCAACAACCCCCAGTGTTATCCGCTCTTGCTTTTGTCTGGAAGATTCTACAGTGTTTGTGGGATGTCCCCAAAGGAAAGCTATGTTCTAATTTTATCATTTCCATCTGTCTGGTTATGTCAAGTTAATTCAGAGAGAGAAGAGACACTGACCAACCCTGAGAGGCCCAACAGGGCAAAGATGGAGGCCTGCCCAGACCAAGAGGCAGTGGGATAGGCAGGGGCTGGGGTGGGGGTGGACAAAGACCTCCATTAGTTTGGAGGCCCAGGAGAAGGAGTCGGCATGTTGGGCTGGGAGGGGCATGAGCCATTTTAAGGAGAGGAAAGAGGAAGCTCGGGGTGTGTGTGCTGGGGGCCCCACTTTCCCCCAGTTATCCAGCATATGTGCGGAGGCATGGCAGAGGTGGGTTTTGATCTGTGCGGTGACATTTCTGAATGTCTGGACAGGTTACACTTGGGGATGCTTCTTGGCTACTTGTTGACTCCTGATGGGTGGGGCTGCTTGGGCCACATCTTTTTTTTGGCGGGGGGCAGGGGGGTATCTCCTGAAGGGACTGGGGAATGGAGCCCAGGGAAAGGGCAGTCAGAGCATTCATTCTGGACCCATCTCTGCATAGAAAGAGGGTCCTGATGCTGAGTGAGTGTGCCAAGCCCAGGGTTCTAGCTGGCACTTCTGGGCTTCTCCAACAACCCTGCCCAGAGCCAGCCCCACCTACTCCTGAGAATGCGGGCCAGACAGCTGTGCTCACACCCTCCCTGTCCTGCTGCTCTCCCCCCACCCCCACAAAACAAAAGGGCTCGTGCTGCACAAGACCATGATTTATGTTTTCAGGGGACGCCCGTTTGTCCCAAGGTTATCCTGTAATTTTAGAATTACTTTGTGTCCTGATGCATTTCCCACTAGAGGCTGCTAGTAAGCATGTTTCAGCCCAAGTCATCCTTCCTGCTTTGGTTCATCTGGTATGTTGCTTTGGGAAGGAGACTCTAGGACAGAGAAAGCAAGTTCATGGTACACAGGTATCTGCTGTCCCTGGTTTCACCTGTGGCAGACATCGATAATCGATTGCAGCACTATCTCGCTGAGTCTGGATAAGGGTTCAGAATCCAAATGCTTGAAGTTGGCGCTTAAGATGAAAACTTATATGCCATTCTCACTCTGGGATCTGGAGGAGGGCTGGGCCCGGTGCAGCTCCGGAAGGGAACCTGCTCTTTTTGCTTTCAAAGACAGTTCCAGCTGACTCAGGGCAAAGAGAAGGCACCCCTCCGAATGCAGTTGGTGCAGCTTAGTTCAGAACTCACCTAGTGAATAATGTGTGCCTAGCCCTGTGCTCGGAGCTGACCTTAACAGGAGCAGCTGGGCCCGATCCCTGGTGATTGGGGAGCTCTAACTTTTCCTTTGATTTCTGCTCCCAGTGATCACAGTCCCAAGCAGCATCATGTGGTGAGTGGCCGGCCGAGTCCTGCCCGGGGTCACCGAGTACCACTCTGCCTTGAGCCTCCCCACCCAGGGTCTGTTCCTTGCGTGGATCACGTGGTTGTAGCATGTTGCGGTTCAGACATGTCTCCACTAGCCTGATAGAGCAGCCTGAGAACCTACAGGCCATCAGGACTATTTATTTAAATACAAAGCAAAAGGGGGAAACACACATACACACACGGGAAAAAAAATTGTAAGCACTTTTTTGTAAAACCAATGTCTGTTTTGTTACATACCTTTCATGTTGTGCTTTGTAAATGTCTTATTTGTGTAATAAATAAAGTTAATGCAAGTAGAAGTGCTGGCACTGACCTCCAGAGCACAACAGGATTCCATTTCTTTCCTGTTCTCTGGTGAAAGGCACAGGCTCAGGCCTGGCCCCCAGAGTAGCAGGGCTGCTAGACAGTGAAACCCCTTCCCAGAAGGTTGGTTCTGTTTCCCAGCTAGGAGGCTGAGCAGGGTAAAGGCATCATGGTGGGTTTCTTCTCTAGTCTGTGCTGTGCCGGAAATCAGACTGGCTGGTGTCCCACCTCACTCCCGACCACACTCTGCTGGGCCCCGTGCTTACATTGCAGGCTCAGAAAAGAGCCCGGGAGAAGCTCTCAGTCAGGCAAATGCTGTAGACAGACGGATCCCTCCCCATGTGCTGTCTGGACTTGGGGAGGGGGGCACTTGAGCTGTATCCTCAGATGAGAAGGTCACAGAGTAAGTCCACGAGAGGAGATGCTGGGAGGCCAGAGACGGAAGCATAGAGGAACCTGACTGGGAAATGGGGTGGAGTGAAGGGAATATGGACTGGAGACGAGGGTGACAACTGGCCTGGTTGGGTTCCAGAGCCACTGTGTAATCTAGGGAGCAGGCATCCTGCTGCTGGTTGCCGAATTTTCTTTTAATGGCAGAACTGTTTGTGGAAGCCCAGGCTCACCAGGAAGGGAGGAGACTGGCTCTGCCTGGTGCGGAGGCTTCCCCAGCAGACCCTGTGGCCTGGAACAGTCACTCAAGCCTCGGCTCAGGGTGGCCGTGGTTTCCGCCCCTGCAGGGCCCCTCTGTTTAGTTGTTGCATGCTCCATCCCTGACCTTACCCCTTCCCTCCCTCTCCACTCCTCCAATCCATTTATCAAATGTTGATTTAGATATATGTGTATCTTTGAAAATAGTTTTAAGTTTGTGTGTCTTTCTTTACATGAATGTACTTTCTATTTTCAAAGCATACTTTGGAATCCCCCAGTGGCCATCCCATCCTATCTCCTGAGGTGACTGTTGCCTTGGAGGGGAAAGGTGATCTCTCCCCCACACCCCACCCCCTCCATCCCCTCCATGGCTTAGCTGAACATGCCTAGACCTCCCTTGACCCCTGGCTCTGCACCAGCATGCCACTCATGAGTCCCCAGTTCAAATAGCTAGTTTCTTGTCCCTGTAGACCTTGGCAGAGCCCTCCTAGGCCTGACTCTCTCTCTCCTGGGCAGCCCCTGGTGAGCCACGGGACAAGGTGCAGGCAGTTGCAGGAGCCAGTAGCCTCTAAGATGGGAAAGCTAGGCAAAGATCCAGGATGCCTGTGGCCCAAGTATAGCCCTGGAACATGTTACCACTTCCTCTGCTGGTTTTCAGCTGACACATAAGATCCCTGGGGGTGATTCTGAAGAATAATTACTCTGTACGCACAGCTAAGAAATTAGTTTTTAAAGCAAGCACATACCGAATTCCTGCTAAGTGCCAGCTCCTTGTATTGTTTCATTCAATCCACACAGCTACCCTGTGGGTTTAAGCATCATCATACCCATTTTACAGATGGGGAATCTGAAACTCAGAGATGTGAAGTGACTTGCCCAAGGTTGTATGATACTTGTGATTGAGCTGGGATGTATGATGTGTATGATGCCAACACTGGATTCTTTCTGGGGCACCGTACTGATTCTGTGCTTAGGGTATGAGACCCAGCTAGGGAAGCTTCAGAGAGGGAGCAGCTGCTGTGGGCAACCATTTCTGCGCTTACAAGATACCAGCTGTGAACCTGGGCACAGTCATCCTGTCCTACTGCTCTGTGAAATCAAGATTGATCAGGCAGGCTGCTTGTGGTTAAAAAAAAAAAAAAAGTAATAAAGCTGGCCTTTATCTTCAGAGGGACTCAGATTCAAATGCTGTATGACCAAGGTCAGGTCAAATCTCCCTGAACCTCAGATTCCCCCTCTGTAAAGGTGACGTTAAGCTCTCTTGTACAAAGAAGGCTATTATGAGGAGCTGAGGTAATACACCCACGCTGCCTGCACCTATGAATTGCTCATTCAATTACATGTATCTATCATTATAAAGTGATGGCTCTCAAACTTCCGTATGTGTAAGAAATAGCTGAGAATGCAAATTGCTGGGCCCTAATCTCAGCGATTCTGATTAGCAGATACTAGGATGGGGCTGAGCATAGCTAGTTCACAATTTTGCCGAGGTGATTCTGACACAAGTGGAATGAGGGTCCCATCCCAAGGGATAGTCTAAGGAAATCAGGGCCACTGACTGCAGAAAACCTTTATTCCTAGAGTCCAAAGTCAGGCCTTAGAACTGTATAGCCTGCCCCCCCGGTCTAGCCAGGGCCGGGCGCACAGAAGGAAGCCTGTGATGGAGAGGCGACAGCACTCACGACTGGGGCTCAGGGCCCGTGGTCTCGTCCAAGCCCTTCCGACACGTCCGGACGATCCACTCATGCTCGTCGTCATCTGTAAGGGAGGAGGGGGAGCCGGTCACGCCTCGTGCTGGGAGCCCCCCAGGCAGGGTTTCAGGACTGGGGTGGTGTCAGAGGTGGACGTTGCTGACCGGATGGAGGCAGGCGCGACATCGTCAGGCTGTTCTGAGCTGGGCCCCTGCCCAGTGTGACATCCACTTACGGCACCCCTGGGACAGCTGGTCCAGGCCTTAGCTTATTCTCCAGGTTTTCCATTCTGGACCCTTCAGAGAACCCATGGTTCCTCCAGAGGGCCTACGCTCTCTCTTTGCTCGGGTCCTTTCGGTGGGGAGTAGAGAGGAGAAGCTGGGGGCCCTGCAGGCCCACACGTGTTTATCTCCCTCAGCTCAATCCTTGGGGCCACACCTTTCTGTGGACAAACCAACAGGCTCGGAGGGCAAGTTGTCTGTCCACAGCCATGGGATAAGCACATGCGAGAGCCTAGAACTTGAGCCCCAGGAACTTGTCTGCATACAAGGCCTGTGCTGTTCTGAAACCTGAGAGAGAGAGAAAGTGGAGGAGGGACCACAGCACGCCATCAGCCTCTCTCTGCCAGGCCCCTCTGCAGACTGACTCTATTTTCATTTTTCCCCTTTATCCCCTAAACCCATGCCCAGCCCCTCCTCTCACCACGACTAGAGACCCACTCCAATGGTGGGATGTGTACCCCTAAAAATGCATGTAACTCTGTGAAGTATATCCTGCTGTTTTGTGTGCAAATGTGGTTTTAATTTACACAAACGGCATTGTGCTGTGAGTTTCATTGTGTCTCACTTTTTTTTTTCCACTCAACACGGCATTTTCAAGATCTGTTCTCATTGCGATGTGGACATCTCGTTCTTTGCTCCTGACCACTGCCTAATATTCCATGGTGAGTTTCCAGCTACTCATCCTCCGTGGGTGGGCACGAAGGATGCCTCCACTTCCCATACCAGGAATGATGCTGGGACAGATGCTGTGTTCTTGGGCACATCCCTTGGTGGGTCTGTGGAGAATTTCTCTGGGGCTGTATTCCGGGAGGAGGGTCATGGAGTCGTGCACATAACTCCATTCACCAGCACTCTCAGCAAAGCCCGTGTTTTTTTTTTTCCCCCAGCACCGCATTGCCGGCCACCGGTCCCTCCCTTGTTCATGCCCACTTCCTGGGGACAAAGAGGACTGGCCCCAATCCCTGCCTTCCTGTCTTGCCTCCTGTCCTCCCCGTGTCTAGCTCAGTGCTTCCCACCTAAGAGATCGGAGGATGGAATTACTCATCCTCCTTGGGTGAGAATCCCATGGGCAGAGGAGCCTGGTGGGCTACAGTCCATGGGGTCGCAAAGAGTCGGACACAATTGAGCGACTAACACTTTCACTTCAACACTTAGGTGACAAACGGCAGAAGCTGGAGATAAAAGACACTCCTTGAGAGCCAAAACATGGGAAATCCCGCAGAAATCCTGCCCTCCATACTACAGCCCCCCACCAGGAACCCCCTTCCTCTTCCGGTCCAGGACCCAGGGAGACAAGACTTTTTGTCAGCTTACTGTGTGCTCTGAGCTTTACAAATGCTGGATCTCATTGAGTCATTTGTGAGACCCCGGTAGGGTAGGGGGCTTCCCAGGTGGCGCTAGTGGTAAAAAAAAAAAAGCAGCCTGCCAACGCAGGAGAACTAAGAGACATGGGTTAGATCCCTGGGTCGGGAAGAACCCCTGCAGGAAAGCATGGCAACCCACTCCAGTATTCTTGAGTGGAAAATCTCATGGACAGAGAGACTGATGGGCTACGGTCTACAGACATGCAAAGAGTGGGACATGACCAAAGCAACTTAGCTAGGGGAGATTGCTCCATTTTATAAACAGGACAAGCCTTGCCTTATATGCATGGCCAGTGGAATTTAAGCCAAGACTCATCAGACGCTGAAGCCTGACTTTCCACCCCAGGGCAGGCCTGAAGGTGCCAGAAGGCGAATCTGCTCCCATGGAGTAACCCTCCTCTGTCCCCCACCCCCACTAGATCTCTCTCTGTGACCTTAGGACAAAGGCTCACCGCCTGCAGGCTCTGGCCTGGGAGGAATGCCCTCAGCAGCTGGTGGGCCTCAGTTTCCCCTGGGGAGGCTACCGGGGAATCCTCGGGTGGCTGCCAACCCCTCCCCGGGTGGGGGGTGTCGAGGAAAGCTCGGCACACAAGGAGTTAAGCACTGGTGAAGCCCACTTTTGCCACACCGCAAGCAGCCTGGTTGATAATTACAGTTCTGAAGTCTCCAGGCTATTCGAATCAGTGCAGCTGCAACCTCTTCAGCGGTAACCCTGAAACCAGACCAACGGGGTTTATTGTGCTGAACCAGTCCTCCGGCCCCTCCCTGATAGTTACAAATTGACAGCAATGGACTTAACAGCCCTCTTCACTACCCCTTTCACTCTCTACCTGGCCGCTCAGCCACCAATTTGAATCACAGAAGCCTCTCCTCCCAGCAGCTGCTCCCCAACCCTCCCTCCACCTCCCTGGCGCCTTGAGGCGGCTCCCCTGGCCCTGCCACGCCAGGGTGAGGCTGCCGAAGCACATTTCATCAATATTTAAAACGGAATTAAACCTGCAGCTTTGATTAATGCCTCCCCGATCCCGGGAGTTGTGATTACTATTTTGCAAATTGCGATTGTTGGAATATGCTAATATGATTGTCTGAGAACATCTTCACCTTCTCAGATAATTCCCCCACCCCTTCTCTTTTTTTTTGGTAGGAGGAGAGGGGGAGAGGAGGAGAAAGAAAGATGGGGAAAAAACACCCCACAAACTCTTTAATCAATTGTAAATTATTACCCTCGGCACAATTGCTGGTGGTTCAGAGGAAGGGGAGGGAGATTTCTGGTTTGGTGCATTTATCTTGAAAAGTTTTGGCCCCCACTGGCCCAGTAATTCCACTCTGGGATGTTAACCTAAGGGAATAATCTATTTGTCCCAGTACTATTTAGAATCAAGAAAACTGAAATAACCCACGCTTCTAAAACAAGAGGGTGATTACTTTGTTGTACATTCATTCATTTAACAAGTAATTTCTAAACACTGACTATATGCCAAGCATACAGCTATAGTTTGGTGGTGGTGGGGGACACCAAGAGCCACGTGAGGGGATATTTAGCAGCTACTGAAAAAAAATATGATTATGAAGTCTATATAGCAATGTAGGAGAAATGTTTTTGATATGACAAGAAGCAAAAAAAAAAAAAGATGGAAGGAGGTAAGAAACAGCATTACATAGTATAATCTGTGTACAAATTACGCACAGAAGCAAAAAATAATAAATTGAATGGGAATAATGGTCAGCTCCTAGCAATAGGGCTAGAGAGGTTCTTCTGTTTTGGGTATTTCCCAAATCTTTTGTTAATATGTATCCACAATAGAAAAAATAAAAATAATCATTGGCTTTTTTCCTACCCTCTAATTTAATGCTTTGGTAATTTCATGCATGTTAGTAATTGAAGTAAGATATTCCTAGGTTCCCAGAAACACCAATAGGGTTCTAAAATTTGTAAAAAGTAAAAAGACCCAGCATAAAAATATTGGTAAAAATTCATAACATTTGGCAAATAGGCAAATCTCTGAATACTCTGCCCTTGAGGAGACTGGGCATGACTCCTTATTCCCTAGATGTGGGCTGCCTCCTAAAAAGGACTTCCTAAATAGTGACTTCCTCCTAAAAAGGACAGTATAGGAAGGGGGTGGGAGAAAAAAAGGAGTAACTTTTCAGTGAAGAAACCTGACAAACACACCTCGTCCAAGTGATCAAGGTCAATGTCAGCAGTGATAAGTTGTGTGGATAATGTGCAGCCTCCATTTGATGACAACGGCATTTACTTTCTCCCCTAAACCCATAACCCCCATCGAAGGATGTGAAACCCATCAGATAAATTCCAGTCACGGGGCATTTTAAAAACACTCCTCAAAAATGTCATCGAAAACAAGGAAAGTCTGAGAGATGTTCACTGTCAAGAGGAACCTAAGGTGATGTGACAGCTGAGTGTAACGTGGTGTCATGAGCGGGATCCTGGAACAGAAAAGAGGCATCACGGAAAGATGGAGGAAATGAGGAGGAAGTACGTTGTTACTAATATGTCAACGCATGCTCAGTCACCCGGCTGTGTCCTACTCTTTGCAACTGCACGGACTGTAGCCCGCCAGGCTCCTCTGTCATGGGATTCTCCAGGCAACAATACTCCAGTGGGTTGCCGTTTCCTCCTCCAAATATGTCAGTGTTACTTCATTAATTGTGGTATGCGCATGGTGCAATGTCAGATGTCAGTAACAGGTAAACTGGACGTGGGGTATAGTGAGAACACTCGGTACTGTTGCTTCAGTAAATTCTGTATATCTGCAATTGTTCTAAAATAAAACACTTATTTTTTAAAAATGCCTGAAAATCCAGCGTGCATTGTAAAAGGTGAGATTATCGCATTCTCCAAGAGGAGTGGAAGTCTTTTCACACACCCAGCCATCTAGAATAAAGTCCTTCACACCCTTTTCTCTTTCCTGGGCCCTGCACATCACAATTTATGAGCCTACACAAATATGAACAACAAACTGGTGGTTACCAGTTGGGACAGGGAAGGGGGGAGGTGCAATGCAGGGGTTAGTGGGGAAGGGTTAGTATGGGATTGTATGAAGTCATGTATGAAACCTGAAAATTGTAAAGAATTTAAAGAATCTGTCATTCAGTTTAAAAACTATGAGTCTATGGTTATTGGCAAATTTCCTTACATATTTTTCCCTCCCACTAGGCATAAACCCAATGCAGGTATATGTCTCATTGACTACTGCACCCAGCATACAGTAGGCAACCAATATATGCTTTGCCAGGTGAAGTCTCGAGTCAGTCTGTGGCCTTCTGATTTGTCTCTGACTGCGATCAACAAACATTCCTGACACCTGTTTCTTGGCATCCAGGTCTCAGCTCAAATGTTGCTTCTGTGATGCCTGATCCAGCCACCTTCACTCCCAGTCACTCTATCCTGAGGCTTTCATTCTGTCTCCTTCATGGTGTACAGCTCTTGCTGCAATTTTCTTGTTTATTTATGTGTTGTCCGTCTCCCCATCCCCACTGTGAGTTCCAGTGAAACCAGGGCCTTTTCCACTGTAGCATTGTCAGACCAGTGTCTGGCACACAAGAGTGCTCAGCCCACATCTGTTGGATGAACGAATGAATGAATCAAAAAGCCCAATCCTGTGGCCTGTCGTGTGCCTAGTGCTGGGGACAAGGGGACTGAGACTCAAAGGCTTGACCTAGGCACTCTTCTGCTTTAATCTGTCTGCTCTTGGGGCACAAAGATATCTTTCCTTTTCTCTCTCTTTTTTTTAATTGGTGTATAGCTGCCTTACAATGTTGTGTTAGTTTCTGCTGTACAGCAAAGTGAATCAACTAGACAGATATATGTATCTCTTCTTTTTTGAATTTCCTCCCCATTTAGGTCACGACAGAACACTGAGTAGAGTTCCCTGTGCTGTGCAGTAGGTTCTCAGCAGTTATCTATTATGTACGTGTGTGTGTCTGTGTCTGTTAAGTCTCTCAGTCGTGTTTGATTCTTTGCAACCCCATGGACTATAGCCTGCCAGACTCCTCTGTCCATGGAATTCTGCAGGCAGGAACACTGGAGTGGGTTGCCATTTCCTTCTCCAGGGGATCTTCCCAACCCAGGGATCAAAATCGTGTCTCCTGGATAGCAGGCAGATTCTTTACCATGTGAGCCACTAAGGCAGCCCATTACATACATAGTTCAGTCGTGTCCGACTCTTTGCAACCCCATGAATCGCAGCACGCCAGGCCTCCCTGTCCATCACCAACTCCCGGAGTTCATTCAGACCCGTGTCCATCAAGTCCATGATGCCATCCAGCCATCTCATCCTCTGTTGTCCCCTTCTCCTCCTGCCCCCAATCCCTCCCAGCATCAGAGTCTTTTCCAATGAGTCAACTCTTCGCATGAGGTGGCCAAAGTACTGGAGTTTCAGCTTCAGCATCATTCCTTCCAAAGAAATCCCAGGGTTGATCTCCTTCAGAATGGGTTGATTGGATCTCCTTGCAGTCCAAGGGACTCTCAAGAATCTTCTCCAACACCACAGTTCTATAAATATATATATATGTCAATCCCAGTCTCCCAATTCATTCCACCTCTTGGGCCACAAAGGTTTCTTTAATCTGGTTCTCAAACTTTGGAAGTGACCCCACTGTTCCCCACATCCCTTCCCCTGCCTGACCCAATGAGTCTCACCCATCACCAGGAGAAAGAGGCATCTTATAAAGATGAAAAGGGACTGGGAAGAGAGACTCCACATCCACCCGCAGGGTCCCCTGCTGAGAAGTCTTCCCTGCAAAGGCTCCCCACTCCTTCGCCTGGACTTTGAGGCCTTTCCAGCTGGCCTCCCCGGCCTGCCTCACACTGTGAAATGCAGCCACCCTGTTTGCAGTTGGCCACAGACAGGTGCTCAGCGCCCCATGCCTTTGTACACGCCACTCCAGGGAGGGGGACACTCTTCCTTTCAGCAGAGAGAGGCCCAGGGCACGTCCCATTTCTGGACCCTTCTGGATGTAAAAGTGAAGGAAGACCTCAACTTGAGTAATAACAATTGCAATATATTTTAAACACAATTTAACAACGTCATATTTTTAACACAAAGAACCAAATGCAACATAAAACTGCTATTCTAGAATTTCTGTCAAAGAAGTAGAAATCCACAGTGCGTTAAGGACGGTGTGGTCAGGAAATGGGGCTGCCTGAGTAAACATGGTTTTCTTTCAGGCCTCACAAGGTTCTGACTTCAGGCCCTGAAGAACGTGTGTCCTCCAAGCCCTCCTCCCCCGCACCTGGGCCCTGCCTGGAGGTCACTTTCTCTGACCCAGGTCGAGGTCATGGTGTTGGTCACGGTCACGCCTGCCAGCCAAGGGGAGCCATGATCAATTCACTTCTGTTCTTCAGAGCCCAATGCAGATCGAGCACTTAAGAAGTATTTAATAAATACAGGGTGAATGAATGAAGAAAGAAATGTAAATTTGGGGACATAAAAGTAAGAATCACCCTGTGGGATTGAGACAAAGGGGAAAGAATTTCTTCCCCACCCTCAGCAAACGGAGCTGAGAGGGCAAAGCAGACATGCCAAGTGCAGGGCCCAGGCCACTGGCTCCTTTTCCTTTTCTGTCTGGAGGCCATGGACGGGGCAGCCCCACCGCCCAGGGAGGGTGGGTTGTCTGGGCTCATACCTGGGCGCCAGCCACACTCAGGAAGCTCAAAGCCCTGACTGGCCTGGGGCCGACCTCACAGTGAGGGCAGGCCTGCACAGGCCACCGAGCGTGGCCCAGGTCACCGGGGGTGGCGTTCGTGCAGCCTGCAGGTCGGTGCAGGGCTAGGGGAAGAAGTGTCTTGCAAGTCGAACAGCAAATGCAAGGCCATCTTGATTCCCCTGATGGCTGGCAGGGAGACAATGCGGCACCGTGGGTTAGGGGCATGAGCTTTGGAGTGCGGCAGCCGCTAGCTTGGAGATCTTGGGCAAGTGGCCTCACATCTGGGTGTCATTTCCTCGTCTGCAGAGGTCCCTGCCTGGAACAGTCAATGGAGATCATTTCCAAAAAGTGCTTAGTATGTTGCCTGCAGGAAATGCGCCCAAACCAAAGACAGCCAGAAACTGTCAATGCAAGGTGGGACTTCAGGCACCTATGACCACACAGCATAGGCTGGAAGGAGTTCTGGGTCCTATGTGAGCCCAGCTGCCAGCCTGCTGGGTGATCTTAGACAAGTCACTGCCCCTCTCTGAGCAAGCTTGTCCATACAGGGGGTTTCACCAGACCTCTGGCAAAGGGCAGAGTGGGGACTGGTGGGGCTGAACAGCCTTAGGTGGGCACCCAGGAGGTACGAGCTAGGATCATCATTTTGATGGGTCCTTAATCCCCAAACTGGGTACCTTCAAGGGAGCGTTCTTAAGGAACTCAGCACCCCTGGGACTTCTGGTTCCCTACGGGCGGTGCAGGGAGGAACCGGGGAAGAGGAGGTCTTTACAAAAGAATCAGCATCATAAGGATCAAGAGCTGCAGCTCAGCTAATGATTTTGTTCAAAGCAAGGGGCAGGCCGGGGCAGGCAGGCCCAGAGAAGGCAAAGAGGTGGATTCAGGTCACCCACAAGCCAGATGTTGCTAGCTCTCGGCACGCCTTTGGGCCAACTGCACCTGCGGTCACCACCGCTCTGCAGCGCCCACCCGGCATGCAGGGGCCTCAGGTGGGGATTGGGAAAGGGAAGAGACCAGGATGAATCAAGGTGTCCAGCCTCGGGAAAGGGGACAAGGGTCACAGTGGCCGAGCACCCGGGAGGTGCAGGGCTCTGTAGGAAGAGGGTCACACCTGTCCCCTCCTTAGTGCGTAAACGCAGTTGTCCCATTAGGACAAGGACATGGGGGCTTAAACGGCGGTGAAAGCATGTTCCTACTTCATTCCACCAGCGTGGAGGGGAAAGGCTCAGCGTGCTGGTGTGGGCGTCACCCTCACTGAGGCTGGCACAGCGGTGTGCTTCCCTCCAAGCGTGAGTGTCTACCCCCGTGTGAGCGTAAATGTGTTCAAGCATGCATCGGCGTGTGCTGAGTGTGTAGGTCGCTGTGTCTGTGGTACCTGGTGAAGAGAAGAGAGTGTGCCCCTTCGGGGATCCTCAGCCTGCGTGTGGCACCCGGTGTGTGAGACACGTGCGTGGCAGGCGGTGTCTGAGTGCCTGGGTCTGCGGTGTGTGGTCAGATGTTGAGGGAGGGGGTGCATCCCACCTGCAGTGACAGCCCAGCACACATCTAGAACACCAGGCCACGCCAGGCTCTGGGGCAGGAGCTGGAGCGTGAGAACTGCCCTCTTTCCCCAGGGTCGAGGCCAGTGCACGCTCAGACGCGCTTTGTGAACTGTGGCTTCGGGCTGGGGTGGGATCTGCATGGCAGACCTGGCGCCCCAGCCGCAGGAGGGGAGCAGGAGCCGAACCTGAAGCCCCAAAGTTCAGCCACACCCTCTGTGCAAACGCAGGGCTTTGGGAGCTGGAGGGCAGGGCTAGGCCCCTGGTGAGCCAGTGCCCACAGTGAGGGCGGTCACCAATGCCCAACAAGAAAGAGGCTTTGAACTTGGCTGGCAGCGGTGTGGCCAGAGGCCAAGGCCATGGCGTGGCCAATATTGACTGAGGGATCGCTGCCCAGGCAGAACCTGCTATTGGGCAGGAAGGGAGGCCCAGGTCGCTCTTGCTTCCCTGAAAAGGAGCATCTTCTGGGCTGAGTGGGTGGAGGTCTTGGGGGGGGGGGGGAAATGAGGGGGTGCAGGTGAGGCCAGGCTGCTTCACCCACTGGGAATAGAGGGGCAGAGCCCAGCACCCACAGGCTCGTCAAGGCCTATTCAAGTGTAAGAGACATGGGGAAAAGGACTGACTCGGGAACTTGAAAAGGGAAACTGCGACACTGAAATTAATAAATGTGATAATTAATGCATTAAGCCTGAATTAATGATTAAATTTAGAAACCCAAACAATGTTATTACACTTGAAATCAATTTGTGGGCTTGGTTTCCTCAGTTTTCAGAATTCTCCAGTGTGCACACAAGCTTTCAAGAAATCACAGCCAATTGTTAAAGTCTTGTAGTCAACCAATCCACCAAGCAAAGTTTTCAAAATCCTTTTGGGGTTTTAACAGCAAAAAATGATATTCAACGTGGGAGTGTGGATATGTTCTGTTTATGTTGAAATGATTGGGGTGAGGCCTCCAGGGTCAGATCTAGGGCTGGATCGGGCTGTAACTGGGGCGGGGGGAGTGAATCTGGACAGCAGATACAGTGGCCTGGTATCAGGAAGCACGTCTGTGTGCCAGGCACATGCATGCACTCTGCGTGCCGAGCTCACGTGCTTTCCATACCAGCTTTGTTGTGTGTATAGTTGGTGATGGCTCAGGTGGTGTTTCCTCCGCTCCAGCTGGTGGGTAAGGTGGCACTAGTGGTCAAGAACCGGCCTGCCAATGCAGGAGACATAAGAGACGTGGGCTCAATCCCTGGGTCAGCCAGATCTCCTGGAGAAGGGAATGGCACCCATTCCAGTATTCTTGACTGGAGCATCCCATGGACAGAGGAGCCTCGTGGGCTACAGTCCATGGGGTCACAAAGAGTCAGACACGACTGAAGCGACTCAGCACACACAGCACACTCACAGCACAGTCGGTGGGTAAAGGGGGAAAGTGCCCACAGTCATCATGACCCTTGAGAATCTCCAAGGAAGGCCCCAGCCTGGAGAAGGACATCTCACGAAGACATCACACGTGATTCTGACACTGTTGGGACAGAGTTATTCCTGCTGTTGTGGTCCTGATGGGCAGCTGGCCTGAGTTTATGGGCCATATTGGTAAAAACAAAAATACACATCCTTAAATACTAGGATCAAAAAAAATACTAGCATCAGCCCATGTGTGGCAGGTGTACCCAGAACAGGAGACCACTAACTCACATGTTCCTGCTCACTCCAGAGCACATGCGTGCCAAGTGGGGGAGGGTGCTAAGTCACAGCATCATTTCTATCGTCTTTCTTCTCATTTCCCTGAGCCCCACTTTTATTGTTCAAGCACTCACAATGGCATCTGCGTTCACTAAACATGTTTGTGATGCCCGGCCACTGTGCACGGGCAATGCTGGGAAGCCAAGGGTGGGGCCCAAGGTCACCGGCTGGCCCTCGCTCTGACCCTCTGCTCCCTTTCACCCTTGCTCCCTTTCACCCCTGCTCTCCAGCTGCATGTGGACAATGGACTGATGGGGACAGGCCTGGTGGTTGGGCCTGTCCTCCAAGTGGCAGATGCTGAGGGCGGAATTAAGTCTGAGACAGCGAGGATGGCCAGGAGGAATATTAGGATGTTAAGGACCTGCGGAACTCAGCAAAAGACGTGAACTTGGTCCTCACAGCAATCTTGCAAAGTCAGTGTTTTCATCCTGATTCACAGGGGAAGGTTTGAGGCTCAGCGAGACAGGGTTATATGCCCAAGCTGACTCTGCTAATGAGGGGCACAGGCTCACACCCAAGTCTATCACTTGAGCTGCAGCCATCAGCCACTACCCACTCTCCTGGAAAATCCTTGTGCAGCTGCCACAGCTTTCCTCCTCACTGTCTGAAGGGTTGAAGCTCAGCTCCTGACCTGGCGTTCAAGGCTCTCTCCCACCCTGGGTCCCTCTGCTTTGAACGCCCAGCTCAGGCACACTCCTACACACCTGTCAAAGTCCACTCTGTCCATCACTGCCTAAGGGAGGTCTCCCTTGACTACTCCTCTGTCCAACACAGTATCGGGTCTCAGGTACTCCATCCTGAGTCCCTGGGCCCCTGCACCTCTCCATGCCTTTGCTCATGCTTTTCCTTCCCTTCTGTGCAGCAAGACCCACCTCTCAAGCTTCAAAGCCTAGCCATACACCACCTTTTCTAGAACATCAGCTCGACTACCCTTGGGACACACTTGCCCTTGGCTCTCTGCTCCCCCAGCACACTGTGCTTCTGGCTCCTGGTACCAGCAAAGCACGGGCACTCCCAGTTTTTTGCAGAAAGAATCTCATATCTGATATTCCACATTAAACATGAATATAAACATCATGGGGAATATAGAATTATGTTGGACTTCCATACACTTATTTTTATAGTTTGTTATTTTAACTTCTGACCTATATCTTGAGGGGTGGGAGGTTCACTACATCCTTTTAAACAGCTAGGCTCTAGGCTTCTGTCCAGAGTGCCCATCCTGGGTCCTGGAATTGACTACTTATGCATCTGCTCCCCACCCCTCGACCCTGCCTTGGCATGGGGGGTTAGGGGGAGGCAGTAGACACTTAGCTGGCCCCCAGGTGGGACCCCGGTATCTGTAGGGGATCAGTTAAGGCCCGTGTCTGAGGTGATCTTAGGGGGTCTGAGGCTCCAGATGAAGAAGAAATAATGAGGGTGACGGGAACACATCCAGAACATTACCGAAAGCAAGCTAGAGAGTTTAGGGATTTCAGGCCTCCAGCCCAGTTTTGAAATTGGCATCAAACGCTGGTGGGAGGAGGCCAGAGGGCACCTTGCCAAGGTCACTCTGGCTCTTCTCTTTGGGGCATGGGGTTAAGGAGACCCTGCCTCTCAACAAGCACCAGCCCCTGGGATAGAAACCCCAACTGCGATCACCAGCAGACATGAAACTCCTCATCACAGGCCCCCACATCATCTCAGTAAATACCACAACCCTGGAAGAAAGGTCCTAGTTCTACCCCCATCTTTCCTATGAGGCAACCGGAAGCTCAGAGAAGTGAAGTGACTAGCTCGAGGTCGCAGAGTGGGCCAACAGCAGAGTTGGGGTCTGAGGCCAGATCGGGCAGGCTCCCCAGACCGGCCCGCAGCCCTGCAACGCCTCTCCTGGACCTGAGGTTGTGCAAGGCTCGCAGCCAACTGTCCAGGGCTCTAGCACGTGTGCTGAGGAAGTGAGATGAGGCTCCTGTCTCCTGGGCTCTGGCCTTGCAGCCACTTCTATTAAAGGAGACAAAACAAACCACGCTGGTGCTGGCCCGGGCAGACTCCGGCCACGGAAGGGGAAGCTGTGTCCTCTGGATGCTTCCAGGAGGCTGCTGCGGGTGGGGGTGGGGGGGGGAGCGGGGGATGTATTGTTGTCAAGAGTCATGTGGGCACAACGGCTGGAAGGGGAATTTCCAGGGCCTTTGGAATCCCAGTGTGGAGAGAGGTGGGCAGGGAGCGATTCCCTCAGGTCAGGGAGGGGCAGCAGGCTGCCATTTCTGGACCGAGGACCCTCACAGGGGGCCCAATCCCACCCTCTGGTTGGGTGGGGTGGGGAGGGGCTAGTGTTTTGCTCGGGGGAGAAGGCCCACAGCTTTGCCAGACTCTTGGAGAAGCTCATATTGGTTCAGAGCGTGGCCTCCGGTATCAGACACACCTGGTTCAAATCCCGACCCCTCCCTTTACTAACCGTACCCATCAGTAAGTAACTTACTCCCTGAGCCTCAGTTTCCACCTCTGCCAAATCAAGATAGTGATGCATTCCTCAAAGGACCAGGGTGCGGTGAGTCCCTGGTGCAGTGAAGGCATTTGATAACTCAGAATTCCCTTCCTACCCCTTCAGCTGAAAGCAGATGCCGGGATCTGGGGCCCGCGCGGGCATTTTATTTGGCAGTTACGAGGGTGATATTATCCCTCCACAAAGCCTTCATTATGGTGCTGCTAACAATACCGCAGATAAGGCAGGCACGGCCCTGCGTGCCAGCCTGCAGGTGATTATAACATTTGGGTAAATTGCCTTTTGTCTCGCGGAGAGATGACAGCGGGAGGGGGCGGGGCAGGAGACTCGATCAGCCATTTTGCAGAAACCGTGCCGGCAGTGGGGGAGGAGGGGGAGCAGGGTGTGTGTGGGGGGTGGGCAGCCTGGGTTTGCAAGAGGGGTCCCGGATGGCAGTGGGAAGGCGAGTCCAGCTGCAGACAGACTGTGCGGGGTCGAGTACCTCATCCCCCCTTGCTGGGTGTCAGCTTTCTCACCTGTCTGGTGGAGGCAGAGGCTTCAAGATGAGAAGAGTCTTGGTTTATTGGTGGCATTGAAAGACTCCCGTTCTTTGGCCAAGTTTTGAGCAATAAAGTGGGCAGAGAACTATCTAGCGGAAAAGAGCCTCTACTACCATCTTACACTCCTTGGGTGTTTTAAAATCTCTGGGCCACCGGGAAGGCCCTCTGTTCTTTCTTTCTTTCACTGGTAAACTGCAGCTTCTCATTCAGAACCAGCTCAAATGTCATCCTTAGCTCTGAGTCAGCTAGACCTGGGTTCAAATTCCAGCCCTATCACTTGTTACCTGAGTAACAAAGCATTTCACCTCACCTCAGTTTCATCATCTATAAAATGGAAATAATAAAGACAACTATTTTACAGGATTACTGTGAAGGTTAGGTAAAAGAAAATCAATTATTGAAAGTGCTCAAACCAGTACCTGGGACATCATAAGTACTTAGTCACTGATGGTTATTATTATCACCTAGCTTTTTCACCTGGACTATGGATACCTTTTTATATCAATCCGTCCATTCCTTCACTGCCATTTTGATAGCTGCATTCTATTTTATTGTAAGGA
This sequence comes from Budorcas taxicolor, assembly GCF_023091745.1. Classification (NCBI taxonomy): domain Eukaryota; kingdom Metazoa; phylum Chordata; class Mammalia; order Artiodactyla; family Bovidae; genus Budorcas; species Budorcas taxicolor. The sequence goes on along the minus strand of NC_068920.1, from coordinate 152,391,312 downwards.
TATATCATGTTTTTTATTTAATGAATTCCCTCCTGTTGGACATCTGGGATGTTTCTGGTTTTCAACTGTTTAAATAATAACTGGAGAAACTTTAGAAGACCAAGTGGTCTTTCACTTCCAGGTGCTCACTACACAGCTTTTTAAAAATTAGGTTGAAAGTGAAAGTTTCTCAGTCATGTCCAACTCTTTGCAATCCAGGCCAGAATACTGGAGTGGGTAACTTCTCCCTTCTCCAGGGGATCTTTCCAACCCAGGAATTAAACCCAGGTCTCCCAGATTGCACGCAGATTCTTTACCAGCTGAGCCACAAGGGAAGCCTAAGAATACTGGAGTGGGTAACCTATCCCTTCTCCAGCGGATCTTCCAGACCCAGGAATCAAACTGGGCTCTCCTGCATTGCTGGTGAACTCTTTACCAACTAAGCTATCAGGGAAGTCCAAAAGTTAGGTTAGGAACAGATAAATACCAGTCTCTGGGAGCTCCATGCTCAGGACAGAGAGTTTTGGAGTTGGTCAGGCAAAGCAGAAAGAGGCAAAGCTGTGAAGACAGATGAGCTCAAGTGTGAATCCCAATTCCTGCCAAATTCCCTGGGGAAATTCTTTAGCCACATGGAGCCTCCCTTTCCTCATTTGTCAAACAGGGTTCATGCGAATATGCCCCTCTCCTGGAGTTGAGTGTCTGGTGCAGGGTCAACGCTCAGTCAAGGCCAGCTGAGTCACCCCACTCCAATCCTCTTTATCCTCTCCATCCTCATTCTGGTAGAGCCAGCCGCCACCTCCCAAAGTCTCCGAATCACCCATGTGGGGTCACTCTCTGGACCACCACTCACACCCCTTCTTCCCATTGTCCGTTTCACGTGGCGTACATTCCAATGAAGCTTGTGATCTTGATTTTAAATTCTGTCTGGAAACCACAGGTTCAAACGCAAAGGGGCTCTATCCGCAAATAATCGCTGGTATGCGATATTTTTAAGAAGCCCGAGCCATTGTTTCTGATTGAAGGAAAGTTGGTGCTATTTTGAAGAGCAGCACGATTAAGCAGTGGCGTTCTCTCTTTAACTGTGGGGAATTATACGCTGTTTGAAAGATTTGTGAGCTCCAGGACATTTGCCAGATGTGCTTGATTCGACATTTCAGACAACAAAGGGGATAATGTTGGCGGGAATCTTGACGGCATTTCTGATGATCAGGATATTCTCTGAAGATGGTACTGAGACCTTTCGGGGGAAGAATTTCAGCTTTCATATAAACTAATTTGGGATGCTCACTCTCTGTCTTTCACAAAGCAAATTTCGTTCATTGTTAGTTGTATATGTTAAAATGGTTACGAGGGTTTTTTTCCTTTGAATATTAATAATGTGCCTTTCATCGGAGACACGCGCATGGGGTGTCATTAATTGCAGGGAGGGAGGAAGGCTTAGTGGTGCAGTTATTTTGCAAATGATTCCTGCTAGTAACGTCGAGGCAGGCAACGGCTCCATGAAGAGACACACGTACAGGGCTCCAGCACGACTTGGGCACATCCTTCCTGAGAGGAATGCAGGGGTGGGGGGAGCAGTGGGGGGTCTGCCCACAGTCTGCGAAGGATCCTTTATAAAAAAAAGGTAACATCCCCTTTGGCGACTGTGCTGGTTTTGTCTCAAGATTATCAAATGGACCTTTTCATTCATTTAGAGCGTTGCTGAGTTCCCGCTGGTGCCAGGAACTGTGCTCGGTGCAGGAGCACCTGTGAATGAGACACAGCCCGGTCTGGGAGCAGAGGTGTTGAGTAAAGAATAAGCTAGGATGGGGACTTCCCTGGTGGTCCAGTGGTTAAGACTTCATGCTCCCAGTGCAAGGGGCCCGGGTTCAATCCCTGATCAGGAAAGTAGGTACCACACACCACAGCTAAAGATCCCGCATGCCACAATGAGGATCGAAGATCCTAAGTGCCACAGCCAAATAAATTAATATTAAAGAAAAGAATGAGATAGACCACAAAACTGGCAAGCAGAGGAAAAGGATAGGGTTTGGGTAGAGTCGGGTTTGACTCTTGACTCTGTCACCAGCTATGTAACTGGGAGGAAGTTATTAACCTATTTGAGACCAGATCGTTTCATTGCAAACTGTGGCTCAGGAAAAATTTCTCCCTTGGGATGGTGTGAAAAGCAGAGAAGATAAACAGGAAAGGTGCCAAGTGAGGGCCTGGCGAGGCGCCTTCATGTCCCGCATTCCTGCCCAGCTTCGTGACCCTGAGCTGTGTGTGCGCAGCTAAAACCGCGTGCCATTCTTGCAGGGCCTCAGGCAAAGACTCATGGCCTTCTGCTGTGTGCTGAGCATGGAGAGATGAGGACTGTGGTGGGGGGAGGAAAGGGGGAAGGACGTTTTCGGCTGGGGGAACAGATGAAGTGAGAACAGAGCCAAGTTGATCAGTGGAGGGCAGCTAGTCTGCTTGGCTGGGACACGGGGAGGGGAGAGACAGGAGGACGTAAGGTAGACTGGGGCACTGAACAACATAACCAAGAGTCTGCAGACCCCAGAGTTTCAGCAGGATTTCATTTCCTGAGCAAACCCCCCTGAGGAGGCAGAAAGACCTAGAGTATCCAACCTCCAGTCTCCCCAGTGCCTTCTCTACTCTCAAACACCTAGAGGAATCTTAGCAACCCCCTGGGCAAACTCTCTTCTCTCTCCCGCAGCCTGGGCCAGTAATCAGCGGAATGATATCAGTCACAACTACCGATCGCTGGACATGTGTCTTGAGCTGGGTGCTAATTACTAACTACTTTTCATACTTAACCCCATCTTTTCTAACCCCAATTCCAGATTAAGTACTACTATAATGCCCATTTTACAGATGAGGAAGCTGAAAGCGCCAAGAGGAGACAAGAAGTAAGCTACCCATGGTCACCCAGTTGGCCAGTGGTGGATCCGGGACCAGAGGACAACCAGAGACGTGGATCCAGGTCCTGGGCGTTTCTTCACCATCTCTCTGACCTCTTCCTGCTCTCAAGCCTCCTGCAGTAGAGAGCTCCTATTTCAGTCTCTGTTTCATGTCTGCTGTGTTGGTTGGAATATTGTCTACACTGAGTTTTTTGCTTTTATGGTCCCAACAGAAGCAGCATCAGGGTGGAGTGAAAAGACTACAGGACTTGTAGGAAGAGAGGAGTGGGTTCGAGTTTCAGCTTCACTGTCACTGGTCTATCATTCATCACTCCCTGACCTTGATCCCTAATCTCAGGACACGCCCATTCCCGGCTCACTGGATGCATGGGAAGTTCCCACGAGACACAGGGCTCAAAAGCTCATGGGCTTTACGGCAGGTACCTTCAATGACAGGTGCTGGGAATTCCCAGGCAGTCCAGCAGTTAGGACTCGGCGCTTTCACTGCTGTGAGCTGGGGTTCAATCCCTGGTGCTGCTAAATCATTTCAGTCGTGTCCAGCTCTGTGTGACCCCACAGATGGCACCCCATCAAGGCTCCCCCATCCCTGGGATTCTCCTGGCAAGAACACTGGAGTGGGTTGCCATTTCCTTCTCCAATGCATGAAAGGAAAAGTGAAAGTGAAGTCGTTCAGTCGTGTCTGACTCCTAGCGACCCCATGGACCGCAGCCTACCAGGCTCCTCCGTCCATGGGATTTTCCAGGCGAGAGTACTGCAGTGGGGTGCCACTGCCTTCTCCTTCAATCCCTGGTGAGGGAACTAAGATTCCTGCAGTTGTGCTCAAACCCGTGCAATTGCAAGCACGGGGCCAGCCAAACACACACTCAGGCCTGAGAGCCACTGATTTGAGATCTCTAACGCTTAAGCTTTTAAGCTTTTCAAACTTGGTAGTGCAGAAAAATATAATGGCCTGCTTTTTAAAATATTTGTTTATGTATTTGGCTACTCCAGATCTTAGTTGGGGCATGTGGGATCTAGTTCCCTGACCAGGGATCAAACCTGGGCCCCCTGCATTGGGAGCGAGGAGCCTTAGCCACTGGACCACCAGGAAATCCCTGTAATGACTTATTTTTATTATTCAAAATAACAAGTTGTCTATACGTGCCAGGGATTGAATTGCAAATAATCTTTTGAAGAATCTGAGCGACTTGTAGGCAGGTCCTCTGCCCGCCTGTCTGCTTTTCTTTCACAAACACTGAATCACCTCCAACTGGCAGCCCACTCCAGTGTTCTTGCCTGGAGAATCCCAGGGACAGGGGAGCCTGGTGGGCTGCTGTCTTTGGGGTCGCACAGAGTCGGACACGGCTGAAGCGACTTAGCAGCAGCAGCAGCAGTGGGTCCTGTGTGAGACACAGGGGACACGGTGCTGAACCAGACATGACATATGGTCCCCACCCTCAATAAGCTTCCAGTCTAGTAGGGAAGCCAGGCAAACACAGACACTTCTGCTGTTGTGGGCTGAGTGCTGCGAGGCTTGTGGGGGCCCAAGGAGGGACATCTTACCCAGACAGGGTGGAGGAAGGGGTTGGTCAGGGAAGGCTGCCTGAAACAATGGTCCTGACCCTTAAGGAGGTTGTGAAATCAATTTAGTGTATAGCAACCAGCATTAAAAAAAAAAAAAAAAACAAGACTGAACAGAAAATATCACACATCTCACGTACAAAGAATACACATGTGAGTGTGAGTTTGTGTGTGTTCTGGGTCATGACACAAATCACTCTGGAAGTGAGCCAGGGTCCAAAGGTTTGAGAGCCACAGTTGGAGAGAATTCCTGCCTGCCATGCTCCCCACAGCCTGGTGCACTGCAGCGCTCAAAGACTTGGATGAGTGGTAGGAGGGATTTAAACTCTAACCTCAATCCAGCAGTTGGGACTGTCCTTTCCAGTTAAGAAAGACACACACATGGGACTTCCCTGGTGGTCCAGTGCTTAAAGATTACACTTTCCAATGCAGGGGGTGTAGGTTCAATCCCTGGTCAGGGAACTAGAGTCCCACATGCCATGGGGCGTGGTCAAAAATTAAAAAAAAAAAAAAAAGAAGGCACACTGAGAAACCCAAGTCTAGCAAACCTGGGGAGAAGGCAATGGCAACCCACTCCAGTACTGTTGCCTGGAAAATCCCATAGACAGAGGAGCCTGGTAGGCTGCAGGCCATGCGGTGGCTAATAGTCGGGCACGACTGACCGACTTCACTTTCACTTTTCACTTTCATGCATTGGAGAAGGAAACGGCAACCCACTCCAGTGTTCTTGCCTGGAGAATCCCAGGGACAGAGGAGCCTGCTGGGCTGCAGTCTATGGGGTCGCACAGAGTTGGACACGACTGAAGCGACTTAGCAGCAGCAGCAGCAGCAAACCTGGACCTGTCAAGTGTGCTCACAGCCTAGCAGTTGGCAGCTTAGCTGTCCAGGGTTTCCTCTCTGCCTGCGTGGTAGTGGTGGGGAAGTCAGCCCAAGATGGGGGAGGAGTAAGGCAGTTCAGAACTGCCTGAAGGAAGGCGGAAGGCGACCCTTCTACTGGTCCCCCAGCCTGCGACCGCCAAGGAAACAGTGTCCTTGGGTTCTGACCCACCCAGGTGGCATGTGCCTCAGAATAGCTGTGGCTTGGGCCGCTGTGTTTACTCTGGAATGGCCTCAGTCATCCATCGCAGGCCCACGTGGCCAGCAGTCCTGTGCCTCCAGGATGCCAACAGGAAGCACCGTTTAAGGGGAAGATTGGACTCAAAGGAGAAAGGGCCCCGGGCGGAAGCAGAAGATGGGCAGAAGGTCACCGCAGTCCCCAGCAGGGTGAGGTGAGTTAAGGGTAATGACCAGTTCACCACCGACAGAGACTCCCTCTTAGTGGTTTCCAGGATACTCCAAACTTGATCCATCCTATAATATCAGGACCAAAATACCCCTTGGCTACCTTTCTCCTCCATCATAGACTATTAAGGTTGGAAGGACCCTAGAAATTATCCAGCCCAACCATCTCATTTTACAGATGAAGAGAAAAGGGCTCAGAGAAGGAAGGTACTGGCCCAGAGTCAGCCAGCAGGTGACCCAGGGAGCTGGGGCCAGAACTCAGAAGCCAAATCTCCACCCCACCACCCTGGAGACGTGGCCCTGGAGATGCCCTTCTCTGCCATCTTGCTGGAAGGATCTCCCATCTCCACTCCTTTGGCCCCTTTTCTGTATGTAACCAGAAAACTCTTTCTAACGGAGACATCAGTGACTGTTTCACTTGACCCTAAACTTCCCTGCTCCCCAAAAGCCCCCAGGGGAAAAGACCCCTGTGATCTTTCCTCCTGCCCTCTTGGGCCTCCTCTCCTGCATGTCTGCCCCTGACACACTGGTGTCTCATGCTCCTGAAGGACCTGCAGCCTCTTCGATGTGCATCGGTCTCCCCATCTCTAACCCTTCGCACATGCTGTTCTCTCTGTCTTTAACACTCTTCCCAACCCCACTGCACCTGTCTGCTCTTCTTTAGGTTTCCCATGGGTGGTGGTGGTTTAGTCACTAAGTCATGTCTGACGCTTGTGACCCCATGGACTGTGTAGCCTGCCAGGCTCCTCTGTCCATGGGATTTCTCCAGGCAAGAATAGTAGAGTGCATTGCCATTTCCTTCTGCAGGGGGATCTTCCCAACCCAGGGATTGAACCTGAGCCTTCTACATTGGCCGGCGGACTCTACACCAGGATAAACGACTCTGGGAACCACAATTTCTGTTTCCCAGTCACATCACGCATTTTCATGCCTCTGTGTCTTTGCCCACGCTGTTCCCTCTGCCTGGAATGCCCTTCCCCAACAGTCCTATTTATGACACCCCTACTCATTCTTTAGGACCCATCACTTCTGGGACCTTTTTCCTGACTGACACCCTCCATCTGGGCCAGGTGATCAATTCCTCCCTCCCACCCCCCGCCACCATCCCCTCCTGCAGGGCACACATCACATTCTACTGTGATTAGATGTTTCTGGGTCTGTCTCCTCCACTAGTCTGTGTACCAGTTTATTGTATCACGACCGAAGAAAGATTATGCTAACACAGAATTCCCCAGAACTCTGGTTCTAGAGAATTTCTCCCTGCTGCCCCATCTCCCAACTAATTTTACAATTAGTCAAACAATTTTTGGAAATGGTATACATATATCTCTCTGGTAGAGACTGACAGTACACATTCATTCCTTGATTTATCTGTTTCGTACACAGTTAATGAACACCTACTATGTGCCTGGGTCCGTGCATGGTGCCGGGGCTGTAGCAGTATGCCAGGTTTTAAGGAGATTTTTTTGGTTCCTTTTTCCTGTAACTTTGAATGTTATTGATCAAAAGGTTTCCATTCTCAAGAAGAAATGGCCTCACCATGTGATACAACGATGATCCAGCTGAATTGGAAGTGGGAACAGCCACCTGGCCCCTTTGCTCCTTATGCCACTGAAATAACAGGCAAAGAAGGGGAATACATTTCTGGCTGGAGAGATGGGTCTCGATTGCCGGGGGTGGGGGTGGGGAACTGGGTTGCTGCTACAGAGCTGGGGAAAGGGGATGCTGCATGGAACCCAAGAGGGCTCTCTAGGGCAATTCTTAGTTCTTCCACTGCCAGTGGTAAAAATGAATGAAAATGAAACCAACCAACTAAACAAGCAAAAAAGGTAGAACCAGCAGGGATTCAGAACCCTCAAGAATGAAGATTTGGGTTGCCCTACCAGTTAGAACACCAGACCGACTGAAATGCGGGCGGAAAGCAAGTGGAATGTGGAATTTATAATGGAAGAAGGAATTTGTAAATATTAACTACAGCCTCATGGCCAGTTGAGCTTCCCAGGTGACACTAGTGGTAAAGAACCCAGCCGCCTGCCAACGTAAGAGATGAGGGTTTGATCCCTGGGTTGAGAAGATCCCCTGAAGGCGGGCATGGCAACCTACTCCAGTATTCTCGCCTGGAGAAACTTATGGACAGAGGAGCCTGGCAGGCTACAGGCCATAGGGTCACAAAGAATCTAACACGACTGAATCGAACTTAGTATGCATACACGACCAGTTATGGAAAGAGGACTGTATCAATGGTACAGCTTTTCTTCCTTGCTTGTATGTTTATGTGTATCTATATCACTTATTCATCTATGTATGTGCTTTCATTAACTAATTTCTTTCTTTCCTCTTTTTTCCTTAATATTTTATAGAAAGAGTCTTGGCAGTGATGTGTAGGCTGTAGATTAGGCAGGACTGTCAAAGGATAATATCAATCAAAGACAGACACAATGTCCACTGGGTTTCAGGTCTCCTCTTTTTAGAGGAGAAGGTGGGAGCCTCTGTATGAATAGGAAGGGTGGTTGGAACTTCTCACACGAAAAAGCACAAACGTGTTTATCTTTGCAGCAGAGTACAGTGCGTCTGGATGCTGAGCAACAGAAAGCAGTGGATGGTGCCAGTTATGAAGCTACTGACTCTCAGCTCCAAACGTACCTTTCCACACCCTGCTTGGTGATGCTGGGACTGGGACCCCATGGAGGTCATTTCTCCTTTGCCAGCTGGTCCCCAGTCAGATGCGGTGAGGCAGCCGGAGCAGGGGAACATGCTCTTTCCTGTTGTGCTTGCTGTTCCGGTCAGTGTCTCAGCAACGGCCTTTCATGTCAAATTTCCAGCTCTCCCCACACTCCTAGAATCGGCATCATCACTTTCTTTCCAGAGACCCCGCTGGGCAGTGCCCGCTCCTCAGAGGTCTGAATTATAGCTTCTGGTGGGGAGCGCCTCCAGCAACCTATATTCTAATAACCCAATCTCTTCCCCTGCCCCTCAGTGTTGAGGTGATAACTGCTTCTTGCAACTACTTTCTCATACCTCAATGTCTTCATTTTGCTTTTTTAGTTCTCCAAAACTTATTTAATCAATTTTTGATGTTAATTTTCTTTGTTTTCTGACTCGACTCTGACTAGTACAAGTGGAGACAAGAAGACAGAGTTCCTGCTCTCAGGGATCTTAGCCTCTAGCTGGAGAGACAGACGGTAAGCATTTCATTACATAAGTGAGAGTATTTCATCACAGTTGAAATAAGGGTCTGGAAGGACAAGCCTACAAAGTATACCAGCATATTACAGGCCCCGAGAAGCCCTTCAGTAAGTACAATTGTTGAGTTCTACTTAACTCAGTATCTCCTTATTTTATTTGATCAAGAAACTTTAGGGGAGCCTAGTAACATCCAGCAGAATTAGCGTTCTGCATAGTACACTCATCCCCTGGAGGAAGAAACGGCAACCTACTCCGGTATTCTTGCTAGAAAATCCCATGAACAGAGGAGACTGGTGGGCTACAGTCCATGGGGTCGCAAAGAGTCAGACATGGCTGAGCATGGATGCATGCGTGCACACAATACACTCTGTTCTTGGAAGATGGAAGTCATTAGAGAAAAGTGCCAGGGACTTGGAGTACAAGCATTTGCCATGTTCCCCAAGAGCACCCAGTGGGTGAGGGGTATCTTAGCTCCAGGATTCAGCTACAATATCAGCTGACAATTCCCTTTGTACTTATTTCAGCACTGCAAAGCAAATGTCTGATCATCATGGAATTGTTGTTCAGTTGCTAAGTCACGTCTGACTCTTTGCGACTCCATGGGCTGCAGCACTCCGGGCTTCCCTATCCTTCACTATCTCCTAGAGTTTTCTTAAACCCATGTCCATTGAGTTGGTGATGCCATCCAACCATTTCATTGAATTACTAAATAAATTTCCCTGCAGGAAGTGGAGACCCTCATCAGCCAACCCAGGCCTTTGGGTCTACCTGGCAGTTTCTTTCACAGTACACAGTAGGGTTTCTTGACCAGGGTATTTAGAGGAACCATCAACCCCTTAAACCATATGCAAAATGGTATGTGTGTACACATGTATATTTGCATGTGTGCATATGTGGGCACTTTTTGAGAGGGAGGGTTCATAGATTTTGTTATTCCTAGTGGAACTGTGACTCTAGAAAAGAGAAAGGTTAGCAATCATGGTGTTAAAGGAAAATATTCTCATTCTTATTTGTACACTGATCTCTTGCAAGTTTGGTCACTGTAAATCAGTCCTTAGTCTGATCAGCTTGAGTTCACTCACCAAACTGAGGTTCTGGATTCTCCAAGGTACTCCCCTGCTTGAAGAGCAGGCTTCTTGGACCACGTGGCATCACTCACTTTCCAGGCCTTTACCTGTGCTGTTCCTCTGGCTGGAAACCCTTTCCCCACACGTTGGGGTCAACTCCCCATCGTTTTTTGGATCTCAAGTTGGCTGTTTCCTTCTTGAATCCTTCTTAGGATGTCTGGTTCTGGGTTAGGTACCACTTCTTTGTGCTCCCACAGCATCACTTCCATCTCTCTGGCACCCCACCCCCTTCTCTTCCACCCTTACCCTTCACCTAGGGCCACTTTTTCCCATTCATTGTGCTTATTCCATGATACAATTAACTGTTTGTAGTACTTGTCTGCTGTTTGCCAAACAAAGAGTTGGACATGACTGGGCAACTGAACAACAAGAAGCTCCATGAGGAAGGGGTTTGTGACTAGTTTTGCCCTGCTTTGGTGCCCAGACTAAGCAGTGTCTGGCATACAGCAAGCACTCATTAGCTGCAGGGAAACATGTAAAGATGGGTATTTGAATCCTTTCAGTGCTACACTTATAAGCTGTCACAGTTAGACCTCTAACATCTTCTGCCCCACTCTATGACTAGGTATAGGCTTGTCAGCCATGAGAATTCCAAAGAGTGAAACACTCACACGACCAAGTTTTGTCTTTCATCGGCAGAAGCTTCTTTCCCACTAAACGCATGTATGTGTGTGCACACGTGTGCACAAACCTATGTGTGATGAGAGAGGAGAAAACATATGCCGCAGAGTTTGGAATAAACATACCTGCATTTCTCAGAAAGCGATATTTATAGTCCTTGACTATCCTCGTGTTTGGGTTATAGAAGCCATCTCCACAGTCGTAACAGCCTGGAGGGATCTTTCTAGGTGGGTCCATATTGGTGAGTTGAGAGATACCTTGAAAGGATATCAGGGAGTGGGATGAATTAGGAGACTGGGATTGATATATATATATATGTGTGTGTGTGTGTGTGTGTGTATATATTACTATTTATACACACTGCTCTATATAAAACTCCAGCCCTATAAATTAAGCTGCTAATGTCAGGGGAGAAGAGGACCCGGGCACCGTCTCCCAGGACTGGGGACACGGGAACTACCAGGAGGAAAAGAAGAGTCAGTGCACCATTAAGGTCATGACTCCTGTGTGTCATCTCTCTTAGAAGCTGAAGCCTGAGAAAAGGGGTAAGGTTGGAAGAAGGAACTTCCTGGTTTCCTCTTATCTGTGTTCTCTGTAATTCCCTGTCCTCTGGACTGAGGGGGATGCTCCAAGCACAGTACCATGCTCACGGCTCAGGGTCCTGCCCAGAGCTGTGCTTTGAGGTTGGTTAACCAAGATAAGCTGGGCCACTATGGGTTGAGGGTTACACTCCATGCTGAGCACTTCACAGCCATTCTCTCCCTGAAGCCTCCTGCCAAAACCCATCTCACAGATGCCCAGAGAGGGGAAGGGTAGCCTTAAGTCTCCCCACCTCCAACAAAGCCTGCCCCCGAGGCTTAGAGGGGGGGCCTTCGGAGAGGTGTGCAGGGTGATTTGGGAAGGAAGTGAGTACTTAAAGTGGGCCCCTGAAGGAGAAGGTGAGGCTGCGGGAAATTTGTGCACTGCCTCAACACAGAGGCCTGGTTTAGCAAAACCTGTGCTGTGTGAGTGCTGAGGGCCCAAGGCCAGGAGCTCTTGGCCTACAGGTTTCAGTTGGGGTGAAGAGCCTGTGACCAAGTCATCACTACCCCACGAGGAATCATTTACAAGGTTCTTCAGTGGCATCAGACTGGCAGCTCTCTGAAAGCACAGACTGTGCCCTCATAGCTCTCGTTCTCCCAGGATCCAGCCGGTAGCTGCCACAGGGCGCGTGCTCAGGAAACGTCTGTGAAGGTCATCGCTGTCCCTGCCCTAAGTGCACCCCATCACCTCCCATTGTGATGTCAGTACTATTATTCCTGTCTGATAATAACTCTTCATTGAACACCTACTATGCACCAGACAATGTGCTCGGACACTGGGGACACAGAGCCTTTGCCCTCCAAGAGCTCACAGCCAGCTCAGGAAGACAGACCCTTGTGACAGAGCTCGGGGAGGGGATCATGGCTGCTCGGTGATGGGGAGCCCTTACTTGGTCTGGGAATTCAAGGAAGAGCCCCAAGAAAGGGGCATTAAGCTCAGACCTGAAGGATGGGAAGGAGCTATCTGGGTGAAGTGGAGGGTTAGAGCATTCCAGGAAGGAGGGGGACTGGCAGGAAAGAGCACGGTCTCTTTGAGGAACAGAGAGCAAGCATGGTGAGGGAGAGAGAGAACATCCGAGAAGGGCAGGGAGCAAGGGGTGAGGCTGGGGACCTCACGGGAGCTGGAGAACACCGGTCGTTTTAAGAGCGTGGAGCCTCACTTTCAGGGTAATGAGGCACTAGAGGCTGTGTGGGGGTGGGGGGCTGGTGGCCATCAGACCCATGGTTTTCAGAGATGGAAGTGAGCACAGAGGGGAGAATGGCCCAGAGGGGGTCCAGTGTGGATCTCAAGAGTTCAGGTAAACGAGGCGAGAGGGTGAAGGTCTGGAATAGTGCCGAAGAGATAGGATGGCCACCTGATGCGAACAGCCGACTCACTGGAAAAGACCCTGATTCTGGGAAAGATTGAGGGCAGGAGGAGAAGGGGGCGACAGAGGATGAGATGGTTGGGTGGCATCACCAGCTCAACGGACATGAGTTTGAGCCAACTCTGGGAGTTGGTGCTGGACAGGGAAGCCTGATGTGCTGCAGGCCATGGGGTTGCAAAGAGTCAGACATGACTTAGCAACTGAACAATAACAAAGAAAGAGGATGAAGAAGCTCAGCTTGGCCCATGGAGATGCTCAGTAAATATCTGTTTAATAAACAAATGAATGGATATATTTTAGAGGGAGAATCCATAGGACCTGGTGATGGATTGCACACTTATGGAGGAAGGAGGAGTCAGGATTAGGCTTATGTGGGGGTGGGGGTGGGGTGGGAGTGATGGTCTCCAGGGCAGCAGTCCTGGGGGTCAGTAGGCTGGTGGGCAGGGTAATGAACTTAGTGAAGACAAGTTGAGCGACGACCCAATGGAGGTGTTGGGGACACGGGATGCAGAAATCTGAGGCTCACGGATTTTGATTTCAATTAAATGAAGGCAAAAGAAGAGGACAACAGAGGATGGGATGGCTGGATGGCATCACCAGCTCAGTGGACATGAGTCTGAGCAAACTCAGGGAGATAGTGAGGCACAGGGAGGCCTGACGTGCTATGGTCCATGGGGTCACGAAGCATCAGACACAACTGAGCGACTGAACAACAGATGAAGGCTTAGCTGTGAATCAGCTTGTAGGGAGAAGATACAGAACGGAAACAGAAGAGGGCCTAAGCCAGAGAGCTGTGGTAAACCCCAGGATTAATAACTGGGGCAGGGGGGAAGCTGGCAAGGAGATGGGACAGGAAGAAAGTGGGAGGGTGAGGTGTCAGGGAAGCCAAGAGAGAGGAGGCGGCTCACCTGACAAAGCCAGAGTCTGTGCTCAGGGCATCTGGACCCCAACACCAAGTGCTTTCTGGAGGTTTCTGTCCTTGGGGAGGTTGAGCTCCCCAGGCTCATCCAGCGATTGAGGGGAATGTGGGGACTCCAACCCCGACCTTCCAGCTCTCTGCTGTCAATGCCACCATACTATCTCTAAGTCAGGATTTTTTTTTTTTTTTAACAGTTTACAAGTCACTTCCCATATTTGGCTATATTGTCTAGACTAGTGAAGTAGCTCAGTTGTGTCCGACTCTTTGCGGCTCTGTGGACTGTAGCCTACCAGGGTCTTCCATCCATGGCATTCTCCAGGCAAGAGTACTGGAGTGGGCTGCCCTTTCCTTCTCCAGGGGATCTTCCCAACCCAGGGATCGAACCCAGGTCTCCCACATTGCAGGCAGATGCTTTAACCTCTGAGCCACCAGGGAAGCATATTGTCTGGGCTGTGCCTAAATCTTGCCTCTTGAGGTTCAGCTGACCTCACACGAGTCTCAGAAACACAGAGGAGCCCCTGAAGCTGCCACTCTCTGGACACAGACTCTAGGCCCTAGGGTCCCCCTCTGTGAAGGAACTTGATTTTTCCAGGGAGGCAATGTGATGTAGGGACCTCAGAGAGGAAGACATGGGCTCCCATGCGAGCTCTGCCACTCGAAACATGCTTGAGCTCCACGGCCTCAGCTTCTTCCTCTGTGACATGGGACTAGGAAGCTGACATGGCAGGGTCATCTGAAGATTCGGTGTGACAGAGATGACAGAAAGCCTCACCCAGCCCCCGATACACAGAGCACACGGTCCATCAGGGCTGCCCCACGTCAGTGTTGCAGCTGATCTGATGAATAACGGCAGCTGAGGTGTACCACGCACCTACTGTGCACGCAAGACACTGCTATAAACACTTTACACGTGTGATCGCATTTCTAAGACTTGTAAGGTAAATGAAGCTATTGTCCCATTTTGCATGGGGAGAAACTGAGGCTCAGAGAGGTGAGTGCACTGCCCTTGGTCCCTGGCTGGTACAGGGGATCTGAGATTTGAGGACTGGTCTTTCTGGCTCTGGAACTTGGTCGAATCCTGCGGTCCTGCTCCTCTCTCCTCTCCTTTGGGTGGGTTACTTCAAAGGGACCCAACCCCCTTCTTTAGATCCATCTTTCATCTCCCTTTCCATCTGAGTGTGAAGGGAAGTGAGGATGCCTGGGTACCTGCAGGCTTCAAGCCGTAGCAGATCTCGGTGTAAAACCTCCGATCGTAGCTGTCACAGTAATGCCAGTTCTCAGTGTTATACTGCAGGCCATCCGAGAAGGTGTATGTGCCCTGGAAGATGAGGTGCACACATGTGGGTCTGCGGAAGCCACAGCCCACTTGCCAAGAAGGATGGAAGTCAAGGGAAAGGATGGTGTTTTCCTTGAAGTGATCACTATCACAGCTGCAACAGCTGTGGTGACTGGGAGGCATGATTGTTAAGTCCTGAGTTGTGTGTCCGGCTCACTCTGTGACCTTGGGCAGATGACCTACCCTTGGTGTTTCCTCCTCCATTCAGTTGGAAAATCATGCTGTATGTTTAATAGAACTGATTCAATGAGATTCAGTGAGATAGTGCATGAAGAGCATTTAGCGTAGGACTGGCATATAACAAACACTCAATAACTGTTACTATTATTCTTTTATTGTTATCATGGCTAGAAAGGTCAGGGCCCTCAGTCATGGCTCTTTGTCCAAACATGTACATTCGTCTTTTGCTGCCTTAGTGCTAAAGGAAGCCTCAGGATGTACACATTGCATTGGCCTGGGCATCAGGAAACATGGGTGGAAATTCCAATACTATTAATTCACAGGGTGACCTTGGGTAAGTCACATCCCTTTCCTGGGGCTTAGATTCTCCAAGCTGAAAAGCAAGGAGTGTTTCTTAACCTTTTTTTAGGTTATGAGCCAGCCCCTGTACCCACCCATAATGAAACCCTTAAAAGTTATAGATTCTTTCTCTGGGGAAATTTGAGCTCCATATGCACAGAGGCTTTTGTATATAAATCAGGAGATTTCACTGACATCCCAAATTCCATCTCTGGCCCACAAATCCAAGGCTAAGAACACTTGATTTAGATGACTGATAAGTCATCTGATTATAATGGTGGAGTTAGCACTTACTGAGTGCCTACTGTGTGCCAGGTACTGAGTAGAGTACTCACACACACTGCCTCATTTATTTTCATAACCATCCTAATGAGATCCCTCGTACTCTTGTGGCCGGCAGACTTGCAGTCCCCCAGAGATGTCCACGTCTAATCATTGAGCCTACGAATGTTAACCTTACATGGCAAAAGAGACTCTGCAGGTGGGATTAAATTAAGGATCTTGAAGTGGGGAGATTATCCTGGATTATCTATACGGGTCCAGTGTAATCATAGGGGTTCTCTTAAAAGGGAAGCAAGGGGGCCAGAGGGATAGAAGACGAGACGATGACAAAAGCAGAGGGAAAGGAGATGTGAAGACGGAAGTGAAGATCAGAGGGAGGCATGGCCATGAGCCAGGGAATGCACGCAGCTTCCACGAGCTCGAAGAGTCAAGGAAGTGGATCCTCCCACATAGCCTCCAGAAGGAATGCAGCAGTGCTGGCCTGTTTTAGACTTCTGATGTCCAGAACTAAAAGAAAACAAGTTTCTGTCATTTGAAGGCACTGAATTGACAGTAATTTGTTAAAGCAGCAATATGATACTAATACAATTATTGTCCTCAGTGTACAGATAAGAAACAGGAGTCTCAGAAAGGGTAGGTCATGGGTCCAAGGTCACACAGTTGGTGGCATAAGAGGATTCAGACTCATTATGGCTTCTCCAGGGGTCTTCTGGATAAATAGGGAGAAGATTCCAGAGCCCTGGAGATCAAGAGGCAGGAGAAGAGGGCAGCAGAGGGGAGAGCAGGGTGCCTGTTGGGGGCTCTTCCCATCTGAGGCTTTCCCCTCCCCACCTGATTACCTTTACAACCAACCCTTTCTCCCAAACCGCATCAAATCGGCTCCCATTGGGGAAGTACAAGGTTCCTTGGCCATGAAACATGCCGTCCTTCATTTCCCCAACGTATTTTGTTTCAGTTGGGAGGATGTATTCAGCATCACCCTCCATCCTGTAAGGACAAAAAGAAGTCACTGAACCCTCATGGGAACTGGAGGGTCAGAGGCAGGGGTGCATGAGAGCCAGCACCTCAGGGTCCCCAGATGTAATTGTCCCTGCACTATTCTGTTCAGAAACAAAAATGTTCCCCTTAGAGCTCAAAGTAAGAGGGGCTGTGTGTTGAAGGGAATGCAAAAGTTGGTCTATTGTTCTCCCTCACTCTCAAGTAGGGGCTGTCCCGGAGTTCATGCTGCCCATGGAAGGCCCCCTCTGGAGGCCCAGAGAGGGGAACAATGTGCTCAAAGCCACACAGCAAGCACTGTGAAGCAGAGACAGGGACCAGGCTTTCTCGGAGCTGATTCCGGGTCTTCTCCATTCCCCACAACCAGCCCACCCCTGCCCACTGCACCCCAAGTAGGAAACTGGGAAAAGTATGCACCTGAGGAAACAAGAATTTAGTCTCACTTCATCATATCCTAGATGTACCATCTTGGAGACTTTCCTAAGCCTCTGTTTTCCTTCCTTCCTTTATTCCAACAAATACTTATAGAACACCTGCTATATGCCAGGCACCCTGCTGAGTCTACTCTATTGGATGCAAAACTATAGACACAGCAGTGTCCAAGGCAGATGCAGTCCTTGTTCTTGATGGGCTCACAGTCTAGTGACGGACACAGCTAAATAACTGCACAATGCTTGATCAGTGCTCTGCAGGGGAAGATAGGCCCCTATGGGAGCAAGGGGCAGGGTACTGCCTGGACCAGATGACCACTTGCTTCACAGGGGAAATGGCTGAGATTAATGCCCAAGATGAACCCAGATACTAATAACACTTTTCCTAGTAAAGGGCCTGATATATAGTGAGAGCTTAAGAAACATGTTTTCAGTCATTCATTCGTGCCTTCTCTGTTTTTCCCCACTGGCTGGAATTCATCTCTCCTAACTCTAAACTTACTTTTGGTTTTGTTTGTACTTCTGTTGGATGCCTAGCACTTTCTGCCTTGTATCATAATTGTACAGTTCATCTCTCCTTTGTAATCAAGCTACTTGAAAGGAAGACCTTGGTATTCTCAGCTCCTAGAAACATGTTCTTTCTTAAAGAGGTGCTGGGGAACATCTACTAAGTAAAGAATGAAGGAAACAGAAGAATTAGTGAACTTACTGAGTGGGTAACGAATTTGCTGCCATACACAGGCCCCAAACAGGAGAGCACTGTGGTTAAGCACAGCTTCTGAGACAGGCAGGCCTGGAGTCCAGGCCTGGCCCCACTTCTCTATGTCTTGTATGACTTCTACCTCTCTAAGCCTGAGTTTCTCATCTGTAAAATAGGGATAATGACATTTCTGCAAAATTACTGCATTAATGGCTATGAAACTATAGCAGAAGAGCTTAAAAACTAATTTGCTTTTATTTTGCTGCAAGACATAGAAGGAGAGAGAACTCGTCTTCCTCCCTCTACCTCTTTGCTTGAGATTATATCTGTTATTTCTAAACACAGTCTCCATCTAAACGCATCTCTGAAATTTGACATCTCCCCTATTTTTTTTTAATGTAACTTGGATGTTATTGTTCAGACCACCTACAGACAACTCCAGCCCACCCCAAACAGAACTTATCTTCTCCTCTCCCAAAGCGGATCATCCTCAGTGTTCTCAATCTCCAGGCTCAAAGCCTGGAGCTGGGCTCTGGGCTGGACTGAAAGCAGTCTCTGAGTGGGACCAGGAGCCAATCGGTTGCCAGGTCCTGGCAATGAAATCCCCAAACTTCTACATTTTTTCTCTACCGCAGCCCTACTGCTTCTGCCTTGGCCCAGGGTCCTGCTGCCTTTTACTGGGACAGCGGCAATGGGCTCTGATCTGCTCTCCCTACCTCCACTCTCCCTCACTCCCTCCCTCTTTCCTTCCTTCTTTTTCTCCTCCCCCTCCTTTCCTTCTCCACTTCCATTTTTCTTTTATCATTCAGGGCAAAAAGTCTTAGAATTCCCTAGCAGTCCAGTGGCTAGGACTCTGCGCTCTCACTGCTGAGGGCCAGGTTCAGTCTCTGGTTGGAGAACTAAGATCCCACAAGCCATGCATCATAGCCAAAAAAAAAAAAAAACAAAGAAAACAAAGGTAATCAGCGTTCATTTTAAATTCAAAGTAAATTTAAAAGAACAAAAAGAGCTCCTTTATAATAAAGATGTTAATCCTTAACAAGGGTATGATGACCATATCTCAAATATTATTCAGTCAGTCATTCATTCTCTTATTCATTCATGTGGCTAACATTTACTGAGTGCCTACCAGACATACGCACTATGAGGAGGAATAGAGAGATGAAATAAATGAGATTTCCTAATATCCAGCAATACCAAGGGTCTATCCATGGCTCCTCACACCCACAGAATTGTACAGAGTATTCAGATCTCTCTACACCAGAGCACAGACTCCACCTTGTCCAGCTTGGGTTCCCACTCTCCCCTAGGCACATCCTACACTCCAGCCAGACTGAACTGCTTGCTCTCTCCTTCATATATAAGCCCTCTGAGCTATTGCTCATGCTGTTTCCCTCTGCCTGAAAACATTCTTCACCTTGCATCTCCAACCACCTAGATCCTACTCAACCTTCAGGGCCCATCTCAAATATTATCTCCTCCATGAAGCCTTCTGGGATTGTTCCAACTAGATGCATCCTCTGCAGGGGCTCAGCAGCAAGACTCTATAATAGAAAGATCATGGGCTCTGGAGGCAGACCTAGTTTTCATCTCTGCTCTGTCAAATGCCAACTAGGTGACTTTGGGCATGTTATGTAACTACTTTGTGCCTCACTTCTTCCATCTGTATAGTGGGGGTATCTATCTCATAGGGTTGCTGTGAGGAGGGAAGATTCAAGCAAAGCCACTATCTGAAACTATCTTCTCTGTTTGTTGGCAATATGCTAACTAGACAATAAGCTGCATGAGAGCAAGGATCTTGACAGTTTTAATATTCTTATCCCTGTACCTAATACTGGCAGATAGCAGACACACATATATACATGGAATGGATGTATCTCAGCTCTGCTGTTAATTAGAATATATGTCCTTGAACAAGTTACTTCACTTCTCTGGGGATCTCATTTACCTTAACTGTAAAATGGGAATAAACATTCCGATCTAAAAGAGTTGTCCTGAAGTTTAAAAGGGAAAAAATTTGAGAAAGCGTCTGATACAAAGCCCTTTGAGGGGACAAAAAGACCGCCGTCTTTTTCCAGTCACGGATGTTCAAGGACGTAGTGAATCAAACGAAGCCCTTACCTGCCATCTACAAATTCCCCAATATATTGGCTCCCGGTGTACTCCATGGCGCCTGCCTCTAGCTTCCAGTCTTCGGGACACCTGAGTCTCAGCGCATCCTGCCTCACCATGACAACCAGGATGGATGGGCGGGGCCGAGAAGAAGCCCCACCCACACGGACCGGGAACTTCCCGGCTTTGCGCAGGCTCCTTGGCTTGTGGTTGGGCAAAGCAGTGCGCCTGCGTGCCGCCACCGCTGCGCATGCGCAGGCGCTAAGTAGCCTCGGCGGTCGGAAGGGGAGTTCAAGGAGACGGGGGAGACGCGGTAGCGGGCACCTCCTCGGGGTCGCGGCTACAGCCATCATGCCGGGGATAGTGGAGCTGCCCTCTCTGGAGGATCTGAAAGTGCAGGAGGTGAGACTCGTCCGGAGGAGAGCAAGCGGGGCACAGGGCTGCAGCTTCCCGGGCCTAGGCCCAGCCGGGCTTGCACTCAGCGGACCCTGGGCCCCGGACCCCCCATCCCAACCCTATGCCCTCAACATGTACACAGGTTGACCCTCGGACGTCCCCTCGTCAGCTCGGGGAAACCCATCCTTCAATAGCTCGAGAACTCTCCGCTTCCCGGCAGCAACCTGCTTCTCCTTTACGTGAATAATAGTGGTATTTCTTATTAAGCACCAACCAGGCGCCTTTTACTTCATGTCACTTAGTACTCAAACGTCTTTGCGAAGTGAGTGTACAGCCCCAGGTGTTCACAGTCGAGGGAGAGAGAGAGTCACTTTAAAGTAGCATTGTCGCTGCAGAGTGCATTGGTGTGGATGGAGCTCGAAAGCCGCAGAAAAATTAAATAGTATTGGAGAGCGAATTTACTAACAGCCTGGGAAAGTGTTTGGTAAAAGATCAGTTAAAGCATTCATTTACTCAAGAGCTGTCATTTGAATAATTGCCACATGCACATACACTGGAAAATGAGATAGACCCTGACCTCATAGAGTTTATAATCTAATAGGGAAACAGACAGTACAGTTACAGTATAGTGTAGTTAGAGCTATGAGAAGTGAAGACCGATAATACTAATTATAGCAAACACTAGACTCAGGCAGGATGCTAACAACAGACATGAATTCATAGACTCCTCCCAGCCAGCTGAGGATATAATTGATCTCTCCATGTTTGAGATACGGTCCTGAGAGAAGTGATTTGCCCATGGTCACACCCCACACCATAGAGCTACAATATGAACCCAGTTTTGAATTTTAAAGCCATACTTTAAAATGACCATTAGGGGCAAAAGCTCAGAAAATCGAGAAAGCTTAGCAGAATTTTGTGTTTTGCTGTTTGATGTGACTCTTGGTGGAAAGCAACAATGACTAAGCCTGGAGAGGTACCTGGGGCTGAGATAGGGCTGGGTAGCGACTTTCACAGGGCCAGACTGAGCAATTTGGACTTTGAATCCTGTAGGTGAGGTGATGGGGAGCTGTGAAAGATTTTAAGGCAAGGAAGTGTCAGAGCAGGACTGGGTAATCAGGCTACATTGGAGAAGAAAGAGGAAGATGAAAAATTGCATGCCAAAAATTATATCACAGGTCCAGTATTGAGTATTTTACTTAGATTACTTCATTTCATCGTATATGCCCGTGAAAGTGGCAACTATTATTTTCCCTGGATGAAAGGATTTTTAGCTGTGTTTGGAGACTTTTTAATAAAGTGACATTTACCAAAAGGTGGGGAGTGGGTACTGCCAGCACTCCGTTTGTTTCTTACCCCGCTGTGAAGCTGGGTTAAGACTTTGAGTTGCTGTTTTTTTCATTGGCACTCTAATTTGGTTCAACAGTCATCTGAGGTTCTGCTTCTTGGACGTATTCTATTTCTGGAATAAAATTGCCATTAGAGTTCACACAGTTGAATTGAGAAACAGATAATTGCATAAATAACTAAAGTACAGGACAAAATACGATTAAATGCTGTGGACGAGGGCAAATATGATTTAAGAAGAGTAGAGGACTTCTTGGTGGTCCAGTGGTTAGAACTCTGCACTTCAGCTACAAGGGTCATGGGTTCCATCCTTGGTTGGGGAACTGAGATCCCACCTGCTGGAAGGCAGGGCCAAAAATAAAAATAGAAAAGAGAGGATTTGAAGATGTATTTAAATTCTAGGCCTGGCCATTTGGTTACCTTGTTTAGTCAGTTTTCTTGTTTACAGACAGTTATTTTATTTGTGAAATGAAGTGCTTCCAGCTGTCGAATCCTCTGAGGCAATGAGGGGAACAGAAAGCACTTCTTGGGCATAATGTGAAACTTGGTTAAATGGCATTTGCAGGATGGTATTTCTAGGCAGAGATGGAGAGAAGAGCTTTCTAAATGAGACAGGATCTGAAAGGTAAGCTGGTGGGATCAAAAGACAGGTCTGGGAACAGTGAGTTCCAGGTGCTAGAGAACAGCCAGTACTTTTTTGAAGTCTGGTGTGTTGAGAAGGCAGAAGGATAGTTGGGATCCAGAAAGCTTTGAATACCTTGTAGGAAACTTAGGCTTTAGTCTGTTGTTAAGCATGAATCCTTCAAGGGTTTTGTCGCAGATTTAATAGCAGAGCAACATAAGAATTGTCTTTTAGGACAGCAGTTCTATGAAGAATGATTGAAAGAGAGGAATAAGAAGAGCAAGGGAACCAGTCTTAGTGGCTGTTGAAATAACTGAGGAAGATATTATTGACCCCAATATGATTGGTGACTGTGCTACAGAGAGGAAAGAACATGTTTATCTAGGATTGCTCAGACTTAGCAATGACTTAGATAGCAGAGGCAGGAAAGGTTGAGGAATCAATGTCAGATTTGCACCCTGACAGTAGGACTGAGGGAGCCAGAAGCAGTGGGTTTGAGAAGCAAGTTAAACCTATTTTGGACCCCATTGACCTTGGGGTTAATGACACATGCCTATGGAAGACTAGTCAGAAGCTTTGTGCAGGAAACTCTTTGGACACATTGACCATTTTGAATAAAAATAATGGCCAGTATTTATGATGTCTCCTGAGAAATCGATGCAGGTCAAGAAGCAACAGTTAGAACTGGACATGGAACAGCAGACTGGTTCCAGTTGGGAAAGGAGTATGTCAAGGCTGTATATTGTCATCCTGCTTACATGCAGAGTACATCATGCGAAATGCCAGGCTGGATGAAACATAAGATGGAATCAAAATCTCCAGGAGAAATATCCATAACCTCGGATATGCAGCTGACACCACCCTTATGGCAGAAAGCAAAGAAGGTGGCAAGAGCCTCATGATGAAAGTGAAAGAGGAGAGTGAAAAAGTTGGCTTAAAACACAACATTCAGAAAACTAAGATCATGGTATCCAGTCCCATCACTTCATGGCAAATAGATGGGGGAACAATGGAAACAGTGAGAGACTTTATTTCTGGGGGCTCCAAAATCACTGCAGATGGTAACTGCAGCCATGAAATTAAAAGATGTTTGCTCCTTGGAAGAAAAGCTATGACCAACCTAGATACCATATTAAAAAGCAGAGACATTACTTTGCCTTCAAAGGTCCATCTGGTCAAAGCTATGGTTTTTCCAGTAGTCATGTATAGATGTGAGAGTTGGACCATAAAGAAAGCTGAGTGCCGAAGAATTCATGCTTTTGAACTGTGGTGCTGGAGAAGACTCTTGTGAGCTCCTTGGACTATAAGGAGATCCAGCCAGTCAATCCTACAGGAAATTAGTCCCAAGAATTCATTGGAATGACTGATGCTGAAGCTGAAACTCCAATACTTTGTCCACCTGATGTGAAGAACTAACTCATTGGAAAAGACCCTGATGCTGGGCAAGATTGAAGGCAGGAGGAGAAGGGGACAACAGAGGATTAACAGTTGGCATCACCAGCTCGATGGACATGAGTTTGATCAAGCTCTGGGAGTTAGTGAAGGACAGGGAAGCCTGGCGTGCTGCAGTCCATGGGGTCGCAAAGAGTCAGACGCGGCTAAGCGGCTGAACTGAACTTACGATGCACTTCTACGTGCTAGGCACTTCATAATATTTTTATGTGTATTGACTCACTTAAGCCTCACAACAGTTTCATCAGCTGAGTACTGTCATCCTCCATTTTATGTAAATTAAGCAAAATACAAAGCCTGGTATAAATTTAAGTACTCCAAAAAAGAAAAAGGGGGGGGTTGCTGATTGGGTGTAAGGAAGAGAGAATAGGACTAGAAGATTGCTTGTAGATTGTGAGACTTTTCCTGCCCCCCTTTCCACACCTGCAGACTATAAACCTGGTGTGCAGTGAGGCTGTTATGGGGACAGATAAAGAAGGGCGTTGAAATTCTGTGTTCTTTAGAGACAAAGGGAACTGAATGGATCTGAGAGGGTATTCACGGTAAGCAGCTGTGCAGGGATGTGGTTTCTGCTGGAACTCAAATCAGTCTTAGTGAAGAAGCAGGTGAGGGCTGCTGGCAACATCCGTGGTGGCGATGCAGTGGCAAGCTGCGTGATGGGAGGTCACAGTCTCTCTTGCCAGCTCTGTGCTTGGCACTGACGTGCTGCGCCGTCTTGAGCGCATGCCTGCTCTTCCTCAGGAAATAAGTTCAGTGAGTTCTCAGCCTTGATTTCCCTGCAACAGGGCATCTGTTACGTGCTCAACAGCATAGGCATACCTAGATTGGGGTAAGACATTTGCAAGCAAGTAAGGCAAAGAAAGCTGTAGACTTTTGGTGGGATGATAGCTGTGGAAGCATCGGAGTAATTAAATCAGCCGTTTAAAGATGTTCTAAGGCATTCAACAAGGAAATCAATACAGCTAACTTAATTTTCAAAACTATATTAGGCTTTAAAAATAGATTGTTTTGATTTTTAGTCTCCCAGCTCTCTATAGATAATACAACAAGCAAGCATGTACCACTCAACTAACTGAAATAAACTATTACCAAAAACTGGAACGCAAAATTTTAACAGATGTGTAAACGAACTTATTAGAATTGTCATGGAAAATTTCACTTCCATCCTAAATTCATGTTTGCTTTGATAATTTTAACAGTTGTAATATTAGTGTAGTGGTAGTCGCTTGCTCAGTTGTGTCTAACTCTTGGACCTCATAGACTGTAGCCTGCCAGACTCCTCTGTTCATGGAATTCTCCAGGCAAGAATACTGGAGTGGGTCGCCATTCTCTTCTCCAGGGGATCTTCCCAACCCAGGGGTCAAACTCAGGTCTCCTGCATTGCAGGCGAAGTCCTTACCGTCTGAGCAACCAGGAAAGCCCATGTAATAGTCACAACCGTAACTTTATTCTCTTCCTATAGTGTTTAGATGAATTATCTTTTCACCTTTTCTTGCCTTTGGTCTTATTAAAAATAATAACAACTTAACCTAAGGCTATGTGAAATTTGTAAAAAAAATGAAATAAAAATTTTATTATAATACTATAAAATTATTCTCATGCAAAAATTCTTGATATTTACAAATCAGATCCAGTGGTATCTTAAGGCATAATGCATGAGGACAGACTAGATTTTACTCGAGTACATAGATCAGTTTTAGAAAATCTGTTAATGCTGTTCATGACATTTATAGATTAATGAAAAAGAAACCTGAAAATTTCAGTCTTTCCTGGTGGAGGAATCAGCAGTGAAGCAAAGCCAGTTATGATTAGAAAGAAACTTCCCTAATGAGGAACGTGTAGGCAAGTATATCCCAGACACCAACAGCCCTTATCATACCAAACTACCTTAAAGTTGGGAACAAAGCAGGGAAGCCTGCCATCATTGCTGCCTGCCATCATTGCTGTTTGTGTCATCCTGGAACTTCTGGTAAGAGCATTAAGAGAGGAAAGGAGAAGAAGGTAAAGAAGTAAGTATCAGAGAGGAGGGCTTCCCTGGGGGCTCAGATGGTAGGAAGAGTCTGCCTACAATGTGGGAGACCTGAGTTGAGTCCCTGGGACAGGAAGATCCCCTGGAGGAGGGCATGGCAACCCACTCCAGTATTCTTGCCTGGAGAATCCCCATGGACAGAGGAGCCTGGTGGGCTACAGTCCCTGGGGTCGCAAAGAGTTGGACACGGCTGAGTGACTAAGCACACCAGAGTGGAAGGGAGGCAGTTTTTACTTGTACATGAAAGGTTTTCTGTTAATCACTCTGGAGTTTCCTATCAGAACTGACGAGACTTAGTGAAGTATGGCTGTAGAGAAGACGCAGTGTACAGACTAGCAGTAACTAACTTGAAAATGTAAGGGAAATATAGCCTATCTAGAGAGTATCCAAAATATGAGAACATTAAGAAATAAATCAGAAACATGCAAGATTCCTGTATGGGGAACTAATTTTAACCGAGGGAAGTGAGAATGAGCTAACTGGAGAGACATACTGATAATGTTCTGGATGAGAAGGCATCGCCCAGATAGTCTTAACCTCTCCTGTAACTGTTACATCCCTTGCTGCCTGTCTGGGGTGAGTGCTGTGCACCAGATACAAAAGCCAGCAGTACCCTCAGAGCGCCCTCTACACGACCAGCCCCTTGGCTGCACCAGCCTCATCTCCCCACTCCTGGTCTATACTTCCTCCTTCAGCCACACAAACCCAGTCTCTCCATCCCATCCTCTCCAGGCCTCTGTGTCAGGGGTTTCCTTCCCACGGCTAGAAAAAACCTGCCCCCTTCCTCCAATTTCTCTTTCTGCTCTCGTTCCCCAGCTGCCATCACAAGCCAAGTATTTAATGCCTCGTTTTACCCCGTCTTGTTCTCATTCGTGACAGCTCCTTGTGCTCAGCACTGTTTTGGGTGATTGGTGGACCATGGTAAATATCACCTTAATTAGAATTTAGGGAGAATGGACATCTTTACAGTAGTGGACTTGTGTTGAAAACAAAACCCCTGCCCTCTTGGAGCTTACGTTCCAGTGGTCACAGATCGAGTGACCATAGGTGCTAGCTTATCTAAGATGATCAGGGAGAGACTCTGGGGAGATAACGTGAGCAGAGACCCAGTATTGTAAAAGTGCCCTTTCCATTCTAATTTGATATATAACTAGACTTAGCACTATTGCAATGCAAACTATCAGTGGAGGGGTGTTCGTCTGTAAGAACAGCTGGACCAGTTTTGAAAAGAGGGCTGGTGAGGAGGATGGTCTTCCCAGACAACAAACAGTAATTAAAACTGCTGTGGTACTGGTACCGGAAAAGAGGCCAGCAGGACCCCTGTTGCAGCAGCTGCTAGACAGGCTCTGGGCTGTATGGTGAGCTGGCTGGGCTACTCTTGTGCTTCTCGAGAAACTGCTGGGCTATGAGTGAGTGAGACTGGCGTAGTTGTAGGGATGGTTGCCTTGAATACACTCTGAACTGCACAAAGTTCACAAATGCAGTACTTTATTCTTAATAACTTGCTGGACTATAGGCTCTTACTGGTCCCTTCTGGTCTCTAATCTTCTGTGATTCTGTCGTCTTCTGGAAATTTTACATGTCTTTCCACTGTTATTCCTGGAAAGGAGACTCATCCACGCTCCTCAGGGTTGGTTCCTCCCCTTACATCCCCAAAGCCTCCATCTCCCTTCAGAGTTCCACTTTCTGTCTCACAAAGATCTAAGGATTCTCTTGGGGCTGCCGTTCCCTTATGTCTAAAGTGGGAGTTGGTGATATCAGCCTGATGAGATTATTACAAAGGTGTGAAAGTCACACACATGAAAGAGCTCTGTGGTCTTGGAAGCACCGTGGATCCTAAGGGATTCTTACGGGAGTCCCTGTCTTTAGTTTTCTGGGCCAAGTCAGAACAAGACTACCTTCCTGTTCCCTCTGTCTTGATGATGTCAAGGAGAGGCTGAGGACCTGGTGTTCTGGTCACGAATCTGTGGTCCTTCTTCCCTGTCCCTCTCCCCAGGTGAAAGTCAGTTCGTCTGTGCTGAAAGCTGCGGCCCATCACTATGGAGCTCAGTGCGACAAGCCCAACAAGGAGTTCATGCTATGCCGGTGGGAAGAGAAGGACCCCCGGCGGTGTTTAGAGGAAGGCAAGCTTGTCAACCAGTGTGCCCTGGAGTTCTTCAGGTAGGATCTTTTCACCTAAGTGCTAGTGGGCTGAATCCTCAAGGTGTGTGTTATCTTCTTGATGAATGTCCAGCTAAGTTAAGTGGAAGGATAATGTTACTGACTAATTCTGCTAGGAAATAGAAGACTGCAATCAGATAGACCAATGTAAAGCTCACAATAAATGATACTTATTTTTGTTATGTGGTTTTATTATTTGGCTTCCCTTGTGGCTCAGTTTGTTGTTCTTCTTTTTTAATTTTTTTGAAGTTGAGTTGATTTACACTGTTAGTGTGGCATTATACAATGTTACTGATTCCTGCTGTACAATGTGGTGATTCAGTTATATGTGTTCTTTTTTTAAATAGTCTTTTCCATTATATTTTATCACAGAATACTGACTGTAGTTCCCTGTGCTGTACAGTAGTACCTTGCTTTTTGTCCATCCCATATATAGTAATTTGCATTTCTGTATCTGTGAGTCTGTTTCATAGATATGTGTGTTTGTGCTGTATTTTAGGTCCTGCAGATAAGTGATATCATACTGTATTTGTCTCTGTCTGTCTGACATCACTTAGTTTAATCTCTAGGTCTGTCTGTGTTATTGCAAATCGCATTATTTCGTTCTCTTTTATGGCTGAGTTGGATTCCATTGTACAGGGTTCCCAGGTAGCACTAGCGGTAAAGAACCCGCCTGCCAATGCAGGAGATGTAAGGGATGCAGGTTGGATCCCTGGGTCAGGAAGATCCCCTGGAGGAGGGCATGGCAACCCACTCCAGTAGTCTTGCTTGGAGAATCCCATGGACAGAGGAGCCTGATGGGCTGCAGTTCACGGTGTCGCAAAGAGTCGGACACGACTGGCGCCACTTAGCGTGCAGGAGTCCATTGCGTACACCCCCTCACACCTTCTTTATCTGTTCAGTTATTGATGGGCATGTAGGTTGTTTTCCATGTCTTGTCTATTGTGAATACTGGCATGTTCTTTAATCTCTGTGAATCACAATTTCCAAAATAGAGTAATACCTGTCATAAGATTGTTGTGAGAAATTTGAAAAGGCTCATAAAAGCAACTTAGAACAGTGCTTGCTAGCTGTCAGCCATTCACTAGTTTGTTATCATTACTGCAGGACACACAGTTATGATGGAAAGGAAGGTGTGTTTAAAGTCAAATGTTTAGATAGGCCACTATACTTAGTACTGTAAGTAGAAAAAGTCCAAATTGTAATTGTAGAAAAAGGTTTTAATAACCATATTAGTCAAAACTCAAGGGGACAGAAACTGAATTCACAGGGAATTGACTCATGTAAGTGTAAATTCCAGAAATAGGATTGGCATCAGGCAGGGCTGGATCCAAGGGCTTAAATAATTTCATAACTACTTGGTGTCTTTTTGCTTCACCTCTTCTCCCCTCAGTTTCTTAGTTCTGCTTTTCTCTATCAAATTCATTTTCAAAGAGACTTGCCTTGCTGTACCAGAAGTGGCCTCCAGCCACTCCAAGCTTCTGGCTCCTTACTTAGCAGACCCAGATGGAGTGCCCCCCAGTAGCATGAGCTGAGGTTCCTAGAACTGAGTCTCATTGTCCTGGCTGGTCGACTTCATGTATGTGTCTCTGAATCAGTTAGGTTTTGAGAGATAAAATACTGTGACTAGTCAGGCCTTGCCATAAGTGGGGAGTAGACTTAGACTCATCTGAATCACATTGCCAAGCCATAGGGAGTGGTTGTTCCCCAGGGGAGAATTTGAAGGACGTTCTAGAAGAATGGGGAATAACTGCTGACTAGACAAATGAACAGATATCCTCTACAGTGACGTAAGAGCTGTTCACACAATAGCTGTTTTCCTTCTTTCTTGCTTTTGCTGTCTTTGTCCACATGCAGAGATATTTTTGTACTTAAAAGTCATAGTGTGTGTATTCATTCAAAATATTCATTTTTCTCTTGAAACTATTGGAAACATTCTTTCAAGTTGCTCCCTCTTTGTGATAATCATTTTTAATGGCTGTCTAATATTCCACTGGTAGATAAACCAGTCATAATGTATCTCATGATTCTTGTTACTAAACATCATTGTTGATTTCTGTTTTTGATTGTTTTGGATAAATCTGCAGTGGTTACATTTGTGTAGAGATCATTTTCATTTTTTGATTAATTCATTAGCATACATTTCCCAGCAATGAGATTGTTCTTTAAAAGGCTTTGTACGTGATTTATGTCTCTTGAATTACAGTTGCCCTGTCTTTTGAAGTTGGGTCAGTCTGTGCTGTACTCAGCACTGTATCCTGATATGAGTCACCAGCATTGCATTTGATTTAAATATTTGATAGGTACAAAATGGTATTTTAGTCCTGCTTGAATTTGTATTCATTTGATTGCTAATAAGGTAGAATGTGTATTCATTTGAAAGCTTTTTATTTTCTAAGAACTTTGGCAAAGCATTTTTCCTTTGACTCAAAGAAAGTGTGTAAAAGTGAGAAATGTTTGGATTTCACAGGCTTCCAGGATGCTGAAGTTGCCTGCTGTAAGAACTAGTAGATAATTGTCTGTTCATGTAGGTGCCAGGGTAGCAGAGTCCAGATCACAGCCCTCAGTACCAGAGTAATGGTTTGCGCCCTTCTTCTGCCACAGCATATTGGAGGAGTCCAAAGTTCCAACTGGTCATGCTAGCTCACTACCAAGCGTGATTCTCAAGTCAAGGTTTTGTTCAGTCGCTCAGTTGTGTCTGACTCTTTGCAACCCCATGGACTGCATGCAGCATCCCAGGCTTCCCTGTCCATCATCTCCCGGAGCTTGTGCAAACTCATGTCCGTTATTCAGTGATGCCATCCAACCATCTCATCCCCTGTTATCCCCTTCTCCTCCTGCCTTCAGTCTTTCCTAGCATCAGGGTCTTTTCCACTGAGTTGGCTCTTCGCATCCAGTGGCCAGAGTATTGGAGCCTCAGCTTCAGCATCAGTCCTTCCAATGAATATTCAGGATTGATTTCCTTTAGGATTGACTGGTTTGATCTTGCTGTCCAAGGGACTCTGAAGAGTCTTCTCCAGCACCACAGTTTGAAGGCATCAGTTCTTTAGCACTCAGCCTTTTTTATTGTCCAGCTCTCACATCCATACATGACTACTGGAAAAACCATACCTTTGACTCTGCGGACCTTTGTAGGCAAAGAAATGTCTCTTTTTTAATATGCTGTCTAGGTTTGTCATTACTTTTCTTCCAAGGAGCAAGCAGCTCCTTTAATTTCCTGGCCGCAGTCACTGTCCACAGTGATTTTGGAGCTCAAGTAAATAGTCTGTCACTGTTTCCATCGTTTCCCCATCTATTTGCCATGAAGTGATGGGATCAGATACCGTGATCTTCGTTTTTTGAATGTTGAATTTTAAGCCAGCTTTTTCATTCTCCTCTGTCGCCTTCAAGAGGCTCTTTAGTACCTAGTTCCTTTAGTCAAGGTTAGCGGGGTGTGATTTTGTGTGCTGTAGAAATCTAGGTTAGTGAGACTAGAGATAACCCCGAAAAGCTCCCTAGGCTTCGACATTCCTTCTTCCTTCCTG
This sequence comes from Budorcas taxicolor, assembly GCF_023091745.1. Taxonomy (NCBI): domain Eukaryota; kingdom Metazoa; phylum Chordata; class Mammalia; order Artiodactyla; family Bovidae; genus Budorcas; species Budorcas taxicolor. The sequence goes on along the minus strand of NC_068920.1, from coordinate 152,359,885 downwards.
TTATACCTCCTGTCACCCCTCCAGAGGTTATTCTCAAAATACCTGGAAGGGTGTGAGAAACTGATACCCATTGGTTGCCTTAGAGGAGCGGGACTGAGCAGGAATGAAAAGCCAGTTTTTCTTTTGTGTTTTCTTCAGCCACCTCTGAAGTTCTTATGTTAAATATGATTCACTGTGTTCACTGTAGCTAGGTTCTTGGAAAATGACAAGTAAGTTCTTCATTATTATTCCAACAGAGGAAGGAGGCACTCTACGCTTCTTCCACTGCCTCAGATAGCCTTTTACATAAAATAACAGTATTTTATTCTTGCCTGAATTTGCATTTATTTGATGACTAGCAACACTGAATGGTAAGAGAAGGGGAATTTTGCAAAATAATTAAGGCTTATCCCTTTCATACACAAGTTACTTTTTCTCCAACCACTTTTGGTGACCACAAAGTGAATTATATTCTATGTTGCTTCTTAAGAGAGCAAATATAGCTTAACTTTCTTATTAATGACAAGGATTAATCTCTGTTTTTGTTCAGTGCACAAATAAAATGAAGTCCTTGAGCTCTGGAGGTGTGGAGAGGGGTCTGCCTCTACGCTCATTGACCCCCAAGATCAGAAGTTCCTTGTCAATTTGTGAATTCGCTTTTTATAATCCTGTCTCCTCCTTTGTCGTTGTCGCCTCTGATTTCTGTCAGCCCCACATCTCTGAGTATGCCTCCCTCTCTTCTAAAATTTCAAAGCTGGTAAACTTTAGAATTGGATATAAGGGGAATAAATAGGTCCCTAGTGAGGAGTTATCTGAGGAAAATATATACACCGTAGACCCACTCCAATATTCTTGCCTAGAGAATCCCAGGGATGGGGGAGCCTGGTGGGCTGCCGTCTTTGGGGTCGCACAGAGTCGGACATGACTGAAGCGACTTAGCAGCAGCAGCAGCAGACCTTTTTTGTTTCAAAAATGTGTATTTATTAATGTATTTAGGTGTGTTGGGTCTTAGCTGCAGCACGTTGGATCTAGTTCTGAATCCGGGCCCTCTGCATTGGGAGCATGGAGTCTTAGCCACTAGACTACCAGGGAAGTCCCAGGTGACAGTCTTTTGGCATTTCTTTTCATTTGTTTTTGCTGTATAAAGAAATTAGGTCGTATGCCTCAGATCTTTTTTTACGTATTGGTCCTCAACCTGAGGATCTCCAGGTTGCCTTGCAAGTGAGGTGAGAGTACTCTCATACCTTTCAGAAAGCAAGGCTGTGTGTTTGAGGTCTGTATCAGATTTTCCCCCGCTTTTTTGTTTTTCCTGGTTCTTCAAAGAGCTGCCCCTACCCAAGGGCTTCCCAGCTGGTGCAGTGGAAATGGTAATGCCTGTCAGTGCAGGAGACCCAGGAGATGCTGGTTCGATCCCTGGGTCAGGAGTAGGAAATGGCAACCCTCTCCAGTATTCTTGCCTGGAAAATTCCAATGGACAGAGGAGCCTGGCAGGCTACAGTCGATAAGTCGCAAAGAATCAGGCATGACTGAGAGCATGCGTGCACACACACACGCGCGCGCACACTCCTAACCAAGCCCTCTTTTCCAGGCAGATAAAGCGGCACTGCGCGGAGCCTTTTACGGAATACTGGACCTGCATCGATTACTCCGGCCTGCAGCTATTTCGTCGCTGTCGCAAACAGCAGGCACAGTTTGACAAGTGTGTGCTAGACAAACTGGGCTGGGTGCGGCCGGACCTGGGGGAGCTGTCAAAGGTAACATGATTTCCTGCTGGTCTTTTTCTCTCCCTGAGAGTGGGGAAAGGCAGGAGGAGGTCCAGAAAGGGTCTTTTGTGAGTTCAGGTCTGATGTGACAGGTCCAGACTGACCAGACAGCTCAGCTAGGGAGTGACCATCCGCAGCCCAGAGTTTACTTAATAGAGACTCTCCTTTACATAGACCTTCCAGCATGAGCGGGTTTCTTGTTGCTTAATTATTAATAGCTAACTGAAGAACAGAAGGGAGTAAGTGAGGATAAAATGTTTAAGGGGGCTCGGTCAGTTGAAAACATTGAGGTTATTATGGGGAAATGGGTTTGAGGCTATGCCTGAGTTTTCAGGAGCATACCTGAGATTTTTTTTTTTAAGTAACACCTGTAGTTTTAAAAGCGTGTTTTCCTACTTTCTCCTTTATTTCCTGTCTCAGCTGTGACACCACCATCTATTGAAGCCTCAGAGATGGAAGAAACCTGAACATCTGTCTTCTTCACTTAGCCCTCTGTCTTCCTTTATCCAGTCCTCAATTCCTCTAGATCAGCATCTCCTGGAATATTATTTTAAATCCTCGCACTGTCCTCACTTCTTGGACAGGTGTTCTTAACTGGGCTACATGAGCTTCTGGGAGGGCAGGGTGGATGACTATAGGTATGATCTATGTGGAAAATAAATATGACTATCCATTTAAAAAAAAAAAGACTTTTCAAGGGGGCTTCCTATTTGCTCATAAAACTGAGCATCCCCTCTGTATCCTGAGACGCGTGGCCCTTTGTGATCTGGACTGTTCCTGCTTCTTAAGCATCGTCTCCTCCATTCCTTCTGGGAAGCATAGGTAGCAAGGCATGGCGGGAAAGACTGGTTTGAAAGGAGACTGAACGTAGGTTTGAATCTTAGATTCATGACTGAATTGCTCTGGGATCTTGAGCAAATTGCTAGCCCTCTCCTCTCCTGCCACAGTTATAAGATGGGACCAGTATTAGTCCCTGTTTTTCTGTGGGGATTAAGCTAAGGAGGTTATGTAAAGCCCCAGTATACTGTTGACCCATAGGCCCATAATTATTAACGTTCCCTGTGAGCTTCCCTGGTGGCTCAGACGGTAAAGCGTCTGACTACAATGCGAGAGACCCGGGTTCGATCCCAGGGTTGGGAAGATCCCCTAGAGAAGGAAATGGCAACCCACTCCAGTACTCTTGCCTGGGAAATCCCTTGGACGGAGGAACCTTGTAGGCTACAGTCCATGGGGTCGCAAAGAGTCGGACACGACTGAGCGACTTCACTTTCACTTTCCCTTTGTGTGTGGCATCTGTGGATGATAGTTGGGTCTTAAGCTTGTTGCCAGAAGTAGAGGAATGATTTATCAGTTTTATTTTTTTGGTATCTGGCAAATCTTTCCTTCAGATACCTTCTTTTGCTGCAGTGAACAACTTATTTATTTTTATTTTTGAAAAATGTTTATTGAAATACAGTTGGTTTACAGTGCTGTGTTTCAGGTATACAGTAAAGTGATTCAGTTATACGTGTATATTAATATATATATATATTTTTAAAACACATTCTCATCATTATGCTCTTACTGTATACTGAGTATAATTCCCTGTGCTATACAATAGGTCCTTGTTGGTTATCTGTTTTATATATAGCAGTGTATATATTCTGATCCAAAGTGAGCAAATTATTTTTATTTATTTTTTTAAGAAATAATTATTTTTATTTATTATTTATTTATTTTGGTTACGCCTGGTCTTAGGAATTGGCACACGGGATCTTCCATCTTCTTTGCATTACACAAGATCTTTCGGTTACAGCACGCAGGATCTAGTTCCCTGACCAGGGATTGGACCTGGGCCCCCTGCATTGAGAGCTCAGAGTCTTATATGCTGAACCACCAGGGAAGTCTCCCAAGTTATTTTGAATAGTTGATAATTCTAAGTTGGAAAGTGGTAGAACTTTTATATCTAATAAAGAAAACTGCCTTTTCGCATTTCTGTCTCATGAAAGGAGAATTTACAGATCATGCTGTTAAAGTATATTTATTCCTGAATCTTTGTATTAACCTTTTTCAAAAAACCTTGCAAAGAAAAAGTATTGTTACCTGAACTCTTTCCGAAAGTGTATTTCATTAAGAAGATTACCAGCTTTGGTTATACTTCAGTTCAGTCTCTAAGAAGGGTCGTAACTGGCTTCAGCATCGCTCACTCATGCATCCTGGTCCCTGCCCTCCCACATGCACCTGGTGAATTCCTCATCCAGTCTCAGCTCAGGTGTCGGGTCTGTCTTTGAAGTTTCTGGCTTTCCTAGGTAGGATTGTGCTCTCTCACCCGTAATTCCTTTGCCCTGATAATGTTAATTTTGAAAATAACTAATGAAGCATCTGCTCCATACATCAGGCACTTCAGGTGTGTTATTCTAATAACCCTGGGAGCTACTCTTGGCCCCGTTTACAGATGGGAAACTGAAAGTTCAGTCAGAATCCCAAGGTCATTTGCCTAGTAATTAGTTTGACCGAATGCTTCTACTCCTTCTGTTTTGAGTCTGGTGCAGAAGAGGAAGTTGTTTCATTGTCCTTTCCACAGTAATTTGTCCTTTAAAGGGGCCCTTTTATTTTCTCTAGATTTATTTCACAGACATCTTGAATTCCTTAAAGGAGCTTCAAATGCCAGCTGGAGGCATTTGGAATACTCTGTCAAGCAACAAGGAACCATTAGTGATCTCTAATTATAGCGGAGAGATGAGAAAACTGTTTTAAAAGCAAATGAAAAACTATTCTGGACTTGTAGTCAGAAGACTGGAGTAGCTCTGACATTTACAGTGTCCTGATCTTAGACAAGCCAGCATCTCTGCTCCTCTTCTGCGGACTGGAGATAATTATACCTCGGAGGGTGATTATAATAAGAATTGTGAGACTGTGTCCATGAAAGCTCTGTTCACAATAAATGGTGTTTGAATTTGTACATCTGGGAAGATTGATCTGGTCGTATCACATGGGACAGCTTGGGAGACCACTAGATAACAAGACCATTAATAACCGTGGCCTTCCATCTTTCTGCTTCTCTGGGCCCATTTCCTCATCTTTACAGTGAGAACAGTTTCTGCTGGGTTTCTGATGGAGACTTCTGTGGGCTAATGTGGGTGTAAAATTCCATCCTCCTCTCCCCTCGGACGCCAGATCTGTGCTCTACCCTCACCTGGCCCATTGGCTCAGCACCCCCAGGCTAGCTTTTCCACACTCTGTCCTGGCCTACAGACATGATTAAGTTCTTCCTTGCTCCAGTAATATCTGTTGCCACTGGATTAAAATTCAGACATCTTTGCATATTGTTCACCGCCCTTCATCATCTGGCCCCTGCCTCCCAGCGTCTCTTGACATGTAAAAAGCACAGACTCTGGAGCAGGCAGAGCTGGCTTCAAGTCCTGGTGCTTCCACTGTTGGCCTGGTTGGCCCCAGTGAAGCTGCAGGTCGACTCTGAGGAGTGTCAGCGTGAACCAGAATAATGTCGTCAACAACAGTACCAGGCGCACAGCCTGTCCTTCGGCTATTCTAAGGCCGTGCCTCCCTCCCTCTTCCCTCTCTGTGTACTCTTGGTTTACTTGGAAGGTCTTTTCCTCTCTGCCTTCCTGATTGGTTTCTACTCATCCTTCAAGATGGTGCTAAATACTCCCCCTTCAGAAATAGTTGGGGGCCCTGGAGGACAGCGGGTGGGTGGAGGTCCTGCTCCTCCCGCGCCCCCCCCCGCCCCCCCGCCCCTGTGACTTGCCTGGGAAGCCCTCGGGGATGGCCTCCTGTCTGGCTCCTGCAGCGAGGACTATGTGAATCTTGTTCCCTTCTGTATCCTAACTTCTTCCATATGGAGTGGCACAAAGTAGGCATTCTTCAGTGTGTATTCAGGGTGAAGTGTGATGTGCTAGGGCTTCAAAGATGAGGAGTGGCTGGGGCCGCCAGGGCAGAGAGGAGACCAGTAGGTGTGTTTGTGGTCACAGCTCCTGCACCTGACTCTCAGCTTCCCTTTTCCTCTTCCTCCCTCTGCAGGTCACCAAAGTGAAAACAGACCGGCCTTTACCAGAGAATCCCTATCACTCAAGAGCAAGGCCAGAGCCCAACCCTGAGGTGGAAGGCGATCTGAAGCCCGCCAGGCATGGCAGCCGCCTCTTTTTCTGGACCATGTGAAGATGGGTCCGTGACCCTACACCCAGGCACGCACCCAGGCAGTGGGCAGTGAACTTTCCCGCTGTTTGCATCAACCGATAGAGGGCTTTTTCCGGGATCACAAACATTAACCAAACGTTAATTTATGTGACTTGGCAGTTATTCTATACCATTTCCTGCCCATTAAAAATTTTAAAGGAAACAGTTGTATTTTATTATGTTTTCTATAACCTTCTGGCCTTTAAAGATGACTTCCCCTTGCTTTTTCTCCTTGTGGTCCTGCCTGTTCCCTCACTGTCTCTCTCTAAGTAGGCATCTGCCAGCGCAGTAGGGGAGCCTCGTGGGATCACGGACAAATGAACGTGTAAAGGAGAGGCTTTGTTACCTGCGACAGCGCCTCAGCACCCGTCTGTGTTCACACATTTTGAAGTCTCCATTTTTCTTCCCATCTAACGTCTCAGACAAATAAGAGTTCCCTGAAGGTCATACAAGGAAAGCGTCCAAGATAGAAGAAGCACAGAAACATTTGCGCTTGTGACTCAGGCCATGGGCGGGGTGCCTGGCTGGGTCTTCTGCAGTCTCGCTCAAAGTTCCTTAAAGAACCAAACTTCCACCACTTCCCCTCGATATCCCATCCTCAAGCGTTATAACCCAGATGTTTTTCCTGATAGACAAGGGAGTTGGAGGCTGAACTCCCAGCTCCAAAGCCAGGAAGTCGGGAGGTCTGAGTGTCAGTTCCAGCCTTGGGTGTGTTTCTTAACCTCTTACGAGAGGTTGAATTTGAGGACAAACTAAAGGGAACATGCTTATCTACCTCCTGGGCAGGTTAGAGCCACAAGTATTTTAAAAGCTCTTTGGTTCAAAGCCGTATTAATGTCTTTATTTTCCCTGTCGTTCAATTCCTTTTTCACGACTAGGCTGTTTCCTCTCCATCTGACCGGGGGTCGACCACTTTACATCTTCTGTTCATGGCCTTAAATTGCACGTGTCTGTGTGTAAGTCTCAGCTCCCCAGGCCTTGCTTTCCCATTTGCAGAGCTCTGGGAAGCAGAACACCAAGCACTGCATGATCTGCCTTGCCCCTGCCCCCACCCCACCCTGACCCCACAGTTGGGAGCATTTTATGTAAACCTCACTCTCACCCATTCTGCGAAAGCTCCTTGCCAGCCACTTTTGCCCCATTCTCCAATATAAGAAGAAAAACAATAGGTTCTTATGTTTTTACAACAGCAAAGGCAACACCCATTAACCTCTTGGAGGCCAAGTTGTTGGAAGTCAGCCTTGGTGGGGAAAGCACCACCATCATGATCACAGATGCGTTTATGTGATAACTGCAAACCATGTGTTGCTTTCTGCAAAGGAAGCTGGGACTTGTGTAAATAATAACAAATACTCTGAGCACTGTGCATCGTGGCCACATGTGTCAACTCCTTCAATGCCCAGAGCCCTTTGAAAGAGTTTCTCATGTGTCATGCCATTCCATAGATGGAGGAGCTCAAGCTTAGGGAAACTTAAGTCCTCATATGTGAAACAGAATTGGAATACATTATGAAGATTGGTTCCAATGGCCACACCCTTGTCCTTCAAAGTCATCAGTGGCTGTCCACCTTGGTTGCACACTGGAATCCCCTGGAGGCCTTTAAATTCTGATGTCAGGAGCCTGCCTGGGAGAGATGCTGATTTAGTTGGTCTGCAGTATGTCCAGGCCATGGTGATTTTGGAAAGCTCTCCAGTTCTTAAGGTGAAACCAAAGTCTAGGGCCACTGATTGGTTCAAGAGATTTGGTAGTTAAATGGCTAAGCTGAGATTTAAAGCCAGAGATACATCTGATTCCAAATCCCATACTCTTTTTTATTTGTCTGCTCTGGGCTTTATAGTGGAGGCTCAGTAGTTGCCTTGTGGGCTTAGTTGACCTGCAGCATGTAGGAACTTAGTCTTCCAACCAGGGACCACGTTCTCTGCATTGGGAGGTGGAATTTTAACCACTGAACCACCAGGGAAATCCCCTGTATTAATCTGTATGACTGCATGTACATCACCTGAGGTCTTATTAAATGAAGATTCTAATTCCATAGGCCTGGAGTGGCACCTAAGATTTCTAGTAAGTTTCTTGATGCTAAGGCTGCTGGTCCATGGACCACACTTTGGGTAACGAGAGAATAAACCATGCTGTGGATAGCATCTATGATTAATCTATCTAGCCACAAGGTCTAACACCAGGCCCTCCCTGAAAGTTAATCACCTCTTTATAGAGTCCAGAGCAACAAGTTTTGAACTGTTAATGGCTTCAAATTCAATTCAAGGATGTTTTAACTTTTGCCCAAGTTGGACAGAAGCTCACCACCCCCCTACCTTGCTTTGAATTCCTTGAACAAAGAAACTCACTTCTGGCTTTCCTGTATTCTTGATGGAATTACACCACATCACAAGCCTTCTAGGGCCGAAGAGTCATAATTAAGTAAAGACAGGATTCCTAAAATCCCATGCCACAGATGAATTCACAATTTCAGTAGGTAAAAGGTCACGGAACAATTTGAAAGCAGTTGCTGCGAAGAATCTCCGAACGGGGCTTCAAATAATAGTCAGAAGATCTTCCTGCTGGCTTGGCTTAAGTATAATGAGATGGACTCCTTACACTCCCAAAGGAAATCTATCTGCCCCCTTTGCTCCGCCAGGCCTGTTCCTGTCTTCCCTATCGGAGGGAATGGTGTCTCCATCCTTCCAGTGTCAAAACATGGGCCACTCCTGTGGCTCCTTCCGCTCACTGCTCTCCGTGTTCCAATCCCACACCAAGTCCTTCTATAACCTCTCACGTCTGTTCCTTCCTCTTTTATCTCCCTGTCACTGTTCCTAGCCTGTTTTTGTTCCCTGGGCTTGGATTATTAATACTGCTGCCAAATTGGTCTCCTGCCACCCTCTCACCCTCCAGACCATGCTCCAACTTGTGCCGTGCCCCTACCATTTGAAAAGCTTCAATACTGGGACTTCCCTGGTGGTCTAGTGGCTAAGACTGTGTGCTCCCAATACAGGGGGCTCTGGTTCAATCCCTGGTCAGGGAACTAGATCCCATATGCTGCAGCTAAGACCCAGCGCAGCCAAATTAACTAATTAAGAAGAAAGAAAACCTTCGGTGACTCCTAAATGGCTATTAACCAAAACTCAGATCCTTACTGGCATCCTGACATAATCTGGCCTCCATAATCTGGCCTTCACCGGGCCCATGTCCCTCTCTACTATGTTATTTCTCCTTATCAGGGATCCTACAGTCTCCCAAATGCCATTGCTCAAGAGTGTTTTCCAACTTCCAAATATCCACTAATGCCACTGCTGTGCACTTGCTGGGAAACAGTCCTGCCCCCGTCTCTGCCTCTTGAAAGTGGACCCATCTCTCAAGGCAAACACTCACACTGTCTTCCCCAGGAAGTGTCCCTTCCTACAGGCACGAGTGCTCCTTCCTGCCTCTTTGTTCTCATGACACAATATGGCCTGAGGTTTGAGCGCAAGGACTCTGAAGCTGGGCTGTCTGGATCTGAATCCAGGCTCTGTCGTCTAATAGTTGTGTGACCCTAGGCAAGTTCCTTAACCTTTCTGTACTTTCTTTTCCTCATCTGTAAAATGGGAGAGACCAGAATAGTACCCATAGCCTGGGATGGCTATGAGGATTTAATGAGGTTTACACATGAAATGCTTTGTGTTACAGTGTTGGCCAGTGCTAGCAATTATTGGGGCTTCTGGGGCAGCCCAGTGGTTAAGACTTCGCCTTCCGAGCAGTGGGTACAGATTCAATCCCTGGTCGGGGAGCTAAGATCTCTCATGCCCCGAGGCCAAAAAACTAAAATAGGAAACAGAAACAATATTGTAACACATTCAATAAAGCTTTTATAAATGGAAAAAATTTAAGGATCCTTCAAGATTAAAAAGTCCTTCTCAAGTAAATGAAAGTCATTTGTCACAGCACTCTGTTTGAGTATCATCTGTCATGGCAGAGTGTATCTTGTTTCTCTTTGTCTTACTACGATAAGATGTGGACTTTTACCTTATTTATATTTCCATATTCTAGTGCCCAGCACATGAAAGACATCCCTGGTGGCTCAGCTGGTAAAGAATCTGCCTGCAATGTAGGAGTCCTGGCTTTGATCCCTGGGTTGGGAAGATCCCCTAGAGAAGGGAACAGGTACCCACTCCAGTATTCTGGCCTGGAGAATTCCATGGACTGTATAGCCCATGGTGTCGCAAAGAGTTGGACACAACTGAGCGACTTTCACTTTTGAATTTACCTTTCCAAAGAACTTCTAAACTCCCTCCATGGTCTGGAACAATAAATACAGGAACTGTGCGGCGTGTGCATACACGCTCAGTTGTGTCAACTCTTTGCGACTCCATGCACTGTAGCCCACCAGGCTCCTCTGTCCATGAAATTTTTCAGGCAAGAGTACTGGAGTGGGTAGCCATCCCTTCTCCAGCGGATCTTCCCGACCCAGGGATTGAACCTGAGTCTGCATCTCCTGCATTGGCAGGCAGGTTCTTTAACCCTATGCCCCCTGGGAAGCCCCTTAACTTTGTAGAGATAGGAATAATCCTTTGAGATTAAATTACCATCTTTGTAGGTATCAAATCCTAACTGACAAGTTGGGTATAATCAAAGATGTATTCTTAGGCTCCAAAATGGATTATGACCTATTTGGGCTTTAAATATACCAGTTGTTGGGATTTCCCTGGTAGTCCAGTCTCTGGTAGTTCTGTGATGTGGCCTGGGCATACAGTTTTTGTAACAAATAATATCATTCTTGCTCATTTACACTCAAATATACATCCCTGGGTTGGGAAGATCCCCTGGAGGAGTGGCAACCCACTCCAGTATTCCTGCCTGGAGAATCCCAGGGACAGAGGAGCCTGGTGGGCTGCAGTACATGGGGTCACAAAGAGTGGGACAAGACTGAAGTGACTTAGCACACACACACACACACACACACACACACACACACATACTTTCTTCAGTGGGAGGGAAGGGGTGTAGTAGCAGGTAGAACCCTGGAAATGCATTCATTCATTCTTTAATTCATTCAACAAAGATTTTACGTCTTGTTTTGTGCTAGTTACCATTCTAGGCACGAATGATGAGCTGCATACACAGGGGCCCTGCTTCCATGGGGCTTCCATCCCAGCATGGGGGATAATAAACAGATATACACAGGAACAAGGAGACTGCAGATTGTAGTGAGTCCTGTGAGGAGCCAATGTGAAGGGTCAGCGTGACCAGGAGTAGCTCAGGGGTGAGGATTGTTTGGGAAGAGAGGCCGTGGAGGGTCTCTCAAAGGAAGTGCTGTTTGAGCTTCCTCCTCCAGGAGCAGCCAGTTAGAGGGCTGATGGAAGTGTGTCCGAGCCTTGGGGGACCGCCGGACGGGGCTCCGTGTACTTTAGGAACAGTCTGCCTGGAGTGTGGTTTTCTGGGAATGAGCCCAATGCAATCTCAACTCCCCACCTCTGCCTTTAACGCGACGGGGACACTTCCTGTCCTTGGTGTCTCCACAACCTGCAGGAGAGAAGCCACATTGCTCAAAGTGACAGATGGTCTGGGGTCTGACTCAGAGCTCACTAGCTTTGTCTCCCACCAACGTCCCCCAACGCTGGATCTGCGCCATCTCAGATATATGCATCTTTCCCCGTGCTGCATCCTCTTCCCCAAAGGTCTCCTCTGCCTCTTCTTGGTGAACCTTTCCCCCAAAATGCAGCTCAAACCCGTCTCCTCGGTGAAGCATCCTTCAAGTTCCCTCAGAGCAAACCTTGCCTTCCTCCGTGTTCAGGTGCCTCTTCTGGGAGCCGCTGTGCATTCTGGGAGTGAGCCATCTCTCTTGTTTTCCCCGTGGCTACCCCCTCAGGCAAAGCGCCTGGTGAATGTCAGTGCCTGATTGTTGAATGAATCTTGCACAGCCATTGGCCTCTCCAAAAAGGAGTAGCCTAGTTAATCCTTAACTGTGTACTCCTCTATGTAAACAGGAGGGTGTTTTCTATCCTAAGAGAGGCTCAGGGTTCTACCATAATGATTAGCACCGTTGGAGACAGAAGGCGACACTCGGCTTTTTGTTTTTGTTTTTATTTTTCAAAAAGAGCCCAGAAATCCCTGTCACGGTGGCAGTAAAAAGTGCCCTCCGTGAACTACAGGGAGGAGGATGCATAAAAGGTCAGATTAGGCTATGGTAATAAGAAATATAATTGCATGCCAGTATTCCCTTAATTTGAGGGTTGAATGCAAATTAAGCAGGCATGCCCTTTTCTGGAAGCTTTGTTTTAATCAATTCTGCTGCTCTGGTGGAAGAGTTGAAGCTAAAAAGAAAATGATAATAACGTCTCTTTCACTTGCCATCTGAAACTAGGGTATTACGTGGTTTGACAGTCATTTGATGTGCAGGTTTTAGGTATGTGTTTGTTTTATTGTCTGTGGAGCGTGCAGTACCTTTATGTTGCCGGTTTCCAAGAGGCTGAACTCAAACTAAAGAACTTTAAGAACATCCCTTGGCCTCTTTTCTTCCATATCAGTTTGACGGGGTGCAGGCTAGCTGGAGGAGGTGCCTGAGATGCTGTTCCCGTGCTATCTCTGACCTTGCTCTGTAGCCTTGGCAAAACACTCTCCCCTCTGAGCCAGTTTCTTTAACTAAAAAATGAAGTCATGGACTAAGATGATATCTGGGCTCTCTTCCATGCCAAGAATTATATGAAACATAGTTTTTCCACTAGCCAATTTGTTGGGAAAGATGGAGGTGTTTTTTTTGTTTTTGTTTTTTTTGAGATGGAGGTATTTCGATGATATTCTTAAGGTGGATCTAATGACCTGCACGGACAATTCTGGACATTTCATTAAAATGAGAAGGGCATTTTGGGCCTTGGTCTTAGATAAATCACCCACTCTTGCCTTTTGAAGAAAATGAGATGGAAGATATTCGGGGATTTTTGTCATCCACTTCAAAATTGTTTCGTGCAACTTTCTTGTTAATTGAAGCTGAGTTTGTTCAGAGGATTATTACAAAGGCTTTGATCTTAGAAATTAAAGGAGGAAACCTCTGGGGATCATCTTCTACTTGAATTGCCTTCTGATTGGGCTAAGCCTGATGTGAAACCCTCTGCTGTTGTGGGTTCAGGCTGGCTGACATGGAGCCTGCCTGCACCATGGAGGGCTGGGGGCGGGGGAAATAGTTCACCTGTGGAAGTGGGCTGCAGCACTCAGAATATGAGAGTGGACCTGAGCACTGGATGCCAAAAGGGTAGAAGTGGGATAAACAGGCAGCACCAAGTCAGAGACTGGTTGGGAGACAGATACCTCATAGAAACATCCACAAAAGCAGTGAACAGGTTCTTTGCAGAAGAGAATATCAGAACAGCCAATCAGCATGTAAAAAGATGCTTAACCTCCAGAGTAGTCAGAACAATGCTCATAAAGTCACAGTGAGATGCCATTTAATTAGCAAAAACTAATTGACAATAATATCAAGTATTGACCCAGATGTGCAGAAATGAGATCCCATAGGAGGAGAACTGATCCAGTGATACATTATGTTTGGAGGCCAATTTGCTGCATTTATCAGAGTGTATGTATCATTCCACACCTGTCAGCATTCATACTACAGAAGTGCTGACTGAAGTATTTTAAGATGTGTACAAGAATGTTCAAGAATGTTCACTGGGGCATTGTTTGTAAAAATGGACAGAGAGAGAGAGGAACAGCCTACATCAGTAGTAGCAGAGCAGTTGGATGAGATGCGTTAGAATCCTACCATGCAGTCCTGGCAACCAATAAAAAGATGAAGTGATTCTCCATTGACCCTGGAAGATTGCCAAGAGCTGTGACTCCTTGTAGGGCTTCCCTCAAGGCTCAATGGTAAAGAATCCACTTGCCAATGCAGGAGATGCAGGAGACGTGGGTTCGATCCCTGGGTGGGGACGATCTCCTGGGGAAGGAAATGGCAACCCACGACAGTATTCTTGCCTGGGAAATTCCATGGACAGGGGAGCCTGGCAGGCTACAGTCCATGGGGTCACAATGAGTCAGACACGACTTAGTGACGAAAAAACAAACAGCAACGTGGCTCCTGGTATGTCAGGTTACATGGTGATTATTTGCCTGCTGGTCTACCTTCCTTTAAGGGCTTCCCTGGTGGCTCAGACAGTAAAGCGTCTGCCTGCAATGTGGGAGGCCCGGGTTCGATCCCTGGGTCGGGAAGATCCTCTGGAGAAGGAAATGGCAACCCACTCCAGTATTGCCTGGAAAATCTCATGGATGGAACCTGATAGGCTATAGTCCATGGGGTCGCAAACAGTCAGGACACGACTGAGCGACTTCACTTCCTTCCTTCCTACCTTCCTTTTTGGACTTGAACTCAAAACCCAGAAACTAGGTGTATTTTATATCTGTCAGAAACAGAATCATCCCCTGGGCCTAACTGGCTCCAGAACCTGGAGTTCTTTACTCTGCTCCACGCTGAGCTGTCAGTTTGGAGTTGGTGAATCAGACGATGGAGGTTCAAGGAGGGATAGGAGAGAAAATACAGAAGGAAGCAACCTGTCCAGGGCCACACTGCTCTGCGCTCATTTGACAAACAGGATCCCAAAGGCTGCTCTAGAGTCTGCTGATCATGAGATGACTGACTCCCAGTGGGACAGAGAGAAACACGTGACTTCTCTGAGAAATGAGGATGACAATGGTGCCCCCCTTCTGGGCTGGTTTCATTGATTGGGTAGCAAGATGACTGCATCGCCCGGCACCATGTCGGTATACGGTGACTGTGACCTTCTCAGGTGGACAGGTGCGCCTGGGTTGGGTGTAGGGCAAACTGGAAGGGCAATGGAGCCAAGGGTTTCCAGCGGAGGGGGAGAAGGGCTGAGGGAACACAGTGCCCACCGAAGCTGGCCCCCAGTGCGGTGTCCCTGTGAGTCAGCTTTGGGCTAAATAGACAATGGTGCTAATGAAAAGGTCGTGTTGCTGGACAAAGGCACCTACCCAGCTCCCAAGCCTGTGGATAGCTTGAACCAGTTGTGTGGTGCTCATCTCCTGGGGAGGAGTCCGGCCTCCTGGTGAACTAGGGACACAGGCACCCTCTTGTGCTGGGTCTGTGGCAGGTCCAGTGACCGGGGATGTAACTGGGGACTGGGCTGCCTCCTGGATCATCAGAATTGAGGGGAACTTAGAAACCAGCTCCCAGATGGGGAAACAGAGCCCTGCAGGTAGGAAAGGCTCAAGGTGAAGTTAGCACCTCTGATGTCCCCACCTTGAATTACCGTGGGGCAGCAACTGGATGCTTAAGATTTGTGCAGAGGTGGAGGCGTGGACAGCAGAGAGGAAGGGCTAGTAGTCTGGGGCAACAATGTGAGCAAACAGGAAAAAAGGCCCATGGTAGAAAGAGGGGTAAGAAGAGGGGCTAACACCTCCTGGGTGTCTGCTCTGCCGGGCTTGACCTCTCTTGGCCCATTTATTTCTCATTTGATGCCACAAAATAGGGAGTCTTTTTATTCCTATTTACTTTATTTATTCTTTATTGTTTTTTTTTTAATGTTTATTTATTTGGCTGTGCCAGATATTTAGTTACGGCACGCAAGAGCTAGTTCCCTGACCACGGATGGAACCCAGGCCCCCTGCATTGGGAGCTCAGAATCTTAGCCACTGGCCCATCAGGGACATCCCTATTTGTTTATTCTTAGTTTTCTTTATTTCAAAAGAAATGAGAGCTCAGAAAGGCCACGACACTGTTCCAAGCCTCACAGTTCATAATTGGCAGAAAATGTTAGTTGCTCAGTCGTGTCTGACTCTTTATAACCCCCTGGACTGTAGCTCGCCAGGTTCCTTTGTCCATGGGATTTCCCAGGCAAGAATACTGGAATGGGTTGCCTTTCCCTTCTCCAGGAGATCTTCCCCATCCAGGGATCGAACCCAGGTCTCCTGCATTGCAGGCAGATTCTTTGCCGTCGGAGTCACCAGGGACTTTATCCAATTTTGTCTGACTCCAAAACTGTAAGCCTTCACACATGGTACGTAGATAAGGCACGTGGAGATGCTTGATGCTTAGTAGACTTGAAAATGTGAGCTGCCTGTCTCGAGGATTCAGAGCCAAAGTCAAATTTTCAAAAGCCTGCAAAGTACCAATCACTTCCTGGTATATTGTCTACGTACAGGGTATTCACCGCTACTGTTGCTGCCACCATCGTTCTCATCTCCTCTGCTCAGTGGGCAGGGTGAGGACAGGATACCTAAGTTTCAGATGGGGAGCTGAGGCCCAGAGAAGTTTGGTGACCGGCCCACAGGAACACAGCTGGCTGGTGACAGAGTGAGGCCTCAGACTCCAAGAGATAAGCAGAAAGGATGGCCCGGCCAGGTCTCAGGAGGTGGGGAGGGATGGGGCAGGGCCAGGCGCAGGGCAGCAGCCCCTTCCTGGCTTCCTGACAGCGCTATTGTTTGAAGCCGGTTCTTGGACATCCAGGAAATGGGCGACATCACTCCCAACAAAGGAGAGGAAGCTGCTTGAATGTTTCAGCTCCACCTCGTGCGCTCGCCCTGGGGCTGGAGATGGGAGCCCCGCCAAGGCTGCCTGACCCCTCAGTTCAGCCAGGCCACCCAACCCCCGCCCCACCCTCGTGTCTGGCCAGCTCCCCCTACTCTCAGCTAATCCAAATCCAAACCCTTCAAGCCTCCATCAGCAGATCTGCCGGCTAGACGGCATCACCTGAGCTCCACCAGCACTCCTGAGTCCTTTAGGATGGGACATGTTCCCTCACATCCCATGCGGGATGATAGGAGTGTATGCCTTTAATCCTGGGTCCAGGCCTGGCCCTTCCTCACAGAGCCCCAGCTTCCATCTCATATGGAGGCAGAACAGGTCAGGTGGGGCTGGTGTGTCACCTCAAATGGCTATTTCACCCCTGATGCTCTGGAATTCTGAGTCTAAGCATCTTTCCTGCCTGGACAAGGAGGAAGGGGTGTGGTAGGTGGCACCGGGGGCCCCAGGAAGGGGAGGAAGAACTCCAGGGAGCAGAGCTGTCACTGAAGGTGGGACAGGCAGCTGGTAGAGCAGAAATCAAGGATGGTCTTTCTTCTGGGCTCTGGGATCAGATGGGCCTGGGTTCTAATGCCAGTTCTGCTACTTCCTGGCGTTGTGACTTTGAGTCAGTCACTCCATCTCTGTGAGCCTTTGTTGCCTCACCCATGAAATGCACACAGTAAAACTTACTCTGTAGGGTAGTTGCAAGAATTAAATGGGGTCACAGGCATAAAAGGAGGACCACAGGGCACCAGGCAAGCGCATGATGCCTTTCCCCTCACTTTGATGACTTTTCTGGCAGGCGCTGGAGTGAGATGGAGAAACAGACACTGCAGCAGCCTAGTTAAGAAACTCGAGGCTCTGGTGGAGCTGGGAGAACAAAGACGCTGTTCTGTTGCCCAACCTTACAAGGGGTGTGTGAAGCCAGGCCCCTCAGTTGGCCGGGGAGGTCCATGCCTGGCATTCGACAACCTCATAGGTTGGTGTCACCCAGGGTGGTAATGCCGTTTGAACTTGTCCTGCAATAGAATAGAAACCACAGCCTGTATGAGTGAGTGCCCTCGGGGTCATCTGGTTTACCTTACAGTCTAGAGTCAGGAGATGACACGTGCCTCCCTCTCCCCCAAGATCTCAGAGACAGTCGAGACTGGACCCCAGGCCTCCCTCCTCAGGGTCCTGTCCCCTGAGGAGGGCTCTGCGATTGCAGTGACGGTGAAAGTGTTGGTTGCTCAGTCGTGTTGCTCTTTGCGACCCCATGGACTGCAGCTGGCCAGGCTCCTCTGTCCATGGGATTCTCCAGGCCAGAATACTGGAGTGGGCTGCCATGCCCTCCTGCAGGGGATCTTCCCGACCCAGGAATTGAACCTGTGTCTCTTACATCTACCAGCATTGGCAGGTGGGTTCTTTACCACTAGGAGCACATGGGGAGCCCCTCTCATGTAGTGGCTTACTGGAGACCAGAATCCCAGTCCCTGCTTTCAGTTCAAGGGAGCCCTCTCTCAAATACCCTCTGTCCCATCCTGACAGCCCTGCCACACTGAGGACGGGGGAGGGGAGGACAGAAGAAGATGGGGGGGGGTGCAGTTAGGAACCCCCCTGCCCAGCCTCCCATTATAGGGAACAAATCTCCAGGAAGCCCAGCGGGTGGCCAGGTCCCAGCGCTGATTGCAGGAGATGGCACAAGGACTCACTGGTTGCCATGGCGACTTCCTGAATCGCATGGCCTGTTCCTGCTGAGGCTCTGGGAAGTCGAGACATACCTGGGCAGCTCCCGGGCCCGGCTGGGCCTCTCTGAGGGGGAAGACGCCTGGGCATGTGGCACGCTGGCTCACACAGAATCTGAACAAGATATTTGACGTTCTTTTCTTGGTACCGAAAAAAAAAAAGACATGAGTTTGAGCAAGCCTGGCATGCTGCCATCCGTGGGGGGTCACAAAGAGTCGGACACAAGTGAACAACAACCACCTTGAAAACCAGGTGTATTCCACACTGACAGCACACCTCCGTTTGGACTAGTCATGTGTCAAGAGCTCGGTAGCCACACGTGGCCAGTGGCTACTGCCTTGGACAGCGCAGCTCTAGACCCCGGAGCCCACCCACCGGAAGTGAGTTTCTGGGTGGGGGGTGCTGAGGGTGTAGAGGCACTCAGGGACACCAACTGATGGGGGCTGGGGCAGGGAGAAGGGAACTATAAGGGTCAACACCCAGGCTTTTTCCATTGCTCTCTTCAGATTCGGCCCTTCTCACGCACTGGCTCAGGTGATAGAATTTTATTGAGCACCTACTATGTGTGAGGCTCTGGGCTAGGTATGAGTGAGACGGGCATGGGGTAGTAATTGAGGAACCCCCTGAGCCCTTTTCCCTGAGTTCACATCACATGGGTCACCTGGATGCAAATCATTGATGCAAATAAAGCCCCCAGGATGGAGTAGGTGGAGGTATACAGGTAGGATCTGCAGATGGTCTTCCTCAAGGAGACCCAGGCCTCTGGGCTCTACATCTCCCTGGAGAGGTGCTTCCTTCCCCTGTTCCTCAACCCCTCTCCCCCCACCACCTAAGCTCTGATGCCCTGGGCCTTGGAACCACTCTTTCCTGATGAACCTCCGTTTAGGCCTCCTTCTTATTGGGTTCTACTCTCCAGCAACCCTGCCAAAGGGACAGTGACTGGTGTCCACCGCTGATCTGCTGGCTTCAGAGGCTGGGCTGGAGCCAGCCGGACACGCCAGACCTGAAGGAAGGCCCATCTCTCATCCAGGCAGCAGAGAGGTAGGAGCAGGGGCAGGGGAAGCACTATTCTTAGTGGGTTCAAGTCTAGACTCCTGTTGTCCCAGCTGGTGACCTTGGGGAAGAGGCCTTTGGCCCTCGAGTCTCTTTGGGTTTTGCCTCCATAAATGAGCAAATAGTCTATCCTCCAGCATAAGGTGACATGATGGCTCTGAAAAGACATGGTCTCAGAGAAGTGTCACACAGGGACTTCCCTGTTCGTGCAGTGGTTAAGACTCCCACTTCTAATACAGGGGTTCGATCCCTGGTTGGGGGACTAAGATCCCACGTGCCGCAGTGCAGCTGAAAAAAAATAGTCTTGGAAAGGGACTGTTTTTCAAGAAAGACCAACTTGTGTGAATTTTGGTTAGAAACCCTGACTGAGTTGCCTCCAGCAGCTGGGTACCTGGCAGGGGCTCCTCACGAGTGAAAGCTCTGAAACGTGTCTGGAGTGGGGACGTGGGGAGATGACTCTGGCCCAAGGTGAGGGTCTCTTCCTTCGCGCTCTCTTCACTCTGTCAATACCAAGCACCAAGGGGCATGTGGATGCGGAGGTAAAACAGCTCTTCTTTACAGATGGGGAAACCGAGGTCTTCCAGCCAGGAAACCGCAGGGCTGGACGTTACCCCTTGGCCTCCTCAGTCAAAGCCATTCCCTCTGGCCACTCCCCAGCATGCTGAGGTGCCCACTGGCTGTCCCTGGAGCCACTCATGGGAGCAGGTTCACGGAGAGCCTGGGTTGCCCAGGGCCGGGGTCAGCCCTGCAAACTAGACAGGGAGGCTGCGAGGGAGGGCGCGGCCGGATCCACAGGTTGAAGCCTGTTCCTCGGGGCTTCCGGACTTCGTGCCTTCCCCGCAGCCCCTTCCCCGGCCGCCTCCCTTCCTGGCCTGGTCCTGGGGGTGACCGGTGGGTGGGGAGGGGTATCCGGGCTGCTGTGAAGAGAGTGTCTGCACAGACTGATGGCCTGTCAGTTGGCTGCCGGGACATCCTCAGAGTCTGTGTGTGCAGAGGGATGGGTGTGGGGCACTGCAGAAGAGGAGGGGGTGGGGTGGTGAGCGGGGGGGCATCTCTGTGGCGTGCTGTCCAGGCCTGGGCCTCTGTTTCCCCCGTCAGTGCAATGGGTCAGTCCAGCTCTGACACGCTGTCATCTATGTAAACCTCTTTGGGGTTGCAAAGAGTCGGACAGGTCTTACCGACTGAACAACAACAAGAATGTAAAGCTGAGCTGATGAGAGCATTTGGGTCTGAAATTCTGGAGGCCCTGGGGTTCTCCTGATGGACGGGGGCTGAGTCCCGGCGCTGACTGAAGGAGGCAGTGAGGTCTGGACAGGGGAACCCCTCCACGCCACAGAGCCTGCCCGGGGGGAGAAAGCTGCCTTCTCTGGTCTGTGCAGGGGAAGTGAAGCTGATGAAGGGGCCATCAGGGAGGGTGGAAGTTGTCATCTGTCCTGAAAGAAACAGTGCCCACCCCATGCTTGAGTCACACACACACACACACACACAATCCTTCTGGGTCATGGCTCCAGAGGACCCACATCCACAGACAGACACACACCCAGAGTCACACAGCCCCACAGCCACAGCCTTCCCTCAGCCACACAGCCACACTTGGCCCCTGTCCCTTAGCCATCAGCAGGCAGCCAACTCAGCTCAGTGATCTCACAGAGAACCAAGCAACCACATACACACATGCATGATCACAGCCCGCCGCACTCAGCAGGTGTATCTGCAGATGGACGGGTGCACACACACTCATACACACACACACACTCATACACACATACACAACCACCAAGGCGCAGAGCTGACTTGCACAGTCTCGGGTGCCCCAGTGTTCACACGGGCACAGGGGCAAGGGCTGTGGCCAGCTCCTTGAAGAACCGCTTTTCACATACACACACAACGCTTCAGAACCCCTCTCTGGATGGGGCCTGGGACGATGAGCAGCCCTCTGTGGGACCCAAATCCCCTCTTTTAAAAAGAAGGAGCTCCATGGCCCCTCCTCCATCCTCCGGCACCCCCAGCCCCAGCATCCAAAGCACCGGGCATCCTTTCTCTCAGCAGATACCCGTCTTGTTGAACAGGGGTACAGTTAGCGCCTCCCCCAGGGGAGCAAGCAAAGGCTACGAGGAGGAGAAGCCAGATGGTCCAAGGTCAAAGCCAGGAGATGGCAGAGGCAGGATTCGAACCCGAGGCTCTGGGCTCCCCAAGCCCGCGCTCTCCTCCGCCGCCCACTCCTCAATCCGCTCTGCCCGGGATCCGGCCGCGGGCTCCGTGCCCTCCAACCCCAGCACCCGAGGGCCGCCGGGCACAAAGCCACGCAGCGCCGCTCGAGGGGGCGCGCGTGGGAGCGCGCGCGGGGGCCCGCGCCTCCGGCCAAGATGTTCCCTCTCGGCATGATTGACAGGCTCGAGTGCCGAGAAACAAAACTGTTTATGCGCTAATGAATAAGGCCCTGATTGCAAGATCCTGTTTGGAAAATTATAGTGCGGCGGCGGCGGCGGCGGCCACGGCGGCCCAATTACAGCCCGCGCTGCATATTCATTTCGTGTCTCCTTTGCATCGAGATGAACGGACGGCCCCGCGCCCTGCAAAGGCAGCGCCAAATTTAGTCCCAGGTTCCGCACTCCTCCGCGCCATTGTCTGCCCCGACCCCCTGCCTCCTGCCGGCCTGATTGCCGGCCACGCGCCCGCCCCGGAGGCGCGAGGAGGGAGGCCCAGAAAGGTCGCCCTGTCACCCCCCGCCTTGCGCCCCTGTCTCCGTGCTCTGCCTGCCTTCCTCGCGCTCCCCATCTCTCACTCCCTCCTTTTCTCTTCCTGTTTCTCTCCCCCAGAGTCTCTGCCTCTCTCCTCTCTCCCTTCTCTGTCCGACGCCTTTCTTGGATTCTAAATCTCTAACTCCGTGCGCGCGAATCTCACGGACTCTTTTCAGCCCTGTCGCCCCTCCCCCTTCAGTTGCAGAAATCCCCTGGGTTCCTGGGTCCTTAGGAACAATGGGGGCAGTGACGGGGACCTGCCCGTTCTGCGGAGGCCCTGGAGGTAGGAGGGGCAGCCCACCTGGCCTTGGCTTTGAGGATGGGGTGGCTTGGCAGTCTCCCAAACCGGGTGTCTGGGGAAAGGTTCCTCCTGTGTGGTATCTTGTCTCCCCAGAACATCACCTGCACACACCCCGCAGTGAGGGCACCTGGCCTGGCCAGGCTCTGCACTCACACCTCAGTGCAGCCTTCCTGTCCGACTCTGCGACCCTGCGGGCTGTAGGCCACCAGGCTCTTCTGTCCACGGGATTCTGCAGGTGAGAACACTGGAGTGGGTTGCCATGCCCTCCTGCAAGAAATCTTCCCAACCCAGGGATGGAACGGGGGCCTTCTGCGTTGCAGGGAGATTCTTTAC
Source organism: Budorcas taxicolor (assembly GCF_023091745.1). NCBI lineage: Eukaryota > Metazoa > Chordata > Mammalia > Artiodactyla > Bovidae > Budorcas > Budorcas taxicolor. The sequence goes on along the minus strand of NC_068920.1, from coordinate 152,337,334 downwards.
CATCTGAGCCACCAGGGAAGCCCCAGGGCCTTTGCACCTGCTATTCTCTTGCTGGCACTCTGTCTTGTCCCCCAAGACCCATCTCAAGTATGGGCCTAAGAAGCCTTCCTTCTCATCACCGTAGGCAACAGGACAGCTCCCTCCCCCAGGCACCCTCATTTCCAGGCCGGTCTCTCTGTTACAGCTGTGGGCAGAGTTGCACCTGCATCCTTCTCTGGGGCCCTGACCCCTGGAGGCCTGGGAGCAAGGGTTGAGTCTACCTGGTGCCCTGGTGGGTAGCTCAGGGCTGATACTGAACAGACTAGCACACCTGTTCCGTAATATGGGTATATAGCCACTCCTCCTTGTAGGGTATCAGTGGGCAGATGTAGATGTGAGGCTGGGAGGGAGGGCCTGGGGGCTCCAAGCCCACGGGGACCCCACAGGTCACAATCCGTTCTGTCTCAAAGCCCTGGACCTCCAGTCAGCATCAGGCCTATTTACCCCTTCTCACTGATTAGGGTCATTGCCCCAGTCTGATGAGTGCCTGAGGCTCAGGTGTGGCAGTGAGTCTCGTGACAATGGTGATGGTGGCAGGGGGCTTTTCAGAGAGTGAGGACTGCGTGGGGTGAGGCTGTGCTTCCCGATGTCTGTTCCTGGGGTTCCTTGAGTGACCAACACTCTTTGATGGGGTGGGAACTGGGGGACTAAGATGTGAGCAAAAATGGACAACCGCATACACACTGGCCTGGATAAATAACCTCATTGAAGACGCACAAAGTAACACACACACACACACACACACACACACACACTCCCTGAAAAACCCACACCATTTGAGACACAAAGACAGGCTGGTCCCAGGGGCTGTGTATGGGGCAGCACTGCCCTCTGGTGGCCTTTATGATCATCTCTCTGTAAGACCCAGACTGACTTTCTAGAGCCACAGCTGAGCTGTTACAGGGGCTCCCAGACCCAGGGAACTGGGACTCCCAGGGAGGAAGAAGCATGTAAATGCCCCCGAGGATGAGGGTTTGTACAGTTCCAGTTCCCTGCCCCTATCCCCATGTATTCCAGGAGCAGAGCTTGCTAACATAGGACCCATCCGGCAAGGCGAAGAGGAAGGGAGCTCCCCATCATTGGAGGTGTACAAGCTGAGCTAGAGCCCCTTGAAGATTGGTGACCTGATGGTGGCCTTAAGTGGCAGAATAGATAACTTTGGAAGTCATCACCAGCTTGGGATGATACATCCAGGCTTTTCCCACCCCCACCCAGTCCAGACACCCTCCTGTTCAGTTATTCAGTAGCTATTAAACTTTGAGAACTTCTCAGCACACGGAGCAGCAATGTGAGATCATGGATGATGGGAGATGAGGTCACAGGGGTGACAAGGCCACATCTTGGGGAGCTTCAAGGCCAGTTTTGAGAGCATTGGCGGTACCAATGCTTTATTTGGGGGTATCAGGAATCCGGGGACAGGCTCAGACAAGGAAGCAACAGCATCAGATAGGCATGTGAGTGCCAGCTAATGAGATGAAGCTGGGGTGGGAGAACCAGTCGGGAGGCACAGTGGTGGCCTGGACCAGGGCAGGGCAGCTGTGGGGTGGTGAGAAGGATGAAGATGCCAGAGCTGTTAAGGAGATTGAGCCAGCAGGTTTTGGTGAGGGACTGGCCGTGGTGGGAGGGAACTGGAGGAAGTGAGCATGATGGTGGAGTCACCTTGGGGGATATCAGCGCTGGCTAGGGGTTGGGGGAGAGATGATGAGAATGGTTTGGATCTGGTAAGCCTGAAAGCCTGGGGACCTTTAGAGGAGAAGTCCAGGAGGCAGTTGGAATCAGGTCTGGTGACATCCTGGGAGCTGGAAGGTCGTTGACAGGTGACTGAAAGTAACAAATAGATGAGGTCACTCAGATGGGGCCTTCGTCTTATCTCCGTTAGCCAAAAAGAAGGATGCTAAATTATAAAACGTAGCACTTACAGGTATTATAAAGATTTCATCGTCACCAAATGGATGAATTCTTAGAAACAGACATTTTCCTCCTGGTCTTCCTTTTTGGGGCTGCTGGTCAGATGGCACCGTGAGGCTGTCTGCCTACCTGCCTGTCTGCTGGGCTGTCCAGCTCCCAGTCCAGGTAAGAGATGGGAGGTCAGAGGCTTAGGCACATAGGGGAACAAGAGGCCCCCCAAATCCAAGAGGGAACAGTCGGGGAGGTGGGAAGAAAACCAGGAGAGCCTCTCTCCATCAGGGCCAAGGAGACAGAATTCAAGAAAGAGTGTGATCAGAGGAGGCAAAGAGGTGAGGATTGAGGATGTACCCCAGACGCAGCAGTGGGGCTTTCACGTGGGCTCTGTTGCAACCCCTCATTCAGCAACAAGGCCCCCCTCTAGGGGGTCCCTGCCCAAGGGAGCCAGCCTGGCATGGGGAAACAGGAGTGCCCTTTGACCTCAAGGCTGCTCCAGACTGAGAAACAGCCTGTAGATGGTGCCCCAAGGTGGGGTTTGACGGGCCTGGGAGGGAGCAACTGGCTGCAGTCCCTCCTCTGACCACAAGGGGGCAGCATGAGAACAGATCACTCCTTGGCCCAGCCTTCTGCATTAAGAACTGTATTTCCCAGATCCTGCAGGGTGATCTGGAGCTCCCTGTGTCTCAGTTTCTTTCACTGCAAAATGGGGCAGTTGGGCATTATTAGAATGTGAGCATGGATACGGAGTGCCAAGCCACAAGCTTGCAAGTAGGCAGGAGCCTGGGCTTCCTGTCTCAATGCGTGAGCCGGCCACTATGTCAGTGCTTAGCTGGGCCTCAAGGAGCTGACCTCAGGGGCCACGGCCAGTCAGGCCTGAATCACTAGGATGGTACCCACCCACCCTGCTCATCTGCCCACTAGCCACTGTCCCGCATGCCTCAGCCTTCAGCATCTGCTGTTGGGCGAGACGGAGGGTCTGGAGCCACGGCAGGTGCCCTATAGAGAGGAGAGAGGCAGGTGCTGGGAGAGGCTCAGGTGGGAGGAGGGTTGTGAACTCCACGCTCTTCACACCAGCAGAACCTCCTAATCCCTATGCCTAGACTCCACCCACCTGTGGGCAGCCTCCCAGCTGTACCTGCACACCTGCCTTGAGTACCTTGAGGCAGTTGAAGCCAACAGCTTGTCTGGGCCTTTCAGGATCTGGGGCCCCCTGGAGCCTGGGAGCATTGCTGGTCTTGCTGGTCATGGTGATGCTGGAGTTGTGTGTGTTTGAACATCCATGGCGTGTCGCTGATCTGGTCTGCCACGTGCAGTGGGTGCTGGTAGGGGCTGGCAGGCTCCGTGCAGGTAAAACAGACTGTGTACACCAATGTGGGGGTAGGCATTAGGAGCACAGCCCCTCAGGCTTAGGCAAGTGTAAACAGTGGGGCTACAGGAGTGCAGACACACACACACACACACACACACACACACACACACAGGCCTAGATCAGCGAACACGAAAGTGTGGACATCGGTAGGTCTGTATAGGCCTGGGGGAGGGAGCTTCACCTTTTTCTTGGAAGACATGATGATGGAGGGTGTCTTGAGGGACATCTTGGGTGATGTAGTCAAACATCTCCAGGTCCAGGGCGTCGTGGCACACACAGAAGATTCTGGAGAATGGGAAGATGCAAAGCATGAGCTACATCTGGCAGCCACCAGGCCAGGCGGGAGCTGAGCCCAGGCAGGTCAGGGGCTGAGGCTGAGCTGAGGGGTCTCCAGACCTGTGGGTGGAATCACGCAGCCATAGAGCTGAGCCCTCATCCTCTGGCAGGTCTGGCCTCTGCAGATAGATGGGAGATATGAGAAGGGCCAGGCCATGCCCTGGGTAAGAGTTGTGAGGTCCCAGCCTCCCACGCAGGAAATGAACAGACCCAGGCTCAGCGCAGAGAGGGCAGGATCATTAGGGGCTACCTGAGTTCTCCATGGGGATGGGGGCTCCTTGGGACATGAGGGCAGCTGTGACCTGCAGGGAAGCTGGCCAGCCCTGCCCTGCTCACGGTCCTTGACCAGAGCCAAGATTGGCTGTGGCCTTGGCCTCCAAAGGTAAAAAGACTCCAGCCCGATCCTGACCATACAGAATTCTAGGAGGGAAGAAAAGAAATCCAGGCAAGTGGTTAGAAGCCCCCAGCCCCCAGTTCCAAGAAGGGGGCCAAGCCAGCTGTGGCTGGGGTACTTGGAATGTACCCATTTGGGGCCTGGTGCTTTGTAGCCCATTTCTCACTTGATCCCATCAAACCTCATACCAGGCAAGCCTGATGCTCCCCTTTTGGAACATTAGAAATTGAGATAGAATTCACCTACCATGAAACTCAGCTTTTTAAAGTACACAATCCCATGCTTTTTAGTATATTTGCAGGGTTATATGAATTCTTTATGGTTCTGTCTGGTTCCCGAACATTTTCTCTGCCCATAAGAAACGCTGTACCCTTGAGAGTCACTCCCCACCCCCCAGCCCTGGGCAGTCACTCATCTAACTGTCTCTATGGATTTGTCTTTTCAGGACATCACGCTCCAAGGGAACCGTTCCCTGTGTGGCCTTCTGTGTCTGGCTTCTTTCAGTTTTCCAGGTTCTGTGCTTCTGTTTATGAAAGGGGAAACTGTGGCCCAGACAGACACAGTGACCATCCAGAGTCACTTGGCAACCAAGAGTCAGGCCCCTGTACAGTGCCCTTTTAAGGGCCTCAGCTTGGGGTTTGTGGTGTGGGGAGCTGCAGGTAATGGAAAATCTCACTCCCCATCTGATAGGCAGCATAATTCAGCGGTGCTGTTTTTTGCGGCCATGCATGAGGGAGAATGTGGAGTCAGCATTGCCTGATACTAACACTGGCAAGCAATGATAAAAACAATAACAGCTAACATCTTGAATGCTTCTTTTGTATATAGAGCTTTTTCTTTTTTTTGGAGGTGGGGGGTGGGGGTTGGTGCACTGCATGGCTCATGGGATCTTAGTTCTCTGACCAGGAATTGAACCTGGGCCCCAGCAGTGAAGGCACCGAGTCCTAACCACTGAACCACCAGGGAATTCCTGAAAAGAGTGAAAGTGTTAGTCACTCAGTCGTGTCTGACTCTCTGCAACCCCATGGACTGTAGCCTGCCAGACTCCTCCATCCATGGGATTTTCCAGGCAAGAATACTGGAGTGGGTTGCCATTTCCTTCTCCAGGGGATCTTCCAGACCCAGGGATTGAACCCAGGTCTCCCATATTGCAGGCAGACGCTTTCCCGTCTGAGCCACCAGGGAAGCCTGGGAGATTCCTAGGGCTGCCCTAAAGACGCGATATGCAAGTGTCTTCTCATGTAGTCTTCGTGGCAGTCCCGAGGCAAGCACTGTCATCGTCCCCATTACACAGATGCGGAAACCACAGCACAGGGAGGTTACGTAATTCAAGGACACGCTGCGAGTTAGTGGCGGAGGTGGGCTCGGAGTCCACAGAGTCTGACTTCACAGCGCCTGCTCTTATTACCTGTACGGTGACCTACCTCTTACAATCTTTTCAGAGAAAAGCAGTAAATACAGATTTTAATGTGAAATCTCAACATTTTGAAGGTTTCTAACTGTTAGTAACTAACCGCAGCTGGTTTTCAATACTGTACAGCCTAGGAAGTTTGGTTTAACACAAAGGGAGGGGAGGGTGGGCACCTTTGCCACTCTGCCCCCCTCCTTCCTCCTGATGGCTCTGGCCGAGGTGAGGAGAGCCTGTCCTGCGCATCCTGGGTCCAGCCACCAGCCACGCTGAAGCGGGCTGTCCTGCACCTGGCGGTGTGATCCTGGCCCACACCCTGCCTCTCTCTGAGTCTCCACGTACCCTCAGCAACCTGGAGAGAGAAGGTTCTTCCTCACAGGATGAAGAGTGATAACTCGGCGCAGAGTCGTGACTCAGTAACTCTTAGTTGTCTCAGAATCAACTGGAGATACCGCAGGCCAGTGATAGCGTTTACTGAGAGCTCAGACACTCCAGCTATAGTGCAACGAACTCTCCATGCATTACCTGGTTCAGCCTGAAGTTTGTCTTGCTGGTTATGAGCCCAGGGTTGCAAGTCAAGCAGCCTTGCTCAAATCTGCCACTTCTTAGCTGTACGACCCAGGGTGGGGGGCTGTTACTCAGCCTCTGAATGCCTTTATTTCCTTTCTTGTAAGGTGGGGAGTTCCAGAAAAATATCTATTTCTACTTTATTGACGATGCCAAAGCCTTTGACTGTGTGGATCACAATAAACTGTGGAAAATTCTGAAAGAGATGGGAATACCAGACCACCTAACCTGCCTCTTGAGAAATCTGTATGCAGGTCAGGAAGCAACAGTTAGAACTGGACATGGAACAACAGACTGGTTCCAAATAGGAAAAGGAGTACGTCAAGGCTGTATATTGTAACCCTGCTTATTTAACTTATACGCAGAGTACATCATGAGAAACGCTGGACTGGAAGAAACACAAGCTGGAATCAAGACTGCTGGGAGAAATATCAATAACCTCAGATATGCAGATGACACCACCCTTATGGCAGAAAGTGAAGAGGAGCTAAAAAGCCTCTTGATGAAAGTGAAAGAGGAGAGCAAAAAAGTTGGCTTAAAGCTCAACATTCAGAAAACGAAGATCATGGCATCCGGTCCCATCACTTCATGGGACATAGATGGGGAAACAGTGGAAACAGTGTCAGACTTTATTTTTGGGGGCTCCAAAATCACTGCAGATGGTGACTGCAGCCATGAAATTAAAAGACGCTTACTTCTTGGAAGAAAAGTTATGACCAACCTAGATAGTATATTCAAAAGCAGAGACATTACTTTGCTGACTAAGGTCCGTCTAGTCAAGGCTATGGTTTTTCCAGTAGTCATGTATGGATGTGAGAGTTGGACTGTGAAGAAGGCTGAGTGCCGAAGAATTGATACTTTTGAACTGTGGTGTTGGAGAAGACTCTTGAGAGTCCCTTGGACTGCAAGGAGATCCAACCAGCCCATTCTGAAGGAGATCAGCCCTGGGATTTCTTTGGAAGGAATGATGCTAAAGCTGAAACTCCAGTACTTTGGCCACCTCATGAGAAGAGCTGACTCATTGGAAAAGACTCTGATGCTGGGAGAGATTGGGGGCAGGAGGAGAAGGGGATGACCGAGGATGAGATGGCTGGATGGCATCACGGACTCGATGGACGTGAGTCTGAGTGAACTCTGGGAGATGGTGATGAACAGGGAGGCCTGGCGTGCTGTGATTCATGGGGTCGCAAAGAGTCGGACACGACTGAGCGACTGAACTGAACTGAAGGTGGGGAGAATAAAGCCCACCCTTAAGGCTACAATGAGGATTCAATGAATTAAAACCTAAAACTCATAGTAACTTTGAACATATTTAGTGAGCACTTAATGCAAGTTAGCTTTTCTCCTAGGCCACCGTTAATTCCCCTTTTATGTATCTGGAAACAGAGGGCAAACGAAATGGAGAGATTTGTCCAGGGCAGACATCTCAGCCAGGGGTCCTTTTACTCTTGGGGGACGTTAGTTAATGTTTGGAGACATTCGTGGTTGTCACATTTCAGGAGGTGCTACAGGGATGCTGCTAAACACCCTGTGAAGCAGAAGACAGTCCCTCTGGTCTTACCCAGGAGGGTGTGACCTCTGTCCTTAACCAGGTCAGGACTCCACAGGGGAAGGGTAGGGAATCCACCCTCCATTCCCTGATGGCAAGAAGGTTGAGGCTGAGAGGCTTTAGTCTGATTTCAGTTCAGTTCAGTCGCTCAGTCGTGTCCGACTCTTTGCAACCCCATAGACTGCAGCATGCCAGGCCTCCCTGTCCATCACCAACACCCGGAGTTTACTCAAACTCATGTCTATTGAGTTGGTGATGCCATCCAACCACCTCATCCTCTGTCGTCCCCTTCTCTTCTTACCTTCAATCTTTCCCAGCATTAGGGTCTTTTCAAGTGAGTTCCTCACATCAGGTAGCCAAAGTATTGGAGTTTCAGTTTCAACATCAGTCCTTCCAATGAATATTCAGGACTGATTTCCTTTCGTCTGATGTAGTAACCCCACTAAGAAGTAACACCATCAGGGTCTGGGCCCAAGCCTGGAAGGGGGCTGGTGCAAGGCGGTGGCCATGACTGCCCTGCTCTGCTGCCCCTCGGGGTGTCCCATCTGAGTCCTGGGCAGGAGCGGGCTCCAAAACAAGAGGGTCACCCAGCCCAAGGTCTGGAACTGCAGGACTGGGTCCCAGGTTTGAGGCCTCCCGGCCCTGCTTTTGTCCACAGCCCCTGCCCCTCTGAGATGGCCAGCTGGCAGGCACCATGAAGAGGCGAGGCTCACGTGATGCATGGGGGGAGCCCCCCCCCCCAGTAACCCCACCCACTCCAGCCTGCACCTCTGACCCATCATTTGAAGGCTGATGCACCGCACATCAAGAGCGGTATTTTGCCCCCAGAGACTTCCCTGGTGGCTCAGAGGGCCTGCTTGCGGGAGACCTGGGTTCCATCCCTGGGTCGGGAAGATCCCCTGGAGAAGGAAATGGCAACCCAGGCAAGTGTTCTTGCCTGGAGAATCCCATGGATGGAGGAGCCTGGTAGGCTACAGTCCACGGTGTCGCAAAGAGTCAGATATGACTGAGCTACTTCACTTTCTTTTTCATTGGTACAAGACATCTGTAGGGTCTCCAGGGACAGCTCTGAAGCGGCTGGGACTGCTACTGGCCAAAGATCAGCCCTTGAGGTCCCTGGCTGGGCAGCTGCTGGAGAGAAGATGTCCTTGTCTCTCGGGGAGTCTGGCTAGGTACCCCAGGAGGCTGGCCTGAAGCCTCCATCCTGGGCTGGCTGGCAGGGGTGGGCGGCTGCAGACAGACCCCTGCAGGATCTGGTGGGCTCATCTGCCTGCCTGAGCCGCTTCCCTGTGCAGCCCCAGAAACAAGGAGCTGCTGGGAGGCAGCCCGAGAGACAAGGCAGAGGGCTCAAGGCCATGGGGAAGGATGACCAGGGTTGGGGGAGCACAGAGCCTAGAATGACGCATTTGTTTGCTGAGGAAAGGCCACTGGAGCTGGGCTTTGAGGGCCAAAAAGTGGCAGGAAGGCCAATGGAAAAGCCGGAAAATGCCAAGACAAGAGTGAGAGGGGATAGCCTGTCTGGGGAACCCGGCTCCTCCTGGTGGGAGCCCTCTGTGGCCGCAGAAGATGGGTAGCCTGGGAGGCAGGCACTGCAGAAGGTCCTCGGTTCAGAGACCCGGGGATTATCTGAAAGGGGCTGAGGACCCAGGGCAAGGGCAGGAAGAGGGGAACTGAGCTCAAGTCCGTAGGACTTCATAACCCGACACTGCCAGTTCACATGGTGTCAGGCACATGGCAGCCGCGTAGGAAGCTGTCTTATCCAGGAGGGCGTGGCCTCTGTTCTTATCCAGGCCCGGCCTCCACAGCCCAGGGGTTGCGGGGTGGTCCATCCTCCGCCCAGTATCAGAGATGCCGCCGGGGCCGGGACGCCGGGAGTGGAACACGTTGGACAAAGTGGCCATTTTCCAGTCCTAAGACTCGGGCAGTTTCTGTTTCTGGTGGAACAGGTGACAAAAAGCAAACATGGAAACACGAGAAACGGAGCCTGCGGCAGAAAAAAGGCAGAAACAGACAGCCGAGTAAGGGAGAGACGAGTGGATAGGACCGCTGCAAAACAGGCGGAGACAGAAACACAGAGAGATGTGGGAGAGGCCGGCCGTGCGGACACACCCGAGGAGGGGGCGGAGCTGGAAACGCGAGGGGAAGGGAAGCCCTGCAGAGAGAGGCAGGGGAGCACGGGCTGTGTCGCACCCCTGCCCCAGCGGAGCTGTGGCCCACGCCTGGGATGCTGGCCCCAGGAGGGTCAAGTCAAGACACTGCAGAGGGCCTTTGCTTGTGAGTGGGGGTAACGAAGGCTCTCCTCTCCTGTCTGTAGTGCTGAGCCAGCCCCGCCCGCTCGCCACACCTTTTCCCCATCGGGGCTGTCTCTCCCCAGGACAGCCCCCCTGAGATTTGGAGATAGAGATAGCCATTGAGTTCCCCCAGCCTCTTCCCTTATGCATTTGCTGAGCGTGTGTGCGCTAAGTGGCTTCAGCTGTGTTAGACCCTTTGCGACCCTATGGATGGACGGTATCTCGCCAGGCTCTACTGTCCATGGGGTTCTCCAGGCAAGAATGTTGGGGTGGGTTGCCATGCCCTTCTCCCAGGGGATCTTCCCGACCCAGGAATCGAACCCACGTGTTTTGTGTATCCTACATTGGCTGGCGGATCCTTTACCACTAACGCCACCTGGGAAGCCCCTTACTGAACTCCGACTGTTTGTGTTGTAGAGCTGGAGAAGGCTTGAGAGTCCCTTGGACAGCAAGGAGATCAAACCAGTCAATCCTAAAGGAAATCAACGCTTTGGAAGGACAGATGCTGAAGCTGAAGCGCCAATACGTAGGCCACCTGATGTGAAGAGCCGACTCATTAGAAAAGACCCTGATGTTGGGAAAGATTGAAGGCAAAAGGAGAAGGATGAGATAGTTAGATAGTATCACCGACTCCATAGACATGAGTTTGAGCAAACTCTGGGAGACAGTGGAGGAGAGAAGAGCCTTGCGGCTATAGTCCATGGGGTGGAAAGAGTTAGATGTGACTTAGCGACTGAACAAGGACAACTGTTTGCCAACCACGGTGCCAGCATTGTCTCCCCAAACCTCTCAACCTCTCTGCCAGGAATGTGAGGCTCAGAGAGGTTAGGCTGATGGCCTGAGGTCACACAGGAAGTGTGGCATGAGAGAAAATTCAGGTCTGTCTGTCTGATGATCCAAGGATTTCCCCCCCCCCCCCCCACTGCCCTCTTCATCCTCCAACTGTGGGATTTTAATCGCCTCTGCCTCAGAATGTGCTTCAGTTTGTTTCTATATTTTTAGGAATTTTTTTCCCTCCCCTTCTCCCAGCTTTGGTTGGAAAGGGAGGGAGCTTGGAGGGGTCAGAGGTGGGTTCAGAAGGGTCTCCTCTGCCTCCCAAGTTTCATCTGGACCCTTCTCTTGAAGCCTGGCCTTTCCCCAGGCTCCCTCCCTCCCTGCAATCCCCTGGCCTCTTAAGAAGCTGGAGGAACCATTGCTAATCAGTTTCTGAGAGAGCCTGGGGGATAAACGGAGGAGCCACGGGCACTGGATTGCTAACAGCTGGTCCCCTCCCCACGGGCAGTCCTGGCGCTGGTACCTCACTCCCCTTCTCAATTCCAGTGTTTCCTCCTGCCTGGTTCTCTCTGGTCTCTTCAGGGTTTATCCTCGACTTGATGAAGCCGCAGAGGTTGAGAAAGGCTCCCTGCCTGACATACCCGCTTCCTTCACTCACCTCCCCAGGGTGAGGCCCTCAAAATGCTCATCACACTTTCATCTCTGGGCCTTTGCACACCTTACTGCTTCTGCAGGGACAGCCCTCTGACTGGCAAACTCCTATGCATCTTCCAAGATCCAGCTTATGTGTCACCTCCTCTAGGAAGCCCTCCTAGGCCTACGGCCTGGCCATGTGGGCAGCTGGTGCGGCCACATGATCCCTGGGAAGAGCACTGGAAGCGGAGTCCAGGGGGTCTAGTCGTGGCTCTGATTCATGGTGGGCGAGTACTAACCTGAGCTGCTTCTCTGACCTGCCTTTTGTCTGCTGGCCCTCCTCCGTCGCATCTCAGCTTCTCTGTTGCCTGCTGTGCAGACTTCTTGGACCCCTCCCCTCCTTCTACCCTCCTCCTCGCACTAAGAATGACTCCCTCAGTGTCCCTGGGCTCCTCCCAGGGTGGGGTCCCTGCCTGCCTGGTGGCCACGACGTCCCCATGCCTTCATCGTGACGTGAACGAATGAATGATTCATGAGAACCATGATGTTCGTCTGTAGAAGAGAAAGAGGAGGAATTCTGCCCTCCCGGGACAGCTGTGAGCTTTGGCTCAGTTCAAAGTTTGCTTTTCCCTGGCTCTCAGTACTCAGCTCTATTGTGATTGTAAATATCGATTGAGGGGACTCCACTTCCCCTGAGGCTGTTCTAATGGGATCCCAGCAGGCCCAGCTCTTGAAGGCTGCCTCGGAGAAACCTGGGCACTGGTGGGAGGGTGGAGGATGTTGAGGGGGGGCGGTGGGCTGGCAGCGGTCCCCAACCCTTTTGGCACCAGGAACCGGTTTCAGGGAAGACAGTTTTTCCATGGATGGATGGGGGAGGGATGGCTTTGGGATGATTCAAGTGCATTACATGTATTGTGCACTTAATTTCTATTATTATTCCATCAGCTCCACCTCAGGTTATCAGGCATTAGATCCTGGAGGTTGGGGACCCCTGTGCTGAAGGATTGATAGAATCAGACTGGGGGTACAGGCCCAAGAGCCAGACTGATAACTCTCCCCTCATGGCCCCAAACACCAGATGGAGCCCCAAGTCACAGTTGCCAATGAAGCAAGAACAGGGTGGAGGGGGCCATGCGGGGCCAGCAGAAGGGCAGGCCTGGGGGGCCCTGTACACGCTGGTAGAGCCGCCAGTGGCCCCCGCCTTGGGCATCACGCAGAGCCCCTCTGTCTCCCTCCCGTGTTGTCTTCCCAGCTAGCCTGTGAGCAGCAGAGCAGGCTTAAGGAAAGAGAACAGAGACTTTGGGGAGGCCTATTCAACCCCAGGCTGGGGAGAATCTTACACAGCCAGGAAGGAGGGGAGAGGGAGCCAGGGTTGGGGGGAGGCTGAGAGCGGAGGAGAGAAGCCCCTTCCCCACCGACTCCTACAGACAGAGGCGGCCTGGGGCGCATCCCAGTCAGCTCTACATCGCTGGGCCCAGTCTTGATGTCCACAGACCCAGCTGAGTTGGATACCACCCCATAGGGCCCCCGTACCTGATGAGCCTTCTCTCTTTCTCCTGTGGAGGAGGGGGGCTGAATCCAGAAGGGAAAAAGGGAGAGGAGCTTGGCTGGAGGATTCCAGCCCACACCAACCCCCAGAGATCACACTGCAGGGCTCCTGGTACACCTCTACCCACACTTCAGGGCTCAGCTTCAAGGCTGTCACCTCCAGAAAGCCCACCCTGCCCATCCCTCCTCTTTCTCTCCTTCCATCAAGTCAGAAGGCTGGGCCCTCATCTCCTCTTCTACCTAGATCTCAGGTTTCTTCCAGGAGGGGCAGCTTCCCCTGCAGAGGCCGTGAACCCAAGAGTCACATCAACAGGTGATGTTTTTGAGCACCTCCCACGGGCCCAGTGCCTTGAGAATAAGGGCACTCACTCTGTCTCTGGATCTACCCCTCTGGCCCTGGAAGTGGGCAATGAGGCCATCCCCGCTTTGCCAATAGGAAAACTAAGCCACTTACCCAACAGGTGTCTCAGAGCTAGGCACGGGAGCAGCAGGAATTTTACCCGCCTCACCCTCCAAAAATAAGGCGTGAGCACTCAGGGCTGATAAATGACCTTATTACAAAGTTGCTTAAAATAATGGGAATTGACTGCTTTTCCTGGTCAGAGGACTGATTGAGCTCTGCTGGGATGTTCTTGTGCTCCATGCAGTGAAGCTGAGGACCCTCAGTGGCTGCATTCGGCTGGGAGCCCAGCTGGGGCTTCTCACCCTTGAGGGTCTCTCCACGTGGCCTCTCATCACTCTGCGGTCTTGCCTGAGCATCTTTAGAGCATGGCACTGGCATCCATCAGGGGCCATTCCAAGGAGACTAGTCCTAGCGTGGAAGACCCTCTTGGACGTTTGCTCGCACCATCCTTCCTTCCTAACATTTCATTGGCCAAAGTAAGGCATATGTCCGTTACTTGATCTGTTCATTGGGGTCATCCGTGTGAATGTCCACCATGGTCGTGTCTCCTTTTGTAGAAAACAGTGGATCAGTTAGGTCCTATCAGGTCAAGGCAAGCTGAGTTAGTCAAGTGAAGTGACTTCTGATCCCCTTGCTCTGAACCTAAGACCTAGCCAGAATTGGGACCTGTCCGATTAATGGAATCTGCAGATGGGACTGTCAAGGAGACACCCAGCTCCAACCTCTGTGTGGAGCACCCATGTTACCCCTGGGAGCCTGGGCCTCTGAGAAAAAGACCCCTCCTGTGGGACACCTGTTGCTAAATCAGTGGATGATGGAGTAGTACTTTTTCTTTCCTACCAGGAGTGTAACAGCAGGGGTTTCCCCTCAGTGCAGGCCTTTGCTGCTTGGAGAGGGCGGGTGAGAAGAATCTCCCCCTCCCTTTCCCCACCTCCCCATCTGTCCCTTCCTCTTTCTCTTTCCCCATTTCTGATTCAGAAATTTAGGCTAAATGACCTTAAAACCTTTAAGATGTTTATTCTTCCATCAACATCCTTTTGGGACCAGGTTAGGCTTTATTTATTGAATGCCTAGTAGGTAGCAATGGCAACCCACTCCAGTACTCTTGTCTGGAGAATCCCATGGACCTAGGAGTCTGGTAGGCTACAGTCCATGAGGTCACAGAGAGTCAGACGCAACTGAGCGGCTTCACTTAGCAGGTACCTGGGCACTTTATCTGCTCTCACCCTCGAAGCTCCCTGAATTTCATAGACTGTCCTTTGAGGTTTGGTTCCTGGTCCCTCTCTGAGGTGCATGGTGGTTGTCATGAGACGGTTCACTAGACATCTCTGGTTTTCCTCCCTTAACACATGGGAAGGCTGCCTATCTTCCCTTACTCTGATGTTATGCTTACTCTGGTCAAATCGGCATGAGCAGAGCTTTTATGCGCCGCTTCCAAGAGAGGCTTTACAAGTCAGTGTGTGAGTCTCCACATTGCCTTTCTTCCCATCCACTGTGGTCAGAGGAGCACATGTTGAAATGGAGTTTCTGATAGACTATGATCTGGTGTGAGTATAGGTCCAGAGCCCCTGCCCTGGATGTGTGATGAAGTGGGAAATAGACTTTTCTGTTAGGTCACGGAGATTTGGGGAATGTTTGTCACTGTGGCTTAACATAAAGCCTCTGGTGACTAATACACACACTCGGGTTCAACACAAGAGACCATAGGGCTGCTAGAATCACCTATCTAGTTCTCATAACCCACCTTTCAGGAAAACAGCAAGCTCTTTCAAAATCCATTTGATAAATTCCATGGAAGTCAATATGGGTCTTGGTGGCTAATTGGTTATGGAGGGGTATGGGAAATGAAGGAGCCAGGCTCCAAAAACAGAAGGCAATCCCCTCCCTTAATTCACCCCTGAACCAACCAGGAGAAAGGATTTCTTCCATCCCAGGCCACTGGGAATATTAGGGACTTATTTTTCCCCTCCCCCTCTTCCTCTCTCTCTCTCTTTCCTATCGTCCTCCTTCCCTCTCTTTCCTTCCTTCCTTTTTTCCTTCTTTCCCCCTCCTCCCTTTCTTTCCTTTCTTCTTTTTTTAAGCACTGCTCTCCAAAGTTGTGTTAAGCTAGAACTGTCGCTACTGTGTTCTTCCCCTAATACAACTCCACTGAAACACTTCAGCAGGCCCCACTTTCTGACCTGGGGAGGCACCTCTCTTGATTGCATACCGATGATTGCTTTATAAAATATTTTTAAACCCTGACAGCTCTCCAGGAGCAAAGCCTGTTGTCAGAAGAGTGCAGTGGCTTTCAACTTCTCTTGACCTTTAAGGAAAAGTATTTTGAAATGTGTTGTTTATTCTCCATCTCCACCAAGCATGTGGAGAATGCAAGGTGGCATCATATTGTCAGTTACATTATTTCTGGCTTAGAGCTTCACAGACCTGGCCGTGATGCTATTACCTGCAGGTAGAGGGTTGCGCATCTCCTCTTCTCCAAGGGCTGGTGTGAGAGTCCAGCCAGGGAAGTAGGAAATCCATCTCTAGGCTTAATGCTCACGGCCCAGATGCATGGTGCATGGAGCCAGGAGCTCAAGACCCAGCATTTCCACACCATCTTCTTCACCAGTTTATCAAAATGTCATACTTTTTATGAGCATCCTGGCCAACTTCTTCACTTGGCATGGGGCAAATGGAAGCCCAGAGGGCCCAAGGCCAGGTCAGGGCCTCTCGGTGGGTTAGGACCAACCTGGAGGTGACAGCACAAAGGAGAGGCGGAATGGAAAGAGCTTGGGCTTAACGCTGCTCACACTAAACTTTGGACTTCAGTTCTGTTACTTAACCACTGACTTCCTCTTGGTCAGCTTCAGTTCCCTCACCTCTAAAATGGGAACTATAATGATCATCAACATTCACAGGCCACTAAATTCAACTCACTTTTTACAACAGCACTCTGAGATAGGTACTGTTATCATCAGCCCAATTTTCAGATGAGGGAAGTCAAGGACCGAGGAGTCATAAGATTTGCCTGAGGTCACAAAGAAGAACACAAACTCCAACCCAGTCATGTGGGGGAACATGGTACTTTCCTGCCTGGAGAGTTGCTGGGGAGGATTAGAGTGCTGGAATACACAACAGGGCCTCATATGCAGGTGTGCTCAGTGAAGATGGCTATTATTGTCAGTCAAAAAGAAACCACCTATTCTAGAAGCAGTCAACCGAGAACTGCACACGAAGCCCTTTGCCCACTGGTTAGGATTGCTCACTCCCCCTTCCAGGAACTCGCATGCTCCCAGGTACTCTATCACACCTTGTTTAGAAGGTGGAGATTTTGGATCTGAGCCTTAAGAATAAACAGCTCACTTAGCAGATAGGAAGCCGTTGGGAGGATGCACCAGGCAGAGCGAGCAATACTGGCAAAAGCCTAGAGGTGCGAAAGTGTGTGTTTGCAAGTAGAAGCCGGCCGGGGTGGGGGCGGGAGGTGGTGGGGCTGTTGGATTTGATTCAGATGCTTGTTGCTAGGGGATCTTCTCTGCCCCTCCTCCTTCAACCTCTTTGATAACCGGACCTCAGGCGCCACCTGGTGGCAGCCTCTGAGACCAACAGGGCAGAAACCAATGGGAGTAAGTGCTACCCACACTTCTGTCCCCTGAACTATCGCTTCCTGCCTCTCTCCTTGGAAATGGACTTGCTATAAAAGCGATAGAACAATCATCAAGAAATTTTTATATAAGGATTACATTTTCCCGTTATCAAAACAAAGCATGGGAGAAGGAAATGGCAACCCACTCCAGTATTCTTGCCTGGAGAATCCCATGGACAGAGGAGCCTGGCAGGCTACAGTCCATGGGGTCACAAGAGTCAGACACAACTTAGTGACTAAACCACCAGCTTGTTTAGAAAAATGAAAACTTAAAGAAAAAAAAACTTTAACTATAAAATTAACAAACTATAAAGATTAATAGCAGAAGGAATTATACTTGATTTTTCCCTAGCTAAGAAAAGAAGGTATAATGTTCAGCTTCAAAACTCCAACATTGTCACTGACTCTCTATTCTTAACTGACATACTGCCACGAAGTTGTTTTTGAGTTCATGAAAAGTTTCAACAGCATTAGGCATTTTAAAAAATGTTTTGTTTTTTAAGTACCTTTTATAGCATTTTATTTACTTCCTAAAGATTCAGGGAATCTGAATTTTAGATTCTGTGAACCTGAATTTTAGAAACATCTGGTCTACCTCAGTTAGATGTTGGCTGCATAGAGATAGAGCTGAAGTGATCACCACAGCCATAAAACTGATTGATTAAGAAGGATTTATACAATGTTTACAAACCTGGAATCAAGCATGGATTTTATCTGAAAGTTAAAAGTTAGATATTAGAGAAAGTATTTAATTCAGGTATTTTCAAGTTTTAAAACTTCACTTGTTTACCTACTAAAAATAGTTCTAGTTTTTTCTGCTTAGGAAAGTCCATTAAAATGATAAACCCTAATTTGCAGTGCTTTCCTCATAAAGTTTTGGGTGTGAAAGAATTGTAATTTACTAGATATGTTTGGGATGGGATATTTTGTTGGGTAGGTTTTCCTTTTTCTTTTTAACTTTTAATAGGCTTCCAACAAGAGTACAGTTGTTTCAGAACAAATTTTTTTAACATTATACTTTTCCCGTTCTCTTCACAGTGTTTGGAGAGTAAAATGAAAAACTGTGCACTCTGTGATTTTAACTTCTCTAATATACTCTTGAGATTTTTGCTTTAATTTAAATTACCATCACATGGCCCTTTCAGTAGTAAAACCAGCATTTGTTCCCTCACCAAACCCCATGCCAAATTCATCATAAAGAAAGCTCAGCATCCATAATTCCAGTAGTGCTTATCAATTTAGAGGAGGGGGCATTTAGTAAATATCCCAACTGGTCGTTTTATGCACAAGGCTTCAGTCAGAACATAGAAAAAAAAAACATTCTGTGAATGAAATAGTGTATGTTCAGATTTTATAAAAGACATTTTTAAAAGCCCAATTTACAGCCGTATATTTTCTTATGATGTAATTTATGAAAAAGATGTCTGTACTAACAGGTGCTGTAACACTACTGTTGTTGGATTTTATTGTTTGGTGATAAATGTATACAATATTTCTAAGGGAAACTCTGTACTGTGATGTAAAAGTCTGGGCAAAATGTATATAATCCTTGTATATAGTTGTGTATTTGATTATAATTACTGATTGTAAAGATTTAATAAAATATGTAAATATCAAAAAAAAACAAAACAAAGCATGGTCATTGTGGATAACTGGGAAAATATACAAAAGTTTAATCAAGAGGGAAATAGTCACCCTTCGTTCCATTGCTCAGAGTAACCACTAATAACATACTGCCATCTTTTTTCTTTTAATTTGTTATCCAAACTTTTTATTGAAATATATATAACCTACAGAAAAGCCCAACTCATTCAAGCTGATGAATTATAAAAAGTGAAAATATCAGTGAGATCATCACTAGGTCCAGATATAGAGCAATACCAGAATCCTAGAAGTCTCTTTTTGCCCAACCACATCCACCAACCTCCTTCCCAACTGTAGCAACTAAGCTGACTTCCAACATCACAAAGTTCTGGAAGTTTATGTAAAAATAAAAATACGCTTTATGGCTAGCTTCTTTTGCCAAAGGATGTGCTGGTTGGTGTAGTCAGTCTTTTCCACTTACCTGCTGCTGCTGCAGCTGCTAAGTCGCTTCAGTTGTGTCTGACTCTGTGCGATCCCATAGACGGCAGCCCACCAAGCTCCCCCATCCCTGGGATTCTCGAGGCAAGAACACTGGAGTGGGTTGCCATTTCCTTCTCCAATGCATGAAAGTGAAAAGTGAAAGTGAAGTCACTAGTGGCGACTTCATGGACTGCAGTCTACCAGGCTCCTCCATCCATGGGGTTTTCCAGGCAAGAGTACTGGAGTGGGGTGCCATTGCCTTTTTGTCTACTTACCTATTGTGGCTCAAATGATCAATTCCCTGATGATGCATGAAGTTTCTCAATTCTTTATGTTCATTGGCTATTTGGATATCTTCTTTTGTGAATGACTATCCGTGTCTTTTCCCATTTTTGAGCATCTCTTTGTTATATAAAAAATTCTTTATATTTTCAAGGTACAAGTCTTTTGTGGATTTTACATATATTGACTAAGATACTGATATCTTTGAATACAGAGATTTTCTCTGCATGTAATTTTCATGTAATCCACATACAATGAGGATTTGTGTGTGTGTGTATGCATGCACTGTGTGCTAAGTTGCTTCAGTTGTGTCTCTTTGTGACCCTGTGGACCATAGCCCACCGAGCTCCTCTGTCCATGGGATTCTCCAGGGAAGAATACTGGAGTGGGTTGCCATGCCCTCCTCCAGGGGATCTTCTCAACCTAGGGATTGAACCTGCATTTCTTATGTCTCCTGCATTGGCAGGCAGGTTCTTTACCACTAGCACCACCTGGGAAGCATATATATATGCGGTATAAATACATATACATATATATGGACACAGTTATGTTTAAACATATGTGGCTTATGTTTTGTGAACAGAGGCTTGGTGTGGGGGTTAGTGTGGGTTTGGGAGCTGGGTGTAAGTGTCAGATAATTCTGAGTTTGAATCATATCTTTGCCTTTACGAGCTGTGTGACTTAGGCAAATAACTTCTCTGGGCAGCAATTTCCTTCACCATCTGCAAAATGTGCTGATCCCAGGGCTGCTGTGAAGCTTAAATGACACAACATTTGCAAAATGCTTAGTACAGTGCTCAGGACAGAGAGGCTTCTCACTGATACTAGGTCACCATGGACGACCTAGCCTGCCTTTCTGATTCACAGCAGAAACCTCCAGAAATGGGATGAATTTCTGGAATGAGGGGTAGGAAGAGCCTCCAGGTGGATAGAGTTTGCCAAAAGTAGAGGAAAATTTCAACCAAGATCACATGACTCCAGCATCACAGCTGTTCCCATTTGTCTCTAGCTTCTCCCAGGCCTTGTTTACTCGGAACAGTCCTTAAGCATTGTGATCACCAGGCTTGCACCAGTTTGCTCGATGTTACATCACCGGGATGATGTTTATCCTACACGGCTAAAGCTGTGATGGACATTTGCCATAATTTGCCTAAGTATTTTCTTATCGTCAAATATCTGAGCAGCTTAATTCTTTCATTCATTTGTTTGGCTCTTTCATTCATTGGTTCATTCATTCACTCATTCATTAATCAATCAAAAAAATGGTTGTTGAATGCCTACTGTCTGCCAGGCACTGACTGGGTGCTGGGATATGGTAAACAAGGGCAGGACGCCCTTACCTGTGGCACTGGGACTCTGGTTGGTGAGACAGTCCATCATAAGTAAACAAAAACACTCTGACTCTAAGACGTGGTGAGTGTGTGCAGGAAAGAGAGGTGCTTCTGGATGTATTTGTGTTTGGGGAACTGTTCCTGGTCCCTGAGTCTCCGCTGCTCTTTGCTCCTCTGCAGCATAGCTGAAGCTTCTCTGTGAGGAGACCCGCAAGGGCTTGGGTTTTCCACCGACACATTTTAGAATTTCCTGAGAAGTCAGAGGTCACCACAGCATTCAGAGTCCTGCCTGGGAGCCCTAATGGGATTTGCCTCTAAGGCTTGCGTCTCAACAATTCTAGTCTGTTCCCTGCCCTCCTGAAAAGGCTTATGACTTTTGTGCTATGCAATCGCTCAGTCGTGTCTGACTCTTGGCGGCCCCGTGGACTGCAGCACGCCAGGCTTCCTCCCTGTCCATCACCAACTCCCAGAGCTTGCTCAAACTCATCTCCATCGAGTCGGTGATGCCATCCAACCATCTCATCCTCTATCTTCCCCTTTTCCTCCTGCCTTCAATCTTTCTCAGCATCAGGATCTTTTCCAACGAGTCAGTTCTTCTCATCAGGTGGCCAAAATACTGGAGCTTCAAACGTCAGCATCAGTCCTTCCCATGAATATTCAGGGTTGATTTCCTTTAGGATTCACCGGTTTGATCTCCTTGCAGTCCAGGGAACTCACGAGTTTTCTCCAGCACCACAATTTGAAAGCACCAATTTATCCCCTCCCCCCTCCTTTTTTACAGGATTAATAAATTTTATTTTTTCTTCCAGTTTTATTGTGATATAATTGACATAAGCAGGGTATAAGTTTGTGTACAACATAATGATCTGATTTACATACATCACAAAGTGATGAGCACAACAATTTACTGAACATCCATCATCCCAGACAGGTACAAGATTAAAGAACAGAAAAAAATGTTTTCTTGTGATGAGAACACAGGATTTACTCTAAAATGTTTATATATAGCACACAATGGTATTAATTATATTTAACATATAATAGATTATATTCCTAGTACTTATTTACCTCATAAATGAAAGTTTGTATCTTTTGACTGCCTTAATCCAGTTTTCCCTCCCCCAAACCCTTCACCTCCCCAACTCTGTCTGCTGTGCTTGGTCACTCGGTCCTGTCTGACTCTTTGCTACCCATGGACTGTAGCCTGCCAGGCTCCTCTGTCCATGTCAGTCAGTCAGTCAGTTCAGTCGCTCAGTCGTGTCCGACTCTTTGCGACCCCATGAACTGCAGCACGCCAGGCCTCCCTGTCCATCAGCAACTCCCGGAGTTCACTCAGACTCAATGGTTGTGGCCATGAAATTAAAAGACGCTTACTCCTTGGAAGGAAAGTTATGACCAACCTAGATAGCATATTCAAAAGCAGAGACATTACTTTGCCAACAAAGTCCATCTAGTCAAGGCTATGGTTTTTCCAGTAGTCATGTATGGGTGTGAGAGTTGGACTGTGAAGAAAGCTGAGCACCGAAGAATTGATGCTTTTGAACTGTGGTGTTGGAGAAGACTCTTGAGAGTCCCTTGGACTGCAAGGAGATCCAACCAATCCATTCTAAAGGAGATCAGCCCTTGGTGTTCTTTGGAAGGAATGATGCTAAAGCTGAAACTCCAGTACCTTGGCCACCTTATGTGAAGAGTTGACTCGTTGGAAAAGACTCTGATGCTGGGAGGGATTGGGGGCAGGAGGAGAAGGGGACAACAGAGAATGAGATGGCTGGATGGCATCACCGATTCGATGTGGTAACCACAAGTCTGTCCTCTTTTTCTCTGAATTTGTTTTTGAAAGTATAATTGAGTTACAACATTATGTTAGTTCTTGATACACAGCACAGTGATTTGATATTTCTATACATTTCAAGCTGATCACCGTAACCATTCCCTTCTTAAATTTACTTGTACTGCACCTTTTCCTCAGCTCCCTCTCAGCACAGGGCCTCCATTAGCCCTGGGAGCCTTTGAACCAATCAGCAAAGGTGCCCGTTTCTGCGGAACAAAGCCTCAATGGGTGAGGCTTGGTGGGCAGAGAGCAAGTTGCATTTCAGCCCCCTGGAGGCCCCTGGGTCATCTGCATGACTGTACAGGTTGCCATGTCCACAGCCTCTGGAATGACTACCCCACCTGCTTTCTTTTTATTTATGTATCTATTTGTTTGACTCTGGGTCTTAGTTATGATGTGCAGGAACTTTGATCTTTGTTATGGCATGTGGGATCTTTAGTTGTGACATGTGGGATCTAATTACCTGACCAGGGATCAAACCCGGGCTCCCAGCATCAGGAGCATTGAGTCTTAGCCACTGGACCAACAAGGAAATCCCTTTCCTTCATTTACCCGATTCTATCTTGAAGACTCAGTTTATATTCCCTCTCTTATATGAAGTTTTATCTAACTTTCTAATTCATAGTAAATTCTCCATTCTTTGAACTCCTAATTTTTTTTTAACTCTTTGGCTCATTTGGCACTGAATTGTATACTTCCTTGTGATTCCTCTGCTTTTCCTCTCGTATCATTATTTCATCTGGAAAGTGTGGCTACCAGTGAGGGCTGCCACAGCCACTGTCCTCAGTATGAGGTGCTATCCCTTCCCAGCCCCATTCCCCGAAAAAACTGAAATGTG
Organism: Budorcas taxicolor; assembly: GCF_023091745.1. Taxonomy (NCBI): domain Eukaryota; kingdom Metazoa; phylum Chordata; class Mammalia; order Artiodactyla; family Bovidae; genus Budorcas; species Budorcas taxicolor. Next base: position 152,314,150 of record NC_068920.1, on the reverse strand, counting down.
GTTCCCTGAGGCAAGACGGGAAAGCCCCCTCCTTGGATTGGCTTTAAAAATACAGGGCAACCCCAAAAGAATTGAGTGCAGGGAGTGGAATAGGTATTTGTGTATTCATGTCCATATCAGCATCATTCACAATAGACAACACATGGAAACAAGCCAAATGCCCACTGTCAGATGAATGGATAAACACAATGCGGTCTATCCATACAATGGAACACTATTGTGCCTTACAAAGGCACGCAATTCTAATAATATTACAACACGGATGAATCCCAAAGGCATTATGCTGAGTGAATAAGCTAGACACGAAGGGATAAATGTTGGATGATTCCACTTACATGAGGCAGTTAATCAAATTCATATAGACAGAAAGGAGAATGGAGGTCTGGGGGCTGTGAGTAAATGGGTACAGTGAGTTTAATGGGTACAGAGTTTCAGTTGGAGAAGATGAAAAAGTTCAGACGATAAATGGTGATGTTTGCACAATGTGACTGTTAATGCCCTTGCTGCTGCTGCTGCTAAGTCGCTTCAGTCGTGTCCGACTCTGTGCGACCCCATAGACGGCAGCCCACCAGGCTCCCCCGTCCCTGGGATTCTCCAGGCAAGAACACTGGAGTGGGTTGTCATTTCCTTCTCCAATGCATGAAAGTGAAAATTGAAAGTGAAGTCCCTCAGTCGTGTCCGACTCTTCGCGATCCCGTGGACTGCAGCCTACCAGGCTCCTACATCTATGGGATTTTCCAGGCAAGAGTACTGGAGTGGGGTGTCATTGCCTTCTCCCTTGGCTATACCTAAAAAAAAGGTTAAAATGACACATTTTATGTGTATTTTATTGATACCAAATTTCTTTCTTAATGACATAATATGAAAAGGGGCTGGTTGATGTCCTCAACTAAACCGTGAATCTGCAGTTTCCCATGGCTTCCCTATTCCTTTGCGAGCTCCCAACAGGGAAAGGTGTCCCCCCTCTCAGTCTGGGGGCTCTCCCAGGACGAGAAAGCGATTTCCTCAAACGAGCAGCTGCTCCTTGAGGGTCTGGACTTGCTATCTCCATCATCAGGCTGAGACTCTTTCTGAGGGTGGAAGTGCCTAGAATGGATGAGGTTGTTCCTCCTCCATTGGATCAGGAGTTATCCCAGTGAGTGCGCGTGGAGTGGAGGAAAGTGGGTTTCCTGTTTGAAACTATCGTCTCTCCGCCCCAGTCCCGGGGCTCAGAAGCCCTGCAAGCTCCGATAGCTGTTCCATCCTCAAGCTCACCTCCAGCCTGTCGGCTCCAAGTTCTGCGAGCTCAGCTACTCAGCATGTTCTCCCAGTGGGCGGCCCGAGGCCGCTTCCGCCCTCTTCCAAGATGTCCGCCGCCGCCTCTGTGACAGGCCTGACCACGTGAGCAGCCTCGCCTATGAGGTCGCCGGGCCTGTGACGGCGATTGTCCCTTCTCGGGCCCCGTCCAGTGGGCGACTGCCCTTGTCAACCGGAGCCTGAGCGATCATGGCAACCGGCTCGGGAGGGGAGCGCGCGGCAGCGGTGGCAGCGACGGCAGTTTGGTCGGGGGCCGGGGCGGCGGAGCGGCGGCGGCGGCGGCTCCGTCACTGGCGTTGGCACCAGCCCTGAGGGCCATGCTGCGGGGCAGCCCCGAGAGGGAGCTGGCGGCCTGGTGGGAGGCGGAGGCCGTGGCCGCGACCAAAGCGCAGGCGGCGAAGGAGCAGGTCCGCGTGGACCCCGGCGCGGCCGGGGAACCGGAGCGCAAGGCGGGGGAGGAGCAGCCCAAGGAGCCGGCCCCGGCGCCACCCTGCGCGGCCGAGGAAGGTGACGCCCGCTTTCCCCCGCGGCCTCCGCCCACGCTGCCCGTGTCCCTGGCGAAGCCGGAGCCGGTGTCTGGCCTTTGCCCGCACGGGAAGTCTAGGATCAAGGGCCGCAGTTGCAAGCGGAGCTCGGGACAGCCAGACGAGTACTGCTCTCTGCGGCCGGTCACCGTGGACAGCTCCAAGGCCAGGACCTCCCTGGACGCCCTGAAGATCAGCATCCGCCAGCTCAAGTGGAAGGAGGTGAGGCCCGGCCCGGCCGCGTGGGCACAGGGGGGTGGACTGGAAGACCTCAGAGGAGCCTGCTGGCTCAGGCCAGGTCTCAGGGCCAAGCTCCTGCTGTGTGCCACGCTTGTCAGCCTCTAACTGCTTCTCCTTCAAAGCCTAGGGCCCAAGTCACTTCCTCAAGACTGCTCTAGATCCCTCCAGGTCGAGTTAGTTTGTCCTTCCTCTAGCTCCCCTGCAGCTACCTTTGGCTCCATGATCTCCAGCCATCAGCACTCGCCTCCCCCACATTATAGGTATTTGTTTATATGTCTGTCTCCTCCGGCAGCTGTGAGTCCCGGAAGCCGTCGATCCTCTCTCTCATTTCTAAGTTTTATTTGTTTAGTGTTTACTGGGTGGCCCCTTGCGGAAATCGAACCGTTTGTACTTTGGAGGCAGATAGACTAGGGTCTCAGCATCATGTCACTTAGCTGTGTGACCTTCAGCAACTTGCTTCACTTCTTTAGCCTATTTCTTCCTGTGTAAAGTCAGGCCAAATGTACCTATCTCATAGTTTTCTTAGTATTGCAAGACTCACTGTGTATTATAATATAACCCAAGTCTGCAATAAATGGGAACTCATCTTACCACGCACTCCTCTCTCTTTTCCACCATCACCATCACATCACCATCAGTATCATTGTCAACAGTGTAGGTGTTGGGGTTTTTATGTCCCAAGGCTTGGCATATAAACAGGCCTCAGGAACTGGTGGGCAGAAGGGTGAGTGAAGGAATGGATTATTTGTCCTTGAACTTATTTTAGATCTGGAAGGGGTTGGGATGAAGCACCAGTGACATCCAGAGATAATCTGTTGTAGTTGACTGAGTGGATGTGACTTTATTTGCAGTGCCTAATGTTATTTAATGTGCTTTGGGGAGTGTCAGGATGTGGTTTAGGGTAGTTGAATCTGGAGGCTTGGACCCATGTGGTCTGCTAGTGGAACAGAATCTGTAATAGGCGACACGAGGACGCAGGACCTTAGCAGCCCTGGGTCTTGGCTAGAGAAGACTTTCAGGAATGGTATAATGAAGTTGGAACATACAGAGAGATGGCCACAGACAGAATTAATGAGGTCAGAGGGTTGCTGTCCCAGCAGTAGGAATCACGTGGTTTGGAGGGGAGTTGAGAGTCAGGCGGGGCAGATTTCCAGACAGGGAGGGGTTAGCCGTTGAATAGTCTGATTCTGGGTGTCAGAGCCCTCCAGCCCTGGGGCTTGGGGATCTGAGGAGGGCTTTCATGCCCATGAAATCTGGAGAAAGTGAGGGTGGCTCCCAGTACTAGGTGTCTGGGTTTTGGGACAGGGGCCTAGGTCAAGGTGGTAGACATGAAGACCAGAAGGAGATGAACATGGAGAGCTTGTCAGTACCATAGTCCTAATGAAGGGAGGATCCAGGGGCTGAGACCAGGCCACAGAATGAAGGAAGGCTGATTTGCCCAAGCATGGCCTGTACTTACCTTAGCCCTGGGGCAAAGGTTGGGGAGAGAGACACAAAACTGGCCAGATCTCAAGAGATGGAGCCATCCAGACTCAGAAACCAGCAGCCACACATGCTGGTCCAGCTTCAGTCACTCATTCTGTAAGTGTCCACTATGGATGCTGGGCCCTGCGAAGCAAAGATGCTTAAGAGGTAACCCTTGCCTTCAAGGACCTCCAAGTTCAGTAGGTGATAAGACACAAGTAAGTAACCACTGCAGTAGTTACAGGGCCTCTGCTGCTGCTCCTGAAATGCTCCTTTCCCAGCTGTTGGCATGGCTTCCTCTATCACCTCAGTCTTCCGATCAATGCCACCCACTCAGAGAGGCCTTCACCTATAACTGTGGCCCGCCCTCCCCCCGCCCCCAACTGATGCTTGCTCGTCTTTATTGGTTTTTCATAGCACTGAACTCTAGTGACACTGGATTTTGTATTGGTTATTGTCTGTTTCCCGCATTAGAATGTAAGCTCCATGAGGGCAAGGGCCTTGTTTTATGTACTGCTGTTTCCTCAGGTGCTTGGCACACAGAAGGTGCTCAATAAATACATGTTGAATGGTTGAACGCCTTACGTGATGAGTGTTTCTGTGTCTGAGTAAAGGTGTACCTGCTCTAGGAGGTAGAGGCGCGTCATGTCAGGGCCATGTCCTGGAGGAGAGAGCCCCGAGCTGAGTTCTGGGAATTGTTTATTATTATTATTAGGGATCATTGACTTTGGATCCCTGGCACAGGGAGTGGGACAGACAGAGCAGAGGTGCATTCGGGGCTTCACACTTAATTCGGTAGGGCTGCGTCAGAGTGGGCGGCAGAATGGTGCGAGTGGAGGCAGGAGGGGTGAGCAGGGGTCAGATCGTGTGCCACGCTGTGGGATGTGGACTCTTTTGGAAGCCTGTGTGAGCCACTATGAAACCTTAAGCATTTTCCGTTTACCTGCCTTGGGACTTTGGCAAGTGAGTTCAATTCTTTAAGCCTCAGTTTGCCTGTCTGTCAAATGGGAGTGGGTCCAGCTAGGTCCATGGTTCCCAGTCTCTCTGCTGCTGCAGCCACATAATGGTAGTGTCAGTCTGTGTGAGGCCCTCGTGCAGGTGAGCTCGAAGGGGTGAGCAGTTTCTGAGGTGCCACCCGTAACTGTCTCCTCCAGGCCCTGCTTTGCCTGTTCTCCTGCTCATTCTAGGATGTTTTAACATAATTTACTCCCAACAGGACTTTACTATTAGAGGGGTGATTACCTACCTACCATCACGCTTCCCTGTTTGCCTGTGAGGTCCTGAGGACAGGAGTGGTTTCTGACTTGTGTCCCTGATGCCCAGCAGGTGGTGGGTGATCCATAAATGAATGAATGGATGACTTAACCACAGAGCTGACATCTCATCTTCACACCATAGAATGTGGAGTTCGAAAAGTGCCAGGCTAGGAAAACTTTAAAGTTCCTTCCAGGTTTAAACGATGATTATGGTATTCTTAGTACCTGCAGCAAAGTTGGCTTCATGATAGGTAACATCTCTCTCTATATATATATAAACTGGGTACTAACAAAACGCAAACACAGCCTCGCCAGGCTTGTTTCCCCATCTGCTACACGGGTGCTGTTGAAAGAGTGTACCTCTAATGCTCAGCACTGATGTTCTAGGAGCACGAACCCTGCTGGGGGCTGGGTTGCGAGGAGGTGAAGGGCAGCGTCCTCTGTATGTCATGCTGTGCCGTCACTGCAGGATGTGGGGGTCCCCAGCCAGCTGGCTTTGGCAGGGGTCAGGTGGGCAGCCCAGGCGAGAAACAAGGACATGAGCACCACCCAGAGTGAAAGGTCTGTGTCTCCTTTGCGAGTAAGTGGTGAGGGGCTCCCCCTCTGGGCCGTTCAGCAGGGCGGGAGCTCAGCATTTGCTTGGCTTCAGGGCACAATCTCCCTTCTTCCCCCACTTTTCTCTATTAACAGACACTTAACAACAGTAACCAATAGTGACGGTGATAAGAAACAACTATGATGAATCCTTCCTTCCACAGCCCTTCCCCTGTGCCAGGCACTCTTCTGGGTGCGTCACATATAGCCAAGGATTTGGTTCTCCCAACAACCCTTTGGTCTCCATTTCTACACAGGAGGAAATCGAAGTACCCAGAGGTTAACTTACACAAGGTCAGAGAGCTGTGAGGGGCAGAGCTAGCATCTGAAACAGGTTTCCATTCGAAACCGGCCTCCTGTTCTGTGCCCTTGCCACTGCTCCCTGCTGCTGATGCTGGTGGACCCTGGGGGGTGGCAGGTACAGACACAAATGGGATTCTGTCCGTACCCTCCAGGGACAGACATGTTCACTGACAGTTGCAGTCCAGCCTGGGAGTAGAGTTGGGTACAGGGCATTCCATACACAGGAGGAGCCAAGGCAGGGAGATCTGGTTTTATACACAGGATGGGGTGATGGCGGCTTAGAGAGCAGAGAGAGATGAAGAAGGAGCCAGATTGGAGGACGCGGAAGGCCATGCCAGGAACCTTGTGCTTCTGGCTGAGTATGATCACAGATTCCTGCCATATATAGACCATGCTTCCCTTGCCCACGCTGTCAGTCTCAAGGGAGCCACACCAACTCTCTGAAATGATTCAGTTTTCAGTTGGATCCACTCTAGTCAGGTTTAATGCAATGGTGCCCACCGTGTTTCTCAAAGGACAGTTCATAAATGTTAGCTCTGTACACTTGTAGGTAAGATGAAAGTTTATTTTAGAAGAGCAAAATCATGTTTATAGAGTCACTGTGAAGTTGAGACATGAAAGAGAGACATGGTTTCTCGCTCATAGTAGAAGCTCAATAAATATTTACAAAAATGCGTGGTTCTTCTCTAATCATGTGAGCCTCTCTCTGCCTCTCCTGTATATTCTTTTTGCAGTTTGGACACACTCATTAAAGAAAACTTTAGGGAAAAGACACCATGGAGAATAGACGCCACTGTTTTTGCAAGCTGCTCTCCTTGGAGATGTCAGCTGTGTATATGTACGCAGTGGTATCATGGACACCAGCTAACGTGATCAAGGGCACTGAGATTTGATAGAGGGACCTTTGTTGATAATAGTTGGCATAAGCCCTATCCCAGGATCTATTAGGGCTCCCCTCCTGGGTCATTCAGTAAAGAATCCGCCTGCAATGTGAGAAACCTGGGTTCAATTCCTGGTGGGATGATCCAGGGAGAAGGGAATGGCTACCCACTCCAGTATGCTGGCCTGGAGAATTTCATGGACAGAGGAGCCTGACATGGGGTCGCAAAGAGTTGAACACAAGTGAGTGACTTTCACAAGATCTGTTACAGTGTGAGCTCTTTGCTTCAGTAGTGTCCAAATCGTGTGTTGTTTTCAGAAATGTATCCAGCCTTTCTTCGAAGCATGTATATACTTAGGATATCATCCTACTTACAACTTGTGTGATGTTAGTTACTGTCTTTGAAATATCATATTACATGCTAGGCTTTATGTTCTAAGTGCTTTCTGCTCATTAAAACTTGTATAGAACACTTATTATGTATTATTTTAGTTAATCCTCACAGCAGCCCTCTGAGGTGGATCCCATTATTTCCTTTTTATTTTTCTCCATTATTTCCAGTTTACAGCTGAGAAAACCGAGGTTGAGAGGAGATTAGTTCAGGGGTAGCCCAAGGCCACACAGGTAACAGGTGTCTGAGCCATCCAGGGCCTGTGCTTATAGCCAGTACATAAGCCTCTACTGTCTTCTTTGCTAATCCTTTGCTAAAATCCACCCTGCAAGGAGTTACTCTGTTATTACTATTCCCAGATAACATTTTTTTTTTTTTGGCAGCACCATAAGGCTTGTGGGATGTTAGTTCCCTGACCAGGGTTGGAACCCGGGTCCTTGACAGTGAGAGCATGGAGTCCTAACCAGTGGACCACCTGGGAACTCCCCCGAAGATAACAATTGAAGAAATGGAATTGGGCGCAGAAGTGGGAGAGTCAGGGTTCAAACAGTCTGCCTTGCTCCCAAGCCCACTTTTCAGTGTGTTGTATAATCCACTTCTGAACCCTCTCCTTCCTCATCTGACTCATAACTCTCGAATGGCAATGGTGTCACTTAGAACCAGGAGGCTGACGTTGCAAATAGGACTTAAAATAAAACACAGTGAAATATATATCCTGCCTGGCAGAGGGAGCCTTTGGTGTCTGCACTTTCTGAATCCTATCTCGTGGCTGCCCACGAGGGGAAAGAGATTCTGGTGCACTGACTAGCCGAGTGGCCTTGCTCCTCTGTGGGGCCTGAGCCTGCTGCATGAGCCACCGTGTTGCAGACTCTTGGTGGATGAAGGCAGATTAGAAAATGAAAAATTGGATAGTTTAACCTTCCCCCCCTTCCTCATTTTAATGATAGTCATTGCAATTTACTTTCCAGTTTTTGAAAACAGCCTTATGTTTAAGGACAGTTTATAGCCTACTCCATCCAATGTTCTCCTTCAACAGACATGTTATTTTAACACCTAGCACACTAGAATTTTTCCTTTGCAAGTTAAATTTGTCACACCATAAAAATCACAATTCACTACCACTCCTACTTGAACAATACAATATGTATAAAAGCCTCATGAATCCACACTAATGCCTCTCATTTAAAAGACAGTGTATTCCAGGAGCTCATATTCCAGTTCTATAACTAGTACAAATTAAAATTTTAGTTTTTAAGCAGGTATTGCAATTGTTAGAGCAGTTTTCTGTGTTACAGGAATATGCTCTCTATTGTAAATGGCCTCGATTTTGGAGGTATTCTGGTTTTCTGTCAGAAGTTGAATACAAAAATTCAAATATACATTTTCTTTTAAATCTATCCCTTGAAAAGAACATATTATGAAAGTAATTGGCCACTCTTTAAGTGGCTTCTCTAGAGGGAAAGTAGTATGTCCTGGAGCTAGCAGGGACTTTGAAATTCACACAGATGGGTTAAAATACTTGTCACTAATTCCTTGTGTGACCAAGCAGGTTGGGTCCTGCATACAGAACCACTCTGAGCGTCAATTTCTTCAACTGTATCAATGGGCCATAGTGATTCTTGCTGAGTTCTTGTGAGATTAAATGAGGGGAAGTATGTAAATTGCCTTAACCCAGTGCTGGGCACATTATTTGTGTTCAGTTAATGGTACTTTTCCTTTTATTGGGTAACTATGGATATTGGTTATTTGATTTATATATGTATTTTAAACTAGAAGACAACGAGTATAGAATTTCATCTTCATATATAGGTTACTGGTTAAACACACTCGACAGCTCATTTGAATCATTGAACAAATACTCTGAGACCTACTTTGTGCCAGGCTGTATTTGAGTTCTTGGGATACAGCAGATAACGAACACACCCAGAACCCTCTGTGTGATAAGGGCAGGTACATTTTGCACAAATATCAATGTGATGTAGTTTAGGTTTAAAAAAAATTTTAAGATTTTTTTTTTTGATGTGGACCATTTTTTAAAGTCATTATTGAGTTTATTACAAACTTTAAGTTTGTTAAAACTTCCGTTTTATGGTTTGGTTTTTTTGGTCGCGAGGCCTGTGGAATGATGACTCCCCAGTCAGGGATCAGACGTGCACCCCCTGGATAGGAAGGCAGAGTCTTACCCACTGGACCACCAGGGAGGTCCCTAAAATTTTTTTAAATAACACTGTTTTAAAATTCTTTTCTTTTGAAGTCAATTATACTTTTAAAGTTTTGTGGTTTTAACTGAATATTTTAAGGCTTCCATTCTGAGCCTGGTGCCAGTCTCATACTCTGGTATATTAACTATGTATGTCAACACTGGAAATTTATTTTAGCTATTTGAGTGACATCAGTACTTACCTTTTGTGGTCATAAAACAAATAAGGAGGTTGTTGATGTGAACAGAGAAGCAAATTCCCTGGGCTGATGTCTTTACTTCTTCCTTCCATCCCTAAGCAGCCCTCCCCACGGACCCTGGAAAGACCATACCAGACATGGGTTTGAATTTTGGCTCTGTGGCCCCGGACGAGTTCTTTTATCTCTCTGAGCCAAAGGCTCCTCATCTCTAAGAAAGAGCATAAAATACGTGGTAGGCTTGTGAGGATTAATTCTGAAAATCTTGAAAGTGCCTGGTACTTTCAAATAAGAATACTTGTTAGTTGGCTTTCCCTCTGATGAATTTCCATGACATTTTAATTCAGTTTTATAATACAAAATTGATGGCATCAACAGGTGAATAACCTTATTGCTTTGATTAGTTTTGAACCCTCCTTTCCATGTGGTTGCTCCCCTGCAGCCCAGTCATTCCCTGAGATTCCTCCACAAAGGCTGTGGTTTTGCCAGAGAGAACGATGATGTTGTTTCTCTGTTCCAGATGGACTGACATCTCTCGTTCTGCATCACATCACACCGGGTCCTGCCTTCACAGCTGCCTCGGCCGCCATTTGCGTGCATGTTTGTTTCTCTGCGTGTTTGGGAACCGTCATCCAGTAATTTTTATAAATGCTTCCTAAGTCCTAGCTAGCAGCCATTTGCTGATGGCTCCTTCTCTTCCCCCATCTGCTTCTGTGTCATCTGAGTAAAACCTTCGCATCCTTAATGGAGCTGAAAGAATAGGGTGGTTTGTCTAGTGGGCATCCCTAAGTACAGTGTTACTTTTCAAAGGAGCCCTTCAGTCCCTCTGCCTAGAACTCTTGCAGAGGCCAGTTTTCATATTTTGTTCTTTATGGTCACGGGGAGATTTTATTTCTCTTTGTGTTAGAACTGCGGTTATTGGAATTTTTAAAAGCAACAATCTAAAAACTTCTGGACATCTTCCATTGTTTACAAATACCTTGTGTTCAAATTCTAAAAACAGTATGTGCTTATGAAAATTTATATAATTCCCAAGTATATAAAGTAAAACCCCAAAGTGCCCCCCACCCCCACCCATTCCCTGCCCTTTCTGTCTCCTATCCTATCTCTTTTCCTTAGGGTAACATCAAGAATGCAGTTTGGTATGTGTTTTTCCAGATATTTTTTCTTATTCCTGTGTGTATCAGGACCACTCAGTTGTGCTGGAGTATCAACAGAAGTACAACAGAAGTTTGCTTCTTGCTCATACTTAGGGGTTTGATGTGGTTTGCTGGGGGTATGGGGACAAGCGTCTCCTGCCATCTTGATTATCCAGAGACCCGGGCTTCCAGCTCAGCACCTGCTTCAGTGAGTCACCGAGAGGAAGGGAATGTGATAAATGCCGCACCAGCTTTTAAGCCTTCTACTCGGAGGTGATTGTGCTCACATCTCATTTGTCAAAGCAAAGTCCTTAGCCTGATGAACTTCGGTGGGGCTGGGATGTACAGTCCTACCATGAGTGTGCAAAGAGGAGAATCAGAACATCCTGCTAATGACCACCAACTAGACATCATATGTAGAGACACAAGTATGTGTGTGTGTGTATATATATATATATATATGTAAACATTTTTCATGTTGTTTTAAATGCCACCATTATACAGTGTATATGGTATCTGGCAAGTGCTTCTTTAGCAGTACTTTGTGGACATCGTTCTCTGTTAGTACATACGGGTTCATTTCATTTTGCTAACAACCAAAGAGCCCATCTGGTGGATGTACCATCTTCCAATGTATCGATGGATGTGTTTCTGTGTTTTGTTTGCTATTACAAAGGATGGTACAGTGAACATCCCTCTTCAGACATAAAGTATTTACTTGTGCAAATGCTTCTGTAGGACTTGTTGAGTCAAAGGTTATGTGCACTTTGTATTTTGATAGTTACTGTCAAGTTGCCACCAGTAGTGTTTGAAAGTGCTTATCTTCTCATGTTGTCTCCAGTGCTGTATCCTGTTAATCTGCTAAATCTTTGCCAAACTAATAGGTAAAAATGTGAGTTTTTTAAAAAATATAAATTTATTTATTTTAATTGGAGGTTAATTACTTTACAATATTGTATTGGTTTTGCCATACATCAACATGAATCCGCCACGGGTATACACATGTTCCCCATCCTGAACCACCCTCCCTCCTCCCTCTCCGTACCATGCCTCTGGGTCGTCCCAGTGCACCAGCCCCAAGCATCCAGTGTCATGCATCGAACCTGGACTGGCGATTCGTTTCATATATGATATTATACATGTTTCAATGCCATTCTCCCAAATCATCCCACCCTCTCCCAGAGTCCAAAAGACTGTTCTATGCATCTGTGTCTCTTTTGCTGTGAGTTTTTAAGTTACATTTTTGTGATTGTCATCAGGGTTTGGATTTTTGTGTAGGTTTTTTAGTCATTTGTACTGTTTCATCTGTGAAATACCTACATGTATATTTTTTGTTCATTTATCTTTTGGGTTGTTTATGTTGATATTTTGTGTGTTTATGTTTTTCTTATTGGTTTGTAAATATTATGAGTATTTACTTTTTTTCTCATTTGTATTGTAAATATTTCCCCTCCTGTTGACATTTAGACATCTAATACTCATTTGCCTTGCATGATTTACATTGTTATAATTTAAAACATTTTTGTCTCGCTCGTCACTAAAAGCAATCTCTATTACTGACTTGTTAGCTTAAGAAGGCAGAGGAAACACACAATTTCATCCTCAAGTGCTATTAAATCCTTAGAGAATTAGGAGGCAGTGTGGAGGGCATTAAGAGTCTTACCTTTCAAGAAACTAGATACTTTTTGGGGAGCTGTCACATACATTTATCTCAGTTGACTTTTACTTTGTGCAGTAAGCACGGTAGACTCCTTAGTTCTGTTTCACAGATGTCAGTGTGGAGTGGAGTTAGGTTTGAGTTTGAATCCCCACCACGATTAGTCTGTTACATGGGGCATTGTGATACTTGTCCCATTTTAATAACATACGTAACCATATTCCAAAGTCAGCATGCAGTAAGTATGTCATCTGTTTTAACTCTCCCCTTCTTCAAAGGTGTTGAGTCACACACTGCTTGGAATTCGAGGGTAGAGTCCTGGCTCTCGTCTTATTCAGTGGATCATACTGTTTCTCTAAGTGGAGTATGATTTCCTGGCTCTTGGAAGCAAGACCACTGGAAGTTAGTGTTTACTGAAATTTTTCAGTGCAGGACTGGGCTTTGAGCCTGGTTGTTAGTTTTATTTAAAACCATATTTATCACTTATGTAAATCATCCTTGTATATTGCTTAAATATTAAAAATTTGCAAAAAATAGGAAAAAAAACCCCATTTATCATCCCACCACTGAGACGCAATGACTTTTTATTTTGAAGAATTCGACTCCAATATTTCTTCTAGGCATACATTTTTATATTTTATAAAGCTGATAAAATTATGTTAATGTTCGACAAAGCTAATATTATTTTATGTTAGTATTAATACCCACATTATAAACATTTTTCACAGTATACAAACTTGTCATAAATGTCATTTTAATTGTATAAAATATCTCATTCAGTGAAATGTATTTCATTATTTATTTTCATATTATTAAATGTTTGGATTGATGTTTCTGTGAAAAAATTTATGGTTTAAGTTTTTTCCCCTTTATTTCACATTATTTTAAGACAACTCTCCAGAAATGAAATAATTAGGTTAAAAGGCATATACATCTTGAGGCCTTTGGAATGTATTGCCAAACTGCTTTCCAAAAAAGTTGTACCAGTTAATAGTGTATGAGAGTTCCTATAAGTGCTCAAGTTTGAAGAATATAATGACAAATATTGGGGAAAGAGTGAAATAAATGAATCTTCTCTTGGTCTTTACCAAATCTAATTCTAATAATCAGTGCCTAGCTCAAAGCAGGGCATTATGACATGGCTCTTTTGATATAGTCATTATATCTAAATCAAAATAGCCGTATCAAAATATAAGCCACTTTTAACTTTTCGAATAATGTATTCAGTGGACATGCTTGATTTTCTACCCATCCCTGACCGTCTCCTTGCATCTGATTTTTTATTCCATCCCTGTTCTTCTACCCGTGAGGTAAGGCTTGGACATGGCATGTACAGTTGGGCAGTGAAACTGCTGGAAGTCTCCATAGGCATTTCTTAGGTTTTGTCAAAAATATCTCTTGTGTGAAAAGAGGCTACATTAAGAGCCAGTTAAAATGTCATGTCATCATTAGCCGTTAGGAAAGTGAATATCAAAACCACAATGAAATACCACTTTGTATGCACTAACATCTCTGTAATAAAAAAGACAGATAATAAGTGTTGGTGAGAAGGTGGAGAAATTGGAACCTTCGTACATTGCTTGTGGGAAAGTAAAATGATTTGAAGAACAATTTTGCAGTTCCTCAAAGTGTTAAACACGGAATTGCCCCATGCCAGCAATTCACTCCTAGGTGTAAACCAAGAGAACTGAAAACATAGGTCCACACAAACACTTGTACACTAATGTTCATAGCATCATTATTCGCAATAGACAAAAAGTGGAAACAACCAAAGGTCCGTCAGCTGAAGGATAAATAAAATGTGAAATATCCATATAGTGGAATAGTATTTGACCATAAAAAGGAATGAAATACTGATACATGCCGCAACGTGGATAAGCTTTATAAACATGTTAGGTGAATGAAGTCAGTCACAGAAGGCCATACATATATGATTCCATTTGTATGAATGTTGAGAATAGGGAAATCTTTAGATGCAAAGTAGGTTAGTGACTGCCTAGAGCTGAGGATGAGGGAGGCTTTTGGTGTGGGGAGTAAGGAGTGACTTAGTGGGTACGGGATTTCTTTTGGGGGTGATGAAAATGTCCTTAAATGTGTTGACTGATGGTTACACGACGCTGTGACTATACTGAAAAATGTTGAATTGTACAGTTTAAATGGGTGAACTGTATGATCTGTGAATTGTATTTCAATAAAGCTGTTGAAAAAAATGCTGTCTTCTGATCCAGCTCTCATCATTGAACAGTAGTGGTCTTCTCGGTAGTAATGGGAAAAATGCTTCAGGAGCTGTTTGGTCCAGTGCCTCCTGTTGTTAATTCCGCCTGTTAGTTCTGTGTTACAGTGTTGCCTGTTAGCAGTACATGGACTCCTTGGATACCTGTATCTAGCAGAATCCTGTCCTGGTAACATAAAGTAGTGGCAGCTGTAACAGCACCCCAGACTTGCGTCATAAGGAGGAGTTTTGTCTTTTAGGGGGATTCAAACATTGGCCTGAAGAATAAAGTTTGGTCTGGTTATGGAGGCTCCATTATGAAGCCTTTCAGTGGTGCTGTATTGCATGGCAATTAAAAGTAAGGGCTTTTGAGCCACGTTGTTACTGTTTTGAACAAGTGTGTTCAGCAACTGTTGTTACTGTTTTGTCACACTGGGTAACCCTGGAAAAATTTTACTGCAGGCCTCAGTTTACCTGTAGAATATGCATAATACAGTCACGCCTCGTGGAGTTGTTTCGTTGCCCGAGTAGAAAGATATAACCATGTAAAGTAAGTAAGTGAAGTCGCTCAGTCGTGTCTGACTGTTCGCGACCTCATGGACTGTAGCCTGGCAGGCTCCTCTGTCCATGGGATTTTCCAGGCAAGAATACTGCAGTAAGTTGCCATTTCCTTCTCTAGGGAATCATGTAAAGTACTTAGCCTATAAATACCTGGTACAGTTGACTATTTTTTAATTCACATTTGGTCCTAAGCTGCTCTAGACTCACTTCACATATTCCATGCTTTGAACTTTATCTTCTGCCAAAACCACACCGATGACATCTTGAACCTTCATGCTGGGCCATTTCCCTTTGTTGATGTTTTCCTTTTCCTTAGAATGTCCCTGTCCTTTCTTTGACTAACTCTTACACATTCTTTAAGTATCTCAATTGATAGGTTTTCAAAGATCATCTCCATTGTAACTTAGTTTTCTGTTTCATGGCTTTCTGCTGTTTATTTCTTTTCTTTGACTTTTTGAAGTTTATTCTGTACCCCCCACCCCCCCACATTAGGTTGGATGCTTATTCTACCATCTTCTAATAAAAGTATTCAAGACTACAAACTTGCCTCTTAAGTGCTGCTTTAGCTGAACCCACAAATTTTGCTATGTAGCATTAAAAGAATCACCCTTTAGTTCTGTATATTTTAAATTTTCATGAAAATTTCTTCTTTGACCCACAGGTTACTTGGATTATGGCTTTCTGAGTTTCTAACATATGAGGTTATTTCTTCTTACTTTATTATTAATTTCTAACTTAATGCCAGTATGGTTAAAGGATGTTCTTTTTTTTTTATTTATATCTTTCCTCCCTTCTTCATGTCCTCTATCTTTACATTTTTGTTTTACTTTTTTTCCTTGATAGCCTAATATATGGTTATGTATGTGATTAAAAGGAGTGTGTATTCTCTAGTTACTAAATGCAGTATTTTATATATGTACATTAGATTAGCTTGTGTATTGCACAGTACAAATTTTGTATCCTTGATATTTTTGTATGACCTATTAATTACTTGAAGAGTTATATTATTAATAACATTTCCCTCTAATTATAGACTGCAAAGCTTTTAATTAATTAATTAATTATTTTTTTTCACACCTGCAAAGCTTTTTAAATTCTTTTTTTATTTTTCTTTTTCCATTCCCCGCCCCCCGCCCCATACTAGTCTGGAAGTTATACAATCTGTTTTTGTTCTTCTAGGGTTTCTCTTAGAAAACTTAATATATGTATAATTTTGCAAAGCAACTTTACTCTCCTTTTAATAACACAGGGATCTTAGGATGCTTTCACTGTGGTTGCATTTCTCCTGACTTATGTGCTTTTGTTGCCCAATATTTTACTTCTGTTATGCTGTGTCTTCGTTTTAACTTCACAAAGTAGACATTAACTTTATGTTACCCAGTCTCAGTGTACGTTAGATTTACCCACACATTTACCATTTCCTTTGTTCATTATTCTATTTTACAATTCAGACCTTCTGGGATTATTTTCTTTCTCCTGAAGGTAATCTTTTAGAAGTTCTTTTAGTGAGGAATTGGGCTTCCCTGGTGGCTCAGCTGGTAAAGAATCCGCCTGCAATGTGGGAAACCTGGGTTCGGTCCCTGGGTTGGGAAGATCCCCTGGAGAAGGGAATGGCTATCCACTCCAGTATTCTGGCCTGGAGAATTCCATGAACTGTACAATCCATGGGGTTGCAAAGAGTCTGACATGACTGAGTGACTTTCACTCACTTGCTGCTAAGTCATGTCAGTCATGTCCGACTCTGTGCGACCCCATAGATGACGGCCCACCAGGCTCCCGTCCCTGGGATTCTCCAGGCAAGCATACTGGAGTGGGTTGCCATTTCCTTCTCCAGTGCATGAAAGTGAAAAGTGAAAGTGAAGTTGCTCAGTCCTGTCCAACTCTTACAACCCCATGGACTGCAGCCTACCAGGCTCCTCTGTCCATGGGATTTCCCAGGCAGGAGTACTGGAGTGGGGTGCCATTCCCTTCTCTGTTCACTCACTTAGTGAGGGACTATTTGTAGTAGACTAATGTTTTCTATTTGTTCAAAATTACATCTTCATTTTGCCCTCGAGAGATAGTATTGCTGCACACGCGTTGCTAAGTTGATGTTTGTGTGATCCCAGCCTTTTGAGGCTATGCCACTGTTTTGTTGTGTAGTTCCTAAGTTGTGTCTGACTCTT
The DNA here is from genome assembly GCF_023091745.1 of Budorcas taxicolor. NCBI lineage: Eukaryota > Metazoa > Chordata > Mammalia > Artiodactyla > Bovidae > Budorcas > Budorcas taxicolor. The sequence goes on along the minus strand of NC_068920.1, from coordinate 152,297,071 downwards.
CTGTGACCCCATGGACCCAGGCTCCTCTGTCCGCAGGATTTCCCAGGCAAGAACACTGGAGTGGTTTGCCATTTGCTTCCTTGGGGGATGTTCCTGACTCAGGGGTTGAACCTGTGTCTCCTACATTGGTAGGTGGTTTCTTTCCCACTGAGCCACCAGGGAAGCCCACAGGCCATTGTTTAATCGTTTCCATCTTTGCTGTTGAGAAGTCAGCCCTCAGTCAGTTTTTCTTTCTTTCTTTGTTTTTCTCATAAAGTGTCTTTTTCTTTCTGCCTGCTTCTAAAATCCTCTTAGATGTTTTCAGTGTCATGAAGACTTCCTAGGACTTTTTTTTGGAGATTTATTGAGATTCTTGTTTATTTGTTGAAATTCTTGTTTCTGAGGTTTGTTATCTTTTATTAATTCTAGAAAATTCTCATCTGTTTTCTCAGTTGGTATAGTCTCTCACCCAATCTTTCTCTTCTCTCTTCCTGGAGTTCTGAGTTAGGTATTTATTAGATTTTTTTTTTTTTTTTAATGGTGAGTTCGGGCTTCCCAGGTTATACAGTGGTAAAGAATTTGCCTGCCGATGCAGGAGATGCAAGAGTCATGGGTCTGATCCCTGGGTCGGGAAGATCCCCTGGAGCAGGAAATGGCAACCCATTCCAGTATTCTTGCCTGGAGAATCCCATGGCCGGAGGAGCCTGGTGGGTTACAGTCCCTGGGGTCACAGAAGAGTTGGACATGACTGAGCACAAACACACATGAATGTTCCTTGGAGTTTTAATCTCTGATAATTCTTTGAGGTTTGGGTTGAAAGTGAGGATTTTCATCTTTTGCAGCTGCCCCAACGGGCTCTACTAACCCAGAACACTTAAAACCAAAGTTTAGGTGTTGGGTTTTTCCAGTTATTGGTGTAATTGAGCTCTGACTCCAGGCTTGCATGAGGAAGGTGTTACAGTGGCAGTCTGAGAGGAGACGTCTTTCCTTGTGTTTCGCCTTCCCCAAGCCACAACCAAGACAAGGCAGGTCTTCTTCTAGTTCACCCTCTGAGGATACAGCCTTGCAGACGGTCTGGCTTGATACGGAGTTTCCAATGTGACTCCCATCTTGCCAGCAGTTGATATTCAGGGGCCAGATACATGCAGAGGTTAAGACCATTGCCTATTGCCTATGTACAGGGGAAAAGATAATTCCATTTACATTTCAAAAAGTTCTCTCTGGCTGCCCTACAGAGAATGGGTTAGAACTCCAGAGTGGAGGCAGAGGCAAGTTCGGGTGCTATTATAGACTGCAGGGAAGAGACAGTGCTGCCTGGGCCTGGATGGCACCGGCACTGGGGCCGGGGCAGGGGGTGGGGGTGCGGTGCGGTGGCGGTAGGGTTATTGATTGAGATGGTCTGTCTCTCCCCCTAGACTGTAAGGCTTTCAGTAACAGGGAGCTTGTCTTATTCATCTTTGAGTCCTTCATGCCTGGCACAGAGAAGGCATTCAGCAACAGTTAACTGAATTGAACTGTGTAATCAGGAATGGTTCTAGTTCTGTTTTTTTGGACTGCCTTCAAAGTGAATACTTTCTTTAAAGGGAAATGACAAAAAGGCATTACAGGCAGTGAACTCGTCCTGTCTCTGGCATTGTGAAGCTCAGGTCGGAAATGGAGAGCCAGCTATTTGTAAGCCCCTGACAGTCATCAGTTTTGGCTGGGCTTTCTTTCCATGATAGCATAGTTTCTTTTAGCCTCTGCACTTGTTTTTTCTTAAGGAATCTCAGACTCTCATTGAAACTACCTACATAAAGCCTTACCATCCTACAGATTTTTTATTTTCCTAGGCAGTTTGCAAAGATGTTTCTCTAATGGTATGTTATAACTGTGAAAACTTCTAAGACATTCTTTCTGGGAAAAAGTATTCTAAGGAACAAAAGTGTATCTAAGGAACAAAAGGAGAGGCAACTGGTCCCTGCTGGGTGACAGTTTAATAAGCTTCAGCTGGCTACTTAGGACCTCTTGTTCTGAGAGTTTAGGCATTACTATTCCATTAGAAGGGCTTCCCAGGGTGTGCTAGTGGTAAAGAACCTGCCTGCCAATACAGGAGACATAAGAGACGCAGCTTCAGTCCCTGGGTTGGGAAGATTCCCTGGAGAAGGGCTTGGCAATCCACTCCAGTATTCTTATCTGGAGAATCCCATGGACGGAGAAGCCTGGTGAGCTACTGTCCATGGGGTCACAAAGAGTCAGACACGTGTGGCACACACACATTCCATTAGACTAGAAGCATTTCTAGACAGTGCAGTGAAATAAAGCATACGTATATGATTTTAAATTCTGAGACCTTGAGGATTTTTATTTAAACAAATATATGCTGTCTGTTTGCTGAGCCCCAAACCCTGTGCAAGGTACTGGCTCTAAAAACACAAACACCATCCCAGACCTTGACCCAGGATCGCTCCTGGCCCACAGTGTACCTTTTGTGTGAATTAGAGAAAGGTGCCCTCTCCTCAAGTGAAAAAAAAATTAGTCAATATATTACTTCCGTTTCAACAACAAATTTGTTGTTGAAAGTCCAGCAAATGGATTATTAAGGACAAGTGAATATTATCTATTAGATAATATGTGCATGGTATCATAGTGAAGTACTTACTGATCTAAACTTAGAATTCAGAAATATTCTGGCACAATACACATCAGATGATTGGACTACAATATGAAACTTCAGGTGTAGCTAGTGTGCTGATACCAATGAGGGATCTTTTTCAGAAGCTGAAAGTAGGGATTTCCCCAGTGGTCCAGTGATGAGGACTCTACACTTCATTGCGTGGGGCCAGGCTTCTTTCTGGTTGGGGAACCAAGACCCCACATGCCATGACCAAAAAGGATTTTAAAGGTGAAAGTAATCACTACTTATATGTTAGAAGTAAAAACAGATCTTATTTAGAAATACAGTCTGTTTTAGGTTTTATTAGGACCTCCCTGGTGGCTTAGACCATAAAGCGTCTTGCTTGCAATGCGGGAGACCTGGGTTCGATCCCTGGGTAGGGAAGATCCTCTGGAGAAGGAAATGGCAACCCACTCCAGTACTCTTGCCTGGAAAATCCCATGGACAGAGGAGCATGGTGGGCTACAGTCCACGGGGTCGCAAAGAGTCGGACACGACTGAGCGACTTCACTTTCACTTTAGGTTTTATTAGATCAACAGAGTATTTTGATAGCCTAGTTTGTCAAAGGGGAACGATATGCATTGTCTTGTTAACGTGAGAGACTTGGCCGTCACATGCCAGAAAATTCTCATCATAAATATAAATTGGCCCGAACTAAGCCATCAGATTTAGTCTGTTTACCAAATGAGACTATTTCTGAATTCCCAGTTTAAATCAACAGATACCTTCATTGCACTAATATGTATTATCGCTTATATTTGTTATCATCAATAGTCCATTTGTTGTAAATGTGAAATGTGAAAAGTACTGTATTCCAGATACTAAAGATGCCTGCACGTGGGCAGCATCACCACATCCTCGGGCATGGCTTAGATGCCACACATGGTGGCCTCGGGAGGCCCAGTCTTGGGGGTGCAGACACAGCCGGTGATTCCAACACGAGACACTAAGCGTTCTATTAGAAGTATGCACAAAGGTGCTGGGAGACACGGAGGCGGGATGAGCTGAAATGGGAGGTATTGGCAAAGGCCGCTGTGTGTGAGACGCACTCAGGTGACTAAGGGGCTTAGTCTTTTGGACATATTTTGACTGTTAGAAGCCTCGAAGCCTTCTTTCCGGGCGCCTGCTGCATTCTGTTTAAGTGAGGTGGCCTGGCCGAGCTCCGGATTGGCGAGGCGCTTCTCTCTTAGCTGCACTGTGTTGACCTCTCCTCCTGCCGAGCGTCTCCTCCTGTCTTCTGTCTCCAGGTCTCTGCTTTCACAGCACAAATTGACTTGATTTTACGACTTGCTAAATTTTCTTTCTTTCCCACCTGATTTTACATTCAACCAGTGAAAGGGCTTCCCTTGTAGCTCAGTCAGTAAAGAATCTGCCCGCAGTGCAGCAGACCTGGGTTCGATCCCTGGGTCGGGAAGATCCCCTGGAGAAGGAAATGGCAAGCCACTGTAGCATTCTTGCCTGGAAAATCCCATGGACAGAGGAGCCTGGTGGGCTGCAATCCATGGGGTTGCAAAGAGTCGGGCATGACTGAGTGACTAACACTTACTTAGTGAAAGGGCCAATATCTGTCCATATCTGTTACTCACACTCCAGTGCACAATGCCCAGAAAATAAGCTTTTCATAGACATTGGCTGAAATGATTTTTTTCATCCATTCCTCAGACATTACCTGAACTCTTTATTTTGTGCCATGGACTCCGTTGAGCCCTGAGTGAGCAAAGAAATGACACCCCACAGGCCCCTCCTGTCAGGGAGCTCACTGTCTGGTTACTGCACCTCCATGGAGGAACAGCAGTGTGAACAGGGGTGGGAGGGTAGAGCTGACTCAGATGCAGGGTCAGTGAGGGTCTCCCAGAGCAGGGGTCTCTGAGCTGAGTGTGGAAGGAAGAGAGGGGTGAGCAAGGTTTTGGGGGTATAGGTTGAGGGTTCAGCATGCACAGCTGCACAGTGGCAGGTGAGAACCCCGGGCAAACATCTCACTCGGGCTGGAATACAGGATCTGAGGAGGGGAGGGCAAGGGAACCTGTGACCTGAGAGGTAGGCGGGAGCCACGTCCCCAAGGTCCCATCTGCATACTGAGAGCTGGAGCCACTGGAGGGCCTTCAACATGTGTGTGTATCTGTGTGTGAGAGAGCTGCCGCTGCTGCTAAGTCGCTTCAGTCGTGTCCGACTCTGTGCAACCCCACAGACGGCAGCCCACCAGGCTCCGAATCTCCAGGCAAGAACACTGGAGTGGGTTGCCATTTCCTTCTCCAATGCAGGAAAGTGAAAAGTGAATGTGAAGTTGCTCAGTCGTGTCCGACTCTTAGCGACCCCATGGACTGCAGCCATCCATGGGATTTTCCAGGCAAGAGTACTGGAGTGGGGTGCCACTGCCTTCTCTGGAGAGAGAGACAAAAGCCACATGTCTAGATCAGAGCCCTCTGTGTGGTGTGGAAGGCCTGTTTGCATTTAAGTCACTTCAGTCATGTCTAACTCTTGTGCGACCCCACAGGCAGCAGCCCACCAGGCTCCCCCGTCCCTGGGATTCCCCAGGCAAGAACACTGGAGTGGGTTTCCATTTCCTTCTCCAATACATGAAAGTGAAAACAGAAGGCCTGTTTAGGGGTGGTGACCTGGAAGTAGGGAAAACCTCACCAGCGGCAGAGAGAGGCGCTTCCTGGTCAAGTCGCAGCCTCTGGTGAGCGGCCGGGGCCTGCCCAGCGCTGAGCTACTGTGTGACTGGCCAGCACGGGCCCTCACTGCCGGGTGACAGCGGAATTACTGCTGTGCTTCAGGGGGCCTCCCAGCCACCCCCCGAGGCCAGTCAGGTAGCCATCATTAGTTCCACTTCACAGATGGGGAAGCTGAGGCTGAGACCCACACCCAGGGCTCTGTGGATGCCAAGTCCAGTGCGCTGTTCTGTGCCCCAGGCCGGGGGGTTGGGGGGAGAGCAGACAGCCATGCTGGAAGAGGACTGGCTCCCTGGAGACTGCCTCCCCTGGGGACCGCCGCCCTCCTTCTTACGGGAGCAGGGGCTCAGGCGTTCAGCCGCAGGGGTGTCTCCGGCGACCCTCCAGGCAGCGAGAGGCGGAGGCACCCTGGGACCTGCGAAGCTGTCTTCACCAAAGCAGTGGGGAGAGATTTGTGGGCTCCTCACATCTCGGCGCCTGGGTACCACGCTGCTATTTAATAAAGGCCTCGTTGCTTGATGGGCCATTAAGTAAACAGTGATATATTTCAACCTCGTCGAGGAGGAAGACGCAGAGTTAAATCAAATTCAGGCCATGTGGAGATAAAAGAAGAGGCGACGCCCAGGCATGGCTCTCCTCCTGAGGAGAAAGGGAAGCGGACAGGCATCGTTCAGGGTCCTCCCGGGGCCAGGCGCCACGTGGGAGCTGCCTTAGCGGCAGCAGCCGGCAACCGGACCTGGGGGTGGCACTGGAACCCCAGCCCTGGTCCGACGCCGCGGCGACTGCTCCTCCCATCGCACCCGCCTCCACCAGACAAGCACTGACCCGCTTTTGTGCAGGGGACGAACAGTGTGGGTCAGCAGCCTCCACCCGTGTAGACCTGCAGTGCCCAAAGGCAGGAGCTTGTCTGTTCGCCCTGGCACACACGGCCCGTGGAGTCTTGCATGTCCTTGTCACCCGGGGCAGGGTGTCCCTGGCCTTTCCACACCTTCCCTCTGCCCTCCCTTTTGTCTGGCCCTGCCGGAGGGCCCTTGTTTTAGTATTTATTTGTTGTTTATTAACAAACATTTGTTAAGGCTGAGCCAGACAGACCACTGCTCTATTAAGTCACGTGTTCCTCAGAATAACTCCACAGAGAGTGTGTTATTAGCCCCTGTGCAGCTGGGTAAAATGAGGCTCAGAGAAGTTCATGACCTTGTCCATCTCGAAAGTGGTAAGGCCTGGAATTTGAACCCAAGTGTTTGGATTCTGAATCCATAACCCCTCCCAGATGAAAGCCAAGGCTTGTGGTTTCTCACTGTCTTGCTGCCTCGGTTCCTCTGTTCAACTCCTTAGTGATGACGCCAAATTAGCAGCATGTTATTGAGTCTTCTGGCGTGGAAATGGATCCTGTTTTCACAGCAGTCACAAAATTATACTACTGAGAAGACACTACTTAAATCCAGAAGGAAGAGCCGGTAGAAATCCATAGAAAATCTGGAAGAGAGGGAGACCATTTTATTTGGCTGACTGATGGATCTCTAGAGAGTTTTTATTTACTTTTTGTCCATCTGTTTTCTTTTTGAAAGGCTAAATTACTTCCAGGAGCTCCACCCAGTTCCTAAAAATGTCCAGGAGATTGCAACTGTAAACTGCCAGCGTGTTGGGTTTTTGGTTTTCTAAAGCCATGACTCATCGTTATCTCAAACTCCATGCGATCATACAAAGCACCTGGGGCATTTGTTAAACTTTGATTTCCCAGTAGGGGTAGGACTGGGGCGAACCTTTCTTTTTTTAACAAGCCCCTGTGGACTGATTCTTCTGATCAGACTAGCTTGGGAAACAGGGAGTATCATTGCTGGGAACTAGCTCCACTGTGGACTGTCCCTTTTAGATTTGAAGCACAGCTGGTCACATTTGTATTTACAGTGAAAAGAACGTGAATTCTGGAGTCAGAAAGCACAGGATTCAAAGCCCCAGTCTGACCCACTGATAAATTGTATTGTCTCGGGCACGTAACAGAACATTTGCCCCTTGGGGTGTCTGCTGCTTCCTGTGCCTGGAAACAGGAGATTGTTTCCCTTTCTCTCCCACCTCTTCTCAACTCCTGTCCTATTATTGTTTTTTTTTTCCCCAATGCACACACACACACACACACACACATATTTATTTTTTTATTGGAGTGTAGTTGATTTACAATGTTGTGTTAGTTTCTGCTGTACAACAAAGTGGATCATTTATACATCCATCCACTCTTTTTTAGATTCTTTCTCCATTTAGGTCATTACAGAGTCTTGAGAAGAGTTCCCTGTGTAGGTCCTTACTAGTGATCTATTTTATTTATTAATTTAAAAGTTTATTTATTTATTGGCTGTGCTGGGTCTCTGTTGCTGCGAGAGCTTTTCTCTAGCCGTGGCAAGCAGGGGCCACTCTCTAGCTGTGGTGCGTGGGATTCTCACTGCTCTGGCTCCTCTTATTGTGGAGCTCAGACTCTAGGGCATGCGAGCCTCAGTGGTTACAGCATGTGGGCTCAGTGGTTGAGGTTCTTGGGCTCTCGAACATGGACTCAATAGTTGTGGTGCACAGGCTTGGTTGCTCTGCAGCATGTTGGGTCTTCCTGGACCAGGGATCAAACCCGTGTCTCCTGCATTGACAGGCAGATTCTTTACCACTGAGCCACCAGGGAAGCCCTATCTATTTTATATATAGTAGAGCATATGTGTCACCCTCAGTCTCCCGTTTTCTCCCTCCCCCTCGTTTCTCTGCTGGTAACCATAAGTTTGTTTTCTGTGACTGTTTTTGTTTTGTAAATAACTTCACTTGTACCATTTTTTTTTAGATTCCACATACAAATGATATCATATGATATTTGTCTTCCTCCCTCTGCCTTACTTTACTCAGTATGACAGTCTCTAGGTCCATGCATGTTGCTGCATATGGCATTATTTCATTCTTTTTTTAATGGCTGAGTAATGTTCTACTGCACATGTCCACCACACCTTCTTTATCCTTTCCTGTCGATGGACATTTAGATTGCTTCCATGTCTTGGCTTCTGTAAACAGTGCTGCAGTGAACATAGGGATGCGTGTATCTTTTTGAGTTATGGTTTTCTTTGAATGTACGCCCAGGAGTGGGATTCCAGGATTATGTTGTTGTTTAGTCACAGAGCTGCGTCCGACTCTTTGCGACCGCATGGACTTAGCCCACCAGGCTCCTCAGTCCGTGGAATTCTCCACGCAAGAATACTGGAGTGGGTTGCCATTTCTTTCTCCATTGCAGGTTTATATGATAGCTCTTATTTTTAGTTTTTTAAAATTTTATTTATTTTAAGGAGACTCCATACTGTTCTCTATAGCTGCTGCACCAATCTACATCTCCACCAACAGTGTAGGAGGTTTCCCTTTTCTTCACATCCTCTCCAGCATTTATTGTTTGTAGATTTTTTTAAATCATGGCCATGTGTCCTCTTATTCATCAGCTCTCCAGCACATGCCTTGATTTCCCCCTGTGCGGGGTCACTCATAATTGTTTTTGTAATTATTTTTAAGTGTCTAGCATTCCCCACTTGGCTGTAAGTTCCATGAAAACAGGAACCATGACTCTAATTTTTATTACTTGTGAAGATCATGTTTTCTATTTATCATTTTATCTTTATGACTCCATGTTTATTATTGCATATCCAGCACCTAGCATAGGGTGGTGTGAATGCTTTCCTCTTCTGTAAAAATGGAAAAATATGATCTTTCCCTGGGGTATTAGGAGATTGTCTGATCACCACGATGGTATGATCACTCACCTAGAGCCAGACATCTTGGAATGTGAAGTCAAGTGGGCCTTAGAAAGCATCACTACGAACAAAGCTAGTGGAGGTGATGGGATTCCAGTGGAGCTCTTTCAAATCCTGAAAGATGATGCTGTGAAAGTGCTGCACTCAATATGCCAGCAAATTTGGAAAACTCAGCAGTGGCCACAGGACTGGAAAAGGTCAGTTTTCACTCCAATCCCAGAGAAAGGCGATGCCAAAGAATGCTCAAACTACCACACAATTGCACTCATCTTACATGCTAGTAAAGTAATGCTCAAAATTATCCAAGCCAGGCTTCAGCAATACATGAACCATGAACTTCCAGATGTTCAAGCTGGCTTTAGAAAAGGCAGAGGAACCAGAGATCAAATTGCCAGCATCTGCTGGATCATGGAAAAAGCAAGAGAGTTCCAGAAAAACATCTATTTCTGCTTTATTGACTATGCCAAAGCCTTTGACTGTGTGGATCACAATAAACTGTGGAAAATTCTGAAAGAGATGGGAATACTAGACCACCTGACCTGCTTCTTGAGAAATCTATATGCAGGTCAAGAAGCAACAGTTAGAACTGGACATGGAATAACAGACTGGTTCCAAATAGCAAAAGGAATACGTCAAGGCTATATATTGTCACCCTGCTTATTTAACTTATATACAGAGTACATCATGAGAAACACTGGGCTGGAAGAAACACTGGAATCAAGATTGCTGGGAGAAATATCAATAACCTCAGATATGCAGATGACACCACCCTTATGGCAGAAAGTGAAGAGGAGCTAAAAAGCCTCTTGATGAAAGTGAAAGAGGAGAGCGAAAAAGTTGGCTTAAAGCTCAACATTCAGAAAACGAAGATCATGGCATCTGGTCCCATCACTTTGTGGGAAATAGATGGGGAAACAGTAGAAACAGTGTCCGACTTTATTTTTTTGGGCTCCAAAATCACTGCAGATGGTGACTGCTGCCATGAAATTAAAAGATGCTTACTCCTTGGAAGAAAAGTTATGATCAACCTAGATAGCATATTCAAAAGCAGAGACATTACTTTGCCAACAAAGGTTTGTCTAGTCAAGGCTATGGTTTTTCCTGTGGTCATGTATGGATGTGAGAGTTGGACTGTGAAGAAAGTTGAGCACTGAAGAATTGATGCTTTTGAGTTGTGGTGTTTGAGAAGACTCTTGAGAGTCCCTTGGACTGCAAGGAGATCAGTCCTGGGTGTTCTTTGGAAGGAATGATGCTAAAGCTGAAACTCCAGTACTTGGGTCACCTCATGCGAAGAGTTGACTCATTGGAAAAGACTCTAATGCTGGGAGGGATTGGGGGCAGGAGGAGAAGGGGATGACCAAGGATGAGATGGCTGGATGGCATCACTGAGTCGATGGACATGAGTCTGAGTGAACTCTGGGAGTTGGTGATGGACAGGGAGGCCTGGTATGCTGCAATTCATGGGGTCACAAAGAGTCGGACACGACTGAGCGACTGAACTGAACTATTAGGAGATTAAAATGAAATAGTGAGCATGAGAGCTACTGGCATACAGTAGGCATCTCATAAATGTTAGTCTTTGCCTTCCTCTGGAGAGCCCACTTAGGATTACCGTACTGAATACAACAGGTTATAACCAAGGCTTTAAAGCTGTTTGCTTGACACTCTGTTCTAAAAAGTCTCTAGTATTCTTATTTTTAAGGTTTTTAGAGTCTAGTCTTCTTTCCCCACAAAGTCCAAAGATGCTTCCACCAGACTTTGTTCTGGTGCCCCGTTTCAAGCTCTGTAATAATTTCACCTGATTTCCTGTGGGTCGCTGAGAATGAAAATAATATGATGGTAGATAGAATTGAATATTTTAAAAGGATCATGGGTGGTAGCATGGGTTTCAAAGGTGGCCTTTTGGAATCTGTTTTCCTGAAATTCTTTAGAAGAGAATTAACTTCATATTGACTTGTGAAGGTTTCTTCTAACCCTTTGGCTGTGAAATCAAGGCTGGTATTATTAGGTGAACCACATGCAGAATTTTATTTTTTTCCCTACCAATAAGGAATAATTCTCAGACATATGACTACCTTTCAGGTTTAAAGTACAGGAGAAGGTCTTGCTACTATCATGCCTTCCTCCCATGCACCGGCGAAAGGAAGCTGCCCCTGTGCTGGGATGACCAGCTGTTCCAGCTTGCCTGGGAATAAGAGGGCTCCAGGGCACTGGACTTCCGTTTTTAAAGTTAGGATAGTCCTGGGAAAGCTGGGATGAGCTGGTTGGCTCTCCACCTCAGCGCAGAGGAGCTTGTTGATGGAGTAAGTGAGGTAAGCATTATTAGCATGCCTTCGTGTTGTCTTAGAAAATACAGGAGCCCCAAGAAGTTAAAACTGCCTTTTGAAAAATTTTGTGAAAGTTTTTGAAAGTTAGTTTAACTTTTAAAGCTACTAAACTAAATATAGGCAGTCTTATATTATAGTAATATTATGAGGTATTAATATTAATAAATAATAATAATAATTTAAAAACTTAGTGACAATCATTTAGAAACAAATGATGTGTGTGTGTGTGTGTATTGTACTATAAAACCCAGTCCTGGGAGGGAGGGGTAAATTGGGAGATTGGATTGACATACAAGCACTAAGATACATAAAACAGATTACTAAGAAGGATCTACTGTATAGCACAGGGAACACTACTCAGTACTCTGTAATGGCCTAGATGGGAAAAGAATAAAAAAAAGACTGGATATAGGTATATGTATATGTATAACTGATTCACTTTTCTGTGCAGCTGAAACTGACACAATATTGTAAATCAACTATACTCCAATAAAAATTAAAAACAAAAAAACAAAAACCCGGTCCTGTATGTTTTGCACCTGAATTTCAGGCTACAGCTTTGAAATGCTGCCATTTTCTAGTCTTAATCATCTTCATTGACGTTTTGTGAATAGTTCATCTTTGACCTATTTTTTTCAGGTTAATCTCAACAGTAGGACTGATATTATCTTTGGTGAACCTTGAAAATAGTTCCATTTTAAAAGAAAGGCCTTAACTCACATAAATGTATTTGTTGTTGTTTAGTTGCGAAGTCATATCTGACTCTTTGCAGCCCCATGGTCAGCCCCATGGACTGTAGCCCGCCAAGCTCTTCTATCCATGGGATTTCCCAGGCAAGAATACTGGAGTGGGTTGCCATTCACTTCTCCGGGGGATCTTCCCAACCCAGAGATCGAACTTGCTTCTGCTGCATTGGCAGGTGGATTCTTTACCACTGTCTGACCAGGAAAGCCTCAATAAAGCAGTTCCTACCATTAATACAGTGCTTTTTCCCTGGGAGGCACTTCCCAGGCGGCTCAGTGGTAAAGAATCTGCCTGCCAACGCAGGAGATGCAGGTTCAATCTGTGGGTCAGGAAAATCCCCTGGAGAAGGATATGGAAGCCCACTCTAATATTTCTTGCCTGGAAAACCCCATAGACAGTGGAGCCTGGCGGGCCACAGTCCTTGAGTGAGACATGACTGCACAACTGAGCACGCATGTACCTTCCCTGGGTCCAGGCTTCAGTCTCCTGTCGTGCTTTTCAGCATTCAGATTCCTAGCAGCTCACCTCTGCTAAATCATCATCTCTTTTGAGAAGATCCTGGATAATCCTGATGTGGAACCACTTATTTAGAGTTAAAAAAAAATCTTCAAAGAGGAAACCCAAATGTCCAGTAAATGTTTGCAAAAATGTTCGATCTCAGTAGTATAATCATGAAGATGAGATACCATTTCACATCAACTAGACTGGCAAAAATATTTAGCAGTAGCTTGCAGAGTTGAAAATGTGTTCACTCTGTGATCCGAACAATTCCACTTCTAGAGAAGCTCTTGTTCATGTACACAAAGAGATGCAATGAGGATGTTTACTGCAGTGTTCTTTGAAATAAGGAAAAATTGGAAATCACCTCTATTCCATCAACCATGGGATCCATAAATCAATTTATGATGTGGGTTGAATTGTGTCCCCCTCAAAAGATATGTCTAAGTTCTAACTGGTATCTGTGAATACAACCTTATTTGGGAATAGAGTCTTTGAAGATCTAATTAAATTAAGGATCCTGAGATGAGATGATCTCGGATTAATGGGGCCTAAATTCAATGATGAGTGTCCTTGCAAGAAACAGAAAAGAAAAAGACACAGAGACACACGGGGGAGAGGGAGGGAAAGGTCATATGGAGACAAAGCAGGACCTGGAGTGATGCATGTGCAGAGCAAGGAACCCCCAGGGTTGCCAGCATCCTCCAGGAGCGGGAGAGAGACACGGGGCAGCTTCTCTCTCAGAATCCTGTGCAGCGACCAACCTTGCCAGCACTTTGATTATGGACTTCCAGGAACCAGGACTGTGAGAATTTGAATTGCTGTTGCTTAAGCCATGTTGGCCCTGGGAGAATAATGAAATGGAAACATTTCCCCAAACCACAGGGATACCTGGATGAAGGGTATAGTTATATATTCTCCCTCAACCAGGAGAATGGAATCTTCCACTGTGCATCTGAAGCATTTCTGTCCCGATCTGAGGCTGAAAGAGCCCCTGGAGACTGAGTGGCCCAACTCCCCCCATTTTAAACATGAGGCTGCCCAGACAGAGGAAGTGACTTTCCCAAGATCCTGGAGCTCATAAGGGGCAGAACTTGGATTTGAACCCAGGTCTGTCTGACTCCAAAGCCTGTGTTCTTTCTGCTTCAGTCGCTTCCAGTCCTCTCACATCATCCTTTTAGCATGGGCTTGAGGAGGGGGCCCAGATGCTAGAATCAGGACTGGCACTAAGGCTTTGGTCTCCCAGGCTCTACCAGCATGGCAGGGGGAAGGTTAACTCCTCTGATCCTCGGATTCCCCTTTCTGACAGACAGTGAGACTAAGCTTGCTCCCAGAGCACCTAAATCTCTGGATTGTAGAGCTCAAATAAGATAAAATATGTGAAAATGTCTTTAATTAATGTAAATCACTATATATAAGTAGTAGATAGCACTGTTATCTAGTCTAGCCTCAGACTAAGAAAGCAAAACAGAAAATTAAAAAAAAAAGGCAGAAAATGTGATAGGCACAATCCTAAAATAGCCCCTAAGGATTTTCCCACATGGATAGTCTTCTCCCCTTCGAGTGTGGGCAGGGCCTGTGTAGGCTAAATGCCGAAGAATTGATGCTTTTGAACTGTGGTGTTGGAGAAAACTCTTGAGAGTCCCTTGGACTGAAAGGAGATCAAACTAATCAATCCTAAAGGAAATCGACCTTGAATATTCATTGGAAGGATGGATGCTGAAGCTGAAGTTCAAGTATTTTGTCTGGCCACCTGATATGAAGATCTGGCTCATTGGAAAAGACACTGATGCTGGGAAAGATTGAAGGCAGGAGGAGAAGGGGACAGCAGGGGATGAGATGGCTGGATGGCATCACTGACTCAATGGACATGAGTTTGAGCAAACTCTGGGAGACAGTGAAGGACAGGGAAGCCTGGCATGCTGCAGTCTATGGGGTCGCAAAGAGTTGGACATGACTTAGCGCCTGAATAACAACAACAGGGCCTGTGTATATGATGAGATATCACTTCTGTGACTATGTGCCATTATACAGCCAAAGGGGATTGTCCTTTGATGGGCCTGACCTAATCAGGTGAGCCCTTGAAAGACAGTTTTCTGGGGGAAATGAACTTGAGTTTAAACTTGGTTTGAGTTTCAGTGTCTCTGAATTGAACATCCCGTGTTGAAAGAAGATACATTTGGGGGCTCCAGAACTACAGTAGAAAAGTATAGCGCAAGCAGTAAAATCTTCTAGTGAAAACTTACATGCAGGACAGCAAGATGATGAAAGATATTCAGGTACCAGATAATCCACCAGGAAGGCTTTTGTTTAGGAATCTCTTTCATGAGGAACAAGGCATGGGGGAGAAAAATCAGTTTTATCCATCAGAGTCAGTAACGCAACATTGCCTATTAGGGTAAAGGGAAAATGTGAAGACGATTAGTACAAACAGCATGAGCCCAAATGGCTTAGGGGAGTCTGACACCATCCTCAGAACAGGGATAGTCGAGCCCATTGTAAGTATCATTGAAAACAAACAGCGTGCCAGGCAGACACCACAGAAGATGGACGAAGGACAGTGAGAAGGGGATCTGGAGATTTTGTTGACCTTCATGGGTTTACAGCCTCTGTCTCTAAACAAAGTGTGGAAACAGTAGAGCTTTTATTTTGCTTTTGTTTTGTTTTCCCCCCACTACATAGAAATGAGAGTTCTTAGTCTGTTTCTGGCCAGTCTGTTAATTTATTAGGATAGTTGTCTTTCGTTTGCTTTCCAGTAGGTATAGTGAATTTAGAGCAAGCACATCTGTAAGCTACAACTTGATCACATCTTTTTTTCTAGCTGTTTTGCATTTTTTCCTTTTACCATATTTTAGTTTCTGCATGTAGAATTAAATAAGCAACAAAACTGTAAAGTTGTAACATTTCACATGGAAATGCTGCCCGACCTTCACCAGCTTCAGAAATCTGACCTTTGCTGATGCTGCAATTAAGTGTTGTAATTAAAAAAAGAAAAGAAAGAAAGACAGTTTTCTCTGGCTGGTTGAAGAAGAGGAAGTCAGACAGATGTGATCTGGCTTGTCTGAAGAAAGTGAACAACCACATTCTGGGCTGCCTGTGGGGGGCATTATGGCAAAATGACTGCAGATGGTCACCAGTGCTGAATGTGGTCGCTGGCTGATAGCTGGAAGGAAAATGAGGGCCTCAGCCCTCCAACTGCAAGGAGATGAATTCTTCCACTGAGCATGGAAGATAACCCTGAGCCAAGACAAGAATGACCAACCCTGGCCACACTGTGATGTCAGCCTGTGATGACCCAGGCAGAGGATCCAGCTAAAGTCATAGTGGACCTCTGACCTACAGAACTCTGAGCCGATAAATGACTATGGTATAAAGTCACTAGGCTTGTATTTGTATTTTTTGTGCAGCAATAAAAAACTAGTAAGGGAGAGGAAAAGATTTTCCCTGAGTCACAGAGCCATTGAGTGCACAGGTCTATGTATCCCTCCAGGAAACTCTGAGCCCCTCTAAGGCTGAAACTATATCTTATTTGTCTCTGGAGTCAGACTGGCTGGGTTTGGTCCCTGGCCCTGCCGCTTGTGAGGCTGAAAAAGGAGGTAAGTTGTTTTACTTCTCTGTGCCTTGTTGTCCTCATCTGTAAAATGGGTGTGATAATGGTACTTATGCCCCAAGGTTGTAAGGTGTGTTAAATGACTCTGTGAAGTGTAGAACCATGCCTGGCTCACAGAAAATGCTCAGCACATGTAGTGGTGATGGTTTTGTTAGACCCAAGAAGAGCTGACTCATTGAAAAAGACCCTGATGCTGGAAAATATTGAATGCAAGAGGAGAAGGGGATGACAGAGGATGAGATGGTTGGATGGCATCACCAAGTCAATGGACATGAATTGGAGCAAACTCCGGGAGATGGTGAAGAACAGGGAAGCCTAGCGCACTGCAGTCCATGGGATCACAAAGAGTCAGACATGACCTAGGACCTGAACAACAATAATAACAATACAGCATTTAGCCTAGTAGCTAGCATGTAATAGGCACTAAATTAATGTTTGTTGAGTAGATGGATGGATGAATTAGAATCTCGGTCTCCTGATCTTAATCTAATAATATTTCTACTAATCATTATTTGCCATAGGATACAAAGCTAATTTTACTGGCCCAGTTTCTTCAGAGTGCACTGAGAAAGCACTTGATTCATAACACTGTGAAAACACAGAGGTGTTTAAACTGGTACCAGAGTGCTTAAAAACCTGTGCTCTGCTGAAGCCGACTAAAAGCCATACGTAGGCTGGCTTTGTCTTAACAGACCTTGTCGCTTGATCAGGGTGACATGCACTTAATGCAATTGCCTAATTATCTGGTCATCAGGGAAATAGCAGCTGTCATTGCCAACTGAGCTGGGCCATCAATCAGTTTGTTCCGAGTTCATTAAGTAAATTAAAAGGTATGGCTTAAATACTTAAAGGAGAGGAATAACAACTTTCATCTCTAGGAGCTAGTGAGAGCAGGACTTTTTGTCACAGCTATTGGCCATGTTGAGCTGTGGAAAATGAGATTTGGAAGTTGACAATACAACTCAACATTCAAAAACAAAAGAAGATAACCAAAATTTGATACAAGATCCTCAGATATCCCGTTACTCATCACGTTTGGATTGTAATTGTTGGTAATTCCTTTTTTTAAAAACTTGATTTATTTTTGGCAGTGTGGGTACTCGTTCGCTCTGCACAGGCTTTCTCTAGCTGTGGCGAGCGGGGGCTCCTCTCTAGTTGCTGTGTGGGGACTTGGTGGCTCTGCACAGGCTTTCTCTAGCCGTGGTGAGCGGGGCTTCTCTCTAGTTGCTGTGTGTGAGCTTCCCATTGCGGTGGCTTCTCTTGTTGCAGAACACAGGCTCTGGGGTGTGTGGGCTTCAGTAGTTGTGGTGCTGGGGCCTAGCTGTCCCTCGGCATGTGGAATCTCCCTGGACCAGGGATCGAACCTGTGGCCCCTGCACTGACAGGCAGATTCTTAACCACTGGACCACTAGGAAAGTCCTGATAATTCCTTTTAAAATTCTAATCAGTAAGGTAGACTCTAGCTGTGAGCTAGCGCCTCATTCTCAAACTGGCCACTTTGAGGGTGTGCATTCCCTCCGCTGTTCACTTGCCGAGATGGATATGTCAGTTAGTATCGAGCCCTGGGCTGGAGAAACGAATGACCAAAGTCTGCCTGTACCTGCTGTAGGCTGAGCAGTTTCACATCAAAATTTCTTCTGAGGCTTATAGATTCTGGTTCCATTCAACTTCCCTTCTGTTGCAGGACTCCACAGTCATACTTTATTCCTCCACGCTCAACTTTATGCCATCTGTTCCTCCAGCATCTGTTTTGTGCCACTACCCCCCAGGCACTGGGCCAGGCACCCAGAATTCAGGGAAAATTAAGTTGTTGTTCCCGACCTGGGGAGACTCCTAACCATGCCCTGCTTTTGCACACAGGGCTCCTTTTCCAGCCTAGACTATGTTCCTGGCTTCTGGGCTTGACAAATTCCAGCTCATCTTTCAATAACTCATACCTTGCTTCATGCTCCTATAGCCCTTTAACCCAAATGGGGAAACAGGCATCTGCTGGAGTGTTTGCCACTTTGCATTGTGATGTATTTACAAGTACTCATCCCAAGGACAGAGACCGTGCCTCATTCTTCTCAGAATTCCCAGTGCTTGACATTGAGTTGATGCATAAATTGCACTGATACTTGAATGAAAGACTAAATTAATAAAAGAGGATAACTAGTCTTATGAAAGGTGTGTGGGAGAGGAGAAGTAGGGATGGAGCCAGAGAATAAATGTGCTTTTCTAATATCTCTTTTGCCAGTAGGGGGAGAGATGTGCTTATAAATAAATATCCCATCATGTAAGCCTTTAGGATCTGTGGTTCTGAAAGGCCAAAGAGAGGCTTTCTGGGTGACCTCTCAAATTTATAAGGAATTGTTTTACTTCATGTAAGAGTGGGTATGATCTTGATTAACTAGAATCATGTGACCATATGGCAGTTTATTTTCTATTTTTTCCTTGAATACTTGTTTGTCATTCTCTCTTCCTTTTTCAGGGAGTAGGGAGAGGAGAGGTTGAGGGCAGTGGCAATTATTTATTCACAGATTCAAACCTATAGGCAACACAATTCTGCCCTCTTTGAACTCCTTTTAATGAAATATCAGGGTTGGAGAGTCTAGTTATTTGTTCCTGGTACCCACTGTGGAGGGCTGCTAGGAGGAGTCCCCTTCCCTCTCTGCTTCTCACCCTTTGCTTTTCTTTCTCAGCAGCCACTCCAAAAACGCACTCAGTCTTTCTCCAGTACTGTCTTCTCTAACTCACAAGTTTGCATCTCTTGCTTTGACTTCCCTCCACTCCCGCTCCTGTATTTCTAATCCCTTGTAGGATAGTTCCCGTGAGGTGTCCCGTCATCCCCTCAAGCTCGCTAACTCTAGAAGTTAGCTGTTTCTCTCCCAGGTGTTCTCCCACTTCCACTCACTCTATTTCATCACTGCCCTATTAGACACTGAAACCAGGAGGTGAGGGGTTAGGACGGGCACGGGTGCCCAGGTGGCAGGCTCACTGCGAATCAGAGGACATTGGCAGAAGCAGTTCAGCACTCTGGAGAGCTCCCAGTGGGGCCAACTGCCAGACTCTGGTCCCTCCCCTGCACCTTCCCTGCACACATCCACCTCATATGTACTTCTAGTCACTGGACTCCTATGCTTGTTAGAGGAACCTTATTCACTTCTTCCAGGCTTACTTCTCTGGGGACTGATGACTTAACCGGGCTGGGTCCTACGTTTGCTCTATTGCTAACTGGATGCCGTACCAGGGACTGAGTTGTCTAATTGCTCTGAGCCTCAGTTTCCTCTTCTGTAAAGCGGGCAGTGTAGCTACCTGCTTCAGAGTGCTGTTTTGAGGGTGAATTGAGACAGCACGTATAAAGTACACAGCACATAATATAAACTGAAGGAATAATAGCTAGAATGTTTATTATTATAGAAGTTATTGGAAACATTGTGTTCTTTTTAGTAAGGTGTAATGGTGTGATTTGAGGTTCTCATGGCAGTGGTATGTCCATGAGAATTGATGGACTGGTCTTGTGGGTCAGGAGGGGCAGATGAGTTTAGTGGGGCAAGTGCTCTGGGAAACTTCTTCTTTGTCCCTTGGGTACCTTATTAAGACAGCACTGGTACTTCAGCGTTGGCCCAAGTCATAGTCAATTGTTGGAAAAGAAGAGCAGGCCCTTACAGATTTACATAATAGGTAATACCCTGCTTGTGCCAAGTGGGGAAATAGGCTCAAGAGATCCAGTGATGCCCAAGCAGCCACAGACAGGATCTCCCAGGCTGTCGGTTGCTCTTCACCAGGTCTTGGCATATCCTGTTGCTTCCTCCCCTGAGAAGTCCTTTCCCTGTCTAGTCTTCTTGCCAGTTTCTCTCTTTCTCACCAAGAGTCAGCTCTCTGAACCTCAGTCACCTCTTCTGTGAAATGGGGCTACACTGCTGTTCACCAGGTTGTGTGGAGACGGAGAGTGACTGTGAGGAGAGAGCTCGGCTCTGACATAGGCACGTAGTAGACGCTGAGCTAAGATGTGGCCGCAGGCGTTACCGCGACCTGTTCACGTGTGTGACTCGCTTGCTGTACGACAAGCTCCCCGAAGGTGAGGACCACGTCTTTTACCCTCCTGTTTCCACCTCTCCAGCTCTGTCTCCTGCCGTTAACCCTCTGCCCCTATAATGTGGGGCCTCTCAGCATTCCCTGAACATGCCACCCGCCTCAAAGGCATGCACTTGCTGGTATGTTGAATGAATTGATGTTGCAGCTAAACATGGTGCATTTACACTGAATTTCTGGAGGGCATTGCCATCATGGAAACCATTCAACTGGCCTGGGTAGCAGGTCAACTAGGGATGAGCCATCAGGAATGACTTTGGGAAAAGTTGTTTGGTATCCCTAGTTGGGGGGACTTCTCCAGTGGCTCAGCAGTAAAGAATACGCCTGCAATACAGGAGATGAAGGTTCAATTCCTGATTCAGGAAGATCCCCAGGAAAAGGAAATGGCAACCCACTCCATTATTCTTGCCTGGGAAATCCCATGGACAGAGGAACCTGGCAGGCTACAGTCCATGAGGCCACAAAGGAGTCAGACACACCTTAGCTATTAATAACAACAATCCCCAATAGGAGGAAGGGCTGATGAAACAGAAACCTGATTCGCTTTGTTTCCGTTCCAGTTAATAAGCACATTTGAAGTTTTGACATGGGAGAGACTGGGTAATTTGAGGCCTTGTGGTGAATTGAGATCATTTACTCACAGTGAGGGAGGGAGTAGAGAGCAGGGAGATTACTGTTGAGATTTTTGCAAAGCATAATGGAGTTAATTTATAATTTATGATTGATATTAGAGCTCTTTTCCATAGGCTGAATTATGATGGGATGGAGTAAGAGTCATTAAATGCGTTATTTTGTTGTTTGTGTCTCCCTGATGAATTGGAAAGTGGGAAAAAAACATAGCGCTAAATTGGTATCTAATCTTTTCAGAGCTATTTGCTAAATAAACTGGAATTTTAATTAAAACTGCAAGCCAAGAGGTAAATCACTTTAGAAGTTTGCAAAGTTTTTCTTTTCCCTTTGCCTAATATAATTACCACTAATAAAGCTTCTTTACGGGTGGGAAATCAGACACTAGAATAAATAACTGAAGGAGGTTGCTACAGGGCATGGAAATTACGAAAGGGGCAAGGTTATCTTCCCTGCCTGCTAACATGGGCTTTTTTTTTTTTTTTTTTTTGCTGTGGTTAAATTATTTGGTAACCATTTTGATCTCATTAAAAGTATTAAGATCAGAAGAGACGCAAAGGTGGACGACAGCTCTCACCGTAGCTCCTCCAGGTTTAATTCATATGAGTCAATTATAATGAATGGATTTAATAAAATAATACAACATGCTTTGGCGATTAACTCAGCGAACAACGCACTGCATGCTTACCAGGAGTATCGTATTTGCAACAACGAAGAAGTGAACAGGAGAAGAAACTCCATAGATCACAAGAATTGCTCCTTTCTGGAAAAAGGTTGTTAATTACTTACCCTCTCACTATATTTATTGGCTCTATTAGAGGATGAGGAATTACTGTCTTCCTGGGAAATCCACTGGAGCCAGGCGGTGCCTTTGCTACAGCGGAAGTCTCCTTAAAGGGCTGGTTATCCCGGCAGAATCCTCTCCAGTCTCCAGTGACCAGAACCTCGGAAAGGGCGAGATAGAAAAGTCAGCCCATGTGCACGGAAGACATGGCTCCCTCCGAGCACAGGGCCTGGCACTTCCCTGGTGGTCTAGCCGTTAGGACTTTGCCTTCCAATGCTGGGGCTGTGGGTTCGATCCCCCTTCAGGGAACTAAGATCCCGCATATCTCACGGTCAAAACACCAAAACATAAAACAGAAACAGAATTGTAATAAATTCAATAAAGACTTTAAAAATGGTTCACACACACACAAAAACAAAGTGAAGGGGCCTGTCAGAGCAGTTCTTTCTCTTGAACTACTGAGGGGCTTTCCCCTTCCTCCTCTCCTCCCCCTCCCTCCGGTGCCTTCCCCCTGAGCCTACACCCAGCATATCCTTTTTCTCTTTGCCAGGTCATTTCCCCTCCACCCACCACTCCAGCGCCTTTCTCCCAGCCTTGGCTCCTTCTTGGGTCTGGCTGCCTCCAGTCCCCCTCTACCTTCTCTCTGTTTGGATTCTAACCGGGTCCATACAGCCTTGCTTAATTAAGCATGTCCCTGGTTCTCTTCCACCTGCAGAATCAAGTTCAAGCCCCTCCGCCTGTTCTGCGAGCCGCTCACCATCCATCGGATCACATGGATCCCTGTAGCTTAGTCTCTCTAGTGACCCTGGGCTGCGGGCACCCCTTGCCCTTCCAGGTGCCCTGCCTGGCCCACACTCTCCCCTCAGCCGATTTCTTTCTCTTCATCTCTGCCTGGCAGACACCTGCTTCACGTCCAGCTCAAATGACCCCTCCCTGGTTTAAACTTTCCTCACCTGGAGCTGGAGCAGTGGCTCTCCTGGGCTCGGACATAGCATGTTGTCACACAGAACCTGTTCATCTGTTAAGGATATGCCTCTACCCCCAGGTGGCTCCCCACATCCCTGGAGCTATGTCTGATTCACTGTTGTTTTTCAAGAAGTGCATTTATGCAGGGCCAGCCTCTGCTTTCTCTACCATCGGGGAAAAAAATCTGGGACCCTTCCTCTCTGCCCTTCTCGCCAGGAACTTCATTTGGTGAAGAACAATCTAAGAGGTCCGCTCTCAATATTCTAAATTGGACTAATTTAGCTCCTACTGTGTGCCAGGCTGTTCATAAACATCCTTTCACTTGTGGGGTTGTGTTTCATCTTTCCAGCACCTTCTGAGAGAGGGTGGGTTTGCTAGTCCTCTTTTTTCAGATGATGAAACTAAGGCCCTTGGTAGTTGCCAGGCCTATGATTTGAATCCAGGTTCCTGAACTTGAGTCAAGCAGCTTTTGTGCCTGTATAGGTTTGCCCTAGAGCTGGACGCACACACAGGAAGACCTGCATGGCTGTCCCTGCCCTGAGCTAACTTCTGTACGTTCAACCTTGGGCTCATCCTAGAGAACACCCTCGCTCCTTGGGTGATATCTTATGAATCAATAGGTGTGACAAAGGGTTATGAGAGACAGTGGAAGAAAAAAAAGAAACTAGCTTTTAAAAAAAAACACGTGTGTGTGCACCAGGCATTGTGTGCCAGTGTGTGTGTGCTCATTCACTCATACGTGTCTGACTCTTTGCAACCCTATGGACCGCGGCCTGCTAGGCTCTTCTGTCCATGGGATTCTCTAGGCAAGAATGCTGGAGTGGATTGCCATTTATTCCTCCAAGGGGTCTTTCCGACCCGGGGATCTGACACGTATCTCCTGCACTGCAGGCGGATTCTTTACTATTGAGCCACCTGGGAAGCCCCATTGTGTGTGAGGCACAGTGCTAAACAGATTATTAATCCGTCTAATAACCCAGTCATGTTACCGTGATTGTTCCCACTGAGGAAACATGCTTGGAATTGCCCCACCTGCAGATTTTCCCTGAAGCCCCATCCCAGGATGCTGCCTTTAGGAAGCTCGCAGGTCCCTCGACAGCATGGGGAGGCCTTCTCTCATGAACCACGTTTTGCACTGGCAGGAGGAAGCCTGGAACTGATTTCGGCAAGGCAGCAGTGAGCGGTGACATGAGGCAAGATCTTAATTCCCTGACCAGGAATTGAACCTGGGCAGCCTAGATGAAAACCAGGAATCCTAGCCACCAAACGGGCAAGGGCTAGAGGCTAGAAGCTAATTTTCCCTGGATCTTTGCCCCCAGTGAAAAATGTGTTTATCACAGAGGCAGAAACTGTAAACACAGGTACAAAGTTTATTATTAGAGACACAGCACAACAACAAGTGGGAGAGCACACAGAGAAACTGTTTAATTGAGACAGAAGCAAGGCAGAGATGCGCACCTGGAGAGAGGGGGTGTGGGCGTCCCCCAGCCCAGGGTGAAGCACAGCAAAGAGGTGGTTAAGTCATTTACATAAGTCAGTTCTTCCGGGTCTTTTGTCTTCCTTCAGGCCAGTTATCTGGTTTCTTTTTCCACACCTGACCTACTCTGGGACCCTCCCCTGGGGTGCACACACCCCTCAGCCATGAAGGATCTCCAAGTGGAGGCTTCTGGGAGGAGCAAGACTTGTTATAGCCTGGAGTTATCCCCTAACTTTTGACTCCAAGGAGCCCTTGTGCGCATGTGTAGTGTCTCCTGTATCCTTTACTCAAGGTTTTCCCTCTTTTGTTCTTGACTATTCCCTTGAGATGTTTACAGGATATGAAAACTGACTCATTACCCTGTTTCTGTTACTTCCATTTCTGAGAGCAAACAGGGGGCTGGTTGTAAATTACTCAACTGGAGCCCACCTATCTCTCGCCTCAGGAAGTGCAAAGAGGAGGCTGGCCAATGGTACATGTCCAATCTGGAGCCCGTCTAGCTCCTACCTCAGAACCTCCTGGTGGCCCCTCAGTGGGTGGCCCCTCAGCTGGGTCTCTTCTCATCTGTCTGGGAGGAGAGTGATGCTGTTAGCTGGGATTCCAACAGTAGAGAAGGGTGAACCAGCCTTCTTCTCCCAGGCTCAGGAGGGCCTCCCCTTCTTTAGAGTCACTCACACTTGGCAGATACAACTGTGTTCCATCTGGGCACACCCTTCAGAATCTGGTGGATTTCCACCAGAGTTTTCTCTGTCGGCTTGCTTTCTCCATTGAAGAAAAGAGTGCTGGATTTTCAGTCCATCCTTCAAGGGCAATTGCTTGGTCCTTTCCTTGTCTTTGGGGCTTCCCTGATAGCGCAGTTGGTAAAGAATCTGCCTGGAATGCAGGAGACCCTGGTTCAATCCCTGAGGTGGGAAGATCCCCTGGAGAAGGGATAGGCTACCCACTCCTGTATTCTTGGGTTTCCCTGGTGGCTCAGCTGGTAAAGAATCCACCTGCAATGCGAGACACCTGGGTTTGATCCCTGGATTGGGAAGAGCTCCTGGAGAAGGGAATGGCAACCCACTTCAGTATTCTGGCCTGGAGAATTCCATGGACTATAATAGTCCGTGGGGTCGGACACAACTGAGCGACTTTCACTTCACTTCACTTCCTTGTCTTTGATTCTTTGCGACCCCATGGTCTGTAGCCTGGCAGGCTCCTCTGTCCATGGAATTCTCCAAGCAAGACTACTGGAGTGGGTTGCCATTCGCATCTCCAGGGGATCTTCCCAACAACCCAGGTCTCCTGCAATGCAGGCAGATCCTTTATCTGCTGAGCCACCAGAGAAGCCCTCACTTTCACTTTCCTTATCCTAATTGGCCTTCTGCTGACTCTTCTGTGCTCCATTCTTCCTTGAAGTGTCAACCACAACTCATTTACTAATAGACGTGTGTGCTCATATGTTTGGGCTGTGCCAGACAGTTTGCAGGATCTTAGTTCCCCAACCAGGGGTTCAGCCCAGGCCCATGCCAAGTGAAAGCACTGAGCCCTAACCACTGGATCGCCAGGGACTCCCCCTAATTTGCTTTTCATAGTTAATCCATCTATCCAGCCATCCAGCTTAGTGGAGTGAAAAGAGCAAAATCCTTGGAAATAGATCCAACATGGCTGTAAATTCTGGGACTGAATTTTTTTTTTTTATTAGCAAGGGGATTGTATTTTTTCAAGTCAACATGGAGGCATATATGTAAGATGCCTGGCACATAACTAAGCTTTCAATAAATAGTATTATATTCATTTTAATGATATATGAGTCTTAAATTACTCCATCCTCAGAATGCTTTCTTTCTCTCGGACCCTGTTCTAGAACCAGCATGGTTGTGTAACCAGTTTCCTCTCAGTTCAGCAGCTTACCACAGCAGCTTCTGAGGGTTAAGAATCCTAGCGTGGCTCAGCTGGGGGTTCTGGCTCAGAGCCCCTCGGGAAGCTGTGGTCAAGCTGTCGGCCAGGACCACAGTCTCTGAAGACCTGACTGAGGTGGAAAGGTCCGCTTTCAAGCTCACTCTCGTGGCCGTTGGCAGGGGGCTTTGGCTTCTTACTTGTCCCTGGCCTTCTTAAAGTGAGTGATGATGAGAGAGAGAAGGACAGGAGAGAGAGGAAGAGAGGGGGAGACAGAGTCGGAGAGGGAGAGGGAGGAGGGCGCGGCCTTTGTATGGAGACGCCCTCCAGAAGTTTCGTTCCCTTAACTTCCTCTGTCTCTATTGCTATCACAGATCCAGCCTGTGACAGTGTGAGAGGCAGCAACACAGGGTATGATTCCAGGAGGAGGGATCCCTGAAGACCATCTTAGAGGCTGCCTCCCACCGATGGGTAGGTGGGGGAGAGAGCATAAAGAATAAAAGTCTCTACCCTGAAGCCTCCTGTCTCGTGGGGAAGCAGTCATGTAGACATAAACACCCTGCAAGGCGGCGGCTGGACCGCAGGCATCCACAGAGCACAGACAAATCTATAACTCTGCCTGAGGGTGTCGCGGAAGGTTTCCCAAGTGCAAGTCCACCGCGGTGTTGGTGTTCTTACCCAAGAGCTGTCCTAATGATGCTTGATATTTGGTGGGCCTCTCTTTTAATTGAAGTTGCTCATTGGGGTGATTTCCTTGGACATTAAAAATAATAACTATCCCATATAAGAGCAATTGCCTGTTTACAGAGTGCTTTCCCGTGCATTACCTCACTCTACATAATAGCCCTGGGAGGTAGACAGGTTTTACTGCAGCCATTTTCCTCCGCTGCAGATGAGCTGCTGAGGCTTAGAGGGGCAAGGTCAGTGTGTCAAGGTCTCTGGGAGGGTTGTGGTGGGTCAGGACTTGAGCCAGGGTCTCCCTAGTCCGAATGTGTTGCTCTGGCTGCTACGCCTTCCTTGTATCACCCTTCTCCAAATGCTTGGGGCCCCTCTTTTTTTTTTTTTAGATTTTTTTCTTGATGTGGACCATTTTTAAAGTCATTAATGAATTTGTTGCGATATTTGTGTCTTTTTTTTTGGCCCGGAGGCATGTGGGATCTTAGCTGTCTGACCAAGGATTGAACTCGCACCGCCTGCATTAGAAGGTGAAGTCTTAACCGCTGAACTGCCAGGGAAGTCCCGGGACCCCTCATTTTAAAGCAGCAGTTTGGGTCATTTCCCTCAAAGATGCTTTTTACACATATGCTTGCCTGTATCAAAGCTTATTTGCTACTTTTATGTCCAGTCCCTTGAAAGGTTTTCTGTTCATGAAGAGGCTTTATGGAGAAAATCATTCACAAAGTATAGAAACATGAATTGTGCTTTCATCAACAGTTACTGTGAAATTTCAATTTTACAGAATCCTCGGGGGGCTTGAACTTCCTCTCTGGGCCATTAGAAAATTGACTGGAACATCAGTCCCTCAAATGCAAATGTGTTCAAAGGACATAATGGTTTCGGTTCTTGTTAGAACCCGGCTAGTTTGCAAGCATTTTTTTTTTTAAGCCCTTCTGGGCAAGAGGGAAGAGAATTTGGGTCCACACAGGCATATGCACTGAGGGAGGAACTTCCCTTATGGCAAAGATGGTAGCGCATGGGCTGAGGGTAGGTTAGTTACTATAGTCCATGACTGAGAGTTACCACCACAGCGATCAGCTCAAGACCAGTTGTGTGCAGTGGTTAAGAGCTTGGGCCTTGCGATCAGGCAGGACTGGATTTGCTCCTGATTCTGCCTCTAGTTGGAGAAGGAAATGGCAACCCACTAGAGTACTCTTATCTGGGAAATCCCATGGACAGAGGAGCCTGGCAGGCTATGCTCCACAGGGGTCACAAAAGAATCAGACCTGACTGAGAGATTAAACAACCACAACAGCAACTGGTCCTACTAGCTCTGTGTCCTTGGGAGAGTTATTTAATCTCTCCAAGCTTTGGTTGCTTCATCTGTAAGTAGGATTTATAGGAGCCCCCTTCCCATGAGGTTGTTGTGAGGATTAAATGAGGTGATATATGTAAAGACTTAACATAGACTTGGAAATAGGCCTCACATAACAGCTCTCTTTCATGATGATGGTGATGACAGTGTCTTTGAGTAGCTGCTATTCACAAATCCTTTTATTCATGTGTTCATTCATGAAACGAGCTGCAGATGTTGCTAACAATGGTGTCTGTGAGCAAATAGGGGTTTCATGGAGTCTTTAAATTCTCCTTAAATCACATGGAAAATTTTGTGCCTTTGTGTGTTTTTCTAGAGAGAATCTCAAAGTGCTCCTTGACCCCACAAAGTTTAAAAATAGTCTCAGGCTTGGTCCAGTGGTAAAGACTCTGAGCTTCCAACGCAGGGGCACAGGTTTGATCCCTGGTCAGGGAGCTAAGATCCCACAAGCTTCGTGGTGTGGCCAAAAAAAAAAAAAAAAAAAAGAGAGATACACCAGCTTAGAAAGGTGCTTTCATCTTCAAAGAGTCCAAAGAATGTGAAGGCAGACAGATTTAACAGGCAAGGTGCTGCTGAATGACCTGTGAAGGGTGTAAGTGCTGGAGGCCACATAGAGGGGAGAGCAGGTAAGATAGCCTCTTGGAGGGTCAAGCTGAGTCAGAAGATCCCAAGCAGAAGGAACAGCATGCAGAAACTCAGGCCACAAAACAGAAAAGTGCTCTACATTGTTGCTCAGTTGCTAAGTTGTGTGCGACTTTGCAACCCCATGGATTGCAGCATGCCAGGCTTTCGTCCTTCACTATCTGTCTCCTGGAGTTCGCTCAAATTCATGTCCACTGAATCAGTGATGCGATCTAACCATCTTATCCCCCGTCACCCCCTTCTCCTTTGGCCTGCAATCTTTCTCAGCATCAGGGTCTTTTCCAGTGAGTCAGGTGGCCAAAGTATTGGAGCTGCAGCATCAGTCTTCCCAGTGAATATTCAGGGTTGATTTTCTTTAGGATTGACTGGTTTGATCGCTTTGCTGACCAAGGGCCTCTCAAGTCTTCTCCAGAACCACAGTTTGAAAGTATCAATTCTTCGGGGCTCAGCCTTCTTCATGGTACAACTCTTACATCCGTATAGGATTACCATGAGAATCCCATGACCAGCATAAAAAGGAAAAAGTGCTACATACTTAAAGTCAAAGTAGTGTGGCAGTAACAGTGCAAGTGCCCAAGGTATGTGGCCCAACTTGAGGCAAGCAAGTTGGCAGAGGGGAGTTTTGGAAGCGTCTTTGAGTCCAGGCTTGGAGCTTAGCCATGGGAAGAGTTGTAAGCAAAGGAGTGACGTGGTCAGAGCTTTGAAAAAAAAAAAATCCCTGTGTGTGTCAGGTAGACCAAAAGAGGAGGCCTTGGTTGGAGTGGGGAGGAGGATGGTTGGGGAGGAGGCCAGTGTAGCCCTCATCCTGGTGTGAAAGGAGGCCCTGAAGTAAGGCAGTGGGGATTAAAGGAGAGGAAACTTAAATAAATGAGAAGAGGGACTTCCCTGGTGGTCCAATGGCTAAGACTCTGTGCTCACAGTGCAGGGGATCTGGGTTCAATCCCTGGTCAGAGAAGTAGATTCTGCGTGCTGCAACTGAGACCCATTGCAGCCAAATAAATAAATAAATATTTTAAAAAGATAAATAAGGAGATAAATCTGAAGACTTGCTGAGCAGTGGGATTTGAGGGAGGAAGAGGGCATCAGGAGGGTTTTCAGGATTATGCTTCTCATTTTTCTGTGAGCCTAGGGTCCACTGTACGCCTGGTTAGATATCACTGGAGACCTGAGACAGTATGTCCCATTGTTCTGGTCCTAGAAATTCACAGTGTTATGCAGGGTTCAGAGTTACACATGAAATACTTAACAGGGCAGACCAGTTATAAGCATAAGTTCAGTTCAGTTCAGTCGCTCAGTCGTGTCCAACTCTTTGCGACCCCATGGACCGCAGCATGCCAGGCCTCCCTGTCCATCACCAATTCCCCAGAGCTTGCTCAGACTCACGTCCACTGAGTCGGTGATGCCATCCAACCATCTCATCCTCTGTTGTCCCGTTCTCCTGCCTTCAATCTTTCCCAGCATCAGGGTCTTTTCAAATGAGTCGGCTCTTTGCATCAGGTGGCCAAAGTATTGGAACTTCAGCTTCAACATCAGTCCTCCCAATGTAAGCATGGTGCCTGCTGAATCAATCAGCATGGAGATCGTTGCGGCTGATGTGGCTCTGATGTGGCTCTCCACGTTATCATGTCCTAGTTCCCATCTTGGTTGACCTCCCGGCCACATTCACACTATTCCCCTTGGCTGTTTAGGCTTCATGCTCTCTCTCTCTCTCAGTCCCTCTGACTCATTCTGCTCAGCAGGTTCATCCTCCTCCCCCAGGACCTCCCTTCTGCCTCACTGAGCCCTGGGGTCCAGGCCCACATGGGTGGCCTCTGCCCCAGTCTTCAGCCTGGCCTCACACACCTTTCCTCTCGCCCTCTGTGCTCCAGCCACACTGACCTTTCTGCAGGCTTTCCAGTGTGGCCTGGTCAGTCCTGCCCTAGGCTTTCACACACCTGTCCTCTCTTCCTGGAACACTCTCTCCATCTTTTATCCGATCTTCCTCCCAGCCTCAGCTCTAATAGCCCTGTCTCAGGAATAGGATGACCATTTAATTTGTTGCCCAAACTAGGATATATTTGAAAGCAAAAAGAGATGCTATCAATGATGACACTGGGTCAGCCAGGCATTGGCTGGTGGACATGGGGCCTCCTGACTCAGGGTATGCTTCTCCAGCTCCCCGGGTCTGCTCAGTCCCGTGTGCTCTCCTGCTCTCCAGGGCTCACAGCTTTTACCATGGTTTGTAGCGATACACTGGGATGACTTTGATTCAACCCTTCCACTGCAGTACTCTTGCCTGGAGAATCCCACGGACAGAGGAGCCTGGCAGGCTGCAGTCCATGGGGTTGAAAAGAGCTGGACACAACTGAGCAACTAACACTTTCAAAAACACTTTCTCCTCATGGACTGTGTGCCCCAGGAAGGCAGACGTGTTCCCTTGTGTCTTTGGCATCTGAGACACTTTGTGCCACTAAGTAGGTGCTTAACACTTAATGGGTAAAACAATTAATGATGAACTGAGATTTGTATTGTGCTGAATCATTTATTGTTTTACCCATTAAGTGTTAAAAGGCAATGGCACCCCACTCCAGTACTCTTGCCTGGAAAATCCCATGGACAGAGGAGTCTGGAAGGCTGCAGTCCATGGGGTCGCTGAGGGTCAGACACGACTGAGTGACTTCGCTATCACTTTTCACTTTTATGCATTGGAGAAGGAAATGGCAACCCACTCCAGTGTTCTTGCCTAGAGAATCCCAGGGACGGGGGAGCCTGGTAGGCTGCCATCTGTGGGGTCACACAGAGTCGGACACGACTGAAGCGACTTTAGCAGCAGCAGCAGTGGTGCCTACAAGCGTTTTTGTTTCCATTATCTTGTTCGGTCCCTGTCGGTACCTGGCGGTTTTCTCATCTGGGTCTCCCAAGGACAGAGAACAGAGGTCCTGGTTGCTTAAGCTCTTATAGTTGGTAAGTGAACAGAGACAAGTCTAAGATTTTGAGGCTTTCTGACCCCCCAAATCCAGTGCTTTTTCTGAAAGGGTTTGAAGAAGAGAAAAGGGAAGATAATTCCCAGGTTTAGAACCCAGGTAACCTGGAGGATGGCGATGAACTTGAGAAAAATGGGGAGTGGGGGGGTCTGAGAAGCATTTGTCAGTTTTCATTTACCTGTGACAATCCACGCAGCGTTCCAGGCTCCAGAGAGTCCTAGTAGAGCTACGAATGGCCCCTTAGCCTGGGGTGGGTGGGGTGGGGCGTAAGCAGACAGTTTTGTTGTCATTTTATTGTAAAATATACATAACATAAAACTGACCATCCTAAGCATCTTTAAGTGTACAGTCCTGTGGTGTTAAATACATTCACAGAGTTGTTCATTCGTCACTACCAACCATCTCCAGGACCCTTTTCATCTTCCCAAATTGAAACTCTGTACACATTGAGCAATAACTCCCCATTTTTCCCTCCCCCTAGCTCATGGAATGGGCTTCCCTGGTGGCTCCGTGATAAAGAATCTGCCTGTAGTGCAGGAGACTCAGGTTCGACCTCTGGGTCAGTTAGATCCCCTGGAGAAGGAAATGGCATTCCAGTATTCTTGCCTGGAGAATCCCATGGACTGTAGCCTGGTGGGCCACAGTCCATGGGGTTCCCAGAAAAGCTGGACTGAGTGACTTAACACTGACTCAGCACTGAGTGACTAAACACTAAAGCTGACTTAGTGGCTAAACAACAACAAAGCTCCTGGAAGCCACCATTCTATTTTCTGTGGCTCTGAATTTGACTGCTCTAGCTACCTCACTAGGAGAGGTAGTGGCACCCCACTCCAGTACTCTTGCCTGGAGAATCCCATGGATGGAGGAGCCTGGTAGGCTGTGGTCCATGGGGTCTCGAAGAGTCTGACACAACTGAGCGACTTCGCTTTCCCTTTTCACTTTCACACATTGGAGCAGGAAATGGCAACCCACTCTAGTGTTCTTACCTGGAGAATCCCAGGGACGGGGGAGCCTGGTGGGCTGCCGTCCATGGGGTCGCACAGAGTCGGACATGACTGAGCTACTGAACAACAACAAGCTACCTCACAAAAGTGGAGTCAAGCAGTGTTTGTCCTTTTGTGTTTGGCTTGCTTGACAGTGTAATGTCTTCAGGGTTCATCCGTGTTGTAGCAAGTGTCAAAATTTCATTCTTTCTTAAGGCTGCGTAATATTACAGTGTGCCTGTATTCCACTTTGTGTTTATCCACTGATGGATAGTCAATGGACACTTGGGCTGTTTCTGATTTTTGATTGTTTGAATAATGTTGCTGTCACATTTGCTGTACCAATATCTGTTTGAGTCCCTGATTTCATTTCTTTTTGGGTATATATTCAGAAGAGAAATTGCTGAATCATGTGGTAATTTTTGTTTCCCCAGTCGTTTGTTTTTTACATTCCCACTGTGCAAGTGTTTCAATTTCTCTATATCCTCATCAACACTTATTTCCTTTGTATTATTATTTTTATAATAGTCTTCCTAATGGGTGTGAAGTGGTTTTGATTTGCATTTTCCTAATAATTAGTGATGTTGAACATCTTTTCATGTGCTTATTTGCCATCTGTATATCTTCTCTTGAATAGACATAGAGAAATGTCTATTCAAGTCCTTTGCCCATTTTTTAAATTGGGTTGTTTGTGTTGAGTTGTAGGAGTCTTTAAAAATATATTCTAAATATTAATCCCTTATCAGATTTATGATTTTCAAATATTTTCTCCCATTCCATGGGCTGCCCTTTTATTCTGTTGACAGTGTCCTTTGATGCAAAAGTTTTAATTTTGATGAAGTTGAAACTTCCCTGATGGCTCAGACAATAAAGAATCTTCCTGCAGTGCTGGAGACCTGGGTTCGATCCCTGGGTTGGGAAGATCCCCCGGAGGAGGAAATGGCAACCCACTCCAGTATTCTTGCCTGGAGAATCCCATGGACAGAGGAGCCTGGCAGTCTACAGTCCATGGGATCGCAGAGTTGGACACGACTGAGTGACTAACATTTCTTTTCACTTTTCACTTTGTTTATTTTTTCTTCTGTTGCCTATGCCTTTAGTGTCATGCCTAAGAAATCATTCCCAAGTCCAAGGTCATGACACTTACCGCCTCTATTATCTTCTAAGAGTTTCATTTCTTTAGCTCTTATGATTAGGTCTTTGATCCACTTTGAGTTAATTTTTATCTATGGTGTAAGGTAAGAGTCCACCTCCACCTTTTTGTGTGTAGATATCCTGCCTTCCCAACACCAATTCTTGAAAAGACTCTCCTTCTGCAAATGAATAGTCTAGTCATCTTTGTCGGAAATCATTTGCCCGTATATGAGAGGGCGTTTTCCTGGCTTCTCGTCTTATTCCATTGGTCTATACGCCTGTCTTTATGCTAGTACCACGTTGTTTTTAATTTATTTTTATTATTTTTAATTTCGAGATGTTTTAGGTTCATAGCAAAACTGAGCAGAAGGGCTGGAGATTTCCCATATAATCACTGCCCTCACGTATACACGAGCAAAATCCCCCACCAAAGTGGTAGCTTTGTTAAAAATCAATGAACCTCTGTTGCAGATCATTATCACCCGAAGTCCATAGTTTATATTAACGTTCACTTTTGGCAATGTACATTCTGTGGCTTTAGACAAAGGTGTGGCGGCATGAATTCACCATTATGGCATGAGATGGTGTCGTTTCACTGCCTGAGAATCTTCTGTGCTTTACCTATTCATCCCTCCCAAGACCAGCCCCTGGCAACCACTGATCCTTTTACTGTCTCCGTAGTGGTGCCTTTTCCAGAAAGTCGTATAACTGGAATCATACGATACATAGGCTTTTCAGATGGGCTTCTTTTGCTTCAGTTCAGTTCAGTCACTTAGTCGTGTCCGACTCTGCGACCCCATGAATCGCAGCACGCTGGGCCTCCCTGTCCATCACCATCTCCCGGAGTTCACTCAGAGTCGCGTCCATCGAGTCCGTGATGCCATCCAGCCATCTCATCCTGGGTCGTCCCCTTCTCCTCCTGCCCCCAATCTCTCCCAGCATCAGAGTCTTTTCCAATGAATCAACTCTTCGCATGAGGTGGCCAAAGTACTGGGGCTTCAGCTTCAGCATCATTCCTTCCAAAGAAATCCCAGGGTTGATCTCCTTCAGAATGGACTGGTTGGATCTCCTTGCAGTCCAAGGGACCCTCAAGAGTCTTCTCCAACACCACAGTTCAAACGCATCAATTCTTCGGCACTCAGCCTTCTTCACAGTCCAACTCTCACATCCATACATGACCACAGGAAAAACCATAGCCTTGACTAGCCGGACCTTAGTCGGCAAAGTAATGTCTCTGCTTTTGAATATACTATCTAGGTTGGTCACAACTTTTCTTCCAAGGAGTAAGCCTCTTTTAATTTCATGGCAGCAGTCACCATCTGCAGTGATTTTGGAGCCCCCAAAAATAAAGTCTGACACTGTTTCTACTGTTTCCCCATCTATTTCCCATGAACTGATGGGATCAGATGCCATGATCTTCGTTTTCTGAATGTTGAGCTTTAAGCCAACTTTTTCACTCTCCTCTTTCACTTTCATCAAGAGGCTTTTCAGTTCTTCTTCACTTTCTGCCATAAGGGTGATGTCATCTGCATATCTGAGGTTATTAATATTTCTCCCGGCAATCTTGATTCCAGCTTGTGTTTCTTCCAGTCCAGCGTTCCCCATGGTGTACTCTGCATATAAGTTAAATAAACAAAGTGACAATATACAGCCTTGACGTACTCCTTTTCCTATTTGGAACCAGTCTGTTGTTCCATGTCCAGTTCTAACTGTTGCTTCCTGACCTGCATACAGATTTCTCAAGAGGCAGGTTAGGTGGTCTGGGGTCCTCCATGTCTTTTCATGGCTCAATAGCTCATTTCTTTTTAGCACTGAAGAAAAGTCCATTGCCTGTCTGTACCATGGCTTATTTATCCACTCACTTACTGAAGGACATCTTGGTTGTTTCCAAGCCTTAGCAATTATGAATTAAGCTGCTATAAACATTTACACGGAGGGCTTTTTGTGGACATAAGGTTTTAACTAATTTGAATAATACCAAGGAGCATAATTGCTGGATCATATGATAAGAGTATGTTTAGGTTTGTAAGAAATTTCCAAACTGTCTTCCAAAGTGGCTGTACCATTTTGCATTCCCATCAGCAGTAGATGAGTGTTCCTGTTGCTCTTCACCCCCATCAGCACTTGGTATTGTTAGTGTTTTGGACTTTGGGCATTTTAAGGTGTGCAGTGGTATCTCATTATTGTTTTATGTGCTGTTTTGATTACTATAGCTTTATTATAAGTTTTGGCATCAGAAAGTGTGATACCTCCAAAATTGTTTTGGCTATTTGGGATCCCTTGATATGTCATGTGAATTTTAAGATGGATATTTCTATTTCTGCAAAAAAAAAAAAAAAGTCACTGGAATTTTGGTTGGGATATCATTGAATCTAAGGATCACTTTTGCCGGGAGCCAGCGTGAGGAACTCTGCCCATGGCAAAGGTCATGAGGAAGGAATATGCAAAGGTGGGATCGAGCCTCAGGAAACCCCCTGTTCCTGAGCATCTGCCCCCAAAACCAGAGTCTGCCTACTTTACTGCTTTATGCTCTCACCTACACCTCTGACTTTATGGGGGGCTGTCCCCCACCTCTCTCAGAGAAGGAGTTAACCTACAGCTCCAGTTAATAAAAATCCCTGGGCATGACAAGGGTGTCTCAGGTCAAACCTCTCTGCTGGCAGACTAGCTTGTGTGACAGGATTATCCACACTCTTGCTACTATGTACACGATTGTTTACAACCTCTCAACCATAAACAGCACAGAGAGTTTGGAGTATTTTGAAAGTCTTAGTTAGCACTGGGTTTTTCTAAAGATAAAAATCATGTTGGTGAAGGGTTTTTCATTTGTTGAGCCAATATTTGCTGCTAAATCTCCATATTCCCTGCCCTTATATTGAATATAACTAACATATAGGAGAAATAAGTATTAACCTTTAAGATTAATCATGTTAAACCTTAGGCTAAGTAAATTCCTTTCTTAATTGTAACCCACTACACCCTAACCCTATAGGAATGCAACTTTATCTGGTACCTTTGGAGGGTGGTGCCTGTTTAAGAAAAATCACCCCTGGAAAATAAGTTTCTGGTTGACTGACCGTTATCAGAAGGAAAAGATCATAAAGTGTTAGTAGGCCCCCTGGCCAGAAGATGATGTAAAACCCCTAAGACTTTTTTGTATACATTTATATGAAGCACCTGATTTTGATAAAGGTCAGGACTGCTGACCCCCGCGTGACTTTAAAATTTCCATTTGTCTCTATGTGTAACAAAAGGTATATAAGCAAGTTCAGTTCAGTTCAGTCGCTCAGTCGTGTCCGACTCTTTGCAACCCCATGAATCGCAGTATGCCAGGCCTCCCTGTCCATTACCATCTCCCGGAGTTCACTCAGACTCATGTCCATCGAGTCTGTGATGCCATCCAGCCATCTCATCCTCGGTTGTCCTCTTCTCCTCCTGCCCCCAATCTCTCCCAGCATCAGAGTCTTTTCCAATGAGTCAACTCTTCGCATGAGGTGGCCAAAGTACTGGAGTTTCAGCTTCAGCATCATTCCTTCCAAAGAAATCCCAGGGTTGATCTCCTTCAGAATGGACTGGTTGGATCTCCTTGCAGTCCAAGGGACCCTCAAGAGTCTTCTCCAACACCACAGTTCAAACGCATCAATTCTTCGGCGCTCAGCCTTCTTCACAGTCCAGCTCTCACATCCATACATGACCACAGGAAAAACCATAGCCTTGACTAGCCGGACCTTAGTCGGCAAAGTAATGTCTCTGCTTTTGAATATGCTATCTAGGTTGGTCATAACTTTTCTTCCAAGGAGTAAGCCTCTTTTAATTTCATGGCAGCAGTCACCATCTGCAGTGATTTTGGAGCCCCCCAAAATAAAATCTGACACTGTTTCTACTGTTTCCCCATCTATTTCCCATGAAGTGATGGGATCGGATGCCATGATCTTTGTTTTCTGAATGTTGAGCTTTAAGCCAACTTTTTCACTCTCCTCTTTCATTTTCATCAAGAGGCTTTTCAGTTCTTCTTCACTTTCTGCCATAAGGGTGATGTCATCTGCATATCTGAGGTGATTGATATTTCTCCCGGCAATCTTGATTCCAGCTTGTGTTTCTTCCAGTCCAGCGTTCCCCATGGTGTACTCTGCATATAAGTTAAATAAGCAGGGTGACAATATACAGCCGTGACGTACTCCTTTTCCTATTTGGAACCAGTCTGTTGTTCCATGTCCAGTTCTAACTGTTGCTTCCTGACCTGCATACAGATTTCTCAAGAGGCAGGTTAGGTGGTCTGGTATACCCATCTCTTTCAGAATTTTCCACAGTTTATTGTGATCCACACAGTCAAAGGCTTTGGCATAGTCAATAAAGCAGAAACAGATGTTTTTCTGTAACTCTCTTGCTTTTTCCATGATCCAGCGAATGTTGGCAATTTGATCTCTGGTTCATCTGCCTTTTCTAAAACCAGCTTGAACATCAGGGAGTTCACGATTCACATATTGCTGAAGCCTGGCTTGGAGAATTCTGAGCATTACTTTACTAGCATATGAGATGAGTGCAATTGTGCGGTAGTTTGAGCATTCTTTGGCATCGTCTTTCTTTGGGATTGGAATGAAAACTGACCTTTTCCAGTCCTGTGGCCACTGCTGAGTTTTCCAAATTTGCTGGCATATTGAGTGCACCACTTTCACAGCATCATCTTTCAGGATTTGAAGGAGCTCAACTGGAATTCCATCACCTCCACTAGCTTTGTTCGTAGTGATGCTTTCTAAGGCCCACTTGACTTCACATTCCAAGATGTCTGGCTCTAGATTAGT
The DNA here is from genome assembly GCF_023091745.1 of Budorcas taxicolor. Classification (NCBI taxonomy): domain Eukaryota; kingdom Metazoa; phylum Chordata; class Mammalia; order Artiodactyla; family Bovidae; genus Budorcas; species Budorcas taxicolor. Next base: position 152,258,458 of record NC_068920.1, on the reverse strand, counting down.
GATCACATCATCATGTTTATCTGGGTCGTGAAGATCTTTTTTGTACAGTTCTTCCGTGTATTCTTGCCACCTCTTCTTAATATCTTCTGCTTCTGTTAGGTCCATACCATTTCTGTCCTTTATTGTGCCCATCTTTGCATGAAATGTTCCCTTGGTATCTCTAATATAAGCAAACCTGAAAATAAAGAAAATGGATCAGTTTCTGGAAAAGACTGATTCCCCCATGTCATTCTTTCTTGTTCTCCTTTTTTCTGGCTGAATTCCCATCTGGAGTGTGGGTGCTTACCAAGCCTGCTAATTTTGCCCTGGCTTTTAAGATCCACGCGAGAGGGAGTCCAAGGAGGGGCACTCTCTGCTATTCAAGTGGGCGCCAGTGGCCTACGTAGGTGGTGCAAGCTTCTTGTCTCGAAGCTTTATTGGTATCCCACATAAACCAAGTTATTCAGCCTCTTTTTCTCTTCTGATTTTCCTACTACAGTATTCCTTTCTAATCTCTCTTTATACTTCTAATTAAATAGCTTTTTCCTAGGACACCAACTCCATCTCCGCTTCGAATTACCCTGGATCCACCGGGGCTGGACCCTGGCACAGTTTGAGTAGTGTTGACATCTTAATAATATGAAGCCTTCTCATCCTTGAACATGGGATATCTTTTCACTTATCTTTGTCTGCCATTTCTTTTGGCAACATTTTGTAATTTTTAGTGTACAAGTCTTTGTCTCCTTGGTTAATACCTACTTATTTTATACTTTTTGATGCTGTTGTAAATTGAATTGTTTTCTTAATTTTCTTTTTGGATTGTTCATGGCCAGTATATAGAAAAACAACTGATTTTTTGTGTATTGATTTTGCATCTAGTAACTTTGTTGAGTTCATTTATTGTGTGTGTGTGTATGTAATCTTTAGGATTTTCTATATATAAAATCGTATCATCTGCAAACAGATAATTTTACTTCTTCCTTTCCAATTTGGATGTCTCATTTCTTTTTCTTGCCTATTGCTCTGGTTAGAACTTCCAATACTATGTTGAATAGAAAGTGGCAAAAGTGAATCTCCTTGTCTCCTTCCTGATATCAGAAGAAAAGCTTTCAGTTTCACCATCGAGCATGATGTTAGCTGTTTAAGCGGTTTTTCAAAAGATCTTAAAAAGACATGGGATTATGAGATGCTGGTTTGGTGGTTTAGTTGCTAAGTCATGTCTGACTCTTGCAACCCCATGGACTGTAGCCCGCCAGGCTCCTCTGTACATGAGATTCTCCAGGCAAGATGGAGTGGTTTGCTATTTTCTTCTCCAAGGGATCTTCCAGACCCAGGGATTGAACCCCAGTCTCCTGCACTGCAGGCAGACTCTTTACCAACTGAGCTACCAGGGAAGCCTGAGAGATGAGATGCTGGGACCTACTTAATATCTTGTTTCTCTGTTTTTTTCAGCACTGAGCAAAGTGCCTGGCACATAGAAGTTATTGAATAAATTGATTTAGAAAAAGACAGTTTCTAAAAACTGAATGAGCTAAGGGCTCTCTGAATGAAAGGTTGACTTAGAAATCACGAAAGTGTCAAGGATTGAAAGGCGATCCTAAGGGTGATAAGGATTCTTAGGCTATCCACTGACGTGGAGCAGGTGTTGATCCCACAGCGTGGGCAGCAAAGCCACTTGGATCCTAGTAAATGTTGCTTGGATAATATGCTTTATAGAGGAACCTCCTCATAAAGTTATTTTTCCCTCTTCTATATTAGTACTTAACAGCTGGAAGACAATAACATATGTTGTATCTCCTTGTATTTATGACTGCCGAATTAATAACTTCAATCCACTGGATACAAAGAAAATGAGTGAAGTGCTATAAATTATAGATGGAAGTTGTTAATGCTAATAGAGTGTGTAACATATGCCTCACTTTGGCACAGTTTTGAGACAATGTGAATGATGTAAAGGGCTTGAGTCTGTTTGCCTTCATTTTAATTTGGAATCATTGGGAAGCATTGAGTCACTGCCATTTCATTGGTAACGCCATGTTCTTTCATTGGAACGTCACCCTCTTAGCTTGGAGTGGATAAAAATCCTGATTAACTATAGTCTTAGGATGGGAAAATTGGATGCTTTTACTTAATATGCTGATATTTCTCTTCATTTGGATTTCTAACAAGTAGGTTCTAGATATGAACTAACATGTCCTCACTCTTTTCCCTTAAGGAGGGTCGAGTGAAGCATTTAAAAACTACATGGCGTAAATGCAGAGCTTGTTGATAACTGCGAGAGGAAATAAGATGTAGAAAGAGCAGGCCCTTTGGTCTTAGCAAGGGATTTTCTGGTTGCAAGTAATTGAAATCCTCTAGCTTGCACAAAGGGGATGCATTCTAAGGGTATGAGACTGCCTCACAGGATCCAAGGACAGAAGGGACAGTGGGGCTCAGAAGGGCCCGGGCCCAGGGTCTAGAAGCTCTGGGAGCTGAGGTCACTCGGTCTGTGTCGCCAGGGCCACATGGCCCCGTCTCTGCTTTTCTCTTTGCACCTGCTTCTTTCTCCTCTCTTAGTAGACTGGCTGCCTTTGCTTCTCTGTGCACATGGCCAAGCACAGCTGCCCGGCTCTGGCATTTGATGACTTTCAGTTCAAGGGCCGGCCGAGGCTGCTGGGCATCTCTGATTTCCATATTCCTGGAAGAGAGAATCTGGTTATCTCATCATGAGTCAGAGGACTATTCCTGGTTTGTTCATTTATTCATTCAAAAGTCTTTGTTGAATGCCAGGAACAGTTTTAGACACCCGGGAATACATCCTGCCCTTGGGGACTGTGTATGTGTGAGTGTGTTGAGAAACAGAGGGAGAGAGAGAGAGGTTGTGAGAACTTGTTTTAGGGGCACCAGTTTGCACATTGCAGTTTTCAGAGAAAGAGAAGTATGGTTTGGAATTCAGATAGACCTGGATTCAGTTCCGCCTGTTAACAGCTCTGTGAAGCCTTGGGCGTGTTGCTTACCTCTCTCATCCCCAATTTTCTCATCAGTGAAATGGGTATCATCCTTTCTAGAATGGTTATGGGGATTCTAATGAATGAGTGCCTGTAAAATCACTTGTAGAGTGCAAGCCATGCTGAATCAGAACCCTGCCTCTCAGTGGTCATGACCCTGAGAGAGTTACTTAGCCTGACTGAATTTGTTCCCTCCCCTGTAACACAGGGAAGAATGTCAGCAACTTCACCGGCTTGTTAGAAGCATTCAATCACGTGATGTGTGCCAGGGCGCGGGGAATCAGTACAGAAGAGACACTCAGGGCAATAGTTAATCACATTTCCCCTTTCTTCCAGTTCCCATTTGGCCGACGCTTGCCTTGTGACATCTACTGGCACGGAGTTTCATTTCACGACAATGACATATTCTCCGGTCAAGTGAACAAGTTTCCAGGTATCTACTGTTATTGCTGGCATTTAAAAATGTGTCTAGGGCTGAATCTCAGGGTACACTCTTGGACAAAACATGCCAGTGTTTTGAGATAAAACTGGAGAGCTCTTAATTGGGAATGGCTGCCACTGTGCTGTGATCTTGGGAGGGAAGATGATCAGGACTTAACCCACCAAGGGCTTAAAGACTGGAAGTTCCAAAATGTGAAGAGATCAGCTCTTCTGGTCTATTTTCACTGATGGAAGAACATGACTTTCACTTTGGGGTTTTTGATATAATATGGGTGTGTCATGAAGGGACAAGGTTTTCAAAATGAAAAAAACTCACCATAGTTTGTGGAGCATTTCAATAACTCAGTGAATGTGGGCTCTGAATGCCTCTATGTGTGTGGCTTTCCCTAGTAGACCACGAGCTCCTGGGAGGGGCCGTGACTCCCGCACCTCTGTAGATTCCTGTGGCTCCTGCAACCCTTCCAGACACACCTGAGGTGCTCTGTAACTGCTTTCTCACTGACTGACGGAAACTCAGAGGCAGCCCCAGTTTTATGCCCATCGCAGGGAATGAGAAAGCCTGACATTAAAGCAATAAAATGAACCATTTCCCCTACAGAGTTAGTCTAACATTAATAAAAGCTTCATGATACACTAAAATAAATAAACAGACCATTTAAATTTCTAATTAATTTGCAGGAGACAGAGGTTCTAAAATTCCGGGACTTTGTCCCAGAAATGGGATTCACAGTTGCCATTTCCTTTAAGTGTCATGTTTGGAGGTACTGTTTTAAAATCGAAATGCAGCATCTCCATACTGGGAACAGGATGTTTGGACAGCCTCTGTCTTTATACCCTGAGGGCCTTATCTAGTGAGATGACTGTCTAGTGAGACTGCGTGGGAGACTTGCTGCCAGGTAAGTGCCACAGCCGACGACACTCTGAGACCTCCCCATTCCACTCCCAGCCACCCTATCGTATAACTTCTCCTTTTCCTTTTAATCTCTACCACCTTCTTCTGCCCCAATTACTCTTCATTATTTCCACTTGCTAAGTGACGAGGAGGGGTTAAGGTGAGTGGGAGTGTGTAAGGAGAAATGAACATTTGGTTAATCAGGGTATGATTTCAGCAAAAGAGATGCCACTCATTTTCAGAAATTTTTACATAAGACACAAACCATATAGAATACGATAACAGATAAATTTTTTAAAGAACAGGGACTTCACTGGCAGTCCAGTGATTTAAGACTTTGCCTTCTAATGCAAGGCATGCAAATTAGATCCCTGGTTGAGGAGCTAAGATTCTCACATGCCTCGCAGCCAAAAAAAGAGAAAACATAAAAACATAAGCAATACTGTAACAAATTCAATAAAGACTTTAAAAAATGGTTCATATTAAAAAAAAAAGAGAGAGAGAACATCACCCTGAATCCCATTCCTCATTGAACGAAACCATGAGGTGAATATATCTATTTATTGTTGTTTAGTTGCTAAATTGTGTCTGACTCTTTTCTATATTTATTTCGTCCCAAACCTTAATCATGTTTGTGTATCATTTTTACATAGTTCCCTGACTATAAGATGTTTGCTCTAGTGTTTCATTTATGCTTATTTTTAAGAGGAGAATCAACTGATCTTTTCTTTGGCAGTCCATGCCACATCGTTAAGAAAATACCTCTCAGAAAACCCAATTTCCATACATTATACAGTGGCAGGTTATATTATGTCCACTAGGTGCGGGGGGGGGGGTCCAACTAAGCCAACCGACTATCACAGGCCCCTTGGCTCAGATTCACTTGGAAGGACACAGGACAGGAAGCACAGCTTGCCAGCCAGTCAGTGTCATGCGCTTCTTTTTAGCTGGGTCTTTGCAAGGGTTCCAGAGCTAAGTCTTTGTCTCCTCCAGTGAAAGCTCAGGTGCAAGGAGACACGATCCACGCTGGTGGCCTTGACTCAGAAAGCCTGTGGGAGCCAATAGCCCACGCGGCTCCTCCATAGCGTAGCTTCCAATGTCCCCACCAGGGTCATGCTGTTACAAAATTCATTCCACGCAGGAAAGCCCGGAGCTATGGCTCCTGACAAGGTATTTATGCGAGATGCCAGTAAATGATCATTTTAACCATATGCTCTGTTGTCTAGTCACAGAGCTGACTTTCCCCCTTTATTGGTTTCCTGGGGAACAGAGCTAGAAAATTAACTCAAGATCAGATAGGTTCTTGGAGGAGGCAGGGTTTTGTCTGAGGACGAGGAGAACTCTTGCACGGTTTTAATAGGATAGCTATTATTTTCTCTATCTGGCTGCTCATAAACATGACTTTTGGGGGACTTCCCTGGTGGTCCAGTGGAAGAATCCTTCCAATTTGGGGGATGAAGTTTCGATCCCTGATTGGGGAACTAAGATCCCACATGCCATGGGGTAATTAAGCCTGTGCAGTCTAGAGCCCATGTTGCACAAGAGAGAAGGCCATGAGCTGCGATAAAGAGGCTACACGCTGCACCTGATGCAGCCAAATAAAATAAATAAATAGATAAATATCTTTTTGAAAAAAAGATGACATTTTAATGCTACTAACAGGACTCACTGTGATATTGAGAGAGCAAAATTTGGAAGAAAGCAACTCTTTGAATGAGGGCAGAGTTCCCAAGACATGAATCATCAAATGAGCTTCATTGACATTTTGCCCATTTGCTCTTGTTTCAGCTGATGGCTGAGAGCAGGAAGGAAGGAGTCACTATACCTTTTAACATTTGGGATGCAGATAGAAATACAGGAAAAATTACCTTCAGAGGACTAGTTTCATTAGAGGTGATATAAGAACATTCATTCTCATGAAGAACGCTCGCCCCATCTCACATTCCAAGTGCCAGTGATAGGAACATACAATTATCCTCTTTACTAACACCAGCTAATTAGCTTTAATGACAAAGAAGGCTCTGGAACCTCTAGGCAGCAGACTAGTGCTGCCACACCCTCTGCCCTGTGAAAGACATCATCCTTAGCGACGATTCCAGAACTGTTCTCAGGTTGGTGTCCACACTTATCTTCTGTCTCTGATACATCCCTTTATTCCAAAGCTGCATTTCATATGCATCGTGTATTACTTACAGCAAGTTCCAGAGGACGTGCCAGGCAAGGATAAGCACTGCACATGCTGAATAAACTGAAAACTTTTGGATAAACATATGGAAGTAATTTATTTTGTTCATGTCAGCATGTTAGATTTTAGCCACTTTTCTATGGGCAATTTCCTTCAAGATATGTTATTACATCTTAACTGATGAATTAAGACTTTCACTAAAAATAATCTGATTTAGATAGGTCTTTGCTTTAAGAAAGCCCAGAACTGTCATTCTCGACTTCACAAACAACGGGTTTTGTTTTTTCTTTTGCTGAGTTGCCGGCTCTGGAATATATGACAGCACGTGGCAGGTGGCGCTTGAGAGCCCACCATGAGGAGGGGACTTTGTCAGAGAAGGAGGGGGCCCCAGGGAGGGATCTCTGGGGGTAGCCATCTGCTACTCTCTGGTCTGGGCTAGGGATATAAAGACAAGGAGAAACGCGTTTAAAGAGAGAAGTTCAATACGAGATAAGTGCTCTGCCAGAGGAAGCTTGGGGTGCTGTAAGAATAAGGAGCAAGGGCACGTGACCTGACCCAGATTTGCCTGGGGGGAAGGTGGGGCAAGAGATCCTGGAGAAGAGGATTGCAAGTGTGAACTGAGCCTTCAGGGCTGGATAGGCCTGACCCCCATGCTAGACAAGGGTGCAGAGGTGGTGCAGAGGTGTAGAGTGATTTGCACGTTGCTCGTGCAGTGAAGGGCAAGCGGCCCATGGTCGTTAGAAAGGGTCATGTGTGATGGGACAGTGGGGAGGTGAGAGGCAGGGACCAAGGTCACAGGGAGTCGCCGAGAAATTTCTAAGCTAGAGAGTGACACGGGCCGGCGTGCAGTTGGAAAGATATTCTAGAGGGGATGCACTGGAGGTGGGGGTGGCGGAGTGGGGGCGTGGAGAGGCTGAGAGAGGAAACAGCTAACAGGCTACTGTATTTTTCAGAATCTGAAAGTATTGTTTGCTGCTTGATGGTTATAATGTGTTTTTGCCAAGAATTATTGTTATAAACAATACTTTGATTGAGTAGTACTCCCAGCATAGCTCACATTATATTTTGTTTTTAACTTGAATTAACTAGGTCTGTGTAGACAGGCCGAAGGATCAGACTGTTACACTTCTGTGTAGCTCCAGTGGGCTGAGAGGCCCCCACCTCCTGCCTCCACTGCCTCAGGCTGTGAGACTGCAGTGAGGCAGACAGCAAAACCCAGGCTCAGAAGCAATGGCAGGAGGCAAGCTTTTGGGTGAGAAGCTCTAGCCTGAGTGAGGGGTATTTCCCACCCGGTAGGGGAACGGCCACAATAAGGACATCTCAGAACAGACCTTCCTGAGAAGCCCAGGTAGACAGTCAGCCTCAGGAGAACCTGTTAGGGGCAGGAGCCCAGCCCCTGGGCTCAAGCCACAGGAGGACTCCAGCCCTTGCAGCGGAGGCTTAGGGGCAACAAGGGAGGAGAAACATGGGAGATATTGGGCAAAGGCATCGCTGAGGCAGCCACTTAGGCACCAGGAGCCAAGAACTGGTGACCAACATTTGAGGACAAGCAATGGCACCTCAGAGAAATAGCTAAAATCTTCCTTATCTGGCCCTCCCTGGTGGTACAGTGGTTAAGAATCTGCCTGCCAATGCAGGGGACACAGGTTCTATCCCTGGTCCGGGAAGATCCCACATGCACCACAGCTCCTGAAGCCCGTGCACCTAGAACCCATGCTCCACAAGAGAAGTCACTGTAATGAGAAGCCCAGGGCCACAACCAAAGGTAGCCCCCACTTGCCACAACTAGAGAAAGCCTGTGAGCAGCAACAAAGACCCAGCGCAACCAAAATGAATGAATAAGTAAATTAATTAATTAAAAAATATCCTCCTTATCTAGCTGGAGTACAAAGGAAGGGTCCCAGTGTTAGCAAAGGGGAGCTGGTGGTGGGACCCAGAGCTTCTCCCTTAGGTCAGAATGGGTCCCAGAGCCTCGGGCAAGGGTCACAGGTAGGGGTCAGGTATCACAGCAGCCTAGAGAAGGGAGGCAGAGTCTGCAGCCAGGAGGGTCTGGCAATGACCTGCCTCTGTACAGGTTTACTCTGGGAACGTACGCTCTGGCCCAGCTAGAAACCCAGCTACTCTTGTCAGCATCTTCCTGGGCGATGGCACAGCCCACATCTGACTCTGAGCTGTGGCCCCAGGCAGGGCTAGCTAGCAGCTTCCTCCTGGGGCCTAGTAGGGGCTCAAAGATACTGTCCCGAAGCACTGGGTAGGAATGTAGCTTAGACAAAGGTGTCAGTGGTAAGTGGATTGAGGGGGGTCTGCACTGCTGTCTTCTGGAGACAGGCGTTCAGGCAGGGTTAGGGGTGAGCTGTCTAGCCTGTGGGTCAGAAGCATCTGCGAAGAGTAGCCATGGCTTGTCGGGATGGCTTCTTATGTTGGCTGTTGTTTGCAGAGAACTACCTGGAGGCAGACCCAAGTGTAAACTCAGAAAACGGATCTGTTAGCTGGCGTGGGGGATAAGCGATCCGCATGACAGAAGGAGCCATCGCGGATTTCAGATGAGTGTTTGTTCAATTTGCTGGACACCGATTTCCATAGAACTTCTCTGGAGCCTTTGAAGCACACTCCTGTACTCACAGCATTCCTATTTGTGTTGTGCGAGTCCTTCCACAGGCCGAGGGATTTCTGCAAGCAAACATTCCCTGCCGTCACAGGGCCATTAAAATGGGGAAACCCGCCCCAGCACTATTTGGCCCATCATGTATTTGCTGCAAGATGCTATATTATAGGGAGCTTCCCAGATGGGGAACCCACCTGCCAGTGCAGGAGACGTAAGAGACATGGGTTTGATCCCTGGGTCGGGAAGATCTGGTGGATCAGGGCACGGCAACCCACTCCAGTACTCTTGCCTGGAGAATCCCATGGACTGAGGAGCCTGGAGGGCTACAGTCCCCAGGGTCACAAAGAGTCAGACACAACTGAAATGACTTAGCACATATGCACACTGTATTACAGTCTGTTATGAAGGCTTTTAGTTTAATACTAAAACTAAAACTTGAAATTCAACTAAGCAGTCTCCAAAGAAGTTGGAATTTTGTGTACTTTGTGTTCAGCTCCCGTTTGTAACTCAAAACTTCTAATTTTGTGGGGGAATAAAAGGAAATAGCTCTAATTTTCTGAACTCATACCGATTTCTTAGAAGTTCCGAAAGTGTCCTCAGTGTTTTCTGTAATATCAGAGAATCCATGTTAGGGCACAGTTTATTAGTACCTTTAAATCTCCTTTATTTCTTACTTAATCCTTCCCTATCTCCTTCTAAACAAGAAGTAAGAACCTGACATCTTCAAGCTGTGATCTTTTAGATTTTTGTTGATCTTTTTAATATGCTGGGGGAAGCAAGAAGTAGCTTATTAAAACCTTCATCTCAAACATTCACCCTTGGCTTCTTGAACATGGGAGTTTAGAGAAACCTCATGCATTCTGACTTTGCCCATTGGAATGTGGTAATTTGGACAGGCCAAGCTGACGTGGAACTTTGTACTTTCTCGTAAAAATTACTTTGCTGGCAAATTTCAAGTCATTAATGGAATTGTGTAGCCTCTTCTGGGGTGAAGGCCATTTTTAGTGTCCTTTATTTATTTATTCTTTTTGAGCAGTGATATTTGCCTTAGGAAGTAAGCATGCTAAAGTTTAATTTTTACCTGTTTGCCTAAAATTTGCTAAGAAATATACTAAGTTCCTTTTCTTGTCAGCATTTCTAAAGATGTTACAAGGGAAAAAATCTACCAATCTTTTAAAATGTTTTATAAGTGAGACTTTTCAATTCCCTCTGGGCAAATTAATGAGATCTGATCAATGTCAGTGTCAGTACTTAAATAACTGAAGAACTCCTACGGTTTCCATTTTTTCCCCTTAAATTATACTGTAATATCCTCTCTGCTTCCTGTCCTGATTTCAAGGAGACAGATTTTCTGCTGAAAGGTGTATATATTTTTCTACTTTATGCCTTTAATACTCATGAAAGATTAAAACAAAGCAACTTAATTAAGCTTCTCATAATGTAGCCAGAGTCCACTAGATAATATTCTCCAGGGTATAAGATGGAAAGAATCCCAGAGGTATGTGTGGTGGACCAAAATTAAAGAGGATATTAAGTTTTAAGTGCAAGATATAAATTCTTCTCTTTATTCATTATCTAGGGGGCTGACAAAGAATGGAATAATAAACTAGGTGGAAACTCATTCTTTCAAATTGATGCTTCATTTTTACAAGGAGAAGAAAAAGATCTGTCTATTCCCTCAAGTTTTTCATTAATTTGGCAGGTCTTTCCAAACCATGAATCACCGCTGCGGAGAACTACTCATACCTTTTTTAAAAATCCCTTCTGAAAAAGTGAATGTGTCGGGTGGGTGGTTTTAAAAGTCCCCAGTAATGGCTGTTTTATAGCTAGTGGCCCACTGTTGTTGAAACCCCACAACTTCTCTTCTCCCCAGGCATGACGGAGATGGTGCGGAAAATTACACTGAGCAGAGCCGTGAGAATCATGCAGAATCTCTTTCCAGAGGAGTACAACTTCTACCCTCGCTCATGGATTCTGCCTGACGAGTTCCAGCTCTTTGTGGCTCAGGTAGGTAGTACCCCATCCCCATGACGTGTAAATTCTATGACAGCTGCAACTGGATCCTGGGTCACGTGTGCTGGGAACTGGGGCAAGGGGTCCCTAGGAAGCTGAGACTGGCCCGGGGGGTGTCTTAACAGGACATAGCAGATATTGCAGTGATCAGGGCAGCTGGCAGAGTTGAACAGATAGGATGACAGGTAAACTGAAGAAGTGGGTCCTGACACCAGGAGACAGGCCTGAGGATGGTTATCAGGAGCTAAATCATAGAGTCAGGGCATTTGAAGAGCCAGGAAGACATAGAGGAAGCAGGCGGCTGAGCCCACAAGTGCACTGGGGCTGTTTGGGTGAATCCCAAAGATGTGGTCTCCCCGGCGTCTCGCGGCGTGAAACATGGGAGGTCAGGCTTTGTTTCAAGGCCAGTGAGTAGGTCTGACCAATGGGGGAGGTGGGGGGGAACCTTTTAAGCTTCTTGCTTTAAACTTATTCCAGAATCAATTTTCCTGTGACCCATTCCATATCCAAACACTTAAAAAAAAAAACAACTTGAAATGGTAATTTTGAAAAAGCAACTTTCTCTGGAATGGTGGTTACATGGGTTTGTAGACATTTCTTAAAATTCTTCAAATTATTAACTTAAAATGGGAGCAATTGTTGTATGCAAATTACAGTTAATTAAAAAAATAAATTTTGGCTGGTCCCTATCCTTACCCCTCAATTTCCCACTTCTGTTGATCTGCTCAGACAATTGTCACTATGTGGAATACCTTTCTGTCCCATTTCTACAACTCATTATTTAAGTATTCTGCAAGGCTGAGTTTAAATGAGATACCAACTATGTCTTCAAAACCAGAGAAGTGAGAGGAGCATTGCTGTCATCCCCAGAAGTCCCTCTGTTTTCCAAAGTGGCTGGACCACTCTATACTCTCTCCAGCAGTGCGTGAATTCCATTTGTTCTGTGTCATTGCCAGTACTTGGTATAGTTAGTCTTTTGAATTTTATACACTCAGGTATAATTGTATAATTATATTAATACAATTGTATAATTGTATCTCTTTATGGTTTTAATTTACACCTCCCCAATGACTAGATATTGAGCATCTTTGTGCTGTGCTTTTGGGCCATGTGAATATCTTCCTTTGTTAGGTGTGTATTCAAACTTCTGCTCATTTTTTTAGCATTTTATTTTAAAGTTGTAGGTTCTTTCTATACAACTCTTTTGTATATGTATTGTGATGTGTATTAATATATTGTGAATATTTTCTCACACTTGGCTCTTCAGTCTTAACCTTGAATTTTCACTTTTTAATTCTGTCTTTGGAAGAGCAAATATTTTTAATTTTTAAAATTTATTTATTTTTAATTGGGGGATAATTACTTTACAATATTGTATTGGTTTCTGCCAAACATCAACATGAATCAACCATAGGTATACATATGTCCAGGCTTCCCAGGTGGCTCAGTGGAAAAGAATCCACCTGCCAGTGCAGGAGATGCAGGAGTTGTGGGTTCAGTCCCTGGGTGGAGAAGATCCCCTGGAGGAGGAAACGGCAACCCACTCCAGTATCATTGCCTGGAGAGTCGCATGGACTGGGGAGCCTGGCAGGCTGCAGTCCATGCGGTCACAAGGAGTCAGGCATGACTGAGCATGCGTGCAGCCGCACATGTCCCCTCCCTCGTGAACCTCCCTCCCAACTCCCACTCCATTCCGTCCCTCTAGGTTGTCACAGAGCACCGGATCTGAGCTCCTTGTTTTTAATTTTTATAACATTGAATGTATCAGTTCTTTTCTTTTATAGTTTGTGCTTCTTGCATGATGCCTAAGACACTCTTGCCTAACTAAAGGTTGTGAAAACTTTGTTTTGTTTTTTCTAGAAGCTTTATACTTTTAGTTTTACATTTATGCCTGTGACCCATTTCAAGTTAGTTTTTGTGTACAGCATGAGATTAAAATCGAAGCTTACTTTTCCCATATGTATATTCAGTTGCTTCATCATTCCCTGCTGAAAGGATTTTCATTTTCCACATTGAATTACCTTGGCATCTTTGTAATGTTATGACCTTCTCAATACAGTCTGTCAGCAGACACAGGATGTCAAGATGCCTTAATGCTGGTGATGTTAATTTTGATCACTTAGTTAAGGTAGTATCTACTAAGTTTCTCTCCTGTACAGATATGATTTTTCCATTGTAATCATTAATTATCTTGTGGGGAGATATTTTGAGGCTGTGCAGATAGCTTATTTGTCTCATACTTTAAAAAAAACAAAAGCCCTAATTAAGGTACAGTTAAACTGAAAATATTTAAAGTGTGCAGTTTGGTATGTTTTGATATATGTAAAAATGTGTAAAACCATCATCACAACCAAGATAATAAACATATCCATCACTCCAAACTGTTTTGTCATGTTCCATTGTAATCCTTTCGTTCTTCTCCTCCCTGCCCTCTACCTCCCATCGCCAGGCAACCGTGGATGTAATTTCAGTCAAGATTAGTTTGTACTTTCTAGAATTTTCTATAAATGGAATCATACAGATACTTTTCTGTATGTGTTTTGAGGGTGGGAGAGTCTGGCTTTTTTTTACTCAACCTAATTATTTAGAGATTCATCCTGTTGTAGTTTCATCAATAATTAATTCCTTATTAGTGAAAGTGAAAGTGTTAGGCCCTCAGTCATGTCTCACTCTTGCAACCCCATGAATGGTAGCCCTCCAGGCTCCTCTGTCCATGGAATTCTCCAGGCAAGAATACTGAAGTGGGTAACCATTCCCTTCTCCTGGAGATCTTCCTGACTCAGGGATCAAACCTGGCTCTCCTGCAATGCAGGCAGATTCTTTACCATCTGAGTCACCAGGGAAGCGCTCTTGTTAGTAAAGAGTATTCTAGTAAATGTATTTACCACAGTTTGTTTACACCTTCAATTGCTGCTGAATATTTTTATTGATTCCATGTTTTGGATGTTACAGAATGTTACAAATAAATATACTATGAACATTCCTGTATAAGTGTTTGTGTAGACATATGTTTTAATTTCTTTTGAATAAAAGGTTAGAAATAGAATGTCTGAATCACAGAATAGGTGTCCACTTAATTTTAAAGAAATTACCAATTGTTTTCCAAAAAAGGTTGTGCCATTTTGTATTCCCAACAGCAACGTATGATAATTCTAATTCTTCTACATCCTTGCAAACACTTGGTAATAGTCAGTCTTTTTAATTTCAGCCATCCTGACAGGTGTGCAGTGGTTTCTCATTAGTTTTAATTTGTATTTCCCTAATTATTAAGGATTCTGTGCATCTGTTCATGTGCTTATTTGTCATCCAAATGTATACTTTGATGAAATATCTATTCACATCTTTCACTCATTTTAAGAACTGAGTTATTTTTACTGTTGAATTTTGAAAGTTCTTTGTATATTTTGAACACATGTATTTATCAGCTATACCAATTACAAATATTTTCTCTCAGTTTGTACCTTGTCTTTTCATCCTTTTAATAGAATCTTTTGAAGAGCAAGTTCTAAAATCTGATGAATCTGTTGATTGACTTTTTCCTTTATGGATCATACTTTTGGTGTCGTGTAGCAGGAATCTTTACCTAACCCAAGTTCACAAGATATACTCTTACATTTGTGTCTACAAGTTTGTAGTTTTAAGTCTAGGTCTGTGATTTGTTTTGAGTTAGTTTTTTAACATGATGTGAGATGTAGATTCACTTTTTTTTAAAGATGATATCCAACAGCTTCAGAAACATTTGATGAGAATAATAACCTTTCCCCCCAGTGCTTTTGCACTTACATTGAAAATAGTTGCTCAAGTATGTGTGGGTATATTCCTGAATTCTCTATTCTATTCTGATAATATGCATGTCAATCTTTAAGCCAATACCTCACTGTCAAACAAAGATGTTGCTAAAAAGAAAAAATAAAACTACAGACCAATATTCCTCATGAATATAGATTCGGACATACCAAATGAAATTTCAGTAAGTCAAAGTCAGTCATATATAAAAAGGATAATATGTCACCACGAAGTAGAATTTGCCTTAGGAATATATGCTTTGTTTAACATTTTAAAATCAATTTCTTTAACAGACATAAGCTATTTTCTACTCTTGAATAAGCATTGACAGTTTGTATCTTTCAAGGAATTTGTCCTTTTTTTTTGTTTTCACTTTTATTGTCATAAAGTCCTCATAATGTTACCTTTTATCCTTTTACTATCTGCAGAAGTTTTACTGATGTCACTTCTAATTCCTAACATTTGTAATCTATGTTCTTTCTTTTTCCTCATCAGTGTGGGTAGAAATTTATCAGTTTTATTTACTTCCTTTGTTAGCTTTGTAGTTTTAATTCTTTTGGTTTTTTATTTTTTGGTGGTTCCTTTAGGATTTATGGTATGTATCTTTAACTTATGACAATCTATTTTTTAAATGCTACTATGTCATTTTACTTATAGTATGAGAATATTATAATACTATACTCCCATCTTTCCATTCCTGGCTTTTATGCTTTAATGTCATACATTTTACTTTTATACATATATTATAGACCCAACAATACATTATTATTATTTTTGTTTAAACAATCTATTGTATTTTAAAGAGATTTAAATAACAACAAGAAAAAAATCATATATGTACCCATATGGTTACCATTTCCAGTGGTTTTTATTCCTTTATGTTCAGTTCAGTTCATTTCAGGCGCTCAGTCATGTCCAACTCTTTGTGACCCCATGGACTGCAGCACGCCAGGCCTCCCTGTCCATTGCCAACTCCTGGAGTTTACTTAAATTCATGTCCATTGAGTTGGTGATGCTACCCAACCATTTCATCCTCTGTCATCCCCTTCTCCTCCTGCCTTCAATTTTTCCCAGCATCAGGGTCTGTTCAAATGAGTCAGTTCTTGGCATCAGGTGGCCAAAGTACTGGAGTTTATAGATTCACATTTCTGTTTGTATAATTTTTCTTTAGTCTAAAGAGTTTCCCTTAGTACTTTTTGTGTTAAGGAATCTTTTGGTGATGAATCCTTACAATGTTTGTGTTTGTTAAAGTTTATTTTGCTTTTGACTTTGAAAGATATTTTCTCTAGGTATAGAATTCTTGGTTGACATTTTTTTCTTTCAGTGCTTTTAATATATTACTCCTCTGTCTTCTTGCTTGTATTGCTTCTGACAAGAAATCTTTTTTCATTTTTATCTTTGATCTTCTTTATATAATGTGTCCTTTTTCTCCTGTTTTCATTGGTTTTTCTCTGCATTATGACTCATATTTCCTTGCTTCTTTTTGTGCCTGATAACTTTTAGCTGGATGCCAGATGTGGTGAATCTTACCTTATTGGGATGTTGAATACTTTTGTATTCTCATAAATATTCTTGAACTTTGTTGTGGGATCCAATTAAGTTACATGGAAATAGGTTTGGAGTCTTGTTTTCAAAGTCTGCTAGGCAGGACTGGAGTAGTGCTCCATCTCAGGCTAGTTATCCCTCTCCACTGAGGCAAGAATCCTATGTGGACTCCACGCAGTACTCTGTGCATCATGGCGTTTTCCAGTCTGGTCGGTAAAAACAGACACTACTGCAGGTTCTGTGTGGTTTCAGGCACTGTTGCCTCGAATCCTCTTTTGTTGGCCTCAGGTGGTCTCCACTCTTGCATGTGCTGATCTGTACTCAGCTAAATATATAAGGGAGACCCTCGGTGGACACCCAGGTCTCGGTGGATCTCTCTTTGTGCAGAAGTCTCTCCAGTACTCTTCCCTAAGAACTCTGGCTGCCCTAATTTCCCTGACTCATAGTTTCATTTCC
Organism: Budorcas taxicolor; assembly: GCF_023091745.1. Taxonomy (NCBI): domain Eukaryota; kingdom Metazoa; phylum Chordata; class Mammalia; order Artiodactyla; family Bovidae; genus Budorcas; species Budorcas taxicolor. The sequence goes on along the minus strand of NC_068920.1, from coordinate 152,241,569 downwards.
TCAACTCAGATTGTCCACTGGAGTTCTCTCTCTCTCTGTGCTACAGCTCAGAATCTCTCACAAGATGATAAACAGAGACAATCACATCGTTTGATCCCCGTCTCTCAGAAATCACTCTTCTTTGTTGCTTGGTGTCCCAGTGCCTTGAAAATCATTGTTTAATGTATTTTCTCCATTTTTTGGGTTGTTTCAGGTGGGAGAAGCTAAAGGTACTTAGAAGAGGATTGTTCTGTAATATAAAGGAGGATTTCTTTGTCTTCTAAAATAGCACAGATTTAGAACCTGCTGATTCAGGGTCTGGCACAAGCAGAGTAGGACTATAACTACCGCCCCCCGCTCCTCCATTGCTGTTTACTGGAAAGCCCTGGCCCCGTGGTCACTTATTCCTTACACGGTCCCAGGCAAGTCCCTCCTCTTTTCAGTCCCATTTCTCCATCTGCTGCTGTGTGGGGAAGTGCCTCTATAACTTCAGAATGATGATGGCATTCAATGAATATTTGATGATGAAATGCTTTTTTGGTTGCAAACGTGATAAAACTCCTGACATTCTTATTTTAATATCTCATTTGTTTTAACACAAAGCAAATGTATTCATATTAAGAATTCAAATAATATAAGATATATAAATTAAAAGTGGGAAAATGTCCCTACCCTCAGAAATTACTGGACATGTAGTGTGTAACCTTCCAGCTTTTCCTGTGTATAAACATACACTGTAACATGCACAGCCTTGTTTCTTTAACACATGCGATTATTCTCTTCTCTAGCCCGCCTTTGCCCCACTGGATGTGTTTGAGCCATCTCCCCATGTCACTACCACATAATATTCCATTGTACGAATGCACCCTATCTTTTAAAAGCATTCCCCTGTTGATGAATGTGATGTAGTTCTCATATTTTTTGGTTCAACCTGAGGGGAACACACTCCTACAGGTATTTTTATACACCTGCACCAGCATTTCCTTCAAATAGAAATCTCAAAATGGTATTGCTGCATTAAAGGGTATGTGCACTTACATTTGGGGCTTCCCAAGTGGCTCGATGGTCAAGGACCCGCCTACTAATGCAGGAGACCTATGTTCAATCCCTTGGTCAGGAAGATCCCCTGGAGGAGGGCATGGCAACTCACTCAGTATTCTTGCCTGGAGAATCCCATGGACAGAGGAGCCTGGCAGGCTACAATCTATAGGGTCACAGAGAGTCGGACATGACTGAAGTGACTTAGCACGCATGCATGCACACTTAAATTTATGACATGTAGGGTCAAACGTGAGGCTTCATTAACTGCACACTTAATTGTGAGGCTACACAGTGTCTTCCCAGTGCCTAGGAAGTGAGTCCTGAGAGGTGTGAGTGTGTATGGGGGGTTGCTGTGGAATTCCTGCCAACAACAGGAAGAGGTATGAGTAGTTGTAAAGCCTTCTAAAACCTGGCAATTTGTGGGTATTTTATTTCTCACACTAATTAGGATTAAATTAACTTTGTTCAAGAGAGGGGAGAGATCCACACCTCCCCCTGCCCAGCCCCACCCTGCAATCCGTTTGCAAAACCGGTACCCAAATACCATCAGCAGGCGGCACTAGGCAGAAGAAAGTAGGATTCTCAGTGGAAATTTTTGGGAAGTCTAGAGGAGGATGCTGGCTTTCTTTCCAATTTGCGCAGATGGCCAATAAAAAAAAAAAATCCTTGGAGTTTATTTTGCATATGGTCTTCCATCTGGGTATTTGAGAAAAGTACAGTTTTGTTATCACAACAGCATTTATTATGGCAAAGGAGTTTGCATTTCGTCGCAGAAGAATTTTTCAGCAAATCAAGCCCCCAAACCTGTCCAATAATGTTTTGCAGTTTCTTGGAGGGAGCCAGAGAATATAGGGTCCTTCCATTTTCCTCTCTGGCTCCATCCTCAGTTAGCTTTTATTGATTCAGCTCCTTGAGGCTGAATCAAATGCATTCTTTGCAAAAAAAATCCCCCCAGAGAACAATGTTCTCTGCTGGGTTTAGGAACTCTGAAAATGTGGAGTTGTAAGTGGGTCAGAGTCAAGGCGGAAAGAAAACCTGTGATGTGGAGCTGATATTCCTTGTCCTGATTCCACGCTTATCAAAGAACCTGCTGGTGAGCTGATGACTTGAATCATTTCCCTTCATACACACGAGATGCTGATATGGCTGACTTTGGGCGACCTGATGGTTTGCCCAGAGGATGAAGCTTGAACTCCTGCACCTGCCATGTAGAGCCCCTCCCACCTCTGCAGCCTTAGCTCGCACCATTTCTGACCTCTTCCCTGGTCTCCTTCCATATTCGACTTTAAAACAAAAATGACTTATTTATTTTTGGCTGCGCTGGGTCTTTGTTGCTGCACGCAGGCTTTCTCTAGATGCGGCGAGCAGGGGCTGCTCTCTAGCTGTGGTGTGTGGGCTTCGCATTGAGGTGGCTTTTCCTGTTGCAGAGCTCCGGCTGTAGGACAGGCTGGCTTAAGTAGTTGTGCACCGGCTTAATTGCCCTGCAGCATGTCCTGGACCAGGTGTGGAACCTGTGTTTCCTGCATTGGCAGGCAGATTCTTAACCACTGGACCATCAGGGAAGTCCCATATTCAACTTTCATAGGCCCTTAGCAGCACCGTAGCCTCTGCTTCCTCTGTTCTCCCTGCGCCTGGAACACTTGCTCCCACCTCCAAGGCTGCCTTCTTTCACCTCACATGTTTTGCCAATTCTTCAGACCGCTGCTCATCTTTTACCTTCTCTATAAAGCCTACTCTGTGCCCCCCACAGCTGTGGGTATACTTTTGTTTTCCTCCTTTTTACGGTCCTTACGCCTGTCACACTGCTAAGTGACCACCCGTCTAATTATCTTTCTCTCCTGCTCTAAGGACCGCAAGAGCAGTGAGTAACTGGATTCATCTTATTTACCTTTGTGTGCCTGTTGCCTATCCCAGGGCCTGCACACAGCTGGAACTCAAGTATATTTGCTAAATTGAACTGCAGATTAATGTGCAGACACTCTGGTTTAAAAGTTTCGTCTCTCGTGACTTTAGTCATCAAAAGTTAGCTTCTCTGCAGCCAAGGGTATCAGCATGACCCAGCCTGTCAGCTTCACAGCTTCGCAGGCCTGACTTGAGCCGTGAAGAACTCACCAAAGTGATGCTAGCCAGTGAGGGCTTCGGGTGGTCAGTGATGCCCCTGTGATGTCCCAACCCCCACCCACATCCAGAGGTCTCATGCATCCTCAGCAATCTTGAGAGCTGACACGGAGGCCAGAATGCCTTCTGCTGGTGCAGCATGGCATCCTGGGAGGCTGAAGCAGTGGCCCAGGGTCGTGTGTAACTAGTGAAAGATGAGAGATGGAAGCCAGGGGACTCCAGCTGTCAGAAGAAGGCAGATGATTCAGGGCTGCTGGCAGAGACTCTGTAGGAGCCTTGTCTTCACCTCCCCATCTGCTTCAAGTTTTATTTTCTTTGTTGCCCAGAATAGAACTTCACCTCCTGCTTAGATCTGTCCTGCTGTTCTTGTGCCCCCTCACTTAACAGCTCAATTTGTTTATTGGAGAAATGGTATCATCCGAAACTCAAGATGCTGCCCCTATCTGGACCTACATCCTTAGGTCGTGCTTACCACAAAGTCCTTGTGAATAGCCCAGGAGAAAACTGGCATCTGTGCAGGGCTTTGCTGTTTGCCAAGGGCCTTTTATAGACTTGATATTTTTTCCTCCTCACTCAATTTGGGGAGGTATCACTACCTCCGATTTGCAGATGAGAAAATAGAGATTCAGAGTTGAAGGTACTTGCCCATGGTTGTACCATGACTCTATAACTGTTAGTCCCCTCAGATCTCTGACTTGGTTTAGTTCAAACATTTCCTGAGACCAGCTAGGTATGCTGGGGATACAAAACAAGTTAGATGTATCCTTGCCTTTGTGATTTCTGATATAGAAGGGTGATCACTCAGTCATTCATTCAGGCATTTTTTGGGGTCTAGATCTCATTTTCTTTCCACTGCATCGTGTTCTTATTCATCATTTTATTTATGAGGGAGCTGAAAATCAGAGGGCTAAGTAACTTGCTCAGAGTCACATGGCTTACAGGTATGTGTAGCCATGACTGAGACCTATGTCTTCTGACTGTCCCAATTTCCTTTAATGAACAAATATATGCTGATTCTCGTTTGTGGGTCCAGCACTGGTGGACTGGAGAGTCAAAGCTGAAAGTTGAGGGTCTCTGTTTAAAAGGGAGGGTTCTGCTTAACAGAGGAGATAGATGGTCCAAGCTGATAAAGACTGTGATGGAATTAAGTGCAAGGTGTTATGGAAACCAGAGTAACATGTAGTGGGAAAGATGGGGAAATGGAGGACATCAGGAAATGCTTCTATGTGATCCCTTAATGTGGGATGAAATGCTGGACCAGAGTCAGGACACCTGGGGCTCAATTCCTGGCTCCTCTCTTTATTTTTCTTCCCCCCTCCAGCTTTATTGAGATGTAATTGACATAGAACATTGTGTAAGTTTAAGATGTACGACACGATGATTTGGTCCACATATATATTGTGAAATGATGGCCACAATAAGGTTAGTTAGCATATCCGTCACCTCCCATAATTACAGTTTTTTTTGTGGTGAGAATATTTAACATCTACTCTCCTAGCAATTTTCGGGTACATAAGTAGTTAACATAGTCACCACTCTGTACATTCGCTCCCCAGAACTTACTCATCTTATAACTGGAAGTTTGCACCTTTTGACCAACATCTGCCCATTTTCCTCATCCCCCAGCCCCTGGCAACCATTATTTTACTCTCTGTTTCTGTTAATTTGACTTTTTAAAATATTCCACATTTAAGTGACATCATCCAATATTTGTCTTTCTCACTATCTAAAGGAAATAACACAATATTTGTATTATCTCACTTAGCATAATGCCCTCAAGATCCATCCAGGTTGTTGCAAATAGAAGGATTTCCTTCTTTTTTCTGGATGAACAATATTCTTCTATGTGTTTGGGGGGGGGTGTGTGTATACGTACAAAACTCTAACAAGGATACATAGCTATACCTATGTATCAGATTTTCTTTATCTGTTCACTCAATGAGTGACATTTAAGGCTGTTTTCATGTGTTGGTTACTGTGAATAGTGTTATAGTGAGCATGGTGATGCATGCAACCTTTTGAGATACTGATTCTAATTCATTCAGATATATACTCAGGAGTGGGATAGCTGAATCATATGATAGTTCTTTTTAAAAATTTTTTGAGGAACCTCTATACTATTTTCCATAGTGACTATCAACTTACATTGTCACCTGGAGGTGTGAGGTGGCCTCTCATTGTGGTTTCGATTTGTATTTCCTTGATGATTAGCTGAGCAGCTTCTCATATTCCTCTTGGCCACATGTATATCATTTGTTTGGAAAAATGTCTGTTCAAGTCCTCTGTCCATTTTAAAATTGGATTATTTGGGTTTTTTGTTTGTTTGTTTTGCTACTGAGTTCTATGAGTTCCTTATGTAATTTGGATATTCATCACTCATCCGATATATGGTATGCAAATGTTTTCTCCCATTTCCTAGGCTGCCTTTTCATTTTATTATCATTATTATATATATATTTTTGCTGTGCAGAAGCTTTTTAGTTTGCTATATTTCCACTTGTTGATTTTTGCTTCTGTTACTTGTGCCTTTGGTGTCATATCCTGGTGCCACCCCTTAACTGGTTCTGGGAATCTGGCCAAATCATCTGTCTCCTCATCCCCGAGGCTTCTGTGCTTCCTCTGCAAGAGGAGATGGTTGTACAGCATCTCTGGGTCCCTTCCAGTTTGAATCTTCTTTGATTCAGTGAGTATGGCTTTTCTGGACATCCATGAAACTCCCCGCTGGAGTTAACATTCTGCACAAATTTTTGCTGCCCGGGTTTCAGTCGGCCTTATGTAGTCAATCATCTTCTTGCTAAAGCTGGCTCACTGTAGCCTGGGGTGTGAAGTGCAGCTGATGAATGCTTCTGGACCTGCCCTTCAAGGCTGGCTGGGCCCCGCCCCGGGCCCTCTGGGCAGTGACAGTCCCCTTATCTGCACCCGCCCCCTCCGAGGAGAGTGACTGAAGCCATGTCTGCACCTTCCTTCCAGAGTCGTCCTGTGGTCTGGGCAAATATTGGCTAAGCCAAGACATCCTTCCTGTTGGTTCCCTCCAATGCCCATTCAGAAGGATTCACACCCGCCCAGGCTCTCGCCCCTCGTGGGTATTTCTTTGGCTGGGGATTCCCTTCTTAAGCTCGTCTACTTGACAAATTCTTACTGAGTTTCCCTGTGTCAGAGGTGATGTCAACAAACCTATGAAGACTTTTTCTGCTAAATCCTTTCCCCCTCCCTGCCCCCTCCCCTGCCGCCCTGACCCAGGGACCGTTCCTCTGAGCCTCAATTCTACCTCAGTGATGAGACCCCAAACTCAGCGTTTTCTTTCAGTGTTCCTGGTTGAGAATGAGGCAAAGGCTTGGGGTCAGTATGGAACTAGGTTAAAACTCTTCTGTCATCACTTTCTCCATATGTACCTTGGGTAAGTGAGTCCCTCTGAGCCTCGGTTTCCTTGCCTCGGTAGGCCAGAGGAATGCTATGAGAACCTTGTACCCCTCGGTGAATGGATCTCGACTTATCTGCTGCCCTGTTAGACTAGGGACCCCGGGGAGCTGGAACCTGGTTACGTTCATCTCCATCTCCCCCAAATCCAGCACAAAGGGGACCTGCAGGCATTTGAAATGAAGGAATGCTGAAAAAGGTTTTGCAGTCTTCAGACAGAAATTTAAGCTGGAACCAGGAATGCTTAGTTAGATAAAGCATTCTGGGTGTTTCTGGCTTATGGGAACTGTGGAAATGGACTTATTTTAATTTTTAATGAAAAATCTAGTCTTGAGACTAATTATCTCATTATTCAATGATAGATCATTTAGGCGAGGAAAAGAGCTAAGATTTCTCTTTGACAGAATGGCATCCCAGCTTGGCTTAACTTCCTTTTTCCCTTTAGCTTCCCCACCACCCTTCCCCTTCCCAAGACAGCCCTGCGCATTAATACTGTTTAAGAGTAGAAGCTCTATTGCTTAATTTTCTAAACTTCAATCGGGCCCCCAGTGCATGTAGCGTTTTAAATCACAGCTGTTATAATCTTGCTGCTTTGCAATACTGATCCGTTATGTGGAGTTTTGCAATGCATATGATCATTAGTGTGCCATTGCCTTAATGTGTTTCCCCCCGCCCCCGCTCTAATGGCAAGCTTTACAGAAAAAAAGAAAAGTGAAAGAGGTAAACATTTTTCTGGGAGTCTATTTTAAAGGTCAAGAAAACCCTGCTTCCCAAAGCGAGTAAAAGGTCATCTCTCACCCTTCAATTTCTGTCCTTTCATTTCTTTCTGCAGAAGTTCTGGGTGATGTCCCCTTCATCACTTGAGTTGAGATGTCTCATTTTCTACAAGAAAGTGGTGGAGTCAGTCTTGACTTCAGAGCCTGTTTCAAAGGGAAATTATGAAAATTGCTCTTGCCTGTACCTTCTTCCCTCATCGCCAAAGAAATGAAAAAGAAAAAACTCCCTCCTGCTCTTTCGCTCCACTTCCTTTCTGTATAATTGCTTCTTGGAGGAGTCCTGATGAAAGGAGAGGCAAAGGAGAGATTCGCATTTAGAAAGGGGCTGTAATCGAATTCTCTGGCCTCATTAATAAAACCACTCTCTTGTCCTTTCCTGTCACCCAAACGTGCCCCCCTGCTTCCCCCCTCCTTCTGAAATTACCCCCCTACACTTTCTAGAAGCATCAGAAGACTAAGATACAAGCATTTCTTTGGCTGAGATGGATCTAACTAACAACACTGTTTCTCTATCCTCTTGGACCTAAAGGCACCTTTCTATTTTTGTTTAATGTCTTATTTTGATGAATTTCAGGCTTGCTGGAAAATTGTAAGAACGATACAAAGAATTTTCATACATCCTTCACTCGACCCCAAATGTTAACATTTTTCCACATTTACGTTCCCTTTCTCTCCCTCTCCTCTTTGAGAAGAAGTTGCATATCATGTCCCTTTATCCCTAGACTCTTGTACGTGACTTTCCTCAGTAAAAGAGTGTTTTCTTACATGACCACAGTGTAATTGTCAACGTTGTGAAATGAGTATGAAACCGAGACTACCAGGTAGTCTAACCGCATCCAGAATTTATGCGGGTTTGGACCATCGTCCCACCATCTGGTGTGTGGCACCAGGAAGTCCCTCATCACACGTTTCATCTCTTTGTCGTATCTGGTTGGCCTCCCGCAAGCTGGAAGGGCTTCTTTGTCTCTCTGTGCATTTCATGACATGGGCATTTTTGACGAGTGCAGGTTAGTTACTGAGCAGGCTGCCCCTCCGTCTGGGTTTGTCTGGGGCTTCCTCATGGTTACAGGGGACATCCGTGTTCAGCAGGGCCAGTGCAGAAGCAGTGCTGTGTTTTTCTCAGGGGTCTCATCTCTGGGGGTGCATGGTGTCAGCGTGTCTTATTACTGGTGATGTTAACTTCAATTGTTTGGTTAAGGCAGTGTCTGCCAGATTTCCACTGAAAATGTACTCTTCTCTCTCTTTCTAATCTAATACTATGCTATTACTCCTCAAACTTTCACATCTACTTGTAACCTCTATTAATGATCCTTGCTTGAATCAGTTATTGTGATGGTTGGCAGACGGTGATTATCTAATTCCATCATTCCTCCAACACTTGTTAGTGGAGTTTCTACTGTAGGGAAGAACTTGACCTTCTCATTTATTTAACTACGTATGCAGCCTATTGGAGAAGGCAATGGCACCCCACTCCAGTACTCTCGCCTGGAAAACCCCATGAACAGAGGAGCCTGGTAGGCTGCAGTCCGTGGGGTTGCTAAAAGGCAGACAGACACAACTGAGCGACTTCACTTTCACTTTTCACTTTCATGCACTGGAGAAGGAAATGGCAACCCACTCCAGTGTTCTTGCCTGGAGAATCCCAGGGACGGGGGAGCCTGGTGGTCTGCCGTCTATGGGGTCGCACAGAGTTGGACACGATTGAAGCGACTTAGCAGCAGCAGCAGCAGCCTATTAGTGTGGACTTGTGGAATCTTATTTTATTGAATGGATTGCAATCCTTTACTATTGTTATTTATTTCAATGTTCAAATTATCCAAGATTTGGCCAGTGGACTCCTGTGTCCTTTCAGCAGTCCCCGTGACTCTCTCTCTCTTTTTTTGGGGAGGGGGTTGTGCTGGGTCACCAGTCACCGTGACTCTTTCTCTCTCTGTTTTTTGGGGGGGTTGTGCTGGGTCAGCATCCCCATGACTCTCTCTCTCTTTTTTGGGGGGGTTGTGCTGGGTCAGCAGTCCCCATGACTCTCTCTTTTTTGGGGGGGTTGTGCTGGGTCAGCATCCCCATGACTCTCTCTCTCTTTTTTGGGGGGGTTGTGCTGGGTCAGCAGTCCCCATGACTCTCTCTTTTTTGGGAGGGGGTTGTGCTGGGTCTTATTGCAGCACGTGAGCTTCTCGAGTTGCAGCGCACAGGCTTAGTTGCCCTCGAGCATGTTGAGTCTTAGTTCCCCGTCCAGGGATTGAACCTGCATCCCCTGCATTGGAAGGTGGGTTCTTTACCACTGCCCCACCAGGGAAGTGTCCCTCCCTGTGACTCTTTTGAACACTCTTTTACTTTTGCCCCAAAAAGATGCTTCAGGCTTTTCTTCTGTTTCCCCCACAGCAGGCTTGAAATCATCCAGATCTCTAAGGAGCCAGCCCTAGTTTCTTCTGGTGGGTGCTAAGTGTGCTTGCTGCTACAGCGTTGTTATTCCAACACCCTTTTCCTTTTATAAAAAATATTTTGTGACATCCCCTTGACTATCCTGAAATGAAATACAATCAACCTACGCATATAGAAAAAAACAATCAAACTCCCCCTAAATAATTCTCTAAAACAGAAAATAAGGAAAAGTTCTATATGTCATACATTTTAATGAGTAAATACTTTGGCACTGTTACACTCAACGACATAAGGAAGTGATCAGATGCTTGGTTCTACCTGTAATGAATACATTTGGGTATAAGAAAATAAGACAATTTGATTAAACATAACTGCTCTCTCCCCTGTTCTCCCTCTGTGTATGTATGTATGTGTATATATATATATCTCAGTTCAGTTCAGTCACTCAGTCGTGTCTGACTCTTTGCAAACCCATGGACTTATATATATATATATATACAGTGGTAAAGAATCCACCTGCCAATGCAGGAGACACAGGACACTTGGGTTTGATTCCTGAGTCAGGAAGATCCCCTGGAGTAGGAAATGGCAACACACCCCAGTGTTTCCAGTATTCTTGCCTGGAGAATCCCACCGACAGAGAAGCCTGGTGGGCTACAATCCATAGGGTCACAGAGTCCAAGCACACAAACATGCATATATATATTTGAGATTTCCTAATTTTTGACATTTCAAGCTATTTTTCATAAGGAATCACTGCACATTGTATGGGTGACTCAGATACCATAAGCCACGAAGTCATCAGTAAATAATGAACAACTCTTGACAAAATACCAGGAAAAAAAAAAAAAGAGGGCAAAGTATAATTTTCCCTCTGTTTACATGAATGTTGCCTCCCTGGAAAATTCTGATGCTCCATTTAAATTGTGTGGAAAATTCTTTGGGTTTGATGTGACCTGGAGCTGGGGTCTCAGCTCTCTTCATGTCCATTGCAAATAGATCTTTCTCTTCCCAACTGCCCCGTGCACTGTGGTGGGCCTGCCCCTGCCCACCGAATGCCAGCAACACTCTGCACTCACTGTGGTAGGCAAACACGCTCCTGGAAATTCCCCAAACCCTCCCTAGGTGGCAGCACCAGCCTCATTTAGAACCATGGGTCCATCTCGAGGGAACAGAAACACTTTCATCCCTCTTCCTTCAAACACAAATCCTGCTATATTGCTTGAAGGTGTTTAATTTTTTGAACAGTTTCCAGAATTACGTCTACATTACAGCTTCCCTGATTCCCACCTTGAAATGAGGATGACCCTGATAGGATCCTCTGCCTGGGTAGGGAAGTGGCCTCAGCTCACTGCCTCCGGCGTTCAAAGCCAGAATGCAGGAGGGTGTCGGTGGGAGGAAGGAGCGTCTGTGCCCTCTCAGGGCACAGCCCCATCCTGCTGGCAGTCTCATCATAACCCTTGCTCATCAGAGTGTGGAGGGAGAATGCTGGTAGCCCTAAGCAGACAGAGACCTCCGTTGCACAGATGAGGAAACTGAGGCCTGGAGAGGGAAGGTGCCTTGGCCAAGTCACACCGCACATCAGAGATACTGATTAGGCCTAGAGCTGAAGAAGCTGGTACCAAAGAACCATAGGGATCGGACAGGACCTGAGGGAACTTTCCCACTGCAACCTTCTGGGTGAATCCCCTCTGTGCCTGGATAGGTTATCATCTTCAGAAATGGGCAGTTTGATATTTTTCTAGGTGGTTCATGCCACCTTGTGACTGTTCTAGGTTTTAAAACATTCCTAAATTTAGACCTTTTCTTTTTAATAAGTACTAAAGCCATGAAATTAAAAGACACTCCTTGGAAGGAAAGTTATGACCAACCTAGACAGCATATTCAAAAGCAGAGACATTATTTTGCCAACAGAGGTCCGTCTAGTCAAGGCTATGGTTTTTCCAGTGGTCATGTATGGATGTGAGAGTTGGACTGTGAAGAAGGCTGAGCGCCGAAGAATTGGTGCGTTTTAACTGCGGTGTTGGAGAAGACTCTTGAGAGTCCCATGGACTGCAAGGAGATCCAACCAGTCCATTCTAAAGGAGATCAGTCCTGGGTGTTCTTTGGAAGGAATGATGCTAAAGCTCTCCAGTACTTTGGCCACCTCATGCGAAGAGTTGACTCATTGGAAAAGTCTCTGATGCTGGGAGGGATTGGGGGCAGGAGGAGAAGGGGACGACAGAGGATGAGATGGCTGGATGGCATCACTGACTCAATGGACGAGGGTTTGGGTGAACTCCGGGAGTTGGTGATGAACAGGGAGGCCTGGCGTGCCGCGATTCATGGGGTCGCAAAGAGTCGGACACTGAGCGACTGAACTGAACTGAATGGAAAGGATTATTTCCAATTTTATGTTGTTCTGGTTCTGGAGCGTCTTTCTTTCTGTGGCTGCGTCAGGCCTTAGTCGCAGCATGCAGGACCTTTGTCGGGACACACAGACTCAGTAGTTGTGGTGCACGGGCTTCGTTGCCCCGTGGCAGGTGGGATCTTCCAGGATCAGGGATCAAACTCATGTCCCCTGCGTCAGAAGGTGGATTCTTAACCCCTGGACCACCAGCGAAGTCTCGTGAGTTGAGGCTTTTCTACCTCCCTGCCCCCACTGGATACAGTTGGCCCCTCGTGGTCCCATGGAACAGGCATGTTCCCTATAGACCCTATGACAGCCTTTCTGAAATTTCAGAATGGTGCCCATGTCTGCTGAGCTCTCGGCCTCTGGCCTTGTACTCAGCACTGAGATGATTGTGGTGAACATACTGGACGCAGTTCTCGCCCTCACGTCACTTTTAGCGTAGTAGGAAGGCAGGGATAGTACACAAGTCGGGACGGATGGACTGAGGCTGAATACCCCCGCTCCCCTCTCCAAAGTGGCCTAGTGGAAGAGCTTGCGTTCTGAAGCCGGCCACACCTGCAGTGATGCCGTTCACAGCTACACATGTGGCCTTGAATTATTTCCATGAAATTCAGGCAATGACTGCCCTGGGGCTATTGGTCGATGAATATGAGATAGAGGGCTAAATAAGAATGCCACGGAGCACCAGGCAGGAGATGCTCAAGAGATGGTCACTTCTTTCTCTTATTCTTTCCTTTCCCACTGTGTAACATGCTTGAAGTAACTTCTAGATCTTTAGACAGGGCTTAACGCTTGGAATAAAATGATTTATCAGAGTAAAGCCACTCAGATTTATCTCTGCGGCTCCTGACCTTTGTTAGATAACCGTGGGATACTTCCAGAATGATACAGGCAAAACGCAGACCAAGAGATGATGCCTATTTGGATTCAAGTCGAAGGCAAAAAAGTAGATGGACTCTCAGATTAACTGTTGTACGTTTAATGTTGTAATACATGTTGACTCCTGTCACCCTCGATTAACGTCACCATATCACCATATCTCATACATTGGAATTATAGTCGGGGGACTTCCCTGGTGGTCCAGTGGCTAAGACTCCACACTTCCAATGCAGGAGACCGGGTTTCCATCCCTGGTCAGGGAACTAGATCCCACATGCCACAGCTAGGACCTCGTACAGCCAAATGAAAAAAATTACAGTCAGTCCACATTATTAACCTGAATATATGTGAGCTCCTCCGGTGTTCTCCAAGTACGCTATAATTTTTAAAGAGTTCCCTGGTCACTGGAGTCTGGGAAATCCTGGACCAGAGAGGTTTATTCTAACCCCCACTTGATGGGTGAAGATGTTTATGCTCCAGTGTTGGAAACCCTACTATTTCTTAGACGTAAGTCTCTGGGCTATTTAGTTTATGGGCTTGTATCCTGAGATCCTGAAAAGCTGTTGTGTTGAGGTTGCAGGGTAGCTGTCCTGACTTCATGGGTCATAGGTGAGGCCTCCCCTGGAGAGGGCGGCCTTTTCAAGGTCACCGTCAGGGGATCTGTTGGCCGAGCCTCTGAGGAACCTGGCTGTGCTCCTAGGTCATGAGGAGACACTGTCTTCTGCCAGCTGAAGGCCCATGGAAGAGCCCTGTCATGCTGGGATGAGAGTGTCTGTAAACAGAATGATCTGGTAGCTCGTCTTTGTGTTTATTTCCCTCCTCCTCTCTCCGACTCATTAATAAAGTCTTTGAGGGGCTGCTGGCATCTGGGCTTCGGGGGAGCTGAGGAGGGTTAGAGCCCTCCTCATTTGGTTCAGAGCACTAAGGGGGATCAAACTCCCCTCCTGTCCATGGTGGGGACAGTGACTTGTGAGATATCCCCAAGGGGAAGGTGGATTTGGGGGAACAGTCAGGGGAGCTTGTTCCCGCCTCCATCACCCCTCTATGGCTCATGACGGAAGCAGGGAAGTTTCCCACCAAGGTCAGGAAGGGGGCACCGGGCCAACAGTGCCAGGAACCCATCCAAGAGCTTAACCAAAGGTCCCGTTGTCCAGGCCACCTGGTATACCAGTGAAGTAAAGCGGGAAGGGAAATGGTATTTATTTAAGGAAAAGTGGCTTGCGGAGCTGGCCTCCAGGGGCACAGTAAGAGTTTCTTTGTAAAACTCCGCCCAGCTTGCCTTCCAACCATCAGGCTCGCTTAGAGTGCTGCAGCACTGCAGAGTGATCAAAGGTGTGTAAAAGTAATTCCTTACATGTCAACACCATCACACTTCTCCTTGAAATTTAAACCCATGGCTGAAATCCTGGGGCTTGCAGGAGGTCTCCATCTTACTCTGTTGGTGTGAACGATCAGGCCTTCCTGGGCAGGCATTTGGCTGCCAGGCCAAGTTCTCAGAGGAGACTGGCTTCTTGGTCAGTTTCCATTCAGCACGCTTCCGGTGGAGTCAGCACCGACCTGGCAGCATCAGCAACTAACTGCTGTCCGTGGCCAACCAGCCAGCCCGAGCCCAGTGGACCCAGCGACAGACTGTGCCATGGGGACTTCAGGAAGCAAGCGCCCAGGCTCATGGCCCGGGTCCCTGGAGTCATCTCAGGCTTCCCTGCCTCCCCACCCTTGCTCTTTACTGTTTTTCCCTCCTGATGTTTTGACATCGCTTCCTGACTGTGATTCACAGGGCTCTTGACTTCTCTGAACCACAGACCTTTTATTTAACGATACACAATCATGTATGTACACAAAAGATACTAAAGACAAAACAAACAAAAAAAATAAAAATATTTGGGGTGAAATGGGTGAAGGTGGTCAAAAGTATAAGCTTTCAATTATAAAATAAGTAAGTCCCAGGGATATCATGTACAGCATGGTGACTGTAGTGAATAATACTCTGTATAGTATATTTATTTTTTATTTTCTTTTTTAAACTTTTTATTTTGTGTTGGCATGTAGCCGATTAACAAACAATGTTGTGACAGTTTCAGATGAATGGTGAAGGGACTCAGCCATGTATTGTATATTTAGAAGTTGCTGAGAGAGTATATCTTAAAAGTTTCATCCCAAGGGGAAAATTTTTTTTAATTATGTAAGGTGGGAGGTGTTGGCTAGACTTATTGTGGTGATCATCTTGCAATATATGCAAATATTAAGTCATTATGTGGTGGCTCAGATAGTAAAGAATCTACCTGAAATGCAGGAGACCGGGGCTCAATCGCTGGGTTGGGAAGATCCCCTAGAGGAGGGCATGGTAACCCACTGCAGTATTCTTGCTTAGAGAATCTCATGGACAGAGGAGCCTGGTAGGTTATAGACCATGGGGTGGCGAGGTGTCGGAGACGACTGAATGACTAACACTTAACTTATGCTGTACTACCTGGAAGCTAATACAGTGTCGTGCGTGCGTGCTAAGTCACTTCAGTCGTGTCTGACTCTTTGAGACCGAATGGACTGTAGCCCCCCAGGCTCCTTTGCCCATGGGATTCTCTAGGTAAGAATATTGGAGTGGGTTGCCATGCCCTCCTCCAGGGGATCTTCCCGACCCAGGGATGGAAACTGCATCTCCTCCGTCTCTTGCACTGGCAGGTGAGTTCATTACCACTAGCGCCCCCTGGGAAGCCCAATATAATGTTGCATGTGATTATATTTTAATTTTTAAGAAGCTTATAAGCCTATGGTGTTTCCAGTAGTCATGTATGGATGTAAGAGTTGGACTGTAAAGAAGGCTGAGTGCCAAAGAATTGATGCTTTTGAACTGTGGTGTTGGAGAAGACTCTTGAGAGTCCCTTGGACTGCAAGGAGATCCAACCAGTCCATTCTAAAGGAAATCAGGCCTGAATATTCATTGGAAGGACTAATGCTGAAGCTGAAGCTCCAATACTTTGGCCACCGATGCAAAGAACCGACTCATTGGAAAAGACCCTGATGCTGGGAAAGATTGAAGGTGGGAGGAGAAGGGGACGACAGAGGACGGGATGGTTGGATGGCATCACCGACATGATGGATGTGAGTTTGAGTAAACTCTGGGAGTTGGTGATGGACAGGGAGACCTGGCGTGCTGCAGTCCATGGGGTCACAAAGAGTCAGACACTGCTGAGCAACTGAACTGAACTGAAGAAGCGATAGCTCATAAAGTGAAAATTTGATCGTCCTACCCTCTTAAAAATAGTAATAGCAAATACTTGCATAGCACTTAGGGCTTCGTCAGTGGCAGAGTGGTAAAGGGTCTGCCTGCAGTACTGGAGACTCAGGAGATGCGAGTTTGATCCGTGGGTCGGGACGATCCCCTGGAGGAGGAAATGGCAACCCCCTCCCAGTATTCCTGCCAGGAAAATCCCATAGACAGAGGAGCCTGGCAGTGTAGAGTCCATGGAGTCATAAAAAGTCAGACACAATTGAGCATGTGCATGCATGTGGCACTTACTGTATGCCCAGCACCGTATTTCGAGACACCTTTACATATAATTCATTCAGTCCTCAAAACATCCCCGTCATATGGATGGGGTAAATATATTATCCCCATCACATTCTTGAGGAAAATGAGGCAGAGAATGTAGATGTGTTACCCGAAAACACAAAAAGATTAAACAAATAAAAAGAAAAATCAATATCCATAGATATCTCATAGCATGGTTGTGAAATTAGGTAAAATAATTAATGTAAGGCATATAGTAAGTGCTCATAAATGGTCGTTTGTTGTTCTTTAGTTGCTAAGTCATGTCCAACTCTTTGCAACCCCCTGGACTGTAGCCCGCCAGGCTTCTTTGTCCATGGGATTCTCCAGGCAAGAATACTTGAGTGGGTTGCCACTTCCTTCTCCAGGGGATCTTCCCAACCCAGGGATTGAAACCGTGTCTCCTGCATTGCAGGCAGATTCCTTACCACTGAGCCACCCAGAAAGCCCAATATGGTAGTCATTAATATATTATTATTAATTATATTTTAAAATGTTAAGTGGTGAGCTTTCCTCTAGGAACTGGTATATGAATCCTGCAAGATGGTACAGTTTAGCAGAGAGAAGCATAGTCTTTGGGGATGTGAATCCACACCTGGGTTCAGATCCTGAGCCTCCCAGGGTACAACTTCTTTGACCTTGGGGAAATAACTTACCCTCTAAGTCCCAGTTTCCTTACCTGCAATAGGGGGGCGATAATAGCATTAATATTAGTTTGGACCATATGAAATTGCTGATATCCATATGGCTGTTTTTGACCTATAAAAATAGCGATTTTCTTACGCTTTAATGCCTGACTTATGGGGTTGCTTGTAAGGACTGAAGAGCGTACACGGGACCACTCAGGATGGAGCCTGTATTGCCAGGCCTCAGGTGACTTAGCAAGCTCTTCCAGTATTACAGGTGAGGAATGTGCAAGGCATTGAGGTCTGAATGATGTGTAAAGGAATCAGAGTTGGGGCACTACATGGGATGGGCAATGTGGAGGAAGGTAGGTGCTAGGGACTCCCAGGTTTCCAGCTAGGGGACATGGTACCACTTACTGATGCAGGAAGCACAGGAGGCGTAGATGTGAGGAGAGAGGCAAAGGGTTAGTATTGGCCACGTGGAATTTGTGATGCCTGTGGAGATGTCTAATTCTATGGGGCTGGAGCCCATGGACAGAGAGTCAGGAGTCACCCGCATCCAGGGCGTATGGAACGGAAGTCCTGGGCACAGCAGAGATCACCCAGCGTGAGCATTTAAAATCCTATTTCCTGTGATCCTGGACCAAACAGAACCGCACTGAACAAAGTGAGAGGGTGAGTCGAGTTCCAAAGAGGTTCCCTTCTGGGTGAGGACAGGACGGGGCAGGAAAACCTAGAGAGGCAGGAGTCACATTCTCTGCCCTGGAGGAATGAGCGGTTGAGTTAACTCAGCCTCTTTTTTGAGGGTCTTGGAGTGTGTAGGGGAGACCTCTGGTTACAAAATATAAAAGTGAAAATACCATTGCCCATTTGTAGGATTGGATCTCATGGATACATCCTGATGAGTCTAGCCTGAAGCTTGGCGCTAATCAGTCCTGCAAACAGCAGTGCTGCTTTAGCCTGAAGAGCTGAAACATTAGAGGGGAAGGCACGTGGTCTCAGTGTTGTAAAATGTGTCATTGATCTTCTTGTATTTTTTTAAAGTTAAGTGTAAAGTGTGGTTAAGAAAGCCAGGGGCAGACATCAGGACTATGGTGCTGGGAAGGAAGAAAAGCTAGGGCTGGTGGCCTGAGGCCCTTCTGATGATAACCTTGTCCCGTCTGTATCTGGAAGTAAGCCTAAGATTGTTCAGTCCATTCATTAGCAGGAAACCCTCAGTACTGGAGAAATGTGTTTAGCTGGCAGAGACACTTACTCAGCAACCCAGGGTGGTATGTTCCAGGTGGGACCAGCTGGAATGCTTCTGGAATCTCAGTAGGAAACTGTGGGGAAGAGAGGGAATGGGGAGGGGTAAGACCAGTGAGGCCAGGGTGACCCACTCAGGAGCATGGGAACGTGAGGCTGCCGTCCAAGGGGAACAGCCAACAGTGAGGGTCAGAGACAGGTCACCAGGGGCAGCATGGTGCACAGCGCAGGCAATCGTTCAGACTCCAGCCCAGAAGGTCAGGGATGAGCTGGGAATCAGAGGGTGATCAGAATATGGAGGCAGAATAATAACACTGAAGTCAAGTGAAATAACAAAAAATGATACTGTGTTAAGTACAAAGGCAAGGCACTGTCTAATCTTCACAGTGGTTATAGGAAGCAGGCCCTGTTCTTCCAGGTTTACGGGTAAGGACGCTGGATTCAGACAGTTTGAAGAGCTTGGCCAGGGCTGTCTAGCTCAGCGGTGGCTCAGAGACGCGAGCCCATGACCTGGGCTCTGCCGCTCCCCACAGACACTCAAGCCCCAGGGACCCAGCGGAGGTGAAGGTCAGCTGCAGCCTGGGGGCCCCCGTGGGCTCAGGGACCCCCAAGTCCCATAGGCTCATCCTCAGCCAGCCTGGTTCGAGCCCCCCATGCTGGGGGGATGAGAGCGGCGGGGAGCAGGTGGGGAGGCCAGGCGGTGAGCTGGCTGTCCTTGTGTTCGCCCCTCACTGCCCCGCACTTAGCTCCAGCAGAAAGGAGTTGGATGCTGAGGGCAGACCTGAGAGGAAAATGGGCAGTTTCAGGAAATGACTGGTCCCTTTCTGTTAAGCAGGTTTTATGGTCCCAGGTGTGTTCTATCCAGAGTGGCTTTCTGATTGCTCGCTAATGACGGATAGATTACGGCCCACATAAAGTTGCTGTTCACTAAAAGTGGGATCCGTTAAGTAGCGTTGACAACAAGCTGGGTTTGGGGCAAAGCTGATGGAGAGGCTCCTGTCTTGTGAGCAGAAGTGCTATATCCTCCTTTGCGGCCCGGGGATGCTGGGTCTGCCTCCCAGGTAAATGGGACACTGTCCGCAGAAGAAAGGGCAAGGGAGCCAGGGTTGCTGCCTTTGCCTTCTCCCTGGGTGACTGCTGGCTTCGGGCTTGACTCTCTGGTCCTCAAGTTTCTCGTTCTCCCCAGGATGGAGATTCAAGGCTTCAGTAAGGTGATCTCTCTGGAAAGCACGGAAATTTATTATTAGGACCATGATGTTACTATTCAGAGTGAAGAAAGAGGACTTACTCCTAAGGTCTCTCTCTCTCTTTCTCTTTTTTTTTGACTTTTTTTTTTTTTTGTTTTGGAGTATGGCGAGTTAACAAACAACCTGGGGATGGTTTCAGGTGAACAGCGAAGGGACTCAGCCATACATACACCCAAGGTCCCTTCCGAAAGACCTCTTCAGGTGCTGAATCCATCAGGGTAGAAAGAACTCTGGGTTGAAATCTGGAGGCTTTCTGTTTTAGTTCTGTCTCAAGCACTGACTGTGTGGCCCTGGGCAAGTCTCTGGTTTCTTTGTTTGTAAAGTGTGTGTGTGTGTGTGTGTGTGTGTGTGTGTGTGTGTGTGATGGTTCCTCTCTGCGGGTGGAGGCTGGGTGTGAAGGCTGAAAGGGGCTCTGGGCTGTGGAAAAGGCCTCTTCTTACCATGGGGGCCCCAGCAAGGCCCTGTCAGCTGGGCTGACACTTTGTCAATGTCACACAATGTCACTTTGCATTCCCTCACCCTCTGTCTTTTCCTCACTTTACCTATTAAACCAAACATTCAACTGCTTGGAGTTTTCCCAAAGAAGGTGGTTGTCACGGAAAGATCTCAGACTTTAGACCTGGCTGTGTGACGCCGGCCCTGGGTCTCCACCTCTCTGAGCCTCAGTTTCCTTGCAGGTTGCGAGGATTCAGGAGATCACGGCTATAAAGCACAGAGCACCGGGCATGGGTTCTATAAATAGTTGTTTTCCCTTCATTTTCTTTCTTTCTTACTAGAATAATCTTGTTTATTTCCAGAGAAGCTGGTTTATCTGGCAATCTGTCAACTAGATACCTATTAACTAATGTCCCTGGGGCTCATAAACACCATTGTAATCAAGCTTCCTAATAATTTCACTTCAGAAAATGTTTCTTGAGCCCCCACTGTGCTACATTCTGGGATTAGTGAGGAAAATAAGGCTTGGTCTTGATCCTCAACGAGCTCATGGGGGAGAGAACATAACGATAAATAATAATAATAGCCCACCATATGTTAGCCCGGGCAAGTCACATGCTTTAACTCGTGGAATCCCCTCAACTGCCCCATGGTGGAGGCACTGCTCTTACTCCCATTTTCCAGCTGAGCAAACTGAGGCACAGAAAGGTCAAAAACCTGTTGAGGGTTCCACTAGCTGTGGAAAGGGCAGCAGCGCTGGGCTTTGGAGCACTGCAGGCAGAGTCTGTGTTCTTAGCTCCCACGATAGACTTAAAGATGCAGCTATCAAACACCGTAGCTCTAGACTTCAAAGACACACAGGCAGTTGCGTCACAGTGTGAGGGAGACGTGCTGGAGATGGGTTAGAGGTCACAACCACGGGAGTGCAGAGGACAGACGCAAGGGACCGTTCTGCCTGGAGGCTAGGCCTAGGGCAGGAAAGGATTCTCAGAGGGATCCTTTGAGCTGGGCCTTTGGTGCTGAGCAGGAGCCCTGCCATCAAAGAAGAGGGAGGAAGACTTAGAGGTAAGGATTAGAGGTGTGGAAGAGGGATGGGCAGGGCAGGAGGGGCAGGAAGTGAGGCTGCTCAGATGCCAGGAGCAGTTCTGCCCAAGAAGGAGGGTCTTTTAAGCCACTCTGTTTTAAGGAATTGCATGGGAGTGGTCAGCTGTACATCCTTGGGAATAATTCATGTTATTCCTTTTAAGCTGTTCAAGTAAACCCAAAACACTCATCAGTGATCAAAACCAACAGGTTTTTCTTTTTTTGGTTGTTGTTGTTTGTTTTGTCTTACCATTTAGGTTTTTCTTAATTCAATCAGTCAGTTCAGTTGCTCAGTCGTGTCCAACATTTTGCGATCCCATGCACTGCAGCACGCCAGGCTTCCCTGTCCATCCCCAACTCCTGGAGCTTGCTCAAATTCATGTCCATCGAGTCAGTGATGCCACCCAACCATCTCATCCTCTGTTGTCACCTTCTCCTCCTGCCTTCAATCTTGCCCAGCATCTTTCCCAAGTCTTTCCCAATGAGTCAGTTCTTCGCATCAGGTGGCCAAAGTATTGGAGTTTCAGCTTCAACATCAGTCCTTCCAATGAATATTCAGGACTGATTTCCTTTAGGATTGACTGGTTGGATCTCCTTGCAATCCAATGGACTCTCAAGAGTCTTCTCCAACACCACAGTTCAAAAGCATCAATTCTTTGGCACTCAGCTTTCTTTACGGCCCAACTCTCACATCCATACATGACTACTGGAAAAACCATAGCTTTGACCAGATGGACTTTTGTCAGCAAAGTAATGTCTCCGCATCTTAATATGCTGCTTAGGGTGGTCATAGCTTTTCTTCCAAGGAGCAAGCATCTTTTAATTTCATGGCTGCAGTCACCATCTGCAGTGATTTTTGAGCCCCTCCAAAAATAAAGCCTGTCACTGTTTCCATTGTTTCCCCATCTATTTGCCATGAAGTGATGGGACCAGGTGTCATGATCTTAGTTTTCTGAATGTTGAGTTTTAAGCCAACTTTTTTACTTTCCTCTTTCACTTTCATCAAGAGGCTCTTCAGTTTTTTACTTTCTGGTGTAAGGGTGGTGTCATTTCTGGTGTAAGGGAGGTTATTGATATTTCTCCAGGCAATCTTGATTCCAGTTTGTGCTTCATCCAGCCTGACATTTTGCATAATGTACTCTGCATGTAAGTTAAATAAGCAGGGTGACAATATACAGCCTTGACGTACTCCTTTCCCAACTTGGAACCAGCCTGTTCCATGTCCAGTTCTAACTGTTGTTTCTTGACCTGCCTACAGATTTCTCAGGAGGCAGGTAAGGTGGTCTGGTATTCCCATCTCTTTAAGAATGTTCCACAGTTTGTTGATTATATCTCTTCAAAAGCCAGGGAGTGGGCAGATGTTTGACAGGTGCAGTAAGAGGCCCCCCGCTCCCAGTAACTGCTAGGCTGAGCAGTTTCTTTGGATTCTCTTCCTCCAGTTCAAGATGTTCCCCATCTGAGTTTAAAATTGGCGTCTCAGGCCAGCCAGCCAGCAGTTCTTATTTTTGCTAATGCCGGGAGAGTTGCTATATCAGTGTTAATCATCTGCATGAGATATTGAACGATGTGGTCCTGTTCTGATGAATAGATGATGAATAGCGAGGGGCTTATGGGAGGAGGTGATAGAAAATCTTAAATTGGCTTTGTGGCTGCAAGTGCTCAATGGATAAGTCAGTCAATGAGGTGAACTCCTCACCGCCCTCCCCACCAGGACCCGCTCCTGTTCCTGAGTTCCCCGTAAATCTGTAATGTCACCAACCCTCCGCCCCTTCACCTCCATCCAGCCACCAGCTGCCCCTGAATCCACCTCTGTCCCATCTCTGCATCCCGATCCCATCGCCACTGCCCAGCTCAGCCCCTTGGGCCTTGGATAGCCCCATATCTTCCTGCATCTAATCTTGTCCCCGTCAAAGCATCCCCCCTCTGATGCCAGAGTGATGTGGGTTCCAGGTCACCTAGCAGTTTAAAACCCACTAGTTGCCTACAGATCATGTAGGAACACAAGGTGTTTGGGGTCTTTTCTACCTTTCCAGCCTTCTGTTCCCAGGGGCATCTCTCCCCTCCTTACTTGCCCCGTGTAACCTGGTCCATCGTGGATGCTTCCACATCATCAGGGGGCCTGACGACCCCAGACCTCTCCCCTTCCTCCTAACTCCACTGCTGGCATCAGTTCAGGCTCATCCTCTCTGTCCCCCCCACCCCATGTCTGTCCCCTCCAGTCCAACTAGGGGGCTTTTCCCCACAGAACCCACAGAATTCAGTTGTGTGATTAAGTTCTCAAAAGCCTTGAGTGGCTCACCATCACTTTAGAACATTATCCAAACTCCCCTCAAATGATATTCAGGACCCTTCCCTGTCAGGCCCCGCCTCCTTCCCAGGCTTGGTCATCTTCCATTGCCCTTTTCCACACACATCCCACACTCCATTCTAGACATAAGCCCAGGAGCCTGACTGTGTTCAGTTCCACGTCCACTTGGCTGTGTGACCTTTGGCAAGTTACTTAACCTCTCTGGGCCTCTGTTTCCGTATCTGTAAAATAGAGTTGTTGAGGGTTAAATGAGATGATACAGGTAAAGTACCTAGAACAGCACCTGACCATAATAAATCCCTGTAGGTGTGTGCTAATGATATTGCCCTGGTGATCTGGCCCCTGAAAATCTCAGGGCACTCCCCACTCTACCTGCTGGCTGTTCTCCAGCCACTGGGATGAATCCTGCTCTCTCCTGCCTTCTCAAAACCCCGCTGCTGCAGCACTCTACCTGTTCTTCCTCTGGGCCTTACCTGGCTACCTTCCACCATGCCCCTTCCTGCCTGGCCCTCAGTAACCTAGCTGCAGACTGCCGCCTCCTCTCCTGACTCAGAAATTGCCTGGTACATGGTACACTGGGAGGAGAAATTTGCACCCCTCCTTCCCCCCGTCACCCCCCACCCCTGCCCCTGGCCACGTGAGGATGGGTTGGCTGAGACCGGAAGGGGCTGCTCCCTGCCCCCGCCCGGCATGTACTGTATAACATCTGCTTGTCTACCAAAGCCTTGTTTTTTGCTGCCAAGCTGCTCCCTGTGCCCGTGACACCAGGGGTCTCGGTTGCTAAGATTGGATGCAAATCCACCCAAGTGACAGAGGACCGCTCTCACTGGCTTTGACGTCCCCGCTATCGCAGACACAGTATTTCTTCGGCAGTTGTCCCCTTACCTGTCCCTTGCTGCTAATAATGTTTTGTGGCTTGGTACTCCAGTGGCTGAATTTCTCTCTCGAAATAGTTTAGCCTGAGTCCCCCTGCTGCCCAGCTGACTCCCTCAAGTGCATCACAAATCTCCCATGGAGGGCGGGGGCGGCTCCTGCTCCCGTAGATCATCCCCGTGCACTGATCACCGCAGCCCAGCATCAGCCCTCCTTCTCTAATTCACATCACTCGCGTGTTTGTAGCACAGCCTTCCACTGGGTGATGTCAAGATAAATCATTGTTCAGAACCTGTTAGCTGGCGGGAGCCAGGGACCTCAGCGTGACCCCCTTTATTGTATAGGCCAGTACAACACAGTCTAGGAGGTCAGGTGACTTTCTTACGGTCACGCAGTCAGATGTTTCCTAACTAAACTGGGACTGGAATCCAGATTTTCTCACTTCAGTACTCTTTCTAACTCACCAAAAACTATTCCTTTTTTTTTTTCAATGAAAAAATTTTAACTCAAAGTGGTAAAACATGTGTAACATAAAATTTACCATCTTAGCCAGTTTAAAGTGTGCCATTCAGTGGTGTTAAGTATATTCATATTAGTGTATAGCCATGGACGGAGGAGCCTGGTGGGCTGCAGTCCATGGGGTCGCTGAGTCAGACACGACTGAGCGACTTCATTTTCGTTTTTCACTTTCATGCATTGGAGAAGGAAATGGCAACCCACTCCAGTGTTCTTGCCTGGAGAATCCCAGGGACGGGGGAGCCTGGTGGGCTGCCGTCTGTGGGGTCGCACAGAGTCGGACATGACTGAAGCGACTTAGCAGCAGCAGCAGCAGCAGCAGCAGCAGCAGCAGCAGCAGCAGCAGCAGCAGCAACCATCATCTATCTACAGAACTTTTTTCTCTTCCCAACCTGAAACTCTATATACATCACACAGTCACTCCCCAGTCCTCCTCCTTCCCAGTCTTTGGTAACCACCTTTTCACTTTCTGTCTCTCTGAATTTGATTGCTCTAGATACCTGATTCAGGTGGCCCTAGTGGTAAAGAACCCGCCTGCCCTCGCAGGAGACGTAAGAGACTTGGGTTCCATCCCTGAGTCGGGAAGATCCCCTGGAGAAGGGCATGGCAACCCACTCCAGTATTCTTGCCTGGAGAATCCCATGGACAGAGGAGCCTGGCGGGCTACAGTCCACGGGGTCACAAAGGGTTGGACACGACTGAAGCCGTTTATCATGCATAGCATACAGGTACCTCATACAGTGGAACCGTATAGTATTTTTTCCTTTAGTGTGATGGATTATTTCACTTAGCACAGTGTCTTCAAGTTTCATTGTAGTGTATGTCAGAATTTCCTTCCTGTTTTTAGCTGAATAATACTTGACTGTATGTACATACCACATTTTGTTTATCCATTCATCTGTTGATGGACACTCAGGTTTCTCCCACATTTTGGCTAGTGACAATAAAGCTGTTATGAACATGGGCGTACAAACATCTGTTTGCCAAGAGCTATCCCTTATGAAATTATATTCACAGACACTTGCTGCTACTGGTATTTTTTTTTTTTTAATGGTAAGTTTGGAAAAGAACAACAGCAACAAAAAACCACCTTGAAGAATGCAAACGTCACTAATTTTACCTGGTATGTATCTCCTGTATTTCATACTCATGTTGCCCATAATTCTAAGTTTTATACAGAGAATTTTAACTGAGGGAGACTTTTTAACCATCTGTGTATTAGGGAGAACACTTGAAGTGTTTTTAAGGGACAGACAGTATGAGAACCGAGTATGACCTTGGCTAACCATGGTGTTCTGGAGATTTCATTCATTCAGAGTATGAGCTTACCTTGACAGTAGTGCAGAGGGAAATTTTTGTGGTGGTGCTGCTTTAAAACTGTGTGCGTGGGTCCTAAGTTGCTCCAGTCGTGTCTGACTCTGTGTGATCCTGTAGACTGTAACCCACCAGGCTCCTCTGTCCACGGGATTCTCCAGGCAAGAATATTGGTTGCCATTTCCTTCTCCAGGGGATCTTCTCGACCCAGGGATCGCCCCTTAGCATTTTGTAGAGTGCTTTTGTTGTTGTTATTCAGTAGCTAAGTTGTGTCCAATTCTTTGTGATCCCCTGGACTGCAGCACACTAATCTTCCCTATCCATCTCCACCTCCTGGAATTTACTCAAACTCATGTCCGTTGAGTCGGTGATGCCATCCAACCATCTCATCCTCTGTCGTCCCCTTCTCCTCCTGCCCTCAATCTTTCCCAGCATCAGGGTCTTTTCTAATGAGTTAGTTCTTTGCACCAGGTGGCCAAATGACTAAGAAGAGTCAAATTTTGAATGGGGGCCCAGGAGGCGAGTCGTTCCTGGTCACATTTCTTAAATATCCACTAGGGGGCAGTAAAAGACATAAAATTTTCAATAGTGCCAAAGAGTGCCTAGCAATCTGGCCACCGTGCCCTCTGTACATCTCTCTCGGTTCTCTGTGCACAGTTACAAGATAATGAATTTCACATGCAAGGGCATGTGTGGGTGAAACTGGTGATACTGTCAGCTGTAGTCCAAGTGCAAGTTTTTCTCATATTCTGGCTAGCATTAATGCGTAAAACTTCATTCAGTATGTAGGGTCCAGATTGCATTTTTATTTAATTCACGTTAGCCCAGTGATTCTCAAACGGAGTGAACACCAGAATTACCCGTCATGCTTTTTCTCAAATACATATATGCTCAGGTCTCATCCCAGATCTATTAAGTCAGAATTTCTGGGCCTGAGGCCTAGTTATATAGACTATCTTTAGATTCTGGTCCATGCCTTCTTGCTAAGAACCAATGCGTTCATTCTTTAATAACTTTAATAACTGGGGGGATGAGGTCACCTTTGAGTAAAACCTCTGAGGAAAGTGAATGTGACTTCTAGAATTTTTTTCTCTTTTTAAAATAGAAGTTACTGAAGGGGTCTGGTGGCTTGGGGAATGACATTCAGAACAGCTATGAAGCTTTCCCATAAATGGTGCCTATATTGGAGCAAGCCAGGAGCTCAGACAGAAGATCTGGGACTAAGGCAGGCCTGGAAAACTCAGGATCTATGGTGACAGTTCCAAGAAGGCCAAGCTCAGAGGCCAGACTCTTCAGTGTGTGGCCATATTAAGAGAACCTTTCCAATAGCATTCAGGGAAAAAGAGACCTTTTTTATTTTGTCAGAGATAAAGGTGGCACAGAGAACTTGCCGTGAGGTCAGAAGGCTTCAGTTCCCATCCTGTGTGTGTGTGCTAAGTGGCTTCAATAGCATCCGACTCTTTGTGACCCCGTGGACTGTATCCCACCAGGCTCCTCTGTCCATGGGATTCTCCAGGCAAGAATACTGGAGTGGGTTGCCATTTCCTTCTCCAGGGGATCTTCCCGACCCAGGAATAGAACCCGCGTCTCTTAGTTCTTCTGCGTTGGCTGGGGTGTTCTTCAGCACTAGCACCACCTGGGACACCCCAGTTCTCATCCTAACCATCCCCATAGCCAGTTAGGGGACCCAAGGCCGCGCATGTCACCTCTCTGAGCCTCCACTGCTCCGTTTGAATTATGAGAGGATTGGGTGCCATTGATCTCCGAGGATCTTTCCAGTTCTAAAGGTTCCGTGGTCCTGTTGGTATTAATAATCTTGATTTGTATGATACTACTCTGGCAAAGAGCAGAAGAAATATTCAGTAATGCAGTGAATGACAGAGACTATTGACCATGTAGTTTAATTTATTTAAGGCATATACAGTGAATCCAAAGGAGAAAATATTGTGGCCAATAATATATTGAACTGTTAGTATCTTCAGCATAGCAAAAGCTTTCCAGAGGGAAAAATTACCCATCAGTGCAAACCTGACATTTTTCACTTCTTGATCCATAACTGCCATTTTTCCAGTACACTTATATTTACTGTAAAGGGCCAAACGTATGAATGCTTCAGATGAATATTAAATAACTACATAAGCGTCAAGGTCACTGTTGCGAGGGAGGCTCGGTGGAGGCCCTGGGAGGCCGGCATTGATCTCCTGTGAAGTTCCATTCTCGAATCCTGCTGACGAGGGGGAAACAATGGATGTGGACCATTATTAAGGCTTTAAGTGTTTCCTCCATTGTTAACGATCTTTTACAAGCCCGGAGTAACTGATAGTGGCCAAGGAATTGGCAAAAGCTTCACTTAGAAATATAGGCCGGTCAGAGAGATAAGTAAAACCCAGAGCACAGATGTCCTGGGTTGGGCTTACGCAGCAAAGGTGTGCGGCCAGGCGAGAGCAGCGCTGGGGCACGCCGGCTCAGCTCTGTTAGGGTTCAGCAAGGAAGGGAAGCTCACCCTCGGGCTCTTTCAAGCCAGAAGCTGCAGAGAGAGTGGTTCCCTCTTTCAAATTCGCCAGTTAGGGGCTTTTCTGGTGGTCCAGTGGTTAAGACTTTGCCTTCCAAGGCAGGGGATACCGGTTCAATTCCTGATCAGGGAGTGCAGATCCCACATGCCTTGCAGCTAAAAAAACCCAAAGGATAAAATAGAGGCAAGGGACTTACCTGGTAGCTCAGCGGTAGAGCATCCGCCTGCCAGTGCACGAGACATGGATTCAAGCCCTGATCCGGGAAGATCCCACATACCTCAGAGCAACTAAGCCCGTGCACCAGAACTACCGATTCTGTGCTCTAGAACCCAAGAACCGCAACTACCGAGCCCACACGCTGCAACTACTGAAGCCTTCGTGCCCTTGAACCAGTGCTCCCAGCAAGAGAAGCCATCACAATGAGCAGCCCATGTACTTCAGCAAAGAATAGCCCCTGATCGCCTGGGCTGGCGATCAACTGGAGAAACGCCCATGCAGCAACGAAGACCCAGCAAAGCTGCAAATAAATAAAAACCCAAAGGCAATAGTGTGGCAATTTCAATAAAGACTAAAAATGGTCCACATTAAAAAAAAAAAAAACCCTTTTTAAAAAAAAAATTAAAAATTTAAAAACAACAACGAAAAACCAGATCCACCTTTAAATTTCCTCCAGCTCCCCTCCCCTGGTGAAAACCTCTCAAGGATCAGACAGGTGTCTGGGGGAAACTGGATGTGTGTGAGTGGTGCAGAGCCAGGATGAGTGTCTGCGCCGGTCAAGCACCCCGGGTAATTATGTGGGTGTCCTGCTGACCTGGAGCTGGGAGGAGAGCGGATCTTAGGATGACAGAATCTAGTTTCAAAAGATCCCAACAGGTGAAAGGATTGAGGGAGACCATCAGATGAACCTAATGAGAGACACAGAAGCTGAAACTCACAGTTCCCGTGCGCGAGCTCTCTGTGGTGGCGCGTTCCGCCCTGTGCACATTTCAGTTTATTTCCCCTTTACGGTGATCCGGGTGGGGGAAGGTTTTTACATCCCGTTTTTAAAACGAGGAGACTGAGGCGCGGAAGTACAGAGGACGGTGTGCACATCTCAGAGCCCTTGATCCAGGTTCCAATCCCGGTTCTGCCCCTCAGTCTTCCAGAAAGTTACTTCATCTTTTAAAAAAACAGCAACGCTATAATCGCTTTAAATAAAGACTTTGGAGTTTCTTATAAAGTTTCACACACACAAGGAAAAACAACCAACCAGCAACACCCAGGCTTTATGGCTGCCTTTTGTGTGTCAGCTTCAGTGGGCTTTACCCTTTGCATGTGTTATCTCATTTAATCCTCAGAACAATCTTGCTCCTATTTTACAGATGGAGAAGATGCGGATAATTTACATAGCTTGCATTGGGTCACACAAGAAGCACCAGGGCGGGGATATGAGCCCAGACCGTCTGACTTCCAGGCCTGCGCTCCCTGTTTCCTATATTATGAAAAGGGAACAACCATATGTTCTGTGAGGGCTGGATGAAATAACTTCAGTAAAGTGCCTTACACAGTCCCCACACATAGTGAAGTGAAGTGAAGTGAAGGTCACTCAGTCGTGTCCGACTCTTTGCGACCCCATGGACTATACAGTCCATGGAATTCTCCCGGCCAGAATACTGGAGTGGGTAGCCTTTCCCTTCTCCAGGGGATCTTCCCAACCCAGAGATCGAACCCAGGTCCCCCACATTGCAGGTGGGTTCTTTACTAGCTGAGCCACTAGGGAAGCCCGAGAATACTGGAATGGGTAGCCTATCTTTTCTCTAGCAGATCCTCCCAACCCAGGGATCGAACCCAGGTCCCCTGCATTGCAGGTGGGTTCTTTACCAACTGAGCTATCAGGACTTGCTCAGGGTGATAGCTAATAACCAGCTAATACCTGGGGTTGGAACCCCGGTCTCATGATTGCAAATTGGCTGCACTGTGGAGGACAAGGTCGGGGGCAATCTGGGGGTCCCTGTCTCAGTACCTGGCACAGTGTTACCTCTCTGGCAGGTGCTGAGTGAGTCTTTACATAGGTGGGGTCATTCTGTCATTCATTCACCATTTGCCAAGGTCCTGCTGTGTCTCGGGGACCAGAGAGGACAACAATATGGTGCTAACCATCCTTTTTCTGCCCCCAGGTTCGAATGGTGAAAGATGGGGACCCCTCCTGGAAGCCCACTTTTATTGTGAAACCTGACAGTGGTTGCCAGGGTGACGGAATCTACCTCATCAAAGACCCCAGTGACATCCGCCTGTCAGGGACGCTCCAGAGCAGGCCAGCGGTGGTCCAGGAGTACATCTGCAAGCCCCTCCTCATCGACAAACTCAAGTTCGATATCCGTCTGTACGTCCTACTAAAGTCTCTAGAGCCTTTAGAGATCTACATAGCCAAAGACGGGCTCTCTCGGTTTTGCACAGAGCCGTACCAGGAGCCCAGCCCCAAAAACCTGCACCACATCTTCATGCATTTGACCAACTACTCCCTGAACATCCACAGCGGGAACTTCATCCATTCGGACAGTACTAGCACAGGCAGCAAAAGGACTTTTTCTAGCATTCTCTATAGGTTGTCCTCCAAGGGCGTTGACATCAAGAAGGTCTGGTCCGATATCATCTCTTTGGTGATCAAGACCGTCATTGCCCTGACTCCAGAACTCAAGGTGTTCTACCAGTCAGATATCCCCGCGGGGAGGCCGGGCCCCACCTGCTTCCAGGTAAGCAGCGCCAGTTCCCAGCCGGAGTTCTTGGCCTTGACCGGGCCCTTGGAGGGCTCCCTGGTCTCCTGTGGGGTGAGGGATGGGGGCGGGGTGGTCAGAGGGGTGGAGGGATGGTTGCCCGCATGGGCTTTGGTGTGAAAGCAGAGTCCAACTTTCTGCTTTCTATTTGCTGGCTGTGTGACTTGGGGCAAGTTCCTTCCATTTTCTCACCTGTAAAATGAGACTAAGAGTAAACCTCCCTTAAAGGATGCCTGTAAGAGTCAAATGAGCAGTATGGAAAGCCCCAGTGCCTCCTATTCATCCTTTTTTCCTGCAGTTTTCACCAGCTGCTTAGCAGGGGCCAGGCACTGTTCGAGGTACTAGTGAGACAGGAAGTCAGGTCCCTGCTGGCTGATGCAGAGACTCTGTGCTCTTGTGGGAGACGAATAAGTTAAAGAGCAATTCGTGTAGGGACTTCGCTGGTGGACCGGTGGTTAGGACTCACGCTTCCAGTGCACGGGGCCTGGGTTCACTACCCGGTGGGGGAACTAGGATCTAACATGCTGTGTAGAATGGCCGGAAAAAAAGGAAAAAAGTCATTAGTATAAAGTGTCACGAGTGCTGGAAGAGAGGAAACATACCAGGTGCTGTGAGATTGTGGGACCATCTAACACTTTCTGAGTGGGAACGAGGGTGGTCTGGGAAGACTTTGCAGAAGTAGCAGCAGTTAAACTAGGACCTGGAGTAAGAGTTAGATGGAGCAGGTGAGACTGGAGAGGGCTGGGGAGACAAAGCATCCTGGGGGGGACATGCTTGCAGCCCCAGAGGTGAGTCTGGATGGAGGGTGGTGTTTGGAGCAGAGACATGGAGGGAGATGAGGAAGCTGAGGTGGGAGAGGTCGGTGGGGTAAGTCCTGGAAAGCTGAGGGCAGTGGGGTCCACGGGAGGGTGCCCAACGGGCACCGATGCACTCAGGTTTGCATGTGACAAAGACCAAACTGGCCACAGGGTGAAGATCAGACTGAGGGGAGACTAGGAGCAGGGTTGTGGGGGGAGCTAGTGAGCTGGGTGCTTTCCTACGAGCAAGAGAGTATGCTGGCTTGGGTTGTGAAGGGCTTGGTGGCGTTGGAGAGAACAGATGTGAGAACCATGGTGGTGCTGGTGGTTTAGTCGCTCAGTCGTGTCCGACTCTTGTGACCTCATAGACTGTAGCCCGCCAGGCTCCCCTGTCCATGGGATTCTCCAGGCAAGAATGCTGGAGTGGGTTGCCCTTCCCTTCTCCAGGGGATCTTCCCAACCTAGGAATCGAACCCAGGTCTCCTGCATTGCAGGCAGATTCTTTACTGACTGAGCTATGCGGGAAGCCCATGTGAGAACTATGGAAAGGGTCAAACAACCAGACTTGGTGATTGGCTGGGGCTGGGGGACAGTGAAGTGACTGTGGTGGGGAAGAGGCGGAGAACCCAGACCGACTTCCGGCTGGCTTAGGTGCTTGGATGGATGGAGAGAAGCCGCCGGAAGGGGGCCAGGCTTGTGGGCAGGGGTCAGGAGTTGGACTGGAACATGGCTTTGAAGGGCCTGTGTGACATCCAAGTGGGGAGGTTAGGTGGACATTGGGCATCTGATCCTGGAGTACAGGAGTGAGAGGGCTGGGCGGGAGAGAGATGGGGAGCAGCAGTGATCAGATGGTCACGGGGCCGTGAGACGCTGCAGGGTGAGCAGAGGCCCAAGAAGACTCCTTGGGCACCGCCATTCAGTAAGGGACAGGGTGATGTGTGGAGCACTGGGTCAGCTGGTGGGCGGGGAGGAGATGGACATGGGGGTGGCGCATCCTTCCAGGTTATTCTGCCGTGAAGGTGGTAGGGGGGACCCGGAGTCCAGGTGCTTGGTGGACAGACAGTTTCCTGCAGGTAAATCGGGGTAGGGAGCAGATGATACGAAATACCACCTCTGGGACCCCCTTGATCTAATCTTGAAGCAGTTAGTATATAAGAAAGAATACATGGAACGTGTGTGTAAGCTATGAAGCAGAAGCACAAAACCATCGTCTCCAACCTACCTCCCAACCCAAGGTCCCCAGTTATGGTGCTGCTTCCTGATCCCGTTCCTCACCCCGAGGCAACCATCGTCCTGAATGTTCTCATTATCATTTCCTTGCTTTAAAAACAATACTTTTATTATATGCGAATATATCCCTAAGGAATGTATCGTTTTGCTTGTTTCTGAGCATCATGAAAACACTGCAATCATGTACATAGTCTTCCGCCACTTTCTTTTCGGCCCTGCATGGAGGTAGGTCGTTGGTTTCATTTCATTTGCACGGCTGTACATCCCATTGTAAATACGCACGCATTGTTCATTGGTTCTTCTATCACTGAACGTTTGAGTTTCTAGTCCTTTAAAGGCTGTGGCAGGAGAGACGCAGGTAGCATGGAACAGGAAGGGGGAGGGGGAGGCAGCGGGGCGGCATCTCTGATGGAGAGGATGCTCGTTTGGCACCAGGAGAGGAGGCTGGCCCCAGGATACAGCCCCAGATCGAGAGAGGCTACCCTGGTAGTGGGAACCAGTCAGCAGGCTTTCCGGGAAGGCTGGTGGAAGCTTTTGGCGGGGCATTCAGGCAGTGGTCAGTTTTGGGGGCAGGGTGGGGGTGGTGGTGGTGGAGGTAATTGTCATCCAAAATCTGTCCTTAGGCACTTGGACCTCAGCCTTTGGACCCCAGGCAGGATGTCCAGATCAGCCTTCAGGCTTACGGCATTAGAAAGGGGAAGTGGGCACAACTTAGAGGCAGGACCAGAGGAAACAAATCCTGGCTTGAACCACTGGAAGGTTAGGGAGAAGGAGAGAGTTGCAACGTGGAGGCATGCAGGGGTCATCCCAGGGGACTGCGTGGTCACATCTGTTCGACAGTGACAGCTATTCCGGGAGCGTCATGTGGGCCCTCGTGCGTGGCCAAGCCGCAGAGCCCTGGCACAGCGAGGGTGCAGGGTGGAGGGCCAGGGCCGTGGTTTTTCTGCCTGTCTTGCTGTGGACCAGCGGCATGGGGCAGCCACGGGGTGGAACCAGAGCCCCAGCTGGAGGGCAGACAGAGAGGGAGCCGCTGGTTTGGAGAGAGCACAGCTGGCACATGGAACCACAGGCCCGTAAGCATTTTCCACTGCTCGACCACGCTGAGTGCTGCCAGGCCTGGGGTCGGGAGAGGAGCACAGGGCCGGAAGCAACCCTCCGGGAGGAGTTCATCCTCTTCCCAGCTGGGGGCCCCGTGGGCATGTTTCCTCGCCACCCTGAGCCTCTGTTTCTTTCTCTGTGAGTCACCTACACTCTCCTCCTTACCTGCCATCTTGGGAGCAGTGTGAAGGAATGAGGGGAAATCTTTGATGTGGTATAAATCATTGTGGTGGTTTAGCTGCTCAGTCGTGTCCAACTCTTACAACCCCAGGGACTGTAGCCCACCAGGCTCCTCTGTCCATGGGATTCTCCAGGCAAGAATACTGGGGTGAATTGCCATTTCCTTCTCCAGGGGATCTTCCCGATCCAGGGATCGAACCCACATCTCCTGAACTGCATGAGGGTTCGTTACCCACTGAGCCACCAGGGAAACCCACAAAGCATTAGATACTTGAAATCTGTTTTAACCTACACTTCAGACTCACAGTGATTGAGAAAATAGTATCTTTTTCTCCTTGGAGTCCTCTCTTGCTTTCTTTATCCTTATCACTTGTTGAAACACTTGTTAGTTTAGGTCTCAAACACCTGAACTAACTTGGAACCCAGAGCTTTGGGGACAACACATGGTTCTGACATTGACTTGCTGTGTGACATAATATAAGCTGCTTGACTTTTCTGTGCCTCCGTTTCCTCACCTACATCACAGGGCTGTCGTCTAACTCACATGAGATCAAGATGATAAAGGGCTTTGCAAACTATAACGTTTTGTGCATATATAATACATTTTTTCTTTGTCATGGATGCCCGTTTTGGTTGTAGCCAGGCCGGGCCCGGACTGCAGCATTCCAGAACATACACTCTAAGCCAACAAAATTACATTTATCCTAACCATGTGACTGTGACCCCTTTCCAATCACAGCCACAATAACTACTTGGGAAATTGTGAGGCCCGGAGCAGGGGCTGGCGTGGCTGGGCTATGGGCAGCTTTCCTGTAATCTGTTGCCTAGGAACGTGGCTGCCCTGTCATTCTGGCCTGTCCCCCTGTCATTTGCCCAGACAGCCCCTAGCAACATTTCCCCCTGTCAGTCTTCTGGAGGGCAGCTCTGTGACCCTGGCTTACAGGGTCAGGCCTGTCTGGGTCTAGACGATTCATGTGGCAGAAATGCACACACAGGGGAGAGCTTTCCAGCTCAGCTTTCGTGAACTTTTCTATCCCAGTTCCGCAGCTGGGTTTCTGTCTTCCTCTCGCTCTGGGTCCACTTCTCTCCTTGGCTGTGATCCTTTCCCTTCGGTGTCTGGAGGAGGCACCTTCTGTGAGTGCTAAGGTGCTTCTTCTCTCCCTTCTTTGCTCTTCTGATCTCCCCCACCATCAGCCCCAGACACCCCTCAGGAAGGAGGGGAAGGAATAGCCCAGCACTCACACGTGGGCTTGAGTTTAGTTCTCAGACGCCCTGGATTTGAGCTAACCCCGGCTCCTGCTTCCAGCAGCTCCAGCTGGAGAGCTTGGCAAGTTAACTTTTCTCTGCCTCAGTTTCCTTATCTGCAAATAGAATATTGGTCCCTGCCTCACAGAGTTGTGAGACTGAGTGAGAGAAAACTGTGTTGAAAATTACCTGGCGGTGGCAATCACTTAATAAATAAGGTCATATCATTTGCTATCGGTCACGACAGTTGTTCTTAAACTGGTCTACGAAGAAGTGCCTTGAACTTAGGGGGAAACCAGGAAGCAAGTCACATTTCCAGCTTAATGGAACATTGGTGTTCCAAGGAGCACAGTTTGAGAAACAGGTCCTGACCCCTGCTGCCTCCCAGCCTGGCCCCAGCCTCGCTTCCCCGTTCCTCCCAGATCCACTTGAGTCTGCCAAACACAGCTGACTCCTGTCTCTTGGACATCCTCTGTGTTTCCCCCATTCTGCCCTTTTGTTCCTTCCTGGCTTGGCCCCTTCTGCCACACTCTCCTCTCTTCTGCCATGCTCTCTTCTCCCTCTCTTGTAAAATCTAGTGCTGGCAAGGTACAGCTTGAATCCCACCTTCTCCATAAAGCCTTCCTTGACCACTTTTGACATGTAAGCTTTTTTTTCCCTTCTGTAAGACACATATGCTGGCCGCCTACTGACACAAGCCCTGAGCTAGCTGTGGGCGTGTGGTGCGGGCGAGGTTGCAGTCCTGCCCCTAAGAGGTGTGCGGTGTGGTGGGGAACAGTGCCATGTGGGAGTCGTGAGCACCGTGGGGGGACATGTGCAGGATTATGGGAGAACACAGACAAGGCCGCTTGTCTGCACTCCCTGCGTTGGAAGTGTGGAGTCTTAGCCACTGGACCACCAGGGAAATCCCAGTGTGACTTGTAACCAACGCCTCTGCTTCCATCCCAGTCCAGACAGCCGTCACCCTGTACTTGTATCACTGCAATCGCCTCCTAATTGATGTTCGTTTTCCCACCCTTGCTGCTTGGAGCCTATTTTTCTCACTGTAGCTAAAGTGATTCTTTTAAAACATGTCAGATTAAATTACTTCCCTGTGTAAAGCCTCCAGTGGCTCTCTCATTGCACTTAAAATCCTGGCTCCTTACCATGGCTCGCAAGATGCTACATGATCTATCCCTTGCCATTCTGTCTGACCTCATCATCTCCTGTCTCCCTCCCTCTCACTCCTTGCTGTTCGTCAGAAGTGGCCTATGTTCTTGCCGTTCCTTCTGCTTGGGACGCTCTTCTTTAGCTCTTCAAATGACGTATTTGCTCACTTCACTCAGTCCCTGTTCATACATCACCTCCTGAGTCTTTGGCTTCTGGTCATGATGGAGTAACAAAGACTGGACTTAACCTTCTTTTGAAAACAAACTGGAATACCAGACAAAGTACACGAAAGAAGTGTTTTCAGATTTCGTACCACAGATAGCTCGGCATCGTAATCCCCAAGGAAAGCGGGGAACAAAAGCCGAGGAGCGTCTACGGTTGCCTCAGCTTTTTGTCTGGGGGCACTCTCCAAGACAAGGGCGCGGGGCGGGGGGGGGGGGGGGGGGGCACCTAAACAGAGCCCTGTGACCTCAGTGAGTCGAGGAGATGGAGATAAGCATTTAGTAATGCCAAGATGGCTGGAATACTGTGGGCAGAGTTCTTTAAAGGAGGGACCCAAGCAGGAAAAGAGCTGCAGGAACCTGCATGGGAATCCCTGTACACCTTTGCTGAGTGCTGGGCTATTCATATATGGAGGGTTAATCCACAGAGTTGGGCAAAGAATGACCAGGGAACTGAGAAGATGAACCAGAGATCACATAGAGCAAGGAGAAGTCCAAGCTCCAAAGAGTCAGTGTGGAGAGTGCTTGGTGGTTACTGGACACATTCAAGGGAGACTGCAGAGAAGTTCTGTCCTAATGGATTGAATCTTCCCTGGGACGAAAGTTACTCTAGACTCAACCTGCTGCTGTTGCTGCTAAGTGACTTCAGTCGTGTCCGACTCTGTGTGACCCCATAGACAGCAGCCCACCAGGCTCCACCGTCCCTGAGATTCTCCAGGCAAGAACACTGGAGTGGGTTAGTAAAGCTTAAATAATAGGCTGGAAGATATCAATGTAATCAGCAAATAACTGACTGCCTAAAAATTTCAGTTCAGTTCAGTCGTTCAGTTGTGTCCGATTCTTTGTGACCCCCCTGGACTGCAGCACGCCAGGCTTCCCTGTCCATCACCAACTCCCAGAGCTTGGTCAGACTCATGTCCATTGAGTTGGTGATGCCATCCAACCATCTCATCCTCTGTTGTCCCCTTCTCCTCCTGCCTTTGATCTTTCCCAGCATCAGGGTCTTTTCAAATGAGTCAATTCTTTGCATCAGGTGGCCAAAGTATTAGAGTTTGAGCTACAGCATCAGTCCTTCCAATGAATATTCAAGACTGATTTCCTTTAGGATTGACTGGTTTGATTCCTTGCAGTCCAGGGAATTCTCAAGAGTCTTCTCCAACAATGCAGTTCAAAAGCATCAGTTCTTTGGCACTCAGCTTTCTTTATGGTCCAATTCTCACATCCATACATGACTACTGGAAAAACCATGACTTTGACTAGATGGACCTTTGTTGGCAAAGTAATGTCTCTGCTTTTTAATATGCTATCTAGGTTGGTCATAGCTTTTCTTCCAAGGAGCAAGCATCTTTTAATTTCATGGCTGCAGTCACCATCTGCAGTGATTTTGGAGCCCAAGAAAATAAAGTCTGTGACTGTTTCAATTGTTTCTCCATCTATTTGCCATGAAGTGATGGGACTAGATGCCAGGATCTAAGTTTTCTGAATGTTGAGTTTTAAGCCAACTTTTTCACTCTCCTCTTTCATTTTTATCAAAAGGCTCTTTAGTTCTTCTTCGCTTTCTGCCATAAGGGTGGTGTCATCTCCATATCTGAGGTTATTGATATTTCTCCCGGCAATCTTGATTCCAGCTTGTGCTTCATCCAGCCTGGCATTTCATATGATGTACTCTGCATATAAGTTAAATAAGCAGGGTGACAATATGCAGCCTTGACATATTCCTTTCCCAATTTGGAACTAGTCTGTTGGTCCATGTCTGGTTCTAGCTGTTGCTTCTTGACCTGCATACAGGTTTCTCAGGAGGCAGGTAAGGTGGTCTGGCCTAAAAACTTCACACTTTTTAAAAAGAAGACAAAATCCAGATACTGAGCATTAAATGTCCAGTATCCAATAAAAAAGCCACTAGATATTCCCCAAGGGGGAAAATCAATACAAACAGTCCCATAAATATTAGAAATAATGAAACTGATAGAAAAAGGATGTTGAAACAGCTACTACAACTATGTACAAAAGTTTAAAGGAAAATAGTTTACTGTAGGGAGAAATGAAGCTATGAAAAAGAACCAAATGGAACTTCTAGGAACCAAATGGAAGAAACTACAACATCTGTATTGAAAATTTCACTGGATTAGAATTAACAGCAAATTAGATACTGTAGAAGAAATGATCAGCAAACTTGAAGACATAGCAATGGAATATATTCAAAATGAAACACAGAGAGGAAAGTGACAGGAAAAATGAATGAACAGACCCTCAGTTACCTATGGTACAATATCAGATGGTCTAACATCTGTGTAATTGGAGTTTCCTGAGCAGAGGAGACAAGGAAGATACAGAAAAATATTTGAAGAAATGGTCACACATAC
The DNA here is from genome assembly GCF_023091745.1 of Budorcas taxicolor. Taxonomy (NCBI): domain Eukaryota; kingdom Metazoa; phylum Chordata; class Mammalia; order Artiodactyla; family Bovidae; genus Budorcas; species Budorcas taxicolor. Next base: position 152,201,845 of record NC_068920.1, on the reverse strand, counting down.
AATAATGTGTACACACACACACACACCAAGGCTTATCAAAGTCAAATCAGTGACAATAAGAAAATCTTAAAAGCAGCTAGAGAGAAAAGACACATTATGTTCAGAGGAATGAAGGATAATTGAAAACCTCTCATCAGAAACAGTGCAAACCAGAAGATAACAGGATAACAAATCTCACAAATCCCAGGCCTTTCCTGACCATCAAGCCCTTCCCTCCATCCACTGTGCACACTCTGTGTTCTTAGCTGGTCATAGATATTTACTTGCTTGTGTTCTCTCTTCTAGAATGTAAACTCCAAGAGGCAGGAGTTAAAACAAACCTTGTCTCCTTCACTGCTTTATCCCCAGTGCCTGGAATACTAGGTAGTGTTTGGTAGCTGCTCAATAAATATTTGATAAATAAAGTTGTCTTCCAAGTAGAAGAGTATAAGGGCAGAGAGCAGAACAGCATTCTAGAACTACTAATCTGCTGTTTAGTTGCCAAGTCACATCCAGCTCTTCTGCAGTCCTGTGGACTGTACCTGCCAAGCTCCTTTGTCAAGGGATTTCCCAGGCAAGAGTACTGGAGTGGGTTGCCATTTCCTTCTCCAGGGCATCTTCCCGACCCAGGGATTGAACTCAAGTCTCCTGCATTGGCAGACAGATTCTTTACCACTTGGGAAGCCCAGAGTTACTAACAGTTCAGCACAATTAGAGCCCAAGACAGGCAGTGTTGAGTCAGAGAAAATAAAGCTGGAGTTTGACACAGATGTTGTTCATAGAGGAATTTGCAGGACATGCTTTGGAACTTGGGCTTCCTCCTGTAAGCCAGGATTTTAGGTGGAGGGTTCCTAACATTTTATTTGCATTTTAGAAAAATTACTCTGGTAGCCCTTTGTGCCAGGTGATTAGAGGGGTGAGTTTGAGAGCAGGGAAATGAATGGGGGAAGCTATTAAAGTAGTCCAGGTGAAAGATGGTGCGGGTTTGATTCTAGACTAGGACCAGGGAGATTGGGCCAGGTCTAGAAAGCTGTTTTGAAGGTAGAATGTACAGAGCCTGTGAGCAGCTAGATGTGAAGGGAGGAGAGATTTTTGGCTGACTGCTGCTGGCTCAAAGTCCCTCACAGGCTACAGTTAACATATTGTCTAGGACTGCAGTCCTCTTGAAGCTACGGGGGAAAGATCCCGTCCCCAGCTTTACTCACATGGCTATTGGCAGGCTTCACGTCCGCCTTACTATCGGCTGGGACATCAGTTCCAGAGGCCATCTCAGCCTCTCCATCCAGCAGCTCACAACACAGAAGCTGGCTTCCCTTAGTGTTGAAGGAACAAGCGAAAAAGAGAATGCATCTCAAGATGCAAGCCGCAGTCTTTTTATACAACCTAATATTTGAAATGATATCCCATCATTTCTGCCCTGTTTTGTTTGTTAGAAAAACATTACTAGGTGCAGCCCACTCTCAGGGAAAGGGGCTTACACGAGGGTATGAATACAGGAGGTGGTATCACTGGGACTGTCTTAGAGTCTGCCGATCACAGATAATGAGTTTGGTTATGTTGAATGTGAGGGGTGTGGGATCTCCAAGTTGGGACTATTCTGGATGCAGTTGGATATGTAGTTCTGGGGCTCAGGAGATAATTCCCTCTCATTGGAATGTAGGTTGGAGGCTTTACCTGAGTTTACAATGAATGGCTCAGGGCCCTTTTCTCTCCAGCTTGCTTTGGAAGCTTCTGGAGGTGAGGGATGAAGGACAAGGTATCTTTGAGTCCCTAGGGCACCCTGTAAGTAGCAACACGTCATTGCTGATTGAATGACTTGGAGGGTGGAGAGTATCACACAATTGAAACGTTTTCTCTCTCTCCGTTTGACATTTCCTGCTCTGCCACCAAACTGGAGAGAGGTTTTCCTGTTTCTAATGTGCAAAGTGGATGTTACATTAGATTTGTAGTGCTGTTGTTCAGTTTGACTCTTTGCAATCCCATGGACTGTAGCCCACCAGGCTCCTCTGTCCATAGAATTCTCCAGGCAAGAATACTGGAGTGGGTTGCCATTTCCTTCTCCAGGAGATCTTCCCAACCCAGGGACTGAACTCAGGTCTCCTGTATTTCAGGCAGATTCTTTACCACTAAGCCACAAGGGAATATGGTATAATACATATCGGGTACATACATATATGGTATATATAGGTATATACACTACTAATCTAGTATAGATAGATGTATAGATATAAATATATACTTTTCCCATGGGAACCCCAGGATGTAAAAAAGATAAAAGTTGATCTGATCTGGTCTCCCCAGTGCTTTCCCTCAAAATAATCTCATAGTGAAAAGCACTGAACCAAATAAATTCCTGATTTTCTGCCAGATCTGACATTCTGGGATCTTATGAAAAGACCAACTCAGCTCCTCCAAGTTTTGTGATTCTGTTTCTTGAGATCCACTGCTGCTGCATTTTTCATTAAACTTTTGGGGGAAATTCATCTTTCCTTGAACTCGTGAAGAACTATAAAGATGACTTTCATTAAATACTATGTGTCAAATACCATGCAAAACATTTTACATCCCATTTTTACTTGCTCCTGTCTCCCCAACTCAGGTGTAAGCTCCATGAGGGTAAGGACTTTGTCTAGTCCACTCCTGTATTTCTGGAAGCTTGGAAGAGCCTCTAGGGCACAGGAGGCATTCAGTATTTAATGAATGAATGGACTAAGGTAGGCACTATTCTTATGCCCATTTTACAGATGAGGAAACTGGGGCTTGGAGCTGCTAAGTCACTTGCCGATAGTTACACAGTTGAAGGCAGAACTAAGATTTGAAATGAGTTCTTCTGGACTCCAAAGCTAAGAATGCCACTTCTTATTGATGGGATCAGTAGGAAACCGGAAAGGGAGCCAGCGTACACTGAGTACTTTCTTTAAGATGAGCTTAACTCTAGGGGCTTTTTTTGCTTCCATTGTCAACTACCCTGCAAGGTAGCTGTTGTTGTGTCCATTTTTTTCAGATGAGTTATGTGAGGCTCACAGAGGCCTAGAGCTGTGTAGCAAATATGAGAGACTGAAGTGGATTGAAGCCCAAGTCTGGCTCCAAAGCACTCCTACACAAGACTCAACACAGTCAACTACACGTGCCAAAGTTTAGGCCCTGGAGTGTTCTATGCTACTGCTGGGTGCAGGTCCCTGTGGTTGGTGAAGTTTTGCCACTCCTGTTCCCCAGCTTTCCCATAGCTGTGGATTCATGAAATCCCTGTGCACTGAGCTGAGACAAATCCACCAGCCTGAGAAAGGACAAGTCCAAGCTTCTAAGATGTAGCAAAAAGTAAGCGTCCGTGACTCAGGATGATAAACGTTGACACTGCCTCCCATTGTTCTCTGTAGGCTCATCAACATCAGATCTCAGACCAGGTCTGAAGTTAGACTGATGATGTCACCAGAGTCTCTTCCAGGCCTCATTACTCATATCCACTTGTCATATATTATTAAGCAGATCTATAATACATGTAACATTTTCTACTGAATTTCCATTCCTTTCTTCTTATGACCAGGAAAAGAAAAATAGAGTGAGGATGACTTTTGCCAACTTTTCATCCTTATTGTCCTTTCTTGAAGAATAAACTCATCTTGAATTACATGCCCTGCCCCCCACCCCCAAATGGTCATTCGGGCTCTGAGTTCATTAATTAATAAGGATGAAGCTACACTTTAAGAATGATCATTTAACTAATGCATATTCTAGATAGACAAGTAAATGGATTTCCCCTCATATTTCCTTCTTGAGTCCACAGAGGAGGCGATGCAGCTGTATCTTTGTTCTCTCCCCTCCTTTATTCTCCATGTTACTTTTTGAAGCTTTGGGATGGTATCACTCATATTAGGAGTTTTCTTCTACCTTATCACCTCCTAGAGAGATAACGACAGTCCTCCCAAGAATCTGGCATCCTCATAATCCACGTCTGAATTCAATTAGAAACTGCGATCTCAAGGGTGAGGAGATGTTATCTAAAGGGCTGTTTCAGGGCTAGGGAATGAAATGCACAGGGTGACTTATACCCCAAGCAGGGGACTCCTGAGGAATTGAAAGAGTCCAGAAGACAAAGCCACACCTGAGGCAGAATGCCAGGTTCAAGAGCAGGCAGTTGGCCGGTTGGCAAGGGTGCTATGCTAAACCTGGCCGTGGGTGCAGGCTGGCTCCAGGGGCGTATGGGCTGTGCCATCACAGCGGGCCCCACACTCCAAAGGGCTCCATGCTTGGTTTAATGCACTGTTTCAGCATCATGAAATTTGTTAATACTTTTTGAACACTGCATTTCTGTCTTGCACCGGGTCCCACAAACTGCATAGCAGTTCTGCAGTTCTGAAATCCAGCTCTGTCCTTTATGAGAGGAGCAGTCTCAGGGAAACCCACTGGCCTTTCCAAGACTCACTTTCTGCTTCTGTGAAATGCAGGGCATGATCCCTGCTTCAAGTATGCTGTCGTGAGAATGAAGTGAGATTGTGAATAATTGGTGCCCAGTGGGCACCTAATAAATACTCCCTTCTTCTTGGGTAGGAGGGTCCATCAGAATTATCCAGGGGATTTGTTACTGAAAATACACTGGCTGTGTTCCACCCTGAAAGACTCTGACTCATAGGTGTGGGCTAGGGATGAGCAGTGGTTTTGAAAGGGGTCCCTAAGTGATGCTGATATATACCCGAGGTTAAGAAACATAGTCTCCGGTTTTTTAGAGATCCAGCTAAGAGGCAACTTAAAAGAGGATCCAGGAGAGGGAGAAATTGATGGACAATTACTGATCCTTAACATAATAAAAAACCTGTTAAAGAAGAGCGAGGTCATCATCTTACAGCCCTTCAGATGACACCGATGGTGCTGAAATGAACCATGGCTCCTCATCCCATTACCAAGGCCCCTATAAAATTTTCTGCTGTCCATTTGGCCTGACAAGTCCATCCAGAGGAAGAGGGGCTATGGATGAGAGAAGCCAGGGTCAAGGCCCAGGTTGGGGGGTGGAGGTGGAATTTACTTTCACCTTAATACCCCTAATACAGTACCCAATTCCTAAAAAGACACTGTAACTAATTCTGAATTATGTTTATCCAGATTTTAGGCTTTGACATTCTTCTCATGAAAAATCTGAAGCCTATACTACTCGAAGTAAATGCAAATCCCAGCATGCGAATTGAACACGAGCAAGAAGTAAGTATTTTGAGTATCTCATTGAATATAGTACCAGGCAAACTGAACGGCCCCGCTCTTCTCGCTGCTCCCTTGGCTAAACAAGATTTGACATTGTCAGATTTGCCCAGCCAAGTTCTGTTCCTGCCTAAATAACTTCAGTTTTGTTGAGCTCAGAACTTCGTCTATTAATATAAGACCTATCCAACCTACGGTGACTACCCCGCGTGCCCTTCTCCAGTTCTGAAGATCTGCAAATGGAGAAGCAGCTGAGCCTTTCCATCAGTTTTGACATGACCTAATTAGTTAGCCTCAGGAGATGAACTAATTGAAATTCTATGAATATGATTTAGCCATGTCGACATGCTTGAGTCCCTAAGATAAATAGTACATTGAGCAGTGCTTATCTCCCTCCAGCTGCCCCCTCCCCCCTACTTAAGAGTGCATTCAAAAAGACTGGAAGGAAATACACCGACTATTAATCCTGGGTTTTGGGTTGGGGGTGAATTATGAAGGTTCTTTTCTTCACCTCTTCCATATTTTCAAATATTCTACAATGAGCATATATCATTTTGATAATGAGAAAAACCCAGTGCTCTTTTTCCCCCTTCGTGTATTTTGTTGATTTGTAGAAGGATACTGACATTTTAAAGGTAGACTGAAGGGAGCCTTTAAACAGTTCTCACAGTACAACCACTGGGGCTGCGCTTGTAGTCAGCTGGTGCTGAATCACTGTCTCTACCATAACATGGAATCCTTACCCTTCAAGCTCTCTCCAGGGGTATTTGAGAATGTCCCCAGTCTTGTCGATGAAGAAGTGAAAGTGGCCGTGATCAGGGACACTCTGCGTCTCATGGACCCACTTAAAAAGAAAAGAGAGAGCCAGTAAGTACTTTTTATATCATTTATTTCTATCAATTCTGCTTCCCATGTCCTAAGCAGGTAAGCCAAGTTCTCAAAACATGTTAGCATCGTGAGTGAGATGTATACCTTTAACAATCTAATAAATCATATTTTCACCTATGAGTATTGCCCTCCAGATATAGTGGCTCAGAGTCAAGAGATGGAGACACTTGCAGTTCAGCAGATGAATTTTTAGCCAATCGTTATCTGAGTCTGGAAAGTCTTTCTGAAAACCCACTCTCCCCCAGTGACAGAATCTCCCCTCCCTCACCATTGCCCACGTGGTGCTTCTCTGTGACACTCTCAAACACAGGCAAAGAGTACACAGTGCTAGAGAATGGGGCCACAGGTAACTTGGACGTGTGTAGTAAGGATCGCTTTCTTTTAATTTTCTTCATGATGTTAACTCTCTTGCAATGTAAATTTTTTGTTTCAAAATCTGCAGAGCCAATTGTCAAACCTGTGGCAGTTCTATAATATTTACAACCTTATAATACCTGTTCATCCCACCCACCCAGTAACATCTAACTGGAATATTGATGGGAGTATGTGCCCAGCCCCTCCCTCCACGGAATCATGGAATGTCACTTGGGTATTTTGTTGGTTTTGTTTTCACCAAATTCCTGGCTTTTGCAAAGTGAGGGTTAAGTAAATATCATTGTGCCTGTTTTAGGCAGAAAAACCAAAGCACTCCTGGTACTCCTGACATATCAGTTGGACCCCAACACCCCCCAGACAAGGAAAGCATTTGTCAGCTGTGGTTTAGGAACGTGAGGGACCCTCACTTCCCTGAGCAAGTGATGCTTCGCAGGCTCCTCTTGCTGCTGCCCTGCACCAACTGAGCTCAAGCCCCAGTATTATCAGAATCACCCTCCAATAGCACTTCTCCTCTTGGCCGCACATCGGAACCATCTGGAGAGCTCTCAGAAATACCAGTGCAAGCACTCCCCCTTCTAGAGATGCTGCTTTTAGTCAGGCTGGGCTGGAGACCTGGCCACAGAAACAGTGTAGGTTCCCCAGGTAAGTCTATCTCGCAGCCAAGGCTGGGCACTGCCGCCCTGCAGGAAATGTCATTCTGAAGGAGGCTTTGTCATATTCTGAGTCAGGCTGGATGGTGCCTCTTGGTTGAGTTCTCTTCCAGAGCATTCTTGGCTGTGTGAGGCACGGATCCAAGGCCAGCAAGGCTAGCTGAGAACGCTCACCTGTGGTTCACATGGGCTGATCCCACCAGGTGTGGCCTCCACTGACAGGGGGCTTCAAAGTGGTGGCGGGTCAGGTCTGCGGAACCCCTCACAGGAGCAGCTCACGGCAGCTGGATAATGGGTCTACTCATATATACATGCAGCTGCCTTTTTTAGCCATCCTTGAGGAAGAGCAGTGGATTAATTGCAGTTTGGTCAGATTCATTGCAATGTAATTCATTTCTCAAAAATCTACTTTCTAATGGTTATTGATCTCACTGGTGGAGATTAGGCCTTGAGTGACTGGGTCGCACTGCAGGGAGGTTTTGGCAGCTATCATGCCAGGATGGCTCAGGGGGTTAGAGTTTAGGGGACCTTGACATGTTAACCCTCTGATTCCTTTGGTGGGAACAAGTTCAAAGGCCATTGTGTGGCCTAAGCCTTCTTAACCTCTGCCACCAAAACCGGGAAGAGAGGAAAGGGGACTGCTGTATTTCACAGTAGATGGCCTCAAAACATGATCAGCTTTCATTTCCTGGTTCTAGTTGATTGGTTTCCCCCCCCCCCCCCCCCCCCGCCCCCACCAGCACCTGGCATTCGATGTGATACATATGAGCTGCAGATCTAAAAGTTAAAAGCAATTTAAATGGGCCCAGGACCATTGGGAGGGATGGGAAAGGCACTTTACAACTTATCAAGTCATAAGTAGCAGCACCTCATTTTTAATTTAAAAAGCATTGACTTTTCTCTTTTTTTTCTAACTGATAACCAAGAACAGTTAGAGTTTCAAGAACCTGACTTCAATCTTAAGAGAAAAATGCTTTCATCTCACCCTTTCCCTACCTACAATATAAGGGTGTATGTTAATAGCTAAATGGCATTTACTGATATTTTCCCTTAATTATACCTTTTTTTAAAAAAACAAAAACGAGCAACGATTGTCCATGAAAGCATTTTGTAATCTGTAAAGTGCGTTATATGTAAGGAATTATTGTCAGCATTTTGATAACTTTACCATACAGACCAAGGGTTTTTCTGGTGGCTCAGACTGTAAAGAATCTGCCTGCAATGAGGGAGACCAGGGTTCGATCCCTGGGTAGGGAAGATCCCTAGGAGAACTAAATGGCAACCCACTCCAGTATTCTTGTCTGGAGAATTTCATGGACTTAGGAGCCCGGTGGGCTACAGTCCATGGGATCACAGAGTTGGACACGACTGAATGACTAACACTTTGATACAAACCAAAAGGCTGAAATTATTCTCAATTCCAAATGTTTCAGAAAAACTTGGAAAAGCACCGCATTTGTGCCCATAGCTAAGGCACAGTGTTGCAGTGTTGAACTGTGTGTTCAAATCTGGGACCAGGTCACACCAACTGCAGGAAGTGATGTCACAAGGACTTCTAGGCCAGAAGTTAACTTTAGAAGCCAGAGTTTCTTGTGTTTGAGTAGGATCCAACCTAAATATTTAAAAAACAAATAGTTTCCTTGCCTTGCTCTTCAACTCCTTAGCAAAAGAGAGTTTGATGTGTCCCTCATCAGTTCATTGAATACACTTTGCCAGCAAGACTGTCGAAGGTAGTTTTCACTTTTCCTGCACAGACTGAAGCAAAAAGGCTTAAACTGCTCTAAACTGCTCTATAAAGGTGCAGAGGGGGCCTTGGAAGGGTCTCAGATACCTGTGTCTGTGTGTCCTGCATCTTCACACACCCCATGAGCAGGGGGCATGTAGGCTGTGGTCAGGATATTGATGGGGCAGAGAGCAATCCTCTTGCCTTCCACGGGGAGAGGGACCTGTGACCCTACTGAGTGGGTATAGTGGATAGAACTTTCTCCTGAGCTGCAGAGACTGAGATTCAAATCTTGACGTTGACGATGTGGAGAGCTATTCTGAGCCTCGGTATCCTTTTCTATAAAATGGAGATAATGATGTTTAAGTGAAGCAACGTGCAAGACTTACTATATAGCGTGTGTATGCTCAGTCGTGGCCGAGTCTTTGTGACCCCATGGACTGTAGCCCACCAGGCTCCTCTGTCCATGGAATTCTCCAGGCAAGACTACTGGAGTAGTCTTTCCCTTCTCCAGGGGATCTTTCCCACCCAGGGATTGAACCTGAGTCTCCTGCTCGTCCCCTGCATTGCAGGCGTATTCTTTACCACTGAGCCACCTTACTATACACTAGGCACTTAATAATGCTTAGTTTACTACTCACCAATAAAATTATCTACTATAATTTGAACAAACAAACAGTGCTTACCATGCTCTTTTCTGATATACTTAAAGTAGACTTTCGAGTTTAAAACCAATGACATATCCTAAAACCAAAGCTGTTGGACCACTGTAACTAGACTTGGCATTGGAGCTGACTGCAATGGAAAATTTTGTTTCCATGTTAACATGATGTCACTCGCCCAGACAAATTTATTTGTTGGGTTAGGAGAAAGTATACCTTTGGCCTTAGAAGGAACAAAATAGCTGTCATATGAGAGCTGTTTTGAACCATGATGACTTTTTGTAATATCTGATGACTCTGTTGATTTACTTACTAGGAGTCTTTGGAGGCACTGCAGGGGCGGGGGAAGGGCGATTGATGGGATAGTATTCTAGAACCCTCATATATCTCTGCACACACATATGGAGGTAAAATCCACACAATGTAAAATCAGCCGTACAAACGTATGCAGTTCAGTGGCATTTATTTAGCACATCCATAACGTTGTACAACCAGCACCCCTTTCTAGCCCCCAAATATTTTGTCACCCCAAAAGGTAACCTGTTATCCATTAAGCACTCACTCCCCATTCCCGCCTCTGCCAACCTGTTTTCTGTCTCTGGATTTACCTTTTTTGGTTATTTCATGTAAGTGGAGTTTCTGGGTGGCTGTCTTCTTTCACTTAGCATGTTTTTGGTTCACCCATGTTACAATATGTATCAGTACTTTATTCCTTCTTATGCCCCAATAATGTTCCATTCTATGGATATACCACATTTTATTATCCATTCGTCACTTGATGGACATTTCTGGGGGAGTCATTTCTTTTTTAGCCAGAGGGGAGCTGGGATGACTTATTTTATACTTTGGCATTCTCTAGATTTCCTTTGAGAGGGAAGGATCTTTTCTGCTACAAGAAGTTTCTAAAGCCCCTGGTTTAATCCAGCCCCAGCATTTTATCGATAGAGGCACAGAACTGCCAGGGACCTTAGAAACCAGCATGGCCGTCAGCTCCTGGGCTCAAGAACGTCCTTCAAGAGCATCCATGTCAGAGGAGCAGCTCGTGTCCCGACGAGGCCCTGGACTTGATCTCTGATCAGTGCACGATGAGCTTGGCCAAGTCGCTTTATTCTCTGATCTCATCTTTGAAATGATCAAGGGCTCAAGGGCTCTCCTTGCCTGGACTGTCACTGGCATCATGTGAAATGACACATACGAGAGGCCTTCATGGCATCTGAGGGTACTAGACAAATGCTAGTTCTTAGGGTCACCACGTGGTCAATCAGACTTCGTTTGAAAGTTATGCTGATAGTGACACGTAAGTCACAGCTCCTGAAGCAGCCTGTTTGAGTTGTGTATGTAATGATTCCGCCTGTCTGAATTGTACAAAACAAAACTGAGATGATGAAGATCCATCACTTGCCGGGGGAGGAAATCAGGAAAAACAACGGAAGCTGTCCTCTTTTCTCAAGGTATTTGGGGAGCCTAAGGTTTTCTTTTGAAACACTTCTATCAGGAGCAGAAGAGGATAAATTGCTTTCCTAGATTATTTTATGAACAAAGTGATTATTCCATCAACTGATTAATTTTTGGAAGATGGGTTTACCCCTGGTGGAGCCATTTTACTAGTAGTTTGCTCCTTTTCCTGGATGTAGACGTTTCTAGTAGCCATTTCCCTTTCTTAGGAATCATTACCCGTTAGGACCCCCAGAGTAATATAAAGCCAGGGACAGGCTTGGAGGAATCTGAGGGGATTTCTTCATGCCATTCAGAGCCTGGGAGCTGGGGGTACCTGGGAGCCTCTTGCCTCTTATTCAAAGTGTACATTTGGAACATGGCTATGTAAGTCACAGAAGCCCCTTTTCCCACAGCAGCGTTTCATGGTCCTCTCCCAGCTTCACGTACCTCCTATCACCATGACAACCAGGTTTATATGAAGGGTGGAGTCAGCCTGCCAGTACAGCTTCGTCCCCAATTCAGAGAGGTTCCTCCTCTGAAGGCTTCACTGGGAGATCAGGCTTCACTTCTTACCTTGACTCTCAAGTGTATCCCTTGGATCTTGTGACATGTTTAGAACCCACACACTAGGTGAATCCTCAAATTAGGTTGATTCTATGTAGAATCTAGAATAAAGGTGAAACATTCTAACATAGCATTCTCTTCTTAGGGCTTCCCAGGTGGCGCTAGTGGTAAAGAAGCCGCCTGCCAATGCAGGAGACATAAAGAGATGCCGGTTCAGTACCTCGGTGCGGAAGATCCCCTGGAGGAGGGCACGGCAACCCACTCCAGGATTCTTGCCTGGAGAATCCCATGGACAGAGGAGCCTGGCAGGCTGCAGTCCATAGTGTCACCAGAGTCGGACACGACTGAAACGACTCTGCACACACGCTTTCTAAGAGAACGGAGATCAAGGAATCTCCCAGCGGTTCAGTTTCACAGCTGAGGGCTTGTAGTCTGATCAAGGAATGTAACTCCGTCCTGTCCTGGGGAAGAGTATCAAAAATACGTTAACCAGAAATTCCCTCAAGCCCTGGTCTCTACCCCTTAAATTGGCCGTATGTCCCGACTGAAATCCCCTCAGTGATAGACAAGAAGGGTTTCTAAACTATTTGGGCTACACATGCCTTCATGAATGTAGAACAGTATCTTTCTTACTTTTCAGAGTAGTCTTCTGGAAGCAAGCATTCTTTCAGAAGAATCATCTAACCACCCTGTCCAATGGCCCAGCCACTTGCACACAGCTGACATTTTGTTGAAATTCTGGGGCTTTGTTGACCCCTTAATGATTTCTTTGTTGCAAGCCCCTACAGACGAGCATGCCCTGACCCCAAGAACCTCTGAAGATTTCACATAAATCAGAGTCACAAAGAGATGAATATTTGCACACTCATTGGGGTTTCATTTTACAACCTGTATCAGGATCACTTACACAGATACTGGTTATTTAGAGCATCTCTTGAGCACTGACTGTGTGCCAGGGAGATGATTAAAAGTGAAGTGAGAGTGTCCGACTCTTTGCGACCCCGTGGACTGTAGCCCACCAGGTTCCCCTGTCCAGAGGATTTCCCAGGCAGGAATACTGGAGTGGGTTGCCATTCCTCCTCCAGTGGATCTTCCTGACCCAGGGATCGAACCTGGGTCTCCCGCACTGCAGGTAATTTCTTTACCATCTGAACCACCAAGGAAAGCCCCAGGGAGGAGACTATGGAAGTGAATTAGCTCACAGGTCAGTAAGGGAGGCAAGACTCACAAATATCTAGGAGGTAGAAAGTTACAAGGTGCCCAAAATATAAAGATGAAGTAACGAGGGAAGAAAATGTAAGGAAAGATAATTTCCTGATGAGAAGAGTTAAAAAAAAAAAAACAAACCACAAGGAAGAGGTGGCGAGGAAACTGAGGTTTCAAGGATGAGTAATATTTGGAACACACAGAGGGATGGAAGGATCCCCCTGGTGGAGGAAACAAAGGCACGGGGGTCTGTTGGGGGAAATGTGAGGAGTTAAGTCAGCTGGCGAGGCAGAGGCATGAAGTGGATGAGTAGAGAAGGGGGCTGGTGGGGAGGCAGACGCAGATCCAGAGGCCAGAGGTGGGTGACCTGGGGTGACAGCTGAGCAGATCCAAGCTTGTCTTCAACCTGACTCAGAAACACGAAGGCCTCCGGAGGGTCCATGATCCCCATAACGACACAAAATTTCATGTCCGTGTCTATTTTTCCTGGAGAAAAGGTCAGAAATTTTTCATCATATTTTCAAAAAGCTAAGAACCCATCAGTCCTATTGTCACTGGGGGCTCCAGGGAGCCGGGGCAATTTGCACCCCTGGGGTTCGGGGTGTCATGGCTTCAGGATCCATCATGCCCACCATACCTGGCAAGGCTTCACATTTCAGATGGCCATCAGCAAATTAGAAAAATGCACGTCTATTTTTAAGTAAGGATGGACAGGAAATGACTAATGATACGTGCCTTATGTGCAAGAAATAAAACCAGACAGCTCTCTCCCATCCATAAACATTTATGCATTAAGTCCGCAGTAACCAATAGAAAGCCTCTTTTGCCTGCAGCGTGTTGAGCAGTAACTGTTCCCGGGGCTTATGGGGAAGGTGGATTTCCTGGGCCGATGCGAGAGTGCCGTTTCGGGGACCATTAGACAGGAGCTGGGCCCCTCTGCCAGTGGGCAGGCCGCTCCTCCCTGCTCCCCCGGGCGCCGAGCAGATGGGAACCGAGACGAGCATATGGCCCGTCAGTCAGCACTTTTGGGGAAACGGCAGAGTGGAATTCTGCGTGGGCCCTTCCAGAGTTATTCCAGGTAGTGACAGGCGAGCAAATGTGTTTGGAAATTTCCTCGTGAGCTGCGCCAGTGAGCCTTAAATGTTCATGGACCCTTAAATGAGGCGTCGGTGGCTTTTTGGAGGGACGCCTTGCAGTCTGGGCTGAGGATGGAGGTTTAGATACAAGGTCCACTTGGCCTCAGAAAGTCACTGGACTACCCTGAACCCAGTTTCCTCATTAAAACAAACCAAAACAAACAAACAAACAAAAAAACGCAAACCAAAAACAAGCTAAAAAAGCAAACAACAACAAACAAAATAAGGGCAGAAAAGGGAATAACAGTAGCGGCTCCGCCTGTTACAAGGGACCGTTGGGAGAGGGCTTATGGTGCACAGTGCAGTGGTATCGGCCTTTATTCCTGTTTCGTCCTCACAACGGCCATATGCTGCTGCTGCTTCTGTTTTAAGAGGACAGACACTGAAGTCTGGGGAGGGTGAGTGACAGGCCAAAGACCACACCACTGAAAAGCAACAGCCTGAAATTTAAAGCCAAGTGTGTCTAGACCTTGCCTTGAGAGAGTGGATGTGAAGGCATTAAGTGCACTGGGGAGATGTGCACCCACGAGGCATTGTCCTTATCTGACTGGCCTTGTGTCCTCCCTCACCCAAACTTTAAGGCTGGGACGCATCCCTTTAGCTTCAATCACTGAACGCAAGTAGGTGTTCATGAGAGATTGATCAGGTCCATGTCAGGGAGCTCCGTGGCCAGCTAGGTGGCTACTTCATATTCATTAAGCTTCAATTAATGAAGATTCACAATGGATGAAATGTAAGCCAATGCAGAGACTGCCAGCTTAAAGCACAATCTACACATGGCACAAAATGAAACAGATCCGGACTGTTTGTGTACAGTAGGGCATCCCAGACCGGGAACATGCCGGAAGTTCAGAAGAGGGCAGGATGAGCCACAGATGAGGCGGAATCGTATGAAATTTACAGGTATTAGATCTTTTTTTCTGACCTACAACCACTGACACTTTCCTGTGATTCAACTAATAGCTGGCCAGGAGTGGTCAAGGCAGCCACGGCGAATGAGGTGCGGCTTACGTTTTCTTGGGCTTGATTGGGTGAGAAAGATGTAAATAAGCTTGGGGGAGGGAAGGATGGAGGCAGGAAGCTGAGCGTAGGAGTTAGGCAGGGTCCCGGAGGACAATTAATCAGGCCTCCAAAATCGCACTTGGGGTTGGAGAGGACAGATCTTGCTTCTGTGACAGATGCTTCTTGAAATTTTTCTTATTATAAAAGTAACACATGCTCATTATAGAAAAAAAAAGGGACAATACCAAAGTGCATAGCATGAAATAAAAATTTCCCTCAAATTCAACCACCCAGAGCTAATCATGATTAACTTTTTAGTTAATAAAAATTATATCATTTTCTTTCTATATTGTTTTATAGCTGAGGCCATACTCTCTCTATATAATTTTTGTATACTGTTTTTATTTTCCTCCATTTTATGTCACAGTATTCCCCTTCTTATTAAGAGCTCGGTAAACATCATTTTCATCAGTGGCTGGGTCAGAGTCTGCCTCCATATGGAGCAATGTTTGGTTTATTCCCAGCATCTTGTGCTTAAAGCTCTGTGTGCTACCTATTTATTTTACTTTTAAAATTATTTATTTGTTTATTTTCTTTTTGGCTGTGCTGACTCTTCACTGCTGCGCGCTGGCTTTCTCCACTTGCAGCAAGTCGGGGCTGCTGTTCAGCTGTTACACACAGGCTTCTCACGGTGGTGGCTTCTCCTATTGGAGAGCACCGGCTCCAAGGCACAAGGGCTTCAGTAGTTGAGGTGCATAGACCGTGTCCCCTGCATTGGCAGGCAGATTCGCAGCCGCTGAACCACCAGGGAAATCCTCTGTGTGCTATTTAGGAGTCCGTCTTAGGCTAGAGAGAGCCCTTCAGGAAGCAGAACTGGACAGGCCCTGCTGTTCGTAAGGCCCTGGTGGGAGAGCAGAGTGGTAAGAATCGGAGCCCAGAGCTGGCGCTTTGGGGTGAATCCTGTCACTGCCATCTGCAGCCCTAGATGATACAGAGTTTCTTCCCCTCTCTGCACTTTGATCTTTCTCATCCATTTAAGGGTGTTTGCAGTTGGATGTTTTTAAATCTGCAAAGCAAGGCATTCTTTATTTGGAGGGAGGGAAGATGCTGCTTATTCCTAAGAGAGTGTTTGTCATGGGAAATATCCAATCTGAATGTAATATTTAAATAATAAGTATATTATTTACATCAAACGATATATATAACCTGGGGAGGTGTTTTTTGTTTTTTGTTTTTAATGTGTGGAGGAGAAGATGGTAAAATAAGTGGGAATTGATCCCAACAGTGACAGGTTGATCTTCGGCTGCCAGGCTGGATTTGATTTCCCTCTAATTATCTGCTAGATTAAAAGAAATGAAAGCTCGAAATCAAAGCCAGTTTTAGCTGTCATTGGAAAGCCCCTGGTTATTACACCAAATGCTGGGCAGCATTCTCCAGCTTCTTTCTTTCTTTTCCTTTTTACTCAGTTTCCATTTTTTTTCCTTCCCTTTTTAAGCAGTGGTGGCTCAGAGGTTAAAGCGTCTGCCTCCAATGCGGGAGACCCAGGTTCAATCCCTGGGTGGGGAAGATCCCCTGGAGAAGGAAATGGTAACCCACTCCAGTATTCTTGCCTGGAGAATCCCATGGACGGAGAAGCCTGGTAGGTTACAGTCCAAGGGGTCGCGAAGAGTCAGACACGACTGAGCGACTTCACTTCACTTTTAAGCAGTAGAAGAAACCCTTGAAACTCTCATCACAGAGGCTAATGCGAGGGAGTGGGGAGAGGGTGGACATCAAACAGTTCGGAGAGCTAGGATCCGCCCCTCAGCTCATCCTGCGCTCTGCTGGCATCCTAGCTGATCAGGGCGACGTGGGGGACTGCCTGTTCAGGGTGTGTGCTTTCTGTTGGGGCGAGATCAGGGTTGGGGACTGCCTGTTTGGGGGAGCCTTCATTTGCTCAGAGAGGCTCTCTTTCTTCCTCCAATCTGTCCAGGCCTGGGCAGCACCCGAGGTCGGCCTGGAGAAGCTGCTGAGACCTGTGTGAATGAACGCGTGCGCGCATGCGTGGATGGATGAGTGTCAGGCCTGGCTAGAGGCTGGGTCAGGATGAGCCTCTGTGAGATGCAGGATGCCTGGGAGTATAGGAGCTCCGCAAGGTGGGCGGGATGGAGCTGGCGTGAGAGGCCTTGGCAGGGAAAACGGTTCCCTGTGAAGGCTTGAAGGCAGGCCAGAGCACCGGACTCTCAAAGCACAGGAAGAGCTCCAGAACTCCAGCCACGTGGTTTGTAAAACACTCTAAGCTGGAAACAATCTATCCACCAACAGAAAAATACACGCCTGATGGGTATTCATTCGCTGGAATACTATATATCAATGGAAATGCATGAAGGATGTACTTCCAGTGCGGTGATATTCACATTGAGATTGAGAAAAAGAAGCAAATCATAAAAGAATATCTAGAGTATGGTTCCAACTCAAAACAGGAAAAACTAAACTTTATTACTTTTTATTGTACTTTAATAAAAACCAAACATTCTACTTTCTTAACAGAAAAATATTAAATGCTATGTAAAAGCAAGAGAGTTCCAGAAAAACATCTATTTCTGCTTTATTGACTATGCCAAAGCCTTTGACTGTGTGGATCACAACAAACTGTGGAAAATTCTGAAAGAGATGGGAATACCAGACCGCCTGACCTGCCTCTTGAGAAACCTGTATGCAGGTTAGGAAGCAACAGTTAGAACTGGACATGGAACAACAGACTGGTTTCAAATAGGAAAAGGAGTACATCAAGGCTGTATGTTGTCACCCTGCTTATTTAACTTGTATGCAGAGTACATCATGAGAAACGCTGGGCTGGAGGAAGCACAAGCTGGAGTCAAGATTGCCGGGAGAAATATCAATAACCTCAGATATGCAGATGACACCACCCTTACGGAAGAAAGCAAAGAAGAACTAAAGAGCCTTTTGATGAAAGTAAAAGAGGAGAGTGAAAAAGTTGGCTTAAAGCTCAACATTCAGAAAACTAAGACCATGGCATCTGGTCCCATCACTTCATGGCAAACAGATGAGGAAACAGTGGAAACAGTGGCTGACTTTATATTTTTGGGCTCCAAAATCACTGCAGATGGTGATTGCAGCCATGAAATTAACAGACACTTTCTCCTTGGAAGGAAAGTTATGACCAACCTAGACAGCATATTAAAAAGCAGAGACATTACTTTGTCAACAAGGTCTGTCTAGTCAAGGCTATGGTTTTTCCAGTAGTCATGTATGGATGTGAGAGTTGGACTATAAAGAAAGCTGAGCGCCAAAGAATTGATGCTTTTGAACTGTGGTGTTGGAGAAGACTCTTGAGAGTCCCTTGGACTGCAAGGAGATCCAACCAGTCCATCCTAAAGGAGATCAGTCCTGGGTGTTCATTGCAGGATTGATGTTGAAGCTGAAACTCCAATACTTTGGCCACCTAATGTGAAGAGCTGACTCATTTGAAAAGACCCTGATGCTGGGAAAGATTGAGGGCAGGAAGAGAAGGGGACAACAGAGGATGAGATGGTTGGATGGCATCACTGACTTGGTGGACGTGAGTTTGGGTAAACTCCGGGAATTGGTGATGGATAGGGAGGCCTGGTGTGCTGTGGTTCATGGGGTCGCAAAGAGCTGGACACAACTGAGCGACTGAACTGGACTGAACTGAACTGAACTGAATTATAGTAGTCTGCCTGGATGCATAAACTTTATTTTATAGAGATGTAACCTTACATGGCAAAAATATGAAAGAAAGCAAGGAAGAAGGATCAGAGAGTTTTAAGATGGGTGCTTCTGGGTGTAGGTGGGAGAGGGACCTATAAGGGGTACATACAGGTGGTCCATTGAGATCCTGACTGTCTTTAATCTCTTAACCCGGGTGAAGTCTGTGTGGCAGGATTACATTGGGTAAGCAGGGATAGGGTCAGGAGACAGAGGCTGCAGGGTCTAATGGGGCAGACCAAGCATTTTGCTTTTCATGCTAATGAAAAGCCTTTCATTTTTTGATTGAAGTATAGTTGATTTAAAATAATGTGTTAGTTTCTGTTATATAGCAAAGTGATTAGGACATATATATATATGTATGTATGTATATTCTTTATTTGGATTCTTTTCCATTAGAGTTTATTACAGAATGCAGAATATAGTTCCCTGTGCTATACAGCACATCCTTGTTGTTCATCTATTTTTAAAAATAATTTCATTTATTTTTTGGCTGTGCTGGGTCTTCATTACTGCGCTCTGGCTTTCTCTAGCTGTGGAGAGTGTGGGCTACTCCGTTGCAGTGTCTTCTCGTTGCAATGGTTCTCTTGTTGCGGAGCACGGGCTCTAGGGTGCTGGCTTTGCAATTGCAGCTCCCGGGCTTGAGAGCACAGGCTCAGTAGTTTTGGCACACGGGCTTAGCTTTGTGGGATCTTCCAGGATCAGGGATCGAACCCATGTCTTCTGCACTGGCAGGAAGATTCTTTACCACTCAGCTACCAGGGAAGCCTCTGTTCATCTATTTTATCCATGGTAGTGTGCATCTGTTCATCTCAACCGTGGACAGGTTTTAAACAGCGGGGTGACATGGTGAGATTTGTGTTTTCAAAAGGTCTCTTGGGCTGAGGCATGAACACCAAACTGGAGTGGGGCTAGGGAGGATGTGGGGGGTAGCTAAGAGGTGTGAGAGATGGTTATGTGGATTAGGGTGGCAGTGGAAGGGGCAGAGAGAAATAGCGTATTTAAGAGGACTTTAGGAGAATGGGTGGGTAGGAGATTTGGGGATGCGTTGGATGTGAGAGGTGAGGATGAAAGAGGAGTCAAAAAAGGGGGCTGGTTGAGCAACTGAGTGGCTGTTGGTGGCAGGAAGCCCTGGGGATACAGCATGTGGGGGGAAGTGGTGCCAGGTCATGAGACCTCCTGCACCTCCAGTAAACTGTCTGCTGGGTAGCTGGGTACAGGGCCTGGGGTCTTCTGAGGGGGTAGGCCCGATTATGGGGAGAGGTGTTCCCTGGAGTAGACCGGGACATCCATATAGGTGCACCCAACTGTCAAGTGATTTCAGCAGCAACTGTCATGAAGTAGGCTGAGCTGGGGCAGGAGGTCTGGGTTTGGACCCTGACTCTGATGGTCTTTCTGACCTTCTTTAACTCCCAGCATCCTGCTCACAGAGCTCAGCCCCGCTTGTTGGTTTAGTTGCTGGGCATAGAAGCATGCTGTCTTCAGGGCACCTTTTGCAAACCATCATGCTGTCTTAATTTAATTTCCAGCTTCTGGAGTGCTGCAGGTGCCTTGGTGTCCTTCATGAGCACTGGGCCCTGTGCTCTGGTGGGAAGGGTGGTAGAGGAAGCTTGGGGGTTGGGGTGGGTGGGCAAGGAGGCTCTCTTTGCAGCACTGCTTTGCAGGGCTCCCCATTAGCTGCCTCCTATTCTGCTCATTGTCGTCACCATCATCACCTCCCCACCCCCATACCTGTTCAGTGTTCTGCAGAGTCGTTTCAGAGCCAGTGGTCCATGCAAAGTAGGCAGGGTATGAGCCATTATCCCATTTTTATTGTTATTGTTGTTGTTTAGTCTCTCAGTCATGTCTGCCTCTTTGTGACCCCATGGACTACAGCACGCCAGGCTCCCCTGTCCTTCACCACCTGCTGGAGCTCGCTCAAACTCATGTCCATGGAGTCAGTGATGTCATCCAACCATCTCGTCCTTTGTTGTCCCCTTCTTCTCCTGCCTTCAATCTTTCCCAGCATCAGGGTCTTTTCTAATTTTCCTGGGTAAGGAAACCAAGACTCAGAGAACAATGGACATTCCACTGGCTTGGGGTTCTTGGACTCTCCACATGAGAGGAGGTTACCAGTGATGGGAACGCTTATGTGTTTGTGCAGACCCGTCAGCCAAGGCCTCAGATAGATTGCATTTCTGCACATCATGACCCATTTAGGTGCTATAACGGGCCTGATTAGGAAGTGGATCTGGAATTCCTCTGCCAGCAGCAGAGAGTGAAGGAGAATAAAACAGCCCAGGGGACGGTTATACCATTTGTAGCTTGAAAAGTGGTTATATGGAGAGGGGATAAGCTCTCTGAGGGCCACAGTGGGCAGAACCAGGAAACATGGCTGAAATTGGCAGAGAGATTTAAGCTCAAGGAAAGGGGGGGAAAAATCACCACCTCCTTACTTTGCCTGAAACGATAAAGGTTGACTCAAAGTAGCAGTGAGTAGTGAGCTCCATGTAGCTGGAAATATTCAAGCCAAGACTGAATGGCCACGTGTAGGGAAGAAGCACAGATATGGGTTCAGTGCCTGATGGTGTGACCTTGGGCAGGTCACCCAACCCCTCTGGATCTCAGTTTCCTCATTTGCATGGCAGGATCATGGTGCAGGCTGGCTGCAAGGGGCCAGTAGGGGCCAGAGCAGCCCGCTGGGTGCACTCATTCCACAAGTAGGTCTGTGTGTGATATCTGTTGTCTGGCTTAATCATCACCAGTTCGCATGCCCGGCTGCCTCTAACATTTGTGGGGCCTGAGAAAGAGAACACCCGGTGGTCCCAGCCCCCTGCCAGCCCTCCTCCTCTTCCCACTCCTGACTCCCCCCTGCAAGGGCTGGGCAGGTCCTCCAGTTCACACATGCAAGCTCTGTCCACACCAGCCCTGCCCCACCAGGCTCTCCTGGCGTCTCCTTGTCTAGGAAGCAGGACAGCAGAAAAACCATTTGCCCTCGGGAGGGTGGACTCCAGCCACTTAGGAGGGCACTTCCTGGTACTCAGAGTCAGTGTCCAGAGTGGGTGGGGTACGGGTCCCAGGTGAGCATGTCTCCTTGGCCTTGAGGACTCTGTGCCCCCTGGGAAGGGGGTCTGTCTGAGTTGGGCTGCAGCAGGACCCTCTCAAGCGTAGAGCCAGGACAGGGGCCCAGCGGCCAGGTCTTCTAAGTGCAGTATTTTCTACAAGATTCCTAAGTGGTGGTGCTTAGTGATCCTGCATATGCTGATCTATGAGCCATTCTGGGTTCTCAGTGACAGACTGAGAGGAAGGGGACAAAGTCAGGAAACAGGGAGAATGGACAGGCAGCTGGGGAGGTGTGGGACAGGGCCAGCAGCCCCAATTGTAACCTGGGTCAGGGTTTTCATTCCCATCATCACGGAAAGGTCTGTGGGCAGGGTGTCGCTATAGGAGTTCCTGGGCGGTGGCAGGAGGAGCCCCCTGATTCTGGGCTATCAGCCCATTTGAAGAAGAGACAGCATGAGTACCTCCCCTTGGGAGTGGGGCTGGCGCTGGAGGTCAGGGAGAGGGTGCCAAAGACAGGCCTCAGCCATCTCACCTGGAGTTTTAGACACGACTGCAGCCCTATTAGAATAGCCAGCATGGCGGCAGGGATGGCACAACTGGGCATCAGATCCTGGGTTTGAGTCAGCAAGACCACCCCAGATCCCCTTCTAGGGCTTTGGCATCTGTCCTCCTTGCTGAGGCCAGTACAGGCCGAGGGGGTGTCTGGAGGCAGAGTCCTTGGATGCCGGACCTCAGAGCTGAGCAGGGGCAGAGGGGTGAGGCTGCGCTGGCACCTGAATCACCAGAGGGGAGGAGGTTGTTAAAGCCCAGATGGGGGCTTCCCTGGCAGTCCAGCGGTAGGACTCCACACTTCCACTGAAGGGGGCATAAGTCCCTTTGATCCCTGGTCCAGGAACAAAGAGCCTGCATGCTGCGGCATGGCCAAAAAAGAACACCACCACAAACCAAAAGGCCCAGATGGCTGAGTCCCAGTGCCAGAGTTTCTGATTCATTTTGCATTTCTAGCAGGATCCCGGGTAATGTCAACACTGTTAGTCCCGCAACAGGACAATTTGAGAACCCCTTGCCTGCCAGCCCCATGTCCTGGGTCTGTCCCAAACCACTTGAGGACTCAGGGCAGTGGCCCCTCCGCCCCTGCTGGGGTTTGGCACCATGGGGGAGACGGTGAGCAGTCAGTAGGACTCATCCTTATGCAGAAGACATGGATGATGCCCCTGGTGAAGGCAGCTACTGGAGATAATTTGCCGATAACACAGAGACAAGACACCCCCAGCTCTGCTCACAGGTGTCACATACATTGCATGTGATCCCAGGACCGAAAAAGCAGAACAGGGCCACTTCATACATGCATGTTTCCATTAATCTATTTCCCTTCCCTGCGGGTTTCTGAAGACAAGTGAAATATTAAATGATTGTAAAATCTAACCTTTAAGACACAATCAAACCCTTTTAAAACAGTTCTTCTAATGAGGGAAAATGTCACATTATTATTATTTTTCTTTTTTCCGTCTCTTCATTCCCTTCCAGCTGGTTTGCAGGCAAAGTCCTCAGTGATTTCTTAATTTTGACTCAGGCTCTCTACAGCCGAACAAGTGGTGGGGAAAATCTCCTCTCTAGGCAACGGCAACATTTCTGTCTCATTTGTTTGGTTTCGCTCTGTAACATGACAGCTTGTGGGGCTGCTAATTCGAACTTAGGCCCTTCTAGGAATGCGTCGTTTGTGAACAGTAAATATATCAGGTTGCAGATTTTAGCCATTTAATTATTGAAAATGGGAATGCTTCCTTGCCTCATGAATATTTTAATGTGGAGCAATAGACAAATTGTCTTTCACGCCCAAATTTCATTGTATTTTGGAATCACTTCAGATTGCAGCCTTATCCGATTGCCCTGAAGCTGTGAGCTCGATTTTTCTTCAGGGAATTTGGTAGCAGAGTTACTTTGTTCCAAATCTTGAAGAAGTCTGAGACATTTATAGGGAACAGGTCTTCTTAGCATCATTTAGTTTGTCCTTGGATCTGTAAGTGTCCTTGCTGGAAATAGAACCTGAAGCAATACTTTCTGTAAAGCGGATGTAGCATTGCATGGTAGGAATGGAGGGTTCCAGAATCTCATGGGCCTGGGTTTGAATCTTGACTTTCCTCTTGCTCACTGTGAAATTTAAGGCAGTTACTTCTCCAGGTCTCAATGTCTTCATCTGTAAAATGTGAATGATAGTAACTACTTAACAGGATGATTTTGGTTGTTACATAAAGTACTTAAATACATAGTATAATGACTGGACATATTATGTATTCAATAAGTGATAGTTACTTTATAATTATCCTTATTGTTATTCTGCGAAGTGCCTATCGTAGTACTGAGCACGTAGGTGTTCAGTAAATGCCTTTTTTTTTTACATTAATATTTATTTATTGGCTGCGCTGGGTCTTCACTGCCGCACTGGGGCTCTCTCTAGTCGCGGCGAGCAGGGGCCACTTTCTAGTCGCGATGCATGGACTTCTCAACTGTGGTGGCCCCACTTGTTGGAGGGCACAGGCTCTAGGCGTGCAGGCTTAGCAGCAGTTTCACACAGGCTTAGTTGCTCCGCGTCATGTGGAATCTTCACAGGCTACAGAAAGGGATTGAACCCATGTTCCCCGCATTGGCAGGTGGATTCTTAACCACTGGACCACTGGGGAAAGCTGGTAAATGGTCATTATTAGCATTAGCATTATTATAATTCTCACAGGTGGACATAGATTAAAAATACAATCTTCCACCATGCAAAGCATATGTGTTTCATTTTTTAAGATATTTGAGCCAACAGGAATTTATATAAATAAATGGACAGCCAAATTCAATTCAGCAAGATTAAAGTAAATTGAAAGTCCTCATATAAATAATTAAAGATAATCCCTGATGCAAAACGTTTGCTCAATTTGTGCCTCAAAATAAAAATGGGTCCCCTAGGTTTTCAGGAATTCCTCTTTGCTGTGCGTAGGTTTGCTACTTCTGCTGCTAAGTCATTTCAGTCGTGTCCGACTCTGTGCGACCCCATAGACGGCAGCCGCCCCTGGGATTCTCCAGGCAAGAACACTGGAGTGGGTTGCCATTTCCTTCTCCAATGCATGAAAGTGAAAAGTGAAAGTGAAGTCACTCAGTTGTGTCCAACTCTTAGCAACTCCATGGACTGCAGCCTACCAGGCTCCTCCATCCATGGGATTTTCCAGGCAAGGATACTGGAGTGGGGTGCCATTGCCTTCTCTGGTGCATGGGTTTGGGAACCTTAAATAAGAACAGTCTTCCTATGGAAGGGCAGCTCTGACGTGGGAGGTGACCTAGACTGGGGATAGGAAGTGGGGGAAGCAAGGTCCTGGGCCTCACTCTGAGCTTGACCTTGGACAAGCCCCCACACTTCTCTGGGCTATGGTCTGCTCATCTCTAGAGTCTCTCTGATGCAAAAATGCCGCACTTCTCTAAGAGCATGTGATTTATTCCCTTTAAAAAGAGAGAGATTTAAAAAAAGGGAGATTTCATCCTTTAAAAACCCTTAGACTCTGCACATTTTGCCAGTTGCTTTTAAACCACTAGGTATTAGGTGCCAGATAGTTGAGGGTGGCTTAATTGGAAGTTGTGTTTATCATCTGGAGTGTATGTGCACGCACTAAATGTGGTTTTGACAGTCTCTCTCCATCCAGCTACTTGCTTCCAACCGGAATGATTTGCTTCTCCACTGCATTCAGAAGAGACACTTTAGTCCTTGTTACGAACGTTAATTAGTTTGAAGAAGAGAAAAAGGATTGTGTTTCTAAAAATAGTGCTGCTACCGAAGGCCATTTTTGGTGCTGTTATAATCTGGGTGCTTTCGTGAGGATGAGGGTAGCTGGCTCTGCTTTTATTCTCTGCCCAAGAGAATGTTAGCATCTTTGAAATTGGGGAACCAGTCTTCCTAATCAGGGGGTAGAATGGTGCGCGTCTCTGTGCTGAGCTGTCATAGAAGTGGCCCAGTGTCTCCCACAGTTTAAACCTTAAATCTGCTAGTTGTTCGTGGGCACCCGTTACACTGGTCTCAGAAGCCTGAAGACATGGCCTGTGACACTCCCCACAGTGTGAACGCATGGTGTCGGTGAGGTGGGCATAGAAGTATCGCTGTGGGCCGCACAGCATAGAAAAGGGAAGGAGGGCTGCAGTGCAGACCTGGGTCCTAGTCTTGGCTCTGGTACCGACTTGCTTCTCTGGGTGGAACCTCTGGGTTGTAAAGACATTTAGCGTGGCTCCTCCGTCCAGCTCTGTCATCCGGCCTTTTTTCATTCCTTCATGGAGGAGCTTGGGCTTGATTGCTGAGGACTGTTTCTGTTCCAACATTCTGTTCGATCAATTATTAATAAAATTAAGTCTCAGGCTTGTTATTTAGGTAGGCATTTTGGTAGAATTCCGACAGCAGGTAAATCTCTGGATGAGTTTCAAATTCTACATGGCTCCTAAAAGTGTGCTTAGATTTTGAGCTTGGTATTCCACTCGTGAGGTTTATTGTTGGCTTTTTTTTTTTTTTTTTTTTGGTGGGGAGGGTCTCCATAAACTGGTTCTTGGCTCTTTTGTAGTAGTTGAGAAATGCTTTGGGATTTTTAAATTTTATTTTTATTGAAGTATAGTTGATTTGGGGCGTGGAAGAGACCTTGATGCTGGAAAAGATTGAGGGTAGGAGGAGAAGGGACGACAGAGGAGGAGATGGTTGGACGGCTTCACCGACTTGATGGACATGAGTTTGAGCAAACTCTGGGAGATGGTGAAGGACAGGGCAGTCTGCTGTAGTCCATGCGGTTGTAAAGAGTCAGACATGACATAGCAACTGAACAACAACATTGCTGATTTACAATGTTTTGTTAGTTTCAAGTATACAGCCAAGTGATTCAGTTATCCATATGTATTTATTTCAGATTCTTTTCCATTGTAGATTATTACAAGGTACTGAATACAGTTCCCTGTGCTAACAATAGGTTTGTGTTAGTTATCTATTTTTTATATAGTAGTGTGCGTCTGTTAATCTCAAACTCCTAATTTATCCCCCCCATTCCCCTTTGGTAACTATAAGTTTGTTTTCCATGTCTGTGTGTCTGTTTCTGTTCTGTATATAAGCTCATGTGTATCATTTTTAAAGATTCCATATATAGGTGACACCATATGGTGTTTGTCTTTCTCTGACTTACTTCACTTAGAGTGATTATCTCTAGGTCCATCCATGTTGCTGCTAATGGCATTATTTCTTTTTTGTGTGTGTGGTTGAGTAATAGTCCAGTCCATTCTAAAGGAGATCAGTCCTGGGTGTTCTTTGGAAGGAGTGATGCTAAAGCTGAAACTCCAGTACTTTGGCCACCTCATGCGAAGAGTTGACTCATTGGAAAAGACTCTGATGCTGGGAGGGATTGGAGGCAGGAGGAGAAGGGGATGACAGAGGATGAGATGGCTGGATGGCATCACCAACTCGATGGACGTGAGTCTGAGTGAACTCCGGGAGTTGGTGATGGACAGGGAGGCCTGGTGTGCTGCAGTTCATGGGGTCGCAAAGAGTCGGACACGACTGAGCGACTGAACTGAACTGCACTGAACTGAACAGTCCATTGTGTGTTTATACACCG
Source organism: Budorcas taxicolor (assembly GCF_023091745.1). NCBI lineage: Eukaryota > Metazoa > Chordata > Mammalia > Artiodactyla > Bovidae > Budorcas > Budorcas taxicolor. The sequence goes on along the minus strand of NC_068920.1, from coordinate 152,174,644 downwards.
TGTGCACATTCAGTTGTCTCACTTGCGTCTGAGTCTTTGAGACCCCATGGCCTGTAGCCTGCCAGGCTCCTCTGTCCATAAGACTATCTAGGCAAGTGTACTGGAGTGGGTTGCTGTGCCCTCCCCCAGGGGCTCTTCCCCATCCAGGGATCGAACCTGAGTCTCCTTCCTCTCCTGCATTGCAGGCAGATTCTTTACTACTGAGCCACTGGGGAAGCGTTCATACACCACAGCTTTATTCGTTCGTCTATCGATGGACAATCAGGTTGCTTCCATGCCTTGGTATTGTAAATAGTGTTGATATGAACATTGGGGTACATGTATCTTCTCAAATTAGCGTTTTTATTTTTTCCAGATATAGTCCAGGAGTAGGATTGCTAAATCATATGGTAACTCTCTTTTTAGCTTTTGAGGAACCTCCATGCTGTTCTCCACGGTGGCTGTATCAGTTTACATTCCCACCATCAGTGCAGGAAGGTTCCCTTTCCTCCACATCCTCTCCAGCATTTATTATCTGTAGACTTTTTGATGAAGGCCGTGAGAAGTGCTTTGGCTAATTTTCTACTCCAGGCTCTCAGTAGCGTTCAAGTTGCTTCATGTGTTATCTCAGAATTGGTGGGGGCTTGACATTTTCTTGATTTACGATGCCATCATTTGAGGTTGTGTTTTCTCTTTTGGTCTGTTTCACATTTGAGTTACTTTTGGTGATATCACCCTATTCTCCCATTTTGCTCTATGTGTCCCAATCTGAATTAAAGAAATAACATTTATATGGCAAATAATGTCTTGGGTGATTTACCAACTATGTGCTGACATTTAAGCTATTTGTTTCTTTAAGAAAGATCTCAGCCTTTTTCTGAGCTTCATCTGTAAAATGAGGATTATAATCATGAGAACCCGTGAAGGAGGCCAAATCAGCAGCCTCCTTTTCCCTAAGTTCTGAATTAATTGAGAGTAAGACAAAGGACTAAAGAAGATAAAGACTAAAATATCACCTCCATCAAGGAAGAGGTGACGTTGAGAGTGTATCTTATGTCCATGGGCAAATGAGCCCCCTGATGTCAGATCCAGAGTGAGACTCATGCAGACAGCTGTCCCCCCATCCGCAGGCAGAACTGGGGAACCAGGTCCAGCTCCCTGATGAGCAGCAGAACCTGTGATCCCAGGAGGAAGAGAGAAGGGACTGAGCTACTTTCACCCAATATCTCCTTCCAAATCCGCCAATCCAAAAGGCATTTCTTTTCCTCAGTGGAGTAGAGCAGGGGTGGAGCAGAGAGTCCAAAAATGTTATTTGAAGTCACTCCTGTCACACGGAGAGTGCATGGGAGGAAAAGTGCCTCCCCAGGTTCCCCTCCTTCCCCAGTCACATTTACCTCACAGGAAGCAGAGTAGCAGGGGTTAAAAGAACAGGCTTCGGAGGACGATAGACCCAGGTTTCCAATGCCAGCCTCCTTTCACAGGCTGTGTGATCCTAGATGAATTCCTCCACCTTGTTAAGCCTCATCTGTAAAACAGGAGTGATAATAAAGGTCATTGTGCAAGGTAAGCGGGATAATCCATTAGAATGTAAGTCACATGATAAGTACTCAATAAAGAGTAGAAAGTCAAAAGAGAATATGTATATAAACATCCTCTGTAAATTACACAGTTTTCCCTGGTGGCTCAGAGGTTAAAGCCAATGCAGGAGACCCAGGTTTGATCCCTGGGTCGGGAAGATGCCCTGGAGAAGGAAATGGCAACCCACTCCAGTATTCTTGCCTGGAGAATCCCATGGATGGAGGAGCCTGGTGGGCTACAGTCCACGGGGTCGCAAAGAGTCGGACACGACTGAGCGACTTCATTTTCACTTTCACCTTCATATAAAGAAGTATTATCATTGATGGTGGTGTTATTCGTATAATATTGAATTCCACTTGCTATACAATACTGTTTGCACCTCCCGATTTAGGCTGATTGAAATAGGCTGCGGTACTGGGTGGCTTGTTATGCGTCTCTTTTCTGTCAGCTCAAAGCAGAATCCGCACACCAGAAAGAAAGAAGAAATTGAATTAACGAGACGCTCCCATGCAGCCGAATGACCTGTCCTCTGATTTCAGCTATTTTTGTAGATTCTTCTGGAAGCTGTCATGTAATTCTGTAGCAGTCATTAGAAAGTATTCACCCCATTTAATTTTTGCTGAAAAATCATTAGTGGGAATTTGACATGGGCCTGGAGTGTTCTCAAGCCCATATTCCACCACTAGGCTTCAAGGGACAGCTCCCTTTGACTTGAGCCCTTGAGGTCACTCAGGAGAAAACCAGGGTGGAGGTCAGGGGGGCTGTTACAGCTTCGCACTGCCTCCTCTTCGTCCTTCTCTGCCATCATCCTCCACATCACATTGTTTTCAGTGTTACGTGGCCAGCTTCTTTTTTGTCTAATTTTGGCTATGTATGGTTTTTAGTATCTGCACTTTGTTATCGTTGTTGCTCAGTCACTAACTCGCATCCGACTCTTTGCAACCCCATGGACTGCCGCACATCAGGCTTCCCTGTCCTTCACTGTCTCTCGGAGTTTGCTCAAACTCTTGTCCATTGAGCTGGTGATGCCATCTAACCAGCTCGGCCTCTGTCGTCCCCTTCTCCTCCTGCCCTCAGTCTTTCCTAGCATCAGGGTCTTTTATTTTCTATTGAGTCGACTCTTCGTATCAGGTAGCCAAAGGTTTGGAGCTTCAGCTACGCATCAGTCCTTCCAGTGAATATTCAGGACTGATTTCCTTTAGGATGGACTGGTTTAATCTCCCTGCAGTCCAAGGGACTCTCGAGTCTTCTCCAGCTCTACAATTCTGCACTTTACTGGTATCATATTTGCCCACTGACTTGAGCAGAGTCAGGACTGGCAAGGTTTGATTCATTCCAGAGCCTGTGGTCCCTTCATTGGGAGCCTTGGTGACAACCTGAAACCTAGAAGGAGGCTCTGGAGGGACCCTTGCTGCTTCTGTGTCACCAACACCAGGCAGGAACCAGCAGGAACCTTTTCCTGACAACTGTTATTGCTAAGATCTGGAGAAGGGAAGGACTAACCACTCCAGTATTCTTGCCTGGAAAATTCCACAGAGGAGTCTGGTGAACTACAGTCCATGGGGTCGCAAGGAGTCAGACACGCCTGAGCGACTAACACTTTCACTTTTCATCATTGCTAAGGTCAAAAGCAGCCTCATTTTTGGTTTTACTTAGTTTTTTAAATAGCATTTGTTTTTCTGCATGGAGCCGGGAGCACGGGAGCATCGCTGCGGGGAGTGAGCCGTCTGGAAGGCCTGAGTCCCACACTCTGTCGGGGCAGCCCCTTGCTGTCTGCTGCGGTGAAGAAAGCATGCACTCTGGCCCCAGGTGTGAGGGTGAATCACTGGAGTTGTGTTCAATTATGAAAAAAATGTATGAGCCGCTACCCTTTGCCAGGCCCAGGGTGGAAATGAAACGATAGAATCTATCTTGTGTGGCTGAGTGTCGTGGGCCACAATGGCTGGTGTTCCTGGGCCCTTGGGGAGGGCAGCCGTGATGTGGTGATCAGTGCTGACCAGTTCGGGGCCTTGGGAGCTCCGGGGGGTGGGCAGGAAGGACACTTACGATGATTCCTGTACTGCTCAGTGAGAGCAGCGTCACAGGGCAAAGGCTGAGAAGAGGCTGACCAGGTGGGAAAAGTGGAGAATGGGCTGGGAAGCATTCGTAGCCCTGTCAGACCGGGAAGGACTGAAGGCCTGAACCGTCCAGCCTGCGGCACAGCAGACTTGCGGAAGACTAGTGACCATCCCCACCTGTGGGAAGTCCTTTCAGGGGGCGTGCGTGCATGCTAAGTCACTTCAGTCGTGTCCAACTCTTTGCAACACTTTGGACCGTAGCCCACCAGGCTCCTCTTGTCCATGGGATTCTTCAGGCAAGAATACTGGAGTGGGTTGCCGTGCCGTCCTTCAGGGGATTGTCCCAACCCAGGGATCAGACCCGTGTCTCTTATGTCTCTTGCCATTGGCAGGCAGGTTCTTTACCACTAGCGCCACCTGGGAAACCCCCATTCAGGGGGGAGCCGCATTTATTCCACAGGGCTCCAGGGGGAAGAGCTAAGACTAACAGAATATACCAGAGGGCAGACTTTGGACATGTCTCAACAAAGGCTTTCTAATAATCAGGGTTCTCTAAAGTGGAACAGGGCTGCTCGGGATCCTGCTGTCTGTCACAGAAGGGCCCATGCAGAGCCAGGTCAGGGCGGAGGTAGAGGAGAGAGTCTAGGCTTTGGTGGCCGAGACCCAGATTGGAATCAAGCTTGTGCACTTGCTGTGTGACCTCAGACAGGTCCCTTGCCTCATCTGAATCTCCTTTTCATGCAGCGGTCCAATGACAAGTGTGAAGGTGCCTTATGAACTGGGAAACATCGTGCAAAATGTTAATTACGCTCACTGTGGTTTCACTGCAGTTACTGGTGAGCGTGTCCTACTCTTCTCCTAGTGATGAAATGTGTGTTGATTGAATTGATTAATGAGCCAATGATTTTCTGCCTAAAACTGGCCCTTAAACTTGAATTTGCCTCCCATCTGTAAAGCTTAGTACATAGTAGGCTCCAACTTAACAATGTGTTGAGCGAATAAATGAGTGAAGGAGAGATTAAATACATTAACTACTGCTATTGATCTCAATTAATTCTAAGCACAGTCTTGTGAGATGGGCCCAGAAGACAGAGAATCAGACTCAGGATTGTAATGGTGATGGTGGCATTGGATGGGAAGTTGGCCCCACTGGCCTGTGGGTCACTCTCACGTGTGAGAGTTTGCATTTCTGGGGCAGCTACAGTCTTGGTGAGAAATGTCTCACCCTGGGACTATGGCATGTCTATTTGGACCCAGAGAGTCAGTCCTCAGCTTGCATTTTTAGATCCCATTCCTGCTCGTGTACCACAGTGTGCCCGCATTAACTTGCTGCAGACAGTGGGGTGGAGAGGGGCTGCTCAGAAAGCAGTGCTGCACTGGGTCCTGGGTGACCCTGCAGTGTCACCCACTCGGGAATGGTTGAACCCACACCCAAGGATGCAACACCCCCACCGCTTGGCAGTTAGAGTCGGGGGTGTGGATTCTGCGATCCTGAGCATCTCTGTGGGGACCAGTGGTTCCGTCTCTTCCTGGCTCGATGACTTTGGGCAAGTTGCCCTCCAAGCCTCAGTTTCCATATCTGTAAACGAGGACCATACCTACTCCATATATAGTTACTGTGAGGATCACTGTTAAATGATTGTTTAGGCCAGTGCCAAGCAATGGTAGGGTTCAGAGAATGCCATAGCATCAGCAGCAACAAAGTGACTGCTCGAGTTCTCAGACGTGGTCAGTTGCTACCGTGTGTAATTACTATAACTTGCCAAACTACAGAAACATACATAAAACCAGTTTCTCCATGAATGTAATATCGAGGTACACAATTTGGGGACAAACATTAAATAAGTGAAGATGGGAGTTTAAGTCAATGACGGGAGAGAGAAAAGAAGTATTTCCTTTTCTCAGTATAGGCAGACCCTGGAGATATTGTAGGTTTGGTTCCAGATCACTGAAAGCAATGTGCCTATAGCAATAAAGCGAGTCACATGAATGTTTTGGTTTCCCAGGGCATATAAAAGTTACCTTTACATTATACTGTAGTCTACTAAGCGTGCAATAGCATTATGTCTTAAAAACAATGCATAGAGCTTAGTTAAAAAAAATTCATTGTTGCTGAAAAAAATCTAACCATCACCTGAGCCTTTAGGGAGAGTTGTAGTAGTAACATCCAAGATCACTGATCACAGGTCATCACAACAAATACGATCATAATGAAAAAGTTTGAACTGTTTCGAGAATTAACAAAATGTAACACAGAGATGCGAGGTGAGCAAATGCTGTTCGACAAATGGTGCTGATAGGCTTGCTCCTTGCAGGGTTGCTACAGAAGTTCAACTTGGGAAAAATACAGTGTCTGTGAAAGGCAATAATGTGAAGTGTGCCTGTACAGACAGCTGCCCCAGAATCATTACTCTAGTTCTGCCACTGCCTTGTTCCAGATGAGCTACCTTAAGAAAGAGTCTACGGCGATCTTGGCCTCAATTTTCTCATCTGTAAAATGGGGGGTAATTGTAGCTACTTCATTGGGTAACTGAGAGGATTCAGTGAGCTTAACATACTATACTTAATGATTTAAATTTTTTTAAACTTTTTATTTTAGAAAAGTTATAGACTTACAGGAAACACATGCATGCTAAGTCGCTTCAGTCATGTCTGACTCTTTGCAGCCCCATGGACTGTAGCCCGCCAGGCTCCTCTGTCCATGGAATTCTCCAGACAAGAATACTAGAATGGGTTGCCATGCCCTCCTCCAGGAGATCTTCCTGACCCGGGGATTAACCCGAGTCGCTTAGGTCTCCTGCATGCCCAGGCGGGTTCTTTACCAGCAGCGCCACCAGAGGCCCAGCTGGAAGTTGCACAAATACTACAGCGAGGTCCTGTGCACCAAACGTTCCACTGGGACCATTTTGACATGTAACTATACATGTCAAAACCAGGAACTTAACATTGGTTCCATTCACAAATCTTTTTCTTTTTCTTTTTTTAATGTTCAAATAAAACTTTACTTAGGGACACAAACTTGAATTATATATTATTTTATTTTAGTTTTGACTGCACTGGCTTGTGGAATCTTAGTTTCCTGACCAGGGATTGAACCCAGGCCCTTGGCAGTGAGGGCACAGTGTCCTAACCACTGGACCACCAGGGAATTTCCAAAGTTATATATAATTTTTAAATGTCATGAGATATTACTCTTAAGGTTTTTTTTTTTTCAACCATTAAAGAATGTAAAACCATTAGCCTGTGAGTCATTCAATAGCAGGCAGAGGTCTATCTGAGTTTATATGTTTACTGTATCTGTGTGTGTATGTATCTATCTACTTATTATCCACCTGTCTTACTACACTTTTTAATACCCAAGGACTAAGTAAGGTAATCACAAGGAACAGGACTTGATACATAATAGTCGTTCCATAAATGTCAGTTCGAGTACCATATATGAAAGGGATTAGCTCAGTGCCTGGCTGTAAAAGTAGGCACCCAGTAAGCAGGAACCTGCTTTATTCTTTTTTCAGTTTACACTCTCCTTTATCCTCTACGAGCATCATACCAGCACAACCAGGCTTTATAGCTATCGAGCTGTTTTTATTACAAGAACATACTGTGAGGGGAAAACACCTTGGGTCTTGAACGGTGGGGACCATGTGCAGCTGGTCTCAGCTGAGGTGGTGAGAGGCCACAGAGAGCAGGTAACTTCTGTTGGGCCCTCCTGTTATTCCTTACTCAGAGGCTCCACTCTAGCGTTCCAATATTGGAAGTCTGCACATCCCATGGCTGAGGCAGAGGCAGGGCTGCCGGAGGGATGGGTCGTTTCAGAGGATGTTTCTGCGTTGTGCCCCCGCTGGCAGAGGCAGGGAGCACCTCCAGACAACTCGTTGCACTTATATTTTCCTTTTCACTGACACTGAGTCTGGGGCACCTAGCAAATAGCAGCATGTATAAAGCATTGATACCCAGGTGTTGTCAGATTAAAAATTCCAGATATGTGTTTTTCAGATACTTGAGACTTATCTCTTTAAACTAAAAAACTTTTTCAATTTTAACTGTTTGGAATTTGTCTTTCCAAAATGCCTGCTTCCTGAAATTAAAAACAGAACAAAACATAATTTGACATTTTTCCCCTCTTTTTTTTTTTTGATATCTTGAAGTTAAGAGGGGTTCTGTGAACTGGTTCTCAAAAACCAGAACAGAACAAAACTCTCAGTGTGTGCCCATTTCCGTGGTGTAAATTTATTCCTGCTACCATTTCAAGCTGTTGATGGTTTGTGACCACCAGCTTGGAAAATGCCCGAGATCTGAGCTCCCCACCACAAGGGGGCAGTGTGCAGCTGCTATGCTTCAGATCTGAACTTCAGCCCTGGGATTGCTGGGCTTTCGTCCTGTTTATTTTCCCCTCTTGAGAGCTGGGTTAACCCAGGACTGGCTACTTAACTGGGGTTTCTGCATATGAACTAATCCACGGTGAGGGTGAGGACTCAACAAGGTGACCTAAGTCATGGGTCCCAAACTTCAGTGCCCTGGGGGCCCAGCCAATGATGGCTGCAGCATGTGAATGGGCAGTTGGGACAACACCTGAAACAGTGGTTCTCAAGCGGAGCTGGTGAACTTATATGTGCTTGGGCTCCATCTCAGACTAGTTAAACCAGAATGTCTGGGGGAGGCAGTAAGTGGAATGTTGTTGTAATTTCTAAAAATTCCACAGGGAGATCAATCCCCATGAGAGGACTTGCTCACCGTGGTATTAATTGTGGACTGCTTTCTTTAAAGCAGAGGTCCCCAGTCCCCAGGATCTAATGGCTGATGATCTGAAGTGGAACTGATATGACAATAATAGAAATAAATTGCACAGTAAATGTCATCTGCTTGAATCATCCCCAGACCATCTGCCCCCGCCCCCCCCCCCCCCCCACCTCTGACCCTGGTCCTTGGAAAAATTGTCTTCCATAAACACTGGTCTCTGGTGCCAAAAAAGTTTGGGGATTGTTGCTTTAAAGGACTTAGATGTTGACTTTTAAAATAATTTCCCTCTCCAATATTATCCTAAATGAAAACATTATACCTAGGGTGAGTTTGGGAAAACTGTAAATAGTTTGATATAGGGATGGAGGAGGTGGGATGTGCAGGAAGCAGAGGGGATACAGTAGGATGGTTGGCAGTGGTTGAATTATAAACGGCCTGAATGCCAGGCCAAGGAGGTTTTGGTTTGCCTTGAGGGCAGAGGGGAGGACCCTGGAGACACGTCAGGGAACGGACAGCACTGCTGTGATGAGGGTCATCTGTGATTGGTCCGTTAGATCAGCTGAAATCACTCATCCTTCAGTGCGATCCCCCTCCCTCCCCCACCCCTCCATTCTGTGTTCCTGCTCTTCCCTCATTTGCATAATTTACCTTTACTTATCATTATGGGTTTCATCATTTTCATTATCGCAGCATGAACTGGCAGGGCTGGTCTGACGCAGTGTGGAATTAACTGATGGGACCTCAGAAGACCTCCTTAGTTCCTATTATTAACCTGAGTATCTTTCAGGGAAAATTGTATTAAAAAGAGATCATCTGGGGTTTGTTTTCAGCTGCATTTTCCAGAGGGGGCATGGCCAATGATTGCCCTTGCCCTTGACTTCCGTCTGTGTGCGCACTTGGAAAAGCAGGTGTCACTCAGAGCTCGGAGAGCAACAGTTTCTAATTAGTTGCTTGTTAAACCACGGGCCTCCAGATTGGGCTGCTAAAATTGCTAGTTTTTCCATGAGGAAACCCTGATGGTAATTTTTGTTTTTTCCCCACCAGGAGCACAAAGCACATCCGGTTCTTTGCTGCTGCCGCATTTTTCTGAGATCCTTGACAGATTGTTGTCATTGTTACTGTTACATGTTACTATTACTATTTATGGCACCTGGGCGGAACTGGGTGCTCTGCAAATATTATTGTCTTGTTGAATTCTCATAGGACCTTTGCAGACACTGTTTTCCCAGAAGAGGAAATTCTGGTCTCTGAGAGCTGAGTCACCGCCCCAGGTCATGCAGCCAGAACCGGTCAAGCTCAGCCCTAGGCTGGGCCCTTGGCCATGTTCTATGCTGTAACCTCTTCTCTGTATTGTTGCTATCCACTTGCCAGTGTTTCACTGACCATCTTTTATGATGTAGGAATTTGTATTTTAGTCCAATAGCATCTGAAAAATAATGAAAATAATTTTTAAATGTAGCTGAGATTAAATACCACTAATACATCCCCCAGACTATTGTCATTCCATTTGGGTTCACTTACAGGAACAAATTCAATATTTCCCTACTACAGCAGTGAAGTTCCAAATTCTAAAACTACCCCACAGGCAAGAGTTTAGTTCTTCTATGATTATTCATGGTGTAACCAGCCTTCCGAGGCTGTATTAATCATTTCATTAATTTGGTCAGAATTTGTTCCTCCTTCCAGGAAAATGGTAATTGCTTAGAGTCACTTTTGATTTGGAATTTCAAAAACATCATATTAACTTGATTTTTTAAATAAAAACTCTCTCACTCTTAGCTGTTTACATTTTTATAATATGAGGGTAGATTTGTATTCTTTGATCAGACATGAAAAAAAGAGATGGGTGGGACTGTAGAATCGCTTTTTTCATTTACTCAACCAGCATTTTTTGAACACCTTTTGTGTGCCGGATACTGTTTTAGGGGGAGGGGACAGAGCCGTGAAGCAGCCCCGTGAGGTCTCCTCTCATGGAGCCCACTTTCCAAAGGAGGGGCAGACATTCAATGAACACACCTCGGAAAAGTAGGAAAAAAATGCCGTGGTGCCAGTGAGCATGGTCATGGGATGGCAATGGGCACAAAGAGAAGTGGCCCTTCTCTGAGGTGCTCTCTTTGCCAGAGGCAGACAGGCATTTCAACAAATGAATACAAATTTTAGTTTCTGGGCATTTGGAGATTTAACATGTACAAGTTTGACTATTTTGGGGCAATATGGATATCTGTGAGATGTAGCCATTTGTCATTTTACTGAGGTGTAAACTGTTGGAGAACACTCTTGAGAGTCCCTTGGACTGCAAGGAGATCCAACCAGTCCATCCTGAAGGAGATCAATCCTGAATACTCATTGGAAGGACTGGTGCTGAAGCTGAAACTCCAATACTGTGGCCACCTGATGGGAAGAGCTGACTCATTGGAAAAGACCCTGATACTGGGAAAGATTGAAGGCAGGAGAAGGGGATGACAGAGGATGAGATGGTTGGATGGCATCACCAACTCAATGGACATGAGTTTGAGTAAACTCTAGGAGCTGGTGATACACAGGGAGGCCTGGAGTGCTGCAGTCCATGGGGTGCAGAGTCAGACACGACTGAGAGACTGATCTCTGAAGTTATCTTTTGGGCTTCCCTGCTGGCTCTGTGGTAAGGAATCCACCTGCCAAGGCTGAAGCCAAAGGAGACACGAATATGATCCCTGGGTTGGGAGGATTCCCTGGAGGAGGAAATGGCAACCCACTCCAGTGTTCTTGGCTGAGATAATCCATGGACGGAAGAGCCTGTGTGCTGTTGCTGTGCTTAGTCTCAGTTGTCAAGCGGGCCTTAGGAGGCATCACCACGAACAAAGCTAGTGGAGGTGATGGAATTCCAGTGGAGCTATTTCAAACCCTGAAAGATGATGCCGTAAAAGTGCTGCACTCAATATGCCAGCAAATTTGGAAAACTCAGCAGTGGCCACAGGACTGGAAAAGGTCAGTTTTCATTCCAATCCCAAAGAAAGGCAATGCCAAAGAATGCTCAAACTACCGCACAATTGCACTCATTTCACATGCTAGTAAAGTAATGCTCAAAATTCTCCAAGCCAGGCTTCAGCAATATGTGAACCGTGAACTTCCAGATGTTCAAGCTAGTTTTAGAAAAGGCAGAGGAACCAAAGATCAAATTGCCAACATCCGCTGGATCATGGAAAAAGCAAGAGAGTTCCAGAAAAATATCTATTTCTGCTTTATTGACTATGCCAAAGCCTTTGACTGTGTGGATCACAAGAAACTGTGGAAAATTCTGAAAGAGATGGGAATACCAGACCACCTGACCTGCCTCTTGAGAAACCTGTATGCAGGTCAGGAAGCAACAGTTAGAACTGGACATGGAACAACAGACTGGTTCCAAATAAGAAAAGGACTATGTCAAGGCTGTACATTGTCACCCTCCTTATTTAACTTGTATGCAGAGTACATCATGTGAAATGCTGGGCTGACTGAAGCACAAGCTGGAATCAAGATTGCCAGGAGAAATATCAATAACCTCAGATATGCAGATGATACCACCCTTATGGCAGAAAGCAAAGAAGAACTAAAAAGCCTTTTGATGAAAGTAAAAGAGGAGAGTGAAAAAGTTGGCCTACAGGTCAACATTCAGAAAAACAAGATCATGGCATCTGGTCCCATCACTTCATGGCAAATAGATGGGGAAACAGTAGAAACAGTGTCAGACTCTATTTTGGGGGGCTCTAGAAATCACTGCAGATGATAATTGCAGCCATGAAATTAAAAGACGCTTACTCCTTGGAAGGAAAGTTATGACCAACCTAGACAGCATATTAAAAAGCAGAGACATTACTTTGTCAACAAATGTCCATCTAGTCAAAGCTATGGTTTTTCCAGTAGTCATGTATGGATGTGAGAGTTGGACCCTGAAGAAAGCAGAGCACTGAAGAATTGATGCTTTTGAACCGTGGTGTTGGAGAAGACTCTTGAGAGCCCCTTGGACTGCAAGGAGATCCAACCAGTCCATTCTAACGGAGATCAGTCCTGAATATTCATTGGAAGGACTGATGTTGAAGCTGAAACTCCAATTCTGGGGCCACCTGATAGGAAGAGCTGACTCATTGGAAAAGACCTTGATACTGGGAAAGATTGAAGGTGAGAGGAGAAAAGGATGACAGAGGATGAGATGGTTGGATGGCATCGCCGACTCGATAGATGTGAGTTTGGGTAAACTCCGGGAGATGGTAGGGAGGCCTGGCATGCTGCGGTCCATGGGGCCGCAAAGAGCTGGACACGACTGACCAACTGAACTGAACTGAAGTCCCCTCCATACAAACGAGTTCTGTTCTGAGAGTGAGTCTGTAAGTCCAAGAAGATAGCCTAGGTACCCAACTAACACAACTGGCTGCGTAATAGGTTTAGAATACTTTTCACAGACACACAATAAAAAACCACGAAAAATAAAGCATTTTAAGTTTTACAGTATAGTACCTTGCAAAGTACAGTAGTCCAATACAACAGCTGGCATACAGCGAATGGCGTCTAATGAACAGGCAAGAAGTGTCACTGAGTGGAGGAGGGAGAGGGGGTGGGGGATGGTAAAGCTGAAGGATCGCCAGCAATAGGAGATGAAGGGCAAGCTGCAATTTCACTCATGCCTGACCTGAACGCACATCTACATCTTTGAAAGTTCATCACCTGAAGGTTCGCGTGTAGGGGACTTCCGGTACTGCTAGCGCTTCCCTGGCGGCTCAGCTGGTAAAGAATCTGCCTGCAGCGCAGGAGACCTGGATTCAGTCCCTGGGTTGGGAAGATCCCCTGGAGGAGGGCATGGCAACCCACTCCAGTATTCTTGCCTGGAGAATCCCCATGGACAGAGGAGCCTGGCAGTCCATGAGGTCGCCAAGAGTCGTACACGACTGAGTGACTAAGCAGAGCCCAGCACTGTAGTACTAACAGGCAGAAATGAACCAAAGGCTCATTGGTCAGCTGGACCCATTCACTAGTTAAATGACTTGTTCATTCATGCCTGCCTCAGGGAAAGGTGCCGTCCCCATGTCATCTCATTTCATCCCAGCCACAGTCGTGATCAGGCTTATCATCTCCACTCACTCGACCTTACTTGCCAGGCCTTCAGGACTGCCAATGCCAAGGGCTTACTGTCATCCATCCTGAGGTCTGTAGCACAGGCATAAGAGGCTACAGGAACACAAACGGTTCGGATGCTGCAGGTCCTCGGATGTCCCTTCTCAAAGGAGGGGGCACTAGATGGGGTCTTGCTGGAGAGGTGTTCGTCAGGCAGAGAATGGGAGGCAGCAAGCAGAGGGAGCCGTGTGTGCAGAGGCAGGAAGTATGAGAGCCACAGTACATTCAGGCACAACAGAGACCAGGAACGTGGGCGGAGCGGGAAGTTGGCAGGAGATGAATCTGGAAACGGGGGTGGGAAGCAGCAGAGGAAAGGCCGGAGCATGTTCAGAGGCGAGGTTGACAGGATTCCTGCTGGCTGCAGTGGAGGAGGGAGGGAGCGAGGAGTTAAGGATGTTCTGGGGTTTTGGCCTGAGCACTGGGTTGGGCCTGGGAAGACAGGGGCGCTGATCTGTATCACACAAATACCCCTCCGGGGACAGACCCCAGGACGGGCCGGACAGTGAGGGCTTGAAGGCTGCAGGGCCAGTTGACAGATGAGAAATGGCATTTGGCAGTGGAGCTAGAGAAAGGGGAATCAACCATAGAGACCCTGCCAGGCTCGACTCAGCAGGCTGGAGGAGTCCCTGGGATCTGATGTATGAAGGTGGAGGACTCACTCATGCCGGGGTTGAGAGTGAAATGATGAATTTAGGTCAGGGATGCAGCTGGGAGAATAGATTTCAGGGGAAGGAAAGAAGTTGGCAAAGACATTTGGGACAGGTTGATTTTTTTTTTTTGGTTCAATTTTTCCAAAAAGATTCATTTATTTATGGCTGCCCTGGGTCTTCATTGCTACCCAAGGGCTTTCTCTAGTTGCAGCACCCAGGGGTAACTCTCATTGCAGTCCATGGGCTCCTCATTGCGGTGTCTTCTCTTGTTGCGGAACACAGTCCCTAGAACTGAGCCTCAATAGTTGTGAAACACCGCATGTGGGACCTTCCCGGACCAGGGATCAAGCCCGTGTCCCTTGCATCGCAAGGTGGATTCTTAACCATTGGACCAACAGGGAAGCCCTCAATTTTTACTGGAGTATAGTTGGTTTACAGTATCATGTTAGTTGGAACAGGTTGACTTTAAGTTACGTGGGAGGCATGCAAATCAAACCAGTCTAGAGGCTGTTGAAGAGGTGAGACAAGAGACATTTTAACACAGGCTGGGAAGCCAGACCACAGGCATGCAAACTCCACTCAGTCAGCTGGGTGGCCAAGGCGAGGTACTCAGCCTTAGTTTCTTCTGTGTTTAAAATGGGGGCATTTGCAGCACCTACGCTACAGATTGAGAGGATTGCGTGAGAGAGAAACACATGGGAAATTAGCAGGGTGCCTGCCAGCTGTCAGCGCTCAGTAAATGTTGGCTATCATCATCCTTGTCATCGTCACTCCTGGTTTCATGGCCATCAGCCCACTGGGGTAGTGGCGGCCACTGCAGGGGATGGGATCTGCCAGGCGGATTGTGGGGAGCAAGACAGGAGAGTAGGGGAAGAAACAGCTTCCGCCTCCATTTCTTCAAGAAGCAGCGCAAAAGTCATGTTCTGGGATCCGGGGCTCACTTTTGTCATGGATGTGGCTTGATTTGAAAGTTTCTCAAAATTAACTGCAATTAGAAGGTAAGGAGTAAGCCACGGTTTGAATCAGCAATCCTGTGGTTCCCTTTTCATGAGAGCTCTTCTGAACTCACGAGTAAGATAATGACAGGCTCAGCACAGTAAAAATGTTTTAATGGGGAGAAGTGAGTGTGAACGTCAGAATCTTAAATGCATTAATTTTCAACATTGTGAGATTAATTGGCTCCCAAATATAGCCTGCTCCTGCTGTAATTGGGGTTCTGGGGAGCTTCCAGCTTTCCTGTTACCTTTAGCCAACATTTCGGGTTCGACAGTGAATCATATTTTAAGAGGTTAGTCATCTAATTAAAATTATATTTCCGGTTTATATGAAATATAAGAAGAAGGGGTCAGCAGATATTTATGGAGGCTGTTGCTCCACACCTCTGGTGACACAGGGTATCCAGAGAGGAGTAAGGCCTGGCCCTGGTCTTCAGGCAGCCCAGGGTTTGCCACTGGAGGCAGCCTGGAAACACTGAAGTCAACTCAAGGAGATAAGCGGTGGTGATAAGCTGCTGTCAGAGCTCAGAGGGGGAAAGTGACTCTCTCTGCCTGGTGAGCCCACAAGCATCCCTGGAGAAGGTGACATTTGAGGGAGGCCTGGAAGGATGCCAGGGAGAAAGGTGGAGGATGCCAATCTAACCGGGACCAGTTTGGTAACGTCGCAGTGGTCCAGGGAGCACTGAGGAGGTCTGAACCAGGCACTGACCCCTGGGGACAGTTTGGAGAAGCATTAACCTGTCCCATGACGGCTGAGGAGGAGTGGGCACGTAGAGAGGGATAAATCAGGAAGAGGGAGGCCATGGATCACAGATGGGTAGAACTCCAAGGGAGGGAGGGAAAGAGATGAGGGTGGGGCAAGGGACGAGGCTGCTGGTTTCCCACGAGCATGCAGTTTCATGTAATTTAGAAATAGGATTTATGACCGTCAATCAAACACATACTCAGAAAATCTAACATAGCTATTACAAGCTCTTTGCTGGTAAGCTGTGCTTTGAGACTGGATTAAATACTTGACCTGTGTCATTGTTGAAAACCATGAAAATGAGCTGGGTTGTCAGGTCCTGGTGAGGAAGGCAGGAAGGCCAGGCTGCTTGGGAGGCTGCAGGAGGGAAAGCGAATGTCCCTTCGCTTTTCAGGGGGTGCAAGAGATGCGCTCACCTCTCGTCCCCACAAGCTCACTTCCCTGCCTCCCTCTGCCTGCTGCTCCTCCTTGTGCTGAGCAGAAGTCAAGGCCGGACCGATGAACTGCTTTTCAGAGCTGTCTCCACGTCCGCGAGGTACCTGGCCTGCAGCGCACAGGCTGGGCTGGCTGGTGCAGGAAGAGGGGGACGCCCAGGAGTACCAGGGATTTCTCTGGGGCTTGACCTAGGGCTGGAGATTTTTCTTGTTTTTTTTTTTTTTTTTTCCCTATTATAAAACTAAAAAAAAATTATGAAATATTTTAAGCATTCAGAAAACAATCTAGAACATATTTACTCCTTTCCGAGGTTCTGTGGATGTGAACAATGCTGTCTTATCTACTTCAGATCTCTTTGTTGTTTTTAGAAAAAGAAATCATTTCCAGATATAACATCCCTTCTCATCATTTCCAGATATAACATCCCTTCTCGTCCCCCTCCCCCATTGCCCCCAGGAACCACTTGGTGGTTTTTTTCTTCAACTTTCTCTAAGTATATGTGTATACTTTCGCACAGTATATATATGTGGTTATTTTGTCTGTCAATCTTTATATATATGATGTAATATTGTACTTGTATCCTTTAGCAACCAGCCTTTTTGTTTAACCTTATGTTCCTGATATTTATCCAGTATGATTAATTTGGATCTATGCTGGATCCATATGATTTAGTTTGCTGCATAATACTTCATGTAATAAGCCACAGTTTATCTATCCCTTCCTTGTTAGTTTACTCTTTCTAAGGAAAAGCCAGGTTGCTCTCATCTTTGCTGTTACAAGCAGTGTGGCAGTGAATGCCCCTGCACGCATGCAGGCCTTTCTCTGGGATCGTTACCTAGAAGTGGAAAAGAGCGCCTTCTTTGGTTTGGGTTATCTTCTACAATCAGACTTTATCTGTGTGGCTTCCTGCTATAGCTGTTGCATCTATAGCAGTGCCTGGTAAGTAGTCAATAAACATCCATTTAAAGAATAAATATTGATAGATTACTCCCCAAAATGATAATGCTAACTTACACCCCCACCCAGTTTATAGGAGTATTTCCATTTCCAACTTTCTTGCCAACACTTGTTTATTAAACTTATTAACACTTGCCAATCTGATACATATTAAGTGGTGTCAAATTGTTTTAATTTGCATCCCTGTGATCATTAATGAGATTGATGATCTTATCATAGATTTTTGGCCATTTGGATTGCTTCCTCTTTGCATTACCTATTCATATTCTTTGCCACTCCCGTTTGCTTACTGATTTGTAGAAATGCTTTGTTTAGCAGAGACTAAAACTCCTTGATGGTTATGTGGGCTATACTTAAGCTTACTCAAGCTGTAATTTGCCTTTTACCTTATTTGAGTTTGCCTTTTAAAAAGCAGAAGTTTATTCAATTTTATATAGTAGAGTTTTTCAGTCTTATTGTTTGCTAAGAATGGTAGTTTTATTTCTTCTAATTCCTAATTCTAATTCCTTTCTAATCCTAATACTTTTTGCTTCTCTTTAAAGGTCTTTTTGCTCTAATGATTATGGACAAGCTACTCTTGCTTCTGATTGTAAAGGGAATGCCTCTATCACTACACCACTGAGTATGATGTCAGTGGTCAGTTTTGGTAGACATCTTTTATCGGGTTATTTTATACCATCCTTACAAACCTAGGATAAACACTGGCAATGGTAAATTATTTTTTCATTTGGCTTTGTTCTCAGATATCTCTTTGGTTCGTTTCTTAAAGTTATTATTTTCTTTCCTAATCGTTTTTCTCCCCTTAGGATTTGGTTTCCTTTGTTTGGAATTTTAATTATTTTAAGCCTACTTGTTTCAGGATCTTATGGTTTGCCTTGTCTTTTTTGTTTTTGTTTTCTTTTTTTTCCACAGAAAGCCGTCTCTATGTGCTTTTCACACCGGGCCTGTCTTTTGTGTCCATTGGCTTACGTTTATTAAGCAACTATCATATACCAGGAAAGTAGGATGGGGAAAGGGCAAGTCCCTGGACTCCAAGAATCTGTCAAACAGTTAGTGCTCCCTGTTTGGGAATTCCTCGCACAGCAGGGATCCAGGAGCCCAGGGTTTGGAGTCAGATGAATCTGGATTAAAATTCTGGCTCCAGCAATTATTAACTATGTCACCATGAGCAAGTTTCTTAAAGCATCCAGTTAACCTCACCTGCTGAAGTGAGCTAGTAATAGCTGTCTGCTTCATAGAGCGCACCAGAAGGTGCCGTAAAACCCAGAACATGGCATCTGGCACGAAGTGAGAGCCAGTCACACAGAGCTGTTGCCATGATCTGTGCCCATCTTCCCATCTGATCCTCACAGTTGCATAAGGAGATGGCTTATTATTACTGTTGGACAGATCTTATAGGTGCACATGGACACATTTAGAAGAATATTATTAGCATGTTGATTTTTAAATTAATGTATGTAAAAGAGCTTTGGAAAATGTAAACCATCACGCAGACGGAAGGGATCGTCATTCTCTGAGATGGTTTAAACCCAAATTCTTATTGGTATTTAGAGGTGTTGTTATAGGAATTTAAAATCATGTAGAAAGTGCAGAGAAACAGCCTAAGGTGTTTGAAAAGGAGAGACACCTGCAAATATCATTTAATAATAATATCAGAGAAAGGATTGCAAGTATCATTTAATAATAGTACTTGAAAAAATAATATTTAGGTGTTACCAGTATATTTTTAAATGTCTATAAGATGATGTAGTAAATATTTTGAAAGTTATTTGCATATAGTGCCAATTCATTTAAAAAAATATGGTTTCTGTGCATAGAATGTATGGGAAGGAAACACACCAAGAATGATGACCATATAAGGTCATACATAATTTTAATTTTTTCTTCAAGTTTTTCTGCATTTTCCAAGTTTCTACAGTGAGTCTGCTCTGGAAGGGACAGAGGGAGCCAGGGCCTGCCTGTCAGACCGGTGAGAGGACAGCTTGGCTTCAAGTCTCAGAGGACTTGGGACCAGTGGGACTCCCTACTTGCAGGCATGTGCTGGAGCTGGGCAGGGGCTTAGAAACCCAGCTAGGGGCCCTCAGAGGGCAGAAGAAAAGTGGAAGCTTGTCTCCTTTCTTTCCAAACCCAACTTGATACTAATGGTCTGGATTATATATCCTCCTGTGAGCCTTTAATGATTGGGCTGCTTTGATTCTTGCAGCTTGCTGAGCAGTACCTGCACAGGTAATCCTAGGTAAGAGAAACCTTACTCTAAATCCCATTGAGGTTTTCTTCTTCCTGCTCCATCACGGTGTTTTTCTTCTCTCCAGCCTCTTATCTCTTATCTAGATCAGGGAGGGTCTGACTGCATTGACCAAACCACCCTTTGTGTAGATATCTTTTGGAGGGCAAGTAGTTCAGTCTCAGTTCAGTTCAGTTCAGTTGCTCAATGGTGTCCGACTCTTTGCGACCCTGTGGACTGTAGCACGCCAGTCTTCCCTGTCCGTCACCAACTCCCGGCGCTTGCTCAAACTCATGTCCATCGAGTCGGTGATGCCATCCAACCATCTTATCCTCTGTCATCCCCTTATCCTCCTGCTTTCAATCTTTCCCAACACAGGGTCTATTCAAATGAGTCAGTTCTTCACATCAGGTGGCCAGAGTATTGGAGTTTCAGCTTCACCATCAGTCCTTCCAGTGAATATTCAGGGCTGATTTCCTTTAGGATTGACTGGTTGGATCTCCTTGTAGTCCAAGGGACTCTCAAGAGTCTTCTCCAACACCACAGTTCAAAAGCATCAATTCTTCAGCGCTCAGCTTTCTTTATAGTTCAGCTCTCACATCCATACGTGACTACTGGAAAAACCATCACTTTGACTAGACAGACCTTTGTTGGTGAAGTAATGTCTCTGCTTTTTAATATGCTGTCTAGGTTGGTCATAGCTTTTCTTCCAAGAAGCAAGAGTCCTGCAATTTCATGGCTACAGTCATCATCTGCAGTGATTTTGGAGCCCCCCCCCCCCCAAATAAAGTCTGTCACTGATTCCATTGTTTCCCCATCTATTTGCCATGAAGTGATGGGACCGGATGCCATGGTCTTAGTTTTCTGAATATTCAGTTTTAAGTCAACTTTCTCACTCTCCTCTTTCACTTTCATCAAGAGGCTCTTTAGTTCTTCTTCACTTTCTGCCATAAGGGTGGTGTCATCTTCATATCTGAGGTTATTGATACTTCTCCCATCATTCTTGATTCCAGTTTGTGCTTCCTCCAGCCTGGCATTTCACATGATGTATTCTGCATATAAGTTAAATAAGCAGGGTGACAATATGCAGCCTTGACATATTCCTTTCCCAATTTGGAACTAGTCTGTTCCATATCTGGTTCTAACTGTTGCTTTTTGACCTGCACACAGATTTCTCAAGAGGCAGGTCAGGTGGTCTGGTATTCCCATCTCTTTCAGAAATCTCCACAGTTTGTTGTGATCCATACAGTCAAAGGCTTTGGCATAGTCAATAAAGCAGAAATAGATGTTTTTCTGGAACTCTCTTGTTTTTTATGATCCAGTGGATGTTGGCAATTTGATCTCTGGTTCCTCTGCCTTTTCTAAATTCAGCTTGACATTGGTTCATCATTCACATACTGTTGAAGCCTGGCTTGGAAAATTTTGAGCATTATTTTGCTAGCGTGTGAGATGAGTGCAATTGTGTGGTAGTTTAAACATTCTTTGGCAATTGCCTTTCTTAGGGATTGGAATGAAAACTGAACTTTTCCAGTCCTGTGGCTACTGCTGAGTTTTCCAAATTTGCTGGCATATTGAGTGCAGCACTTCCACAGCATCATCTTTTAGGATTTGAAACAGCTCCACTGGAATTCCATCACCTCCACTAGCTTTGTTTGTAGTGATGCTTCCTAAGGCCCACTTGACTTTGCATTCCAGGATGTCTGGCTCTAGGTGAGTGATCACACCATTGTGGTTATCTGGGTCATAAAGACCTTTTTTGTATAGTTCTTCTGTGTATTCTTGCCATGTCTTCTTAATATTTCCTGCTTCTGTTAGGCCCATACCATTTCTGTCATTTATTGTTCCCATCTTTGCATGAAATGTTCCCTTGATATATCTAATTTTCTTGAAGAGATCTCTAGTCTTTCCCATTCTATTGTTTTCCTCTATTTCTTTGCACTGATTGCTGAGGAAGGCATTCTTATCTCTCCTGGCCTTTCTTTGGATCTTTGCATTCAGATGGGTATATCTTTCCTTTTCTTCTTTGCCTTTCACTTCTCTTTTCTCAGCTATTTGAAAGGCCTCTTCAGACAACCATTTTGCCTTTTTGTGTTTCTTTTGGGGGGATGGTCTTGATCCCTGCCTCCTGTACAATGTCATGAACCTCCTCCATAGTTCTTCAGGTACTCTGTCTGTCAGATCTAATCCTTTGAATCTATTTGTCACTTTCACTGTATAATCATAAGGGATTTGACTGAGGTCATACCTGAATGGTCTAGTGGTTTTCCCTACTTTCTTCAGTTTAAGTCTGAATCTGCAATAAGGAGCTCATGATCTGAGCCACAGTCAGCTCCCGGTCTTGTTTTTGCTGACTGCATAGAGCTTCTCCATTTTTGGCTGCAAAGAATATAATCATTCTGATTTCAGTGTTGACCATCTAGTGATGTCCATGTGTAGAGTCTTCTCTTGTGTTGTTGGAAGAGGGTGTTTGTTATGACCAGTGTGTTCTCTTGGCAAAACTCTGTTAGCCTTTGCCCTGCTTCATTTTGTACTCCAAGGCCAAACTTGCCTGTTACTCCAGGTATCTCTTGACTTCCTACTTTTTCTTTCTAGTCCCCTATGATGAAAACGACATCTTTTTTGGGTGTTAGTTCTAGAAGGTCTTGTAGGTCTTCATAGAACCGTTCTTTCTCAGCCAGTCACTAATCATACAAGTTTTACTACCTGAGACTGCTTTTCTAGGAACAGCCAGTAGGGGTCAGTGTACCTGGAGACTTTGGAGACGGTAGTCTGTCTAGGTCTGGGTGGCTGGTTCTCAACCAGCTCTTACTGAGAGCCAGGCACTGTGCTCTGTGCATTACAGGCTTGATTTTTTTAAGCTCTTTTCTCAGTTCATCCTGGTACTTTGGAGTTTCTCAGGAACTCTCAATGAGTCCTCTTGAGTTCACCTCCTAGGTGGTGGTGGTGGTTTAGTCACCAAGTCGTATCTGACTCTTGTGACCCCATGGACTGTAGCCTGCCAGGCTCCTCTGGGTAAGAATACTGGAGTGGGTTGCCATTTCCTTCTCCAGGCAATCTTCCCGAGCCAGGAATTGAACCCAGGTCTCCTGCACTGCAAGCAGATTCTTTACCAACTGAGCTATGAGGGTCCTTAATCTCACCCAGATCACTATGCTCTGTAGTTTGGCTAACTCTTTCCCCTTCACCCCGTCTTTTCTCCATCCATATCACTCAGCCCGAGCGATCCTTTCCAAACCTAAATCTAACTGGATTAGGCTTCTGCTTCAAAACCTTTCCTGTGTCTTTTCATTTTCTCATAAGCTACAGATAAAATCATTTTAAATGTCTTCCAGGGATCGAATCTAGGCCAGTGTTTCTGGAAGTAAGGTCCTTGGACCGCCAGGGTTCTCCGAGATCTTTCCAGGATACCTGTGGGGTGTCTTGGAAAGAACTGTTATCATCATTATAATACCAAGACATTCTTTACCTTTCATCGTGTTGACTTTTGCAGCGAAAGTGTAAAAGCAATGGTGAGTAAAACTGCTGGCTCTTTAGCACCACTGAAGACAGTGGTGCCAAATGGTATTAGCAGTTATTGTGTTCTTCACTGCCTCGCACTTGCTCACAGTTTAAAACAAACACGCACGAGAAAACAGGTTCACTTAAGCAAGTCCGTGATGAAACTGTTCAGATGATGAATTTAATTGAATCTCAGCCCTTGAGTATGCTTCTTCTTAATGTTCCCTGTGGCACAACGGCAAGTCGGCTTAAAGTGCTTCTGCTGTGTGTGATTGTTTGGGTTGCAAGCTGAACTAGCCCCTTTTGTCGTGGCATGACTGGAAAGTTCTTTTTTCATGGGATGAACGATTGGCAGGGAAACTACAGTTATCCCGATTTGGGCATCTGGCAGACATTTTCTTGAAACTAAATGAAGTGAGTTTCTCTTTTCAGGGAAACCAACCAACAGCAATTTGCCGCCAATGATAAAATTAGAATGTTTACACAAAAAATTAGAATTTTAGGAAATTTGTATCTGCCACCATGACGAGCTTAACAGCTTTGCAAAGTTTAAAGATTTTTCTCTGATGGAATCAGTGGTGCTATTAATGAAAGCAATTTTCTGGTTTCCTATAAGGAAGCGCTCAGCATTGGAAGATCTGTATAAACCAGTATTCAAATATCCAGCACATGATGGGATAAAATTCTGCATAAGCAAAAGATCCACTGGAAGGGTCGGAGAGGTCAATAGTTTTCCCTAACCTGGTTTGAAATGTTCATTGATCTGATTCCAGCTTTTTTTTTTTTTTTTTTGGAACTGACCATTAAGAAAGCACCACTTGACAAGATTTTGGCAGATGCCAGATTCCCATCATGTATTTCAACCCCAAACATATCACAGCAGATGACATAGACACAGAGAGGAGAATCCAACTGTCTTTCCTTAAAGCCAGACATTGGAGAGGTTTGCAAAAGACACGTTAACACAGGGCTACTCTTTTACTACATGTTTGGTGATGTTTTGGAAAAAATATTTTTTGCAAAAAATGTTATTAACATTAACTTATGTCATGAATTTATTATTGTTATTTTTAATACTTTTGTTTATTTATGTATTGGCTGTGCTGGGTCTCCTGGCTGTGTTGTGCAGGTTTTTTTCTCTAGTTGCAGTGAGTAGGGGCTACTCTCTAGCTGAGGCACACCTTCTCATTGCCATGGCTTCTCTTGTTGCAAAGCACAGGCTTCAGGCTCACAGGCTTCATTAGCTGTGGCTCTTGGGCTCCAGAGCACAGGCTCAGTAGCTGTGGTGTGTGGGCTTAGCTTCTCTGCAGCATGTGGGATCTTCCTGGACCAGGGATCAAACCTATGTCTCCTGCATTGTCAGGCAGATTCAGAGCCACCAGGGAAGCCCCCTGTTATTATTTTTAAATGTATATTTTTAAAAGCTGTCTGTTTTAATTTCTATTATGGTAACTCGATAGATGGTAAGTGTGAAGGACTCCTGAGATCCCCAAATTTGAGAACCACTGATCTTGACCCCTAGAGCCAGAGATCCAGGTCTTCAGCCTCTTCTTTCATCATTCCTAACATTTCCTGAGCTCCCTCCACACTGTCTTCTTTCCATACCTCCATCAGTGTTTCCAGTCTGACTAGATTCTGCCACAGGGCCTTTGAACATTCAGTTCCTCCTGCCTAAAACATATTTGTTCCCTATTCTTCAATATTCTCTTGTTAACCTCTACTCGCGCTCAGCATCACTGCTCAGAAAGGCCTTCTCTTTCCCTGTAGTCATCATAGCCAGTCTGATTCCCTCCCTTTCACAGGCTCCATGTTAACATATTCCATCTGTTTTCTTTTACTCTTACCTTCAGACTTAAATTCTTATTATGTCCCTCCTCTGTCATTTCCTCTTTGTGCCTGTTTTACGAGTACCACCTCCTCCGCTGTCTGTTGTATTCTATTAATCACCACCTGTCTGATGCAAGAAAGAGGAAAAACTAACCGACATTTCAATGCCAAGGGAGCCAATTGATCAATCTTTTCCTTGAGATTTCATACATTTTTAAGAGGGTTCTCACATCCTTCTTTACACGTTCCGGTGTAATTTACTCTGTGGTTTTTTTTCAGCTTGAGAAGAAAAGCATCTGCATTTTGTCATTAATGAGGCCGATTTTCCTGTCTCTTGTAGTTGCAAATCCCTGAAGTATGTGCTTATTATTATTATTTTTTGTATCTGCCAAACTTCCCATTTTAATGGTACATCATCTTTTCTCTGAGCTCCAACCCCTTGAAGTGTAAACTCAGACCTCACCTCTCCACAGGATCAGTGGGAATTAGCCTTATTATTTGATTTTTCTTAGCAAAGAAAAAAAAAAAGTGGGTTATCTAGATCTATCAGCCTGCCATCCTGCTCTGAAAGGTTTGACAAGATTTTCTTTTTGAACTGCTAAGAAGGCCTTTGTAACAGCATAGGCTCTCTGTGCTGTCGGTGAGGAAGGGCTGGGAGGGACGCTTCTAGAGGCTAATGATGCTGGCCAAGCCTCTTTTCCTCCTGAGACCTGGTTTCCCCATTTGTGAAATGAACAGGCTGGGGGTCTTTGCTACAGCGCATCCTGCCCCAGGACTGTTGTCATCCAAGTGCATCCTGGGAACCCAGTACCTTCCCCGGCTGTGCTCGCTGCCGAGCAGGGAGGAGGATGCCGGAGGAAACAAGCCTGGGTTTGCAGAGAAGAGCACGGTGTCCTTGGAAACCAAACATTTAAATCTCTGAAAACATCAGGTGCAATATGGAATCGTATTCGTTTAATAGCGATAATATAGCTGACCCTAGAACCACGTGGGTTTGAACTGTGAGGGTTCACTTACAGGTGGATTTTTTTCAGTAATAAATCCTCCAGTACTACACGATCCACAGTGGTTGAATCTGGGGATGTGGGGGACCCTCAGATATGGAGAAGCCTACTATACGGAGGACCGACTCTAAGTCAAATGTGGATTTTCCAACCCTGGGAGAGTGGGCACCCTTAACACCGGAGTTGTTCAAGGGTCAGTGGTATATATCTGTGTATCTATATATTTATTATATACACATATCTGTGCCAAGCCCCTTGCTGCCTACCAGCTGGGCCGGAGTGGAGGCAAATGAAGAGCGTATTGAAGGTCAGCTCTCAAGAACTCACAGGTTGTAGTGGAAATGAACATCCAGCTCACCAGACCGCTGCATATCTCAGTGTGCAGGGCACAGGCTGTAAGAAAGGAGAGAACCCAGGGCCCTCTGAGTGTGCTGGTGTCACTGAGAAATGATGCCCAGGGGGTTCGCCCCAGAATTTCTCTGCTGAGAGTGCGATGGGGCTGGCGGAACCCTCTGAAAAACGGGCAGCTGGACTGAGGGGTGACGGTGGTGGCTAGTACAACGGGACAAGGCCCTCTAACACAGGGGTCCCCGACCCCTGGGCTGCAGACCGGTTACTGGTGCGTGGCCTGGTAGGAATCGGGTTACACGGCAGGAGGTGAGCAGCTGGTGAGCAAGTGAAGCTTCATCTGTATTTACCGTCGCTCCCCATCACTCTCATTACTGTTGGAGCTCCGCCTCCTGTCAGATCAGGGATGGCGTTAGATTCTCATAGAAGTGTAAACCCTGCTGTGAATTACGCTTGAATCATCGCCAAACCATCCCCCTCATCCCAGTCCGTGGGAAAAGTGTCTTCCCTGAAACCAGTCCCTGGTGCCAAAAACACTGGGGACTGCTGCTCTAAGAGGACCCTCTGCCGTGTTTTGAAGCCTATTCCCAATGTTCACAAAATTGGCCATTTTAGTTCTATCTGGAGTCGGGGAGGGTGACTATTATAGGCTGGAAAGGCAGGGCTGAGATGGCGAGGGAGCGCCAGACGTGAGAGCGCATGACTCTCCCTCCAACAAGAAGTCTAGGAAGAGGGCAGCTAATTTTAACCTTTGCGCACTTAGCTTCCCCCGCGTCTATCTGGAGAGGTTTGCATGCCCACAAGGGGCTCTGAGGCCGGCAGCGGGCTGGTGCCTTTAGCACTGTGCTCCTTGCCCCAAGCGCATTAGATCATTAAGGAGCGCCCTCCGCATTTGACAGATGGGACAGCTGCCGCTCAGGCAATTTCTAGTGAATGACTGAGCCAGGTGGAGTGGGAAGATAGCCGGCCTTACCCAACAGGGAAAGCTAATACTAATCATTAGGTCTTTGAACCTTGCCATGTTACCAATTAATGGTAGAATAAAGTGAAACGAGCAATTAGATGGATTCCAACCCACTGGCTGCGCTTCTCTGCTTGAGTGCCTCCCATCTCCTTACTGTGTCAAGCTGAGTACAAATTCAATTATAGGAGGAAGGGCGGTGTGGGATTATAATACTTTTAACATTGATAGCTGCCGTCTGCTGGAGGCATTAAATGAGCACTTGCTATGTGCCAGAGTCAGGGCTAGGAAGTAGGCATTTCTGTCTGCATTTATCTTCACAGCTGGCCTGTGAGGTGTGGACGGTGTAATAGCTCCATCTTAAGAGATGCAAACAGCAAAGGAGAGAGAAATGTAGTGACCGCCAGGACCAGCTAGCTGAGTGACAGACCTGGGACTCGAACCCAGACTTGTTGACCACACAGTCCAGGCTCTGACTCCCTCCCTGCTGTCCACTGTGCACCACGTGGCTTCCATGCACATGTCTCTTTTCACCCCACCAGGCTGCTCTGCAGGGTACAGAGGTGGTGTTCATTCTGAATTCACCCATGACGGGGGAGAGGCGGGTTGCTGGCTGGAGGCCACTCGAGGGGTCACAGGCTGAGCCCGTTTCCTCTTGATATAAGTGCCCTCTCAACTCCCTGGAAAGTCTGGTTGTGTCCACACTAGCGTAAGTGGCCTGGGCCCTCGAGGGCTGAGGTGTCCACACCTTGGCACACATCTAACCCATAATAAGTAGGGTTGTGACAGCAGTTAGGAGCTCTGGTGCTTCTGATCCTCTGCCTGGGATTCTGTTCCTGCCAGCCGGCTGGCTGGCCCTGATCAGCCACTTCCTCTGCAGCCAGGGGCCTTGAGGGCCAGCGTTCTCTGCTTCTGGTTGATGTGGGATTGAGTTTGATTTATCAGCAGCCATAAACTTGATCTTGGGCTTCCCAGGTGGCGCTAGTGGTAAAGAACCTGCCTGCCAATGCAGGAGACATTCGAGATGCGGATTTGATCCCTGGGTCGGGTCCCCTGGAGGAGGGAATGGCAACCCACTCCAGTATTCTTGCCTGGAGAATCCCACATACAGAGGAACCTGGGGGCTTAAGTCCATGGGGTTGAAAAGAGTGGGAAATGACTGAAGCAACTTAGCACACACACATAAATGTTATCTTTGGAGATGTGGAGCATGGCTTTATAATTGTATAACTAAGAAAATGAACCAGTTTGCATATGTACTGCCTCCAAATGATCACTCAGGGCTATTTTCTTAAATTTTCAGTCTATTTGAGTAAGCTCCTAAGGGCAAAGCATCTTGAATATCTAAACGCTTTCCTCTAGCCCCTTGAGTCCAGTTACTGCTACGGCACGTTTGACTCCACGGTCTGGAAACCACGGCGACATGGTACACCTCGGAGTTTCATCCTGGTCCACTAGGACCACTGCCTGCTTCTCTCTTTGGCTTGAACTTGCTGTGTGGTCAGAATTGGTTTCCCTGGATATCAGTGTTCTCAGATGACGGAATTAGATCGGGTCCCCTCTGAGGAACACTCCTAGAGCTCAAAGTCTGTGATTTGCTATTTCTCACCCTCCCGTTGTTCTCGTCTGGGGAGTGCAGACGTCCCTGTAAGTGAATTCTTTTCACAGGACAGGTACTCAGCCCACTAATCTCCAAAATTCAACAGTTCAGTCACGTAAAATTGGAAATCTTTTCAGAGGCTTACACACATTTGTTTTCTTAACAACTGTAGATGTTAAACATGCTCTTGAATTAGGATCGTCATTTTGCACTGAAACTGTATATAGGACCTTACTGCCCAAGAGAATGGCCACCCTCCCCCTTCTCCTGCAAATGCCTTAAGGAGCAAAGTCAAGTCACAGCTGGAGAGGAGCACAGGGTGGGTCCTCAGAGCTGGCCTCGTGTTCCTGTCCAGAGCATCTTCTTCCTGTCTGTCTCCTTCTGATGAATTGCTGCCCTGAGACCTTGCCTGTGTTGCACAGGACCAGCTCGGAGAGCCCACTAATCACTGTGTAAGGAGTGAGTGAATCAGCTCATAGCCCCATAAACAGCTCTGCTTTGTAGCACTGGTGTCTGACTTGAACGTTTTGTCCACCTCTCCCCACCGCATCTTTCATACACACTACTTGTCTGGGAGGGAAGCTACAAATGCCCGCGGCGCTCCTAAAATAAAACGCATAAATTTTATGGAAACTCTCTGCAGTTCTGGGCCCTTTGGGGCTCGCTTCATGTTTGGAGGCTATGTTTTGATAGTTGAAATTGCCTGAAAGTGCATGTTCTACTTAAAATCTCAGAGGTTGTCTCTAGTAGGTTAAAATTGTGTTTTTTTTTCCTGTCCAAATAAGAAGACATGTTTATTTTATACTAGTGACAAATACATGTTGTATGTATACATAAAATCGAATAAAAGTTTTTAAGACAATCTATCATGACTACAAAGAAATAGCATCACATTATCTGGAGATTGTAGTGCTTGCCAGAGAGTGGCTGGTTGAGCCATAGTTCTGAAACAGAATTCCTTTTTTTAGTTTTTTTCATTTTATTAAAAAAAATTTTTAATTGGAGGATAATTGCTTTACAATGTTGTGCTGGTTTCTGCCAAACAACAGTGTGAATCAGCCGTCAGTATTCATATGTCCCTTCCTCTTACCTCCCTCCCCCAACCCCTCTAGGTTGTTACAGAGCACGGGGCAGGGGGCGGGGCGGGGTGGGGTGGGGTGGGGTGGCGGGTGTTGAACTCCCTGTCTTATACAGCAACTTCCCACTTTATCTGTTTTACATATGGTAATGTACATATGAAACAGAATTCTTGATCTTTCTAAATCGCAGACACCATGTGTCCCATACCCCTTTCCACCACCCCCCACCCTCCCCACGGTTCTTGATCATCCAATGCGAACCTTGAAGTTTGTGGTTCCTGGTGCGTCCCACAGCTGCAAAACTCAATAAAACACAGTCTCCAGGTTGGAGACAGGAAACATGCATTAAGCTCCTTGGGTGATTCCCTAAGCACACTGAAGTCTGAGGCTTGTTGGCCTCCACGGTGAGATCCAAACCCAACTCCACGGGATAGACAAGCCCCTCGGTGACCAGGAGGCGATCTCCCACCGCCTCCCATCGTCCCAACTGCCGACTGCTGTACCGCATGACGGTAACTGACACCCAGCGCCGCCGCCGCTCTTCCGGCTTTCAGCCGTTTCTCTGCCCAGCTAGCTCCTCCATTTCGATCACTGTCCTGTTCACAACCATGTCCCGCAGAAGCCTTTCCTGTCTTCTCCTAGCTTCAAAAACCGCCCGTTTTCTGTGCTCTTACAGCACTTACTTTTTTTTTTTCAAAACTATCAACCTACTTGTTCTTTTCACCCATAGACTATGAACTTCCTGGGGGCAAAGATAAGGTACTTAGCAGGAATTCCATCAGTGCTTTTTTGAGACTTATGATCCAAAAGGCTGGATCAGCGTTCAGGGGAAGGATTAGCAGTTGGTAGAGATCATGGTGCTGACATTTGTTGAACAAAAACTGTCCCCGGTGTGACCGAAAGGTATGCGTGGGCGGGGGGCGGGGAGGGGTCCAGCTGCTCGCTGCTGCTGCTCGAAAGTTAGTGAACAGGCCAGGTTGGTGGAAGCCGAAGTTTGCTTTATTTCAGATGCCGACAGTTGTGGGAGAGGGTGGTGGACATCTGTCCAGAGGCTGACTCCCCTCTCCCGGGACAAGCAGGGGGTGAGAGTATTAGAGTGTGTGTGCCCGGGGTGGTGGTGTAGGGGGGTGGTGTGGGGTGGAGGAGGGAATTACAGGCAGAAACAGCACAGTCCTCTCTGACAGTCATCTTCAAATTGGTCATGCGTGGTCTGACTAGCATCATCTCGAATGTTTTAGGTACAGTTAATCTTCAGTTCCAGGGTCCATTTGTTCCCCTTTCTTTGTGATCAGTTCTCAGAGTTTTGGCAGCTCAAGTCCTGGGTGCAGTCAGGTCATCGTGCAGTTAACTCCTTCACCTGGTGTTTTGGTGTCTGTAAGACAGCTCACAGGATATGGCTCAGGATATGATCTATAGCCCCTGGGAAAGAACTAAAGGCCCTTGACTGTGCTTAATGCTGCATTATTATTATTTAGTCTCTTTTGACTGTTTTCCTTTGTTTCCCCATTTCTCCCTTCTCTGCTTAAACTTATTCTTTGGCTAAAGTTTTCCAAGGCAAAAGGCAGGCAGAGGACATGGCTGGGGGCAAGGACCATAGGGTCCTGCTCCGTTTCACCTTGAAGGTCAAATTCTAGGGGAAGGTATAAAGAAAGACAATAAAAATGACAAAAAAAACTATCATCTATTTATTGTCTATGTATCTGTATTATCTATCATCTATATATTATCCATTTGTCTACCTATTATTTATGTCTCTATTACCTATTGTCTATCTGTCATCTGTGTAGCCACCTATCTGCTCAGAGAGACACCCAGAGCATGTGGTCTCTGTCAGACACTGCCGAGAGCTCTCTAAGCACTATTTCAGTTAGCTTCTACAACAGTGCTGAAGGGTGAGGCACTCATGTTTTCCCCACTAGATGGGTGAGGCGACTGAGGCTTTGGGTCATACCATACTGTGCCTAAATCTAGCCATGCTGCTAGGGTTCAGAGCCCAGTCTGTCTGGTCCCGAAGCTCCTGCTCCGACCTGGAGGAGAAGGGACCGCTGGAGGGAGACCCCAGGCTGCAGGAAGATGCCGTCCACTGAGCAACTCTGACACGTGGCAGACGCTGCTTCTACTGCCCACCCGGACTGCTCCACCCTAAGCCACAGATTCCTGGCCTGTGCACTGGTGATGGAGGCCCCCTTGCGGGGGGGATGGGGGCTCCTCTCTGTGACATCCTTAGCCCGGCACCTGGCATGTGGCTGATGCTCAGTAGATGCCAGGTGTTGTTCCCTCCGTGGGGTGATGCTGAGAATGAAAGCAATCGATGAACGTATTTCCTTAGTAAACTGGATGGCATTGAACAGAAGGGAGATGTTATTCCCAGATTCTAAGCCAAAGATATATCTGCCAGCGGGGCCCAGTGGAGAGAGCGCATGGATGGCAGAGTTTCAGAGTGCCTGGTTCCCTCTGCCCAACGCCTTGTGCTGGGAATGGGACAGGGGCAGTGCCAGCCGGTCCTGGCAGTGGACCCCAGCCCTGGGCCCCTCTAAAGCAGTCGCTTCACATCTAAAAAATCGTGGCTACTTCCTGGCAGGCGTGTGTGAAAGGGCACTTCAAAGTGTGTGTCGGGATCCCCTGAAGGCTTCTAAAGATGAAAAAACCCCTCAAGAGACAAAGTCACCGCAGAGCCTTCACATGGGTAAACTGGTATCTTTCTGAGAGGAACACAGACCCGGGGAGCAATGGATATGGCAGGATTCTCAGAGCTCCCGTGGCACAAGAAAAATGGAAAAGAGAGATGAATGCTTTATCTTCTGAAGAGCCAGCCGTGCCTTTCATCCTGAGATTAGAGGCCCTGTATGCCAGGCTCCCTCCCCTCAATGGGTGACGAACTTCGACAAAGGAGGAGGTTGGGGGAAGGGACCAGGGCATTCATTCATTCCACAAGCCTGCCCTGAGCTGACCCTGCAGCTCCAGGCCCTGGACTGGGCTCCGTGAACAGACTCAGAACACCGGTCCCTGCCACTGAGGCTCCCAGGGAGCCCGAGAAGAGTCTTGGTACAGGAAGCTGTGGGCACCTCGGAAGGAAGCAGCCCATTCTGCCTAAGAGTGTCTGGAGGGCTTCCTGGAGGAGGAAGACTCGAAATTTGAAGGCTGAGTAGGTATTTATGAGAGGAAGAGAAGAGGGCAGCCCAGGTAGAAGGGAGGGCAGAGCAGAAGCCCTGAGTCATGAACATGCCTGGCGTGTCCAGAACACGGTGAAGACAATCGCGGGGATGAGGCTGACGGGGCCGCCAGGAGGCTCGCGTGCACTGGCTCCAGGCTGAGCCCTGTCTCCCAGCTGAGCCCTGGGCTCCAAGCAGTCAACCTGCACGGAAGGTCAGCGACTCACTTTCTCTGGTTCAAGAATACGTTTTTTCTAATCTCCAGCCCTGAGGGGAAACCACAAAACCTCTTTTGTCACGTTATTCCAGACCTCGGTCTTTCCTTCAGAAAAGTCGCAGCAGGAGATTGGAAATGAAATTGTGCTGGTGATGTTAGAGACGCAGCAAAGAGAGGCTTTCAGAGAAAGCCAGCCACCCGGTCTCACTCCTTCAGCAAAGCCTGGCCTCCTCACTGTGATGGGAGAAAATTCCTGTCATTGGATATAATCTGATAGAGTTGGATTAAAACAGGATTGAAAGAAATATATAGATCAGTATTTTGCCACGTGTTTCATTATGTAGAGCCCCCTTACCTACTTACGGGCCTTCCCTGGTGGCTCAGATGGTAAAGAATCTGCCTGCAAAGCAGGAGACCCGGATTCCGGAAGATCCCCTGGAGGAGGGCGTGGCAAGCCACTCCAGTATTCTTGCCTAGAGCCTGGCGGGCTGCAGTCCATGGGGTTGCAAAGAGTCAGAAACAACTGAGCGACTAATGCTTTCACTTCTTTCACCTGCTTACAGACATTTTGGTGAGTTCCCCTCCTTCTACCTTGTAATGAATGACAGTCTCAGGGAGAGCTGGAGGAAGCCTCCAGAAGGAATTTTAGGTGATAAATGTAGCCAGGCTTGACGATTTTGCTCAGGTTTAAAAAAAAAAAATGGCTTGCTATCCCCACAGGTATTTCTGCAGGAAATTGCCTGAGCCTGTGTTTTTTTCTTTCCTCTTTCTGGAAGGGCCCAATTTCACTCTGACCCCTGCCTTTCCCTCAGGGCTCTCCCCAGAGCTATTCCCTCTACCTGCCATCTTCCTTTTCATTTTCAAACTGCTTGTCCTCTGCTGCGAAACCCTCAGCTGCCCCTTCCACCACCTGCATCTTGATTTGCCAAGTGTTTTTTTTTTTTTCTTCTTTTCCTCTGAAAGGCTGCCTCTCAGCAACTTCTAACTCTGAATTTACATCATGATGAAAACAAGCCAGCAAACAGCACGCTGCAGGGTAGGGAACTCAGGAAATGGGGGCAAAAACCAAGGCTTGGCCTCTGCCCACCTCTCTGCCCCGCCTTGTAAATCAGCAGCTTTATGGAGCCGGGAAGGGGAGGAGACCCTCGAGGGTCCAATTCAGTGGCGTCACTAGGCACCAGGCACCTACTACATGCCAGACTGTGTCCAGCACTGGGAGCCTGAGTTAGATGCTGACTTCAGGCGAGTTGGGGTTAGGGTTAGAGTTAGGGATGTCTGGGGAAGCTTTGTGGAAAACCAACGGCTACTCTAGCCCGAAAGCAAATGCCCCTGAAGGAAGAATTCTCTCCCTTGAGGATGCAAACCAGAATGTCACTTCCCAAGAGCTAAGGGAGGCTGTGAGACCTTGGATAGAAAGTTCAGGTTGGAGCCAGACAGACCAGGTTGAGCCCTGAGTAACTAATGGAAGTCGCTCAGTTGTGTCCGACTCTTCGCAACCCCATGGACCAAAGCCTAGCAGGCTCCTCTGCCCATGGGATTTTCCAGGCAAGAGTACTGGAGTGGGGTGCCATTGCCTTCTCCGTGAGTAACTAAAGTAACACTAAAAACCAAATTTGGGGGGAAAAATGAAAAAGAAGGAAAGCCCCCCACCTCCAACCCCAACTTCTACCAACAAAGTTACTGCTTCTCTGGACTGTGTCTACTGGCAAGTAAACCTTTAGTATTTTCTTGTCATGCACAAGCTCACAAGCTCTTTGAATTCTGCCAGTTCTTAAGGGATGGTGCGGCTTAAGCTCTCCTCCACGTGGCTGTGCTGTTCATTCCTCCTGTCCTGTTCATTCACGGTGCCTGGAGACTATGCCCGGGGTCTGTCTCACCACCATTTACCCCATCACTGGACATTTCTGGTGCGTTTGACTTTGTCCTTCTTTGACTAAGACCTGGCTCTGGAATGACTGAGTCAAGGGGAATGCTTCTCTCTGACTATCCTGCCCCACAGTGCCATTTGGCTTTTGCAAAGGGCTGTGACCGCTCTTTGTCTGTTCATGCCTGTGTGCCCCTTCGCCTGCAAAGCATTAGGTGCTGCCTTTATAAAACCAGCTGCCAATTTAGGGTGCAGAAGGTCATTTTAAAAACATATGTGTCTTTTGTTGTTAATGAGTATGAACATGTTTCCTGGTAACTGTCAATGTTTACTATTTATATTTTATTCTATGGAACTTGGACAGTTATTTTCCTATTTTCTTGTCCATTTAGCCATTGGGATTTTGAGGTTTGATACAAAGACACACAGATATGCACTCAATACAGTTATTAACCCTTTGCCCTGAATCCTAAACACTGTTATGTGGATATGACCTGGCAGAGGGAATTACAGTCCCTCACTGACAAACACACAGCAATGGGGACCTATTTGGGGCACTAATGAAGCCCCTTGGTGTCATATGGGGGGCCCTGAAGAGCTTTGATACCATGCTCCTTTATGTCTCAATGCAGAAAGAATTCAGCGAGAGGCAAAGTGATAGCTAAGTGATTTATTACAATAGGTTGCTTGTGATGCTTATAAACGGGCAGGTGAGGGGGTGCCACGCCCCGAGAACTTCCTGAGCTACAGGTTTATAACTGAAGGAAGAGCAGGGAGGGAAGAAGAACTTCTTTTCTTTCTTGAGTTGACATCATGCTTTTATCATCAGCTCCTCCTCCAGGTTGAGCAGGGAAATTTTCTTGTCCCTACGTGGTCAAGCTAGATCCACAAATTATCATTTTTTATGTGTGTACAGAGCATGTCCTAGGGATCTTTAACTTACTGAGCCCACTGGGCAGGATGTGGATCTCATGCCACCCTTGTTTTATTGCTTTGGAACATGTCCCGTGCTTCTGTTGCATGGTCTTATTGCTAAGCAAGCTGGCTTGGTTTTGTGGTTAAGCAAACCTGCTTTCTTGAGTAATCGTTAACCTACAAGGGTCTCCTATATTTTTAACTTACAGTCCCTCGGGGGATTAACTATCTAATCACCTGCTCTGTCCCTTTACTCTATTCCTATCGCAAATTTCTAGAAACCCTCTGGCAGCCCCTGCTGCTGTGATAGTGATGCAGGAAGTCTCAAACTTGCAATTAGTCAACAAGGCCTTTCTACTGACTCCAGGGGAACTGAACTGTCCCTGTGGGCTTTATGTCTCCACTGGCCCAAGGGCAGCTTGTTTCCAAGGCGATTACTAGTCTAATGTAGCATCTTGCAAACTTGAGGACTCCTGGACCCCAAGAATACTTTGAGGAACCCCAGTGAGACATGCGCCATTAAAAACTCAACAGTTGAGGTGGTTCCTTAGCTCCAAGGCTACAGATTTAGCCTAAATGCATACAAAGGAAACTAGTTTCCTTTTCACATATCTGTTTCACATTTTTGAAGAAGAATATCAGTAAATGAATACAGAAGGGGAAAATGCTTGTGGAGTCCTCGGGGATCTCGCTAGAAATGCTGGTCTATGCGAGATTTCCTCAGGGTTTGCGGTACCCTGGGCAGTACAGATACACAGCTGTTCCCACGCAGCTGCTTCAGCCTAACGGGTTGAGTTCCTGAAATCTCCTCTGGAACTAGGAGGTGAAGCTGACAAGCCACCACAGCAGCAGCTAAAGCTTAAGGAGTGTATCTGCCAGGGTGCATGCTAACCTCCTTAAAGATGTTATCTCAGAATAGTGGAATCACAGATGAAAAGGGCTTAGTGTGTGAACGTATCCAGCTTCCCTGGTTCCTCCGTCGTCGGCTCTCCAGGGAGAACCATCAGCCCTTCTTATCCATTTCTCAGCTCTCCTGCCTTCTAACTGAAGAGGCAGCCCTGCACATCTAAAGCTTAGGCTTACTCCCTTTATCTGGCCCCAGGCATCATTACAGGACTCAACTCTTCTCAGCTGTCTGCTTTTCTCCTACTCTCTCTGTTTCATCTCCTGTTCCCACTTTGTCTCACCATCCCCACTGCGATGACTGAAGCTGAAATTCTCAAGGTGCTGAACAAGTACACAGAAATAAATCAGCAGGTGTCAGCATTTCTCCTAAGGGGGACTCAACCCTGGGGAGGGATTACTGAGGTTTAATTTTCACAACAACTGTGCTTCTAAAAGTGTGTGTAAATCAGTCCAGGGGTAATTGAAAGGCACTGGGAAAAGTAATTGTTACTTAGAGAAATCCTATGGCGAGCTCTTTTGTAAAACAAATCTTACTGATCCTTCAAGGTCCGGCTCTGATGTCACCTCTTCCTTGAAGCTCTCTCTGATCACCCCCCTCTCTCCCCTGTCTGGATTAATTACTCCTTCATCTGAGCGACGTTAGGGTATTGGTGATGCCTCAGCCTAGCATGTGATCCAATCTGCCTTGTGATATAAATAGATCTTGGCACAAAAAAGATGTGAAATGAATGTTTGTTGAGTCAATGAAAGAAGGAACCTGTAAGTTAGGCTCAACTCCCTGAAGGAAAGAAGTATATCTGATTTAATTCTCTCGCTCTCTCGCTCTCTCTCTTTTTCTTTTTTTTTGCATAGAAATAGCAAGGGTCTTCTACTTGGAGCTCCCTCTTCCACTGGTCAGCAGATATGTAGATGAGTAAGCAACTGAAAACCAGTTAACTTCTCTTAATTAATCCCTTACGTAAACCCCTCTGTTAGGAACAAAGAGATGATATATTTTAAATTTTTCTTTATTTATTTTTGGCTGCACTTGGTTTTCATTGCTGTGCACAGGCTTTCTCTAGTTGCAGTGGGCGGGGGCTGTTCTCTAGTTGTGGTGCAAGGGCTTCTCATTGGGGTAGCTTCTCTCGTTGCAGACAATGGGCTTTAGGGTGTGTGGGCTTAGTTGCCTTGTGGCAAGTGGAATCTTCCTTCCCGGGCCAGGGATCGAGCTCATCAAACCCATGTCCCCTGCATTGGCAGGTGGATTCTTCACCCCTGGACCACCAGGGAAAGTCCCCACAAAGAGGTAAAATTTTAAGATTAGTTGGCAGGAGTCAAAGTTAATCAAAAGCATGAGGATGCCCTCCAGGCAGTTCACGCTTTACCTGGGTGTCCTGTTCTCCTTACCTTCGCCAGGAAAGGGGTCCCTAACCCTTTGTAGTGGGTGAAGGTTTCTTTCCACGAGAGCATTTCCTCTCCTATGATGGGGCTGTTCATATTCACATCATGCAAGAGGTTGAAATGACCATGGTTCTATTTGGTGGCATAAACTTGGGGGCTACCGTCTTAGCTACTGGTGTTTATGTCAAAGCAGACACAAAGATTTCCAGAGGGAAATCTTGGGCTTGGCCACAGATTCCCCCCTCAGCCCACTCCTGTTGAGATGGGGTGGCCATCTCTTCAAGAACAAGTCTTCTGGGCTTCCCTGGTGGGCCAGTGGTTAGGAATCTGCCTGTCAGTTCAGGGGACACGGATTTGATTCCTGATCCAGGAAGATCCCACATGCCACGGGCAGCTAAACCTGTGCGCCACAACTACTGAGGCTGCATGCTCTGGACCTCGTGCTCTGCAGCAAGAGAACCCACCACAAGGAGAGGCCCACGTACCATGAAGAGAGAAAGCCCTCTCACAGCAGCAAAGACTCAGCACAGTCAGTAACGAAATACAGCATTTTAAAACTTTAAAAAAAGAACAAGTCTTCTTAGATACATCAACTTAAGAAAAGGATATCAACCTTGCCCTTTGGTTTGACTGACTATGGAAGAAAATAACTTGGGTCCAAATTTGCAAGATAGGCTATCTGCATCCCAGTGACTTGTTGCCCAGTGACATTCATAGTAGTTTACTTGGAGGATATGGGTCTTAGATCACTGGATCAAGCCAAACCGTCCGAAGGCTTTGCTCTGGTACATCGTTGTTCCAGCAGCCTTTCTCAGTCGACTCTGCTTTGGTGCTTGCCCTGCAGTGGGAGACTTTATAAGAAGCATTGGTTTTAGACTTACATTATATATGTTAGCATTGCTGAAATGTCACTGAGGCATCATGCCCTGTGTCACTCGCTGCCTCACCATGGGGAATATTACTCTCCAGGATCAGTTCCAGGAAAAGCGGGCCTTCCCCTTGAGCAGCTGGGACATCTTCTGTATTATAAGGTCTTGTTGTCTATGTGCATCTTTCAACTTTTCTGCTTCCCTCTTTCCTTTGGCTTTCAGGACACTGGGAGCCAAATTTGTGACCACCCCACCCCTGCCATCACCTGTGCAGACCCTGGGAGCCTGTGTCTGTCTGTGCTCCTTAACCTTATCTTTTGATGCTACCCAGGCTCTTCATCTACCACTACTTACATGTGGGTCCCTATCCAAAGTGTTTTATCTCTCTGTCTCTGTAAGTCACTTCCTAGACTCTTTTTAAAGGACATGTATGTGTTTCTCTAAATAAACACACAATATTTTAAAGTGTTTCAAAGGGATGAAGCTGATGGAATATTAGCCTTAAGAAGGAAGGAGAGTGTGCCGTAGGTTACAGCATGAATGAAACTTGAGGATGTGATGCTAAGTGAAATAAGCCAGACACAGAAGGGGATGCACTGTCTGGTTCCACTCATATGAGGTTCTGAGAGCAGCCCGAATCTTAGACAGTAAGTAGAGTGGTGGTGGCCAGAAGGTTGGGGAGAGTAGGGTGTAGAGTTTCAGATTTCCAAAAGGAAAAGAGTTATGGGGATGGATGGTGGTCGTGACTGCACAGCAGTGTGACTGTACTTGATACCACTAGGTTGTACACTTAAAGATGGTTAAGATGGTATATATTATGTGTGTTCTATGCCAAAGCCTTTGACTGTGCGGATCACAATAAACTGTGGAAAATTCTGAAAGAGATGGGAATACCAGACCATCTGACTTGCCTCTTGAGAAACCTATATGCAGGTCAGGAAGCAACAGTTAGAACTGGACATGGAACAACAGACTGGTTCCAAATAGGAAAAGGAGTACATCAAGGCTGTATATTGTCACCCTGCTTATTTAACTTATATGCAGAGTTCAGTTCAGTTCAGTCACTCAGTCGTGTCCAACTCTCTGCAGCCCCATGAATCGCAGCACGCCAGGCCTCCCTGTCCATCACCAACTCCTGGAGTTCACTCAGACTCATGTCCATCGAGTCAGTGATGCCATCCAGCCATTTCATCCTCGGTCGTCCCCTTCTCCTCCTGGCCCCAAATCCCTCCCAGCATCAAAGTCTTTTCCAATGAGTCAACTCTTCGCATGAAGTGGCCCAAGTACTGGAGTTTCAGCTTTAGCATCATTCCTTCCAAAGAAATCCCGGGGTTGATCTTCTTCAGAATGGACTGGTTGGATCTCCTTACAGTCCAAGGGACTCTCAAGAGTCTTCTCCAACACTACAGTTCAAAAGCATCAATTCTTCGGTGCTCAGCCTTCTTCACAGTCCAGCTCTCATATGCAGAGTACATCATGAGAAACGCTGACCTGGAAGAAACAAGCTGGAATCAAGATTGCCGGAAGAAATATCAATAACCTCAGATATGCAGATGATACCACTCTTATGGCAGAAAGTGAAGAGGAACTAAAAAGCCTCTTGATGAAAGTGAAAGAGGAGAGTGAAAAAGTTGGCTTAAAGCTCAACATTCAGAAAACGAAGATCATGGCATCTGGTCCCATCACTTCATGGGAAATAGATGGGGAAACACTGGAAACAGTGTCAGACTGTATTTTTTCAGGCTCCAAAATCACTGCAGATGGTGATTGCAGCCATGAATTTAAAAGACGCTTACTCCTTGGAAGGAAAGTTATGACCAACCTAGATAGCATGTAAAAAGCAGAGACATTACTTTGCCAACAAAGGTCTATCTAGTCAAGGCTATGGTTTTTCCAGTAGTCGTGTATGGTTCCAGTAGTCATGTGAGAGTTGGGACTGTGAAGAAGGCTGAGTGCCTAATTGATGCTTTTGAACTGTGGTGTTGGAGAAGACTCTTGAGAGTCCCATGGATTGCAAGGAGATCCAACCAGTCCATCCTAAAGGAGATCAGTCCTGGGTGTTCTTTGGGTGTTCCACCTCATGCAAGGAGTTGACTCATTGGAAAAGACTCTGATGCTGGGAGGGATTGGGGGCAGGAGGAGAAGGGGACGACAGAGGATGAGATGGCTTGATGGCATCACTGACTCGATGGACGTGAGTTTGAGTGAACTCTAGGAGTTGGTGATGGACAGGGAGGCCTGGTGTGCTGCAATTCATGGGGTCGCAAAGAGTCGGACACGACTGAGCGACTGAACTGAACTGAACTGAATACAATGTAAAAACCCACACTGTTTCAAGATCTTTCAAAGAGGTGAAACCCCTGAAGTTTTAATTGCCATCTTTAAAGTTGTCTAATATCGATTTTACTAAGAAAAACAAAAAAGGGTACTCTTAAATTTATAATATAAGCCCCCGTTTTCTCCATCATTTAGTCTAACTTCTGATCTCTGTAAAATATTCCAATTTTAATTGACACATTTTTATTGACACATACCATTTACAGAGAAAAGTGTATCATTTATGAGTGTACTGCTCCATGAATTATCATGAAATAAACTCCTTGGGGTAATTAATCCAGGAGGAGAAATGCAAGACCAACAGAACCTGGGTTCTCCTGACAGGTCCCTCCCAATCACTGCCCACTGCCTCCTCCCCGCAGGTAACTGCCATCCTGATTTCTCATCTCGTCTGTCCTTTTTGCCTGTCTTTGAACCTTACATATAAATACAGCTGGACAATATAAATTCTTTTGTCTCTGGCTTCTCTCACTCAACATTACATTGGCGATGTTCAAACATGTTGTTGCATGTAGCAGAAATTTATTTTTCTTGTCGTATGG
The DNA here is from genome assembly GCF_023091745.1 of Budorcas taxicolor. Lineage (NCBI taxonomy): Eukaryota > Metazoa > Chordata > Mammalia > Artiodactyla > Bovidae > Budorcas > Budorcas taxicolor. The sequence goes on along the minus strand of NC_068920.1, from coordinate 152,132,658 downwards.
AATTATACGTACTGTACCACAATATGTTTCTACATTCTATAACGGATGGGTTATTTCCAGCATTTGGCTGTCATTTCATGTCCTTTTGTGGGGAACAAGATGGGGAATACAAGAAATCAAGTTAAATGAGTGAATTTTATTTTCGGTTGTGCCAGGCTTTGTTGCTGCAGTGAGCAGGGGCTGCTGCTCACTGTGATGCACAGGCTTCTCGCTGCAGTGCCTTCTCTCGCTGCAGAGCACAGACTCTAGGCCCCCGCGCCTCAGTAGTTGTGCAGGGCTCTAGACGGTGGGCTCAGTAGCCGTGGTGCACAGGCTTAGCTGCTCTGTGGCGTGTGCAGTCTTCCCAGACCAGGGATCAAACCCGTGTCCCCTGCATTGGCAGACAGATTCTTACCCACTGTACCACCAGGGAAGTCCAGGCATGTGGGCTTTCCCTGCCTCCACTCTGATGCTTTCCATCACTCTGTCCAGGGCATCCACTTTCTCTGGTAGGCCTCTTGGAGTCTCACCCTGAACATTCAATCCTCAACCAAGGATGCTCAGGGTACCGCCACCCCCACCCCACGCACAGACTCATTCCTTTCCAGATGCCTCAACTCCCCAGATGCTGACCCTGCTTCAGCAGCTCAGAGGGAGGCGCTCTCTTAATGCATCTCTGGCCTGTGGTCTAAAAAGTGCCTACAGGCTGAAGATTGGGCACCTAGGCTTCACCTCCTATTTTTCTTTGTTCAAGCTGTCTGCTGTCCAATGGGTTGAAACACTTTCCTCAAAAAACATGCCTAGTTTCACAGTCATCTAGGTCAGGGGGTGAGTTTGCTATCGCTTTGTCATGGCCCAGAGTATCCTCATCTTTTTATGGCCTCATATTATTCCATTACGTGAAAGTGAAAGTCGCTCAGTTGTGTCCGACTCTTTGTGACCCCATACAGTCCATGGACTTCTCCAGGCCAGAATACTGGAGTACGTAGCCTTTCCCTTCTCCAGGGATCTTCCCAACCCAGGAATCAAACCCAGATCTCCCACATTGCAGGTGGATTTTTTTAACTAGCTGAGCCACTTAACTCCAGTGGATTTTTAAAGTGCAATTTATTTCCTGTAGAGCAATGAGAAATTTAAGATGTAGAGATTATATTCATTTTCACCCCTTACTCAGGCTTGCTTCAGCAGGTTCTATGGATTGCTTTTCTTTCTTTCTTTTTTTTTTTTTATTGTGGTAAAATATATATAACACAAAAGTTATCATTTTAATGATTGTTAAAGTGTACAGTTCAGTGTCATTTAAGTATATTCACAATGCTGTTTAACCATCAATTCTAGGAGATTTTAAAGGTGAGTGTATTTACTGAAGTTAAAATTGACTCCTGGACCACACAAGCGTATTTGAATCAAATGTGATTCAATCCTGTCACCGGAAAGTACATTTATGAATTTGTTGGAATGCTTTTGGCTACAGGTAACTGAAAACCTGACTTAATTTGGCGTATGTAACAAGGAAACGTATTACCTTCCATGAAAAGATGTCAAAAAGTTAAAAGTATTAGTAACTCTGAAGTTGGTTAGTGTGGGGGCTTCATGATGTCACTGAACCCCCAAGGGGCTTTCCGTCCTTTTGTTCTTCCATCCCCAGCTTGGTGGCTTTGTCCCCAGATTTATTCCCCTCCTCGTCTCAGGATGGCCACAGCTGTCTCAGGTATCATATCCCCAAACAGCAGCATCTCGAGACAGGAAAGGGGACGACATCTGTTCATGTGTCTTTAAGGAGTGAAGGGGGACTTCCCTGGTGGCCCAGTGGTTAAGAAGCCACCTTGCAGTGCAGAGTAAAAAGGTTCCTCTCTGGTAGGGGGACTGAGATCCTACATGTGTCGGAGCAACTAACCTGCTCACTGCAACTGGAGAGTCTGTGAGCCCCAAGGAAGATCCTGCATGTCGCAGTTAAGCCCTGATAGAGTCAAATAAATAAATATAAATAAAATAGATAACCAGCAAAGAACTACCGTAAAAATTGTTTTAAAGGAACAAAAGAACCTTTATCAGAAGACCCCCAGTGGACATCCCATTACCCAGACATGACATTAGCCAGAATTGGGTCATGGTCCCAAGCTGCATCAGTGGTAAGGAATCTGCCTGCCAGTGCAGGAGCCACGGGGAGACACGGGTTTGATCCCTGGGTCAGGAAGATCCCCTGGAGGAGGAAATAGCAACCCACTCCAATATTCTTGCCGGGATAATCCCACGGACAGAGGAACCTGGTGGGCTACAGGCCATGGGGTCCCAAAGAGTCAGAGAAGACTGAGCTATGGAGCACACCCAAGCTTCAGCTATATTGTCAAGGAGAATGGACTCGCCAAGGTTGCTTAGACCAATCAGAGCTCTCCCTCGGTTAGGCCTGGGGCTGGGGTCAGCCCCTCTGAAGCACATGGCCACTAGGAAGAGCAGGGCTACCGCAATAAGATGTGAGTTCTGGTAGGAAGAGGGAAGGGAGGAAATAGGCCTTGGATGGGCCTTCAATCATGTCGAACTTCCCAACCCAAAAATAAATCTGCCCAGGTTCTAAGTAAGAGACGCTCACCTGGTGAGAAATTAGTTTTGTCTGAATAAAGTAATAAGAATCTTAACTGGAGATCAAGTGTCCTAACAATTTTTCCAGCTGTCTGACTGTCATCAGTTACAGATCAAAGTCGAACACGGTTAGCTGTCTTCAGGACTCATGTGAGTTCGAAATTCTTTCAACTGTGATGTTATTCTTCTGTTCTTATTTCTGGCCATCTTTCCAGGCTCAGCTCAGAAAGCATGTCCTCCGACATCCCCCCCTTAACCCCAGAGTCAAAATGAATTTTCCCTTTTTCCATATTCCCCTTCATTCTGCTTTGTATAACCACTGTCTATCCAGGCTTTTGTTTTTCTTTCTTTGTTTGTTTAAAAAATGATAAAAGCAATAATAATTCTTCCTTGTCAATAATTTAAACAATATATAAACTGTGTAAGTTGAAAAGGCAAATCATCCCATTCAGCTTTTCCCTCAATCCCAGCCCTACCTTCCAGTAATGAATCCTGTAATCAGTTTGCTTTTATCCTTCCAAACTTTTTAATGTGATATTTAACTTCTATTTGAATTCATTCTGTTGTTGTAATCATTACAAAAAATGGAATCAGGCTCTGAACTGTAATGTACACATGGCATCTATGTCTTGTTCTTTTTACTTATCAGTATAGTGAAAGCATCTTTAGTATCAATTGATCCAGAGCTAGACATTGTTTCTCTGGCCTGAGTTTTATACCAATTTGGGGGGTTAACATACATTTTATGGCCAATACCCTGATTTTGGGTGCTTAACTTATTTCCACTTTTCCACATTTCAAACAGTACTTCCAGGAATCCCCGTGTGTGCGTATGTGTGTGTGTGCGTGCGTGCTTATGTCTTTGTCTACACACACCAAGATTTCTGCAGGCTAGACTGCTAAAAAGAAAATTTCTGGGTCAAAGAGTATGTGATTTTTAAATTTTGATAGCTACTGCCAAATTTTATGAGGGTGTTTTGGAACCAGCTGCTGTTAGTATAAGATGAGTAATTTCCAGACTTTCAGACTTTATAAACCAATAAAAAATTTTTTTCAAAAATTGTGGAGACAACATAAAGAAAATAGGCAACATTTTATTTTTCTAGCTAAGGACATTAAAAAATATTAAGTGTCAATCTTTAGTCTGAACCATGTGAAATGGACATTTTTATAAGTCAAAATCATCTAATATTTTCAATTGAATATGGTCTAACTTCATACCGTCAGCATGATTTCATAAAAGAAGGGATCCACATGTTCATTCACACACACACCTTGTTTGTTTTCTCTTTTCACCCATCATATGGGTGAATATTTAATCTCATATCCAGGAATCACCTACGCAGAGTCATTGACCAGTGGTTCCCTCCCACCACCACCGCCAGTGTCTATCCAGGGTGTCACTAGGAAAGAAGACTTGTTCACATGAGGAGCAGCATGGTGGGGTGGGCATGTAGATGAAACGACATCTGTTCCTGCCCTTGGTCCTTTGCATTGATTTTAAGAGGCTACAGAGAAGGAGGTGAGAAGCAGAGCTGATGTATCTGGGTGAGAGGACCAGTGAGATACTTGACACAAAGCAGGGGACCCCAGGATATCCCCTGGACCCTGAAATATTCTCTGTTAGGCCCTTTACAGGACCAGTTTGCCAACCCTCAGAATAGGGCCTCGATCATCACAAGAAAATTCCCTGAGCAAGTGCTTACTACCTGCAAGGCTTGGACTCAAAGTTGAAGAAGACATAATCCATGGCTTCAAGGAGGTTAGCCCTCCTCATCTCTCCACGGAAGGCCTGGAAAACACAGAGAGCCAGTCCTTTGGCTCAGCACTCATGTGACAGCCCAGCTCAGAAGTGAGGCCTCCTCTCCCAGCAGCCTTATGGGCAGTGGAAGCGGCCCCTTGGGAGCCTGTGCAGGGAGGAAGCAGGGAGACTGCCTGGTGATGAGAGCTCGGCACCAGTCATAGGTGCTCCTGAGGTCTTCACAAGGAGCCTGGAAAGCCTGAGGGATGTGCTGGGTGGGCGCAGGGCAGGGCACACTCTGGCTCCGTTACTGGATATTACTGGTGGAGGGTGGCTGAGATGGTAAGCACAGGAACTTACTGTTTCATCTGAAAGTCCTTCCTGTAAACTAAGCTCCTTGACCATATTATTTCTGTCTCATCTAGTTCATTTGGCCACAGGCATACATTAATGAATAGATGTGGCGGAGTTTCAGTAAAACTTTATTTATAAAAACTGGGACTTCTCTGGCGGGCCAGTAGTTAAGACTTCCGCTGCAGGGATTGCGGATTTGATCCCTGGTCAGGGAACTAAGATCCTGCCTGCTGTGATGCTGCCAAAAGAAAAGAAAAAAACCAGATGACAAGTCGTTTTTGACCCAAGGGCCATAGTTTGCAGACTCCTACCCTATATGTAATATCAGGGAAAGAACAAGAGCAGCCTGTCTTAGGATCAAATGCTATTTTGGACCCTTACAAGCTGTATCCTCCAGATGAGTACGCAACCTTTTTCTAAAAAAAAATGTATTTATTTATTTTTGGCTCTGTCGAGTCTTAGTCTCAGCACATGAGACCTCTCATTGTGGTGTGCAGGCTTCTCTCTCTAGCTATGGTGCATGAGCTCCAGAGCTTGTGGGCTCTGAACTTTCAGCACATGGGCTCTCTAGTTGGGGCAATCAGGCTTAATTGCTCCGTGGCATGTGGTATCTTAGTTCCCTGACCAGGGATCAAACCTGAGTCTCCTACAGGCATGTGGTACCTTAGTTCCCTGACCAGGGATCAAACCTGAGTCCCCTACATTGGAAGGCAGATTCTTAACCACTGGACCACGACGGAAGTCCTGATTATACCACCTTTTTGAGCTTTAGTTCTGCAAATATGGGCTTCCCAGGTGGTGCTAGTGATAAAGAACCCCAAGTATAAAGTGGGGATACTAGTTGTCAGGATCGCTTTCAGGATTGCTGTAGAGTTACATGAGATAGTGCGTGCAGAGCATAGGCGCATAGATGGAGGAGGGGCTCCAGCACTGCTAGTTTTCACGGAGCACAAAGCCATCCAGAGCCCCAGAGCCCAGCTTCCTTCCCTCAGGCCTGTCCAAGGAACACCACGCAAGAGCAGGAGACACGATTTTTAAAGGGCTGACAGAATGAAATGCACGGGACTTTGATTTTATTTCAACACAAGTTCTGGGCAGAGACGAAATATCCCTGGCCCTCCTTGCACACAGCCTTCAGGTGTCAGTTGAGTAGCATCTTGGTTTTATTACATCCATCACAAGGAGCTTAAGGCTTCCAAAAACACATTCCTAGACAGATGTCAAGCCTGTCTGGGGATTAGAAATATCCTTTTCCATTAAGCATAAATTAACTTAATCACCAGGTATGAAAGATACGCAACATAAACAGCATTCCCTGCAGCTTTCATTAAAATTAAAAATCTATTTAAAATTTACCTTGTATTTTCTAGGACCCGAACTCCTTCAAAGAGATAATCTCTGCTGTAAATTTTTACACTGACAGAGTGGCAAGATGAATGGGCTGGGGACAGTGATGTACTATGTAATTTAACTTTGCCTCCTGGTCTTCTTTTCACCAACGGATGTATCTGTACGTCTTAAAGAAGTAATTAGTCTCGGTAAGATCTGGCCTTTGACCATTTTCAGAAGCAGTCAGACTGTTCCCCAATAAAATGAAACTCGGAGTCGAGATGACTAGCAGCAAGGTCCTTCAAATCTTGTTGTTCTGATCCGTGCTGGAGAAAGTGCTCTTAGGAAAAAACAAACGGAAAGAAAGGTGTCAGCAATGCATCACCCGGAGAGCGGAGACAGAACCCCCTCCTTGACTTGGCCTCTGTTTCTCTGGAGTGGAGAATGGAAACAGTGACCAGGGTCATTGCATTCCTTATTAACATCGCAGGAAAGACCCCCGTGAAGGAAACCCCAGCTGAATCAGAGTCGGTGATGTTGACCGAGCGTTGAAGGCAGACAAACCTGTCTTCAGATACTGGTTCTTTCTTTCAGACTCTGATCTTGAACAAGTCATATATTTCCTCTGAGTCTCAAGGTCCTATCTGTAAAAGGGGGTGAATAATGCTCACCTCCTAAGATCATTGTGAAGGTTGGAGATACCCTTAGTGCCTAGAACTCATCACCTCCAGGGTGCTTGCTGAATGCTTAATATTATTTATACGTATAAGAAATAGTTGTTGAATAACTGAATCATGCCAGATTCAAGACAGAGGGCTGAGGATAAAGAAAATCATAAGATATAGCCGATGTTCTTAAGGTGCTCACAGACCCAAGAAGGGATTGAGACAAAGAAATAAGAGAATCGCAGCTGAGGGTGACAAGGCCAACAAGGCACAGGGGTGACACAGAGAAGGGAGTGGTGACATCTGCTACATTATAATGACATAGAGAGGCTAGCACGATACCTCAGCAGATAGGGGCATTCTGAGCAGAAAAATGTGTCAAAGTGTTAAGTTGCTCCATTGTGTCTGACTCTTTGCGACCCCATGGACTGTAGCCCACCAGACTCCTCTGTCTGTGGAATTCTCCAAGCAAGAATACCAGAGTAGGTAGCCATTCCCGTCTACAGGAGATCTTCCTGGCCCAGAGATAGAACCCAGGTGTCCTGCATTGCAGGCAGATTCTTTACCTTCTGAGTCACCAGGGAAGCCCAGCAGGGCTTAGGCAAAGGCAAAGGCATGTAGAGAGAGGTGTCTCATAGTTGGAGGATTATAGGCAGAGTGGTTTTCTAGACAGGGAGGAGGAGTGGGGAGGGAGAACCACGAGGGCAGAATGTCTCTTGATGTGGGCACATCCTCTGGGGAGCTGGATTCAAAGTGTCCTGAATAATCCTCAGCTAGGCCACCGAGGCCGGGCAGGGACCACGGGGTGCCCGCCACCCCACTGAGGTGTGTAAAACATTCAGACCAGAAGGTATATCTTCTAGAAGGAACTACAGCTGTTGCTTCAGTGGAGTTGCAGATCGGAGAGGAAGCAGGTGGTAGAGCTGAAAATGCACCGGAAGAGGTGTCCAGATGGCCAGACCCCAGTCCCTGGGCTACCTTCCGGCCTGTGACCTCACCTACGCCTCCCGGGTGGAGGGGCACTGTGTCTTCCTCATGTTTGTTGAGTAAATGCTCAGACGTCCCATCTGAGCATCTTTATCCTGCCTCCCTAGCAGCGTTGCTAAGGACCAGGGGTAGCACAGAGGTGAACACACTTGGCAAAGTCTCAGGGTTTATTCAAATATAGGTGTGTGATCATCACCGTAATCGTCAAAGAGTTGTACACCAATTAGAAGCTGCACCAGTGTTGAAAAACCAGTTTCCTCACCCATTAAAAAAATGTGTATATGATTACCACTGACTCTCTCATTGAACAAACCCACCACACGCCCTTTAAAAATACAAAGAAATGCAAACCGCATAGTTCCGTTTAATGATTTGCCTTTTTAGTATTGCAAAAATGACTCATTAGTCAAAACAATGATTATGTTTGAGACTATTAAAGGTATTGGGTTGTTTCCTATGTAATCTAAAAAATGTTAATTTATGGGAAAAAAGAACCCCACTGAACTTGTACCTACCTACAAAGCAAGCATTATCTAAAAAACAGTGTTTCCCCAAGCATTTTCAACTGACTTGACAGCTCAAAACATCAGTTTCTCTCCAAACCCACAACCCTTTGTTTTAACGTTAAATGTTTTCTAAAGAAAACCGCTGCTGTCCCAGGCTAGAATCGGTGTTTGGTTGGAAGCTGTAGTGATAGTGCTCTGTTTTCCAAACTGTTAGACTCAGCTGATGAGGAAGCTGTGAAGGAGTTGCAAAGCTTCTAAAAAGCACTGTACAAAATACAGGGACGGTTGCTGCGGAGACAGAATGTTAAAGGACTATTATTCTGAGGATGAGAATTGAAACCAAGCCACAGTGCTCACAGCAGATAAATAACCTGCTTTGGCCCAAGTGACAGTTAAGTGATCTCAGATGTGCCTTGAGAGAGAGTGTCCAAATATGAGACTTACCCAAGGTCATGTGCACAAAGCAAGCAGATTGGTTTCCCCAAGGACCTACTGCTGGGGCCTCTTAAAGTACCAGCGTTCAGAATCTACAGAGAGTAGGAGACCACAGTTCTACGACGTGGTCCTGCACTTGACCCTGTATCGTGTGGACCAACTAGTTACCCACCCCGGGCCTCAGTTTCCTAGTCTGTACGTTGAGTAGTCATCTCTGCCCTGCTCCCAGCCTTGCTGTAAGGATCCACTGAGGTGATGAGTACAAACAGAAGTGTGGCGTCCCAGAAAGGATCTTTAAGGTGTGTCTTTAGCAGTCCCCACCCCAACCCCCCCACCCCCACCTGGGCGACCCTACATGGCCCTTTCCCTTCTCCAGAATTCTCTTGTCTGGAAACATTGCTGGCTCTGCTTCCGTAGAGCCGCCCCAGTCGGGCTCATCCGGGGTCTCCCTAAGTCCCGGGAGACAGGGTCAAGAGAAGCCCACTCCAGCTCTGGCTCTGTTCCTTCATGTGTGTATATATATATAATTTTATCTGTTTTTGAATGTGCGGGGTCTTGGTTGCTGCACAGGTTTTTCTCTAGTTGAGGCGAGCAGGGGCTACTCTTCGATGTGGTTTGAGGGCTTCTCGCCCCAGAGGCTTCTCTTGCTGCCGAGCACAGGCTCTGGGCACGTGGGCTTCAGTAGCTGCAGCGTGTGGACTTGGTAGTCATGGCTCCCGGGCTCTGGAGCTCGGCCAGTGCTGGTGGCGCATGGGCTTAGTTTCTCTGCAGCCTGTGGGATCTTCCCCAGACCAGAGATTGAGCCCACATCTCCTGCACTGGCTGGAGGACTCTTTACCACTGAGCCACCAGGCAAGCCCCTCTGTTCCTTTCTTGTTGAGCCGTTCTGGGCGAGTCCTTTCCCCACACTGGGCTTCATTTTCTGGGATCCGAAAATGAAGATTTGGCTGAAGTGATCTCTGAAGTCGCTTCCTACAGAAAATGAAGTCCCTGAGCACGTACGGTTCAGCCGCAGCTGGTCCTTGTCACTACAGTGAAACCTGGGCTGTTGGAGACCCTCGGGGGAATGAGGCTTTGATCCCCATATTTTCTAATTGGTCTTGTGTTTAATCCTTTAAGCACTAAACCCTTTCCCTTTTATTGGGAATATTGGCTTCTTAAATATATTTAGGCGAGTTTGACTTTTTACTTGAATGATGATCTCGCAAACTGGTTTTAGATTGTTCTGTGATGCGCTGGTGCCCCTGAAGAGCCCTGAGATGTCTTGCATCAGCTCCAGAGAGTTTTTCTGCTTCCTCCTCCATTTTCAGGCTGGCAGCTGTCACTTCATGTATGGCAGATTGCGTGGCTGTGGCATCCCGGCTCATCCCTTCTATGAATATTAATAATTTTCTGGCTAAGCGGTGCTGTGTGACCGTCTGAGAATCAGAGCACCATGTGTGTTAGAAGTATGGGTAAAGTAAGAGTACATAGGTAAGGAGTGAGGCCCCAAGAGGCTCTCCTTCCACTTACAGGGCAGAACTTCAGGTCATAAACTTGGAGATCTTGACTTTGACTCCTCACTTGCCTCCTAGTTGTGTTCTGAGTACATGGAGGAGGGGGTTGGGTGCCTGACTTCTGATGGGGAGATTTCTCTGCTGCCTGGTATTCTCATGGTGATGGCCTGGGTCAGCCCTACCCAGAATCTCTCCTCTCTTTGCTGCTCCATCCCCATCTCTCGAGTTCCAGGATTAGGCTGTTTCCTCCCATGCTCAGTTTGTTTATACGGGTGGTTTCCTTTGGGTGGAATCCAGGCTTTCCTTTCTTCCTGTCTGCCACCTAGAAGGTTCTACCCAAGCCTTTCCTCTCTCAGTTACCTCCTGGGAGCCTCAGGAGCCTGCCCTGCACTCCCAGGGGAGCAGAGTGCCCCCACGGTCCCTGTGCCCACCTCTCCATCCACACTTATGGCGTATGGAGTGAACTCTCTGTGGATGGATCATGCCTCCACCCAACATGAGCTCATCCATCCAGAGCTGGGACTCCCTTGTTCAACTTTGTATCTAGTACCCGCCTCAATGCCTGGCACATGTGACATACCTGAGTAGGGTTGGAAACGTGAATGAACAAGCAAATGGACAAATGAATGAATGAATAAACGGACTGCCTGCTGTGGGCTGAATTGTGTCACACCCTCCCCCTCCCCTCAAATTTGTGTTGACGTCCTAACCCCCAGTAACTCAAAATACGACCTTATTCGGAGCATGGGGGCATTGGATAATCAAGTTAAAATGAGATCATTATGGTGGCCGTAATCCAATATGGCTGGCGTCTGTATACAGAGAGGAAATTTCAGGCACAGGCACACACAAAAGAGAAAATGATGAGAGGATGCAGGTAGTCGACAGCCACCTACAAGCCACAGAGAAAAGCCTGGAACCCCAGCTCCTAGGCGACAAGCCACATCTCTGCCTGGTGCTCCTCACAATATATGTTCTGAGTACTTGAAGGGATCTGTGACTGGATGGACAGGCAAATGCAGAGAGAAGTAGAGAAAACCACTGCTGACGTGAAAAATGACTTTATCAGTCACTTCAGTATTTTATGAATTGCCGGTGCAATAGCATCAGAATGGGAGATGGATCTTTTTTCTTTGCTCACGAAACACAAGCACGTGGCAGGCTCTTTCAGGAGCATGAAATCTTCCGCTTGGTGAGCTAGGCTAGCTGTTTCTAATCTGGGCCCGTGAAAGCCCAAGGGGGTGCCGTTTTGATGTCGGTCTGCGTTGGCACTGCCCTTAGCTGGATCTCTGTTCCCTGCCTCGCCCACTTCAGAAGAGAGAAAAAAAGGGTCTGATAAAATGTAGGAATTGGGACAAGCTCTCAGGATGTATTCCAGCCTGCGGAATTTACCGATGGGAAACTGAGGTGGTTAGAGGGAAACGGACTTCCCTGGGACTCAGGCTAGCCTGGGAATCTGCATCATGGGATGCCACGTCTCCTGCTCATCCTTCCACCGGCTAGAAGAAGTTTTCTCCTTCCTTCTCTTAAATGGTCCATGCGCCCTCTGCTTGGATGCCAGGCATCCGTCTCACCTGCCCAGATGGTCCTTTTCTTTGTTCTCCCTCTTCCTTTCCTCCTTTCTCCTTCCAGTGGTATGTTTCGTTATCCCTATTATACAGGTGACAGTACGAACCTTACAAAGTTTAAGTAACTTATCAGTGTCACAGGATTACTCATCAGAGAGTGGTGACGATGGTTTTATCCCCAGCCATCTCACTCCCAAACTTTCCACCACACCATGCTTTTTCTTAATGGATCTTTATCCCTAGGCCTTTGACATTTTATCCCAATTATGTAGAACATATTTTAAAATATCCATTTGGTTAGAAGTAATAAATTTTTCATGGCAAACCAGCGTGCGTGTAAGAATCCCTAGAGAAATCTGCAGTAAGATTTAGCAGATTTCAAAGGTCTGACTTATCCTCGGAAGGTTACTTCGGAATGGAAATGAGTGAGCCGATGCTCAAGATGTGGCCAGGGCTGACTCGTGGAGTTGGCTGAAAGGCATCTTGAATGATTTGTAGCTAACTGACTAAAGAGGGTGGTCTCTGGTTAATGGAAGACCGGATGATCTCCTATCCTATGTTGGTTGTTTGCATGTATACTTACCCTTACCTGTGGATAACTGTTTAGTAAGAGTATGCATGCATGTGTGCTAAGTTGCTTCAGTTCCATGGGATTCTCCAGGCAAGAACACTGGAGTGGGTTGCCATGCCCTCCTCTTTCAAGGGATCTTCTCAACCCAGGGATCGAACCCATGTTTCTTCTGTCTGCTGCATTGGCAGGTGGGTTCTTTACCACTAGCACCACCTGGGAAGCCCTTGAAAACCTCTATTTGTTGTAGATTTTGCCATGAGCTCTGGGCAGGCAGAAAGAACTGCTGATTCCTCCCTGGATCCCATCACCTAACACAGTCCTGCTATCCAGAACGTACTCCAGAAATATCTGTAAAATCACCAGTGAATTTTCCTTTCATTTTGGAGCCACGGACATTTTAGAAGAAACAGTCTCTTCTCTTGGCCATTGCTCTGAGGACAGCCTGTGGGCTGGCACTGGATCTCCTTCCACTTCCCCTTTTAGAACTGTTCTGTACACCAGATTCCTAACAAGGCCCAGCCCACGTGCTTACTGGCAAGCTGAACATCAATCCTTATCCTGTTATGAGTTGATTTCTATGCTTAGTCTTGGGAACCACACCAGCTTTTGCCTTCTAGGAGCTCCCAGCCGAGTGGGCGACCTGACAAATAATTCAAATACAAAAAGACCGAAGTAAGTGTTAAATGAGACACTGGCGATGAGCTTGGGGAGGAAGGGTGATTAATTCTGCCTGGAGGAATCCAGGGAGGGTTCATGGGGAAGACAGATATTAAGGAAAATTTATTACATAAGTGGATTCTGAGCAGCTGACATCCCAAGTTCATAATCTGCACAAGAAACTCAAAAATAGAGTTCACTGTTTCCAATTCTGGTTGTTTAGGGTGCTGACTCAGACCCAGATTCATAGCTTTGAGAAGACAAGTCTAAAAAATAATTAAAGATACAAATCTCAATGACTATTTCCCATTATTGGGAAAGTGACTGTGGGTCACTTGAAAATATTGCTTAATCTCTTCACTTCTAGTTTCACACACTCCTATGTGAAATATTTTAAAACCCACATTTGTGTTGAAATTAATAGAAAAATGTGTCACCCTATTTTATTGTGATCTCAGTAGTTAACTTCAGGGCAAACAAAAGATTATAGATAGAAAAACTTTGAACTGGAGACTACGAATTTATTCCTTAGTAACTTACTAGGGTCATAGACTAAAGCCATATTATATATTGAAGGCCTTAAAAATGTTAATAATTGTTGACCCAGAAATTTCACTTCTGGGTTTTTATATGGTGAGAAAAATTTATTATGCTCTCTAAGTAGTGAAAAATCCAAAATGATCTAAATGTCCATTAACTATGGGGATAGTCGTTCAGTCATTAAAGATATCTATAAATAATTTTTGGTGATATGGCAAAATGCTTATAATAAAATATTAAATGTAAAAGCAGGCTACAAAATTATATGCACAGTAATATTTTAACTATGTGAAAAAATTATATTCATAGAAGGGAAGAAAATTTACCAAAATATTAAAAATGATCATTTCTAGATGGTGAGATTATATATGAGAGTTTTGTTCTCTTACCTACATATTTCTATACTTTTTGTGTCTTTTACAAAGAGATATGATTTTTTAATAATAACACCAACAATATTTGAGAGGACCCCCCACAACCTGAACCACTGGGTAGGAACATACATCAGAGGCCAGTATATTCTGAGGTCTGGGGCTCTGGGCAGTATGATACAGAGAGTTAGCAAAGCTTTTCAAATGCAAGCGCACAGCCAAACAGACTTGGATTCACTGGGGTCCATGGCTATGGGTCTGTGAGGGCCAGAGGAGCATGGAAGGCCAGGCCTAGGCAACCAATCATAATGACCTCCTGGTTTCATGAGCTCAGATCATCCACAGCTAGACCCGGATAGCACGAAGGAACGTGGACAATGGTGTCTGCCGCCCCAGTGGAGGAAGCAGGTAAGGACTTGGCAGGACTGCGTCATAGAGGCAGGAATGGGCTTCCCTGTGACTGAGCGATAAAGAACGCACCCGCCAGTGCAGGAGACACAGGTTCAATCTGTGACCCAGGAAGATCCTACAAAGCCAAGGACCTACTAAGACTGTGTGCCACAAATATCGGGCCCAGGAGCCGGGACTTCTGAAGCCCGTGCACCCTAGAGCCTGCGCTCTGCAACAAAGAGAAGCCAGCACAGTGAGAAGCCTGCGCCCTGCAATGCAGAGGAGCCCCAGCTCGCCACAACTGGAGAAAAGCTCATGCGGCAATGAGGACCCAGCACAGCCAAAAATGAATAAATAAACATTTTAAAAGGTAGGCAGGGATAACGTCAGGGCATCCAACTAGTGGGAAACTAGCAAATGAAACTGAGCTCCTCTATGAGGATGGGGCTGGGAGCTGCTAGAGCTTGAGGTTCAGCTTAGGCCTGAGGATTCCAGGCTGACAGCACAAATGATAGGACTGAGGCTCGGGTGCCTGAGGATCCAGGTGCTGGACCAGGCGTGGCCCAGACTGGACAGGTCCGAGCCGGCCAGTGGAGCCTCAGGACTATGGGACTCCAGCTTCGAGGGGCTGGCTGATGTGTCTAATTGAGCAGTGTATCAAATACATAATAATATATGAGCTGAGCTGTTGTAGATGTCCCTTTGATGATCATTATGAAATGTGAGAGTATTCTTGGCTGTGAGCATCTTCTTCAAAGAAAAGCACTGTTTCCAAAGAGAGCACTGTCATGAATGTGGGAGTTCAAGCCACTTGTGTTTCGCTTTCAGACTTTGAGTGTGAAGCTGAGTTGCGCTGTGTGCTTTGGCCATGTCGGAGTTGGTAGCCCCGTGCTGTGCTGAAAACCCTGCAAACCCCTTGCTGTAAAGTGACGGAATGGATATCTTTCCATTCGAAGCAAAGAAGAAAAAAATGCACCTCAGTATTTCCTTTAAATATTTTACATTAACCTAAGCCTTTCAATTACACTGTAGCTTCTGTTCTTCATGACAGATTTAGGAAGTATAGACACGGCCAACCCAGAGAAGTTGGTGATTGCCCTAAGCCAGCCATTGTCTGTACCTGGGGGGGGTGTGTGTGTGTATGCAAAATGAGTGTTTTATAACATTTTATTTTAAAATATATATGCATAATCTCATATTTTATATATATATATATATATACACACACACACACAAAGTATCACTTCATCTTCACAACAACTTTGCAAGGGGGATTTTATCTATATTTTCATGTCATCTAGTTGCTCAGTCATGTCCGGCTCTTTGTGACTCCATGGACTGTAGCCTACCAGGCTCCTCTGTCCATGGTATTCTCCAGGCAAGAACAGTCGAATGGGTTGCCAGTTCCTTCTCCAGGGGATCGTCCCGACCCAGGAATCTATATTTTAAAGATGAGAAAATAGAAAGTCAAAGAGCTAAGTGAGTTGCCCAGAGTGACACAGCATTTCAGCGTCACTGTTGGGATCTGAACCCAGCTAGGGTGAGTGTCTCTTCCTCTTCCGGCTGTGCTCCTGCTGCGCTGGGGTCCACGCAGCTACCCTCACAGGCCCTCCCAGCTCCCTCACTGAGTCCAGGCATTTCCCTTCCCACAGATGAGAAGCTTGAGTCACTCCTGTTGGGAATGATTAGAAAAAAGAAGGTCTGGGCATTGGGAAGCCAAGGGGGACCAGGGAGAGGAGCAAGGCGGCCTGGAACAGTGGCAGCTCCAGTTGCGATGGAGATGAGGGTGCTGAGAATGGTGCAGGGGGCTCTGGATGACGGACACGTGCCAAGAGGATGCCCTGGTGAGGGGGCGATGGGGTGGGCTCCTTGGCCTGGAGGCAGGAAGTGGGGCTGAAGTCCCCCCTCGCTAATTACAGACAAGAATGCGGGGGCAGGCATGTTGGAAAATTGCTGAGTATCTAAGCACCTAACTGGAGGCAGGAACATTACAAGCTTTTCACACTCACAGCTTCCTATGGCTCTGCTAGGATCCAGAAGGTAGAATTCAACAGTTCTTGGATATTCAGTTAGAGAAGTTTGAAACTTTAGGTGCTGGAACACACACACGTGCGCGCACACACACACACACACACACACAGAAACATACACACAGAAATGCGGCTCCATGTAAACACTGCTACTGCTGCTAAGTCACTTCAGTCGTGTCCGACTCTGTGTGACCCCATAGACAGCCCACCAGGCTCGCCCGTCCCTGGGATTCTCCAGGCAAGAACACTGGAGTGGGTTGCCATTGCCTTCTCCAATGCATGAAAAGTCAAAGTGAAGTCGCTCCGTCATGGCCGACTCTTAACGACCCCATGGGCTGCAGCCTACCAGGCTCCTCCATTCATGGGATTTTCCAGGCAAGAGTACTGGAGTGGGGTGCCATTGCCTTCTCCATCTAAACACTGCTTTTCAGGAAAGCCAGAAAAATTCTGGACATCTTGTTCAAAATGCAGGAGATCCTGAAAATTGACTAGGGGCAAAAGTGTGACAACTTCTTGTTCCTAAACTTAAGATATAGAAGCTCAACCTAATGGATATTATTTAGTCCTCACCCTTTATTATTTTCTTTTGATGAACATAGGATTTTCATAAAGGCCTTTAATCAATTTGTTCCCACTTTTGGTCCCCTTAAACTGTGGAAAATTCTGAAAGAGATGGGAATACCAGACCACCTGACCTGTCTCTTGAGAAACCTATATGCAGGTCAGGAAGCAACAGTTAGAACTGGACATGGAACAACAGACTAGTTCCAAATAGGAAAAGGAGTACGTCAAGGCTGTATATTGTCACCCTGCTTATTTAACTTGTATGCAGAGTACATCATGAGAAACGCTGGGCTGGAAGAAGCACAAGCTGGAATCAAGATTGCTGGGAGAAATATCAATAACCTCACATATGCAGATGATACCACCCTTATGGCAGAAAGTGAAGAAGAACTAAAGAGCCTCTTGATGAACGTGAAAGAGGAGAGTGAAAAAGTTGGCTTAAAGCTCAACATTCAGAAAACTAAGATCATGGAATCTGGCCCCATCACTTCATAGCAAATAGATGGGGAAACAGTGGCTGACTTTATTTTTGGGGGCTCCAAAATCACTGCAGATGGTGACTGCAGCCGTGAAATTAAAAGATGCTTGCTCCTTGGAAGGAAAGTTATGACCAACCTAGATAGCATATTAAAAAGCAGAGACATTACTTTGTCAACAAAGGTCAGTCTAGTCAAGGCTATGATTTTTCTGGTGGTCATATATGGATATGAGAGTCGGACTATAAAAGAAAGCTGAGCCCTGAAGAATTGATGCTTTTGAACTGTGGTGTTGGAGAAGACTCTTGAAAGTCCCTTGGACTGCAGGGAGACCCAACCAGTCCATCCTAAAGGAGATCAGTCCGGGGTGTTCATTGGAAGGACTGATGTTGAAGCTGGAACTCCAGTACTTTGGCCACCTGATGTGAAGAGCTGACTCATTTGAAAAGACCCTGATGCTGGGAAAGATTGAGGGCAGGAGGAGAAGGGAACGACGGAGGATGAGATAGATAGAGGGCATCACCGACTCAATGGACATGGGTTTGGGTGGACTCCAGGAGTCGGTGATGGACAGGGAGGCCTGGTGTGCTGCAGTTCATGGGGTCGCAAAGAGTTGTGGCCACGACTGAGCAACTGAACTGAACTGAA
Source organism: Budorcas taxicolor (assembly GCF_023091745.1). Taxonomy (NCBI): domain Eukaryota; kingdom Metazoa; phylum Chordata; class Mammalia; order Artiodactyla; family Bovidae; genus Budorcas; species Budorcas taxicolor. Next base: position 152,114,771 of record NC_068920.1, on the reverse strand, counting down.
CTGAACTTCTCCACCATGAATTCTCCCATCTTTAAGATTTTAGGAATTTGCCCTTGAGGTTTGGGGAACAGAAGAGGTTTCTATGTCTCGGCACTTACCACAGCCTTCGGGAACTCTCTCCCTGTACCAATTGTGAGCTCCTTGCAGGCAGACACTGTGCCTTATTGATTTTAGATGCCCTGTGCCATGGTTCAGCACAGAGGAGGTGCCATGTGCTGACCTTCTTGGTACCAACTTAAGGATGTTTAGGACCTACAGTTTTATTCAAACCATTTGTGCAAACGTGGTCTCCAGGTCCTCACTGTTTGCTCCCCATGGATGTTTGCAGGCCAGGCCAGGGAAGGCCCTCCGAGCCCCCCAGCACCTACTCTGTAGAAGTTACTTGTATTTGTCTCATGCAAAATGCTTTGCAAAAACGAGTTCATTATGCTTTCTGATTTCAGCTTTCCAGATATCTATATGGACAGAAAACACAGATTCCCTCCAGTTTCTGAAAGAATGTCTTCATTGAAGCTTCAGCTTTCGAAGCTTTCCATAGTCAGGTACTGGCCAGTTGAGTGGACATAGCTGGAGTTGCCTGTGTCTCCCATACCTATAGCCACGTCTCCCAGTAGAGGGTTGTCCCTCCGGCACGGGCAGAGGAGTTGGGGTAGCAGGGGTTGGATGACATCAGAACTATCCCCATTCTCCCTTCACGAGTGGGAAACAACACGGAAGAATGGGGAAAAGACCGGTTTTGGTGACACAGAGAGACTTGATCTGAACTCCTCTCTTGCCGTTTATCTGCTGTGTGACTTTGGACAAGTTCCTTACCCTCTCTGAGTCTGGGGGTCCTCATCTGTTAAATGGAGATACTAATACCCAACTCCTGGGATCCCTGTGAGAGTTCAAAGTAATTTTTGTAAAAATACGATGACAGCTACGTTAAACCTTATATACCACACACACATACATTTGCACACTCACGAGATGGATAGACAGACAGACAGAGGAGAAATCCTGAAAAGAAAACACCACCATGTTAGCAGTGGCTGGCTGTGTTTAGGTGGTGAAACAAAGAGTGAATTTTTTCCCCCTTCCTCTGCTTTTCCGTATCTTTAAATATTTTTTCCCTTGAACATATATTGACTTTATAATTAGAAAAATAGAAAGAAAACCAAGAAGCATAAAACTGGGGGGAAAAAGAAATAATATGCATTAAGTACCAGGCATAAGTTGGCACCCAGTAAATGGTAGCTATTTTTACTAATTAGTCATTATGCCTAATAATAATAATTAGGAGTAATGATTTCCTCTGGGACCAGAGGTTGTGAATTAGTCTGTTGGTGGCTAATGACTCACAGTGAAGGGGAGTTCTGGGTTCACTTCCAGCCGGGGCCACCCCTCACTTGTCTCCCTGATCTCTCTGCCGACACGCTGGGCTCCCGGGCTCCACAAGCTGGCTGATGCTGCGTCCTTCCACCCGAACAACTGAGCCCAGAGCTCCTGTGCCCAAGACCAAGGGGAGACGGCAGAGGTGCTCCCCCTGGGACTCTCCACGGAGGGGCTCATTCAAGGAGAGCAGCAGTGCCTGTGGCAGGACGCTGCTGTCCCTGTGTTGATGGCGGGCCGCCTGTCTAGGGAGACAGTAAGAGTGAGAGGGTCGAGGTTCACCTCTATTTTGTCTGTTTGAATAGCAGAGAAGATTCTTGGTAAACACATTGCCCAGCATTTAAAACTAACTTGATACTGCTGGTTGGAAGATTATGAAGTTAACAACGTGCCCCTCTCTCTTCAAGTGGGCTTCCCTGGTGGCTCAGTGGTAAAGAATCCAGCTGCCCAAAGTAGGAGCCTTGGGTTCAGTCCCTGGGTCGGGAAGATCCCCTGGAGAAGGAAATGGCAACCCACTCTGGTTTTTGCCTGGGAAATCCCACAGACAGAGGAGCCTGGCGGGCTACAGTCTATGGGGTTGCAAAAGAGTCAGACACGACTTAGTGACTAAACAACAACTGCTGTCTTCAGTTATCAATATAGTGATGAAAATGATCCAAATTTAGCCCAAATGAGAGTTTAAGACTAAATGATCAAATTCTTCAGGGTCCAGTAGGTTCAACCAGAGAGAAGTAAAATTCTGCATTGAGGACAGAAAAAGCAAAATCCCAAACTAGCTGTGTGACCGTGGTTAGGTCAGTCAACCTCTCTGAACCTGTGTCCTCAGGTGTCAAATGAGAGATGGGCACAGTTGCTTCCTGATGTCCCTGGAAGTGCTCAATTCCATGGCATGCTGATTATAAATGCAGTCGGTTCTGAGATGAAGGTGGACTGGAGTTTTTCTCTCTCAGTGGGCCAGCTGCCCGCTGCCCAATATAGGTAAGGCAGGACAGGACAGGAATTCTCTCCTGGGTGGACAGTTACCGGTGTGGCCCCCAGAAGTGACACGTGATGGCAGGACTTCAGCTAGAGGCTCCTTGAATAATGGAAACAGCAGATCCTGCACGAGTCCTTACCATCCTTATTCTGAGACTGAGCTGCTGCTGCTGCTGCTTCTGCTAAGTCGCTTCAGTCGTGTCTGACTCTGTGCGACCCCACAGACGGCAGCCCACCAGGCTCCCCCATCCCTGGGACTCTCTAGGCAAGAACGCTGGAGTGGGTTGCCATTTCCTTCTCCAATGCATGAAAGTGAAAAGTGAAAGTGAAGTTGCTTAGTCGTGTCTGACTCTTCACGACCCCATGGACTGCAGCCCAGCAGGCTCCTCCGTCCATGGGATTTTCCAGGCAAGAGTTGGAGTAGGGTACCATTGCCTTCTCCAGAGACTGAGCTACTAGGGATTAAATGCCCACCGTGTGCCAGGCACTGTGGCAGGTGTTACGGTAACGGGTATCTCTAATCTTCAGGCATCTGCAGGACTAGCCTTGCCTGGCTTCACGGGTGAAGCAGCTGAGGCTCCAGTGGTTGGCTCCCTTTCCTCACTAGTCATTTTCTGTGCACCTACTGTGTGCTCAGGCCACAGCCTTGGGAATCGAGAGAGAAAGATGACCCCCCACACACACACTCAGGGCTGGCAGTTTGATCATAGTACCGTGTGAAAGGGCTTCAGAAGAGGCAGAGGTGTTGTAAAGCATGATGAAGGACGGGGCAAGGTGGGGAATGGCATTCCGGGCAGCGGCCACAGCACGTCCAGAGGCCACAGCACGTGCAGAGGCCCTCAGCTAGCAGACGGCGGGTGGACATGGCCAGTAGTGCTGTCTGCCTGGAGTTCACCTGGGAACATGGTGGGACATGGGTGGGAGCAGAATACAGAGCCAGAACGTGAAAGGACTTGGCCGGGCCAGAGAGCAAAGGCTCTGACCTGCAAGCAGAGAGCGGCTGGTCATTCCTGCATCCCTGCAATTGGCCTGTGTTTGCTGAGCGCCGGCTCTGTGCCAGGACCAAGGAGTCATTAGTGAACGAAGCATTGAAAATCCCCGCCTATGAGCAGCTGACGTACTTTACTGCGGTGAAAAGGCAGGGAGTGGACAATAAACAAAATAAATGAGTGCAATTTCTATTCCAGTAGATGGTGATGAATGCTGTGGGGAATGAAGCAAGGAAGGGCCCGGGGCACTGGGGAAGTGCGGGTTACAGCTGTGAGCAGGGAGGTCGGAAAGGCCTGTCTGAGGAGGGGCCGTTGCCACAAGCACTGGAAGGAAAGAAGGGGGAGATCCAGGGTAGGGTCTCGGGGGACCCGCTCGGATCTGCAATTTAGCTGTGACATGGAGGGTATGTCAGCAGGGAAAGTTAGAAGCCAGCAAACTGGTGAAGGGGATTTGGAATTCAGGCGACTCACCAATGAGGTGATAGGTGATGGCGGCTTGGATTATGGAGGGATCAGTGGGGACAGGCAGAGTGGGTGAATCAAGGTGACGGAACAAGGCTAGGCTACTCAATGTGGGGGTGAGGGACAATGGATCTCTCTCTGGCTTTGGACTCAGGCATGGGCCTCTGCATTTGGACAAAGCTGGAGGCTCACGTGTGAGGTAGAAGACCCCAAAAATGAGCCTCAGTTGTCCACACACACCCATGTTCATAGAGGCACTATTCATAATAGCCAAAAAGTGGAAGTCCCCCAGCTATCCACTGACAGACGACTGGATAAACAGCATGTGGTCTGTACACACAATGGAATATTATTTAGCCTTTAAAAGGAGGGAAATTCTGACACAAGCTGTCACACAGAGGAGTCTTGTGAACATTGTGCTGAGTGAAATAAACCAGATATGAAAGGACAGATGCTACCTAATTCCACTTATAAGAGGTCCCTAGAGGAGTCAGGTTCATAGAGACAGAAAGCAGAATGGTAGCTGCCTGGAGTGAGAGTGGAGGTGGGTGGGAGATGGGGAGTTAGTATTTAATGGGTACAGAGTTTTAGTTTGGGAAGATGAAAAAGTTCTAGAGACGGACAGTCGTGATGGTTACATGATAATATGAATGTACTTAATGGTACTATGTCTGTACAAGTGGTAAGTTTTATGAAAATATTAAAAAAAACATTTTTTAAATCAGTTTGCTCCAAATCCCACAATCAGCACGTCCAGCCCCCTTCCAAGGGTCCTTTCATGCCCTTACCTCTTTTTCTGAGCTCTCTGCCTCTAGCTGTTCCCCATCTCCTAGACTGGCTGGCATCACCCAAATAAGTTCCTTAAGTCTCTGGGCCTGTTTTCCCTCAGGAGAGGAAAAACACGGTGTGGTTGTGAGGATTAGATGAGCTCATACACATCCCAGGCCTGGCAGAGAGAAAATTTTCCTTACATCTCATTACATTTTATTACCGTTCTCATGTCAACATGCCCTGACTTTGGTAAAACGGCACAGACTGGAATCCATGGTCCAGCACTTGTGAGTTATGTGACCTTGGATCACAAACCACTTAACTTGCCTGAGCCTCAGTGTCCATCTATAAAGAAAGGTGAGAGTTCCTACCAGACCAGGAGAAAAAGTTAGAGTGTAAGTCACTCATTCATGTCTGACCTCATGGACTGTAGCCTGTAAATCTCCTCTGTCCCTGGGATTCTCCAGGCAAGAATACTAGAGTGGGTAGCCAGCCCTTTCTCCAGGGGGTCTTCCCAACCGAGGGATCAAACCTGGGTCTCCTTCTAATAAACAGAGGCTATTACTGTGTGGACCTGAGATGACAGTTAGGCAAAGAAAAAATGAACAGTGACATGATTTGTAAATTTAACATTTTTTCTTGATTTCCACACTATTTTGTAGGTAGAAACAGCACCTCTCTTCTGGTAGTCCAGGTGTTCACCGAATCCTGAAATCGCACCTTTGTGTTGGTTTCACTAACAGTCTCTTGATTTGTCTTACAAAGGAGTATTCGACCATGTCTCAGTAATAGTCATGGGGCCACTGGTCTGGGTCTGGCCCTGAGCTACACTGCCGCAGAGCCAGCAGTGAGTCAGAGAGGGGCCCCAGCTACAAAGAGCTGACCCAGGCTGCAGGAAATGCCAAAGACATTGTCCCAGTAAATTGCGAGAGCAGTTGGCAAAACTGCATTCCTAATTTCTGTGAAAACCCACATGCCAGGAAACCTTGGATAAATCATGTCCCACCTCCAAAGCTCAGTCTTCTATCTGCTTACAATATGAGGACCTTGAACTTGCCAGTCTCTGACTTGAAGCTATTTCCTTTCGAAATGCCTTGATTCTGTTGCCCCAGTGCTCCCTCTGGGAGCAGCCTTCTGGACCAGAGTCACAGCCTTCTGTGATCAACCAGACAACCTGGCCTTGGGAGCTTAGTAACCAGCCAGAATGGTCCTGACCCATGGATGCTGGGACCCCAGCAGCAGGCTGACAAGGAAGGAGAGAATGCCAGGGTCAAGAAGAGCCTGGGATGCAGAGACCCCAAGTAGGGATGGGAGGCCAAAGTTGTGCAAGGATTAGAAGCGGAGACTCCTCAGCCAGGGAAGTTCCGAGCTAACTGGGAGATGGGCACGGCTTTGTGGACCACTTGTGTGTCTCATCTCAGGGAGCCTCCTGCTTGGAGGGTGTCGGGGAGTCTGCTTCGTTGGCGGCCCACGTTGCCCTTCAGCCTGCAGGGCTGCATCCAGCACATTCTTGATCGCTGTCTGCCTTCTGGTCCTCCCTGTATCTCATGCCATGGCGCCATCTGCTCATTTCACACGGGACACCAGGCCTAGGCTTTCTTCTCCCAGGCCGGAATGGAGTCAAAACCAGCAAAGCTGTGTTCAGGGCCTGGGCATCTTTGGTATGTGCCCCATCATAGTGTTACCCAATCAAATTCTCAGTAGCCAGCCCAAGCAGAGGGAAGATAAACAGCACGTTATCCTTCAGCCTCAGCCACCATCCATATGCATGGACCCGAGGAACCCAACTCCCTTGCAGAAGCAGGTGTGGCCTTCAGAAGGACCAGCGTCTGAGCGCTCAGTACCCGCTGCCCCTCTACCCTGGACGTTTCCCTACAGGCCAGAGCAGATGTGGCCCCAGGTCTGGAACGGCACAGGACACTGCTCTGGCTGCCCACGCGCAGTCTATGTTCTTGAAGTGGGCTTCTGCCACTTAAGAAATTGGTCACATTTAGAAATATTCAGCTTCAGCGAACATGTCATGGCTCTGTCTAGAAAAAACATACTATTATCTCTGGAGCTCGCCTGAAAGAACCGGCTTGTTCCTGAAACAGATGTTTTGTAAAACCTACTGTGACAGGCTCATCAGAACTGGCAATGGGCCAATGCTTGGTTACCAGCCTCACAAGGGCACATACCTCCCAGCCAGCTTCCCATCCATTCCCCACTCCCCCCCGCCTTGCAACTCACCCCCCAGACACCTAGGCCAGAGGAGAGACTCCCTGTGGCTCCTCCTTCTGGCTCTTGGGTTCTGAAGCTAAACATTTTACAAGCCTGGGATTATTGTGGATAGAGACAGCCAGCCAGGTGTGCCCTGGGGAGAAGTGTCCAAGATAATGATTCATAATATATTTCATTTGGTCCAACCAACATTTATCGAGGGCCTCCGGTGCACCAGGCACTGTTCTCGTTGCTTTCAGGTACATTACTTCACAGTAACTGTTGAAGGTCACCCATTTCAGAGATGAGGAAACTGAGACCTTGTCCTGATTTCCTAGGGTTGCTATAATAAGTTTATCACCCACTTGGTGGCTTGAATCAACAGAAACGTGCTCTCTCATAGTTCTGGAGGGAAGAAGTCTCAAATCTGAGGATACCAGCAGGTCTGTGCTCTCGCCCAAGGCCCGAGGGGAGAGTCTTTTCTTGCTCTTTCCAGATCTGGGTGGCGTTTCTTGGTTTGTGACAGCGTCGCTCCAATCTCTGCCTTTGCCTTGTCGCACAGAGTCGGACACGACTGAAGCGACTTAGTAGTAGCAGTAGTAGCAGCAGCATCTTCTGGGCGTGTGTGTCTGTGTCAAATGTCCCCCTGCCTTTCTCGTCAAAGGATGCCTGCCACTAGATTTAAAGCCTACTCTAGATCCAGGATAATCTCCAGATCCTTAGCTTGATTATATCTGCAAAGACCCTTTTCTAAATAAGGTCACCTTGACAGATTCCAGGAGTGTATGGCCACTATTTGGCTCGCTGCAGACCTCTGGCTATTATCTGGTTGTATCCACAAGGCCACTCAGCGAGAAAGGGTTCCTGTGAGGAGTAGACCCTGGCTGGCTGGCTCTGAGGGGCCCTCAGTCAGCGTCTCCCTCCCCAGACACTGTGAGGCAGGTCCCTGCTCTTAAGAAATCTACGACTGGGTGGGAAGGAGCTTAGCATATTGGTTATGAGGGAGTCCCATCGGTCCGGATGACCTTGGGCAAGTTATGTCAACACTCTTGTGTCTCAAAGGGAAAGTGAGCCATGTGGAAAATGAGAATCATAGTAAGAATAGCAGTACTCTCCAAAGGCTATGGTGGGACCAAAGTGAGAAGGGCCCACAATCAGCAAGATCCCAGGCACCCTGACTCCACAGCCTCTGCCCATAACCACCATGCTCCATGCTTCCATCTGTAGGAACTCCTCAGATATTCAGATCAGAGCTCCTCAATGAAAGAAGGACAGAGGGAGGTTTCTGTTTAGGTTCCTAGAAGCCAGGGTGAAGAAGAAGAGAAAGCTGAAGCTGACTTAAGAGTTTTGAACTTGGCTCGCTGGGAGGATGAAGTTGCCAATAATAACATGGAAACAGCAAGAAGCTGGTTGAGGTAGGGGATGGGAGATAGGTAGGGAATAAATTCTATTGCACTTGGATGCAAGGGGGACATCTGGGTAGATTTCACTGGCAGGTGTTGGACTTAAAAGGTGACTTTTTTTGTTTTTTTTTAAACTTTGTTTATTTATTTTCTTGGCTGTGCTGGGTCTTCGTTGCTGGGCTCGGGCTTTCTCTGGTTGTGGTAAGTGGGGGGCTACTCTCTAGATGCGGTGCTTGGGCTTCTCACCGCAGTGACTTCTCTTGTTGCAGAGTACAGGCTCTAGGCACGCAAGCTTCGGTGGTTGCGGTGCATGGACTTAGTGGCTCCACAGCGTGTGGGATCATCCCCGACTAGGGATTGAACCAGTGTCCCCTGAATTGGCAGCAAAACTCTTAACCACTGGATCATGAGGGAAGTCCAGAAGGTGACTTTTAAAAGCTACACAGAGCTTCAGAGTGAGGGAAAGAATTGAACATGTTTGGCAAGGTCAAGTGCTTTCAGGGATGAAAGCATTTTGTGGGAAGGGGCAGAGAGCAAACTAGAAAAGAGAAAATGAAAGTCGTGTTCACACACACTGGTTTGGGGTCACAGCACTCCATTTTCCTGCCTGTAAAAGGGGCCTGCTGCAGTTTTCTCCCCAAGCTGTTGCTCAGGTTGCGTTAGATCATAGATGGGAAATCACTGCAGACATTGCACACCAAACCGTAGCAATGGGCAGCAGGCGAGGGCCTTAGCCACGTCCCCCTGATCCTGAGCACGACAGGAGGGGCACAGAGGAAAGCTTCCTAGCTCTGCGTCATGGCTGGGGAAGTAATAACTGCTCATTCACTAGGTTTGAACTGGCTCTGATGGTGGATTCTAAATCTATTCATCATCACCCAAGGAACCGTATGATAGAAACTAGAATTTCCCCACTCCCTAGCGAGGGGAATACTTTTGCCACCAGTTTCTTTTTTTTGAAAAAGCAGGCAGAATGCTTCTCTGGTGGACCTCGTGGAGTGCTTCTGCTGCGCCGTCCTCATGCCTGGGCGCCACCGCCCGCGAGTCCCGCTCGCCCTCCAGCTCCTGTGTCTGCAGGATGGGGGCTGGTCCAGCAACGTTGCCATGACGACCAAGGAAGAGGCCAGCCCTGCCTTCAGCTCTTAGTTTCAGGGAAACTAAGTGACAGACTCTCTTTTGTTTTCTTTCTTGGGGAGGGGGTTCCCCACCATGTTCCCGTTGGCATGGAAACCTTTCACTCCCACCAGGTGAGGTCGTCACGTGGGGAGATTAATTTATTTGAACAGATTCCTGGAGAGACCACTGTGAAAGGAGAAAGTGTCAGGATGCGATGGTTCTGGCCACTGTGACATGATGAGTACCCTGCTCCTCGGGGAGGGGTGGTGAGTGGGCACCGTGGCCTTCAGGCCCCAATCTGTGTGTGTTCAGGTCACTGGGATTTTTAAGCTGCCTTTTATACATGTGGCATTTTATGAGCTTCTTTATACTCGATTTCCATTTAGTGCTCACTACGACACTGTGCATTGATATTATTGTCCCCTTTTGCAAATGAGAAAGCTGATGCTCAAAAAGGTTTAAGGACCTTTCCCAAGGTCACTCAGCTGGCAAGTGGCTGTGTTGGAGCTCAAACCCAGACCTGTTTGCTGCATAATCCCTACAACCCTTACCCTTCTGACATCCCGCCTTAACCTTGTACTTGATTTTACACGATCTCTTCAGGGTCTCTCGAGCCATCAGGGAGACATCGTCTAAAAAATGTACCATGATAACTAAACACTTAGTACTCTGTGAGAAACACCGCTGCACACTGTCTGGATGCCTGCTTGGGGAATTAGGCAATGACAAGAGAAATTAAATACCTTAATGGATTTTGACAACAAGTCTATGTTGGGGGAATTCAAATTGCATGAAGAAAAAAAAGTAGACTTTCTCTCTGGACCTGATTACTAATATGCATGCCTAATTTATTAGCTGCATTTTAAAAACTCTCGTTTTGTTAGGACCAAAGTTCTTGGAGGAAGAAAGGTGGGTTGGAGGAGGCAAGTTTAATCTTCTTGGAGGAGGTTGGGCTTGAGCTGACCTGATGTCCATGATTTTTTTTTTTTTAGTTTATACGAATTTTTAAAAATGTTTTATTAATTAATTGATTAGGCTGCATTGTGTCTTAGTTGCGGCACATGGGGTCTTCATCGCATCATGCAGATTCCTTGTTGCATTGCATGGCCTCTCTAGTTGTAGTGGTGAGTTTAGCAGTTACGGCACATGGGCTTCGTTGCCCCATGGCACGTGGCATCTTAGTTCCTGGACCAGGGATCCCCTGCATTGGAAGGTGGATTCTTAATCACTGGACCACTAGGAGAGTCCCTGTCCATGATTTTGGAGGTGGGGGGGGGGGTGTTTGCTAGATACGTATCAAATGAATGATAACAGTTACTTACCATCGCTTTCTCACTTACTAAGCCCTGGCCAAGATGCTAGCCCCTCATTTAACATCCCCCTGCATTGAATCTGCCCACACCCCTGCAAGCGAGATTCTACTGTCTGTCTCCATTTTACAGAACAGATATGGAGGCTGAACGATAGAGCCACTTCCCCAAAGCCATACCCTTAGTAAGGAGTGGAACCAGAATGACTATTATTCTTATTATCATAAATTATTACTGTTGCATTATTACCCTAAAAGTGGCTTTAGAGAACCTGAAGCTGAAAATGACACCCAGAGTTCACCCTGCCCGTTTTCTTGCCTTCGGGTAAGATTGCAGCAACTTCTTCATGTTATTTGTCTTAAAGAATACTGTTCTTGCACAGTCATTTAGCAGCATGTCTTTTTTTTTTTTCATCACCTATAAGATGTAGAGTACTGGGAACAAACATGGATTCTATTTTTGGCAAACTCAGTCTCAGGGGGAAAGAAGGCGCAGACTTCAATGGCCATCATATAAGTCCAAAAGATGACACATTTCACAAGAGAGCTGCCAATGAAATGCTGTGGGGAATCCAGAGGAGAGTATTTCGGGTAGGAGGGATCGGGGAAGCAAGCTTTGCAGGATGAGCAGGTTTGGGGCCCGGGTGCTGGTGAGCAGGGTTGAGCAGGTCACAGGCTCCCAGGCTCGGGGGCCACACACATCTCCACGTGTAACTGAGATCACCCAGGGAGACTCGGCGGGCAGGAAGCAGGTCAAGGACAGAGGCTTAGCGGACCATCTACCTCAAAGGGTCCTCAGAAGAAGAAAAGCAGAGGATGGAAAACGCTTGGGAGCATGCAGGGGCTTAGAACGAGAGTTACAGAAAGCGAGTGACTGACTGCACGGGATGTATGAAGAAACTGAATTAGGAAAGGCCAGGGGGTTAGGGGGAGAAGGCAATGGCAACCCACTCCAGTGTTCTTGCCTGGAGAATCCCAGGGACTTGGGAGCCTGGTGGGCTGCCGTCTATGGGGTCGCGCAGAGTCGGACACGACTGAAGTGACGCAGCAGCAGCAGCAGCAGCAGCAGCAGCAGCAGCAGCAGCAGCAGCAGCAGCAGCAGCAGGGGGTTAGGGGTACTGCGGAGGTCCCTAGTAAACTTTGAGAGGGCAGTCTGTTTGGAGCAGTAAAAGCAGAAGCCAGCTGCTCATCCTGAGGCCGGGAGGGGCTCAGCACCGAGTGACTTTCTCCAGGTCATGCTCCACCCAGCAAGGGCTGTGATTCCAGTCCTAGTGGAGGGCCGGCAGAGAAACCCACAGAGCTGCCCAACCTCACTGGAAGCCTGGAAAAGAGAAACGACTCTTGCAAGTCACACAGACCCAGATCACCAACTGATAACCATGTATGGGGGGGGTGGGGGGGTGGCGGCGCGTGACCTTGAGTACGTGCTTTATTTTTCCTGAGCTCAGTTTCATCTGATAGATAACAAGAGCTATCGCTTCTTGAGTGCTTATGGCATACTGGGTATAATTCTAAATGTTCCACATATATTAGCCCATTTAATCATCACAATAGGTAGAATTTCCATCCCCATTATAAAGATAAAGATACCAAAGCACAAGCGGGTTAAGACGTTTTCCTAAGGTCATCAGCTAGTTATGGACAGGGCAAGGATTCCAACCTAAGCAAGATTCCAGAGTTTATGTTAATATATCTGTCCTAAGGTCTCATCATAGCTTAGGCAGAATGATCAAGGCACGAGAAAGTTCCTGGCCTAAAGGAGGCTCAATGAATTACTCCCTTTCCCTGACCAACCAAATCTGAAGTCAGGAAGGCCTGGCCTGAGAGAGGCCTATGGGACCAGCTCCATGAGTGCTCACTGACACTAGTGAAAACCGCATGCAGAGGGACACACACAGATTTGTCTTGTGAAGTTGGTTGCAAATGCCATGAGCCCCTGGGGCAGGGTCAAGTGAGAATGGTTTTGCTCTCAACACCTGCGCAGCAGAGATTGGCCAGCTGCTGACCTGCAAGTCCATGACAAGTGAAATTCACAAAGCGAACAGATTTCATCTGAAATCTGGAGGAAAAAGGATATTTGACCAGGATATGCCTACTGAATCCCTGAATAAGGGTTCACTGGGTGTACACTGTATACAAAAGGGAATTAGGATTACATTGGAAAGGAACTGGATTTGGATGAAATTGAATGCCAAGAAGAATTAGAGTCTGGGCCAAGGATGACTTCTTCACGTGAGTTTTCCCACTTATTGCCTGGACTCACACAACCCTATAGTTTGGTGCAGAGCTGTGTTTAAGCATTAAAATGCTTTGTATCTCAGATAGGCTCTGAGTGTGTAATTAAAAGGATCCCTTCATTAGCAGAACTACATGACTCAAGCTCAAGTTGGCCTTTTCTGCTAATTTTGGTGGTGGTAAAACAGAGGCTAATACAACCACTAATTACAGCCGTCACACAGACAGTGCCTTGCTGTCGCTTCCAGGAAATCTTTGTTCCCCCCAAACACAGACAGGATCTTCCCAGTCACTGGGAGAGAAGTAGGAGAAAGATTCATTCCAGCAACCAGAAGGAGGGGTGTGGCAGTGCAGGGGTTAACAATGTGACCTCGGGAGTTAGGCTGCTGGGTTCCAGTCCTAGCTTCATCCCTTAATCAGCTGACTCCACCTCTCAAAGCTTCAGCATGCTTAGATGTTGACTGGGGCCAAGTAGCATGGTCGTGGGTACTCACTGAAAGGATGACTATCTTCACTGCCAGCTATTTTGAACACCTACTGTGTGTCAGGGTCTGCGTGGGGGCTACAGTCATAAACTGTAGGTGTCACCCCCCTGGGGTGAGAGAAACAGGCATCAAAGAGACGGCTGCACAAATAACCATGTAGGTGTAATTGTGATAATGACTCGGAAGAAAAAACAATGGTGATGATGATGACAACGATGATGATGGACAAAGCCTGTAAGCTTCTATGTAAAGGCATGGTTGATTTAACTCTGGAAGTTATGGGAAGCTTTTTGAAAAAGGTGATCCAGAATCTCAGATTTGAAGGATGAGTGTTTCTCGTGTGGATAATTTGGGGAAAAGCCTTTACAGAAAGAGGGAGGGATACCCCAGATGGTGCTAGTGGTAAAGAACCTGCCCGCCAATGCAGGAGAGGCAAGAGATGCAGGTTCGATCCCTGGATTGGGAAGATCCCTTGGAGGAGGGCATGGCCACCCACTCTGGTATTTTTGCCTGGAGAATCCCTTGGACAGAGAAGCCTGGAGGGCTATGATCTATAGGGTTGCAAAGAGTCGGACATGACTGAGCAACTTAGCTCGCAAGGATGTGGAATTTGGATGATGAGGCAGGCGAAGCAGGCAGTGATCAGACCTGCAAGGCCCGGAGCTCTCTGGCCGGGAGTAAGGCCCCGCCCAGAGCGTCTAGGCAGCTCGTGTGGGCCAGGCTTGTCATCTGAAAACTTCCTCCGGGATCCAGTGGAAAGCTGAGCAGAAGTCCAGTCATTCACAAAGACAGCGGCCAACTATTGGGTTTAAAGAGGAATTCTGCAGCCCTTGGGGCAAAATGATTCTCCTCCGTGCCTGCCAGTGTGGACGGGCAAGTCTGAAGCTTCTCATTCAGAATCAGAGTTTGGGCCACTCTGGTGTTTTAGCTCAACAGTGGTGTAGGGTTGTTGGGGTTCCCCGCCCCCCCTTGCTGCTTCTTTTTTCAAGGTTCTGAGCAGGAAGTCAGCAGAACTGGACCTGCCTTTGCTACCACCTTTCACTTGATGCCAGCCCTCAAGCAAAGGACTTTGCCTGGACTTTCCAATATTATTTCAAAAAGAAACTGAGATGAGAGAATCACTAGGGTTCCTTCTACTCTTCAGTTTAACTTTTGCTTTATGTGGGGCACAGAGAACATTTCTATGTTCGTGATTCTGTGACAACCGTCATTGAGAGCCAGGCTATCAGATGAAGAGCCGTCATCCAGTGAGGCCCTAGAAAATGAGACTCACTTATGTAGGAGGGATGTATTTAGGTTCAGACAGAGGGCAGGTGCAGTTGGACCCCAGGCTGCCTGCAGCAAGATCCCCCGACGGCCTCTGGGCAGTCCGAGGAGCACAAGGACAGGCCGGTGTCTAGTTACATGGGTTGAGGGTGGGGCAGAATGTCCAAAAGTGGTTAAAGAAATGCTTGATCCCTCTGTATTCCTGGAGGTATGTGTGGACTTCTCCTACTGAGGCTGGGGACTTGACAGTGAGCCTCTCCAGATGATGACACATGGGAGATAAAGAGGCTGGTGATTATAATCAAAGTGGCATGCATCCATTTTCTCTATAATTACATTAGTCCTATAGGTTAGGTGGCTTCCCAGGTGGCGCTAGTGGTAAAGAACCCGCCTGCCCATACAGGAGGTATAAGAGACGTGGGTTTGATCCCTGGGTTGGGAAGATTCCCCTGGAGGAGGGCATGGCAACCCACTCCAGTATTCTTGCCTGGAGAATCCCAGGGACAGAGGAGCCTGGCAGACTGTAGTCCTTGGGGTCACAAAGAGTCTGACACTACCTAAGCGACTTGGCACGCACGCACGAATAAGTTAGGTGCCACTTTTAGGTGCCATTATTTTTCCCACTTTATATAAGAGGATACTGAAGCTTTGTGGTTATATGATTTGCCTAAAATGATGGAATTGGGATTCCAACGGTGCCTCAGACTACCCCCAGAGCCCACGCCCTGACTCCCCAGACTCATGCCCGTGGGGCAGAGCTGCCTGGCAGCATCTCACCCTCTCCTTGGCCTGAGTGACTATGCATTTCACTGACTCTCACTGCCCATGCCCAAGACAAAGAAAGCCAGAGGAACCAGGGCGAAGACACCTGCTCTGTGCAGAGGGGCAGAGCAGAGAGAGCCCTGTTGGAAAAGAATCAGATTGGGGGCGGGGGTGGTCCCTTTAAAATGAGCTGTCAATTCCTCTATCTGGAAAATGAGGGGGCTGGGCCCTGGTGACCCTAAAGGCACTTCCAGCTTGGAAACAGCCCAAGTTCTGGGTCTGTGGGAAAGGGGTATTAGACTGAATCTACTTGTCTGTTCTTTTGTTAATTCATTGCCTGGCCTGGCAGGAGGATGCTCCTGCAGCACCCCAGCCTGGTGCCTCCGAGAATTCACCCCAAGCAGGGAAGAGGACCTAGTCCGCTGCTGTTGCCGCTGGGGGCCTCTGTTCATTCACACACGACGAAACAGTGCATCAGTGACTTGTGTGGGGCTGTGACTGTAAAACAGGGGTTGATTTGTTGCACAGTCAAAACAGAACAGCCCCATTCTTATAGACGCTGGTTGTCACATACCCTGCGGTCAGTTACAAGCAGACAGACCCACCCATCTACCCACCCCGCTGCAGCAGAATCATCTGGAGTTCTAATCATCTGTTTGATTCTAAAGAATGCAATAAGTTTGAACTAGGCTTAGACTAAATGCCGCCCCCTACCCAGTCACTCTCCCTCATAAGTAAGTGACTGCCATTGTAAGGGAGGAGAAAATGAGATTTCATCAGTATACTGAGTTGTAACATGATGGAGTGGAAATGGCCTGGGCTTTGAACTCAAGCGGATCCTTATTCAAATATCACTCGGCCATTTAACAGCTGAGTGACCTTTGAAAAGTAGCCTAATCTCTCTGAAACTCATTTCTCAACAGCAAAATGGAGCCACTTATTATTATACCTAATTCATAAGGATGATTGCCAGGGTCAAATGAGATGTTACAAATAACCCACCTGACTCTCCGGTACTCAGTGCCTGATAACTCCCTGTGTATGGAAGCAGCATAGTGCAGTAGTTAGAAACAAGGACATTGGCACCTGCCTGCCTGGGTCTCTATCTGGGGTTTATAACGTATTAGTTTCTCTCTTTGTGCCTTGGTTTCTGCATCTGTAAAATGGGAATAACAGTATCTTCTGCATAGGATTTTATCGAGATTAAATGATTTAGGATGGCAGTCCCTGGCACATAACCGGTATCATCACTGTTGTGTTTTGTTGTTGATGTTATGCTGTGCTATGGAGGAAAGTGATTGGGGGGTCCAAAAGTGGCCAGATGAGCATTCTGAGGAACGTTGCATAAAGGGAAGCCAGTGGGAATAGACCCAGCATGGATCTAGGTCTTACAGGGACTGGAACATCAGCCAGATCTCTCGTTAAGTCCCTCTCCTCATCAGTCTGAAACACATGCCTCACCCATCTATCGCCTTCTCTTCAAATAGGATAGCATCACCATCAAGCAAATTGAGCCTCTGTGATGGAAGAGATTTATCAAATGACAGAGCCAGGCTACATGGTAGTTATGTTTATTTTTAGTAACTTCAGCCTCCGACTCTTTAAATTAGCTGCCAGGCTAATTTAAGGGATTTCTCTGATGCATGGTTGGCAGTTTCTCCAGGAATGCCAACGCACATTTGAAACCCCCGAGGGGCTGAGGGGACACGACTTGGCCAGGCGGTAGGGAAAGGAACCTGCCTGCCTCCTTTTGCCAGCTCAGCCTCGTTGCCCACCAGGTTCTCCTGCCAAGCCACAGGATTGCCCGGGAACATGATCCAGGGCCTTCCCTCCCTTTCTGTCCCCTGTGATCAAACACCAAATCCATCTTCTTTCACCGAGACCAGTGATTCTTAGACTTCACTCCTCATTATACTCACCTACAGGGTTTGCTGAGACAGTTTCTGAGGCCATAGGTCTGGGGCGGGGGCAAGCACGTGCATTTCCAACAAGGTCTTAGGTGATGCCGATGCTGCTGGTCCGGGGACCATGCTTTCAGAATCACTGACCTTGAATGTTCCAATGGCTTCCCTTACATTGTCAACCCCCTGCCCCCTCAATTCAGCATACTTACCTCTGGCAGACTCATTCCTCTTCTCTGAACTTCTGATTTTGCCACTCTTCTCCCCCAAATCCACCACAACCTTGTCATCTCATACACTGCCAAGTCCAAGCTTGCTAGTCTTAACGTGCAAGATCCGATAAAGACCTGCTCCCTTTCATGTATATGACTCAGTTCAGTTCAGTTCAGTCGCTCAGACATTTGCAACCCCATGAATCACAGCACGCCAGGCCTCCCTGTTCATCACCAACTCCCGGAGTTTACCCAAACTGATGTCCATCGAGTCAGTGATGCCACCCAGCCATCTTATCCTCTGTCTTCCCCTTCTCCTCCTGCCCCCAATCCCTCCCAGCATCAGGGTCTTTTCCAATGAGTCAACTCTTCTCATGAGGTGGCCAAAGTATTGGAGTTTCAGCTTCAGCATCAGTCCTTCCAATGAACACCCAGGACTGATCTCTTTAGGATGGACTGGTTGGATCTCCTTGCAGTCCATGGGACTCTCAAGAGTCTTCTCCAACACCACAGTTCAAAAGCATCAATTCTTTGGCACTCAGCTTTCTTCACAGTCCAACTCTCACCTCCATACATGACCACTGGAAAAACCATAGCCTTGACTAGATGGACCTTTGTTGGCAAAGTAATGTGTCTCTGCTTTTTAATATGTATATGACTAAGACCCCCTAAACTGACCTCCTTCCATATGTTCCGGGTCCCATCTCTGGTTGCTCACCTAGCCACTCTCACCTGGCTCAGACATTGTTTGTGGATGGGTCTAATCTTCCCCCTCTGGGTCACATGCTTCTGGGTGGCAAGGTGGACTGTGTCAACCTTACCTGTGTAACCCAGGCCCACGGGACAGGTAAGAGCTAAGGAAGTGGTTCATACATGAATAAATGATTGAAGAGATGTTTCACTTAAAAAAAAAAAGGGAATTATTTCTCTGAGAGCACTCAAGCATCTTCTGTGAAACTAGCCCTTTCATTATTTACCTTCCTATTTTGTTAATTTACAAGAAATATATATATATATATAGTTTAAACATCAGAAGAAAAGTCCTTGGTTTGATTTAAATCAAATTAGCACAAGAGTTATGTAGTGAGCAAAGCCTCAGGTGTGTACTGAGACAGTCCTGAGTACAAAGTCTTTTTTTTTTTTCTAAAGAGTTCTGTTTATTTATTTGGCCACACCACACGGCCTGTGAGATCTTAATTCCCCAACCAGGGATTGAACCAACACACCCTGCACTGGAAGGCAGAGTCTTATCCACCGGATTTTGGGGGAAGTCCTTGAGGACAAATTCTGATTCCCCTATTGATTCATGGAAGTGAGCAAGACTGGGCAGTATCGAGGTTCTTTGGGCCTCAGGTTCCTAATCTGTAAAATGGGACTAATTTTTACCTACCTTGTAGAACTGTCTTGAGAAACCAATGAAATTAATATATCAAGTAAGCTGCTTGACATCGAGTGTGTGCAGTGTGTCCAGTCGCTCAGTCGTGTTCAGCTTTGCGACCCTGTGGACTGTAGCCAGGCTTCTCTGTCCATGGAATTTCCTAGGGAAGATACTGGAGTGGGTTGCCATTTCCTTCTCCAAGGGATCCTCCCAACCCAGGGACTGAATCCACGTCTCTTGCATAGGCAGGCAGATTCTTTACCACTAGCGCCACCCGGGAAGCCCCAGGAGTGGGTCTCCGATAAATACTAGTGATTTTCTTTTCAGACAGAATGGTGGTAGGGGGTTTTTCACAGGAGTTTTAATAAAGCAAAACTCCATTTTATTTGAAAAACCATAATAGATAAAACATTCCAGGATTCTTTCCCCTATTTTAATGAATCAAAGACGTACCAAATTCAATTGTTTTTAAATGCCCCAAAGGACTAGTAAGCTTGATTTACATTTTCTTTACCAGTCACTTCCATTTCGTAAGTCTGACTTTTCTATTAAAATGCTATTAACTAAAAACGGGACTTTACAGTATTTGTGATACCTTGGATCTCCATGTGATAACTGGAATTCTCTGGAGCAAAATGCCATTCCTCTGTGTTTTAGTTCTTCTTCTGTGTCAGTTGTATCTTTACTGCCTTCTTCCAGTTGAGTAAAACCCCTTCCGCCTGAATTTGTGGTTTCAAGTTCATGAAAATATCTGTGGCTTTGAGGGCCCTTTTCATCTTGAGGTTATTAATTGCGATTCAGGAAGGAAGGGCAATGGTAATCACCCGGTAAGTGTAGCAACCCTTGAAGGAAATGTAAGAGGCTGTCGTGGAGAAAGCAGACTCCTGGGCAGCTCTGGAGGTGGGACGGGAGGGAGGCTGCAGACACTGGAGGGAGACAGCCTCTGATGTGCAGTCCAGGAAAGCATCCCAGCCTGAAAGGTGCCCTGGAGGTGGTGGGGTACCCCTCAGCAGGCAACCCAAGCTCCGGCCACCACCCCGGATGAATGATCTGCCAGTCAGATGGCCTACCCGTGCTAATGTCCTGTCTACCTGGGACTCATTTTTTTTCTCTAAAATGACGTCGTTGTGAAAAGGCTCTGGAACTAGAGGTGGTGCTCTGCATAACATTGTGCCTTGTGTGCTTTAAAATAGTGAATCTGAGGACTTCCCTGGTAGTCCAGCGGTTAAGATTCCATGCTTTCAAGGCCTGGGGGCGCAGTTTTGATTCCTGGGTTGGGAAATAAGAGCCAGAATGTCTTGAGATAGAGCAAGAAAAATTTAAAAATAAAATGGTGAATTTTATGTCATGGGCATTAGACCACAATAAAAGAAAATAGATGACATCATTGGAAAGAATGATCTCAAAGCTGTTTCTAGCTATAATGTGTTATGTTTCTGGGAGGGAGCATGTGACTTAGGGGACCTATGTCACCAGACTCTTTTTTAGCAAAGACGAGCCATGTAGGTAATATCTGACAGGGGGGAATGGCCTATTAAATTCTGGTTCTGACATAGTATGGAATATTACATGGGCTTCCCAGGTGGCACTAGTGGTAAAGAACCCGCCTGCCAATGCAAGAGACATAACAGACACGGGTTTGGTCCCTGGGTTGGGAAGATCCCCTGGAGGAGGGCACGGCAGCCCTCTCTAGTATTCTTGCTTGGAGAATCCCCATGGACAGAGGAGTCTGGGGGGCTACAGTCCATGGGGTCTCACAGAGTCGGACACGACTGAAGCAACTTAGCACATGCCTATGTCTATGAGAGGTTACGCTCATGAAAACACACTTAAGGCCACAGGAAAACATGATATAATGGTAAAGTGTAAGAAAAAGGATTTAAACTACCCATGGTGTGATCCTAACTTATAAATACAGATTAAAAAATTAAAACATTAGTGTTTATCCCTGAATTGTGGGATTGCAAATGATTCTGATTCCTTTTATCCCTTTATACAGTTTTCAAAATGCCTACAAAGAGCATAATGATTATTATAATCTAAAAAAACTACTTGGAAACAAGAAAATAAATAACAGTCCTCTGGGTTTTGTAACCCTCAATGTGAACCAGGATGTGCTTTGGAAAAACAGGGCAGCAAAATGGAAAGTGTCCTGATCAGGAGAACTGAAGTGTAATTCCAGTTCAGCCAGGGCAAAGAGCCCCTTCACCCTACTGCGCCTCAGTTTCTCCACCTGGAACATGGGTATAGAAACCACTTCAGACTGCACATGTTTCGAGAAGAGCAAATGAGATCGCCAAAGTGGGACAGTTCTGTTGATTGAAGAGTTCTCAGCCGGTTTCCTTTGTCATGGAGTGCATTCAAACTGTACATTTCCTTCAACAAAATCTCCTTTAACAAAAACTTAATGAGTGCTTATAAAGTCAGTGATTGCCACTTATCCAGGAATTTAAGAGCTCATTTCCGGTAACGCAGCTGCTTTTTGTTCTCATCTTTCTTCTTATAACCTTAATCTGAAAACATTTTATTTCATCTGAAGAGTAACCACCTGACTTTTATTTACAGTCTTAAATTCAAGGAGGTGATGATAAAAACCAGTTTAGCTGAAGGGAAATTGCACCCACCCCACCCTCATCCCATCCCACTTCCCCCACCCCACCCCACCCCCGGGAGTGAGTGCTTCTTTGGAGGAATCAGGTCCCTCCCCTTTGTAGGAAGGTGCATTTGTTTCCTTGAACCATCCACACAGTTAAACTTTAGAAGTGGTTTTGAGCTGCTCTGGTTCTGCCTGTCCTGGCTTTGAGACCCACTTCGAAGGAAACATAACTTACAGGACCTTTTATTCACACCAGGGGGTTCTCTTTCAGACTTGGCCTCCTTGAACCAGCATGAGCAAAAGTCCATTTTGTCAGAGTTGTCAAGTACAGTTTCTCTATCGAACCGCTTTCCTATTTAAGCGAGCCCATGGGGTGGATACAAAGCATCATGAGCTTGATATTTTATTTGACGCTTACCTTGCTATTAAAGGTGGCTCGGATAGTAAAGAATCTGCCTCCAACACGGGAGATCTGGGTTCAATCCCTGGGTCAGGAAGATCCCCTGGAGAAGGGAATGGCAACCCACTCCAGTATTCTTGCCTGGAGAATTCCATGGACAGAAGAGCCTGGCAGGATAGAGTCCATGGAATCGCAAAGAGTCAGACACAACTGAGTGACTAACCCTTTCACTTGCTATTAAAAGCACACTTTCCCAATGCAATGAATTCAGTGAAACATTTCCCAAGCACCTAATATGTATCAAGTCCTATAGAAATAGGGTTGAATAAGATGTGGTCCTTGCCTTCAATGACCTCACAAAATAGCAAGAGGGATTGGCACATAAGCAAATTCAGGGCAGTTCACTCGAGAAATGCAGACGTCCAAGGGACCCAGAGTGGATCTGAAAGACGATCTTCAGTGTGGTCAAGGGAACAGGTGTGAGCTGCTTCCGAAAGTGGAGCAGAAATGTGCCAGGCAGCCAGGGCCGAGGAAGACTTCAAAGGCCGAGTCAGAAAGCAGGTACGAAGATACTAAGATAGCCTGACTTGGTGACTGATGGCATGCTTAGAAGTGGGAGCTCTGAGAACGAGGCCATTTAATAAAGAAGAGTAGAAAATGGCCTTGGTATTGATCTCAGTGCCGTGGGATGCGGCTCTTTTTTTCTCTGGATCTCTTAGCCAGTTGGACAGTTTTTATTGGCTGTGTACACCGTGCTCAGGGTGTTACTGAGTCCAAGCTCGTACTGCTCACCACATGACAGGCCAATAAATAGAGAGACAAGTTGTTGGGGCAAGGAATAGTGACCTTATTCAAAAAATCAGCAGACCGAAAAGATGGTGGACCGGCATCACAAAGAGCCATCTTCCCTGAGTTAGACTTCAGGCTTCCTTTAATACTAAAAGGGGAGTGGCTAAAGTCCTGGTTCCGGTCAGACCCCAGAGGGGATGTGTTCATTTCTTCCTTCCTGCAGCCATTCAGAGGTGGGCCTAGTCAGAAGGTTTCCTGTGAACTAAATAAAGGTATTTTAGCCTGATGCTCATTCCATGGGAGACAGCCTTCCCAGAGATGGACCATTATGTGTCATTTAAGTTTATCAGCAACATCCCTTTAGTGGTGGACTTGCAGCAAAAACAATAGAACACAAAGGCTAAAGTAAAAGTAACAGATTCAATATGGAGTCAGATTTGTTCTTCCCCATTACAAGGGTTCTGTCTCTGTAATGGACACACAGGTGGAAAGGGTTATGCCTCCCCCACCATCACCCCTCAGCTATGGGCAGGAGACAAGGAAGGAAGAGGAGTTGTAGGTGCAGAGATGGGCGCTGCCTGTGGAAGGGGACTGGGTGTCCAGCAAGCACGAGCCTCTGCCTCCAGGCCAGGCCAGAGGGCAGCAGGCTGGGGCGGTGGCAGTGGTCAAGGCCTTGACAGGTACAGCGTGTCCAGGGAAGCACAAGAAATAAGGAGGGCAGAGAGGAAACCGGGAAGGGGCTTGCATGCCAGAGGGAGACTATGGACTTGATCACATAGGTGCTCAGGAACCTCAAAGATGACCAGTGTCGGAAGCGGGCATCCCGGCCAGGTTTGTTTTAGGAGGCGGCTTGGATACCTTGTGGAGGATGGAGACTGGAGGCCGGGTTGCCAAAGTCCAGGAGAGGACAGACAAGGCCAGGGCAGTGGGGACAGTGGGCCGGGTTCCAGGAAACACTAAGGAGGCCGTGAAGGCAGAGGGAGAAGCGGGTGTTGGTGTTGGTTCTGATGTTTCCTGCTTGGGTCACTGGCAGATGGTGGTGACCTTCGAGGAGATGGGGAGACGGGGAATGCAGACTTGGGGGGGGGGGGAGGGGAAATAGCCGCGTCAGTGGGAGGTACCTGAGGGCCATCCTGGAAGGTAAACAGGTGATCGTTGGGTCTACAGGTGAGAACATTCCAGCTGGAGGGGCATATCTGAGTGTGAGTGGCTGTGAACTTTCTTGACTCTCAGGAAAATTTCAGGATAAAATATCCAGACAGGAATCACAACACTCTAATCATTTCTTTCTCTCTTTTTTTTTTTTTTGTACGAGTTCCAAATAAAATAGTTAAGCCAGAAAACGTAATTGTGCCTATTCCTAGAATTGGGTAACTGATGTATCTTTGCAAATTGTTCATTGAACTGTGCCTATGGCTTCCTGCCAGCCCTCAATGAGATTTTTATATTTCCTAATTATTCAATTACTACCCATAAGTAGGAATTTGAAACCAAACCCAGACTCCTTCATAATTGAGTATTCTCTTGAATCATGAGTACAGGAAAGGAAGTTGTCCATATTGGGAAACTAAGATGGTAGAACAGAGGAAGTGTTCGTCTCTTGTCCCATGGCTCTGTCCTGGGCTCAATTTCTCAGCCATGTGAGCTTGGGCAGGTCACTTTTATTTTTTAACTTTAAAAAATTTTTTATTTATTTTTAATTGAAGGATAATTACAATATAGGGTTGGTTTCTGCCATACATCAACATGAATTAGGTATCATATACATACCATAGGTATATACAGATATGACTCTTTGGGCAGGTCGCTTCTTTGAGATCAATTCTCTGGTTTATCCATTAAGAATAGTAATAATAGGGACTTCCCTGGTGGTCCATTGGCTAAGACTCTGGGCTTCCAGTGCCAGGGGCCCAGGTTCGATCTCTGGTCAGGGAACTAGATCCCACATGCTGCAACTCAGACTCAGCACAGCCTAATTAATTAAAGAAAAGAATAGTAATAATACCCCCCTGGCTCCGCCCACCATTGCTGTAAATCTAAAGGAAAGAAGAATTTGCAAGAGAAAGTGTTCTATGTGCAAACCCACTCTAAATGTTGGTTCTATCATTAACTCCTTGTGTGTTACAGGTCTCAGCTGCTGGGGAAGTCGTTAGCCTCAAAAGAAAATCCTCCGCACAGCGATCTGGCCAGCGCCTCACAGGGCAACGCCAACCCCGACGCCCACCTGCCCTCCATCTGCCTCAAGCAGGTGTTCCCCAAGTACGCAAAGCAGTTCAACTACCTACGCCTAGTGGACAGGATGGCAAACCTGTTTATCCGCTTCCTGGGAATCAAAGGGACGATGAAGTTGGGACCAACAGGCTTCCGTACCTTCATCAGGTTAGTGAGACCAGCCCCCTCTGGCTGGGATTCAGACAGCCTGGAGACCAGCCCGACATCTGGCTAGAGCCTTCTCCCTGACTGCCCCTGGGAGAGTCTGTGATGCCAGATTGGGCCCCACTGGGTTGGGATTGACCCAGCAGCTGGCACTGGGCCTGGCATATAGTACACTCTTGTTCGTTGAACGAATTAATGAATGCTACAGATGTGACAGCATTCGTAACCTTGTGCTTGTGGTTAAAAAACAATTCCGTGCTACCTTGAGCAGGATCCTGAGACCAGAGATGAAAAATTGCCCCTTAGACTCAGACAGATCTCGCGCTTCCTAAAACTGGGTGCAGTTCTCCCAGGGGTGCATGGCTGAGTGCTGAGTGTTTATGAAGCCACAGCAGAGAAGCAAGGCCTATCTTTCCAAAGTGTCATTTTCAGGAGAGAAAAGTTAAATAATTCAGTTGATAAATAATTTAATACATTTGTTCTAGCATAAAAATAATGTGGTTATATTATGAAGTATAATACAAAATTTGCATGAAGCACAAGACAAAGAAACTATGCTTTTGCCACATCCTACAAAATAGGCCTAACCTCCTAAGATTATTCATTAACTTGCCTCTACCCTCTGGGGCACTTTGAGGGCAGTACAGGAGCACTTATGAGCTGTGTGACTTTGGGTAAGTTAATGACAGTCTCTGAACCTCGATGGTCCTAGAAAATGGGGATGAAGCTACCAGTGCCCTAGGATTGCATGTCATACACCTCAGAGAAACTGTCTGCTAGTGTTCAATGCTGCTGTTGTTTCTCTCATCATTGGTTTTAATATTTCTAACTAGTAACTCAAAGTCACCCTCTTCATAGTTGTATTCATGAAGGCAAATAGTTAGAAGCCTGGAATTGGAAACCACTTCGCCATGTGCTTTTCTCTAAATGAATTTTATAAATTCTAACTCTAGCCCTCTGATACTCCTGATAGGACAGCATGCAGAAGTATCCGCAGGAATTTTTGCCGTCTCAATAAACCTGAAGTCATACTCGCACAGTGATTCTGAGAAGGGCTTTGTGTTAGTTTCAGGTGAAAAGAAAGCCCAGTGGAAAGAACACAGGCTTTGGGGTTTGGCTTCAGAGCCAAGCACATTACTTAATAGCTGTGCGGCTTTGAGCAAATCCCTTGTCTTCTCTGAGTCTCAGTTCCCTCATCTGTAAAATGGTAATCATCTCTCCTGCCTCGCAGGGTTGTGATGAGGTCGGGATGGATGTATTAGATCATAAAGGATCTGGCCCACAGCCTGGTTTACAGGAGCTGTTTGTGAAATTGGAGTCTTGTGGTTATTATTTCCATGAGGCAGAGGGAATTTTCAAGAATGTCAACAGGCCTGTACTGTTATTTCCCTGAGAAAACTACCTGACGTGACAGTCTCTGACTCCTTTAGGAACTATATTTGACTTGTAGTAATGGATACCCATCTACAGGTGGTTTAAATAGTGAGTCTAATTTTCTCTCATATATGGCAGTGGGGCTGCCAGGGCTGGTTAATGACTCTGAAGTGTGATCAACTCCCCAATTTCTGTCTTTCTGCTTACCCATCCTGAGCATGTGCTTCAAGCTTCAGAGTCGCCTTATGGTTACAAGATGGCTGCTCAAAATCCAGCCACTATGTTCGAATTCCAGGCAGGAAAAAGGAAGAAGGAAGGAAGAGCAAAAGACATCAGCCAGATGCTTCCTTTTATTTCCTAGTGTCAATGCAATTCTCTTAAACTGTGAGAGAGCAGGGGAGATTTGAAAAGATGACATACTACAAGACGCACATCTCCGTTGCCTGGGGGATGGGTCGGGGGAGGGTGCAGGCAGGAAGGATAAACAAACCAGCGGGTGGTATCTACAAGGATGAGGAGGGCAGAAGTGTGGCAAAAAGAAAGGTTGTTGGGGAACAGTATCACTAGAGCTTTTGGTTTTTCTACAGAAGCTAGCAATACTGATTTTTATATGTGAAATCTCAGTGCATATATATACAGAATGTCGGTGATTCAGAAAATTATTTGGGGTTCAACCAAAGCGTGACTGCCCATCAAGTCCACCGGTATGTGACCTGTGAGAGGCTGAGGTATATGTTAAGAGGACTGCTATGCTCATACACAATCTGGAAAAGGAAATTCTTGAAAAGATTTGAGAACCATTCTAGCAAAGAAGGTTCTTAAAAGGCAGTCAGACGGG
Organism: Budorcas taxicolor; assembly: GCF_023091745.1. Lineage (NCBI taxonomy): Eukaryota > Metazoa > Chordata > Mammalia > Artiodactyla > Bovidae > Budorcas > Budorcas taxicolor. The sequence continues at coordinate 152,087,564 of NC_068920.1, read as the reverse complement.
AACTGGACGATATCAGGGATATTGCTAGAACTCGGTCTCTGTGTGAGAGGCTTTATGATTCTTCCATCCCTTTGTTCTCTCTAATTAAGAATGCTTGCATGAAAAACTTGAATACGTGAGGTTAGCAACCAGTAGGTCCTACCGCCATCTTTCCCAATCTGTGGCCGAGTACCATTGACAAGTGACGATGTTTCCAGGGGGAGAAGAGGCAGCTAGAGCAGAGGGACCCAGAGAGTGAGCCCCTCTCCCCTCCCTCGGCACCTCCCCTGGCACGCAGCCCGGGTAATTAAGGATGAAGGAAGACATGAAGGACACATCGCACCACAGTCAATACATTTCTCCTTTAAAAATGTACTAAGACATCCTGCAGCAACTTTGTCGTAAAAGGTGATCTTCTCTGCTTTCAGATTTGTATCTGAATATATTCCGTCTTGCCAGCTAAATTTGACAGTGAGCGTTTTCTCTTGCTAACAACTATTCTGTCTTTGCCACTTGGGTTTAAATTTCGCTTCATTATGAATTGATAATATTTGTGCCATATGTTAAATCGAACCAAGTGCCCTTCTCTGGAGCACCATGCTAGAGACATATTTGCTGGCTAGAGACCCTCCTCTCTGAGCTCCCACACAAACGGCAGAAGTTGAACTTGGCTTTCATCTGTCCTACCCACTCCTCCTCTCCAGGTTCCTGGAAGAGAACTGGAGGGAACAAAATAATAAACATTCCGATTGAATTTATTTCCAGTGACCATCTCTCATAATGTGTTGCATAGATCAGCAGTTTTAGGAGTGAATTATGCTAATGCAAGTCTGGCCATATTCTATTTTTCTTTTCCACCAAGAAATGAGAAATAATGAACTGTCGTCCTCTTGTCTAGAGTTAACTCTATCGAACCAGCTTGTCGTGTCATTTCCTCAGGAGGCACATAACAGTAGCAAGTATCACCGTGAATTAAGCACCTTTTTAAAAAATTTCATGATAATTGCTGAGGTGTGGAGACATCTCTTTTTCTGAGAAATGGAAATGATCTGCTCCTTCATTTTGACAGCTTTCTCTGAGGGAAATGCATTTTTGTTATTTTCCTCCCATCGGGTCCCTCATTTGGGGAGCTTTCTGTGTAATTCACTAAGAACACGTTTCCCAGACGTATCCTCCATTGGAATCTGACATCAGTTGGCACAGGCTGCAGTTTCCATTTCCGCAGCCCGAAGATGAAACGGTTTGCCAAGACCGGAGTTTATTTCTGGAAAATGGAGGCAGCTTCTCCACACCTCGAGTGTTCGCCTCGCGCCCGGCCGTTCTGCCTGGAGACCCCCCACCCCCCTTCTCTGTGGCTTCTAATCCCAGGCACCTTCTAAATTAGAACACGGCTTTCTCTTTTGCCTTTTTTTCCCCTCCTTCCGCTGCCTTTTCTCGTAAGGAGATATTAATATGCTTCCTAATGTGTAGCTGTGGGGGAGGGGCGGGTTCCTTTCCTGAGAGGCAGCAGGTTGTGTGAGAATGTTCTGGAACAGAAGTGTCAGGGGGCCCTGCCTCCCCCTCTGTCATTAACTCCTCAGTGACTTTGAAAATTTCCTCTGTTCCGTGATGATCTCTTTCCAGTAATATCATGAGACGTTATGCCTGGGATATCAATAGCCTTTAAAAATAGATAAGTTATAAACCAAAGTTGTCTTTCCCAATCCCCACCAGCCAAGATGTTTAGGTAGTGTTTCTTTCTTTCTTTTATAAACAGATACTGATTATTTGTTAACTTTCACCTTACAGAAAGCTCTCCAGGAAAAAATAAGCATCTTTTCTTTCACAGAGAAGGATGAACACAAAAGAAATTCTATAAATAGGATTTTATGGAGTGGAAAAAGTTGGTTTCTAAATTTCCCATGAGATGTCAGTAGTTGTTGAGAGGAAATGGGGATGATAATTTCAAATCTTTCTAATCTTAGACTCCTAATGAGCTTGAACGATTTGTGATTCTCATTCTGTGCACCCACGTTCTTCTGATTCTGGAAAGAAACGAAGAAACAAAAAACCCCCAAAATCCTTTCTGGATTTACATCCAGATTTACAACCGGCTCTACGTCATGGAGGAAGGCTGACAGCCGTCATGTGTGCCAGGCACTGAGCTAGTCCTTAAAATAAGTTTGTATGGTGAGTCACGATATTGTCATACAAATAAGGAAGTTGAGGTGCAGAGAGTATTAATGACCTGCTCAAGATCACATAGCAAATTCAAGATTCAAACTCATGTGCACTAGACTCCAAAGCTCATTTTTACCATGTACATTTCTAGCCCATCCTTTCCTAGGATTCTTTCTGGTTTTTCCTGTTACTGTATTTACTGGACTTCTCCTCCGCTGAAGAATTCATCCCCCCTCTCATTAGCAATTTGAGGAACTGCCTCCCAGGGCGTAAGGGGAAATGATTCAAATGATCAAGAGCCACCAAGGCCTCAAGTTTTTATCCCAGACTATGAGATGATGTCTACCGTCCAAGAGCATATCCAAGACTCATCTGGGTCCAAGCTTTGTGTCACTCACTGGACCCAGAATACCACTTACACATAGTAGACACAAAATAAATTCTGTATCGAGTGGATGGATGGATGAAAAGTTCACTCCAAAGTCTTAACCCTTGGAGACATTCCCTGCTTGAGTCCATTGGTGACTGCGGGGACAAACCTAGGAAAACTTAGTGACCCTGGTTGTCTTATCCCATCCCCATATCCCAAAGTGTCCCAACAAGGCCCCTCTAGAGGCTCCAGCCTTTCTGGGCTACTTGAGACTCTGTCTCTGGAATCTTGTTTCTTCCTGCAGCTCTGGGCTGGGCCACTTCCCCACTTTTTCCCAAAGTTCCCAAGTCCATGGCTCTATCCTCCAGGGGAGCCCTATTTGTGAATCCCAGCTGTGTGGTCTTGGGCAAGTCATGTCCCTTCTCTTGAGTCTCAGTTTACCCAGCATTGAAATGGGTCTAAGAATACCTCCCTCATAAAACGTTATAAAGCTCCAGAGAGCTAATGAGCAGGAAAGAGCCTGGCACACAGATGGTGCCCAAGAGAGTGCCTACAGATTCAGAATTCTCACAAGCATTTCATGTCAACTGTAGCCAGAGTGGATCCCTCCCTTTCCTACCCCAGTCCAGATGTTATCATCAACTGTATTTCCAGGTATCACTAGGGAGAACAAGTTACCTTGGAAAGGGGATAGATGGAGAATCATCTTTGGTAAATTACAGCTCCTACTCAAGGTTTGACACTTCTATTTTCTGCCTGTCAGGAAAAAAATAACTGTATACCAGTGGTCAGTCTTGTTTCCCTTTTTATACTCCATTAACCCACAGGGTAAGCCAGGCAGAGTGCCTGTCCTGTGGGGAACAGGTAGTCCAGAGAACACAGACATGATAATTAGAGAAAACCCATAGCTGCTTCTAATGAAGCTTGGGAAATGAACAGCGCGGGTTGTTAGAATACCTTGAAAGGGACTGGAGCGGGTCCCCAGCAGGACCCAATAGAGATAGCCATCTCGGTGACAGGTGACGTGAAAAGCTCTGCGTCCACTGACATGTTGTTACTGGGGCTCAATAACTGCGCTGATGTGCTTTGAAGTCTGCCACGGTGACTTGTGATGGAAATACAGAGCGGAGCTCAGGGGGAAGCAGGATGTGAATTGATGGCTTGAGGAATACAGGCGGGGAAGAAAGGAGAAACGGGCTGGAGGGATGGAAAGAGGGAGGGAAGGCGGGAGGCCAGGAGGTTGCTGGCATATAAGGAGCACCAGCCTCACCTGGGCACTGTGCTGAGCATCCACCCAGTCACGCCAGGGGTGTGCATGGGTTTGGAGAGGGGCCCCTGGAATGCCGAAGTCCTGCTTGCCAATCAGCCCCCAGCCTCTTGGGTTCCTAAGCGAGCTATTCACGCAAGAGATGATGACAAATGGGAAACCAAAGAACCACTTAATCATTAGCTGGGGTGACGGACGTGGACACGTTTGGACGGTTGATAGCAGCATGGAATATGGTTCAGCCCAACAGACAGCTAGCCCCAGGGTGTAGCTTTCAGATTGCCAGGGCAAATCCAGCCTGGGTGGGGATTCCCCTCCCAGCACAACCCGCTTCAAAAGGGTGGTGCCTCTGGACCAGCTGAGTTCTGCCTCCATTCTAACAGACCCCTCATCCTCATACCCAGATGCTCTGACCGGCAAGCCCCGTTTCTCCAGAGTGGACAGGGCCGCTCACCGAAAGGTCAACCTCAGGTAGCCTCTGACAGGGCTGAGATGGTTCTAGCTTTGGCAGAGAAAGAGGGAGACTAGAGAGAGATGAGGAAGGAAATCAGCAGTTGTCATGGCCCCAAGCAGGTGCCAGGCCCCAGGATACACAACCTCATGTCGTCTTCACAATGGCCGTGTGGGCGGGTGTTATCCTCTTCATTTAAGAGACCAGCCAATACAGGCCCCAAAGTGAATGGTCCACAGTCACACAGCTAGAAGCAGCCACAGGGCCAGGATTTTAACCCTGGTCTGTCTGATGCCCCAATCATGCTCTTTGCAGCATGCCTGCCCACAGTGACTGTGATAAAGACTGCCTGGTTAACAGGTCAGGAGGCTGAGGCTCAAGAAGGGGAACTAGTTTAATCAGGGCCATTTGCTCCTAAGTGGCAGAGCCAGATTCAACTCAAGACTTGCCCTCCTAAAGTCCCTCCTCTTCCCAGCCCTTTACAGCCCTTGTGAACCTCATCACAGGAACCTGTAAAGGCAGTGAATGGTTTGCCGCCATTCACCCTCCTCTAGCTCCTGCTGGGGGGGTGGGGGTGGGGCGGCATCCAGGAGGGGAACAGAGCCCAAGCACAGGCACGGAGGCCAGGCAGGACAGGCCGGCTCGGGTCTGGCAGTGACGTGTCCTCTCCCATCTTGGGCAGGAACTGCAAGCTCAGCAGCAGCAGCTTGTCCATGGCCGCGGCGGACATCCTCTACATCGATATCACGAGGAGGTGGAACTCCATGACCGTGGACCAGCGGGATTCAGGTACCGCATCACCAGCCTCCCTCATGTCCTGCGGGAGGACAGACAGGGGTGGACAGCACCTTTTCTCTTCCTTCTTGTTAAGGGTCAGGATGGGGGAGGAAGACGATCATCTTACTGCTACCAAACCAAACTTGGGTGTGTTCGCCCATGCACAGTAAAGCCAAATCTACTGACTCAGGGTGGTGGTAAAGGAAAGTGTGGTGTTTACTGCAGGCCAACCGAGGGGTCCAAGCAGCTCAAAAGGCTTGAACTCCCCAGTGGTTTTCAGGGAAACGTTTTTAAAGGCAGGGTGAGGGAGAGAGTGGCAGGGTCCATGATCAGCTCGTGGACATTCTTCTGATTGGTTGGCTGTGACATAATCAGGAGTCCACATCATCAACCTTCAGGTTCAACCTCTCTGGGGTCTCTGTGCTTGTGGGTGGCATGCAGTTAACTTTTTCACCTGGTGGGGGTTTCAATATCTGCAAAACAGCTCAATGGATATGGCTCAGAATATTATCTATAGCCCTTCTGAGGAGGAACTAAAGGTCCTTGACTTTGTTTAATGGCTTCACTATTATTAGTTTGTCGTGCTTGACTGTTTTCCTTTGTTTCTGCATTTTCTCACTTCTCTGATTAAATTTATTCTTTGGAACTTGGGGGAAGACCTAGGCAACTAAAGTTTTTCTACAAACAAAAAGCAGGCAGAGGATATAGGGTAGGGTGGGGGCCTGTCCTAGGAAGTCTTGGTTACGCCGCCTGCTCTAGACGTGACTAAGGGGATCGGACTGAGTCTGAATTCAGAGCACGGTTCTGACTTCTGCTACCAAGGCCGTTGTTCAGTCGCTCAGTCGTATCCGACTCTGCGACCCCATGGACTGCAGCACATCAGGCTTCCCTGCCCTTCACCGTCTCCTAGAGTTTGCTCAAACTCATGTCCTCAGAGTCAATGATGCCATCCAACCATCTCATCCTCAGTCAACCCCTTCTCCTCCTGCCTTCAATCGTTCCCAGCCTCAAGGTCTTTCCTAATGAGTTGGCTCTTCACATCAGGTGGTCAAAGTATTGTAACTTGAGCAAGGCTGTGCCCTCCCAAATTCTTAATTCCACCACTGAATCCTTTGCGTAAAGCTTTGATTCCATTAATATCGGGAACAGTTACTTACTCGTTGGTTGGTTCCTTGGTGCACAGTTCTTGGACATAAGCTGGGCCAGGCCCCTGACAGACTGGAGTGAACAGTGCTTGGTTCTGACCCAGAAGGGAGGCGCTGCAGAATTGGAAGGCAGATGAGAACGCAGCAGTAGGTAGGGTGCCGCATGCTAGGATGGAGGCAAGCACAGAGAGGCTACCAGGAAGCCCAGCAGAAGAGCTTCTTAGCAAGGGGAGACCCAAGGAAGAGTTCTTGTAGAAGGTGGAGTGGGATCAGCTGAGGGACAGAGAGGGACAGTCCCCTCCTGCAGGGGTGTTGCCCGGCCTAGGCAGAGACACAGGTAAAAGGCTCAGGTCACCCCAAGTAGCCTGGAGGGTCTGCAGCAAGGAGGGAAGGGAGAAGGGGTGGAGATGGGGTTGCAGGCACTGTCGAGGCCTTGAAGGTCACACCAAAGAGCTTGATCTTAATCCCCTAGAGCAGGAGTCCCCAACCTCCGGGACCTACTGCCTGATGATCTGAGGTGGAGCTGATGTAATAATAACAGAAATAAAGTGCACCGTAAATATTATGTCCTTGAATCATCCCGAAACCACCCCTCACCTCATCCATGGAAAAGTTGTCTTCCACGAAATCAGTCCTAGGTACCAAAAACATTAGGGACCACCGCCCTAGAGGATGTGGGGCCAGTGAAGGATTCGGTAAGAAGAATCCTCCCTTTGGTGGATGAATTTCTGATCTTTTTCCTCCCAGAGGGTTTTTTCCTAAAAAGTCATAATTACCATACCTGACATTTGTACAGCTCATCACAAAATTACAGCGGGCTCTCATGCATATTCCCTCATTAAATGTCCTTGTGAACCAGTGCAGTAGGTATTACCACTTGCATTTCACAGCCTAGTAACCTACAGCTCAGGTGATGGCAAGCCCACGGCTGCCTCCTTGCAAAAAGGACAAACGGCAGGGGAGGTCTCAGGGAGCAGTTTTCTCCTGCAGTGGGGCAGGGAGGACATGAAATCAGAGGGGTTTGGAGGAGCAGGTTGGGAGACCCAGACTAAAACTGATGCTGCCACTTCATATGATGTAAGCTTGAGAAGTCATTTCGCTTCGTCCTGTCCATTTCCTCCTCCATAAACAGCTCCCGCATCACCTGCTCTCTGGGGTGCCCTGTGTCGGAGGGTCTCAAGGTCTGTGGGCTCCACTTGGGGAGAACCCTGGGTGCTCCCTGCCAGTTCCTGCACCACACCCCACGTCTGCCCTGGCCACAGCTTCCTGACCACAAGGACCAGCAGCCCTTCCCACAGGTAGCGGTGCTGGGGCATCATTTGCTAATTGGCTTCATGTTTGATAATGATGCTTCCTGCTGCCAGTTATTTCCCACATTCAGAGCATGCTGCCCGGCACTTGACCCATGCAGCGCAGGCTGGGCTCCTCCTATGAGTAGATGTGATTCTCTCTTTCATACAGAGAAGGAGATCGAGGTTCAGAAGCATGGCCAGTGGGTAAGGCTTTAACACCGAGCTGCCGTCATCCCCTTCTGGTTGCCTCCTCCTCCTGCTAATTGGTCCTGGAGTAAGAGGATCACCCAGCTCCCTACCACTTCCCTTTCTTAAATTCAAAAGCAAGACTCAGGGAATACTAACACCCACTGCCCGCTCCCATGGCATCTCCATCGTCAGAGTTCCCTCCCAGCCTTCCCCGGCAACCAGGAGAGGCTGGAGATGGAGTGTCTTAGAAGCAGGCAGTTGAATTATCTCAAGGACGGAGGGCGCTCCTGTGACAGTCAAGCCGCCCGCTTTCTGCTGACACCTTCAGAAAGTGAAGGAGTGTTTGCTCTGTGAGCTGAATGCGGGTCGTTATCACAGCAGCCTGTGGAGGGGGCCAGATGAGGGGGTGGGGTGGCAGTGGAATTATTAAATATTGAAATTGATCAGGAGTAGCAGCAGGAAGCTATTTATCATGTTTTATTGCTTCAAACTAGCATTACCATCTGGCCCATTGTTAATTCTGAGTAGCTTTTCATGTTTTGTTTGCCTCTCAAATTGTTCCCCATAAGCGGAATCCACAGGGGCTGCCCACAATAACAGGCTTGGGTGAGGTTTTTCTGGGGTCTGCCGGGTCTCTCCGTCTGCTGACCAAGCTGAGGAGATGGGAAAAAATACTTATTTTTAGAACATACTGATGCGCGAATCCGGGGCTGGGACCTTCGAGGTCCTTCCACCCTGCCTCAGCCCCTGGATGTGCAGAACAACAATCCTTAGTAGGAACTGCAGTTTTGAGATCACCTCCGGTGTGCAAACATCAGCGCTAATGCTCACACCAGACCTTCGAGATGTATAATCAGATCGTGGTTTACGGGCTTCCCCGGTGGCTCAGAAGGTAAAGCATCTGCCTGCAACGCAGGAGACCTGGGTTCAATCTCTGGGTCAGGAAGATCTCCTAGAGAAGGAAATGGCAACCCGCTCCAGTACTCTTGCCTGGAAAATTCCATGGATGGAGGAACCTGGTAGGCTACAGTCCCTAGGGTCACAAAAGAGTCGGACACGACTGAGCGACTTCACTTTCAGTTTACAGAGGAGGGTCCTGAGGTTCCAAGAACAAAGGTGACTTGTCTGAAATCCCATAGACAGTGAGTCGCAGAAGCCAGATTGGAACTCAAGCCTTCTGCCTCCTGATCCCCAACCTTGGGCCACACAGAATGGTGCTTGTTGTGAGGCAGTAAGTGAAAGGTCAACTCACAGAGCCCATGTAAGACAGAACTGGAGTGGGAGGAGGTACCAGGTCCATGTACTTATCTCCCCTTCCTTCACCCTCAGAGCTTATACTCCTGTCTCCATCACTCCTGAAAGGAAATAACAGGGTCTGGAGGCAGGGTGTGGGGGAGCATATAGGCAGTGGGCTAGACAGTAAAGCCAGAAATGAGAAGCTGGTCTGTGCCCATGGACTCAGGGGCCACTGCTGTTTCAGTTGGTGCAGGCTGGGGCCCAGGTGCCCCCTAAGAAGGTCACTCTACCACCACCTTTTCTCAAGGAGAAGGGGCTTCTGAAGTCAGCCATGTTTTCAGGACCATGCAGGAAGCTACTGGATATCCAAAGAAGACCTTTGTGATTGAGTGGTGCTTTTTTCTCTTGGCAAAGGTCAGCAGAGACACCAGGGAGGCCTCCTTCCTTCCTTCCCTCCATTGTGCAGGGCCAAGGGATTCTCAGGCCCTGGGTTCTAGCACAGGCCTGGCCGGAGGTGTGAGTGCTGTGTGAGAAGGGGGCAGCTTGACCTGCCCTGGAGCTGCTGCTGCGGGGCTGGCAAGAAAGAAGTCAGAAGACAGATAGAACATGAGATCTCAGTCCCAAAGGGCTGCACTTACTCATTCATTCATTCAACAAGCAGGCAATGAACATGTTACCACATATCACGCCCTACAGGAATAGAAAGACAGATTATTTTATGGACACTATTCTCAAGGGGGGAAAAAAGACAATAGAGATTGTGTGCTGAACATTCACTATGTGATAGGAACCAAAAGCGCCTGTTGTGAATCGTTTCACTTAATTCTCACCAGCCCTGTGAGATAAGGGTGGTTATTCCCATTTGATCGATGAGAAATCTGAGGCTCAGAGGGGTGAATTTAAGCCAGCATGTCAAGTCTTACAGTGGGGAGCCTGGGATCTGAACCAAGAGCAGTCAGCCTTCGGAGCTCAGCCACGGCCCTTCCGTGATACCCTGCGTCTCCAGCCACACAGATGCGAAGGGTGCAGCTGTAACAGGGTGGGGCCAGCGCTCCCATGGGAAAGCCCCAATGGAGGGGGCTGTGAGGGTGAACAGAGGACACAAGCAGAGCACTTAGCAGCCCAGAAAAGGCGCTCACTACTCGTTCTGTATCCCCGAGGGCCTGGCATAGCGCCCGGAACATGCAAATGCATCTCACTTGGTGCCCGGTGAATGCTCGGTGAGCAGACAAGTGCCAAGATAAAAACTATCCCCGTCCCCAAAGCAGGGCGCTCCAAGGGTGAGGATGGAGACGTATACTCACAGAGGCCTACAGGGGTCTCCCTCTGCTTTCCTACTGTCCGGCATAAAAATGCCAGCCCTGTTGGAATAAGACCATGGCCCCACACCCAGACCCCAGTGTGTCCAGGTGCTAATGCGCCATCCCTTTCTGGAAGCCAGCCGAGACCCTCCTCCTGCCCTGATGGGACTCTGGTACCCACCAAGGGGCTTAAACAGATTCCTGATGCTTGAGACCTTTACAGACCTTTGAGCTGCATGAGGAGAACTTGCTATTGAAATGGAGAAGAAAAATGGTGTTTGAAAGGATTAGAGAGGGGGGAAAAAAAAAACAACTAGTAAGAAAAAGCACGCCTGTTGTGCAATCTAAATCTCAGACCATCATTTTAAATAGGCTTGTTATTGATTGCTTTTTAATTGGACCCCAGGTGCACAGAATTGGGTTAATGATAATCCTTGGTTCATGAGACACTTCCATGGAGAACCATGCACGTAGCCTGCTGTATTTAGTTAGCTTCTTGAATTAGTTCTTTTTAAGAATGACATAAGCATCCACACTCTCTCATGACCCAAAGCAAAAGCTAGGACTTGATGATAACATGTATCTCACGCATGGTTCTTCCCTCCCATCTCCCTTCCCCACCCCCAGCCAAACCAGCTCATTTCCTGCCTCTCTCTACCTGAGGAGTCCTCATCTGGATCCCATGCCCATGGCTCCCTAAATAGACTGTGTTCCTCTCTGTTAGAATGCCAATGACTGTTTAGGAGCTCAGTGGAATTTCATAAGAGGCAGTCTCTCCCTCTCCAGCAGGCCAGTGTAACTGTCAATTAAGAAACTTTTTTTTTCAGTTTCCAATTCTAGAACCTCTAACAGAACACAGAAATCTAAATAAGGATGTTATCGGCAAAAATGGGGTGTGGTAGCCCTCCATTGCCCAGAATCGAATGAAGAAACATGTTTGTCGGTGAAGATGCAGTTCTGTTACGTTACGGAAATTGCACTCACGAATGCCTCCTTATCACTGAGACTTTGCTCTTACCTCTTTCCAGAGTGAGAGTCACTCCTCTGTGGCGAGAGACAAGGACAGCATCAAGATTGGGCAATAAAAGGCAGTATCACTGGCAGCATCTATGGGAGACAAACATTTCACTTGCAAAGGGAACATTTGAGCTCAGCATCTGGGTATCTGGTTCATCTAACCCACAACTACGGGTTTCAGAACAGCTTTGTTCACTTAGCAGCCAGATGTTTGGCTATTTTAAGATACAAGCTAGGGGACTTCCCTGTGGTCCGGTGCCGAAAACTCTGCACTTCCACTGCGGGGGCCTCGGGTTGGATTCTGAGTAAGGGAACTAAGATCCCACATGCTGCAAGGCGAAAAAAAAAAAAAAAGACGGAAGAAAATTAAACTGAATAAAAGTGAAAATACCATATATCAACTTAAAAAATCATATGGGAAAAGTTACAAATTAAAAAAAAAAATACAAGCTAGAAGTCCCTCCCCATAAGCAATGGAAACATGACGGCAAAGCAAGAAGACTGGAGTCTTGCCTCATCCATGTGAGCACACGCGTGAGACATGCGTGCGCAGTGCACACCTGGCCTGGGGAGGGAAATCAAAGGGTGGCGTAGTTAACGTCTCTTACGTGCTGTGGACTCTTGGACCAAGATAGGAAACATTTCTTCCACTGTTTGGAGAACTCCTAAACTCTGTGCGGGCCTTTGTGGGGCTGCCTGGGTTTGATTGGCAGTGTAGCCAAAGCCGGGCTAACCCTAGGTGGCGCCAGTGGTAAAGAACCTGCCGGCCAATGCTGGACATGCTAGAGACGCAGGTTTGCCCCCTGGGTTGGGAAGATCCCCTGCAGGAGGGCATGGCAACCCACTCCAGGATTCTTGACTGAAGAATCCCATGGACAGAGGAGCCTGGCCAGCTGCAGTCCATGGGGTCGCAAAAAGTCGGACAGTGCTGAAGCGACCGAGCACGCACATGCGCAGAACCAGAGCCAAGGGCTCTGGGATCAGACATACCTGGCTTCACGTCTGAGCCTGATAAGTTGCAAACTAGGCGATGTCCACAGATTACGTAACGTCCTCTGAGCCTCCCAGTCATCTCCTGAAAAGTGGAGATAATAAAGGTGCCCGCCTCACAAAGACAAGGATGTGGATGAAATGGGACAAAGCAGAAAGTGCTCAGAGCAGGCGCTCAGTAGGAAACGCTCACTAAGGCAGGGGCTGCTTCCCTTGTGACCACCTGGCTCCGACTGCACCCGTCTCCCGGGACATGCTTCCTAGGCAACATCTTGTGCCAGGCTCTGCAGGTGCTGGGAACAGACAGGAAGAAATGCCCGCCTGGAGATGCTCGCAGGCACGAGAGGGATGGGACATGGTGGCAACAGACTTTCCCTCGGAGCCGACGGAGTGCCAGGCCCTCCCTTTCTTTCCCTCCAAGAGGGCCCTCAGCCGCCCTTGGCCTGGGCTACTGCTGTGACACCCTGGAGCCTGGCTGCTCCCTCCTCACCCTCCCTGCCCCTTCCTCTTGCGTGGTACTGATACGGGGGTTGGGGGGTGGCTAGGAAGAGGAACCCATGCGTCCAAGGCAAGTGGGGGCAGGGTAGATACTGTGAAGCTGGGGACCTTGAGCAGGAAACGCGGGCCTGCCATGTCAGGGCCCTCAGGCCTGGGGAGCCAGGACCACTTTGTCTTGTTCCCCGAAGACCAGCTTTCCCCACTCCTCCGCCCATCTGCTCTCACTCTGGTGGGCGCTCCTGCCATCCGCTGGCTGCAGCGGCCTCCAGCCTGCTTACTGCATCACCCCTCAACCCAGAGCCCACCATCAACTGCCTGTAGTCAACTCCCTTCCGCGTATGCAGCCACCCTTCTCATCACTAGCCTCACAGGCACTTGCTCCAGCCAAGGTGGCTGGCCAGTTTGGTGTCCCTCCATCGGGGCACTCACCTCTGCCCGAGGCCCCCTTCCGTCACACCCCACTGCCCAGCCTTCCTCTCCAGGAGCCGCCCTCAGGCTGGACCAATCCCCCCTTTCCATCAGCTCCAACAGCCCCCCATCCAGTTCCATCAGATCCACAATGCTGATCACAGCTCGAATTACATACTGCGGAAAGAGTGTGTGGCCTCTGGCCCTTGAGCTAGACTCATCGCCGTGATGCCAAGTTGTTCCTGTCTTGAGGAAGCCTAGCGCTGTGCCTGGCGCATAGTAGGTGCTCAGCACACGTGGAGGCCGGCCGAGGGGCGGGGCCCTGACAATCAGCTGACATCTGTGGGTGTCTGAGTCTCCTTCAGTCTCTCACCAGATTTCCTCAGTCGACTTATGCAAATCATCTGCCTCCTTTACTTTCCCCCAGCTGGAATGAGCCCCAACTGAGATGTATGTGGTTAACGAAGTACTGAAATATTTAAAAGTATTTTTACTTGGAGGGTTTAGCGAAGCCTGACTTATACATATACATGGACGGCCCCCTCCCTCCACGGGATGGGAGGCAGGTTTCATGCGGTGCTGTGTCTGGCACGGGCGACGTTCTTCAGCCTTGAAATTATCTCAGAGTCAGATGGGCCTCCCTGGATGTGTGCCCTCCACGCTTACAAAATAGTCGGCGTCAGAATTATTTTTAATAAAAGCAGGCGAGCCAACAGAAATGCCAGCGAGCCTTCCCCACGCAGACGCTTATCTGGGGCTGCTGCCGCGCACGCTGCACCTTCTGTAATGACTTTCCCCTCCGCGCGTGTCGCCTGGAGACTGCCATCACCCCGACAGCCCCTACCTCCGAGCACCTGATCTTCCTCACCCTCTCCATCACCTCTAGGGCCTGGGGATTTCCGCTGTGCTCTGGTTCTACCCCCACGCTCCAAAAAGAGACAAAAGGGAAAAAGCGGGATGATGATTTTCTAATGCAGTCATCTCCTTTTCTTGTACTTGTTGCTCACCATCCCAGATCCTGCAGAAACAGCAGCAGCAGGATGCAGGCTGTGGGAAAAGCAGGAGCCAAGGAGTCACCCAGGCTGAGTTTGGTTGCCTCCACCTCCCATCTAGGAGCCCTGGGTTGGGGCGGGGGGGTTGCTGGCACTTCAGCTGCAGGAACCACAGTTTCCTTTAAACAGGTCAATGACATCGACCTTGGTTTGTTATAAGGACTGAGTTAGGAAGTGTTCGCCTGGCTCTCTCTCTCTTTTTTTCTTTTTTACTTTACTTTAACCACTGTTGTCATTCTTGATGTGTATGCGTGCTTTCCACATTTCAAAACGGTTTTCCAATCTGCTTCTGCACTGAAAGCTCACACTCCCCCTGAGTGTGGTCTTGTTCCCAAGACCCCACTCACAGAGGGGGAAACCGGCTCAGAGTGGTTAAGAAGGCTCAGGGCACAGAGCAGGAACCAGTAAGATGTTGAAAAGGAGTTGCCTTGTTCATGATCTTAGTGGGAAACTTTCTAGTGTCTCACCATTAAGTATTATGTTCCCTGTAGGTTTTTTTGTACATGTTCTTTATCAGGTTGAAGATGTCCTCTCTGTTCCTACTTTACTCAGTTTTTATGATGAATGAGTGTTGGATTTTTGTCCAGTGCTTTTCTTGCATCTATGCGTAGGACCATATGATTTTTCTTCTTTAACCTTTAGTTGATGTGATTTGTTGTTGTTCAATCACTAAGTCATGTCTGACTCTTTGCAACCCTACGGACTGTAGCATATCAGGCTTCCCTGTCCTTCATCATCTCCCAGAGTTTGCTCAAGTTCATGTCCATTGAGTTGGTGATGCTATCTAACCATCTTATCCACTGTTATTCCCTTCTCCTGCTACCTTCAATCTTTCCCAGCATCAGGGTCTTTTCTAATGAGTTGGCTTTTCGCATCAGGTGGCTGAAGTATTGGAGTTTCAGCATCAGTCCTTGCCATGAATTTTCAGGTTGATTTGCTTTAGGATTGACTGGTTCAGTCTCCTTGCAGTCCATCTTCTCCAGCACCACGACTCGAAAGCATCAGTTCTTCGCTGATGTGATAGATGACATTACTTGATTTTTGAATGCTGAACCAGCCTTAGATTTCTTCATATGTATCTTCCATATGTTCTGTTAAGGGCTTCCCTGGTAGCTCAGCTGGTAAAGAATCTGCCTGCAATGCGGGAGACCCCAGTTTGATTCCTGGGTCAGGAAGATCCCCTGGAGAAGGGAAAGGCTACCCACTCCAGTATTCTTGGGCTTCGCTGGTGGCTCAGCTGGTAAAGAATCCGTCTGGCTTCGATCCCTGGATTGGAAAGATCCTCTGGAGAAGGGAAAGGCTATCCACTCCAGTATTCTGGCCTGGAGAATTCCATGGAATATACCCATGAGGTTGCAAAGAGTCAGACATGACTGAGTGACTTTCATTTTCACTTTTCATATGTTCTGTTTGATTTATACCTATTTTATTTGGGTGTTAATGTAAATGATGATATGGGATATTTTGTTTTGTTTTTTTTAAATTTTTTGTCACACTGCACAGCATGTGGGACCCTAGTTCCTCGACCAGAGATTGAACTCACACCCTCTACAGTGGAAGTGGGGAGTCTTAACCCCTGAACAACAGGGAAGTTCTTGACGTTGTTTTTCATTTCAAATTCCAAGTGTTCATTGGTGGAATATAGGAAGTGAAAGTGAGAAGTCATTCAGTCGTGTCCGACTCTTTGTGACCCCATGGGCTATATACAGGCCAGAATATGGGATTGGGTAGCCTTTCCCCGCTCCAGGGGAGTCTTCCCAACCCAGGGATTAAACCCAGGTCTCCTGCATTGCAGGCGAATTCTTTACCAGCTGAGCCACAAGGGAAACTCAAGGAATATAAGAAAGTGGTTGACTATTATCTAATTACTTTGTACCCTACGATCTCACTATAAGCACTTAGTTCCAAAAGTTTGGTCACTTCATTGGGATTTTCTATTAATGCATTGACAGTTGTGTCATTTGGGAGTAAAGGCACTTTTATTTCTGCCTTCCCAATCGGTCGACCTTTTCTTTTCCACTCTTGTCTTGTTTTGTCTTGTCTGACAGTATGAACTAAGTCTCCCAGTACAGTGTTGAACAGGAATGGTGAGAGGGGACATCTGTGTCATGTTTCCAGTCTTAGGGAGAAAGTGTGTAGTTTCTCAGCATCAAGAATGAATTTGGTAGCTGTTTTTTACCAGATGAATGTGATTCCCGTTTGTTCCTCGTTTGCATAGATGTTTAGGTTTGTTGTTTATTTTTTGTCATGAATAAATGTTGTATTTTGTCAAACGCTTTTCCTGCATCTATTGATAGAATCATATGATTTTTCTTCTTTAGCCTATTGATGTGATAGATTACATCACTTGATTTTTGAATGTTGAAGCAGCCTTGCATACCTGGACTAAATCTCATTGTTTGGCATATTGAGGATTTTTGCATCTATGTTTATGAGAGATATTAGTTCATGGTTTTCGTTTCTAGTAATGCCATTATCTAGTATTGGGGTAATGCTGACCTCATAAAATATGTTAGGACATCTTCCCTCTTCTTCTATATTCAGTAAGAGATAGTAGAAAAGTGGTATCATTTCTTTCTTAAATGTTGGGTAGAATTTATCAATGGAACCATCAGGGCCTAGTTCTTTCTTTTTTTAGAAAGTTTTTAATTATTGATTTAATTTCTTTAATAGATATAAGCCTATTAAGATTATCTGGTTCTCTTTGTGTGAGCTTTGGTGAATTGCATCTTTCAAGAAATTGGTCCATTTCATCTAAATTATCAAATTTGTGGGCACAAAGTTATTCATAATATTTCTTTATTATCTTTTTAATGACTATGGGATCAGTAGTGCTAACTCTCTTTCATTTCTGATGTTAGTAATTTTTAATTACTAACTAGTAGTTTAGTAATCTTTTTTTCTTGCTTAGCTTGGCTAGAGGTTTATCAGTTTCATTGATCTTTTCATAGCAACAGCTTTGGCTTGATTGATTTTTATTGATTTCTTATTTTTAATTTCGTTGACTTCTGCTCTAATTATTACTTATTTTCTTCTGCTTACTTTGGATTTAATTTACTCTTCTTTTTCTAATTTCCTAAGATGGAAGCTTAGATAATTGATTTAAGATCTTTCATTTTGTCTAACCTATGCATTAAATACTCTAAATATCCCTCTATGCACTACCTTCACTGCATCCCTCCAAATCAATAAGTTCTATTTTCATTTTCACTTAAAGATGTTTTTTAATTTCTCTTTGACCCATATATTGTTTCAGTTCAGTTCAGTCACTCAGTCGTGTCTGACTCTTTATTATTTTGTTGTATTATATTGTTATGTATATTGTTTAGACATGTGCTATTTAATCTCCAAATATTTGGGGACTTTTCAGCTATCTTTATGTTATTGATCTTTAGTTTAATTTCACTGTGGTATGAGAGCATACTTTGTATGATTTCTGTTCGTTTAAATTTGTTAAGGTGTGTTTTATGGCTGAGAATGTAGTCTGTTTTGGTTAATGTTCTGTGCGAACTGAATGTGTATTCTGAAAAGAATGTGTATTCTGCTGTTGTTGAATAAAGTATTTTATACATGTCAGTTAGATCCAGTTGATTGATGGTGCTGTTCAGTTCAACTATATCCTTACCAATTTTCTGCCTGCTGGATCTGTCAATTACTGATAGAGGGGTGTTGAAATCTCTAACTATAATAGTGGATTTGTCTATTTTCCTTGCAGTTCTATCTGTTTTACCTCACATATTTTGACACTCTGTTTTTAGCTACATACATGTTAAGGAGTATGTCTTTTTGGAGAACTGACCCCTTTCTCATTAATAATGCCCACCTTAATCCCTGATAATTTTCTCCGTTCTGCGGTCTTCAATGTCTGAAATTAATATAGTTACTCCAGCTTTCTTTGAGTTAGTGCTGGCATGATATATCTTTCTCCGTCTCCTTAGTTTTTATCTATGTCTTTATGTTTAAAGAGGGTTTCTTGTAAACAACATATACTTGGATTTTGCTTTTCTTTTCTACTCTTAACAATCTATGTCTTTTAATTAATATATTTAAAGCATTCACATTTAAGGTGATTATTGCTACAGTTAGATTACTACATACCATCAGTTCAGTTCAGTCGCTCAGCCATGTTTGACTCTGCGACCCCATGAACCACAGCACGCCAGGCCTCCCTGTCCATCACCAACTCCCAGAGTCCACCCAAACTCATGTCCATTGAGTCGGTGTCCACATCCAACCATCTCACCCTCTGTCGTCCCCTTCTCCTCCTGCCCTCAATCTTTCCCAACATTTCAGGGTCTTTTCAAATGAGTCAGCTCTTCGCATCAGGTGGCCAAAATATTGGCGTTTGAACTTCAACATCAGTCCTTCCAATGAACACCCAGGACTGATTTCCTTTAGCATGGAGTGGTTGGATCTCCTTGCAGTCCAAGGGACTCTCAAGAGTCTTCTCCAACACCACAGTTCAAAAGCATCAATTCTTCGGCGCTCAGCTTTCTTCACAGTCCAACTCTCACATCCATACATGACCACTGGAGAAACCAAGACCTTGACTAGATGGACCTTTGTTGACAGAGTAATGTCTCTGCTTTTGAATATGCTATCTAGGTTGGTCATAACTTTCCTTCCAAGGAGCAAGCATCTTTTAATTTCATGGCTGCAGTCACCATCTGCAGTGATTTTGGAGCCCAGAAAAATAAAGTCAGCCACTGTTTCCACTGTTTCCCCATCTATTTGCCATGAAGTGATGCGACCGGATGCCATGATCTTAGTTTTCTGAATGTTGAGCTTTAAGCCAGCTATTTCACTCTCCACTTTCACTTTCATCAAGAGGCTCTTTAGTTCTTCACTTTCTGCCATAAGGGTGGTGTCATCAGCATATCTGAGGTTATTGATATTTCTCCCGGCAATCTTGATTCCAGCTTGTACTTCCTCCAGCCCAGCATTTCTCATGATGTACTCTGCATATAAGTTAAATAAGCAGGGTGACAATATACAGCCTTGACATACTCCTTTTCCTATTTGAAACCAGTCTGTTGTTCCATGTCCAGTTCTAACTGTTGCTTCCTGACCTGCATACAGGTTTCTCAAGAGGCAGATCAGGCGACCTGGTAACTATATACCGTGTCTGTAACCATTTCTGTTTATTTCCCTTGTTCTTTGTTCTCTTTTCCTCTTTTTCTGCCTTTTCTGGGCTTCCCTGATAGCTCAGTTGGTGAAGAATCCACCTGCACTGCAGGAGACTCTGGTTCGATTCCTGGGTTGGGACGATCTGCTAAAGAAGGGATTGGCTACCCACTCCAGTATTCTTGGGTTTCCCCTGTGGCTCAGCTGGTAAAGAATCCGCCCACAATGTGGGAGACCTGGGTTTGATTGCTGGCTTGGGAAGATCCCCTGGAGAAGGGAAAGGCTACCCACTCCAGTATCCTGGCCTGGAGAATTCCATGGACTGAATAGCCCGTGGGATCGTAAAGAGTCGGACACGAGTGAGTGACTTTCACTTTCGCTGGTTTTAACTGAGCATTTTATATGATTCTATTTTCTCTCTTAATATATCAATTATACTTCCTTTTTTTTTTTAAAGAAAAAGTTAGTGGTTGTCCTAGAATTTGCAGTGTCCTTTTTCATCTAATAAGTCCATTTTCAAACAGTGCTATACCACTTTCCAGAGTGCAGGTTCCTTGTAAAACAGTATTCACAATCCCTCCCTCCCTTCCCTAATAACACTGCTGTTACTCATTTCATTTCTTCTTAAGCTGTAACCAACCAACACATTGTTGCTATTATTACTTTGAACAGTTTTCTGTTAGATCAGTTAAGAAGAAGAAAAGTAAAAAGGATTTATTCTACGCTCATTTACTCCTTTTCTGATGCTCTTTTCTTTATGGAGATCTGCGTTTCTGACCTAGATCATTTTCTTTCTCTCTGAACAGCTTCTTTTAACATTGCTTGCAAAGCAAGTCTATGGGCAACAAATTCCTTTAGTTTTTGTTTATCTGAGAAAGTCTTTATTTCTCCTTCACCTTTGAAGGGTAATTTCTCTGGATACAGATTTCTAGGTTTATGGGATTTTTCTTTCAACATTTAAAATGTTTCACTCGATTTTCTTCTTATGTGGTTTCTGATGAGAGGCTAATGTAACTTTTTTTTTCTTATTCCTCTATAGGCAAGATGTTTTCCCCCTCTGGCTTCTGTCAAGGTTTTCTCTTTGTCTCTGGTTTTCTACAGTTTGAATATAATATGTACAGGTATAAATTTCTTTGGTATTTCTCCTGCGTGTCATTCTCTGAGCATCTTGGATCGGTGGTTTGGGTGCCTCATTAATTTTGGAAAATTCTCAGCCATTATAACTTCAAATATTTCTTCTGTTCCTTTCTTGTCTCTCTTTCTGGTATTTTTATTGTATTTCAAGCCTTTTGTATTCTTCCACTGTTTCAGGACTTTCTCCCTTTTTTCATTTCAAAAGTGGAACTGCCAGATTACATTATAATTCTATTTTTAATTTTTTGTGGACCCTCCATACTGTTTTTCACAATGGCTGCACCATTTTACATTCCCTCCAAGAGGACATAAGGATTCCTTCTTCTCCACATTCTCGCCAACATTCGTTATTTCTTGTCTTTTTGATGATAGCTGTTCTAATAGACATGAGGTGATGACTCATTGTGGTTTTGATTTTCATTTCCCTGATGATTAATAATGTTGAGCATCTTTTCAGGTACCTATTGGCCATCTGTATGTCTTCTTTGAACAAATGTCATTCAGATATTCTCCCCAGTTTAAAATCTGATTGGTTTTTTGACTATTGAGTCATATGAGTTCTTATATATTTTTAATATTAACCCCTTCAGTTCAGTTCAGTTCAGTCACTCAGTCGTCTCCAACTCTTTGCGACCCCATGAATCGCAGCATGCCAGGCCTCCCTGTCCATCACCAACTCCCGGAGTTCACTCAGATTCATGTCCATTGAGTCAGTGATGCCATCCAGCCATCTCATCCTCTGTCGTCCCCTTCTTCTCCTGCCCCCAATCCCTCCCAGCATCAAAGTCTTTTCCAATGAGTCAACTCTTCTCATGAGGTGGTCAAAGTACTGGAGTTTCAGCTTTAGCATCATTCCTTCCAAAGAAATCCCAGGGCTGATCTCCTTCAGAATGGGCTGGTTGGATCTCCTTGCAGTCCAAGGGACTCTCAAGAGTCTTCTCCAACACCACAGTTCAAAAGCATCAATTCTTCACCGCTCAGCCTTCTTCACAGTCCAACTCTCACATCCATACATGACTACTGGGAAAACCTCTTACTAGGTATATAATTTGCAATCATTTTCATTTTTTTGGTGGTTTCCTTTGCTGTGCAGAAACGTTTTAGTTTGGTGTGGTTTGACTTGTTCATTTTTGCTTTTGGTGTGGAGGTTAAAAAAATTAAAAAAGGAGTCCTTACAAAGGCCTATGTCAAGGAGCTTACTGCCTGTTTTTCCCTAGGAGTTTAATGGTTTCAGGTCTTAGGCTCAAGTCTTTTTCATGTTGAGTTAATTTTTTGTGTATGGTGTTAGATGGTGGCCCAGTTCCATTCTTTTGCATGTGGCTGTACAATTTTTCCAACACCATTTATTGAAGAAACTGTCCTTTCCCTATTGTATATCCTTGACTTCTTTGTTGTAAATTAATTGACCATATATGCATGGGTTTATTTCTGGGCTCTCTGTTCTACTGATACATGTGTCTGTTTTTATCCCAATGAGTGTGTGTTCAATTGCATCTGAGTCTTTGCAATTCCATGGACTGTACCCATAAGGCTTCTCTGTCTATAGAATTTCCAGGCAAGAATGCTGGAGTGGGTTGCCACTTCCTACTCCTGGGGATATTCCTGACCCAGGGATCAAACCCATGTCTCTCGCATCTCCTTGCAGGCAGATTCTTTACCACTGTGCCACCTGGGAAGTCTTTTTTATCCCAGTACCACACTGTTTTCACTACTATAGCTTTGTAATATAGTTTGAAATCAGGAAATGTGATGCCTTCAGTTTTGTCCTTCTTTCTCAAGGTTGCTTTGGCTATTTGGGGTCGTTTTTGGTTCTGTACAAATTTTAGGATTGTTTGTTCTATTTCTGTGAAAAATGCCATTAGAATTTTGATAGGGGTTGCATTGGATCTGTATGCTGTTTTCAGAAGTATGAACATTTTGACAATATTAATTATTTCAATCCACGAGTACAGAATATTTTCACATTTATTTGTCCTTAATTTCTTTTGTTGATATCTTACAGTTTTCAATATATGGGTCTTTCAAATCCTAGTTACATTTCATCCTGAATATTTTATTCTTTTTGATGAGATTGTAAATGAGATTGTTTTCTTAATTTCTCTTTCTGATAGTTTGTTATTAATATATAGAAAGCAACAGATTTTTGTGTATTGATTTTATATCTTGCAACTTTACTGAATTCATTTATTTTTTCTCACAGTTTTTTGATGGGTTTTCTGACTATAATATCATGTCATCTGCAAATAGTGACAGTCTTGCTTTTTCCTTTCCAATTTTGATTCCTGTTATTTCTTTTTCTTGCCTAATTTCTCTGGATAGGACAATTCCTATTATGTTCCTATTATATTAAATTAAACTGATAAGAGTGGACATCTTTGTCTTGCTCCTGGTCTTAGAGGAAGAACTTTAAGCTTCTCACCATTGAACATGATATTAGCTGAGGGTTTGTCATATATGACCTTTATTATGCTGGGATACCTTCCCTCTGTACCTGATTTGCTGAGAATTTTTATCAAAAATGGATGTTGAACTTTGTCAAATGCTTTTTCTGCATCTATAGAGATGATCATATGCTTTTAATCCTTCATTTTATTAATGTGGTACAGTAAGTCCCCTACATATGAATGAGTTCTGTTCCAAGAATGTGTTCATAAGTTCAATTTTTTTGTAAGTCCAACAAAGTTAGCCTAGGTGCCCAACTAACCCAGGCAGCTCTATAGTACTGTACTGTAATAGGTTTATAATATTCTTCACACAAATAATACATACAAAATAAATGCAAGAAAATAAAGAAAGCATTTTTAACCTTACAGTACAGTACCTTAAAAAGTTCAGTAGTACAGTACGACAGCTGGTATACAGGAGTTGCATCAAGTGAACAGGCAAGATGAGTTACTGATTGGAAGAGGACGAAGAGGTGGGAGATGGCAGAGCTGAAGGATCGCCAGCAATAGGAGACGGAGGGCAAGCTACAGTTGCACTCATGTCAGATGATGATGGAATGCAAGTTCACGTCTTTGAAAGCTTGCAGCTTGAAGGTTCATATGTAGGGGACTTACTCTATATCACATTGCCTGATTTGTAGTTGATGAACCATCCTTGTGTAGCTAGAATAAATCATCCTTGTATACCTAGAATAAATCCCATTTAATCATGGTGTAGGATCCTTTTAATGTATTGTTGAATTTAGTTTGATAGTAATTTGTTGTGGATTTTTGCATCTATGTTCATCAAGCATACTGATCTATACTTTATTTTTCTTATGGCATCATTGTCTGATTTTGGTATCAAGGTAATGCTGACCTCATAAAATGAGTTTGAAAGAATTCCCTCATCTTCTATTTTTTTAAAGGGTTTGAGAAGGACTGGTATTAATTCTTTGAGTGTTTGGTCAAGTTCACCAGTGAAGCCATCTGGTCCTGCGCTTTTGTTTGTTGGGAGGTTTTTTACTGATTCAATTTTCTTGCTTAATTGGCCTGTTCAGATTATCTCATCTTGACTAAGTATTGGTAGGTTGTTTTTGTGAATTTATCCATTTCTTCTAGGTTGTCTAAAGACATCTTTCCTGGACATTCTGCTTTTTTTTTGCCCATTCTTTTGTTCTTTGCATTTCAGTTTGTGACATTTCTATTGACATATCTTCAGGCTCACTGATCTTTCCTTAGCCATGTCTAATCTATTTCTGAGTCCACTGAGGGCTTCATCTCTATTATGGTGTTTTTAATTTCTAGCATTTCCTTTTGATTCTTTCTTAAAGTATTCATCTCTCTTCTTACCTTATCCGTCTGTTATGGAATGTACTTTTTCCATCAGAGTCCTTAACATATTAATCATCATTATTTTCTATTCTCCATTGAATAATTCCAATTCTGTGTCATATCTGAATCTGGTTTTGATGCTTACTTTTTCTCTTCAGACCACTTTTTTTTTTCCTCATCTTTTAGCAGATCTTGTAATTTGGGGTTGAAAGCTGGATGTGATATATCAGCTACTAAGAACCGAGACAGTCAGGCTGTAAGTGTGAGGTTTTATATTAACTTGGCTGGGAGCTGGACTGTAAGTAATGTTTGCTGCAGCTGTAGGTGCCAGAGGCTTCAGTTTCCTTGGTTTTATTTTCTACTTCCAGTTGTCTTTGGGTTTCCCTAAAAACTCCTTTTTAAGTCGTTTTGCAGCTCTTAGTTGTATCCATTGTTATATTGGAGCCCCATTGATGTGGTGTTAAGATGTTGGGGAGAGAGAGCATTTGATAACCTGTTAAAATCTCAGTTTCTTACTAGGCTTGAGTCCTTGAACTGTGATGTTAAAAAAAAAAAAAAAAGCCTTTTTTTTTTTTCCCTCCCCTTTTGTGAGACAGGAAGGCTGGAGAGGCCGGGGTTGTCTAATTCCCCTTCCCCTGGGTCAGGTAAGCCTCAGGTTTTTGTTATGGAGAACACTCTGGGCATATGTCAAAATGATTACTTTGTCCTCACCCCTGCATGAAGCATGAGAGATTTCTCTCTTGTAGACACCTTAAGAGCCTGGTTAGGTTCTGGATGTCGGGGGTACCCGAAGACTGAGCGTCCAAGAATGTCTAGCTCTCAGTCTAGTCCATCCAGCAGTTCTTCAGCTACCAATCAAATGCTCCTATCAGTTACTGGCTCTAGCAACTTCTGCTCCCAGCAAGCTGATCTCAGCTGTGATTCTCCATGTTCACTCGTCTGTCCAATTTGCAGGTTGGCAGTTTGCCCTGTGACCTCATTTCTCTGACAGATGTAAGAAAAGCCATCCATTTCTGGCTTGCTCATCTTTTTTCTTGCTGTAAGGATGGGAGTGATGATTTCCAAGCTCTTTATGTGTCAGAGGTGTATCTGGAAGTCCTCTCTAACCATTTTATGCTTTGCACACCAACCTGTTTTGCAAAGAAGAGAGAGATGAAGCTCAGAGAGGTTAAGAAATGTGCCCAGGGTCACCCAGCTGATGGGTGGTAGAGCCAAAATTCTTTCTTCCACTCCAATGGTCTTTAAGAAACTGTACCAATGCCAAGCATTCTAGAAGTGTTTACCATACAGGCCCATTTAGAAGTGTTCCGTGGAATTCCTGGTGAAATCTGGGCTTGATCATTTAACCTGAGAGTGAAGTAAGAACTTCATGAGTCATCTAGTGAGTTCTCCGTCTCCAGACAAGAAAATTAACCCAAGATAAAACCTTATCCAGCCCAGAGTTCATCATCTGTCACGTGGAGCCAACTTCAGTATTCACTAATATGTGTGCTCATCTTATTGGTGTGGAATCAGTCTTTAAAACCAGAAAGGCCTTAGAGATCAACTATTCAACCCCCATGCTTTACAGGTGAAGGACGCTGAGACTCTGAACTCCCTGCTGTCCATTGGCTTTCTCCCTCCTTAACTTGCTCTTTGTCCTGGATCTTTCTAGGAATAATGTAGACACACTTCTTTTTGAAATAGTCAGTGCATAGTCACGTGCTAAAACCTGTGTTCTGCTGCACGCCTTGCCCCATGGGAGAGGGGAGAAGGCAGACACCATGGCCTTGGGGTGACGTCCATCTCACTGCAAGACTTAGGAGACTTCTAGTCATCAGGCCTCCTTGACCTCCATCAGTCTTCTCTGAGGTCTGGATAGACCAGTGGTTCTCAGTTGGAGCTGATACCCCCTGTCACCTGGAGACATCTTTGCTTGCCGCAACTGGGGAAGGAAGGAGGGAAAGTGCTATTGGCATCTAGTAGGTAGAGGCCAGGGATGCTCTAAACACTGTTATGCATAGGACACTCCCCCTCCCCCAACAAAGAACTTTCTGGTCCCAAATAAAAAAAAGCTGGCAAGTTCGAGAAGCCCTGAGGTGGAGTGTGTTCACTCAGGATCTCCACAGTAGCTCTTTGTGTGCTTGAAATGGCCACATTTTCCCTTCAGCTTTCCTAAAAGACAGCTCCTGGGGTGTGGAAGCACTTCCCCGGGGGGGCCCCACTCTGGTCACGTGATGTAGCTGCCAATCAGCTCAGGGCGAGGGCTAGCAGCCTCCCAGGAAGGGTGCGCTCCCAAAGTGCTCTGCAAGACCTTACATGACTGAGGTGCTTTCTTCTTGGTAGCAGGTGGGTGTCTCTGCCCACACTTCCCCGCTGATCACGTCTGCGGAGGGAGGAGGAAGCCTTATATAAGCGCAGCCTCACGCAACCTTCTGTCATTTTGGCACTCCAGGGCCTGGGGACCCCCTCCCTCCTCAAGGCTCAAGGGAACGTGGCTCTCTTCCGAACAGGCCCGGCAGGGACGCTAGCCACCTGCAGGGTAAAATCTGTGCTCTGTAGCCTTTGGGATGGGCCTGGCCAACCTCCTGTCCATCTTTTGCAACCCCAGCACCCCAGCGCCCCATCCCTGCTCTCCCCTCACACGCCACACAGGGTACTTCTCAGCGGCCAGGCCAGAGTGCTTCCTTCCGCGCCTCTGCTCGGCTCCTGCTTGCCTCCCGGCCTGCAGCCTACCTTCCCTAACTTGACTGGCTGAGCAATGCCCCCGGGCATGACCCTCCTTTGTGAAGCTTCCAGGACCCCCGCCCTGCCAGTCACACTGCCGTCTGTGTTGTGGGTTCTTGGCACACCACCCCCCTGCAGGTCTGACTTTGCTGGGTCATAAGCGTTAGTGTCTGTCTGTGTCCCCTCCACATTTGCCTGCATGGATACTGATGCTCACGCGTGCTTCCTACGTGCTTTATACTGGGGGCCTAGGGCCTAGCACAGCCAAAGCTTACTGAAGGAGTGTATGAATGAACAAGTGCTTGGATGGAATGTCTCCGCTTCCTGTTCTCGGAGTGGCTACGTCCGAGCCCCTAATGATCCCCTGTTGCTCCCTTGGTTACTCGAGACACAGGACACATTGGCTTCTGGTCTGCTGCTTCTCCCGCCATGGATGCTGTATGGCCTGAACACACGTGGTCTCTACACTTGTGTTTCCCTGGGGGCTCAGATGGTGAAGAATCCGCCTGCAATGCAAGAGACCCAGGCTCGATCCCTGGGTTGGGACGATCCCCTGAAGAAGGAAATGTCTACCCTCTCCAGTATTCTTGCCTGGAGAATCCCGTGGACAGAGGAGCCTGGTGGGCTACAGTCCATGCGGTCGTGAAGAGTCAGACACAAATGAGCGATGAACACTTTCACTTTCACTTTCATTCTGGGTACACTCACCGTAGCCAGCTGCAGTGTGGTACCCTGTCTTAGGCATAATCTCCGGTCCAGGACGTAATAAACTCGTAACCAAGTTCACAGCTCTCCCTAATTCGCCATTTGCCGTGGCCCCAACTGGCCCCCAAACGGCACCGTTCTGAGCTCGAGTGCAGTGAAAGAAATATTTTCGTGCACTAATAAAATTACCTTCTCCAAAGAAGGCAATTTGCATGTTAATGTTTTGGGTAATTCTCTGTAGCTCGGTGCCCTCGGGGCTGCGATTTCTCTCTGACAAAGTGACAAAAATAAACTCCTGCATAAAAGAGCATTTCTCTTCTCTCTCATTTGTGCTCTAAAGTGACATTCTTAATAGAAGTCAAGTTGAAACCCACTTCTCTGTCTTATTTTTGACACTGATCTGCCTCCCATCATCTCTCCAAGTGACAGGCCGGGTCCTTGGAGCTCCTTGGTGGGGCTTCTTCTTTGAGGACAGACAGGCCTTGGTCCTGGGGATTAGGGAAGAGGGCTGCATCTGGTGGGTGAGTTAGGGTGACCTATTGTTGTTTAGTCACTCAGTCATGTTCAACTCTTTGCAATCCCATGGGCTGTAGCCCGCCAGGCTCCTCTGTCCATGGGATTTCCCAGGCAGGAATACTGCAGTGGGTTGCTGTTTCCTTCTCCAGGGGATCTTCCCAACCCAGGGATTGCACCTGCATATCCTGCATTGGCAGGCATAATCTTTACCACTGAACCACCCACCAGGGGTGACCTAAGGCCCCCAGGTCACCTATTATCTGGAAATCAGGAGCAACTACCATGGGATGGAGACTCTGAGCCTCTGCCCTCCAGGACCAGTTTCCCTGCCAGCCTTGGCCCCTTTCATCATCTAAAGATAATAAGGAAAGAAGCTCAGATTTGTGGGGTGTCTTCCAAGTGCCAGACTGGGCCCCCTTAACATCTAAGTCTTCTCACTGAACTGACCCAAGAGCCAGACAGGGTACACAGAAAATGTGCTCTGAGAGCGAAGTGAATCAGCAGAGGCCACCTATTGCCATTGACCTTAGATGTGTGTGGCATAAAGCCTGGATTCCTTCTGCACTAAATAGATGCTAGAAGTGTGCTCATAAACTTAGCCCATGTGCCACAGCTACTCATGCCCACATCCTCTAGAGCCCGTGCTCCACAACAAGAGAAGTCACCGCAATGAGAAGCCTGTGCACTGCAATGAAGACCCAGCACAGCCAACAATAACTAACTAAATACAATTATTTTTTTAAAAAGTGTGCTCATAGCATCAGTGACCCAAGCAGCAGGAAGGGAGGAGAGGACGGCCATTTACCAAACCCTACTGTGTACCATGCACTACGCCTATAGATTTCTTTCTTTTTTTGAGCAGTAGAATGATTTATTTTTCATTTGTTTAATTTAAAATTTTTAATTAAAAAAACTTATACAATTTTAAAGGTTACTTTTCATTTACAGTTATTTCAAAATATTGGCTATATTCCCCATGGTGTACAATCCATCCTACCTTACACCTAATAGCTTGTATGTCTCCCCACCCAACCCTTATGTTGGCCCTCCACACACACACCTGGTAACCACTAGTTTGTTCTCTGTATCTGTGAGTCTGCTCCTTTTTTGTTATATTTACTAGTTTGTTGTATTTTTTGCATTCCTCACATAAGTGATATCCTGCAGTATTTGTCTTTTTCTGTCTGACTTATCTCACTTAGCATAATGCCCTCCAAGCCCATTTATGTTGCTGCAAATGGAAAAATTTCATTCTTTTTTGTGGCTGAGTAATATTCTGTGTGTGTGTGTGTGTGTGTGTGTGTGTGTGTGTGTGTGTGTGTGTGTATCTTCTTTATCCATTCATCTGTTGCTTCCATATCTTTATACTGATTTCGTTCAGTTAGTCAACTAATGGTCTGGGAGCACTCTTGCCAGGCACAGGTGGTGACGGTAGGTGCAAAGTGACCAGTAGGACAGACACCCCCCCCCCCCAGGCCCCACACCCCTGACAGCATGGTAGCAAAGACAGATGGACATTAAGCACAGAAACACAGAAATAAACACTTTATTACATGTTACCATGAGTTCCAGGAAGTAAGTTTTAAAGAGGATAGCAGAGAAGACCTAATAAGGAGATGGGTCAGGGAGAGCTGTCAGTACAAGTAACATTGGAGCTGAGATCTAAGTGCTCCCCAGGGAGAGGCGGTGGGGAAGAGGGTTTCATCAGAGCAGGGGGTTCTCCGGCTCACGGGGCAGCCCAGCTGAAGAGGCAGGCAAGAGCTGGATCCTACCTGGATCTTACCGTGCGCTGACAGCACGTTAAGGATGTAGATTTGTTCGGAACGTTGTTGAAGATCTTAAAGCAGGGGAATACACAGCTTGACTCATGTTTCTGAAAGGTCATTCTGGATGCGGTGTTAGAAGCTGGGACACCAGCCAGCTGGGAGGCTGTGTAGGGGTTCAGGAGAGTGATGGTCTTGCAGGCAGAGGGTGGGGAGGATGAGGGAGGTAGGGAGCCGGGTGGAAAGTACTTGGGGTGCAGGGGGGAGGCAGGGACTGTGGGAGAAGGGTTCAACGATGGCTCTCAGAATTCCGGCTGGAGCAACCAGGAGGGTGAAGATAATTTATTTAAATGGGGTTGACGTCAGGAAAAGAAGACGCAGAGATCCATTGCTAACAGGCTCTCTGAGATGCTGATGAGACACCCCAGTGGGCAAAAAAAAAAAAAAAAAAGTAGTGAGGCCTGGAAATAACAATTCAATGGCATTGATTTCACAGAGGATATTTAAAGCCTAGGGAATGAATGACAGGGAGAGACAAGAGCTGAGCCCAGGTGGAGAGCCCTGCAGGACCCCACACGCAGGAGAGCCAGTGAAGCCTGGGAGAGCCTGAGCCCAGAGTTCCCAGAGACAGACAAAGAAAAGCAGGGGAGAGAGTGTTGGAGGGGCTGCTGAAACCACTAGATGGCATTTCTGGGGTTGGGGGGACCGCTCTGAAGAGGTCTGATACCATAGTCCTTATGTCTCAGCACGGAAAGAATTCAGTGAGAGGCAAAGCAATGGATGAGAAGTAATTTATTACAGTAGGACGCTTATGAGGCTTACAGGTGGGCTAGCGAGAGAGTGCCATACCCTGAGAACTTACTGAGCTACAGTTTCATAATCAAAGGAAAACTGGGGGCGGGTGGGCGGTGGAAAAGACCACTTTCTTTCTCATTCTTGAGTAGATGCCGTGCTTCCATCATCAGCTCCTTCTCCAGGCTGGGCACGGGAGTTGGTTTGTTCCTACATGGTCAAGCCGGGACTGTAAACATTATCTCAGGTCTCTGTACAGAGAGTGCCTTTCCATCCTAGGGGTCGTTAACTCTCTGAGCTCACCAGGCAGGATGTGGGCCCAGTGCCACTGTTGTTCGATTGTTTGGGGGCACCTCTCGTGCTTCTGTTACCTGGTTTTGTGGCTAAGCCAGCCCGCTTGGTTTTGTGATGAAGCAAACCTGCTTTCTTGAGTAATCCTTAACTTACAGGGGTCTCCCATGGTTTTTCCACTTACAATCCCCCTAGGGGAATTAACCATGTAATCACCTACTTTGTCCCTTTACTCTGTCCCTGTCACTTCCACGTGGACAAATGCAGAGAGTGAGCAAGCTAAGAAGAGGGGGAGGGAAGGTGGCCAGTCATTTGGTGACAGCATCTTGGTGGCAAGGTAGGGAACCAGCCACCTGAGGCTCCAGAGGGGAGGCTGTGGAGACGGTGCCTGCACCAGCATCCCTTTGGGAAATTTGGCTGAGCATGGAGCAGAGATGAAAAGGTGACTTGTGGATGCAATGTCAAAGCAGCCTTTTAACGCAAGACCAGGTCTGTTTGCTGGCCAGTGGGCACAATTCAGAAGAGAGACCCTGACGATCTGGGGGCACTGGGCACTGACTCCAGACCATGTGCCCCCCTCCTCCCTTAGGCTCTGCCATGTTCCTGCCTCTCACAGGCATCATCTGCTTCTTCCTTTGCCTTCTAACCCTTCCTTCTCCTGGTTCCACCCCCTCCCTCCCCTCCCTCCCTTCCTTCAGATGAGGGATGAGGGCTTGCCTGGCTCTGTATCCCCTGATTGGTGGTCAGCGAAAGTCTATAGAATTGAATTGCTCTGGTTGCTGCCTTACACAGATCCTCTCAGAGCAAGGCCATGGTGGGGAAGAAGAGTTAGATTTGCTCTCTGGAAAAGTAGAGCCAGTACAGAAGCTTTGCATATTTCACCCCAGTGGCAGAGTGCACACAGCGAGACAGGGCTTCCTAGGGAGGTGATGAGACTCCCCCCCACAGTCACTAGAAGTGTCCAAGTGAGGGATAGATGACCACCATCAGCAATGCCAGGGTGGGCATCCTTGACTCAGCACCTCACGGGGAAACGGCAGGAACCAGAGAGAGCACCAGAAACCAGGCTGTTCCTGCTGGACCGAGACCCACAGCCCCTTCCCTGCCTCTCTGTGTGACCTGGGGTCGGGAGGGCAGATTCAGGGCTGGGCTCGCATCCCCTGCAGGCTGTGGGGCTCCAAGTGAACGTCTCTATCTCCTGCACCCCAGGAGCTGTAGCATCCAACTGATAAACAGCCCAGACAAAGCAAAAACTGCCTATATCACTAAACACAGGTGAGCAACCACAGGGTGAAATGGAAATCAGAAATGCACCTGCCACCTGGATCTTTTTTAAGAGGTTTGCTTTTTAAATTTTTTGTTTTTGTTTTTCAAACAAAATTCTGTTTTTTGTTTCTTTATTTTAAAGTTACTATTATTATTTATCTTTTGGCTGCACTTAACGGCATGTGGGATTTTAGTTCCCTGACCAGGGATTGAACCCATGCCCTCTGCATTGGCAGCGTGGAGTCTTACTCACTAGACTGCCAGGGAAGTCCCTAGATTTTGTTTTGAGGGTGAGGTAGAGGCACCCCATAAAGAGCTCACCCCAGTGCCTGATACATACGAAGCACGTGCTCTGTGCCAACTACTCTGATTACTTCTCACCGAGTGGTGCTGTGGTCCTCTAAGGGCCTGGATTCTGTGATCTCTGAAATCCTTTTCAAGCCAGAGCTCATGGCCCCTGCTGAGGGATGAATGTTGAGCCTCAGAAGGTCCATGGGAGCCATTAATCCCACAAGAAGCATCTGGAAGAGCATCAAGAAGGTGGCAGGAAGTGGTGACCAGCCCTGCAGCTCATCTCCCCAGACGATGACTCAGGAGTTTGCATCCGCCTCATGATGGAATCAGGGGTGACCCTGGCTGGGGCTGGAGCGGGACCTTCAGGCTACTCCACACCCGCCAGTGGTGTGACCTGCGATTAATGAAATGATGGAATAACTGCTTTCATCTTGCTTATGTTTGTTATGTGGGTGCTGTGGGCTTCTGGGGGTAATGATTTTTCTCCAAGGTCTATTTATGGTTCACTCCTGACACTTAGTAATTTTTCCATCTAGCCAAGGACAAAGGTGATGGTGACTCGCTGTGTAATGCTTAGATACAAGAACTCTGTGCGTGAGACTTCTGTTCCCCAGCTATAGGGGAATGGCTGTCTCCTCTGTCCCGTAAAGGTTGAGCCTTGAGGAAGTTTCCATCTGGTTTGGGATGAGATGGTGTAGACCAGCAGTGGGGGACCCAGTACCACCACTCTGGACAGCGTGAACTGGGGCACAGGAAATGTGACCTTGGGCAAGTGGCTGGGCCTCTCTGGGTTCAGCCGTCTCAGCGGCACAGTGTGGATGTCAGCAGGATCAGGCTCTCAGGGTCGTTGTGAGATTGAAGGGACACGTGCAGGGAAAATGCACAGCGTGAATTCGGGCAGCAGAACATCTTCAATACATGTGGTTTGAGATTTTAATTATTATAATAGAATTTTTAAAGATATTCTTTTTTTTAAATTTTATCTATTTATTTTATTTTTGGCTGTGCTGGGTCTTCGTTTCTGCCTGGGCTTTTCTCTGGTTGTGGAGAGCAGGGTGTTGCTCTCTAGTTGCGGTGCGCAGGCTTCGCACTGCGGTGCCTTCTCTCGTTGTGGAGCACAGGCTCTAGGCACGCAGGCTCCGTAGTTGCGGCTCCCAGGCTCTAGAGCCCAGGCTCAGTAGTTGTGGCGCACAGGGTTAGTTGCTCCACGGCATATGGGATCTTCCTGGATCAGGGATCGAACCCGTGTCTCCTGCATTGGCAGGCAGGTTCTTTACCACTGACCCAGCAGAGAAACCCAATTATTATTTTTCAAACATTCAGAAGCCAACATCCCTCCTAACGCTTTTGGAATCCTGAGAAATGGTCCGATCCTCAGCCCATTTTACAGAAGGGGGACGTGAGGCCCAGAGAGGGGGAGTAATTGGCCCAAAGCCACGACACGTGGAGGGCAGAGACCAAGTGAGAATCCAGGTCCTCTAACCCCGCAGCATAATTTTTCCTCCTGTAATCCCAGTCAACCAGCTCATTGATTCCACAAACGCTTCCGGAAAGCCTGCTCTGTGACAGCCGGAGATGGGGGCGCAGGCTCCCCAGCCTCAGGACAGCCTAGTGTGGAGACTAGCTGGTTGGTTAGTGCAATAAAAGAAGCAAATGAAGGCAGCGTCATGATAGCGCTCCAGGCAGCGGGAGGTGAAAGGGCAGGCATTAAAGCAGCAAGATGACTGGTATTTTTTAAGTGCTGTGTTGGGCTTTTTCTAGGGAGTGCTTGATAAAAGCCACTCTTTACAGACATAGAAACCAAGTCCTCCAGAGGAGAACTGGCTCCCGAAAGACTAGACAGCTAGCACGCGGCAGAATGGGGACCAGACCAGCCCAATCAGTCATTCCTCCATGGAGCCAGATGCCATCTCTCGGGAAAGGCCCAGTTTTCATCTCCCGCAGTGGAGCCCTTTGAGACCCCATCTCCAGGCCTGGGGGAAGGACTATGGTAATGCTTAGGGGGACCAACTGCAGCTACAGATCAGAGCAGACTGCAAGCCACCCCAAGAACGGAGAGAAGACAGATCCTCGTGATTAACCACCTCGGAGTCGGTGCAGCCTTCACATAGCTCTTCTGGGGAGCGTTCAGCTGCACAGAGAAGAACCACTAAAGTAATTCTAGTCAAGATCGCTCAGCTTTATTTCCCACCACCGATTCCAAACAGAAAGCCTGTATACTTGCACATTTAAAAAGTCACTATGAGACAGAAACCTCTCTTCCAGGTGAGCAATGAGAAAGAGATTTAAAGGTTGGGGTGAGAGAAAGAATCAGCGAATAGCTGTCCTAACCCAGCACACCAATATTTTGAAATAGAATTACTAGCAAGGAAGCACAGGTATATTTGACGGGAAAAAAATATATATATCTCATATTCAGTCTGGGGTAATATCTCTGGCTGTCGACAGTGATTTGGATTTAATTATATCATATATGCAAATGTGCTCTATAAACTATAAAATAATACATAAATGTCAGATGTTAAGAAAGAACATGGTGTCAGAAAGAGAACTGTGGGTTTGAAAGTCAGCTAGGGTTTAAATGCCACCCCGTCCACTTAAGGGGACCTAGACAAGCCACTTGGCCTTTCTGGGTCTCAACTGTAAGTGGGGAATCCTTGTAATAAAGTCCTCTTCCGAAAGCAACTCAGAGAACCAGATGAGAAAACGGATATTCTTTGTAAACTGGCAGGTGCTCTACACATGGACAGCATTATTCTTGTTCCCATCCTTAAGCCCCAGAGTAGATGATGAGATTATCAGGGCGCAGCCGCCAGCACGGTCCTTAAGTCCAGTGATCCAGAGCCCCTCCCTGGGCATGGAGAGGAGCAGGCTGGGGGCCAGGAGCCGGTGGGCCCTCTCTCACCAGGCTGATGGACAGAATGAGGCCATGGTCTGTCAGGGGCTGCATCCAATATGCAAGTGGCAGTCTTGGTGAGAGCCACGCAGATGGCTATGCTAGAAGTTTCCAAGGGCTGCTTTCTCTAGTGAGATCCATGAACCCAAATGAAGTTTAGAAAAACACTCAGCTGCTGATCTTTAGGCACCGCGGGCAGGAGGGGAAAGCCTGTTTGTAAAACCTGGGGGACGGTTCTGCACCTTCTTGCTGATATCCAGCAGAAGTGGGAGTGGTGGGAGGTGGGCTCCCTCATTCACTGTGAGGCAGCGTCGTTTCTTCCTTCTAAGTGACTGGAATTAACACCCCAACCTGGCCATCTCTTTGATGGCTCTTAAAGCCTCAGCAGAGTCAAAAAGTTATAGGAACAGTCCTAGGCTCAGGCACCTTACCGGCTATATGACTTTGACAAGTCTATTGACTTGCTCCCTGAGATTTCTGAGAGATTCATTCAGTTAAATAATGCAAGTGCAGCCCTTTCGCCCAGGGCTTGCACATAATGAAGCTCAAAGAATATGAAGTGCTATTGTTTCCTTTCATCCCTTTTACTGTAATGGGTCACTGAAGTAATGTTACCAAAGAGATGCTTCCAGCTCCGCATCAGAGCTGTAAGGAGTGATCCGGCAGGGCTGGTGGAGGAGCAGGGGAGAGAGGCAGGGTTTTCTACATTTTCTCCTAAATAGCTCAAGTAATCTCGAAGACCTGGTAAATGGTAGGAGAGACTGCAAGTACTGGGTGCACCTCAGCAGAACCAAGCTACAGACCAGGGTGCTATAGACTAAAGCATACCCTACCCCCCACTTTCAATCATATGTTGGAACCCTAACCCCTAGTATCACTGTTTTTGGAGTTGGGGCCCCTGAGGAGGTAATTAAGGTTAAATGAAGTCATAAGGGTGAGGCCCTGATCCAATAGGGCCGGTGTCCTTATAAGAAGAGATGCCAGGTTGCTGGCTCTCTCTCTCTCTCTCTCTGCCTTGGGAAGGTACAGAGAGAAGGCGGCTGTCTGCAAGCCAAGAAGAGAGCCCTCACCAGAACCACACCATGCTAGCACTCTGATCTCAGACTTTCCACCCCCAGAACTGTTGAGAGAATAAACGTCTGTTGTCTGAGCCACCCCCACTATGGTGCTGTGTTATGATATTTGGCAGCCCAAGCAGATGAACATGGTGGAGACAGGTGGTCAGTGGGATTTCAGAGGAGAGAGCTTGTTCTCTGCACCCCTAGAGGTTCTTGATCACCCGTGGCAGGGCTAGTCCAGCACTAGGTTTCTCAAAAGACCACGCTCTCAACTTCTTCACTCCACTGCCTCCTCGAGAGCCCTTCAAGAGACAGCCAAGAGGGAATGTCCATCCCGAAGCTTCCTGATCACCCTTGAGTGTCAGATCCCCAGCGCTGCAGTTACAAGCAGTATCTGGGCCTCATCACCAACAGACAGCCCCCCAGAGGACAGGAACAGGAACCTGCATTTCCGGCAAGGTCCCCAGGTTATTTTACAAATAAAATGTTAGCAAACCACAGGCCTTGAGGGGAAGGCCAGTCCCCTCAGCCTGCTGTTAGAGCCCCCTCTTCGTGTGGACTCCTGACTCACCTTCATGCCCCCATCCACCCCATTGGCCCCTCAGAGACATAGGCACGACCCCCAGATTCTATCCAGAACCTCATCACCTTTCACCACGCCCCCTCCCCCGACTGCTGCCTGGTCCAAGTCGCTATCAGCCCTCGCCTGGACCAGCACAGTAACCCCCTAATGCATCTTCCCGAGTTTTTTCTCCTGTGCCCCTGCCACTTGCTGTCAACACAGCACCCACCAGACCATGTCACCTGGAAACTTCCCAGTAGCCGCCTGTCTTCCTCAGCATGAGATCCGAAGTCCCACCTTGGTCCACAGGGCCCTTATGGCCTGGCCTACCAGAACCTTTCAGGCCCACACTCCATCAGCACAGACAGAGAAGGGCAGGGCCTGGCAGAGGGCAACAGAGCTTGGTTCCCCCCCCCCCCCCCCACTCCACCCCCACGCCTTAGTGGTCAAGCCGTGATGCTAGAAGAAACCGGGGATGTATGGTTTCTCAGAAACCAAGAGAGGACTTAATGCAAAGTTGGAACAAGTTCATGCTTTTCCAGCTCCATCATTAGTCTTTTAAAAATAACTGACTTCAAGTCTGCTTTCAATCAGAGTGTCTTAAAAGGCAGACGTTTTTAGCCCAATGTCAAGCTTCTGTCGTTTCGGGGGCTGGCCCTTTTGCAAGCAGGCCCCTTTTTGTAGATGGGCTTTCAGAATGGAGAAAGAACAGACTGAGCCTGGCAGCGGGAAGAGGTGAGGCAGGGACGGGTTCTCAAAGTGGGGTCCCAACTAGGAGCCTCGTCACCACCTGGGGATGTGTTCAAAGTGCAGGTACTCAGACCTTCAGAACCAAGAACCCTGGGGTGGAGCTGCCATCTGTATTCCAACACGGCTTCTGAACAAAATCAGCAGAGCCTGAGGCCTGGGTTCAAATCCCAGCCCTGCCGCTTACCAGCATGTGACCTGAGGGCAAGTTACTTGATCTGTCTGGGCCTCAGTTTTCTCATCTGCACAGTGGGATGTGTAGTGAGGGTCAGAGAACTGGTATAGTGTACGTGACCCATGCAGGAGTCAGTAATGTCCATTCCCCTTTATCCTCGTGCATATACTTTATATAAACTTTTTATCAAAGCAGAACATGTATGCAGAAAGTTTGCACTCTAATTTTTCAAAGCCATGACTTCAAATGGTAGCAGTCTTCATGATTAGAAGCAGCTGTCCCAGCATCACCTTTTTCCACTCTCTAGATTTTCCAGTTGCATATTTTTTAATTGCACACGTGTGTACTATAGAAAATCCGAAAATGTAGACGAGCAAAAAGAAAACCAAGGATAACACAGTCAACCCCATTTCTCGTTTTATCAGTAATGAGATATTGATAATGATTCCTCAATGATTTAGCCATACTTTTTTCTCCCGAAAGAGATCTTAATTGTATTTTAGGGGGTGTGTTATTGCTCTAATCACAGTCTGCCTCCAATTAAGGGAAGGAAATGGGTGTTTGTTGAGTAAAAAGTGCTCAGTCCTCACTGTTCAGAGTACCACTGGGAAGCTTGGCAAAAATGCAGGGTCTTGGGCCCCATCCCATAATCTGCATTTTTTGAGAAGACTGTGGTTAAAGTGAGGGTGGGGGCTTGTAGACCCCAGAGCTATGAAACTTGCAGTCACGCACTCTTCTTCCAGTCCTGGATAGGAGACTCAAGCTAGCGTGTAAATGCGTGCGGCTTCCTTTATAAACGGAAAGTCTTGCCGCAAAGCACTGCCAGCTGAACTAAACAATGTGATTGATGAGGAGGGTGATTTACATTCTGGCCCGAGCTCCTTATCTTGTCAGGGACCAGGGACATGCCGTTCCTGGACCCGGCACCCGTCTGCCGACCACACTTGGAGCAGCGGCGCTCTGGAGATCACACGCTTGTGAAGTTGGGGGCTGGGACTGCCCCGGGTTTCTCTGGTTTTAGATCCCAGCCTCTTCAGCCTGCGTGTCCTGGACTCTTCCACTGACTGTGACACACACACACACATGCACGTACACCCTAGGAGAGCCCTGGCCCAGAGTCAGTGATTAGAAAATGTCTGTCTCTTCATACAGGCTCAGGCCTCATCCCCTGCGTCTCGGTCAGTACCAGGCCTCTGTTTACATTAAAAGGGTTACTGTTCTTTTTATCAGCTCCTGTCAAGACCAAGCAAGGGACTTGTAGAACGTCTGGAGTCAAGAGAAGCTGAGTAAAAAAAAAAGCTTTGATGGACTTAGAAGAAGATTAGAAACAAAACAAAAAAGCAATGTCTTTGCTCAGCTCAAGTTTCCAACACAAAAAGATCTCTCAGATCCCAGGGTCTATATATCATCCAATATTTACGAACTCCAGGCCAGGCTTCCGCCTACAGTGACAGAGCAGGCAACTAATATGTCTGAGAACGAAGCAAGGCCCCTGGAAAGGTGTGGATTAGCCGAGTGGGAGCTGGCTTCTCTAAAAATACCATGTGCCGTTTGGTCCAGCCTTACAGCCATCTTCCCCAAGGAGCCCAGGGAGCCCCATGGTTTTGGATCATGGAGCTTACTTTCACTAGGGTGTTGGGAAGACTCAGAACCTTTTGCGAGGCACAACTTGGTTAAGAGAATTGGGAGTCAGAGTATGAATTTCCAAGCCACAATTCTCTGGCTGTGTGACCTTAGGGAAGTTACTCAACGTCTCTGATTGTTAGTTTTTGTATCTGTAAAATGGGACATCATAATAGTGACCTTGCAAAGGCATGTCTGTGAAGCACCTAGCCGTGACTCATTCGTTCATTCACTCATGTAGTCAGTCCCTCTGTACTGAGCATCTTCTGGGGACCTGGCACTGGGGGGACTGAGGTGAGCTGGAGCCCACAGTCCAGCAGGGAAGCTAGAGATTATCAGTGAACCACGCAAATAAAACCCTGAACTAGCCGCCAAAGGTGCTACCAAGAAAAAGGCAAGAAGCCTCTACCAGGGGCTGGATCTTACCTGGGACTCAGAGGAGGTTTTGCTGAGTAAGTGATTTTCAGCTCAAATCCCAAGAATGAGTAGGAATTTACGAGGCAAAGTAGAAGAACTTTCCAGGTGCAGAATGGGGTCTCCTATTAATACCTTTCAGAATATAGTTATGAGTATAGAGAAGGGGTCAGGTATGTTTTACTTTTTGAGGTAAAATTTACATGTAGCAAAATGCACAGATTTTAACTGAAGGTACAACTTGTGGATTTTGAGAAATGTAACTGACATGCCTATGAGGGCTTTCCCTGGGTGGCTCAGATGATAAAGAATCTGCCTGCAGTGTCAATAGACCCAGGTTCTATCCCTGGGTATGGAAGATCCCCTGGGGAAAGGAATACCCACTCTGGTATTCTTGCCTGGGAAAGCCCAGGGACAGAGGGGCCTGGTGGGCTACAGTCCCTGGGGTCACCAAGAGTTGGACACGACCGAGTGGCTAGCACTTTCCATGAGGATATAGAATGGCCATCACGTTGGACTCATCTTCATATTCTCTCCCTTATTATAAAAGTTGTGGGCTGGGTTTGAATGGGAACATTTGATGGCGATGCAAGGGAATAAGGCGCTGGGCTAGGTTTAAATCCCAGCCCTACTGCTTTCTACCACTGGACTTTGCCCAGGTCTCTCCAGTTCTCTGAGACTCAGTTTCCCCATGCGTAAAACTGGGTTATTGAACCTTCTTCACAGGGCAGCTGAAAGGGTGAATCTGCAAGTGGTTGTGAACGCCCAGCTGGCCGGGCTCTGGTCAGGCAGGCTGAGACGGCCGATTCCTCTCCAAAAGGAAACAGCGGTGGGAGAGAGCCTGGTGGTTGGCGTCGGGAAGCCCGGGCGCCTGTGTGCACCACGTCCCCCTAACGCCGATCTCTCATCCGCAGGGATGTGCCTGCAGGCCTTCGTGGAGGCCTTCTTTTACCTGGCCCAGAGGAAGTTCAAGATGCTGCCGCTCCACGAGCAGGTGGCCTCGCTGATCGACCTGTGTGAATACCACCTGTCCTTGCTGGATGAGAAGCGCCTGGTGTGTGGCCGCAGCGGCACGTCGTCGGCGAGCAGGCTCCAGCCCAGCGGCACCCCGCAGGAGGCCGCGCCTCCAGCCCCGCCGGCCGAGGGCCGGCCCCAGCCCTGCACAGACGGTGCCCACAAGGTCTCCCACTCCAGGCACACTGTGTCCTGAGGGCCGCTCTGTCTTCCCGGAAGAAGGCTGGGCCCGAAAGACGCCACCCCCGGGCTTCCTGCTGGTGGAGAGATGGCAGGATGCTACGTTCCAGCCCGAGATCCCGCTCCTCGTCTCCGCGTTCCGCTGAGCTGCGCTTGGCGAGCCCTCCTGATTCTCGCCCGGTCTCCTCCCCAGCACCTCTTGGTGGCCCACCTGCTCGCGAGCCATGAGCGGACATATGATATCCAAAATGTGACAGATGGCCTCTTCTCTTCTGGGCTCGTGGGAAGCCACAACTGGGGATAAAAAGCTGCTGTGTTTGGGGCAGGGTGGGGGGCACCAACAACCTCAAGACAGAGAGCCATGGAGAGGAAAGAACTGGAGGCAGCTGAGTCTGGGGTCTGCCCCGGCGGCCCCCCAGAGAGAATATGGTTAGAGCCTAGGAACATCATGTTTGACTTCTACCACCCTGTTCTGTGAAAATGAAGTGGAAATACCCAGGAGGCCTGCACGCTGTCCCACCCCAATCATGTGCTGCGTGGGTGCAGTTAACAGACCGACCTGGCTGATTTCATGAGCTTGTCTGTTGCCAGCAGTGTTCTGTGTGTTACTCATTAAGATGCAGATTTCACTGAGAGGTAGCTCAGGAAGGCTCCCGGAGTCTCAGAGCTGGCTGGAGCCTGTGAGCCACCTTCTGTCCCATTTGGTTTGACCCCACAGCAGGAGTTCCCCGGTCATGTGTCCTCTGATCAGAGCTCTCCACGGTGGGGCGATCACCATGTGTGCCCAGAGTGTGCGGGGAGCCCTGGGGAAGGTGGGGGCTTCAGAGGGGAGGAATGTGTCGATAAGCTCTGCTTAAGGATCAGAGCGAGTCAGAGCTTGACGTTAGAAGTGTTGGGGAAAGGGGAGTCACGCTCTCCCTTCAACAAGACCCTTCCCTTGTCTCCATTCATGTCCCCAGATATCCCTCCCCATCTCAAGGGGGAAGCTTCAGAAGCAGCCAAAGGGAGCACTTTGGAAAATGGCCACAGGCAAGTCAGGATCCAGGGCCCACTGACCACAGGCAGACGAGAAGCTGCCCTTGTACAGCCAATCTCCCCAGAGCACTGTTGGGTTTGGGGTTAACATGGCCCTTCCCAGAAGGTCCCCGTTTATAAAGGACCCTGGAGGGCCCTGGAAGGAGCTTACCATCAGGCTCTGAGGGAGGAGAATGAAGGGTCTTGGATGGCATTCGTTAGCATGGTGCCTGGCACACAGTAGGACTCAGAAAATGCTCACAAATGTAGGATCCGGGAAGCGTCATGGGTGTCAGTGTCAGAGATGTGTCCTAGACCCCCACAGACATCTTCCTTCCTGCTTTTCCTCTTCCTCCTAACACTCCTCCCTGTCTCTGAGCCAAATCCCCTTCACTCCAACCAGTGGGAGCATTTGCATCAAGGTCCAGCACAGAGCTTGGTCCCTCGTAGGTGCTCAAAAAGTGTCTGTTGAAATGCGCGGCTGGGAGTCATCCTCTCTGGAATTTTTTTCAGCCCAAAGGGAAGGCTGTTCATCTAAGATTGCTCTAGCTGTTGGCCAGTTTAGGGGGTAGGGTGGGGGTCTGTTGATCCTTGCCTCACCTTCCCTCTAGCCAGACGCTCATTCCCTCAAGGTGTGAAGTCTGCCTCCCCTGCCCCCACAGGGAGGCTCCCGTGTGATGCCCTCATCCCATTGCTTCTCCCCTCCTTCTCCTAGAAGCCCAGGGCAGACCCAGGTCTGTAGCCCATCCACAGCCCAGGGGGCCCTGGTAGTCCCCGAGCCCTGCAGGGCCCATGCTAGGCTGTTAAGTGATGGGAGACTTTGTCTTTCTATAAAGAAAATAAATGCCTCTATTTTCCCGGCAAAAAGTAGGAGGCGGCCACAGGTGGGAGGGATAAGAGGTACCTGATAAGCAGCAAGTGCCTCCCAAGTGGGGACGTTTTAGAGGTGTCATCGGCTCTGTTTCCCAGTCTTCCAGGGCAGTTTTGTAAGGCCGTTCCCATTTTCAGAGAGGGGAGAACAAGGCCTGGGAGGTCACGTGGTAGGTCAGGCATCGGTCTAGGTCTGTCAGTCGACTCCAGAGTCCCATCCCCTCTGTGTCCCCAGGTGAGTATGAATCCAGCTCCAAACAGAGCACTGGTGGGTCCTTCCTGCCTGGGGACCCCCAGGGCTCTGCACACTGCCGCGCCATCTGGTGTCACAGGTCAGGGCCATCAGCATTCCTAAACTGTCCACTGTGAGAAAATGAGTTTGAAAGCCCTGCGTCCACTCTCCCAGAAGCCTGTGACCACAGCAGATGGATTTTACAGCGAACGACCCAACTAAATGGTCCCCGCATGCTTATTAGCAGCTGGGAGCAGCAAAGCATCTTTTAGACAAAGTTCTAACTTGATATCATCTCTTGAAGTCAGTTTCCAGAAAGCATGCGCTTGCCAAAATGGGATGCCATCATCAGGCTCCAAACCAACCAAACACATTGATTTTTTAGAAAAAAAAAAAAAAAAAATCAGTCGGCTGAATTCTAGGGGACTTCCCTATTGGTTCGGTGGTTAAGAACCCGCCTGCCAGTGCAGGGGACATGGGTTCGATCCCCACTCGGGGAAGATTCCACATGCCACAGGCAACTAAGCTCATACACCGCAACTACTGGGCCTGCACTCTAGAGCCCACGCTCTGCAACAAGAGAAACCCTCACACGGAAACTAGAGAGCAGCTCCTGCTCACCACAACCAGAGAGACCTCACACATAGCAACAAAGACCCAGCACAGCCGAGAATACATTAAATCAATTAATTTTTTTTTTTAATAGGCTGAATTCCCTTGCTTTGTTTGCGGTGAATCTCCGCTCCTAGGATGAGGACCGTCCTCCCTTCGCCCCTTGCTTCTCACCCAGAGGCATGGTTGCTGGGTGGTCACGGTCTAGAAGGAGCCCCTCCAGGGCAGGACAGGGCCTGAGAAGCCCCGTGGCCCTCAGTGAGCGTTGGGGAACCGAGGCTGCCGTAGTATAGGAGGTCAGCAAGTGACAGAGCGGGCCTTGTGTTTTCTCGATGCCACTGATCAGGAAGAACCAGAGGCTGCTCCATTATTGGAGTGAGTGATCGGGGACATCCCCCACCGCCGCGTGCTTAATAGGAAGTCCCACTGTTTTTATCCCCTTCGGTAATTAGCTGCTCGTTGCGTAGGGGGTAATTGGAGTGATCACAAGAGCAGGCGTCTCCTTCCTCCGGAAAGAGAGATGCTCCGTGTGGAGCTGAGTCCCTGTTCTCTGCCCGTAGGATCGGCCCATCCCCAAGAAGGGCCCACAGACGCCATCTGTGCCTCTTTCCCCCTACCCTCTCCTGCCCTTCCTCCCCCTCCTGCTCGTCCCCCCTCACACACAGTCCGGGCGCACTGACCCTGCCACTGTCACGGCCCGCAGCCAGAGCGGGTTCAATGAATAGAAGAGATCAGGTTCAGCCTCGT
The DNA here is from genome assembly GCF_023091745.1 of Budorcas taxicolor. Lineage (NCBI taxonomy): Eukaryota > Metazoa > Chordata > Mammalia > Artiodactyla > Bovidae > Budorcas > Budorcas taxicolor. The sequence continues at coordinate 152,042,939 of NC_068920.1, read as the reverse complement.
CTGTCTTGGGCTGCATGCATCCCTGGAGCATTGCCCGCCCCCTCCTTTCCTGCCGTGCCACTTCTGATGCACCTGGAAAGCACCCTTCCCTCTTCAGGGCTGGCCCTGCCTGCTCCCCTCCTTCCTGCCTCCCAGGGGCTGGCCTTGGCCTCTCTGCCTCTGCTGTCAGGAGCTCCATCTCCACAGCCTGGGCAGAATGGAGCTTGCAGCAGGGGCTTGTGAAGGATGCAGGTGGACTGTTGGCAGTGCTGGTCCCAGTGGACCCCTCCCCAGGTGCAGAGGCAGGACCTCCTGGAGACAGGCGCCTCCATCCCCAGTCCCTCATATTTGCCCTCCGTCTGCTCTCCCAGCTCAGACCTCATTATCTCTGGCCTGCCCTGCATCAGTCTTTTGCCTCTTAATCCCCTCAACCATCTTGCATCCCTATCAGTTCAGGAAGAACTCAGAACCAAAATGCTGATTGCACAATCCCCTAATTGTCAACCCTCCTCTTTTCCCAGACTAAGCCCAAGCTTCTTGACCTTTAAGTCCCCTCCTCCCTTTCCACCCTAAATCCATGCTCAGCCCCCACATCTCAGGAGCAGCCTCTGTGCTCCACAGCCCTTTGTGTCTGTTGTTACCCCTCTGGAGAGAAGGTGCTGGTTCCTGACCCCATGGGAGGGGGTCACAGGGCCTGCATCTGCTCCATTCGTTCCAGGCTTAGCTGTCCTCTCTGTCGGACCCTCCCTCTGACCAGTGGAAACTTGTTGTTGTTCAGTCATGTCTTTGCGACCCATGGACTGCAGCACATCAGGCTTCCCTATCCTTCACCAACTCCCGGCGCTTACTCAAACTCATATCCGTCGAGTCGGTGATGCCATCCAACCATGTTATCCTCTGTTACCCCCTTCTCCTCCTGCCTTCAATCTTTCCCAGCATCAAGGTCTTTTCCAATGAGTCAGTTCTTCACATCAGGTGGCCAAAGTATTAGAGCTTCAGCTTTAGCATCAGTCCTTCCAATGAATATTCAGGGTTGATTTCCTTTAGCATGGACTATTTTGATCTTGCTGTCCAAGGGACTCTCAAGAGTCTTCCCCAGCACCACAGTTCGAAGGCATCAATTCTTCGGCGCTCAGCCTTTTTTGCTGTCCAGCTTCCACAAGTAAGTGGAAACTCACTTATCTTTCAAAGTCCAGCTCACGTGTCTCCACTGCCATCCCTCAAGCAATGAGCCACCCTCTCTTCCTCCTCGTGAGAACCGGAAAGTCCTTTGTGATCATACTTGCGTGTGGTGTCAGTGTATGCATCCACCAAGCTGTGAGTTCCTTCACGGTCAGGCGGGTGATGGCTTGACACTGGCCGCTCGGGCACCAAGCTGGGGCCCTTCAGGTACCAGTTAAAATACCAGGACTGTTCAGAGGACCAGGGGAAGGAGCCTGAGTTCTCCCCCTGCAGATGCCCTGAGGGTTGGGTCTGTGAACACCTCCGTGTCCTGGGCACGACAGTGGCTCCTCTGACCCTGGGCAGTTTCTCCCAGTTCTATTGTGCCCAGATCCAGGTGTGGGCTCCATTTCCCATGGGCATCCCATTCCCGTTCAGTCTCAGAGACTGAGGGTCACCGGGCTGGATCGTGTCCACCACGGCTTCTCCATTAGACATCTGGCCTGTCTCTCCAGCCCCACAGCCTCTGTAGGGGCTTGGTTAGTTCAGAGCAGGTAATGCTGATGTGAATGTAGTTAGGGTGAGTACGACCAGGCTCGGGAGGAGCCCAGACATTGGCATGGCGCTCTGTGTGTTTCTAGAACCAAGAGTATTTCCCGCGAGAGAGTGACATCTGTTTGATGCTTCACAGTTTACACAGTACTTTTGCTTCCATCCTCTTGTCTGATCCTCCCAGTGACCCCACAAAGGATGAGGCTGCTCATTGCCCTCTTTTCATAGCTAGGGGCACTGATGCCCAGGCCAGGTGACTTGCCTAAGGCCTCGCAACTGGTGGAAGGCAGAGCCCAGCCCCCAACCCCTTCTCTGCCCCATAACTGCTCTGCATGGAGCCTTGACAGGCCTACAGGCCAGAAGGGAGAGGGGTTTGGCTCCATTTTCATAGACGCAGAAACCCATGTCTCAGAGAGCTAATCCCGGGGTTCTGCTAGTCCTGGGGTTCTGGGGCTCAGCTTGTGGAGGTCCTACCTTCTCTTTTGCCCATACACTCTACAGGGTCCAGGTTCCCCGGCTGCACCAGGGGGTGACATCTGCTCTCACTTTGGGAACAAAAGATGAAAGTTGGAAAGCATAACATGCGTGAAAGCGGTTTGCAGACCCGAGCGCTGGAATGCCGTGTTATCCTCAGACTGGCTTCTGGTTTCCTGCAAAGTGTAAAAGGATAAAGGGAGAAGGTTCCTCCTTGAATGCTGTAATCCATCAGGACAAATGAAGTCGGGACACTCAGCTCCCCTCCCGCTCCACCCTCTTTCATTTTCCTTGCATATTTGAAGACACGAGGGCTGAAAAATGGTCTCTGCTGCTCCTCTGACACCTGGAGTTTGCCTTGTGATTGGCAGACTATTACTTTAAAAATAGCCTAAACTTTTTTTTTCATTTCTTGATAAATACCCTAAACTCCTCAGTCCTGGCATTGAGAACCAGGCTTGACTGTCTGGCATTTGAGCCCCTTTCCTTAAAGTTCAGAGATGATGCAATTCCCCCATCAGTGGCTCAGAGCTCTCCTCTCCCAGCAAGATGCATTTTAACCTAAAATCCAGCTTGCCCTGATTGATATTTTTGCCCATCTCCCACTGAGTCTGACAGATATGGGAAACGTTTTCCCATATGGTATATGAATTTCTCCCTCATGAAATAAGTTCAAATTTTTTTTTTCTGTTCCCAGGGCAAAGGAGCTTTGCAGAATAGGCAACACAGTCAATTACCTCCATCTCTAGTAACCAAAAGTCTTGCTTTTCCTGTAACTAGGAAATCCACGGAGCACACAGCTTCCACATGCATGCATGCGCGCGCCCACAGACACACTGAGCACCATTGAGCTTTGGTAAAAAATGGCAAAATTCCTGATGTTTTTTTGCTCATTTCTAGCAAATTGCTTCTGAGCCTTATTCAGAGAGCAGACAGAAGGGGGTCTTTGCAGCCCTGGAGTGATATAACATGCTCACCAGGAGGCTGGTGTGGAATGTTTCCTCTGATGCGGAGGCGGTTGCTAACAGTCCAACCAGGATGGTGGTTTCGGGCCATGGCGACATTGCCTGCCCCTCACCATGTCCCCCCCTCGCCCTCTCCCCCCAACACCCTCCCAGGCTGCAGAAACAAGGCAAGGAGCTGGGTGATGAAAAGAGCTGGCCACGGGTATTTCCCTTCAGAATGCTCAGCATCAGAACAAGGAAAACAAGAATCCCAGCAGGGACCCTGAGAGGGTCTTTGGCAGTATCTGTGGCTCTCTGGCTATGTGACCACACCACAGACCAGTGATTCCAGCCCCTTGCCCACTTCCTGGCCTGTACCGTGGACGTAGGTCATAACCAATGGAAAGAGCCTGGCTTGGACTTGGCACCGGGCAGTCTTAATAAATGTTAATTGAGCAAAGGACCGATCTCCATAGGCTTGAACTAGACAGAAGCCAGAGATCACTTCTGCCCACGCCGAAGGGCCCTGACAGGCCCGGCTCCTCCAGGTCTGGCGGGCGGCCGCGTGTTCGCGCCTCCTCCCTCTGTGGGGGCTCCACTGCTGGCCACAGCAGCTTCTGCCTCTTAAAAGCCTTTAAAAAATTCTTTATTAAATTTTCATGGCGCATAAAGTCAAGGTTCTGTTACTTGGCCTCAGTTGTCTTGGAAACTTCGTAAAAGGCAATAATAAAATCGAGCAGAGTGCTGCTGCACACAGGCCCCTAGTAGAAACAGCTGCCAAGTACCAGCCATTTCTTCTGCATGATAATTTGTGGCAGCAAACCCAGCAAGGTGGACAGGGCTTGTTCATTTGGGGTCAGTTGAGGAGAAAGGGGATCCTTTTTTACTTTTTTCTTCCCCTAATGGTTAATGTTTGCTTGGGGTGGGGTGGGGTGGGGGAGCTAAATCTTGCCTCAAGGAACCTGTGAGATTCTGGGGGAGATGGAGAAAGGAGTTTGGAAAAGCCCCCAACGCTTGATCCACTGGGGACAGTCTCCCAAGGGAGGGAGTGACGGGTCCCTAGAGTCTGGCCACCTCTTAGAGGTTGGTGGAGCGATGGCCCTGGGGGAGAGGGTGGCCCCTCACAGCTTTGTGGGTGCAGCGGCCACTGCACACAGCATCAGGCTGGGTGGGGGTGCATAGCAAGGTCTGCCTCCTCCCATGGGGAGGCTTGGGGCAGGGCAGCTCCCTGGCAAACGGAGGGTTCAGACTGCAGCTAAGAGGCCACCTGGGGCTGCTGACACACCCGGGGGCCCCATCCTGGCGTCACCCCTGCCCTTGACCCTGTGGGAGCAGCCAAGGTCTGCTCAGAACGCTTTCCAGCCTCTGGACCATGTGGTGGGACAAGAAAGGTACACAGCCTTGAGTGATAAATCAAGTGGAATCTCTGCCCCCTAGAAACTACACCCACTGGCATCAGAGAGGTGTCATTTCCCACAGGGCAGGTGGGGGGGGCACTCAGGAGGGCTCTGTCCCCCCCCAGGAACCCCTAAGGTTCTCCATTTAATGAAACATTCAGACCCTGCACATGCCTCGTGCTCCACCTCTGTGCCAGCCCCTTGGTCCTAGCTCCTGTGCCCGCAGGTCATGGTTTGGCTGTGGGGTAGAGCTGCCACCCCTCTCCCTGTTGGAAAAACCCAGGTTTGCCACCTGTGGTTCCCCCCAACCAGGTGGGGAGACTCCCCCCCCAGCTGCACGTGAGGTTAGCACAGCCTTGGCCCTTGGCAGCCAGCCTGGGCACACCTTCCAGGGGCCTTTTCCACTTCTGCCTCCCCCAGATGCCCTGGGCATGTGGTGGTGCCTGTCAGGGCTCAGACCCAACTCTGTCTTAAAGGCCGGCAGCTCCAGCTTTCTCGCTAAGTCCTGGGTTTTGTTACAAGATTCTATCTGCCGCCACAGCCTTTCCAACATGTCAATTTCACAGACTGGGCACTGGAAGCCCACCGAGGGGAAGGGAGGGATCTGCACTCAGGCCTCCTCAATAAGGGGATCTGAAGAGCAGAAGCCAGCATCAGCCTCTGGTCCAAAGATTTTAAAGCAGACTCCATGGTAGCCAAGAGCAGCTCTGCTAATTCCGGGTTGGTTTGTTTCTTTTTGGCTTGTTCTTTGCTCGTTCTTCTGTTTTCTATGTTGCGGTCGCATGTAAGGAAAAAGCTTCAAATGCCATCATCATCATCACTTCCAACTTTTCACCTGAGAGGAAGCTGGGGGTCTGGGAGAAGTACCTGGCTTAAAGTCATGACCACAGCAACCTCCTCCCCCGACCCCCCGAGCCCAGCCATGGCTCCTGTGCTGCTCCAGCCACTTGGACCCTGGAAGGCATGCATCGGGCTGGCAACAGTGACCAGTCACTGGGTGGCTTCACCCCGGAGTCTGAGGCAGGAGCCGGATCGTTCTCCCTCATGCTCCAGAGAATGGTTTTGGAGGCTGGCGCTGGGTTTGTTTCTCACTTGGCTCTAGTCATTAGGCACTGGCCATTTGATCTGCTTGGACATTCAACTTCAATAGCTCCTCCCCGGGCGCTTAAGTAGATCTGCTTTGAGCCATTTCCAGGGCCAGTGGCTGTGGCATCAGTGGGTCACTGGGTCGATCCCTGACGGTCTTGGAGAAAAATATAGCCCAGATCGGCAGGTCAGAAGTCTGTGGGCATGGCTGAAATGCCAGGCGTAAGCAGCTACTTACTTGAAGCCTCATGTCTTACCTTTAAAAGTCCTGTAACTATTGCCTTGGGCTCCATATTATATCCATACGTTAGTCAGGACGCTGACTCATATGATGCCAACTCCCAAATCACAGCGGCTTCCCCCTGAGGTTTACTCTTCCCTGTGCAAATCTCACCAGGTCAAGGATGACACTTATTTGGACAGAGTCCCAGCTTCTTCCTGCCTGGGCTCTTTCCCCTCAAGGATGGTTTCCCAGGTGCCTCTGAGAAGAAGAGAAGATAGGAGGATTGCAGGAGTGGGCTGTTCAGGGAGCACTGACCTCACTTCTACCCACAGGCACTCGACCAGAACTTGGTCACCTGGCCCTAACCTAAGTGCAGGGGATACTGGGCAATGTGTTCTTCCTGTGTATCCATGCTGAAAAAAATGAAATGGGACTCAGGGGACGCATAGTATGATTTTTCCTCAATTCATATTTGTTTTAATGTAAAAATGCTTTTCTCTCCTTCCATCTTCAAATAAAATTGCTACTACAAGAAAACAACTGTGTTTCTCTTACAGCTGCACAAGCATCTCATCTCGCCCCCATGGACTTTCTACTTGGGAAGCACAGCGTGATGGAGGGCACGTAGGTTCCTGAGACTGCAGGGGATTCTGGGAATATCTTAGATCTTCCCACCTAGAATTCCAATCCTAGGGTCTGTTGCTTGGCTGCAGTTCAGCTCCAAGCTCCTGGGGAAAACTTCCTATCCCCTGGAAAACTCAGTCTGAAGCAGGTCACTGAAATTTTCCCTTGAGAGGGTTGGGAGCCACCACTGGAGAGTAGAAGAGGAATCCAGCAGAGTGTGTGCCTTCTCAGGCAGGCGCAAAGCGCACAGTCCAAGGCTCTGGGGTCCTCAGTTCTAGGGACAGGTGGCCCAACAAGCCAACTCAAGCTATAGGCCTGTCAACCTCAGGGCCAGAACACCCCATCCTCCCCAATACAGTATGTTGTCAAAATGCTAACAGCCCATTGGTGGGTGAAAAGACATGGCATCACTCATAGATTTAATCTGTTTCTCTTATGAATGAGGTTGAGAAGTTTTCTTCTGTGTTACAAAGCCATTACTATTTCCTTTTCTACAAACTGGCTGTTCTTGCACTTTGCCCATTTTCCTATTGGTCTTTTTCTGTTGATTTGTAGCATCACTTTGCAGATGAAAAGAGTTAGCCTTTTGTCACTTTTTTTTCAAAATATGTGTCCTATATGGGCCATTTTTCAGCAGCCAACTGTCTCTCTGCCTCCAACACATTTTCCACAGACTGCCAGAGTGGCCTTTCTGAAATGCCAATCTGACTGTGTCAGCCTCCTTCCTAGAGATGCAAAACAGCTTCTTGCCACCTGGAGCCAGCTCAAACTCCCCACCTGGTTTGGGGGACCTGCCCATCTGAGGCCCAGCTTTCTACAGTCCCACCAACAGGACCACCAGATGCAGCCATAAGGGTCATGAACTGCTCAAGGGGGCAATGACATCTGCAGAAAGGTCTCGGGGGCGCCCCCTGGAGGTGAACAGCGGCACAGCCTGACAAGCGGCTGCCCCCCTCCCGTAAGGTCAGGAACCTTAGTTCAGGACTACCCTGGGCTTCTCCAGTGGCTCAGCGGTAAAGAATCCACCTGCAAGGCACGAGATGCAGGTTTTATCCCTGGGTCAGAAAGATCCCCTGGAGAAGGAAATGGCAGCACACTCCAGTATTCTTGCCTGGAAAATCCCATGGACAGAGGAGCCTGGCAGGCTGCAGTCCATGGGGTCACAAAAAGTCAGACACAACTGAGCGACTAAACAATACACTTTGGCCAAAGCCATTTCTCAAAGCCCATCTCTTCCACTGCTCCAGGGCTACGTCCAGGATCTTCCTTCTGCCCCTGACACACTTCCTCTTCTGTGATGGCGAGCTTCCTCCTTTGCAAAGTTGACCTCACTGTCACAGTTTGGCTGGCGGAGGTGGGGGAGTGGCGGGGGTGGCCAGCACTGGTGTGTCCATTTAGCCCACCTCACGATGCTTTCCTCTCTGGGGTAAGGCCGTGAGCGTTCACGTCTGGATCCCATCCCCAGTCAGTGGAGGTGCTCAGGAAATGCTTGTGTAATGAATAAATGAGGGCCTGAGTTAAGGCAGGCCTTTTATTTTTTTGAAATTTTTAAAACATTGAGGTATAGTTGACGTATACAAATACATAAAATACAATATTATATAAGTTGCAGGTATACAGTATAGTGATTCACAATTTTTCGAGGTTATACTCCATTTATAGTTATTATACGAATATTGGCTATATTCCCTGTGTTGTAGAATATATTCTTGTAGCTTATTTTATACATAATAATTTGTACCTCTTCCTCTCCTCCCCTGTCTTGCCCCTCCTCCTACTGAAAACCATTAGTTTATTTTCTGTATGTGCGAGTCTGTGAAGGTGGGGCCTCTGCCTGCCAAACCCAGTGGACATAAGGTGTGAGAGGTGAAGACCCAGCCTCCCCTCAGCCTTCTTAGCTTAATGTAAACTTGTGCACTTACCCAACAGGCTGTCGTTTTGTATAAATATCCTTTAAACACTTTGAAAAATACAATTTTTTTAAAAAAGCAGAAAAGTGGCTCTTCCCAGGTAATTATAGTCACCCCTGCGAGTCTGCACTGAGGCCGTTTTATTTAGTAGGTCTAGGGCTCTTTCCAGATTATAAATGAAAGCCCTTTAAGGGGCAGGTTATTCTCCCCCCTCTAAATCCCCTGGGGACGGCATTGCAGGAGGACACGGTGGGCACAGACACCGCTGCCACGGGGCATGCCCAGGGGAGCAGGGGCCCAGGGACCCTTCCTGGTCTGTAGGGGCCAGTGGGATGGACGCTCTAAAGCAGGTCCTTCCTCCTAAACCCCAGACCCTTCCCCTCGTCCATCTGGGCCAGCCCTCAACCCCTCCAGTGAGGACAGTTCCCCTGCACCATCCCCCGCCCCCACCCCCAGGTTCCTGCAAGACCTCCTGCTGTGCCACGCACCTCCAGGCCTCCAGCTACCAACAGTCCTTCTCCAGGAAGGTTATTGGTCCTCCCAGCTGCACTTTCCTGCCTGGCTCCTGCGGCCCCTCTGGGTTCCCGTACCCCGCACCCCATGAAGATCTGTAGCTCTTCCAGCTCCGCCCCTCTGACCTGGCTAAGGCCTGCTTAGCCAACTCATTCCTCTCTCCTGCTTCTTCGTTCCAGTTATTAGCTCCTGAGCACCTTCCCTGGGCCAGCCCCATGCCCGCCCCAGGGGAGGCGAGGAGACAAGCAAAACCAACGTGGTCCTGCCCACCTGGAGCTGATGTTTGGACAGGGGTTAACTGTGGCTTGAAAGATAAGATTTGGATGGTGGACTACGAAGAGGGTGGAGCGGCTGGTTCGCAGGGTGTGCAGGAGTGCTGGTAGCAGCAGCCAGGTGATAAAGGGCACAGATTCAAGAGGCTTGCAGGAGGCAGAACTGATGGCACTTCTCATGGCATCATTTAATGCCATCTCCCCTCCATCCAGGAGGGCAGGGCCTTGACCATCCCATTGGCAGCCCTGGTAGCACCCACCAGTACAACTCAGTATGTAGTAGGTGAAGTGTTCTGGGAATGAATGAAGGAAGGAGAGGTGAGAGAGGGAACAGTAATCAAATGAAAGGATTTAACAGATGGAGAGCTGATGCTCTGCATTATGGGGCATGGGTGAGCTGGTGACAGCCCCGGTGTGGGACACGCCCCAGCAGCAGGGCCAGTGGGGAGACCCCGGACTGTCTGCCCAAGCCCTAGGGCAACTGGAAAACCCCACCCCCTCCCACCTTGCTCACAAAGACCTGTTTTCCCAACTTGTCATTTCCCCACACACCCACAGGCAGAGCAAGCACCGCCCCAATAAATAAATCTGGGCCACTTTTCAGCATCGTTTAACGTCCCCGGGAAGGTTGGATCACGTGGCATCCAGCAGCAGCCCATTAGCTGACAGGCTGAAGCATATCATATTGAATTCCACGGCCTGCGGAGCCCGCGAGACCCCGTGCTGCTCGGAAATCTGCGCTGATTTATTACAATGCAATCGTGCTGTTCATTTCCTATAATGAACACGTTGCCCCCGCCTCTCGCCAGGACCGCTCCCCCACACCTCCAGTGGGGGTGGGAGGGCCCTGAACTCACTCCCTGTCTACAGCTTGAAGGGAAGAGGGGATGACTGGGAAGGGAGAGGTTGTGGGGGGCGGGCAGGGGCCAGTGCTGGGGGCTGACCTTGGATGCTGCTTGCAGAGAGAGGGTCTCGAGGCATTGCACTGTCCTGTCCCCCACACTTCTTACCCCCTGTCCTGTGTCTCCCTGCTCATCTACCTCTGCCCCCGGGTCTCCTGGCCCCTGGCCACTGCTGCAGCAGCACCTATGGACAGGCCAGCCAGGGACTCGGCCGCTGACGCCCGCAGCCTGGCCAGAGCCTGCTACGTCTGTCTGCCTCTGTCCCACCTTCTGGGACCCCGCGGGGCTGGGCATCTGCCTTCAGCAGGTGCCCTGCGCACCAGTCACAGCTCTGCTCAGACTGAACCGCGGCAAATCCCTTATGATCAGCCGCTCAAGGTGGCAGCTCTCTGGCCCTCTGGGCACCCCTTGCTCGACCACGCCCTGCTTCCCCCCGGCCCTATCACCTGAGCCTCTTTACCCCCGAGTGACTGTTTTAGTCCTTAGGCCACAGAGCAGCTCCACCTGCTAGTTTATTAAAGAGAACCATCTGCCCTTGAGATGGTCATTAACCTGAGGCACTGTGAGGGATGGGCCTCAGCCGCTGGTTTCCCTGGTGATGAGCCAACCTGAAGTCAGTTTCCCTATAAATGGCAGCCTCCTCCTCCCCCGAGTGGCCAAGATGGCCACCACACCCTGCCTGCGCTCACAGTGGGGTGTTGTTTCGGACGTGTAAGATTCCCCTATCCGATAAACCATTGATATCTCTGTGGCTGTATCCAGGCGCTTTCTTCCGTCTCAAGGCTGGGCAACGTGTAGGCTTGCAGGCCTGCAGCCCAGTAATTGGTAAGTCAGCCAGGAAGGCAAGGGCTTCCCAGGTGGCACAGTGGTAAAGAATCTGCCTGCAATGCTGGAGACACAGGAAACAAGGGTTTGATTCCTGGCTCAGGAAGATCCCCTAGAGGAGAACTGGCAACCCACTCCAGTACACTTGCCTGGGAAGTCCCACGGACAGAGGAGCCTGGCAGGCTACAGTCCATGGGGTCACAAACAGTCGGACACAATTGAGTGGCTGAGCACATTCTAGGAAGCGGAGGAAACTCCCAAGAGCACCGAGAGTTGTGGAAATAAAGATGGGGAACCAACACTTGTGGAGTCATCGGGCCGGGGGCCGTCCCCTAGCACGGGGGCCCTGTAACCCCTGACCGCCCTGAGAGCTACCTTCCCCTCCCACCATGTTGATGACACTCTGTTAACCTCAGTCTCTTTCCAGTTTAAGTGTAATAGCCCCGGGCTCCTGGCTCATCTGACCACATGGGGATGGTTGATGAGTACAGACAAAATGCACGGACCTAGGCTATCTATCAAATACCTGGGTGTTCTCTGGTTGGGAAAGACAAGATACCCCCACCCACCCATAAACAACTACAGACACAGGCTTTAGGGACACTAACTCAGAGACAGTAACTGGATGTGGCTAGCTACCCAGAATGGACTGGTTGGGGCCCGTGGCAACAGCAAAATAATAGAGTAGCCTGGGGCTTCTGGTCTCAGCCACAGGAGGGGGCAAAGTTATACGCAGCCTATGGTGTGTTACAACAGGTGAGAGACATTTCAAAAGGCCTATTCAAGTGGTTGAGCGATGCTAAATCCACTACTGGGGATCTAGAACAGTTGGGTGCACCATACGGGACAACCATGGATGTCAATAGTGACCGAGGAGCCACCTTGAAGTTGAGAAATGGGCTGATAAGAATGCCACAGGCTGGCGTTTCAGCTTGTCCTGCAGCCCCACTATTGTGGAGTTAATTGAAAACATGATGGACCATGTAATCATAGAGATGGGAGCCACTCTCAGCTGTGGACCAGGAACCATTGCTGAGCATCCCAGCAGTTATCATCCCAGGGCTTACGCCACGTTCACCCAGAGGCAACTAGTCACCATCCGAGCTCAGCTATTGGTCAGGACAGTCACTCACTTTTGCCCTTATGAAAGGAGCACATTATGAGATGGTTCTGGGGCTGAAACAGGTAAGTCCCTGGTGGCTAGGGTTCCCTACCCTGTGGGGAACAGGACAGGTTTCCCCTACTGGAGAAAGCATTGTATTAGCCCTGCAGTTGGTTGTTATGTGATATGACACTGCAGGACAGAAGCTACCAGCAGGGGTGACGTCATCTCAGGATGCGATCACTGCTTGTATTTTGCTCAGTGGTCACCATCTCCCATGTATCATGCCTGTTAAACATCTTAGATTTCCAGGCTGGGTGGAGAGAGTGTTCATGGACTGGGCGACAACAGTGGCCTCTCCGCAAAAGGAGTCTGATTGCTGGCTTTACAGACAGGCTGTGGTCTTCCTCCTCTGGACTGCCATGAAAAATTGACTGGATAAGTGCCTGGCTTACTCTTGATCCTCATTAGTGCTGATATCCGGCTTGCATTTGTGGGCTCTGGTTGCAGTGCACCTCTGCATACCTGATCTCCGCGATATCTCTAAGGAGGGGCCGACCAAAAAATTGTAAGGGTTGTGCGGGGTATGTAGGGGAGAGGTGTGTGGTCAGGCCACTCAAGACGGCAGCTCTCTCGCTCTCTCTGCATTCCCAGCTCGACCAGGCCCTGCTTCTCCTGCACGCTATCACCTGCGCATCTTAGCTCCTAGTGATTGTTCTAGTCCTTAGGCCAGAATGGCTCCGCCTGCACGTTTATTGCAGAGAAGGCGATGGCACCCCACTCCAGCACTCTTGCCTGGAAAATCCCATGGATGCAGGGACCTGATGGGTTGCAGTCCATGGGGTTGCTAAGAGTCAGACACGACTGAGCGACTTCACTTTCACTTTTCACTTTCATGCATTGGAGAAGGCAATGGCAACCCACTCCAGTGTTCTTGCCTGGAGAATCCCAGGGACGGAGGAGCCTGGTAGGCTGCCGTCTATGGGGTCACACAGAGTCGGACACAACTGATGCGACTTAGCAACAGCAGCAGCTAGTTTATTAAAGGGAAATGATCTGCCCTCGTGATGGTCGTTAACCTGAGGGGCAGTGAGGGACGTGCCCCAGCTGCTGGTTTCTCCGGTGACTGTGTCAGTCTGACGTCAATTTCCCCCATAAATGGCAGCCTGCTCCTCCCCCGAGGAGCTACCATGTCCTGCCTGCCATCTGCTGCACACTGTGGGGTGTTGCTCCAGGACCCTTTGTTTTGGACTGGTCCACTAAGCCACTGATGTCTCTGTGGCTCTTCCCAGACTCTTTTCCTTCGGTCCAGAGGCTGAGCATCTACAAGCTGTGTAGGCCTGTGGGGCACAGTCCAACATATACCCACACTGATATCCAGACCACCTGGACAGAACCACATTCAAACACACCCCTGGGTATCGGCTCCCATCCCAACATGTAGGCTACACAGACCCATGCCACACCCATCACAGTTTGTGTTCCTGACTCACTCACCCATACACACGTAGACTCACATATACACTTCTACACATTTTGAATTTCCAAGCAGTGGATAAAACTTATTAATTCCTACTTTCATTGCTCTGTGGTCAAGAAATATGACCTTTCCTCTTATGAACCCTACTTTGTGCCTAGCGTGATGTTAGGTGCTAAGTGTACAAAGTTGAATGAACTTGGATCCTACAGCCTAATAACAGAAAACAAATTCACTTTGACAATCTGATGTGACATCTGATATGGCAGAATCCCAGCACCTATATTTTCTTAACGTTTTATGTATTTTTCTCTACTTAGATTGATTTCCTTAGTTTCTGTCACCTAAACACTACTAACCAAAAAATGTTTTCATTGCTATAGTCACTTGCTTTTCTTGAATTACTGGTGTAAATGGGCATATTCTTCTCTTTACTATCCATTTGTATTCCTTCTTTGTGACTTGCCATTTCATATCCTCTGCCAACTTTTCTACTAGTATGATTGTTAAATTCTCCAAATTTCCAATTTTTTGTCTTTTGCAATATTCTTGGATAATTCTTCAAGCTGATATGCTAGCAAGGATCATGACTTTGACTTTTAAGCACATGTGTTCTGTTTCACTCTATGCAATGACATGCTTTAATCCTGTTTGTTTTCCAGTCACACCTTTTTCTTGGCACATTCCCAGTATAAAGGAAGCATCATTTTAGGTATTTCAGCATCATTCAGAACCTACGGAGAGGTTTCTGCAGGCTGACACACTAAGACCTGCTGTACCGTGCAGAGCAAAGTAAGACTCGCTGTTGCCAGTGGAGACGACAGCTCAGGAAGGAATCTCCCTGGGAATTTGCCCTCGAGGTTGGAGTTTTCATCTCTTCCTCCATTCAGGCTGTACCTGCACCGCTGGGGGCAAGGGTCTGGGAGCAGCTCCCTCTCCCCCTCCTCTGAGCAGCCTACACCTGACACAGGCGTCTCTTGGAACACTTGTTAAACTTTAGATTCCATGGAACTAGAGATACAGATGCAAATTTGTGATTTCTAAAATGTGCACATGTATATGTGTTTGAATGTATACTTGTTTCCTGCTCTGTTTGCTGGAAAGGTCAAAAAGAAAGGACATTCTAGCAGCTCTCAGATCTTGGCCTATAATTGCATTCCCCAGAGTTCCACGGAGAAATGACTAATCCCAGAGCTGGGGCAGGGTAGGTACAAGATGAGCCTGAGCTAGAAAGTAAGGGAATGTTCAAAAACCACATTGAAGGCATGTCACAGGGGCATCAGCTTGGAGGGGCTCCCAATGGCCAAACTGGGGAGTGTTTGAGCACGAAAACAATCAAGTTGAGTAATGAACTGTAAGCCCTTAAAAACAGACATTTGAGTCCACACTGACTTGGGAAGAAGGGAAGACCTTTGCTGACAGTAAATATCTGAGTCAACCATTGAAGAGGAAGTTTTTTGCAATCATCCTAGTAAAGACTGGATCACTCCATCATTAAGTGTTCCTGAATTTTGGTAATGAGCAGGATACTTGTATGGTGGCAGACTATCTCCCCACGGACTGCATGTTAGTTGCAAGCAAGACTTAAAAAATACCCAGTAAATACACAGTGGAGAAATTGGATCACACCCTGATGAGGTGATCAAAATTAACATCACCAGGGAGGGATAGGCAGGTGTCAGGTGTTTCCACATGCCTTACTCTAAGAAGGAACTCCATATGCTCTCGGCAGTCTTTTGGCCAAGAACGAATAACCAGAAACTAGTCACAAGGAAACATCAGACAAATGCAAAATGCTATTTTTAAAAGGGAGTGTGGGGAGGAATGGTTGGTCCTATTCTTCCGATGTCAATGCCGTAAAAGATAAAGAACACCATAGAGGCGTTCTAGATTAAACGAGGCTAAAGAGGCATGACAGCTAAATGCAATCTCTGACCCCCAGACTGGCTCCTGTGCTGGGGGGGAAAATAGTATAAGAGGATATTATCGGTTCTACTGAGAACATTGGAATGTGAACGCTAGATGAGAGAAAATTCTGTACCGATGTTGAATTGAGGTGGGTGAGTATTCTGTGATTATGTAAGAGAATATCTCTAATCTTACTAAATATTCACTGAAGTTTTTAGAAGTAAAGGGCTGGGACAAATGTAACTTATCATCAGGAATTTGGGGTGGGGGAGAAAAAGCTGTGTGTGTGTGTGGAGAGAAAGAGGGTGGGAAATGATAAATGAGGAACAACAAAACAAACGCTAATAGGGTAATCTATTAAGAGACACATGGGTGTTCTCTATGCTGCTGATTTTAGACAACTTGCTCTAAGTTTGAAATTCTTTCCAAATCCAAAGTTTTCTTTTAAAACTTAAGACCCCAGGGCTTGACATTTTAGACAATGTGCAAAAATAATCATTAGGAAGAAAACAACCATCTGTATGCGCAGAAATGAAGTCTTCCAGAAACCTCGATAAACTAACAACAGATAGCCATAGAGAGAGGGATTTGTGGATGACAGAGTTTCTTTTAACTTTGTATATTTCCATTTTGTTTTTTTTTTTTTTAAAGGGGGTCAGGAAAAACAGTGAAAAACATTGAAATAAAAAAAGATGATTGGGCCTCCTAAATCCATAACCAGTTTCATTGCCCTTGAGATACTGTGTAGCTCTGTCAATTATATTATTAAAAAAACTGATCATAATACATGTGATACTTGTCCTTAGAAGCCAAAATAAACTCTGTCTGGTGGAATACACTTGATTATTGCCTGCGGATGAACTAGTCCTGTGTTTCTATTTGTAAAATTTTTTCAGCATCTGTGGTTGCCTCTGTAAGTGTGGCTGTTTGAATTCTCCTTTGAATTGGTTATGACAGCTGGCTGGTTGCCTCCTTAATGAATGAGTTGTGCATACGCAGTCATGTCCAATTCTTTGTGACCCCAAGGGCTGTAGCCCGCTAGACTCCTCTGTCCATGGAATTTTCCAGGTGAGAATACTGGAGGGGGTTGCCATTTCCTGCTCCGGGGGAGGGATCTTCCTGACCCAGGGATTGAACCCGTTGCATTGACAGGCAGATTCTTTGCCAGTGAGCCACCGGGAAATCAATTAATGAGTTAAAAACACTAAATATATGTTCAACTTATGTTTGTGTGAAAGTTATGCTTTACCTATTAAAAAAATTTTCTTTTAACACAAGTGTTTGTTACTTTTATAATTCAGGTAAAGCCTAGAAACATTATGAAAGTATTCCAGAGACTCCCCAGAGATCTAACTCAGATCTGGAGGGAGGTCTCATTCCAGTTGGGCAGTGTTGATTCCCTGATGAGCACGAAGCCAAACTTCACACATCAGCCAAGCGTGGACACCCCAGGAACCCACCCCAGCCTTCCCCAGGGACTCTGTGCCTCAGGTGAGTGGGGTCCTCGGTCCTCTCAGTACCAGAGTCACTGGCTTACAGGGAGGGCGTGGCCAAAATCAAACAACCATCCTAGGGAAAAATAACTATTTATGTTTCTGATTGGCTGGGCCTCTCAAAAGGCAATACATCCTAGGCTAATTTGCTTTCTGGATGTTTCAAGGATATATGAAAAAGATGCCAATGGAGAGTCACAAAAATAGCAGTAAATGTTAAACATTTATGTTGAATCCACAAATGTTTTAATACAAATTCAGTAACAGCGAAGTATAATTGTACCATTCATTGGAACGGAGGTGTACTCTGGAGACTGGCCGTTTCCTGCACACCCACCATCTACCTTGTGGGTACAACCTCACCAGATTGTCCAGATTGGAGGTCTCCTGTCCCCCTGCCTCTTACACCTACAGGCCCAGCCTGTTAACAGGCACCAACTGGTGTCTGGAAAAGCAGTTTCAATTTTGTGCACTTATTGTGTATTCAGCCACTTGACTGAACCAGGAGCACTTTTTGGCTGCTTCCCAGGGAAATTCTAAGATGACCCTATCTTTTGCCTTCTCTTTCCCAATAGTTATAATTATCTTCTCTCCTGCCTTTTTGCCTTGAAATGTGGCAGAATCCTGCATCTAAGCCTGTTTCTTACCTCATTGGGAAGGGCTGTTATGTTTTACTCTTAAGGATGATGTTGGCTATTGACTTGAGATATTCTAGTTTTTAAATGTATCTTTATTACAAAAGCAAAAGTATGGTCAGGGAAAAAAAAAAAAAAAAGACTTAAAAAGTAATGATTAAGCCCCAAGATGGTGGGGAGGAATAAAAAGTCATTCATTTTCTCATTTATCTCTAGGTCAGTGTTTTGTTAACACTTTGGTATATGTCCTTAATAATAGTTAAGATTTTGTTAAAATAATAGTTATTGCTCCCGGAGCACATGGCACTTATTTATTATGTGTCAATCTTGGTGCTGAGTATTGGAGCGACAAGCATTATTTCAGCAAATTGTTCCACAGCAGCTGTCTATAGTATAGACGCTATTACCACCACTTCACGGTCAATCCTAAAGGAAATCAACTCATTTCCTTGTATTCACTGGAAGGACTGATGTTGATACTTTGGCCACCTGACGTGAAGAGCTGACTCATCGGAAAAGACCCTGATGCTGGGATAGATTGAGAGCAGGAGGAGAAGGGGTGACCGGGGATGAGATAATTGGATGGCATCTTGATTCAACAGACATGAGTTTGAGCAAACCCTGGGAGACAGTGAAGAACAGGAAAGCCTGGCGTGCTGCAGTCCATGGGATCTCAAAGAGCCGGACACAACTGAGCAATTGAACCACAACTGTTAAGGCAACAGACTGAGGACGTTTCCAATTTACCTAAGATCATAGGCTGATCAACAGCCGTGAAGAGCAAGCCCAGGCCTCCCTTATGCCTGAGCGCCGGCTCTTATCTACATTGCTGCTGCTGCTGCTGCTGCTAAGTCGCTTCAGTCGCGTCCAACTCTGTGCGACCCAGTAGACGGCAGCCCACCAGGCTCCCCCATCCCTGGGATTCTCCAGGCAAGAACACTGGAGTGGGTTGCCATTTCCTTCTCCAATGCATGAAAGTGAAAAGTGAAAGTGAAGTCGCTCAGTTGTGTCCGATTCCTAGCGACCCCACGGACTGCAGCCTACCAGGCTCCTCTGTCCGTGGGATTTGCCAGCCAAGAGTACTGGAGTGGGGTGCCATTGCCTTCTCCGCTTATCTACATTACTATCTCCTAATCCAGAACGTTTTTTGAAAATAGATTTTTAAAACTAATCTAGAATCCTCCTGAACGCATTATTCTTTATCAGCTTTTATACCTAAATATTGTTAACATCTTCAGTGTTATTTATTATTCCTCTACAGATTTAATGGCTGCATTATATGTTTTATTGTATGGAGTTTCATTATATGGATACATTTTATTTATTCTTAAATGGCTCCATATCAAAACAAGAAATAAAGACTGGTCATAAAATATTTAAACAATAATAAGAATGTAAAGTAGAAAATGCAAGTCTTCCTTTCCATCCTGCTAAGCCCCAAACCTCAGAGGAAGTTACCATTAATAGTATGTGTTTGCTTTCCCATAGTTCTTCTATGTACCTTATTATAGGTGATGTAATTTCAGTTCAGTCCAGTGGCTCAGTCATGTCCAAATAATTTTCTCGAAAAGAATGAGTATACCAATCTACAGCTTGACTTGCGTACATAATATATCACGAACATCATTCCAAATCTTTCCATCTTTTTTTTAACATTTTATCTATCTTTTAACAATATTTTTAAAATTACACTATAATTGATTTACAGTGTTGTTCATTTCAGGCATACAGCAAAGTGAGACAGTTTTACGTGTGTGTGTGTGTATATATAGAGTGTTGTTCAATTGCTAAGTTGTGTCCAACTCTTTGTGAGTCTATATATATAGATTCTTTTTTAGATTCTTTTCCATCATTGGTTATTACAATATATTCAATATAGTTCCCTGTGCCAAACAGTAAATATATATACTGTATATATAGGTTGTATACTTTAGCCATTCATCTCTTGCCAAGTATTTAGATGGCTTCCATGTCTTGGTTTTTGTAAATATTGCTGTTATGAACATTGGGGAACATGTATCTTTTTTTTTTTAATTGAAGTATAGTTTATTTTTGGGCTTCCCTGATAGATGATAAAGAATCTGCCTGCAATGCGGGAGACCTGGGATAGATCCCTGGGTTGGAAAGATCCCCTGGAGGAGGGCTTGGCAACCCACTCCAGTATTCTTCCCTGGAGAATCCGCTGGCCAGAGGAGCCTGTGGACTACAGTCCATGGGGTTGCAAAAAGTTGGACACAGCTGAGTAACTGCATGCTGGGTTATATTGTTTTGTTGTTGTTCAGTCACGAAGTCATGCCCAACTTTTTGTGACCCTGTGGACTGCAGCACACCACGCTCCCTTGTCCTTCACCATCTTCTGCAGTTTGCTCAAATTCATGTCCATTGAGTCAGTGATGCTATCTAATCATCTCATCCTCTGTTGCCCTCCTCTCCTGTTGGCATCAATCTTTCCCATCAGCAGGGTCTTTTCCAACAAGTTGGCTCTTCACATCAGGTGGTGAAAATGTTGGAGCTTCAGCATCATCAGTCCTTCCAATAAATATTCAGGGTTGATTTCCTTTAGGATTGATTGATTTGATCTCCTTGCAGTCCAAGGGATTCCCGAGAGGCTTCTCCAGCACCACGGTTAAAAAGCATCAGTTCTTTGGTGCTTAGCTTTCTTTATGGTCGAACTTTCACATCCATATGTGATTACTGGAAAAATCATAGCTTTGACTATAGGAATCTTTGTTGGCAAAGTGATGTCTTTCCTTTTTAATATACTGTCTAGGTTTGTCACAGCTTTTCTTCCAAGGAGCAAGTGTCTTTTAATTTCGTGACAGCAGTCACCATCCACAGTGATTTTGGAGCCCAAGAAAATAAAATCTTTCCACTTTCCCCTATCTATTTGCCATGAAGTGATGGGACCAGATGCCATAACCTTAGTTTTTTGAATCTTGAGTTTTAAGCCAGCTTGTTCACTCTCCTCTTTCACCCTCATCAAGAGGCCTAGTTGCTCTTCACTTCTGCCATTAGAGTGGTATCTGTATAGCTGAGGTTGTTGATATTTCTCCTGGCAATTTTGATTTCAACTTGTGACTCATCCAGCCTGGCGTTTCACATGGCATACTCTGCGTAGAAGTTAAATAGACAGGATGACATTGTACAGCCTTGTTGTACTCCTTTCTCAATTTTGGACCAGTTGCTCCATGTAATGTTCTATTGGTTGCCTCTTGACCTGGATACAGGTTTCTCAGGAAACAGGTAAGGTGCTCTGGCATTCCCTTCTCTTTAAGAATTTTCCACAGTTTGTTGTGATATACACAGTCAAAGGCTTTAGCATAGTCAGTGAAGCAAAAGTCGGTATATTTCTGGACTCTCTTACTTTCTCTATAACCCAGCGAATGTTGGCAGTTTGATCTTTGGTTCCTCTGCCTTTTCTAAACCCAGCTTGTACATCTGGAAGTTTTTGGTTCACATACTGCGGAAGTCTACCTTGAAAGGGAAAGATATATCCAACTGAATGCAGAGTTACAGAGAATAGCAAGGAGAGACATGGCCTTCATCAATGAACAATGCAAAAAACTAGAGGGAAACAACAGAATGGACTAGACTAGAGATCTCTTCAAGAAAACTGGAGATATCAAGGGAACATTTCACGCAAGGGTGGGCATGACAGTGGACAGAAACAGTAAGGACCTAACAGAAGCAGAACATGTTAAGAAGAGGTGGCAAGACTACAAAGAACTATATAAAAAAGTCTTAATGACCCAGATAACCACAATGATGTGGTTACTCACCTAGAACCAGGCATCCTGGAGTGTGAAGTTAAGTAGGCCTTAGGAAGCATTACTATGAGCAAAGCTAGTACAGCTGATGGAATTCCAGCTAAGCTGTTTTAAATCCTAAAAGATGATGCTATTAAAGTACTGCACTCAATATGTCAGCAAATTTGGAAAACTCAGTAATGGTCACAGGATTGGAAAAGGCCAGTTTTCATTCCGCTTCCAAAGAAAGGGCAATACCAAAGAATATTCAAACTACTATACAATTGTGCTCATTTCACATGCTTATTTTGGTTATATACATATAAAATATATTCAAAATATAGTTTTTCAGATTCTTTTCCAATATAGATTATTACAAGTTATAGAATATAGCTCCCTGTGCTATACAGTAAGTCCTTGTTGCTTGTCTATTTTATATATAGTAGTATATATCTGCTAATCCCAAACTCCTAATTTATCCCTCCTCTCTTCCCCCTTGGTAACCATAGGTTAGTTTTCAATGTCTCTGAATCTGTTTTGTAAATAAGCTCATCTGTATCAATGTTTTAGATTCAACATAAAAGTGGTATCATATATTTGTCTTCCTCTGACTTCACTTGCTATGAATGTAGGTCTATCCATGTTGCTGAAAATAGCATTATTTCATTCTTTTTCATGGCAGAGTAATAGTCCAGTGTGTATATATATCACATCTTCTTTATCCATTCATCTGTTTATGGACATTTAGGTTGCTTATAAGTCTTGGCTATTATAAATAGTGCTTTTATGAACATTGGGAGCATGTATCTTATTGAATTAGAATTATCCTTTTTGGCTATATGTCCAGGAGTTGAATTACTGGATCATATGGTAACTCTATTTCTAGTTTTTTAGGAAACCTCCATACTGTTCTCCATAGTGGCTGCACCGATTTACATCCCCACTAACCGTGTAGGAGGGTTCCCTTTGCCCCATACCCTCTCCAGCACTTGTTATTTGTGGACTTTTTGGTGGAAGCCATTCTGACCAATGTGAGGTGATGCCTCACTGTAGTTTTGATTTGCATTTTGCTAATAATTACCAACGTTGAGCATCTTTTCATGCGTCTATTGGCCATCTGTATGTCTTCCTTGGAGAAATGTCTACTTCTGGATCTTTTGACCATTTTTGATTGGGTTGGTTTCTTTGTTTTTGATATTGAGTTGTATGAGCCGTTCGTATATTTTGGAAATTAATCCCTTGTCAGTCACATCATTTGCAGGTATTTTCTCCCATTCCACACGTTGTCTTTTCATTTTCTTTATGGTTTCCTTTGCTGTACAAGAGCTTGCTAGTTTGGTTAGGTCCCATTCATTTAATTTTGCTTTTATTTCTATCGCCTTGGGAGATTGACCTAGGATTTATGTCGGAGAATGTTTTACCTATATTCTCTTCTAAGAGTTTTATAGTGTCACTCTTATACTTAAGTCTTTAGGTCATTTCGAGCTGACTTTTGTACATGGTGTGAGTGTGTGTTCTAACTTTATTGACTTATGTAGAGCTGTCCAGCCTTCCCAGCACCATTTGCTGAAGAGACTTTTTCTTATTGTATATTCTTGCCTCCTTTGTCCAAGATTAATTGACTGTAGTTGGCAGAGGAACCAGATCAAATTGCCAACATCCGATGGATCATGGAAAAAGCAAGAGAGTTCCAGAAGAACATCTATTTCTGCTTTATTGACTATGCCTAAGCCTTTGACTGTGTGGATCACAAGAAACTGTGGAAAATTCTGAGAGAGATGGGAATACCAGACCACCTGACCTGCCTCTTAAGAAATCTGTATGCAGGTCAGGAAGCAACAGTTAGAACTGGACATGGAACAATAGACTGGTTCCAAATAGGAAAAGGAGTATGTCAAGACTGTATATTGTCACCCGGCTTATTTAACTTATATGCAGAGTACATCATGAGAAACGCTGGACTGGAAGAAACACAAGCTGGAATCAAGATTGCCGGGAGAAATATCAATAACCTTAGATATGCAGATGACACCACCCTTATGGCCTAAAGTGAGGAGGAACTAAAAAGCCTCTTGATGAGAGTGAAAGAGGAGAGTGAAAAAGTTGGCTTAAAGCTCAACATTCAGAAAATGAAGATCGTGGCATCCAGTCTCATCACTTCATGGGAAATAGATGGGGAAACAGTGGAAACAGTGTCAGACTTTATTTTTTCAGGCTCTAAAATCACTGCAGATGGTGACTGCAGCCATGAAATTAAAAGACGCTTAAGGAAAGTTATGACCAACCTAGACAGCATATTAAAAAGCAGAGGCATTACTTTGCCGACTAAGGTCCGTCTAGCCAAGGCTATGGTTTTTCCAGTAGTTATGTATGGATGTGAGAGTTGGACTGTGAAGAAGGCTGAGCGCCGAAGAATTGATGCTTTTGAACTGTGGTGTTGGGGAAGACTCTTGAGAGTCCCTTGGACTGCAAGAGTTGACTCATTGGAAAAGACTCTGATGCTGGGAGGGATTGTGGGCAGGAGGAGAAGGGGACGGCAGAGGATGAGATGGCTGGATGGCATCACTGACTCGATGGACCTGAGTCTGAGTGAACTCCGGGAGTTGGTGATGGACAGGGAGGCCTGGCGTGCTGCGATTCATGGGGTCGCAGAGTCGGACACGACTGAGCGACTGAACTGAACTGATCTGATGTGGGCTTATTTCTGGATTCTGTTCCATGGAGCCATATGTCTGTTTTTGTGCCAATACCATGCTGTTCTGTTTGCTGTAGCTTTGTAGTATTGGCTGAAGACTAGGTCTCACTCCCATTTTCTATTTCTGGAAGAATACTTCAACTTTGTATTCTGTTACTCCCATTAGATATTTTATCTTTGGATTAAACAAAAAATCTAATAGAAGCTCTTTTGTGATCTAGGTTTTTTTGTTTTTTTTTTAAACATCCTATTCTTGTTTTATCTCCCTAAGGATATTATATTTTGGTGGAGGGTTGTTTTTTTAATGCTCTTCTCTTTCCTACATTGTCTCTATCTCTCGTTTCTCTTCTTCGGCCAGTTGATTTGGACTCTTCCTTGAAACTTTTTAAGCTATTATATTTGCAAATAGGGGAGTCTGTTAGGACTAGTTAAGCAAAGGCCTGGGGAAATTAATATCTAGTTTCTTTTATTTGTTGGAAGGTTTGCTGTCTGAGGGGTCCTGGCTGTCTGTGCTCTTTGTGTGTGTGTGTGTGTGTGCGCGTACAAAGGCCCAGTACACACTGATCTGTGTCGTTGTAGGATGTTGGAACAGTGATACAGTCTTTACATTGAGAAATATGTGGAGGTCTTTTCTCCAAAGCCAGTTTTTCCAGTGAAGGATGTTCCAGTCATCTGTCTGGGGGTCAGATGCCTAGTCCTGGGCATTCTGGGAGCCTTGCAGGTGCTGGTGGGCTGAGCACTCTTGAGGGCAGCTCACTTCATCCCTCCCTCCTCCTTTTAGACCTGTACCTCTCAGAGCTCTCTGTTCTGCCTGGTGTCTCCACGTCCAGAGCCTACCTGGCTCGATTGCTCTAGGGTCTGTCCAGCTCCTTACAAGGTGAGGTGGCAAAGAGGATTTTTTCCTGGCTGTGCAGAACACAGGGAGAAGACTGGAGTCTGGTTCCCCCATTTCCAACCTGGTACCCTTGCTTGAG
This sequence comes from Budorcas taxicolor, assembly GCF_023091745.1. Lineage (NCBI taxonomy): Eukaryota > Metazoa > Chordata > Mammalia > Artiodactyla > Bovidae > Budorcas > Budorcas taxicolor. The sequence continues at coordinate 152,018,047 of NC_068920.1, read as the reverse complement.
GGTTTCCCAGGTGGCTCAGTGGCCAAGAATCCACCTGCAATGCATGCATTTGATCTCTGGGTTGGGAAGATCTCCTGGAGAAGGAAATGTATTCCAGTATTCTTGACTGGGAAATCCCACGGACAGAGGATCCTGGTGAGCTACAGTTCATGGGGTTGCAGAGTCAGACATGACTTAGTGACTAAACAAAGACGCTTCCTTGGCCCCCCCCCCCCCCATCACACTGGGGCCCCACAGGGCTAATCAGTTCATTTCTGGTTCATTTCTCTCTCTGCTAACTTAGTCAATGATCTTTCGTCAACTTTCAGCTGCCAAAGCCTTTCAAATTCTCTTAAATACTGCTATCTCCTTCCACGTTAATTCTGACCTTGTGAGTGATAATCTTTTCGGTCCTTTCCTGTCAGTATAGATGAATACGTGTCATCTATATACCTTAATTAGAAGACTGTTTCTCTTAAAAACCTAATCTTACTGATTCAATAGTTTTTAAACTTTCTGATAGAAAAACCAAGTAAACATTTTAAAAGTGATCTCTAGTTTTATTGCTTCAAGGTACAAAATGTGGCCCAAACTGTTTCTTTGGCCAACTCTGAGGTTTTCCTATCTCGATGTATGCAGTCAGTTTTGGGTAATGTTCCAAGTATACTGGAAAGAAGGTGTGTTCTCTCTAGGGTAAGAGCTTGATGTATTCCTGCTTATTAAACTTTATTAATTATTAAAATCCTCTGAGTTCTTAATGTTTCCTTGATCTGTCATAAACTAATACTGGTGGTGTGTTAGTCTCAAATGCAATTATGTTTTTGTCGATTTCTTTTCCTCTTGCATTTCTGGCAGTTTTTACTTTCTATCTGATGCTCCTTAATCCACATGTGGAAGGTCATGGCTCTTGTGGCTTCATTGTTAGTGCCTCTGTCAACATGAAAACTTTTTCTGTTGCATCTATTGCTATTTCCTTGAATTTTTTATTTACAGAGCATCGCCCCAGCAGAGGGACCAGGGTCAGCAGTGCAGAAGCACTGAGGCGGCCGATGGTTTGGCAATGCGGTGGTAGAGGTGTGACAGGTAAGCCAGGTGACAAAGGGCTGGGGAAAGGGCAGGAGGTGGAGATGGCAGGTCCCTGCAGACAGTACACTTTAAAAAACGTTGTCTGAGGGAAGAAAGCCTTCCTGGAGCAGGTGATGAGCAGGTGGAGAGCTGGTGCTCTAAAAGCTGTGAGCAGCAGCAGCAAGGGCTGAAGAGTGAGGAGGGGTGAAAGCAAGGCGGTGGCCGGGGCTGCCTCTCCATCGCCGCTGCAGGGATGGAGCAGTGAGGGCAGGGCTGCCCAGCTGGCAGTGACCAGGGCAGAGGGTCGCTGTGGTGCCCCCCACCCCCGCCCCGTGGGGTAGGAGGGTGGCTCTGAGAGCAGCAAGAGCATCTGGCTGGGAGGTCTGCGAAGAGGCACTATGGTGAACAGGGCAGATGGGAACCCAGGGGCCCGGTCTGAAAGGGGAGTTTCTCCCTCCTGCAGTCCTCACCTTGTGCAGGCACAGCCGAGGGGCTTGGGCACTGGCTTGTTCCCAGCAAAGGCCCTGGGTTCAGCCTTGCGGGCAGGAAGGAGGTCATGCATTGGGGCATCTAAGGTATCAGAGGCTTTTTTATGTCTCGTTCACTCATAACCTGCTAGTGACTCTGGACCAACCTCCTTCCCTCCTGGAGCCAGATTTCAGGGGCTGGGGCAGATTTCCGGTTCCAGAAAGAGACCCCAGTCCTTCTTCCCGACCCTCAACTGCCACTGGGGTGAACCAAGTGCTGGGGTCCCCTGGTACAAAACAGTGTCAGTCTATGACTCGGGGGTCACTTCTGGAAAAGCTCGAGACACGGTTGCATGGAGAGGCGAGTCAGGCTTAAAATAGCTAAATAAATCTTTAATATTTCTAATTGCAAATGTACAGAAATTGCACAGCCACACAGTCTTAGAACACCAACAACTTTCTCTGTACATTATTACATAGTTAGAGTCACAGCTGGAGGGAGGCACTCTGGCCAAGACTCCAACGTTTGCATTTTTTTCCTTTTCACATACTTACAAAAGGCGGGGTAGGAGGTGGAGTGGGGCTGGGGGAGCTGGGAGAGTGTGTAGAAAAAGAGGGGCTGTTTCCCTGGGGTCTGCCTTACGCAGACGGATGGGGTGGGAGGGGGTGAGAGGTGTACACCGGGGCAGATGCTCTGCAGGGTGGGGGTCGCCTGGAGCTCTGCCCTGGGTTCCCCACCCTCATTCTGGGCGGTTGGAAAGAGTCTTCACTCAAAGGAAGTTTGGCAGTTTCCTTCACCCTAAACATAAAAGTTAGGCGGAAAGTCAGGCCTCTCTGTTGGCAGGAGAGGGCCGGGGGACAGCCTTCTCTGGTGGTGGGGGTGGGGGTGCACTGGGCTTGGGACCCCCGTCCCCCCCATCCCTCCCTCGGGGACGTGGGTTCAGGGTGACCCAGAGGGGGCGCGCATTCCCCAGCCACCCAGACAGCACACTGCAAAACCCCAACCCCCAGATCCCCGACCTCTGACCTCTGCCTCCTGCCCAATACTGTCCTCTAGATTAAAAATAAAATAAAAAACCGCCAGAGAGCAGCGGTCCCGGGCAGCCCTCGGCAGCACCAGGACTGAAGGACTATGTACAACCATTGGGTGAAATAGTTACATTACAGTCAAACACCGAGAACATTTACAAAAATCGTCAGACTTGCAGTTCAGATAAAAATCTGCGGAGAGTCTGTACACTTTTACAGTTTTTGCACTAAGTAGATAAGGCTCTCGGCCCGAGAGCTCGCAACCCAGGCCAAGGGCCGCCAGCACCGGCCTCCGGAGCCTGGCTGTGCAGGCCCTGGGACCCTCCCCCTGTATTGCTAAGAGGCGCTCGGTTCAATCCGAGGTCGCTCAACGCTCAACGAGGCATCCGCGGGAGAGGGGTGGGGGGCGGGTGGGGAGCATTCGCCAGGCAGAAGAGGGGTGCATCGGAACCAGAGGCTGACGTCCCTGGGGCCAGGCCTTGTCTATGCGGCCAGAGGAGTTGGGCAGGGCCTCCACCCGCCACGGCCTGCCTTCCTGAGGTCTGTGACCTTTCGGGGGGTCCTGACCTCTCCCCACCAGCAGGTCTCTGGGCTAACTGAGCTGCAGGTTCCGCCCCAGGACGGGGTGCAGTGTGGTCTGAGCCACCCAGCCCCTGTTGCTCCCCAACTCTGGGTGCTGGTGGAGCGGCTCCCGCCCCAGAGGCAGGAAGGGGTGACTCCCCAGCTTTCCCACGGCTGAAGGCAGTCGGGGTGGCTCCTGGCTGCGGGATGGATGCCCCAGCTCTGGCCCCAAGATTCCCTAGGGTCAGGGGTGGGAACAAGGACGAGAGAGACCCAAGTTCCTGCCCACTTATGTCCCGCAAGGGTGGGAGCGGGGGGCAGTGGGGAGGGCCCACAAGCTACAGAACAGCCTGGGGCTGAGGGAAACTGGCCCCAGCCGTGGGTGGGCCCCTCCCCTCCCCTGTCTGCAGCGCCTGGGTCCTCGGTGGGCCCGGGAGGGTGAGGCAGAGGCCGGCCGCACGCAAGGGGGCGGGTGCAGGCTGCCGCGGTCTTGGAGAGGGAGCAAGTCTAACATCCTCCAGGGCCGCTATTTCCCATGCAGTGCGCACGCTCAATTTAAAAGGCCCCTGTGTTCCAGCAAGCGAGCAAGCGGGCTTTTGTTTCTAATGCATACTGTGAAAGGAAAAAAAATCACAGTTATCCACCTTCTCAGGGCCTATGGGCACTAGAATTCTTTTTCTAACCATCCACCAGGAAAGCTCAGCCTGTCTCCTTGGAGGCCGGGGGTGGGGTGGGGTGGGGTGTACTGCTGGCCACTCCCTGCGGGGCCACCATGTGGGCACGCGAGCTCTGGGAGACAGGCGGCCACTGCTACGGTGCCACCTGGGCCAGCTCTGCCCAGATCTTTGGCTTCGGGGGGGAGCCCAGCACATCAGCCTGGGCCCCTGTGGCAAGTGAGGGAGGCTCTGATCTTCCCATGGGTACGAGGGCCCAGAAGGAAGAGCTGAGATCCTCACTGGGTCTATAGACTGTCTATCTGACAGAGTTTGGGCGGGAGGGGGCGGGCCGAGGGGCTGGGGACAGGTGTGGGGGTGATGCCTCGGCTCCGCACAGCCAGGAGGGGGGCCCAAGCATGCACTGGCAGGTGCTCAGGGTGGAGACAGGCGGGGGCACACAGCGCTCTGGCAACTCCATCCTCCCCACCCTCTGTCTGCCTGCTGACCACCCTGTCTGCTTCTGGAACCGAGCGACAGGTCCCACAGGGCAGCGCCTGGCTGCCTGGGAGTCCTGGGTCTCTGGGAGGCGAGGGGAAGCCACGGCAGGAGACCCCTGGCTCTCTGACCCTCCAACTCTCCGGGCGGCTCCCCCTGTGTGGAGGAGGGCTGTGTCGGGGCGGGGGTACATGCACTCAGCCAGGTGAAGGAGGAAAGGGGACGCGCATCAAGTTCAACACCCAAAACAGACACTGCGGCAGGCCCCTGCCCGCGCTAGGCTGCACCCACTCCCCAGCCTGCGCCCAACACGCTTCTCGGGGGAGCGGGCCGGTGTCCCCCGCTTGCACTGCGTCAGTCTCTCGCGGCTCCCTCTGCAGCCGCCTCCTGGGCCGCGGGTGGAGGGGGGGAGGCGAGCCTCGGCCTCTGGGCCCCCAGCGCTGCTCCTCCCCAGGCTGAGACCCCGCCCTGGGCCACCAGAGTCCTCCCCTCCTCGGGCAGGTTAACAATTGCTGCTGTTTCGGAACTCGCCGTTTTCAGTAATCTGCAATTTGGTGGGGTTGGTGGGGGAGAGGCCGTTACGGGCTTGCATGCTGTACCTCTCTTTGAGCTGCGTCAGGGCGCTCATGAGGCGCGCGTTGGCTGCGTCCAGTGAGGCGATGCGCTTCTCCTGTGGAACAAAGAGGGCGTCAGCAGGGGTTGAGACGGGCTGCTGGGCCCAAGGTAGGGGGGGCGGTGCGGGGTCCGTGCCGGGAAAGGGGTCTCCCCGGAGCTGTGGCTGCCTACAAGAAGAGCGGGGAGTGAGGTGGCTGGGAGGACAAACACCGAGGATGCAGAGTTCCTGAAGCCGGGAGGAGGCAGCTCGCCCTCATGGGAGAGGACCTCACAGAGCCCACCTTCCTCGTGTCCCTACCTCATTACCTGCTTCTCACCCCCACAGCCCTAGTGGTGTCACGTGTCAGCTCCTTGAAGCCCCGAGGGCAGGCACGCTCACTCATGTGCATGTGCGTGTGTGTGCGTGTGTGTGCGTGTGTGTAACACAGAGGTCACAGCTCCCATCAGCCTGTGCAGTTTCCTGACTGAGCAAGGACTGGCCCTGGAGAGGAAAAGGGCACGGACCTGGATGAAGGAGACTGGAAGCCAGTCTCTCCACTGTCTTCCCCCCTCAACGCAGTTGGGAAGCCAAGGGTCTGAACAAGAGTTCCCTTGTTCTCTGTCCCCAGCCTGCTGTCACCCAGCCTTCCCCATTCCCCTCCCAACAGCTTCTACTCTGGTCAGAACACCTGGTGAAAGGTAATACCTAACTAAGCTGCCCAAGCAGGGGACGAGCGGTCCCGCCCTTTTCAAAGCCTATCCTAGTGAGCTTGTGATCCACTGAGACCCTCGACTCCGACTTCTTGAGGCAGAGATACCGATCTCCTATCCTCCTTCGCTTCTGCGTGGGGTATGACTGAGGATGTGAAGCAGCCAAAGCCACCCCCTCCTAATCCCAGGTCCTTTAACACCTGTGGCTGTCCGAAAGGCCGGAGCCCCACACCTGAGCATCAATGATCTTCTGTTTGGAGTCTACAGCTGCTTGCATCTCCGCATGGTCCTTCTTCAGCTCCTCCTCCACTGACATCAACCTGTTACCAGACACAAGGACAGTTAGGCTGGCATTTGAGGGTGCAAGTGAGGGGGTGAGTGTGGGGCGTCGTGGGAACAAGTCATCACGCCCTCACAGAGGGGGACACACTAGGAGAGCCCCTCCTTGGGCCACAGACTCACCTCCCACCCTTGCCTGGGATGGAGGTGGCCTCTGCCACCCGACGCGGGCTGAGCCTGCTCCTTCCTTACATTTCACCTGCCCCAGATTCTGTCCCCAAATCCCCAGAAGCCCCTGGCATGGCCCCCTTCTGATGTTCCTCCAGGAGCCAAGGGGGTGGGGTGGGTATTAGATCCTCACGCACCCCAGGGCTGGGCGGGTGGTGTCACATCATGAGACTTGTGGTTTGAGTGGGGAACAGAGGCCCTGCAGGGCTCGAGAACTTTCTCCACCCACTCTGTATTCGCTGAGGCTGCACAGGGTATTCGAGGTGGCAGGATGAAGCCACAAGGCGCAGGGACACAGGCAGGGAGACAGCAGCTACCCTCAGGAGCCACGGGAACAGAGACCAGGAAGCGGCTAACCGTCCTGGAGGGTGGGGTGCAGCTGCACTTGCTGAACGGGACACCGCAGGGCAGGCAAGGGCTGTTGGGTGGATGACGAGCTGGGACGACATGAGGATCACGGTGTCCAAAAGTTCAGAACGAGGGCCAGCGTGGGCCTGCTGCCAGCTGCTCCCGCCCTGAGACCATTCCTGGTCTCGCCCTGCTTGTCTCTCACAGACCTGTCAGTCACTGCTGATCACTCCCAGCTTCCCCCTGCACTCTCTGGGCCTGCATCCTAGCTCCCCGGCCACTGCTCTGGAGACTCCTTGTCCTGTCTCCCCCAAGGACCTCAGGTTCCCCAGGGCTCTGCCTCAGCCCATCATTCTTGCTCTATGCTCTTCTCAGATGAATTCACTTACTGCTTTATTTGGGCTTCCCAGCTGGCTCAGGGGTGAAGAATCAGCCTGCAATGCAGGAGGTGCGGGTTGGATCCCTGCGTTGGGAAGATCCCCTGGAGGAGGACGTGGCAACCCACTCCAGTATTCTTGCCGAGAAAACCCCATGGACAAAGGGACCTGGTGGACTACAGTCCATGGGGCTGCAGAACAGTCAGACGCGACTGAGCACGCACAGCTTTACTTCTGTCTCTACCCTCGGGACTTCGGTGCAGCACAGCATCTAAGCCCTAGGCAAGCACTTAGTCCATCTCATAGCAGACACACAGGAAGGTCAGCGGTGCAGGGGCAGGTACCACACAGGACTGTCATGAAAAGCCAGTGGGATCGGGGTTGAGGAGAAGGGGTGTGGGATCCTGCCAAGGTCGGGGGTGGGCGTTCCTTTGTCACAGGAACATAAGACACTGAGCAAAGCCTGGATGAAGAGGAGGAGGTGGAAGCAATGGGGGAAGTGGGAGAAACTTCTGTTTCCAGGTATGGTGGAATAACAGGCACTGGGTTTAACCTCCTGCCACAGAAACACCAAACTAGGAAATGGAACAAAATATATGAAACAAAGGCTTCCAGACACTGAAAAACAGGCAGCGCAGTACAGCACGGGACTCCCAAGAGATGGGAACACGTGAGGGGAGCCCCGCCCACTGCTGAGAGTCCAGGCAAGCAAAGGACGGAAGTGATCACAGAGGGTCAGGGTACCGGGGAGGATGGGGGGTCGGGGTGGGGGAGGATGAGACAGAAGACTCTACCCATCTCCTGAGGGGTCCCCTTGGGGCTTTGGCTGAGAACTGGTCTGCATGCTTGTGAGAAAAACAGGCAAGAGCCACTGGAAAGGAATACACAAAACTAACCCTAAAATAGTTTAGGGTCATTCCAGGCAGTAAAAACACTCCTGGGTTCGTAAACTCAGAGCCAGATTAGCTCTGGACTAAAGCCTACCCAAGACCCACCCCAACAGAGCTTGCAAACTAACCTCGGAAAGAATCAAACAGACTCTTCCAACTTCATTGTGTCCCAGAACAAAGCGCCCAGGTACTTAAAGGAACATAAGACATCCAGCAGCTACGTAAAAAAAAAAATCACAATGTCTGGCATCTAACCAAAACTCACCGAGCATGCAGAGAAGTAGGAAAACATAACCCTTACCCAGGAAGAACATCTATCAAGACAGACTTGGAAATGTCAGATGACAGGATTAGTAGACAAGGACATTAGAACAACTGTTGTAAATATATTCTATGTGCTCAAGAAAACAGAGGAAAAGCATGAGCAAGATGAGAAGAGAAACGGATGGGATTTAAACCAAACGGAAAGTTTAGAGGCAAAAAATACATCTGAAATGAAAAAAATACTGGATAGGAGTAACAGACTGGACACTGAACCATGAATGAACTTGAAGGCACACTGTAACAATCTAAGATAAGACACAGGAAAAAAATTTTTTAAATAAAACAGCACCGGTAGGATGCGGGACAATATAAAGAAGACTAATATACGTGCAATGAGAATTCCAGAAAACAGCCTGGGGAGGCAGAACCCTACACCCACAGATCCAACAGCTTAACGAACTCCAGAAACAAGAAAACACGTCAAGGCACTTCGTAATCAAATTGTTGGCAATCGACGATAAAGGAAAAAATCTGCAAATCAGCCAGAGGAAAAGTGATATCAATACATTAAGGACAGAAGAACAAAAATCCCATCATAGTCCCTGCTATTATAGCCCACGTAAGGGCAAAATCTTGTCCACTGCTAGCTTTGGTAAACGGCCACACCGTGCACATTCTTCTAAAACAGCATAGGTACACAGCTGTGACAGACGTCCTATGGCCTGCCAAGCCTAAATATCTATTATCCACCCCTTACAAAAAGTTTCCAACCTCTGCCCCTCAGGCAACAAGATATAGCTAATATGCCAATAAAGGAGGTAAGATGGAATCATAAAAACAACTCAATCTAGAAGAGGGCAGGAAAAGGAACAGATGGTACAAAGAGAAAACAAGTAGCAAGATAATAGGTTTAAACATAATTATATTGACAATTACAATAAATGTAAATAGTCTAAACATTCCAACTCAAAGGCAGAAACTAAGATTAGATAAGAAGCAGGAACAATAAGGTGTCTGTGATAGAAACTCACTTTATGTAGTGAGTGAGGGACATAGCTTTGTTCAAAGTATAAGGATGAAAAAGGATATAATGGGCTAATGTCAATTAAAAAAAAGTTAAAGGTAGCTGTATTAATATCAAAGTGGACTTCATAGAAAAGAGTATTTTGAGGGATAATTATGAGGATGTTATGAGGAATATTACAAAATGATCTTATAATGATAAAGGGTCAGTTCATCAACAGCACATAAGTCCAAATCTGTACTGTACACACCTTAAAAACCAACAGAAATGAAAGAAGAAATAAATTCGTAATTATGATTAGAAACTTCATTATCCTTTTCTAAATAACTGGCAGAACAGTAAATAAGTACACAGAAAACCCACTAAAGATAGAGAAGATCTGAACAACACTATCAACCAAATTGACCTGGTTGACATTTATAGTAGGGAGGAAATATACCAGGACTGGGTAGTAGAAATAAATGTTAAGTAAGCCACTGAATTCAGGAAAAGATGCATCCCTCAGAGACCAGGGTGAGAAAGAAGTGGTTAGGTTAAAAAGTGTTTTCTCTTTTGGAATCACACACAAGAGGTGAGCCAAGAGCAGAGCTGGCAGTTGAGTGAACAGTGGGCTCCTTGTCACCCCAGTTATAGGCCCTCTGCTCATGCTAACCATTTTATAAAGAGGAAACCCACAGGTCAATCAAGTAAACCATAATTAGGAGCAGAGAAGCAGGTAGTGTAAATAGGAGGAATTAAGGAAGGATTTTTTAATAGTGGACAAAGCACGAGGCCAGGCTGGGAAACATCACATTTACTGCACACCTGCTAAATCTATGCTGAGGACAGACTCCTGTACCACGGAAACTAACACGTCAGTGCGCACTGTCGCCTCGCACTTGGTGTTACTGCCATAAAGAAGGAGGCTACACCTCGACAACACTCCCTGCTCACAGACGGGCAGAGGGGGAGAGAGGCAAATCAACACGGAAATAAAGATAAGCCGTCAGTGAAGATGAGAGGCAGCACTCAAGTCGCTGGTCCACCTGGAAATCTTCCTGCATAACCCACAGGCACCTTAAAACTCAACACACCCAACACTGGCCTCACCTCTCCCCCTCCCTATCCAAACCGGTCTTCTTCCAAAGGTCCTCATTTCAGTAACTGGCACCATGACACACCTGGATGCTCTTGGTAAAAATCAGCGTTATTTTGTCTGCTTCCCTCCTCTCACTCCCACCCTCACCAGCTGCATGTAACTGACATGTATTCCTACTTCCCCTGCTCCGGACTGGATGGGTCCTCACTGTCTTTCCTGGTACCCGCTCCATCCAGCTTCTAAACTCTAAGAAAACGTGACTCCCCATGGGGGCCCCAAGGCCCTCTGCACGCTGCCTCGGCTGACCTCGCTTCTTCCAGGTCACCTATACACTCCACCACCAACCCACGCTGTACCACTGGGGTGCCCTGCACTCCAAGCTCCTGCCCTCCTCTGGGCTCCTGCCACACAATCCCTGCCGCCTCAGACTCTTCTCTGCGCTCAGCTCATCAAGGCAGCTGAGCAGCCCGTCCCTGGGATCTGGGGCCTCCTGGAGGGCAGCGGGCAGGCCTGCCCCTCTGCACTTGTGGGGCCAGGGCTGGGCCTGGAGCAGGGACCGGCCGGCCGCCCTCACCTGCTGATGATGCCCTTCATCTGGATGTCCTTGTCTTCCTGCTGCCGCCGCAGCCGCTCCTCGCCCTCCTCTAGACGTGCCTGGTACTCCAGCACCAGCTTCTGGGTCGTCTCCTCCTGGCACTTGAACAGGGTCTCATACTCCTCCAGCTTCTTGGTGGAGATTCGCAACTTGTCCTGCAGCACTGCCAGATCCTGCCAGGAGGGCAGCGCACCACGGCACAGCACCCAGGACAGAAAGCACAGGCGCATGAGCCCGCTGGGAGGCAGCCTGGCTCGGAATGCCCCAGGGGTCATCACCAGCCCAGCCCAGTTCACAGAGCGGGGAGACGCCCAGGGACCCCAGCCAGAGCTGGCGTACGGGGTGAGACTCAATGCCTGGCTCCTGTCCAGGGCTCTCCCACCCCCAAGCCTAACCTACGCCTATGAGCGGGATGAAGACTCAAACCCAGATCTCACAAGTAAGGGTCTTGAGCTTCTCCTAATAAACAAAGGTAAACTTCTCCTTACAAAGGTAAACAAAGGAAATCAGAGCACTTTGAGAGGTGGGGGCTCTACAGGAGGGGAAACTGGGGTCCAGAAGGGAAGTGAACCAAACATCTGGGGAGTAGAGTGACTAATGAGGTGAGGTACTAGCCTCCTAGCCTCCATTTGACCCTAAAGTCATGGCGAGTCGCATGGCAAGTGCAGGGAGAGATTAAAGGCAAAGTGGTCCAGGGCTCTCTGGGTCTGACTCAGCTTGGCACTCCTGGCCTTTGGGGAAGAGGAGAGATGTGTAAATTAGCAAGAGAAGCAGTGAGCTAGCAGGCCATGTGAGCTGAACGGAAGGGGAGGTGGGGTCAAGACCAGAATCAAAGGGTTGGAGGTGGGAGGTGGGGGCTGGGCACCCTGAGAATCCAGAGAGTAGAGAAGCAGGAAGGGCCTCTCCTTGGGTCTTGCTCATCAGTAAAGTGTGGCCCAAAGATCAGGAGATGGCAAGGCTATCTCCTGAAACAAAACTGGCCCCAGGGGAGAGCCCAGCTCCGGGATAAAAGGCCCATCATGGGTCTTCTGCCTAGAGTGGTGTCAGAAAGGCCCTCCCTGGCACAGGCAGGACCGGGTGTCCAAGGAGTTCAAGGCAACTCCAGGATCTGCCTGCCAGGGTTAACAGCAAAGAAAGCATGAGAAACAGCAGCTCCCTGGGCTAAGGAACAAGGGAAGAGAACAAGCCAGCTGCAGCCTGACCCCTGAAATCCTTCGAGCCATTCCCATAACTCACACTTGGAAATGGAGTCTCGGAAAAGTGCAAAGCCTGGAGTGAGGCAGGCTCTCCTTGCTCCCTAGCCAAACTCTGGCTCTGGGAGCACTGTGCCCCATGTGCCCTGGTCCCCTTCACGTAATAATGGTGGAAGCAGGTGGATGTGGTGGACCAAGGCGGGGGATGGTGCAGGCGGCGGAATGCAGCATGGACATGGACCCGGCCCCAGGCTGGTGGGAGGGAAAGCAAACACACTGACTTGTGTGCCCTCACCCGAGAGGCTGCGACAGGCTTTCCTGGGGCCAAGAGGACTGCAGGCACCCAAGGCGCATGGGCAAGTGGCTGCTGTCCTGCGGGGCCTTGTGACAGTATGAGCTTTGGCCTCTGGGAGGAGATGAGGGATCCAGGGCAGTTGCCACATTAACTAGAAGAATTTTGGAGAACAGAAGCATCCCACTGCCCACTAAATGCTAGATGTAATCTAGGGCTGGGGTTTGGAGGTTTTAGGACCAATACTTTCCTCCTGGAAGGAAGAAACACCTCCACGGCCATGGGACACCACCGCCCCCTGGCTTTCTCTCCCAGACCCTGGTGGAGAGGAGGATGCAGAGCCAGGCGGCGGGCAGGGACCGTCCCAGAGCAGAGGGTCCTGGCGGCATCCCCTCCCCGCTGTCTCTCTGCCTCTTGGTGCATGAGGTCACCATGCACGTCTCGGGCACCTCTGAGCCCCATGTCCCAGAAGCTTGGCTGCCCAGTCACCAAGGGAATGTGCCTCCTGAATCTGATTCAACACAGTTCCTGGGCAAGTCTCACGTGCAGCCCATAGAGAAACCTCAGGCTTATGCTAAATCCTCCAAATTCCCCTGACTGCCGTCCTGACGTGGGACCAGGGGTGGGGAGGGGACTGGACATGTGCAGGAATGAGCAGCACCCTGAATTCAGGGCTCAAGGGGAGAGAGCGTCCTGCCGGCTGCCTTGGGGAGGCAGCTCACCCTGCCTGAGTGGCCAGGGTCTGGTTTTTACCTTTTCCGCTTGGCTGAGTTCCTCCTTACTCCTTAGCCTATCCCTGTGCGGGGGGTCTGGGCCCAGGCCCTCGTCTTCTAACAACTGTGCATTCATGGTCAAGAGCCAGGCAGCCGTGCGGTCCAGGGCATTGGGGCTCACGGGTGAAGGGCCCTGCGATGAAACACAACTGTGAGGGACTGGGGCGGGGGGGAAGGGGTGGTCCCGGGTGCGGCACAGGGACGGACGGGCATCTCTGATGCAGCCCCGGGCCCTGGGGAGTTTCACCTCCTAGACGCAGCCTGAGGCTGTCACGAGCCGGGGGTGGAGGGGAGCCTAGCTGAACGTGGCTTCTCTGCCGCCTGGGGGAGAGCCGGTGGGCTTGGGCTGGCAGGTCGGTGTCTAACCCGAAGAACCTGTAACTCTGTGCAGAGCCCTGAAGACCAGCTCAGAGCAGGAGAGGGACAACGGGCTAGGTGGACTCCTACCCTGGGTTGGGCTTTAACAGGCTTTGGAACTGGAGATGGGCAGACAGAGCCCTCCCTCTTTCTTCCTGACCACAGCTGTCTCTGGGGAAACTGGCAGAGGGACCCCAAGCCACAGTGAAGCTGGTTCACAGGATTTAGGCCGGGGCCACTGGGGGGCTGTCACGGCAAGTAGCTGGTGGGATGGGGCCAAGTGTGGCATCATTCAGCATGGGATGGCAGCTGGGTGCGGGTGGAGATGACGTGGCCGGGAGGAGCAGCACGACGTGGGGGGTCAGCCGGACCCCACCCTGGGGCGGGGGGTGGTGGCCTGCCCTCTCTGCCTGGCAGCACTGACCTGCTTGTGCATGGCGCGAGGCTTCAGCTCGGGGCTGTCGCCCTTGGAGGACGAGGACTGTTGCCGCAGCCGCGCTCCGGGCCCAGCCCAGTCGGGCGAGGCCGAGGCCAGCGTCCCGCTCGATGGCCGTGGGTACTGCAGGGTGCTCAGCAGGGTGGGCGGCGTCCGGCCGCGGGGCGCGGGGGGCGGCGGCGGGGGTGGTGGCGGCGGCTGATCGATCCTCCGCTGGGGGCCGGCGCTGTTCTGCCGTGGCACCGTGGGCTGCCCGCCCTTCTCGGTCAGCGACACCTGCCGCCGTGCCAGCTCCCCGGGGCGCCGGCCCAGGTCTTCGGGGGCGGCTGCGGCGCCGCTGCTGCTGAAGCTGCCCAGCTTGGCGGCAGCCGCCAGCTCTTCGCTGTTGCTGTGGGAGCTCAGGGAGCTGTGGCCCTCGGAGCCCGAGTCGCCGAGGCCGCGGGGAGACAGTGGCAGGCCGGCCGCCATCTGGTACACGGGATTCTGGAAGGACAGCGGTGCCAGGAGCTGGGGCCGACCCGGCGCGCCCTCCGATGTGCCCGGCGTGGTGGGCGTCTGGCCTGCCCGCCGCACTGTGGCCAGCCCTGCCAGGCTCACGGGGGCGGCCCGGGCTGGCCACCCGGCCACCAGCTGAGTCGCGGGTGCTTGGCCATCGGCGGCGAGGGCATCGGGGCCCACTGGGGAGCCTGCCTCCCCATCCAGCACGCGGGTGTCTTGGAGGTCCACCATGGACAGACTCTTGCCGCCGTTGGCCATCTGAAGATCGGGCTCGTTGGCTTCCGAGTAACTCGAGCTGCGGGCAGGTGAGGGCTGGACCCCGGAGGACCTTGTGACAAAAAACAAGTCCTTGTTTTCGGGGGTTGGAGACGGTAACCGGGTGAAATCTATCAGACTGCAGGGAGACAAGCACACACAGGGAAAGAAGGGGGAAGAGAAGAACTGTGAATGCGGCCCAGGCGGGGTCCCAACCAACTGAGAGCCCTGCCAACCTGCCGCCCCGTGGCCTGAGCCAGGGAGGGGGGAGGGGGGAAGGGAGGGGAGGCAGGGAGGGGAGGGGAGAGGAGGGGATGGGGCGGCAAGGAGGGGAGAGTCCCGGGGCGCAGCTGCGAAACCAAACCACAGCCACCGAGCCCGGCAGAAGCCACCACCAAGGCGCGGGGCGGACGGCTGCTCCTACATGGAACTGCGGCACTAGGGGCCCGAGATCCCAGCACCAGGCCAGGCTGCCTAGCAGCGGCCCTTTCCCTGATCAGCGCGGCATCTTGAGACAGTAGGTTCTGGGGCCTGGGGTGTTCCGGAAAATTCCCCTGAGCTAAATCCAAACCCACAACTCAGTGGCTCTCTGCTACCTGAGGGTCCTGCACCGGGAACGATGACTTCAAAGCCACGGGGGGCTCCCTCTGCCTCTTCCCTCCCGTCCCTAGTCAGGCTGCTCACCAAAGTGGGGGCCTGTGCTGAGAGAAGCCTCCACCTGCAGCCTCCTACTGCCACCCCTTGTCTGACTGGCAGGCGGGGGCTGGGGCTTCCGGCAAAAAAAAAAAAAAACACAAGGTATCAGAGGAGGATCCTCACGGCGTGACTCAGGCAGGGAGGGCCTGCACCTGCCGCTGTAGGCCACGTCCCCGACCCTCCACCCCAGGCTCCTAGCCTCTCTCTGGCCCCTTCCCAGGAAAAGCCGGCTTCTTGGAAGGAGGCACAAAACCAGGTGGGCTTTGGAGGGAAGGCTCGGGGGGAGCTGAACAGGCTCTGAGTGGGCTGGAGGCAGCAGGAACCTGGGGCTTCAATGTGGGCTTAGAAAGGAGTTGGCTTAGTCTGGGATGGAGAGGAAGTGCCAGTCCGGGGTGATGGGACAGGACAGGGCAGGTTGTGGCCACTCGAGGCCATGGCACTTGGGGGCCGAGAAGAAGTGGACGGGGGAAGTAGGTGGAATTGGGAGAAACCCGGACCAACCCTGGGCCTGGGTCGCCCTTCACATGCCCAGGTCAGCTCTCCTGACCTCTCGACTGACGTGTGTCCCCACTTGAACTCTTGCTTTGCCTCACCTGGCAGGTTGTAGGGACGGCCCCTCCTCAAGACGTAGAGGGACCCGGGGGGAAGGGGCGTCAAGGTCTCTGCATCTCCGGCCTCCTCCTGGGCCTGTAGTCCCTCACACCACATCCCCAGGTCCTTGATCTCAACGCCCTCGCCTGCTAACAGCCTGCCGCTGCCGTCCCCACCATCTCAGAGCCAGACAGTGCCCGGCTCTGCTGCTCCAGCCTCAGCCTCGTGAGCCGGTCCAAGACGGTCCTGCTGGACGAGGGGAGTGTTTGACCCCAAGTACAGGTAGCTCGCTGTAAACGCGAAGGTCCTCGTCTTGACGTCAACACTTGAGAACATTCTCCCTCCCCCTCCGTTGTGTATTGACGAGGCGCTCGTCCCAGCACTGGACGTGCAGACTGGGAGCTGGGCCTCAGCACCTCTCTAGTTTTCCGGGGCTCCCAGCCCCTACGCCTCGCGCAGTCACCTGAACTCCTCCTGAAAACACACTCTGGAGTTCTACTTCCGGAGATTCTAGTTCAGGCCCAGGAAATACTAGCTCATATACACACAAAAAAGTGACTGTGACTTAGTGCTGATTGGGACCAGTAACTGTTCCTCAACAGAAGATACTGTCTTTCTCCAGGGCTTTGTGCTAGTCCCTCTTTTCCACCAATGGAAATGCTACTTTTCCTAAGCGCAAAACTCTAGCACCACCTCCTCCAGGAAGCCTTCCCTGACTTCCCCCCCTCAAAAAATCTTACTCCTTAGGGCCCAAGGAACACCCTGAGTTTCATTCAGTTTGTTTCATAAACACCAGTATAGGTTTTCTCCTCCCCAAAGGAGACTGTAGAGGGGCCCTTCCCGGTCTGTACCTGCACCCCACCACACCCAGCATGCCCGGCGGCTCTTACCCAGAGAGGTCGTTCTCGATCACCATCTTCTGGAGCCCAGCCGAGACACTGCTGCTGCCGGAGCCGGGCGTAGAGGCCAAGTCGTTGGTCCCTGCAAGCTGCCCACTGCCCGGGGTGCTCAGAGCTGTGTGGACGTCCCTCAGGATTCGAGGCAGAGGCCCCAGCTTGGATATGATGCTCTGCAAAGACATGGCAAAGGGGGCAGGTGTGAGCCAGGGGGCCACCTGGGGAGGCCAAGTGCACTGGAGCCACCGTGTTCAAAATCACTAAGCAGCCAGTCAGATGCAGGCTCGCCCTCCCCTGCAATCAGATTCGGTGGGTCTGGGGAGGGGTAGGGAGCCCAGAAACAACAAATTACATTTTTATCAGCGCCCTGGATATCTCTGGGATGGGGCAAGGCCCACAAGAAGACACAGTAACCTAGTCCAAGCCTTTCAGCCTGGTCTGTCCTGCCTCAGTGACCCACAGAGAATCCTGGAGTTTGCCCCCATCTCCCCAGAGGAGAGGCTTCTGGGGTGGCCCCCTCCCACGTTACCTACTCCACAGGGCAAGCTTAGGCCCAACCCACTTCAACACCTGAGTCCCCGGGGTGATGGCCCAGGCACAGAGCAGGCACTCCTGCTCACCCGTCAGACAAACAAGTGGCCAGTCAGGCAGAGGGTGGTGCCTGGGCTCGTCTGAAGCCCACTGTCCTAGTTTAGCCCAATGGTGGTAAAGCTTCTAAGCCGAGCGGGTGGTTGGGGGCGGGGGGGACTCTGCCTTCATCTGGCTTATGTCCCGGCTTCCACCGACGGCTATGCACAGAAAGCAAGCATGAAAACTCATGTGGTCTACAGAGGGGAGATGTGAGCAGCAAACAGCTCGACTTTAAATCCTGCTCCAACAATGTCAGCTGTGATGGCTGCAAACCACCGTCCGTACCTCCCGCCTGGTCATGCAGGCATGGGGGATGGTGGCCCCCAGCACAGAGGCTCTGGAAGTGGTGGCAGAGTGACAGGTGTTGGCAGCTGTGGAGGAAGACAGGGCTCTGAGCCTCATTTCCATTGCTCCCTCCTGGGTCTCTCAGAGCCAAAGGGCAATGGACATAAAGGAGCAGAAATGATTGCAACGGCCGTTCATAGTGAAAAGCTGGGACTGATCTGAGTGTCCAGTGAATTACATGGTGCAGTCACGTGACTGGACAGTCTGTGTCATTAGAAAGGTCACAGTGGTGTGTGGCATGTATGGTTGGGGAAAGATGCCCACGAGAGAAGAGTGAGCAACGCCCACGGCAGTGCACGCTAAGTTCCCACTTTAACAGAAAAGGGCAAGAACTGCCTGTGTGGGTACCTAACATGAGCACAGAAGTACCTAAAAGGCTGCACACCAGAGCGCCCTGAGTGCTCACCCCTAAGGATGGGGCAGGAGCAGGAGGCCTTTCAGCTCTGGTTCAGCAGCAGCTACTTTTGTAATCAGTCCTGAATATTCACTGGAAGGACTGATGCATATTAAAAAGCAGAGACATTAATTTGCCAACAAAGGTCCATCTAGTCAAAGCTATGGTTTTTCCATTTGTCATGTATGGATGTGAGTTGGACCATAAAGAAAGCTGAGCATTGAAGAGTTGATGCTTTTGCACTGTGTTGGAGAAGACTCTTGAGAGTCCCTTGGACTGCAAGGAGATTCAACCAGTCAATCCTAAAGGAGATCAGTCCTGAATATTCACTGGGAAGACTGATGCTGAAGCTAAAACTCCAATACTTTGGCCACCTGATGTGAAGAACTGACTCACTGGAAAAGACCCTGATGCTGGGAAAGATTGAAGGCAGGAGGAGAAGGGGATGACAGAGGATGAGTTGGTTGGATGGCATCACCGACTCAATGGATATAAGTTTGAGCAAGCTCTGGGAGTTGGTGAAGGACAGGGAAGCCTGGCGTGCTGCAGTCCATGGGGTCGCCAAAAGTCAGGCACAACTGAGCAACTGAACTGAACTTTTTTAAGATGGGCTCTCAGAGCCCTGATGGGTAGCAGAGGTTCTGGAAGTGGGTCCTGGCAGGCCTGGCAGTTGCTGCCCAGAATCTGCCCACTGTGCAGGCTAGGCCTGCGGGGTCAGTGGAACCCAGGCCACAGGGCCTGCAGCAGTGTCAGAGGTGTTGACAGAATGACTGTTTCAACAGACGGTCAAGGGTACTTCTGGAAAGTTTTGCAACTTGCTGCCTGACACATGGAGGCGCAGCATCTCCAGTCCATCTTTTTTGTATCAGTGGCCTTAAAATCCAGAGCAAGGACATTTTAGGAGACACAGCTAATCTGATTATACTTCCCATGGGTAGGGAGGATAGCACGCCTTCACCTGTGGATGCCATCCACTCAGAGGCACAGCCGAGCCCCCAGTGCACAGAGTGGGCTCCCCTGGAAGATGTCGGTGCATGAACATGGTGCTCCCCACCAAGGAAAAGGGCTGAGATCCCTCCCCAGCGCGTGCTGACAGGGCCTGCACTGGATCCCTGGGCTCCAGCGCCCTGGCGGGGCCGCTGATCTCTACCGCACAGGCAAAGCCTCGGGCCTCGTGGTTACTCCAGGAGGAGCAGCCTGCAGCTTCAGTGCCCTTGGGCCCAGCCACTGCCCCATCGTGGCCCGAGTGGTCAGGCACCTGCTCCAGCTGGCTGACGGCCTCCCAGAGCAGCGAGTGCAGGCTGGAGAGCTCGCGGCCCAAGTCGATGTAGCCCTCAAAGCCGGCCGTGTTGGAGACAGTCTCGGGGTTGGAAATCTCCAGCAGGAAGCGCTGCATGTTGGTCCACTCGTGCTCCAGGAACTGGTTCATGAACGACATGTACTCTTCCTTGCTGCCGAACCTGGAGCCGAGCAGACAGGGTGAGCGCCCTGGGCCCCACCCGGGAGGCCCCCTACTTCTCGGAGACACCCTCGCCCCCTGGGCTCCCATCCCTTCACTGTGGCTGCCTTCCACGCCACTTACTCCCCAGCCAGCCAACCCCCACAGATTCAGGGTGCTCATGGCTAAGTCTGGAGACTCCTTTCTGGACTTTTTCTCCCAGGATCTGGAATGTTCTATGGCCCTCACTCCACCTTCACGGCCAGTCTCAGTCTCCTTCCTCTTTCCCTCCAAATGTCTGTGGCCCCTGATGCACAACTGACTCTCAAGCCACACTTGGCCAGGTCTCTCTGCTAAGCCTTCCGACACGTTCCTCTTCAGGCACGTTCCTTTGTCCTCAGCTTGGCCCAGTCTGCGGTCACCTTCATCACCCCAAAGCCGCACCCTCCTCTGGGACTCCCCATCCCAAGGAGACCGATCCAGAAGCCTGGCCGTGTTCAACTGCTCCCTCTGCCCACCGTCAACCGGCAAGGCCTGCTGGCCTCATCTTCTGATCAACCCACAACCTACAGCCATGGCCTCCTGCATCACCATCACCTCCAGTATTATCCCTGACCCAATCCTTCCACCACTCTGCCTTTACCAGAACCATAATTCTGCTCTCCTCCTGGCCTCAGGGCTGCCAGTCTTGTGCCCTCCACTCCTGGCCCCTCTGCTGCTGGGCTGAACTTGGCAGGACTTGGAACACATGAGGGCCACCTTACTCAAAGCCCTCTGGCAGCTCTTACTGCCCTGCCTGGCCTCCAAGTCCCTGCTGTACTCTAGGGTGGTCTCCCACCTCTCTCGACCTAGCAAGTGACAATTCAGGAACGGCAGAGTGTCTGGTCCCTCCCTGGCCTGCACCTCTGTCTTTTCGTCCTGAACTCAGCTGGGGAGCGCATCTTCTAGGAAGCCTCCCTCTCTCCTCTTCCAACAAGCGGTTGGCCCTCCTAGGAGGCCACGCCCCTGTCCATCACCGCTCTCCCTGCTGAAGTGTTGGCTCCGGGAGGGTGGGGACCAGTGGTGATTCATGGCCCAGCCCTGCGAAGGCCCGGAAGGGCTTGATCCACACCTCGTGAGAGCCACTCTCTGAGCCAGCCCGTCTTGTGTCCACCCCCTCGCTCCAAGGTACAGCAAGAACACTGAAGTGCTTCACGAACAGACGTCCTTGGCACCCTTAGACAAGGACAGTCTGGAGCCACCCGGGTGCCCAGCTGCAGCAGATGGGTTCAGGAGACATGGGCCCTTCTCCCTTGAAGGCATATTAGTCACTCATTTCAAAAGGAAGCTCGTGAATGTTAAGTATGTGGGAGAATCCTTATGATAAAATGTTCATTCAAAGAAGCAGAAGGAAAAAGATTACCTTGCCTTATCACCCTTGAAAACTAAGGAAACGCACCACGGAGGGGAGCCTGGGGTGCAGAGGAGAGAGGGACGGAGGGAGGCGGGGCTGAGGAGGCAGGGACGGGCTCCAGCCGGCCGTGGGCCGGCGGGGGCGGGACGTGGCACTCACTTGGCAAAGTTGGCCAGGTTCTGGGTGACTTTGGCGATGAGGGTGAGTGTGCGGGCGGTGCGGTCGTCGGGGTACTCCTGCAGCAGATTGAAGAGTGAGGGGGACATGATGGCCGGGCAGAGGAAGCGCAGGAACAGAGAGGCGCTGATGAGCCGCTCGCTGATGTCCGGCCGGCCGCGGCTGCTGCACTCTTGCCGCCAAGAGGCAAACACCTCCTTGAGCTCCCGGGGGAAGACGCTGTGTGGGGACAGGTCATGGTGGGGGAGCGGGGGAGTCAGTCACCAGGCCGGGACCAGAGCAGGGAGCTGGTTCTGGGTCTCATGGAACTGTGTTCTGTCCCGCGCCCACCCTGATGGCTACATGACGGGCCAATGCCCAAGTTCTCTGAGCCCGCCCCTCCGCCATCCACCATCCGCTGGGCAGGGATGCTGGGGGAGCCAGGCCAGCACAGGGCAGGGATGCCCAGGCCGCAGTTGGTGGGTCTCTCAGAGGGGCTGAGTGAGAGGGGACATCAGCACTGGGGCCAGGCCCCACGGGGCTTCACCTCTGCCCGACTCGGCAGGAGTGCGGTCTTGGGCAGAGGGAGGGACACGCGGCACAAACAGAGCACCGCTCCTCGGTTCCTGTCTCCGGCTTCTGAGATGGACCCCCTCTGCTCCAATAACGTTACAGGATCTGAGGTTCTCAGCAGAGCTGGGTGATCAGGACAAGGGGCGGATCCTAACCACAGGCTAAGAACACAGCTCCTCGCTAACTCGGGTGTGGAGGGAAGCGGGGGCAGCGACCTCCCTAGGCCGACGTGGCGAGGGTGGGCAGGGTTCTCGGCACCTGTCTTGGGGCTGTCCCCCCCGAGCACCTCCACTCTGCCTCAGCGAGGCCCCACCAGGCCAGCCTTTCAGAGGCCTTCCTATCTTTTTCACTCTGGAAGATGGGTGGTCTCTGAACCCTGCCTACACCTGGCTCTCCCACTAGCTCCAGGGTGCTCTGCCCCAGGGCCCGGCCCTCCCCAGGCTTCCGTTTCCTCACTCCCACAAGGGGAACAAGGCCACCCCTGACGAGTTTACACAGCCATCTATCCAAAGGCGGGGACCCCCAAGGCCTTAAGCCGCTTTCATCAGCTTGAAAAGCTTTTGCCCAACAAGCCCAGCAGACTCAGGCAGTGAACGTGGCTGAACAACAAGGATGTGGCCAGAGAGGAAGTGAGGGCAGGTGACCTTGAGCCCTGGCCCCCGAAGCGCCTGGCACAGGCCTGGGCAGGGGGCAGGCGCTGAGTGATAACATCTATCAACGGCCTCACGCAGAACTGAGAGGGGCCTTCACAAACGCCAGAAAGAGGAAATGGAAAACCACTGTCCACGGATATGTTTCCCTGTGTCCCACACCCGGCCCGCCCTGGGTGAAAACACAGCCCAAGGGTGGGAAGTGTGTTCCAGACTTCAAACTCTCTGGTTGTCCCTCCTGGTCCGGTGCCAAGGGTCATTTTCAGCTCAGCCCAAAGGGCCAGGGAGGCCCCAGTGAGCACCTTGTGTAACCCTGGGGCAGGGGGACCTGGGCCGGCAGCGTCGACCCCACCGGCTCTGCCCTGACCCAAGACTGTCGTCTCCTTGCAGGCCTGCCTCTGCCTGTGCCTGTCCTTCGGGAGCAGAAAAACCAGGTCCTTCTGGTGCCCATCCCAGGGGTGCTCAAGGCACTCTGACGGGAACAGAGCTGTGAGCCAGGGTGGCTGCGGGGGTAAGCCGACCGTCTCTGGTGACATAATAAAGAAGGGCCACAAAGTGGAGCCAGACATAGGCCTTCCAGCAGGACAGGAAAGAACGCGACCAAAGAGAGGAGCAAGCTACAGCCAGAGGTGGGACGGGGGAACGGGGCCAGGAGAGCCACTCGGGTGGGGAAGGGAACGTAGGTCCTGAGCTGGAGCAGGGACCAAGGAAAAAACCTGGGCAGCTCCTCCAGTGTGAAAATAAAGCCACTCCTGGGGGCTGGTAGCATGGTCCCCTGGACAGTCATGCAGCCATCTCTGATGAGGCTGTACTAGCTCAGTGGCCACCATTCACACATGCCGGGATGTTCCTCTTGCATGGAATGGCCCGGGACTGACTGTGGCCCAGACTGCAGTCCTGAAGAGCAGTCTGCCCTGCACACCTCTGCTCCTCTCTGGGGCCGCCAGGAGCCCACAGAACTCGGTCCTAGAAAAGCCCAGTCCTCCTCCTTGGTTCTCTACGGTCCCAGCAGGAGGCCCACCCAGTGTCCAGGCCCCACACAGGTGCGTGCTGGGGCCACCCCAAGCCTGTAACCTGAGCACCAGCTTCCATGGCCAGGTGAGGCGTCCCAGGTGAAGCCATCCACTCACCCAGGGGTGCTTGAGCAAGCCTTGTGCATCTGGCTTCTTGTCCAGCCGTAGCACCTACAATGGTGCCAGGCAGTACCCACTGTCCAACATGTGTAAGGGACTGCCGGGTCTGAATCCTCAACAATGCACAGACCACGTCCTGCCTACACACTCTGGAACACTCCAATGTCTGAGCCCAGAAAGGACCAGTTGGACTCAGCGGGGTCAGAAGAAGGTGGGTTCCAATCCCAGGGCCCCGACTCTGAAGCTGTGTTACCTGCCCTCTCCCTGTTAAACCTCAGCTCTCTTGTTGGGAATGACAGAGGAGGGCTCCCCACCGAGCTCTCGGGATGGGATGATGCCCACAGAGGCCAGCCCAGCGCCCAGCATGCTCTAGGCACCCAGCCTACAGAAGGACGGGGGGAGAGGGAGGGATGCGGGGTGGGACTCTGGGCAGTAGGGGCCGAGTGGGCGTGGGGGCGGCACTGACCAGTAGGAGTTGATGATTTTGCAGAAGGCCAGCTCGCAGCACATCTTGAGGTTGCCCTGGTGCTCGGGGAGGTCAGCGGCTGAGCACTTGCTTGGGTCCACTTCACAGTTCTCGTCCGACTCGTACAGCGCTTTGATGAACTCTCCTGTGGCCGAGAGGGCAGGAGGGGGCGGTGAGGACCCAGTGGGCATGCCCCACCCTGACCCTCTTGCCCCCAGTCGGCCCACACCCCCTACCTAGTGCGTCCTGCAGGTACTTCTGGCCCACCAGCTTGAGGTACTCCTCGATGGCCTTGGTGGCCAGCGTGTTCTCCCGGAAGATGAGGTGCTCGTTGTCCCCACAGCGGTCCACCTCCGACATCATCAGGTCAGTCAGGAAGTCCTGTGGAGCCAGGTGAGGAGAGTGGACTTCAGCAGGCCTGGCAGGTAAGGCCCCAGGGGTCCAGACCCGCGCGCCCTGGCCAGAAGCCCTTGCTCTGTGAGGCTGCTCCATCACCAAGCTGCTGGGTCTCACCAGGGCAGCCTAATGAGGGGACATGGTGACATCTGAGCTGGACCCCGGATCAGGGAGGCAAGAGCCCCCGCACCATGGCCGGACCCGTGGGACTCAAATCTCTGCTCAGCCCTGCCCCGGCCTGGTGGGGTGACCAAAAAGAGCACCCCCATCCCAGGGGTTAAGAGGACAAACAGGCTGCCCTGCCCCCTCATACAAGCAGCTACGACCGTCCACCCATCACTGTGATGAGGTCTCCCATGCCAGACAAGGGCTTGTTCTGTGCAGCCTCACGAGGAAGAAAGACAAGAGGGAGAGGCAGGCCAGCTGCCCTGGAAGGCAGTGAGCCGGGCCTCAGACAGAGGGAGATGGACCTCAGCTTGCGTGGGAAGTGGCCTGGCTACAGCACAGCTCCCGGGCAGACCCAGGAGGGAGCCTGAGCCCACGCCTTCCCTCCTGACTGCGGGGCGGCTCAGAGGAACCTGCTGCACCCCTCCAGGTGGAAACACCCCCCACCTTGGAGGCTGCGCCTCCTCATGCCCACGGCCACGCTTGCGACCTGGGGAGAAGGCAGGCAGAAGGCAGGCAGGAGGCAGGGACCCGGGGGCAGTGGGGGCAGAGGGCAGGGGCCGGCCAGTGCAGAGGCTGGGTGGCTGGCATTGTGCCGGGGCTATTGATGCTCCAGAAATGCCTCATCCAACATGCCCAACTTCAGGGCCCTCGAAATCACAAGTGGGCCTTGAAATACAGAACCGAACTCTGGGCCCTGGAGACCTGGTTGGCCAACGGAGAAATAGGAGGGCCAGGTTGGGGGAGTGGCAGTTGGTCTCTCTGGAGACCACACAGCCTGAGGACCCTTCCTGACCACCAGTGACCTCTAGGGCCTCCTTCTCTGAACAAAGAACAGCAGACGTCAGTACTGCGTGTACTGCTCTGCTCATGCCCACAGCCCTCCTGAGCTCCTGGGGTAGGTGCGAGGCCCAGGCCGGGGGTGAGGAGGAGCTCTTCTTAGAGCCAGGACCTGGCTGGGGGTGGTGGTGGTGGGGAAACAGGCACAGAACAGGAAACTGACCTGTCCAAGGCCACACAGCTACCGGGACCAAATCTGGCCTGAGTGTCTTGTTATCAAGGGCCCATTTCTCCTACTGCACTGAGTGGCAGGGGTGGGGGTGGGGGGGCGGAGGGAGATGACAGGGGGCAAAGCACACCCAAGGCCCTCTCCCAGGACTCGGAGCCCTCGGCACGTGCTCCGGAGAGAGGCATCTCACCCCTTAGCTCCCCAGGGGCTCTGAGCTCAGATGTACATCACCCCAGCAGCCTGATGTGCTGCTGGGGAGCAGCACCCCACAGAAGGTCCGCTGAGGAGCTGGAGGCCCGGTGCACAGTGAGCACCCCGATTTCTCCTGTCTCAGCTATGAGCCTGTGAGCAAAGGTCCCTTCAGATCAGACTCGGCCTCCCAGCCCAGCCCAGCCCTCGGGGGCCGCTTACTGAAAGGACAGACCTAGAGGCAGAAAGGAGGCCGCTGGAGCCCCTGCTGCCTCCCTTGGTCTCCCTCTGTTCTCCCTCCCTCTCCAGGGGAGGAGGCGGTCCAAGCACAGAGGAATGGAGTGCCCCATGCCCATGGAGAAGTACCTCTCCTGGTCCCCCACCATGAGCCCAATGGGCAGGGGCTCTGAAGGGCCCAAAGGAGGCCAGGGCCTTCTGGATCAGGCAGAGAGAGAGAATAAGAGCCCTGACGGACTGCGCACCCTGGGCTCTGCCTGGGGGCTGAGGCCTGACCCCCAACCTGTGTCTCCCTCCGAGCCCAGGCTGAGGGCTCGGGACCTTGACCAGGGAGGGCAGTCCCTCACCCCCACCACAGGCCACAAGTCATGCCATGTCTGGAGAGCAGAGGCTCGCCCCTGGGGAAGGCACCCAAAGCCTTCTGCAGCGTGGATAGACCCCACGTTCAGGCTTTCTCCACTGCACCCCTTTTGAGGAGCTCCCTCAAAGGCAGGGGGCAGGGTGGAACCATGTTCTGCTGTGCTGGGCAGGTAGGCCTGCGGAGCCTTCTAGAAGGAGCCGACCTGTCTGCAAAGACGAGCGAGTGGGTGGGGCTGGGCGTGGCTTGGCAGGGAGGCAGGTGGAAGGCGGTGGGGAGGACAGCAGGGGCCCTCCAGCCCTGGAGCAGGGCCTGCTGGAGGGCTCGGGCAAGCTTTGCTCCAGGGGGGTCCAGAGCTGGGGCGGCTGCCCTCCAAACAGACAGCTGCGACAGTGACTGTGTGCCCCGTGTGCGTGCACTGAGAGTTGGGGGGAGTCTGGGGCTCAGACAACGGCTGCACCCTGGCCGTCACCTGCTGCGATGTGTGATAACTCAACACACCAGATGTGTGTCTGGGTCACTGGGACCCATGTGCCGGCAGAGGTGGGCCTCGTGGCCTGCTTCCCTGGAGCCTCAGGGAGGGGCCGGCCCTCTGGGGCAGTGGGGAGGCCCTAAAGCCACTTCCTTGCTGCAAGCCGTGTTGCAGACCACGGGCTCCATACCCGCCTCTGCGATCAGCTCCAACCACGGAGTGGGTGCACAAAGCCCCCACCCTTCAGGATGCAGCTCCAGATTTAGCCAGCTCCAGATTGAGGGGGCCCACCTAGCTATGACGGGGCCCTCCAGCAGAGCTGAAATCCATGACGTGGACGCGGGGACTGCCAGGTCATCCGGCGCCTGTCCCCCAGCCTTCCACGGGGCCCGCGGGAGGCGGCGTCCCGCCTGAGGCCCGGGCACCTACCTTCACCTTGCCCGTGCTCTGCAGGATGTGCACCAAGGCCGACGCCATCTCCTCCTTGGTCTTGGCACTGAGGATGGGCTCGAGGGCAGCGCAGAGCCCCAGGTAGTGGTTGGTGATGTGCTCGGCGAACTCCTTGTACATCTCCATGGGCAGGATAGTGATGGTCTGGTAGCGCGCCTTGATGCGGATCATGGGCCCGGGGCCCTTGCCGCCCTTGGGGTTGGGCGTCACCACCGGGTACCACTTCTCCACGAACTGCCGGCCGGCCACGGAGGCGGCGGGCAGGCTCACCAAGCCCAGGTAGCTGCTGCGCTCCTTCTTCTTCTTCTTGTCGGTCTCACGGTATAGGTGGACGGTGACTGTGCGCAGGGGCGGCAGGTTGTGGAACTCGAAGTGCTCGCCCCAGAAGACGTTGTCGGTCTTAAGCTTGCCCGTGGTGCGCGCGTACAGCACGTCGTCCAGGCACAGCTCGCACAGGTACTTCTTCTTGGCCGGCAGGTCCTTGGCCTCGATCACCCACAGCTTCAGAATGTGCTCCACACGCCGGCTGTTGTCCTGCACACGCATGGGCGGGGAGAGGGGCGCAGTTACCCCGAGCCTGGCGCCTGGCCCCCTGCCAAGCCTGGAGCTGGGAAGAGCGCTCAGAGCTGCTCAGGGCCAGCTCTGGAGTCTGAAGGAAGTGGGGCCGGATCTCTGCTCTGCCTCATACACTAGCTCACTGACCTTGGGCAAGCAACCATCTATGATCATCTAAGCCTTAAGTCCCTCTGCCATGCAAGTCCACAAGCTGAGAGCAAGTTAAGAGACCAGCGCGATGCCTGGCACGCGGCGGCCGCTGACTGGCTCTTGGGAAGCTTGCTGGTCCGCAGAGTCACATGGAGACAAGTACTGCTGAGGTCCTTCCTCAGTGATGGCACAGTGACCAGGACTCAGCTCCAGGCCAAGTCGGCCAGAAGCAGTGATGACAGCTGGGGAGAGGCCTGGGGGCAGTGGGGACACTGGGCAGTGGGTGCCAGCCTGGGCCGGCAGTGCTTGCCTGGAGGAGGGGACTGGTGGCTAAGCTGGACTCGGAGGGCTGGGCAGGCATTGGCCATGAGAGGAAAGGGGGTATAAGAGGTCCAGACAGGACACCAGCATCCAAAAGGCCGACCCTGGGTTCTCTGGCCTGGCCTCCCCAGTGTGCAGCTCAGCCTCTTTCCGAGCCCAGCACTGTGGCCACTCCGGCCCCAACCACACCCCAGTCCCAGCCCCCTCCAGAGCCCCCGCCCTCTGCTCTCTCGAGTCGGAGCCTGTGCTCTGCTCGGGGTGCAGCTTCCGCCCTGCGCTCTGGGGTCCGGGGACACAGGCCCACCTTGTTGGGATGCACGGCTCGCCGCAGGTTCTCCATCCACTTATCCCGTTCGGCTGCTGACCGGCAGGAGAAGCACTTGCTTCCTGAGGACGTCGTCACCTGCGGGGGCAGCACAGCGTCACGGGGAGGGGGAGGCACGATGGAGGACCTCCAGGGCTGGGGCAGGGGGGAGGGACACCGGCTGCCAGGTCTGACGGCACCGCAGCCTCAGGGAGGAGGCAGGACGAGATGCACGGTGCCCCTGGATTTTATGTTTGCAGGTGGTGCCCCAAGGCCTGTGGTCCCGGAGCAGGATGGTGACAGGACAGTGTCCAGCCCCGTGCCAACTGGCGCTTGAGTCCTGCCTCGGGGCCCTCTGTCCTCAGAAAGCATCTCTCTGAGTCCACCCTCATTCTCCTGGAGATGGTGGAGACAGAAGGCACGGGCTCCTGCATGAATTGGAGGACCCTGAGGTCTCCCTCTATCGCTGGAGCCACAGGTACCCCGGAGACAACCACGGGTCAGCCTCAGGGTTGCCTTGGTCCTCAGCTGACACCTGCTGACGGTGCTTCTCTTGCTGAACGTGATGGCAGTGGTGGTCACAAAGGGCTAACCTATTCGAAGCCGGACTACAGAACCGCGAATGGTCTCTCTGGGTGTGCTGGGCCCTGGAGTCTGTCCTGGAACCCTTACCCTCCCCACCCTGTCTGGCTTGCTCATCCTCCCATCTTCTCTGGGAGAGGAAGCCCAGCCCAAGCTGCTCCTACTCTGTCCCACTGTCCCCTGCACCTTGCTGAGGGCCCTATCCAGCCATTCATGGGCCATACAAGACACAGCATCTCCTGCTTTACACAAGTGGGCAACTAGCATCAGGCGCCCCCAACCCCAGACAGAGAAATCGGAGCCCAGGGGGATTCCAGTAGGGCCAGGAGTCCTGAACCAGAAATAGCACCCAAGGGGGCACAGGGCTGGGGCAAGGTGCCAGGTACCACCCCAGTCTCCCCTGGAGCTGGGGGCGCCAGGAGGTTGCCACAGCAATTCCATGCTTATGCCTCTATCGGAAAGCTCCCCTAATTATGCAAGATCGTCGGGGGTGGGAGGCTTCCCAGAGACAGAGGTGGGAAGAGAAAACGAATAATTAGAGAAGCAATTAGGAACTCCCAGGAACACCTGCGACATTAGTTATCCGGGTCCTGACTTGGCCTCGTGAGCTCTGACATCTCTGGGCCAGATTCCCCGTCTACAGGAGGCACTGGACAGGGATCCCCAGGGAACAGCCTGGCCGGGCGGGGTGGCAGCCCCTCTGCCCTCACACCTCAGGTCACAGAATGGCGGGGCATGAAAAGATCCTGGCTCTTATTATGCAGAGGCCAGAGAAGGGGGTGCTCTCTCCACGCCCCCACACCACACTGGAGGAGTTTCGCAGAGAGGTGAGCAGGCTTGAGCCTTCCACATACGCCTTGGATGTCCCTTCCACCGACTCGGGACTCCTGCACATCCACACATGGGGGACAGTGCTGGTCAGCCTCCAAGGAGACCACAAGGCAGGAATGAAGCCCCCATCTCCCAGCTCCACTTGGTCTCTTGGGAGTCCAAAAGCTCTGACAGTTTCTGGCCACTGCCCCCAAAGAGTGGAGGCCACAGGACACTCCAGGAGGGCAGATGAAGGAGACCTGGCCTCCTGTGGGAGGATACCTGGGCCTGCCCCACCCCGCCCCCTGGACCCACCTCGAAGCAATAGTCCTGGCCCAGGATGCTGCTGTGCACAGGCTTGATGACCACCTCCTCCTCCATGCTGAGGTCCAGCGCCTCCACTGCGCTGCTGGGGCTGAGCAGGGACTCGTGGGAGCGAGACTCTTTCAGCCTGGGCATCAGATGAGACCTGGGGGCGGGCAGCAGGGGTGTCAGGTCAGCCTGCCCTGTCCCCTCCCTTCCCCTCTTCTCCCAGGAGGCCTGCCCAGAACCCCCTGCAGAGGCCATCACATCCCTCAACACCCACAGTCCTTTCTGTCTTGAGGCAGATTTGGGGGTGTGGGGGGTGATGGTGGTGCTGGAGTCAGAGACCCGCAGGGAAGAGGAGACCTGACCCAGGCAGCCTTCCAGGGTTGGGTACCTTCCCCACCCCCCACCCCCGGTCCCCCTGCAAGACAGAAGCAATCGCCCTGTCCCAACATTTCTCCAGGCCACCACTGCGGACGGAGCCCTTTTGCATACCCAGGACACCTACCCACCGGCCCCAGGTGAGGCAGGTGTGCCGTGGGACTCTGTGTTCCCTCCTTACACCCGAGGACCATGAGGCTCAAAACGGAAGGGATGGAGGCATCTCTGCAGTGCTGAGAGGCACTCAGTGAGCGCTAAGAGGCAGACAGGGTGCACGCGCTGGGGCTCAGGGGCCAGGCCAGGGTCAGGGGGCCCAGCACAGATGGGCCCTGACAGACTGGCCGTGGACCTGGGCCCACTGTCACCTGCTGTGTGGCCCTGAGCAAGTCACTTCCCTGAGCCTTGGTTTCCCCTTTCCACGGAAAGCATATCAGATGGCACCTGGTGCTTGATGGAAGTCCACCCAAAGAGGCAAAGGTCCCTTTCCAGAGTCAACAGGACACAGCAGGCAAGACACTGGGGGCCCTTCTCCCACAGCTAGGGCACAGGAAAAGCCAGAGGACCAGCCAGGCCTGCTAAGAGCATCCCAGGGCAGAGGCTGGGCAGGCCACGGCCCTATGCAGGTCCAAACCCTACGCTTAGCTCACCTAGACCTCCCCAACTCCAACACCCTCCAACCATTCAGCTCCTGGCCTCCAAGGGTTAAGCCATCACCTCTCCCTGCCTCCCGCTAAAAAAGACCCTCCCTCACTCAGGTTAGTGAGGCATGGTAGGACCACCACACATCTCCCCTCAGGGCACACACCCTGGAGCCCATTTCCACAAGCACCTGCAGTAAGGGAAGCTGAGGCCCCTAAGTGTGGACCCAGGAGTTCAGAGATGAGCTGGACCGGCCCTACCCAGAGGGCATCACAGGCTGACTGACAGAGGCCACCCTCCAGCCCCAACACTCTGCATCTCCCCTGGCAACTGTCCTCTTGTCGGCGTGGCATGGGAGTCAGAGCTGGAAATGGGGTCTCAGCTCTTGTGGAGCCCACAGCCACACCAAGAGACCCAGTCAGGTTCCCCCTAAGTGCTCCCCCATGCCCAACAGGAAGCAGGCACAGGGCAGGGCTCCGGTTGGTCGCTGGAGCAGAGCCAATGCCCTCAGGCAGGACTTCTGACGGCTCCCAGCTGAATGGACCAGAGCGAAGCCGAGAGACAGGCTTAAAACCGATTGGAACCCACCCAAACCTCCCCAGGACCCACTCGAGAACTAAGGCCAACGGCATGCACAGCTGTGGTGCCCCTGCACCTCCACTGCCCTCTCTGGGAGGCAGCACTGCATACACGCAGACACACACACACTGCCACGCCACTCACAACACACCACTCCCCTCGAGGCGCTGACCGCCTTCTTACCATGACGAGGCCCCCAGGTCCTGCTTGAGTGGCCCAACCTCCTTTCCCCTCCCAGAGATGACCAGTGCCGTGGGTGGAGCTGCCGTCCACTGAGCTGAGATTCCACCCTGGGCCTCCCTCCTGCAATGCGGCTCCATACCCCAGTGAAAGACCCTGCCTCAGACGCCAGGGAAATCACCCAGCCTCCGATGGGCCGGGACTCAGGCCCCCAGACCAGCTGTCTGGGGCTGAAGACCCAGCCCATCGACCAAGATCGGGCTGCTTTCTGGCCCAGCCCGGAAACCCCTGCCAGGTAAGATGCTGGGAGTGGAGGGGGTGGAGCACAGACCCAGGAAGTACGGGGAGGAGCTGGCAGGCTGGGGCCGCCTCCTGCCTGGGGCACCTGAACCAGCCAGCTGGGGAAAGGCAAGGGAGACTCATGCTATGGACTGGGCCTGCCCAGGGAGACCCTGGTGGTGGTGGTGGGAGTGTCCTGGTTCTACAGCCCCAGGAGACCTGGCACACCTAGGGCAGACCCCAAAGCAGCCAGAGCCTCCTGGAGCCTGTGGCTGCAGACCCCTTCTCCTCCTTCCCCACCATCCTGCTCCACGAACATGCCCCGGCTGGCCCGGGCCTCACTTGGAAGGTTCCTGATGGCACGGAGGTGCTGTGGGAAGCTCGCAGCTGAGGCATCCTGGGCCAGCCCTGACCTTCCCCACCTCCCAGGGAGTCTCTCAGTGGCAGGACCTGGAGCCCCTACCCAGCCCCTGCAGCCCAAGCTGACCAGGAGGAGGAGGAGGAGGGGTGGGGGCGGGGTCCCGGGAGGCCCAGTGGCCACTCCTAGATCTCCCAGGTGCTTCTGGGACAGGAGTCAAGGGCTGGGCTCTGACCACTGCCCCATAATGGGGAGGCCCAGCGGGCCTGTGCTCTCTGACTCACATGCAGATGCTGTCTTTCCTCTTACCTGAAGCCTACCTGCCCCCGAGCTCCCCACAAGGCTCGTGGGGGAAAGGGGCACCAATCCGTCAGGCCCTGGCATGCAGCACTGGGCCCAGAGGGGAGCCAGTCTGCTGTGCCCCTGCAGAGTGGAACCTCCTGGCAGAAGGAGTCTGTCCACGGAAGTGACTGATAAGATGACTGACTGGGGCTCAGGGAGGGGAAAAGGTCACGTGGACACTTCCTGGACCCAGGAGGCCCACCTCACAGCCTAAGAACCACCTCTTCCAGGAAGCCGGCCAGCTCTGTTCCAGGCCCACAGCACGGCACCCCTAACATTCCACTCAAGGACTCCAGCCCCATCCATCACCACGGCAGGCTTCAACCCAGCCCACCTCTGCTCTGGCCAGCATTGTTGAGCACTTCCTTTCTCACCTCCAGCCCCTGCCTTGTTCCAGGCTGGGCCTGAAGCCCATCCCGGGAGGGAGGGAGGGCACAGGCCATCAAAGGCTGCCAGGCTCCACAGGGGCAGCGAGTGGGCACAGTGTCCCTTCCCAGGAAGCCTGGTAAGGCGATGAGACTGTGCCTGCTCCTGCCCTGCTCATGGGCGCCCACCTCCTCTAGGTCAGGGCACTCGGCTGATCACATTCCATGGCACACAACTCTGCCAGGAACACTCAGCTGCCCATTTCACAGAAAGGTAAGATGGGCTCGGGGAGCGGCAGTCCCTGCATCTGCCCAAGGCTCCTGCGGGCAGGGGGACTGGTTGGTCCGGGAGCCCTGCCCATGGCTGTCCTGTGTGGTATGGGGGCCTGGGCTCGGAGGCTATCATATGCAAGGCCCACACCTGGGTCAGGCCCTTTCTTGCTGCCCTGAGGCTGGGGTGGGAGAGAAGGTGGCCCAGCACGCCCACGGCATGGCCTCCCCCAGGGACCTCTCATGGGCTCTGGGGACCAGAGTCTCGGTCCTTGGTGAGATGGCACGGAAGAGGGCAAAGGCCTTCGCAGGGGGCTTTGCCTGTGCAGGTTACTCCCACAGCCCAGGTTTGGGCTACTTCTCACCCAACCCTGCCAGGGACGCCGCATGACCGCAGCGTGTCAGAGAGGCTACAGAACCAGGTCTCACCACCGGGCTGTGGGCTCTGCGTGCCTGGCCCTCCTCCCAGGGCCTGGCCTGCCCTGGGCTGTGCCCGCAGGCGACACCACACACAGCGCTTGGCTGAATCCTCACAGACTGAGGGGTGGACAACGACCTGACCCCGGAGCGACCTCCCCCGATAAAGCAGGTGACCTGCCCACAGTCTCAGCTCCCTCCTGGTGTCACTTCGCACCCCAGCAACCCCTACCCCCAGGGACCCTTTTCCTTATCTGAAACAGAAACGACTCTTTGTCTCAAATGGAAATAAATGGTAACAAGCACAGAGGATGGTTTGCAGGGAGAGGCACTCCCCAGGCGTTGGAGCCATGAAGAGAGGGTTTCCCATCAAGGCCATATAAGCTCAGCTGCAGCCCTGCTGGCCAGGGTCCACCTCACCCTGGGCTCCTCTTCCCTGGGAGTCATAGTTCCCTCAGGCAGGCCTCCTTGGAACCCAGCGAAACCTTCAACACCCAGCAAAAGCACCTCTTCCTCCAGGCAGCCTTCCCAGACTCCCTGGGCAGAGATGGACCCCGAACCCTGACATTTATCATGCTGTGCTGCAAGGCCTGTGGCAGAGCAGGCCCTCGCCAGGCAGGAGGCTCCTCATGGGGAGGGCGGCATCTGGAGCAGGGCTAAGATTCAGGGCCCTGGAGTTCCAGGACCAAGGCCCTGAGGTCAGCTGAGTCATGGGGAGGGAAGGAGGGCGGCTGGGATGGAGGAGAATGCTCTCAGCCCTCAGACACTGGTGAGCAGGAGAAGCGACAAAGCGACCCAAGCACTGGTCTCGGAGACAGCTGCACCCCGAGATCGTCCCAGACCCAGCTGATCTCTGGATCCTCAACAGCCCCTAGCCCCTGGAGGTCCCCATGTCCCCCTTTCCCCACCTGGGCCAGCTGCTCAGGAGGTCTTTACCTGTACTCTCCATGCATGGAACCCTCACAATTCCCCGAAAGGAAGAATCGGGGGATGCCACGATTCTCAGGCCACAGGCAGGAGAGGCAAGGCCACAGGGGAGGAAGGCTGCCCTGGCCTGCCCTGCCTCTGAGAGGTGTGTTGGTTCAGGCCCAGGGGCAGTTGAGGGGGCAGCACCCTCGCAGCGGATGGGCCCCTCTGCCCCGCCCCTGCAGTCTCATAGTGCGTCAACCTGGGGTTGAGCCCTCCCTGCAACTCTGCCCCCACACAACACCCCCCAGCAAGTGACCCAGACTCTCCTCTGTGGCAGGTCCCAGGCCAGCCGGAACTCCCACCCTCTGGCAGCCTCTGTTTGAGCTGTCTCCTGAATGCGTCCCACCTTCCCTCCAGTCTCTCTCACCCGACAACCGCCTTCTTTCCTGGCCTTCTAAGCCCAGTCTGAACGTGGCCATCATCACACCGTCCCCGGTCTCCCTGCACAGATGAGCGCTCACACCCAGGCCGGGTAGCTGAACACCACTCCGCACACTTTCCCACCCGACTCCTTACCCGATTCTCATGAGAACCTGTCAGGGCCGAGGGACTGCACCTCAGAAAGGCCAGGCAGCTCGCCCAGGATGGCACAGGTGGCAAGTGGCCGAGGGGGACCCGAGACCCACCCGGCAGACTCCGAGCCTAACGGCATCCGCTTGAGGCTCCATCTCCCCACTGGCGGCCTTCTGGGGCCTTCTGGGGCCACAGTCAGCTGACCTGCTCACCGTGACCCCTCACTCCAGGTCAGGGAGGAAGAATCCAGGGGTCTGGCTGGGTCTGACAGCCTGTGCCCAGGGCCCGGGGCAACATGGGCTTGCCACAGGCGCGGGCGGAGCCGGGGCTGGAGATATGGCCAGGCCCCAACAGCAGTCCATTGTGAGGGCGGGCAGCGGGAACAAGGGGACATTGTCCTGGCTCCAGGGCCTCGGCCTTATCTGACAGCCTTCCAGCCAACCCACAAGCTGTTTTTCAACTCCATCCTTTCTTCTCTGAAAAGGTTAGTGACACAGAAGTTTAGCAAATTCCCTATTATTTCAAGGAGGGAGGAGACTTGAAAATAAAACGTGTGATAATTAAAAAGCCCTGTGAGACCCCATGGGGAGGACGTTTCCAGCTGCGGGCAGGGTGAGCAGAGCGTGGGACTGGATGGCCTGGAAAGCCAGGGGCTCAGAATCGCCTTCCAAATCTCAAAGGGGCAGAGGGAGCTGCCATGCATGCCTCCAGCGGGCGGGGCCGGGACCAGGATGGGCTGATTCCAGCTAGACACACTGTCCCTGGGATGGGTGGGCCAGCCCGGTTTGGATTTAGAGGGGAGGGCACGCTGTCTCTGGAGGCATCTGAGGAGCTGGAAGCTTTACATATGCCAAGGAGGGGCTGCCCGCGCTGCTGGGGACTGTTGGCATAACAAACCGGCAGTGGAGTAAGCCCCAAGGGTAAACATACAGCCACACACCTGCAGCTGGGAACAGGCAGGAGCCTAGTGTCAAGGGTGCCGGGTACAGGAGCACATCCAGTCTCCATTCCCTGTGAAACACACAACCCCGAGTACTTTGAACATGTTGTCCAGGCCTCAGTGTCCCCGACTCTTAAGTGGGGAGAGCTGACATACCTTCCTCCCAGGGCTGCTGTGAGGTCAACTGAGACAAGGCTGGGGAGCCGGGGTCAATGCCAGTGGCCACAGCGGTTACTCAGGCCGGCCCCTGCTCTATTCACTGCCTCATGCCAGGCAGCCTTGTAAGGAGCGAGGGCGCAGCTGTGAATAGGCCGATTAAGGGTTACCCGTGTTGTATCAAGGCTGACGTTTCTAGGGTAGCTGACGCTTCTGATGTCTGAGGTGGCGAGGTGGGGGGGTTTGTGGGCAATTCTCTGTTCCTTTCCCCTGACCACTCCAACCTCCTACCTCCGCCAGGCCTGTTTCCCCCACCCACAAACAAACTGCACCTACCCAAATGCTCTGGGGTGCTTTCAAAAACAAACACCCCCCCTCCCCCCAATAAAAACTCTTAACTTCCTAAAGTGAAAGGATGAAAGGGTGACTGGAGGGGGCAGGAGACCCCACGGAGGGGTCACGTGAGCCCCTCTGCCGGGGACTCCGAGCACAGACTCCCCCAACCTCTCACTCTCCTGCCTGTGTGGTCTTGGGTCACTGCCCACAGCCAGGCCTGGAAAGGGCAGACACCCTGGACAAGGTTGGTCTCCAAGCAGGAGGCACCCACTGCAGGGCTCGCAGGACCCGTGGACTCTGGAGTCAGGTCAGAACATGCCAACCGTGCTCCCGCCTGTCACAGGCAGGCAGGTACAGGGGGCTGAGCCCACAGGGGAAGGAGCGGGTCCTGGGCACAGCCAGGGTGAGGGCGCTGACCTCCTGGGAGTCAAGCAGCAGGACACAAACAGGGCAGCTCCTCCCTACTACACACACACCCATGACACCCAGCAGGGTCATCTCTTCCCCAGGCCCGGCCTGCACTGTTGGCCTGGGAACCGCTGGGGTCCCAGGGGCAGGGAGAAGAATGCAGCTGTCTGGTGGTCCCCAGGGCCTTGGGGAGACAGAGCCTGTCCTTAAAAGGCAGGGAGGTTGGCTGCCTGGCCTGGGAAGGTTTCCTGGGATGACAGCGCCTGGAGGCATGGCCCCTCTCAGCCAGGGTTCTCGCCATCCAAAGCCAAGGGGCAGATGCCAGCTGTCACTGGAGCTGGTGTGACCCCATCCCCACACACACCGAGCTGGGAGCTCCCTGGGCTGGGAGGTGCCCGGTCTTCGGCCTCGCCCCACCCTGGAAGCCTGTGCCTCCCTGACACCGCAGGGCTGAGCTGGAGGAGGGTCCACACCCGTGACCGAGACAGAAGGCCAGGATGGCTCATCACAGGCCACGGCTCCATGCAGCCCAAAGCCTGGCTCCCATGGTGCCCTGTGTACACTGAATGAGTGATGCCACGGCGGCCTGCACTCAACAGACACAAAGTGCCTACCACGTGCCCGGCTCTGCTACAGGTATTCTTTCCAAGGTACACACACCATCGGATGGCCTTCTCCCAACCGCCCTGCATGAAAGGAGGGATCACCCCAGCAGGAAGGGGGTAAAGAACTCAACTAGACCTAATGAGCCCTGGCTCATGGGGCAGCCCTCCTTGGACACAGCCTGTCAATCTACAGGACTGGACGCAGCAGGCTTCAGGACACCAGAGGAAACTGAGGCTGGGAGAGGAGGGGCTTGGCTGGGGGCGCAGCGTCAGGAAGTGAAAGACGGGAGCCCAGTGGCCTGATTGGCCTCTGCTGGGACAGTCTGGTACCCACCCCACACCAGGCCAGGCCAGGCCAGGCCTGGAGGTCGGGGATCCCGTCAGCCTTGCACGCTGGCAGGGGCCCGGCCTTCTCATTGGGAGGGGAGGGGAACCTGGCCGGCAGGTCCTGGGCTCCTTCCTCTTCCTCTCTGCCTTTGATCTGCCTGGATCAGCAGGGCCCTGAACAAGTTCTGACCTCTCTCCAGACTGCTGCTTCTTCACTTCAGAGACTATGACCAAACCCCCAACATGTCAACTCCCCACTAATGAAAGGGACCACATGCTAACCACATCCACTCCTCGTCCGGTCACCTGCAAGCCGGTCAGCGATACCTCCTTCCTGTTGGTCACCTGACCCACAATGGTTCGGGGTGAGACCACCAACATGAGTGGTGTTGATGGCAGGGCCCCTCCCAAGCAGGAGGGGTGCCCCTCAGCATCTTGACCATCCCCCATGTCCCCTTTCTAATTCTGCAGCATAATGGACTTTTCAGAGAACATTCAGGAACACATTTACCTCCCCACATCCCCACATCATTTTGAGGGGGGGTGGTTGGGCAGGAAGGGCAAGGGGCACACAGAGAGAGAAGAAACAAACCACTTTCCATCTATTCCCCCAAGTTATCTTGCAGCCTGAATAATTTTGGGTTTTTAATCAATAGCTGTCAGACTTGTCAAATTACTTTGGGGACCGCAAAGCAGTTTTTAAACATTCATAAACCTCAGTAGAACAGCGAAGTGCCCTGAATTTTAAGAGAAGAGCATCTGAGGAACACTCATTGAACAGGATGGGATTTGGGCAAATGGAAAGTGAGCTGAGGGCTGGGTGCTCCTCTTGCTTCTGAGTAGCGACAGCTCCCTACCTCACCCCACCCCAGGTCCCCAGGAGAAACTGTCCAGCCGCTCGGCAAGACTAAGCAGAGTGACCCCCCAAACTCCAAGGTCCCCTGTGGAAAGCACCCCCACGTGGGAGCACCCCGACGTGGGAGCATGGCACCAGCCCCATCTGGTGTACCCCCGCCCTTACCAGGCCCAAAATACCAGGCTGCTGCCCGTCCGGGGCTGGACAGCAACCCCCTCCACTTGGAGGACCCTGATGAAGGGACAGTGCTGTCCCTTCCTGTGAGCCCAGGCTGCACCTCGCTCCCCCTTGCACATGTGAACATGCCCCTGCATGCCCTTGGCCCCATGGATCGCACTGCGGATCACGTAGGGTGCGACTAGCTTACGACTGGCTCCCCCACCCCCACCGGGACCATAAATACCTCCAACAGCTGCCTCGGGCCCTGGGGACTCATGACCCAAGTGGGAAAGGATGATGAAATGAAAAAGAAGCGTGAACTGAAGAACCAAGGACTTCCACTCCCCAAGGGAACAACTTCCTCTCTGGCTCATCTAATTCCTCCCCACTCTCCACTTCCAGGAAGCCCTCCTAGGCTCAGTGAGCCCCTCTGAAGAACGTCATCATCTCCCCTCTCCCCTCCTCCACCCGAGACACAAGTGCCATGCCAGGTGGCCTTCTGGTGTGTTCACATTACGGTGACAAGGTGACCTGGGGACTGTCCTTCCCCCATGCCTAGGTACTAAGCTTCCTGCCTCAACCAAAGACAGATCACTTGTCAACACAGCCAAGCCCCTGGCATCGTGTGGCTGATGTCTGTTATAATGTGGTAACCCTTAAGAACACACACATATACACTCCTCTGCCTTCGGTCAAATTCATTAACCTGCATGCCTCAGTTTTCTCATCTGTAAAGTGGGGGCAACACCACCTTTGGTGCTATGGGTGTAAACTGACATGCAGGAGCCCTGTTTTCCCAGGGCTTTCTGCCCCTTCCTGCCCTGCAGCACTTCAGCTTTAAGTAGGCACCTCCCAGTTCCTATTTAAGGAGTGACGGGCATCGTAGGTTCTGGTGCTGCTGCTAAGTCGCTTCAGTTGCGTCCAACTCTGTGCAACCCCATAGATGGCAGCCCACCAGGCTCCCCCGTCCCTGGGATTCTCCAGGCAAGAACACTGGAGTGGGTTTCCATTTCCTTCTCCAATGCATGAAAGTGGAAAGTGAAAGTGAAGTCGCTCAGTCATGTCCGACTCTTCGAGACCCCATGGACTGCAGCCTACCAGGCTCCTCCGTCCCTGGGATTTTCCAGGCAAGAGTACTGGAGTGGGGTGCCATTGCCTTCTCCGTAGGTTTTGGCAGCAGTGTCCATTTCCTGTCCTGTCACCACTCAGGACAGGGGGCTCTGTGGCTTCAGGGAGACAAGGAGCAAAGACACGAAGAAGAAGGGGCACCAGGCCAAGGGAGCATAGCCCTCAGGTGGGCCTCGGCTTTCTCACCTGACAAATGGGCTGCCCTCACCTCCTCCAGGAGTCTGCTGGAGGTCTGTTATGCTAACACCCCCACCCTGGTTTGAGCTAACCCGGCGCCCCAGTATACAGTTACTGGGCGCCTCTCCAGTATGCCAGCGCTGAGCCTGGGGTGCTGAGCCTGGTTCCCCATCCTCCCAAAGCCTGGCGTCTGGGAGTCCCAGGGGGCCTCAGAGCTCTGATTCCCAGACTGAAACTCGCGGGAGACAGCTGGAGTGGGTGGCTGCCAACAAGCCACCGGCTCCGAAGTCGCAGGCACAGGCACAGACTCATGGCAAGCCCAGGGCCCGGCTGCCAAGTTCCTCCTGCTCCTAGTGACCTCGGCGATTGCAAGCCATCCCTGGCTCTCTAGCACCCTGCCTCACCCATGACACCCTGCACACCTCGAAGTGCCCTGGCACCCTATTTAAAGGACTCCACATCGCTGCCGCTTAGGGGGTCCAGCTACCCAACCTCAGTTAAGAAAACACACCCTGAAACCTTGAGGGGCTTCCCAAGGCCAGAGAGGGTGCCAGGCTCCAAGAGCCCACCCTCTTCTCCCACCCCACACTGCTGACTCTAGGATAAGCTAGCCCTGCCTGTCATTTGCCACTGGCCCACAGGATTCCGACCAGTAAGGCTGTACACTGCAAATACAGCCTCTGAGGCACATCCCAACTCAGGCATCCTGGGTTTCGCACCTCCACCTAGAACACACGCAGGAGGCCAGTGAGCCTTACCCATCCATGCCTGGCTCAAAGACCACCACCTCCGTGCCGCCCGCCCATCCCAGCTGAACTGACTCCTCCCCCCAGGGCTTCCCCTCTA
Source organism: Budorcas taxicolor (assembly GCF_023091745.1). NCBI lineage: Eukaryota > Metazoa > Chordata > Mammalia > Artiodactyla > Bovidae > Budorcas > Budorcas taxicolor. The sequence goes on along the minus strand of NC_068920.1, from coordinate 151,976,708 downwards.
CACTCCGCCCCCACGGAAGCAGAGGCTCAGGGAAGTCCAGGAGCTTGCCCAAGGTCACAGTTCACAGGCACTGGGGCAAGGGCTGGAGGCCTGGCATCCGGGCTCCAACTCCAAACTCTTTCCACTGCCTGTCAATGCCTTTGAGGCTTTCACCAAAGCTACAGAAACCATGTGATCAGACACACCAACTTTCAGGTGACTTAGAAAAGTTGTGAGTCACCAGACCTCCACTGAGAGCCGCCTGCGTCAGCTCCTGTGTCACCTGTCAGGAAAAGGGTGAGGCGGCCACTAGCTGGTAGGGGTCGGCAGCCCCCCAACCGTGGCAGTGAAGGTGGGCAAGGCTTAGGACCACGGAGACTTGTGAGAAGCCAGGCACGGGGCTGGCTTCACCTGCAGAGCACCAGCTTGCTCTCCTCCCCAGAGCAGTACCAGACAAGAAAAACCCCCGATTTCTCCCGAGAGGGGTAACTTCCTGCGCATACACCGCTGCACCACAGGCTCCTGACAACTGTCGGAAGCATTTAAGCTGGAGCAAAACACACCCCAAACTCAACCCCACGGCAGCCTCCAGATCAGGGACCAGACAGAGGCAGGGAGACCGAGAGAGAAAGGCTCCGGCTGGGGGCCGGGGCTGGGGGAGAGCTGACAGGGCCCCTGAACCCCAGCGCAGCCCCACCCAGTGCAGCCCTGGACTCAGTGACTCGGAGCAAAGGCCGGGCTCCTCATTTCCCGGTTCTCGGAGCAGCCACAGCGGCCCCTGGGCCTGCTCACGGAAAGGGGCAACTGACACTGTATTTCCTCTCTTTTAAAAACTAAAAACAGCAATAACACTCCTCCGTTTCTCGCTTTTTTGGCGGGCCATCCTAATTGCTTCCACATTCTGGGCCGGCGGGTGATGCCTGCAGCGGGGCAGAGACACCATCGCTGGGGAACAGCCGAAGCCCTCCCGAGGCCAGACACCCTCTCTGCCGGGCCGCTCCCATGCGCCTCGGTTAGTTGCGCCCTGGGCCCGAGAGGCTGCTCAGGGGCCAAGGCTGGCGGCCATCCCCCTGCCCTCTTCCCCGGCCTCCCTCATCCCGACCCCTGCTAGGGCCATCAGGTCACTCACCATCCCTCAGCACGGCCACCGGGCTCGGGAAACCGAGGGGCCGGGCCAGCCACCCCTGCTGCCCGCTGTCCCCCACCGGGCCCAGCCAGTCCAACCCCGCTCTGGTCCTAGACATACCGCTCCAGCCCTGTCCACTGGGACTGAACATGGCTAGTTAAACAAAGGCTAAGTTCCAACTCTCTGTAATGTGCTTTTAAAGGGCCAGTGTCCCACTTGGGGTTGCTGAGGACTTAAAGGCACAGCTCCCTTTTTCTGTACAGGACACAACACAGCAAAAATCCCCAAATCCCTCAAAAGTCAGGATCAGATTAGAAGTCTCGGGAAGATTTTAGACAAAATGCCCAATAGTAAAAATCCAAATTCATCTGTTGTTCACTTGCTAAGTTGTGTCCGACTCTTTGCGACCCCATGGAATGCAGCAGGCCAGGCTTTCCTGTCTTTCACTATCTGCCAGAGTTTGCTCAAATTCACGTTCATTGAGCCAGTGATGCTATCTATCCATCTCATCCTTTGCCACCCTCTTCTTTTGCCTTCAACCTTTCCCAGCATCAGAGTCTTTTCCAATGAGCCGGCTCTTTGCATCAAGTGGCCGAAGTATTGGAGCTTCGGCATCAGTCCTTCCAATGAGTATTGAGGGTTGATTTCCTTTAGGATTGACTGGTTTGAGCTCCCTGCTGTCCAAGGGACTCTCAAGAATCTTCTCCACCATGACAGTTCAAAAGCATCAAATCTTTGGTGGTCAGCCTTCTTTATGGTCCTATTTTCACATCTGTACACGACTACTGGAAACACCATAGCTTTGACTAGATGGTCCTTTGTCGGCAAAGTGACGTCTCTGCATTTTAATACGCTGTCTAGGTTTGTCATAGCTCTCCTTCCAAGGAGCAAGCATCTTTTAATCTCATGGCTGCAGTCACCATCCACAGTGATTTCTGGAGCCCAACGAAATAAAACCTGTCAGTGCTTCTACTTTTCCCCTTCTATTTGCCATGAAGTGATGGAACCGGATGCCACGATCTTAGTTTTTAAATGCTGAGTTTTAAACAAGCTGTTTCACCCTTCTCTTTCACCCTTGTCAGGCTCTTTAGTGCCCCTTCGTTAATTCTGCCGTTAGGGCGGTATCTACCATCGGCACATCTAAGGCTGTTGATATTTCTCCCGGCAATCCTGATTCCAGCTTGTGACTCATCCAGTCCAGCATTCTGCATGATGTACTCTGCGTGTAAGTTAAATAAACAAGATGACAGTATGCAGCCTTGACGTACTCCTTTCCCAATCTGGAACCAGTCTGTTGTTCCACGTCCAGTTCTAACTGTTGCTTCTTGACCCACAGACAGACTTCTCAGGAGATAGATAAGGTAGTCTGGTATTCCCTTCTCTTTAAGAATTTTCCACAGTTTGTTGTGATCCACACAAAGGCTTTAGCATAGTCAAAGAAGCAGAAGTAGATGTTCTTCTAGAACTCCCTCACTTTCTCTATGATTAAGGTTGGCAATTTGATCTCTGCTTCTTTTGCCTTTTCTGAACCCATTTCGTACATCTGGAAGTTCTCAGTTCATGTATTGCTGAAGACTAGCTTGAAGGATTTTGAGTATAACCTTACTAGCATGCAAAATGAGCGCAGCTGTCCAATAATTCGAACACTCTTTTGCACTGCCCCTTCTTTCGGACTGGAATGAAAAGTGACCTTTTCCAGTCCTCTGGTCACTGCTGAGTCTTCCAAATTTGCTGACATATTGAGTACAGCACTTTAGCAGCAGCATCTTTTAGGATTTGAAATATTTCAGCTGGCATTCCATCACCTTCTCTAGCTTTGTTTGTAGTGATGCTTCCGAAGGACCACTTGAGGCTCTAGGTGAGAATACACCATCATGGTTTTCTGGGTCAACTTTTTAATATAGTTCTTCTGTGTATTCTTGCCACATCTTCTTAATCTCTTCTGCCTCTGTTAGGTCCTTACCATTTCTGTCCTTTACTGCGCCTATTCTTATGTGAAGTGTTTCTTTGATATCTCCAATTTTCTTGATGAGATCTCTAGTCTTTCCCATTCTATTGTTTTCCTCTACTTTTCTGCACTGTTCATTGAAGGCTTTCTTATCTCGCCTTACTATTCTCTAGAACTCTGCATTCAGTTGAGTGTATCTTTCCCTTTCTCTCTTGTTTCTTCCCTTCCTTCTCCACCTATTTGTAAAGCCTCCTCAGACAACCACTTTGCCTTCTTGCCCTTCTTTTTCTGTGGGATGGCGACATCTCAAGAATAAGAGTGGGAAAGACACATTTTTCAACCCTCACAACGGGCCAGCACAACACTCCTTCCCAGCAGCATCTCATGACTCCTCCTCACAACTATGCCAGGCAGGTAGCACCTGGATGCATCTTTCAGAGGAGGAAGTCATGCTGCGCGAGGGTTCCTGGCTCACTCAGGACAGCACAGTCCGCGGCTAGGGCCCAACCACATGAGGTCAGCCAGGGCCAGGAGTCTTCTCCCACCTGCCCTCTGGAGGCTCCACCTGTTCCGCCTCCACTAGCATCTTTCATCACACGTGCCCCAGCACTGGGCTTTCAGTCTAGGCCTCAAAACCCTACGAGCTCGGCTGTGTTCTTTCCCCCTTCTCACAGATGAGAAGACTAGAGACCACGAGCGCAGGAAAGGCAGGGAGAGGGAGGAGAGAAGGGGAGGGTCTGGAGCCCTGCACACAGGCCCTGACAGCCAGGCTCTCACTCCTTCCCAAACTGGCTCTACAGTCACAGGAGGGACTGCAGGTGTGGGGGCTCTCTGGGGCCCCCTAGGCTCCAAGAGTGGGCATGGCCTGTGAGCTGCTAAAATAGGAGCAGGTAGAGGAGAAGAATGGAGAAGAAAAATGGCAACCCACTCCAGGATTCTTGCCTGGGAAATCCCATGGACAGAGGAGCCCGCTGGGCTATACAGCCCACGGGGATGCAAGCAGTCAGACATGACTGAGCACACACACACACACACACACAGAGCAGAGGAAAGGAGAGACTTGATTGCCTGGGCCTCTGTACCTGGTCTAGCAAGCCCTCCAAGAAAAGCGGGCCACTTCGGACACCAGGAGTGGGTGGGCAGCCCAGAGGTGCTGTACGGCCATCCTATCACAAAGGCCAAGGCCAGGCACAGTCCTCAGGCCTAACTCTGCAGGGGCCAGGTCAGTCAAGGATTTACCACCCTTGGTCTGTTTCTATGGAGCCTGGCAGTCAAGTAAGTCTGAAGCTGTGTAGCCTAGTGCTTAGGAACATGGGCTCTGAAGTCAGACTGTTCAAATCTGGACTGTGCCACTTGCAATCTTGTATTCCTGGACAAGTCAGGTCACCTCTCTGGGCCTGCTTCCCCCTCTGCAATAACATCAACAGCGCTCAGCCCCCAGGGCTTGCCGTGAGGACTCAATAAGCTACACAACAAAGCTGACTTCCAGGGAGCACTTGATAAAGGCCAGCCTGTTTAGCTAGGCTGAAGGACACTGCCTCAGGATATGCTGGGATACACAAACTGGTCACTTTCTGAGTAGTGACTCTGGGCAAGAGTCACATCTTTCTCTGGGCCTCAGCTGATTTCTGTAAAGACGGGGTCCACCCAGGACCCTCAGTGACTCCCAGGCAAGACCACCCTCTAACATGTCCCAGCTGCCCACGCTCCTCTAGAAGCACCCAGGTCATGAAAGGCTGGGCTGTAGTTGGAATTCTTTGCGACCTGAAAACAGACCCTGCCTCTGCCCGGCCCCACCCAACCCCCAGGCTAACTGGGATCTGTTGGGAGGGAGAGAGTGCAAAGGCTCAAGGCCACGTGACATGTCAGGAGGCAGCAAAAGGCATCACCTCTCCGGGCAGAGCCCACCTGGCCAGCTCTGTCTCCCCACTATGAGGGGTGAACCCTCGCCTCCTTAGCAGTCTCCCAGGGGATGTGCTGCTGCTGAGCTGCCTTTCTATCGAGCAGATCAGCAGCCAGCATTGGCAGGCAGATTCTCTACCACTGAGCTGCCTGGGAATCCTCTTCTATCTTTCTAGAACCTAAAGCAACTGGTGTGTGTGCTTCTTGGGGAGCAGGGGAAGGAGAACAGGGGAAGGACCAGAAGAATCAGGGATCATGAGGCAGGAGGCATGCCCGACAGCCCCGGCAGAGCCTACGACCACTTCTGAGGGGGCAGGGAGGGACCTGGGTGCCTTAAACTCACACCATCATCTCCTTGTCCATGGGGTTCATCCATCAGTAGGAGGTGGAAGTGATCTGGAAGTCTGCAGGGCTGGGTAGTGATTCTGGTTGTGTTACTCAGCAACTGTGGGACTTTGGGAAAATTCTTTACTTTCCTGAGCCTCAGTTTCTTCATGTATAAAATGAGGAAACACGCTATCCTTGGAAGAGGAAAGATGTAAAAACGGTGGCTAGCCAAATGCAGAGAAAGCATTTACCAAAACAACTTGGGAGTCCAAAGACTCAAATATCTGAGTGTCATTCATTCAACAGACACTCAGAACCCACCTGGAGACTGTTAGCTCTTGGGCTGTCCCCAGCTCTATACTGTCCCCCCAGTGAGCCAAACACATTCTAACTCCCCCCCACCCCACCACTCCTGCCTCATGGCTAAGTGTTGCAGAGAGATCAAGATCCGGGTCACCAAAATATTCTGAAATAGACCTCAAACTTCTCTGGAGGCCAAACCCACCAAAGCAGCGTTCAGAGCGAAGCCATCAGTGCAGACCAAGTCCAGCTCAGCTCTGGGAAAGGTAGAGGGCCTTGCAAGGAAAACCAGGCTCACGGTGCTCTCCCTTAGGCACCTGGACTCAAAGAGCGATCAGGTCGGGAGAGGGGAAGAAGGGCAGGTGACACTACAGGGTGGGACGCGAGCCCTCCAAGGAGAGAGCCAGAGCTCAAAGAGCCACTGGGCGTCACTTAGGGGGGCCCAGTGCAGCCCTCCCCAGTCTAAACCTCTAGGGATCCCACTCAGAGGCTCCTGGGGGAGGCCCACGGCCGGTAGAGCGAGGCGCAGACGGAGGGCGTGGGAGCCCCTCCCTCGCCCTCCGCGGCTCCCTGGACTGGCCCACTCGCCTCGCCCTCCTCAGGCCCTGCTGCCTCCTCTTCCACTCACTTCCTTTCTATTCAGGACACACATGGCCCGACCCCCTTCTCTTGATGGCCCCACAGGCGACCAGAGCAGACGGCGGTTCCAGTCCCCTCCTTCCTCTACAGGGCAGCTGGCTCCCTCCCTGAAACCCAGGCCACCACACTCTCCCACCCGCCCCCTCCCTCCCAGGCTCCCTCCTCTCTCTGCATGCCTTTCCTCCTGGTGTTGGAGTTTCTCAGACGCTGATGTGGGAGCACTCTTCCTTCGGTGAAACCCTCTCCTTCGTGGAGCTCATCCACTCCTCAGCTTTAGACACCTCCAGCGCTCAAGACTCCAAAGCTTCTCTCCCAGCCTTCCCCTCCCCTGTGCCCCAGACGCATATATCTAAATGCTGGCCTGACAGCCCTTGGACACCTCACAGAACCTCAAATCTGAAATATCCGAAGTGGAGCTTTGTCTCAGGGCTTAACCCAGGAGTCTCAGCAGCCAGCCACCCTCCCTCTCCCTGGCCTTCACAACCTAATCCATCAGCACATCCTGCCACTGCTGTTCTCTGGTGTTGAGTTGCTCAGTTGTGTCCGACTCTTTGAGACCCCGGACTGTATAGCCCGCCAGGCTTCTCTATCGGTGGAATCCTCCAGGCAAGAATACTGGAGTGGGCTGCCATTTCCTTCTCCAGGGAACCTTCCCAATCTGCAGATTGAACCCGAGTCTCCTGCGATTTCTTTACCACTGAGCCACTCAGTTCAGTTCAGTCACTCAGTTGTGTCCAACTCTTTGCGATCCCATGGACTGCGGCACGCCTGGTGTCCCTGTCTGTTACCATCTCCCGGAGCTTGCTCAAAGTCATGTCCATTGAGTTGGTGATGCCACCCAACCATCTTGACCTCTGTTGCTGCCTTTTCTTCCTGCCTTCAATCTTTCCCAGCATCAGGGTCTTTTCTAAAGAGTCAGTTCTTTGCATCAGGTGGCCAAAGTATTGGAGTTCCATCATGTATCATGGAGTCTCTAAGTATTTCAGTTTCATCATGAGTCCTTCCAATGAATATTCAGGACTGATCTCCTTTAGGAGTGACTGGCTGGATCTCCCTGCAGTCCAAGGGACTCAGAAGAGTCTTCTCCAATACCATGGTTCAAAAGCATCAACTCTTTGGCGCTCAGCTTTCTTTATAGTCCAACTCTCACATCCATACATGACTGGAAAAACCACAGCTTTGACTAGACAGACCTTTGTTGGCAAAGTAATATCTCTGCTTTTTAATATGTGGTCTAGGTTGGTCATAGCTTTTCTTCCAAGGAGCAAGTGTCTTTTAATTTCATGGCTGCAGTCACCATCTGCAGTGATTTTGGAGCCCAAGAAGCCACTAAGGAAGCCAAAATCCTGTCACTACCACCTCTAAAATCTCTCACACCTGTCCAAGCCTCTTTATCAGTCTGACCCCAAACCCCTACCTGGGAGTCAGGGGGAACCGTTTAGAAACACAAATCCTATTATTTAACTTTTGGGCTAAAAACCCTTCAATTACTCCAGAGAGCAATTTGAATAACTCCAAACGACTCAACGGACATGAGTTTGAGTCAACTCTGGGAGCTGGTGATGGACAGGGAGGCCTGGCGTGCTGCAGTCCGTGGGGTCGCAGAGTCGGACACGACTGAGCAACTGAACTGAATGAACTGATTAAACTCCTCCCCAGGACGAGAAGTTGGCCGAGTGTGACCTGCCTTTCCTCTGACCTCATCTGGCAACCCCCATCAGCCTCTAGAAGCAGAGGCTTTCCCGCCTCAGGGACTTTGTCCTCTCTAATGCCCAGGCAGGAGCTCCAGTTCCACCCCCTTCTCCTAAAGGCAGGCTGGATCATCCTAGCTACAACAGGTCCTGGCCCCCTCCCCACCCACCTCCACCCCTGCTCCTCCCCACAGAAACACTTGGCTGTTTCCTTCATTATCATATTGGTCGTTCAGCCAGCAAATATTTATTAAGTGCAAACGAACAACAACAACAATGTGCCAGGCACTATTTCAGGTGCTGAACAAAGCAGACAAAATCCCTGACTTACATCACCCAGTCTGGGATTACTTGTTTCTCCACTCCTTTACGATGCTCTGTCTCTCCTGACAGAAGGGAAGCTCTGCTGTATTTCTAAATCCTATGGAAGGGTCCGGCAAGGTCTAAAAGCTCAGTAAGTATGTAAGAAACCAATTTGTAGAAACAAAGAACACCAAACCCAGAAAGGCATAAGAAGTCAGGAGCCACGCCTCTGCTACCTTGAAGCAAGTGCTGCTCACTGCCCGGGGGTTTCAGGTGCACAGGAAAGCTGCCGGTAATGCCCCAGCCTTCCTGGGGGACAGGACAGACTAGAGGCACAGGGGTAGCCTGTTAACTGCTTGAGAAAACGAATGACGGTGGGCTTTCCCAGTGGCTCAGCGGTAAAGAATCTGCCTGCAAGGGTTCAATCCCTGGGTGGGGAAGATCCCCTGGAGAAGGAAATGGCAACCCACTCCAGTATTCTCGGCTGGGAAAATCCCATGGACAGAGAAGCCCAGCGGGCTACAGGCCATGGGGTCACAGAGTCGAACGCGACTGAGCGACTGAACAACAAAGCAGACCTGCTCGATCGGGAAGGCTCCAGGAGAGGTGAGATTTGAAAGAGGCCCACCCTACCCACCACCGAATCTAGGCAGGAGGAGGGAAACACTCCCGTGCTTTAGGGCCCTGATGTTCTGCGCGCTAGTAGAAAAAAGGGAAAAAAACCTTGCTCCAAAAAACTCTTTACTTTTTATTAGTGTCTGGATCAATAAAAGTTTTAGGAGTAAAGCTTCTCTCCTGCAATACTAACCGCCACAGAGACAGCCTAGGATTATTAAATCTGTCTCCAACAGGCAGTGGCTGGGAGCCCCAGGCTAGAAAAAGAGAAGCCGGAGGGCTGTCTCTGGCTCTGAAACTTAGGGTCAAAGCCCCTCCTCACCGCCCACCTTCCAACCCCACAGATTCCCTGTGCCTAGATCTCTTTCCCCACAGCTTTGCCCGTCTGCTTCCACCTCTTGGTCAGTGGGTGTCTCACCATCCTCTTCCCTTGCACTTAAAGGTGCCAGGAGGACACGGCCTGGCTCCCAGGAGGCAGGAGCCAGTTCCCACCTTTGCTCTTCCTCCCAAGCCCAAGGGAGTCTCCCATTCATTCTACCCGGGTCAGTGTGGAAACCAGGCTGCGCAGGAAGGACTGTGGGGCATCAACCAGGCCCTGGTCGGAGGGTGGGTGAGGTCCCAGGGCTGGACCTCCTTGGAGAAACAGCCCTCACACCCTCCAGCCCCCACCCACAGCTATCCAGCCGGCCCACCCACAGGACAGGAAGTTTCCTGCACCCCCTTCCCAGGGCAGAGCCATGCACAGACCTTGGCAGTGGGACAGGCCTCTGGGCTGAACAGGGTCTCGGTACCAGGAGCCCGGGAGCCACATCTGGCTTTCGAGGATGGGGGGGTCTCCACAGAGAAGCCCGGCCCATGATCTTGCCGAGGCTGTCACAGAGGAGTCCGAAGCCACAGAGGCTCATTCTTGCGGCCGGCATGCACCGAGGTGCCTCTCCTGGCCAGACCTGGGGACGTCTCAGCCAAGGCCAGCATCTAACAGGAGTTGACCAGGTGAGCTTTCCCTTCCAGCAAAGCACACGTTGACTCTTGTCTTCCAAGCTGAAACTTCAAAAATGACTTAAGGAAAACACAGCGGTGACATCTAGAGATTTCCGGGTCCTCCAGGGAACAAGTGGAAAATTACAGCCTTCCGTACAGGTAACCACATGGCACAACCTCCAGGTCCAAGAAGTCCGGAACGATATGCACTTCCAGCCAGGAGCACGTCGCCCTCCCAAGGAACTTGGGCAGGGTGTAGATCCTGGGACCTAGCCCTGGGTCCTCCAGGAGACTGGAGGAGGCCCGCGGAGGAGTCTCCGGCTCCGCCCCCAAGGGGCCACACCCTGCCCAAGTCCCGCCTCCGGGCCTTTGCACTTGCCGTTCCCTCCGCGTGGCCCTGGCTCTAGGCCAGGCTCACAGATCAAACGTTGCGCGCCTTACCAGAGGCTGTTCTAACCAAAGGAGCAACTTCCACCCCCAACCCCCAGGTTATCACTCAGCTTCCGGATGACACTGATCTGAAACGCTCTTGCTTGGGCCCCCTCCTCCTCCCCCAGGGAGAATGTCCGGACCTGTTCACCCGGTAGGTCCGACACCCCTCCGGCCATGCCTTGCACAAAGCAGGCACTAACAGGTGTCCTGAACGAATACTAGCTTCCTTCTGGCTAGTCTGAGACAGGCCGGCCAAAGCTGTGTGAGAGCGGCTGTGGAGGCGGGGGTTGACCAAAAGACGGGGGTGCACCCAAACCCCCTCCCCACAACCCAAGCTCCGGAGCGTGCAGGCTGCGAACCGGGCCCCTCGCGCTCCAGGCCGGAAGCGGCCGGCCCCGCCCCCAGCCCGCCCACCCGGAGCCTCCGGCCCTGCCCTCCCAGGCCGGCCACAGGGGACGTTCTGCGGCCAGCTGCCGCCAACTGCCCCAGCTGCAACCGCTTTCCATCCCAACCCGCTGCGCTCCGACGCGGGCGGGGACGAGGCCCAGCCGGCACTCGTCGGGCTCTCCACCCTCTCTCTCTCCAGGGCCAATACCTTCCCTAACCCCGCACTTCCAAGGGGGTTGTCTACCACGGTCACCCAGTGAAACCAGACACCTGACTCCGTGCCCCAACTTGGAACTAGATAGCTAGACAGGTCCCCTCTCTGGGGGCAATTGTTCTCCTCTGTCCTGGGCTGGGCCAGCAGCAGGTTTAGTGCCTGGTAGAAGGGAGAGGAGCCTGGTGGGCTGCAGTCCATGGGGTCGCGAAGAGACTTCATTTTCACGCATTGGAGAAGGAAATGGCAACCTACTCCAGTGTTCTTGCCTGGAGAATCCCAGGGACGGGGGAGCCTGGTGGGCTGCCGTCTATGGGGTTGCACAAAGTCGGACACGCCTGAAGCGAGTTAGCAGCAGCAGAAGGGAGAGGGAGTGAGCTGCCCAGGTATGTGAGTGCAACAAGACGGACCCAGGAGCCCAAATGGTGCCCCACCCACTGGCCTAGGATTCACACTGATCCTGATACCACCCTCACTGAACTGAAAATCCTTCTGGGAAAGGCACACTCAGCCAGCCCGACCTTTTGGCCTGGGGTCACCCCCTTTTCCATCCTACTGGAAAGCCACAGCAATGTTTTCCAGGTATTGAGCCTCCACCACACACAGGGAATCACACCTACTTCCCTTACAGCCACCATCCGGAAGGGCTAATCAGAGTAGAGTGGCTCCTGTATACTCTGGTGCAATGGGATCATGAAATCCAACACCCCCCCGCCCCAAGGTAAATACGGATGAGCAGGCGGGTGGGAGAATACCTGGGGTCGGTCCTGCCTACTTCACAGCCTCGACTCCAGAGGCTTGCAAGCTCCAGTTCAGTCCACGTAGTTTCAGCCTGCTCCAGACCCTCGGCAACAACTGAGCTCCTAGTAAGTGCCAGACTGTCAGGCACCTATTGTGTGCAGGTAGGACACCTGTAGGACTCGTCACGAGGTCTACCTGTAGCCCCACAGCAACACCCATCATGGGAAATAACTCCCTCCATCCCCTGGAGTGTCCTTGCTTGGGCTCAGCTCTGTTCTGAGCACAGGTAATCCAACAAGACCCGCCCACTCCATCTGCTCACACCCCCAAAGCCCAGAGAGCCCCTAGCTAGTGCCCTTATTGGTGAGTCCCTTCCTTCTGAGGTGAGGCTTCCCCTCCCAGCTTCATCTGGGTCTATGGACAGCAAGATCAAACCAGTCAATCCTAAAGGAAATCAACCCTGAATATTCATTGGAAGGACTGATGCTGAAGCTCCAATACTTTGACCACCTGATGCAAAGAGCCGACTCACTGGCAAGACCCTGATGCTGGGGAAGATTGAGGCAGGAGAAGACAGCGACAGAGGATAAGATGGTTGGATGGCATCACTGACTCAACGGACTTGAGTTTGAGCAAACTCCGGGAGAAAGTGAAGGGCAGGGAAGCCCGGCGTGCTGCGGTCCATGAGGTCGCAAAGAGTCAGACACAACTGAGCAACTGAACTGGATAAAATTTCAAAACAAGGGAGAGGTGAGGCTGTAGTCAGTCACCAAGGGAGGACCTAGGGCAGAAGAAGCCCTTTCCCTCCTAGAGCATGTAAGGCACCAGAGATGGAGGGGGCGGAGCCTATCTCTGAGCACTCTTCCAGGGTGCAGGCCCCGAGCAGGCCTCTCACTTGAGATCAATAATAGCATTAATCAGGTGAGGAGGACACTGTAACCACCTTACAAATGAAGAAATCAAGTCCAGAGAAGCTTAGTCACTTGCATGAGCTGGGCGAGCCACAATCTGAAGGTAGATGTGCCTCACCCCAGACAGTCATTTGTACCTATTTGCTGGTCCCCTCTTAACTCCCTAATACCCCCTCCTCCTGGAAGCCTTCCCAGATTTTCCCCAGACAGGAAGCCATCCCCACTGGCGGATCCACACAGTTCTAATGTCTTTTTTATAATAAAACAGGCCCCTGTGACAGGGCTTTCCCTCTGCATGATAGCTGTCACGGGAGAAGGTCACAAGCTGAAGAGAAATAAGCTTCTCTCTGAAGGTCAGAAGATGTACTTGCCAATTATTTGACCTTGAATAAGGTGCTACCTCCAAATCCTTCAAGCCTCAGCTCAGGGGACTGCATAACCTCTCGCAAGATCCCTTCAGAGCCATCTTGAATAATACGTAAAATGGAGTGAGAACACAGGGAACATCCTTGGAATTTCAGAGACTGCCCTGATCCAGTTACTCCTGGTTTCAGTACCCTCAGTGGCCAGGCCTCCTGAATTATTAGGTCCCCATCTACCCACTGCACACTCCTCCCCCGCACACCCACCCCCTCCAGCCATGGGTCTTCCTCTTCTCTTTCTCCCTGCATCCTGCAACCCTCCCCTTTCTCAGAGGCACGCCTCCGCTCCCCCTGATCTCCCCTCCTGCCCCAACTTCCAATTCTCATGCACCTTTCAAGGCCCAGCTTCACTGCCCCACTGCCTTCCCAGTGTGCCCAGGCCCAGGAACTGTCCTCTCTCTTCCCAAATCCCCAGTCCTCCTCCCTTTCTCCTGTGTCCTGCTGTCTGTCCCGACAGACCCTCTCTGGGGTCTTTTCATCTCTGGTTCTTCAAGTCCTGCTGCTGCTGCTAAGTCGCTTCAGTCGTGTCCAACTCTGCGTGACCCCATAGACAGCAGTCCATCAGGCTCCCCTGTCCCTGGGATTCCCCAGGCAAGAACACTGGAGTGGGTTGCCATTTTCTTCTCCAATGCATGAAAGTGAAAAGTGAAAGGGAAGTCGCTCAGTCGTGTCTGACTCTTAGCGACCCCATGGACTGCAGCCTACCAGGCTCCTCTGCCCATGGGATTTTCCAGGCAAGACTACTGGAATGGGTTGCCATTGCCTTCTCCGTCTTCAAGTCCTAGGACTCCATAAATGTGTGATGGATGTCTTCTTCCAAAAGCTCAGAGCCCAGATGTCGCATTATCTTTCAGACCTGAAGGTGTCTCACCAGCTGGGCCAGGCTCTCTGGGGGTCTGGAACCCGCCTTCCTCAAGGAGGTTCCCATTTTCTGGGGTGCAAGGGAGGTGGCCCCAAGGCTGTCAAGGAACACTTCCAGGCACTGCCTGTACATCCCCTTGGGGACAGTGATGCTCAGACCCTGGGAAGGAGGACCTCTCTTGTGACCATGGAGCCTCTCCTTTCTAGAGCCGGTGTAAAGGACAGAAGCCCTCTGTGGCCCGCCCAGAACTGCCCCCTCCAGAGAAGGGCACTGCTGTAACCCACTGCTTCCCCCACCCCCCGCCGAGTCTGCAGGGCAAAAGCAGACTGGACCAGAGAGGGATGCCCCGCGGAGGAGAGTCAGCCCCGGGCCCTGGCTCTTCATGGACAAGGGCTTCTGAACATGGACAAGGGCTTCTGAAGAGACCACTGCTGCACTGAGCGGACGGTGAGAAAACAAACTTGGTATCAGACTCAGGGCCAGTTCTGAGTAGCAGTTTCAGTGTGTCCCAGCTGTTAATTTATGTGAGCACATCTATACTGGCGTGGTTTTATCATCACCAACGAACAGTAAATGTGTCCTGGCGCCTGCTCTGTGCCAGGCCCAGCGCTAGGTATTTTACATCCATTACCTTCTTACACTTCCAAAGAGCCATAAGCTGTGGGTAGCCACAGAGATGTTTTACTGAGATGAAGCTGAAGCACAGAGAGGGTGGAAGAGCTGCTCAAGGTCACACAGCTAGTTACTGGTCGCAGCTACGATTACAGGCCCCTCAACAGTCTGGCCCCAGCCTGTCTTCCTGGCCTGAGCTGCCAGCGCTCACCCTTCCAGAGCCTTTGTTCTCCGTCCCCACCCCTCAAGTTCCCCAAGCCCACTGTTGCGTGACCTGGGAGAGAGAGGTTAATGTATATTGTCAGCCTGCAGCCAACCAGCTCCCTCCCCTGCTCCCATGAGGACTCCTGCCCTCTGGCTACCCCCTCCCCCCCACCAGCCTGGCTGCCTCCACCCCATCTGCCAGGCCCCCAACAAGTGTCTGGTGGTAATGACTTCAGCTGGCAGAGAATCCTGGAACCTTCCCCCCCACAGTGATGTTGACACATGTTCACGTAAAACACGGTAATGTTTCCATCTAAGCATTTAGGGGGAGTAAATTCCTACCCCTGTGATGCCTTCGTGCAAAAGTACAGGAGTGCTCCAGTACTTTGGCTACCTCATGAGAAGAGTTGACTCACTGGAAAAGACTCTGATGCTGGGAGGGATTGCGGGCAGGAGGAGAAGGGGACGACTGAGGATGAGATGGCTGGATGGCATCACGGACTCGATGGATGTGAGTCTGAGTGAACTCCGGCAGATGGTGATGGACAGGGAGGCCTGGCGTGCTGCAATTCATGGGGTCGCAAAGAGTCGGGCACGACTGAGCGGCTGAACTGAACTGAAACTGACTCAAACCAGCGGTGAGACATGGTCAGCACTTCCCTTCCTCGGCTGTCACGGTGCCAAGTCCTGGGCTACGCCCGCACGGCGTTCCAGGGCCTGAGCGCTGCCAGCAAGCCAGGGAGAGGGGTTGGGTCCAGTTTCCGAGGCTGTGACTGCCTCCCCGGCTGCAGGATCAGTTTGTGGTCAATTCCCCCTTACTCCTAAGCTCCCGGTCCCTGTGACACGCCAGCGCTGCTCACTGCGTTCCCACCAAGAGCCCAGCTTCTGGGTCCCTGACGGGGTCACCTACTGCCCAGGCCCCACGCCCTGGTTCCCCCGCATCGGAGCGGGGCTCTTCCTTCACAGCCACCACCACACCATGTCTCCATCAGGCCAAGGTCACACATGTCCCCTCATTTCACCACCACCCCAAGAGGTCATGGAATTCAACTCCCCCTGAACTGTCCCCTTCACCCCTCCCCGACCCCTGGAACCAGCGATGGGGATGCATGGAGGAGGCCCCACTCCACCTCCAGGTCCTAATGCTGCCAGGAGATGTACGCCACCAGGCCCTGTGACCTGGGGAGAACCGCGAGGCTGGCGTGGCCAGGCCCCTGGGAAGGTCCAGCCCTCTGTCCACAGCAAGAGATGACGGAGGCAGGCAGGGGAGGCCCGCAGGCCACGGCCCTGTCCTCACTTCTCCACGTGAGCAGGCAGCAGTTGTGCAGCCAGACGGCACTGACAGCCCCTCCCGGGATCGCCCAGAGCCCGGCTCTTGGAGATTCCCGGGTCGAGGGGTGGAGAGCGAGTGTCTGATGTGATTTCTTCCACATGTTTTCTGAGAAGCTGCTGCAGCACTGCTGTGTCTGAATGCTACTGGCCTCCTCTCTGTGACGTGCATCAGAGGGAGGCACCGCTGTTCCCATTTTACAGACAGGCCCGCTGAGGTTAAACATCCAGTCCGAGGCCACACAGCTAGAAAGGGTGGTGCCCAGGATACAGGCAGGTCAATGAGACACACCGTCTGCCCTTGAGAAGCTGGCAGTCCAGTGGGGGAGGGCTGCACACAGACACTGGTGCCAAACAAAAGCACACCTAACAGGCCACGGGCCCAGGGGAGACCGTGAAAGTATCCAGCGCAGGGTGTGGCCCAACCACAGATTTGCGATGATGGCAGGAACAGCCCCAGCTTGGGTTCGAGCAACTGGGGAAGGCTTCACGGAGAGGAGGCATATCTTAGTGAACCTCCTCCTAAGATCGGGGTCCCCCACCACACTCGACGCCTGGTGCCCCGTGCGAGGACACGATTGTGGACAGATGGGCTGACTGGGGGCAGGCCCCTGGCACACTGTGCCACGTCGACATGGTGACTGCCTAGCCCCGGGAGGTGTGTCGAGTTCTTATGCCTCATTTACAAGACGAGGAGACAGAAGTGCAGAGGAGTCGAGTACCACGGCTAGGAAAGGTCCCTGTAGTGTCTGGCTCCGGGCCCACCTTTCCAGCAAGCGCTTAATTTCTCTGGGTCTTTGTTTGCTCATCTGTAAGACGCTCCATGGTCAGAGACACTTCCCCCTGCAGACTGGAGCTGGCTGGCTGGGGACTGGAAGGTGGCGGCCACCAGACCCTGCTCCTGCAGCCTGCTGGGTGAACGACCTCCTTCAGGGTCAAGTCTGCCAAGGAATGGCCACCAGTAGGGAGTTCTAATTGGTGAGGCTGGCGGCACAGAGCCCAGCAACGCAGCCGGTGGCTGATGCTGTTGCACAGGAAAGCGCTGAGCACAGCAAATGTAGCTGTTGACCCAATTCAGTTCCGTTCTGTCTTCGAGAAAATAATTGAGTTTAAATGAATAGGTTTCCCATGTCCCCTCCGGCCTCGGGAAGAGTGGAAAAGGAGATGGTGGAGTAGTGGGGGGGGGCAGACGGGAACAGTTCCCTTGGCTCACTGTTGGTTATTTTTGAGTCATTAGGCCTGTGAAAGGTTTCTTTCTTGCCTTGGCGGACAGTGGGCTTGGACATGGCTGAGAGGCAGTGAGGTGGAGTGAAAACCACATGAGGTGGTCAGTGCAGATGGAGGTTTAAGGCCAAGCTGACAACAGCCTTGTGGGGTGGCCCACTCGGCTCCCAAGCTCGTCATCTACAGAATGGGAACACTATCCCCCTGTATACTCTTCCTAGGATCACTGGGAAGAGCTGGTGCAGGCTAAGCAAAGTTGAAGGCTTTTCAAGGAGTAAAGGAGTCTGGTGTGAACCACGGAGGCCAGTTCTCTGCCCTGCAGGAACATAGGCCCAATGTTACTCCATCTATTTTTTTGGATTGTTTTTAAGAAAAGCTGGAAATCCGTTTTTTTTTGGTGAATGTTGAAGGTGAATGTTTTAGGAGTGCTTAAATATTGGGAGCTGATTTTTTTAAAAAAACACCAAAAATCACCTTCCCAGACCAAAACAAAACCTGCCTGTGGGCTACACATGGTCTTGAGCCACCCGTGTGCAACTTCTGACTTAGTGACAACGTGTGAAACGCCATTCAGGGTGTGCGGGTGTCCTGCCACCTGTTTATTGCCTCATAATCGTCCTTGGCAGTGAGGCCAAGCCCAGCCCTGCTGGAGTGGGACAGGCAAGGGACACCAGTCTCTCCAGACCTCAGGGGAAACTGCAGACACAGAGACGTAGACGTAGAGCACAAACGTATGGACACCAGGTGGGAGAGGGGGCGTGGGGTGAGCTGGGAGCCTGGGGCTGTCATATATACACTACCACGTATAAAACAGACAACTAATGAGAACCTACTGCATAGCACAGGGAACTCGACTCAATGCTCTTTGGTGACCTACATGGGAAGGAAATCCAAAAGAGAGGGGATATGTGTGTACAAATAGCAGATTCACTTTGCTGTGCAGCAGAAACTAACACAACATTGTCAAGTAACTATACTCCAGTTAAATTTATTAAAAAAAAAAAAAAAAGGCCTCTAAGACCTTGGGAAGGCGGAGGGGCCCCCTTCTCCCTCAACCCCTCCAGCCATACACACACAGGTGGATGGAGATACGAGGCTGGTTTTACCCTAGAAGTTAAGAGGTCACGGGCTTGCTTCGTGCACTGCCTTCAGCAACCGGTTAGGGTCTCAAGTCCCTCTTCTGCAGAAAGGGGGGTGCTTCTGAGAGGACCAAATAAGAACCAGATAGAGGGAGCCCGTGACAGGTCTTCCCAGAGCAGCAGTGCTGCAGAGTGGAAGGAGCGTGGCAGTCAGCAAGACCTCAGGTTCTCCCTGCCACTTCCAGGCTGTGTGTGCCCAGGGAAGTTACCTAACCTCTCTGTACCTAGTCTTATCCTCTGCACAGGAGATAAGAATCTCTGGGACACAGAGCTGTGGTGACGAATACATGAAATGATGACTGTCAAGGGCCTGGTAGGATGCCTGGCACGTAGCAAAGGAGAAAAACATGATAGGCATTATTATTATTGTTCTTGTTATCTTCAGTGAAAAGCATGCCAGAGAATTCTGACTGGGTGATTACAAATGTAGCGCAGCCTGGCAAACTCGGTTGTTAACAGATGAGGCCACCTATAATTAGCACCATCATTACCTATGCAAATGGCGCGGCGGAGATGCTGGAGCAGGGTGTCCTTTGAAGTGTGCGCTAAATAACCCCTCCCCTGGCCGCCTGCCCTCCTCAAATCTTGTTTACACTATTAATTTCATTAGCAAACAGTTTTTCGTAAAGCAAGACAGAATGCCAAACTAGTATATATTCAAACCAAGGAGGTTTAAAACCATTTGGCCCCTGCCAGTCACTGGTGGTGGGGGGTGGAGGGGAGTTGCTCTTTGTGGGGGCCTATGTCCCACCTGGAATTGTTTGTGGGGCCCTGTCCTCAGGCTCCTGAGTCAGCTGCTGGCCTGGGGTTCCCAGTTCCTGCCTCCCCAGCCCTCTTCTCCCAGCAGGACAGGCTGAAGACCTCCACTAACTGGATCCCCTCTGACATGCAGAGCTGGGAAGAGGAGAGGGGGTTTGGGGGTGTGTTTGGCATTAAGCAGGCACTGTTTTCAGGACAAGAGGTTCACAGCATGGTTAATATGACTGGTGAGTTCCCCAAGAGTCAGGCTATAGTATATCAGGCTTATCATCATACCCACTTTACATCTGAGAAAACCCAGTCCCAGAGAGATTTAGGAAGTAATTTGCCCGATGTTACATTAAGTTGCAGAAGTGGATCCACCCCTGGGTCTGGTCAGCCTACCACCTCCGGAGTTGGCTCTTTAGCTCTGCTACCTGCACTTAGCACCTACCTGCAATGGACAGAGTAAGTTAATCCAACAGCGATCACAGAGCCTTCATACTCGGGGAGATGAGCAGAGACTGCCCAGGTTCTGAGACGAGGCAGCTGAGGCTCAGCGGTCCTGTCATTAGCCCACGGCACCACAGGCAGAACGGAGAGCCTAGAACCCAGAGCCTCTCACCGCCAGCTGGCTGCTTTCACATTCAGAGCTTTAAACACAAGCTGGTTCAACAGTCATCCTCCTCATTAATACCTGGGTCAGTATCTTCACCATCCCTATATCCCCTGGGACCAACAAGGATCCAAGAAGACAAAAGATTCTCAGGCAGTTTGTTGAGCTGAACTGTTTTTCTTACCAAAAAAGACAATGCTGAACAGCTGGGATAGTGAAGGCCTGCGAAGGAAGATGGGTGGGGCTCAGGGTGGGGGTGAAGGTAGACCACCCCCTGTGGGAGAGCATGGCCACCCTCAGCTTGGGACGAGCCCTTTTCAAAGCATCACCCTACTGTATGTCCACTCAAGAGGCAGGCAGTTAGCTGACTCTCAATACTGCAAGAATTGAAAACAGAAGTCTTAACAGATGTGTCAGTCCCTCCCCGGCTCCTATGGGCTCCGACCACCATGGAGCCTCTTCCCGCTCCTTCCCCGATCCCTGAAATTGAGGCTGGGAGAGACGAGACACTTGCATGAGGTCTGGGAGCAGGGAAGACTAGGACCCACACCTTTCTTGCTCCTCTAAGTAGGTGCTCCCCTCTCCCCTCCACCTGCGGGCTTTCCCATCACCCCTCCCACACCATTAAGCCCTTCCCCCTTGAAAAACAAATAATCCTCACAAATATCCTGAGAAGTAGGTAGAACAAGTGTCCCATTAACAGAGAGGGGAAGTGAAGTTCGGGCCAGTTAAGTAACGAGCTCAAGGCTCTGGAACTGGGTTTAGGCAGGCAGTCTCATTAGGGGGCCTGTTCCATGGTAGGACCCAGGGAACCCCTGGATGGGTAGTTGGTGGGGGACCCCCACCTCCACGTCCTGGCCAACATTCTGACACCATGTATTACCCCTCACAGGGGTAATATCCTGCCAGGAGTCATTCAACCCACCTCCAGACAAGGCTATAAATAACCCTGGGATAGCATGTATGTTCAGGCCGGGGGGCCCAGGGCCCTTCCGGAGCTGCCCAAACCCAGACAAAACATTTTCCAGAGACCACCGTAAATCCCTACCCCCATCGCCTCCTATCACCTCGTATCCCTAGTCCAGCAGCCTTCGGAGTGGGGACTGGAGTACCTGGCGGTGCAGGGGAGGGTTGTGGGAGGACACTCTCTCCCAGGAGGAGGAAGGGGGAGGAAGGGAAAAGAGGGCTGGGCTCTCAATGGTCAGCTTATTCCTCCTCCTCCCAGACCCCTCCCACCCCAACCCTCACATGGGCGGTGGCGGGTTGCGGGGGGCTGGGGGGGCGTCCTGACAAACCACCAGTCTGACCAGGCCCGCCCCCCTCCCAGCTACTCTTACAATCCTTCCCTTCCCAACCTTCAGGATAGAGTCCTGACTTCCCAGCATTTTCCCCTCTATCCCTGCCACTCCCCAGGCCCACACACACCACATGTGTGCAGCAACAGACGGATTTCCCTCCTCTCCCCAAGGAACCCTCCCACCAGCCTTGACCTTCACCCTGGGACGCAATCACCAATTCCAAGGAGCTGTCCCTGAGCCTCAGCGGAGCCCCCACTCCCTCCTATCCCCCTTTGGCCCCTTTACCATAGAGTTTGTTGATCCATCTGCCTCCTCCATCCAAGAGACGCTTTTGAGGGGCAGAGACTGGGTGTGACCGCCCTCCCCCGCCAGCCCACAGCACAGGGTGTGCCCTGGCCGCACTGGGGTTGTGGGTGAGCCCAGATCTAAGGGAGACCACTGAAAGGCAGACCTGACCCCCCAGCCCCAGGATCAGGTTGGGTCAGGACCTCCCAACCCGGCTCATTAGGGGACGGTGGATGGTGCCAGGCCTGATCTTTCCATGGACACCCGACAACGGCTGTGTCGAGAATCACGGAAGATGAAGTCACTGCTCTCAGAAATAGCTGATTAAGAAGACGTGACGGCAACGCAAACAGCAAGGCTGGACACACACGCATGCTCACACACACACACACACGCATGCTCTCACCATGTGTTTCTCTGCCCTGGGAAGCTGGGCCACGCCTGAGCTTCCCCTGAGATCATGCCAGGAAACAGAGCCAGTGCAGGGAGCCCGGACTTGGGCCACACCACAGTCTCAGGAGCACTGATGCCCGAGGGGATACTCTCCTCGGGGACCCCCTGGAAGAGGCACCCTGTCTTGACCAGCACTGAGTCCCCGACCTGCCCCTGGGCCCCCTCAGAGCCCTCCAGTTTCTTCTCTCACTCCCTCCTCAGCCCCACCCCTCACCCCTCCTGCGGTCTTCTCCCCACCTAGTTTCGGTCCCCTCACAATTCTGTCCCCCCCTGCAGGGCAGGCCTGCCTAGACTCCAAGGAGGTGGGAGCATCCACTGCCTAAGACACGGCTCCGGGCTTACAGACACCAGCCTCCAAGCCTGGCTCTGTCTTGCTGCAGCTGTGTGGCCATGAGCCAGCCAGTCCACCTCTCTGAGCTTAGCATCCTCATCTGTAAAAGGCAGACAGCAATGCACCTGCATCACGGAGAAAGATGCAATGGATCTGTGTTCATCTGTTCACTTGCCAGCCTTGTGTCAGGCGCTGTGGTAGGGACTGGAGACACATTAGGGAATAAGACATCAACCCCCTTGTCCCCTGGGGCCTCGGCCCAGCGTGGGAGAGGCGTACAAGCATCTTGGTGACATTATCAGGGGAACTTGAGTGATAACAGGGAACTCCCAGGAGGGTCCAGGCCAGAGTCGGGGAGGCTGAGCCTGACAGCGTGGCTGGATGAAGTGGCAGCGGGTCACAGACATCTGGGTGAAGAGTGACCCAGGAAGAGGGAGCAAGGGCAAAGATCCAGGGCTGGGGCACTGCAGGGTGCGGGGCGGGGAAGAGCTGGGCAGGCGTGAGCTGCCCATACAGGACCAGGAGGAGGGTGAGACCCCCAGATGCTATGCTGTTTAGAGACAGTAGGGGTGGAGGGCAGACTGGAGGGGAGTGAAGCTGCAGGTGGAGAGCAGCCTAGGGCTGGGCCACAGGGTCCCGGTGGGAGGCGACGGTGGCATCGATGCGGCGGCGGTGGTGGCTGTCTGTGAGGCGCTCAGCGCGCGCCTGGCACAGAGGGAGCCCTCAGTATTCGTTCCTCCCGTCTTCTCTCCTCGTCACCATCAACATCCTGGTCACCCCTCACAGCGGCCAGGACGCTGCTGGTCTCAAAGCTGAAGGGCTGCCCAGCAGAGCCCCGTGGGGTGGGCAGAGCTCCTCGCCCCCCCTCACAGGTGCCCAGGCTCCTTGAGCAGAGCCAGGCGGGGCCAGCCCACAGCCCTCCCATGCCCCACCCAGGGCCCAAGGCACACAGGTTTGCTGGGGAAAACACTGGACTCCAAGCAAGCAACAGCACCCGTGTTAGCGCGTCACAGGTTTCCGAGTTCTTTCCTGCCCACGTTCTCACTTGCTGAGACGGAGGTATTTCAGGCCCTGGCATATGAAGGACGAAAGCTGAGGAAAGCATCCTGGAATCTTAGACGCCTTCCAAGCCCAGGAAAGCCCTCCTGGGGGGCCGGGCTTCCGGGCCTGTGCAGTGCAGCCTGCCCCACCTAAGAAGACACATGCGCACACCCCTCCCTGCAGCTGACTCCTGTCCCCGTCCCCAGGGCCAGGCACGGGCGAGCAAGAACAGAAAACTCTATCCCGAAGGTCCCTTGTGGGGGAGTCCGGTCTGCAGCAGAAGCCAGCCAGCCTGCCTCCTTCCTTCTCTCACCCACCACGTCTGAGCTTGAGCAAAGCTACTAGGAAATGACCACCCCTCTCCTCTGGGAAAAAATCTGCCTGCAATGCAGGAGACCTGGGTTCGATCCCCAGGTTGGGAAGATCCCCTGGAGAAGGGAAAGGCTACCCACTCCAGTATTCTGGCCTGAAGAATTCCACGGACGTATAGTCCATGGGGTCACAAAAAGTTGGACACGACTCCTGGCGACTTTCACTTCACTTCACTTCCCTCCCCAACCCGTGGAGCCTGCCCCCACAGCTTGGGGCCGGGAGGAAAGGTTTGAGCAGGGGAGGCCTGGGGTCTGTGGGAACCCAGGGAGCAGCCAGCTTTCCTCCTCTCCCCTCTACTGGCTGAGGAGGTAAGATTAAGCCGGACGGCACACTCTCGAGCACACAAGCAGAGAAAACTCTTTTATAAGCCACAGAGAAAGCCCCGGAGCAACAGTCAGTGGTGATTCGGGGGGTCGGCGGGGGGAGGGGGGGGGGCGGTCCGGGTAGCAGCGGTGTGGAAGGAGAAATTGTATCGCTTGCTTCACTCTCCTCCTATGGCTGGAATTCGGTCCTCTGTGCTTGTGTTCTCAACTACCTTTATGTTAAAAAGAAGACTGTCAAGGCAAGGAAAAGGAAGTGAATGAGAAGAACCGGGGAGGAATCTGGCGGGCCTGGCACCTGTTCCTCCGGAAGGCCAAGTGCCGGCCTCACATTTCGTTTCTCCTGCCCGGGGCCTCGCCCAGGCCAGCTGCCGCCCTGAGTGCCCAAGTGGGAGACCAAGAGTGGGAGGAGGTAGGGCTGGAAACCGGCCAAGAACATCCCTCCCCTACCCGCTCATCTTCAGACACACCCACGTGGGGATCACGGAGCCACCTCCCCGGAGAGCCAGCTCCCCTCGTCCCAGTCTGCTGCCTGACTGTCCTTGGCACAGGCCCTGGGGGTGGACCCTGCGCTGTCCCTCTCCGGCTCTTCCCTCCACCCCTGGCCACACTGGGCTCCTCTGACCCTTTCGTCTCTGGCCCAGGGTCCTGTGCAAGGCAGATGCCCATGAGAGTCTGCTGGACAAACTGCTGGAGAGCAGTTAGAAAAAAAAAAAACTCACACATGGATACGGAGCCTCCTGGGTGGCTCAGCGGTGAAGTGTCTGCCTGCCGATGCTGGAGACACGGGTCCGATCTCTGGGCCAGGAAGATCTCACATGTCTCAGAGCAACTAAGCCCGTGTGCTCTAGGACCCGGGGGCCACAACTACTGAAGCCCGCACACCCGAGAGCCTGTGCTCCGGAACAAGAGACACCACCACAATGGGAAGCCTGCGCACCACAACCAGAGTAGCCCGCACAGCAACAGAGACCCAGCACAGCCCATAAATTAATAAATCTTTTAAAAATAAATGTCTTTAAAAAAAAAAAGGATATGAAGGGAGTGGCAGACAGGGTGGAGAAACAAAAGTTAGGTCTGAACAGGAAGAAACCCAGACAGGCTTTGGCCAGAACAGTTCAAACCCTCAGAAGAATGCAGGATCCCTGTGGGGGGTGAGGGGGTGGGGAGGGCCCCCTTCTAGCCGTTTATGCCCCGAGGCTCTGCAGAGCTGGCAGGAGAGCAAGTGCAAAGGACAGGGGAAGTGGACAGCATCACAGGCACACAGGCAGAGGGACAGACCCCCAGAGCCGTGCAGTCACACCTCTGAGACACCCTGTGTCTGGGGCTTCCTCTGAAAGACTTACGGCCTTTCCTGCCTGCACTCTTCTCTGCCCAAAGCCTCTCATGCACTGTGACAGCGTGGGCAGGAGCACCTGGCCTGCGGCCGGGGACACAGCTGAACAGGCTCAGGGCAGCCTGGGACCAGTCCCTCAGCGAGGAACATGCCGCTTCCACAGACAGGCGTGGCCCCATCTGTCCGCCGCTCCAGTGCCCCCTGCTTCAGTCCCAATGGTCCTGCAGGGTTCCCGCGGCCACGGCCCTGCCCAGGTGGCTCCCCGACCCGGACGCCGTGCCCACTTCCCCACTGCCCTTCTGGGTTTTATCTAACCTTTAGGATAAAGCTCCCTAACTAAAGAATATGGGCTGTATTTGGTCCACACTCATGTTTTGTTTAGCCCACACGGTGTTTGACATTTTTAAGTTTCGAATCCATTACCAACACTGAAAGATGTGAAATTTCAAAAATGTCACCCAAGCCAGTCACTAGAGATTTCTGACTTGTGAGTCCAAAGGCCCAGTGCCATGGGGCTGGGGCTGCTGCCCCTTAGCAGGGCATCCACCCTCCAAACTGCCAGTGTCCACCACATCTGCGCTTGCCTCAGCCAGGGGGTCCTGCGTGGCGGCCGGCAGGACGGGGCAGGGCCCACCACATTGTCCAGGGACACACGTGGTGCACGGTAAGGACTCGCTTATCATGTGTGGAATTATAAAGAGACACACTGCCTCAGCCTCGCCGGGCCTAGACCCCTGAGCGCTGCCTCCCTCCCTGCAGGACCCCAAGCTGGGACGGGACGATGCTCCACTGTCCTGGGTCCCTCTCACACAGCTGCGCACACCTGCAGAGGGGACACTAGGGCTGTGACGAGACGGTCACGTCAATGTCTGATCTTTGCTTAGGAAGCCGTGTCTTCTGGAGCCCAGCCAAGGTGAGAGTAGAGCTCCTGGCATCTCCTGCTTTCAATCAAAGTGGCGGGATTCCAAGCCGGCCCACAGACAACGATCCCCAGGACTTTTATTAAACTGAGAAGGAGAGATTCGGCAGCAAGAACTAACAAAGCCAAGGCTTCCTCCGTTCCCGCCTGCAGGAGGCCTGCCCCCCTTTGAAGCCCGTAGCCAGCTCTTCCCTTTTGCTGGGTTTTCAAGGTCAGAGTCACATTGGCAGCGAGGGTTCTCTTTGTTCTCCTGCCTCTGACTTCACCCTGACACAGTCACTGTCCCCAACGGCCAGGTCCTTAGTGGGTGGCAGAGGAGGGCCCTGATTCTGGGCAGGGGAGGGCGAGAGGGGAGCAGTGACAGACAGCAAGGCATTGGTCGCACCCCCTGGGGCCCTGCTTCCTGGGAAACCGCGTCCCTGTGGGCCTGGCTTCCCTGCCAACTTGGGAGCACCCTGTCTGGTCCACAGTGCTATGCTCAGTAACGGCTGATGGGAGGGCAGCAGCTGACAGCCCCCAGAGTGTACTCCCAGCCCGGGGAGGGGCACCCACCAGGAGAAGGGGCGCGGCCGAGCTCAGGCTACCTGCTTTCTCTCTCGGAGCTTCAGTTTCCTCATTTGGAAAATGGGGAGATAAACACCTGCTCCAAAACGATCACTCTCCTAATGGGACCCGGGGGAGCTTGTGAGTCACAGAGTGCCGTGGCGAACTTAACTATTCCAGCACCTGGCACAGCGCCCAGCACACAGTAGGTGCTCAGTGTATCATCTGTGGGCTAAACGTTTAGTGGGCCCCTGCGCTGTCCAAGGTGGCTTGCAAGGTGATGCTGTGCTCAGTCACTCCATCGTGTCTGACTCTTTGTGACCCCGTGGACTATATATAGCCCGCCAGGCTCCTTGGTCCACAGGATTTCCCAGGCAAGAATACTGGAGCTGGGGTTGGGGGGCGGTCTTCCCTACCCAGGGATCCGTGTCTCCTGCATTGTAGGCAGTTTCTTTACCACTGAGCCACCATGCTTGCAAGGCACCCGGGCCCAGAACAAAGGGTCTGCCTTTCAGTGGGGCTTGCAGACAACTGTCATACCGTGAAAAACTGCCCAGAAGTAAGGATCGGGATGCTATGAGACCCACTGTGGGGGGTCTGGGCTCCCCGAGGTGGGGTGAGAGACCCATGTCTTACAAGACCCCCACCTCTTGGCTGCCCAGCAGAGGAGACCAGAATCAGGGCCACCCGGCTGTAGGAAATGGCGTGCTACCCATCTCCCGACAGCTGAGCTTAAAGACAGAGCTGCCACGTGTGGCGAGCAACCCACGTCTGTGCAAGTAACCTGGACATGTGTGCCAGGAACTAACAGTCACACAGCACCTGCACTGGCCAGAGCCTCTGTGCAATGCTGTTTAAGGCCACGCTCGCTTTGTGGCCCCAACACCAGCTAGGGGAGTGGTTCAAAGAATACAGACGCATGGGCCCCACCCCCAGAGGTGATGCTGCCCCATCCCCAAAGGGTGGTATTCACTGGAGCCTGGAGAGTCACAGCTCCTGGGGTCCCCCATCTGGCTGTGCCCCTTACCAGCCCATGAGACCTGGGTCAAGTTCACCAAACATCTCGGCACCTGGTTTCCCATCTCTCAGGTCCCTGTGACCGTTGAGACAAAGCACCCGGCACAGAGGGAGTGTTCAACTGACACCCATCCTCCGCCTAATCCACCCCCCAACACACACACACACACACACACACAGCCGGAGCCCAGCTCCCACCCAGCTCACCTGTCTGTCTCCTCCTCTCCTCACCTGCTGCTTCTGCTCCTCTGAACGACTCCCCACTCCCCTGAAGCTCTGAGCCCTTTCCTGCCTCCCAGAGCAGCCTCAGGTCCCAAGAGGACATGAAAGTTCCCGCCCTGAGCTCACTCAAGGATGCCCGCTGCCTTCTTGCTCTTCTCCCCTTTTGCCATCTGATGAACTCATCCTCTTTCAACCCTCAGCTCCTGCCACTTCAATGAAGCCCTCCCTGATTCCAACTCCTGCCCATGCCCCGAGCAGAGAGGTGCAGAGAAGGGGGCAGGGCTGTGCCTCTGGACTCCTTGGTGCCCTGGGTAGCCCCCTCCTCACTCCTGGCCATGGCTTTCCTACCTGTGAAGGGATCTCAACACCCCCTCAGTCTAAGCCCCACAAGGCTCTATTTGGGCATGGGGATAGTGTCTCCAGGTTCACCCCAAGGTCGTGGAAGGCTGGGAAGGAGCTAGACCCAGCCTTGTTCCACTCCGGAGAGGAGGACAAGTGCGGTTCAAAAGACCCCAGGCAGTGCCCTCAAGAGACCCTACTTGCCACCAGGGGAGCAGACCCAAAAATGAAGCACAGAAACTAGGGAGCAAGGGAGGTTCACCTGGGATTGGGCAAGGGGGCTCAGCGCCGGCTTCAAGCAGAGGAGGCAGGGCTTGAAAGACAGGCAGGACCAAAGTAGGAAGAGCTGGGGGAAGAGAGGATTCCAGAGCGAGGGAACAACGTTGAGACAGACACCTTGACACAGTGACGGCGAACATGTCTCGGTGATGCTGGGCACGTCTCAGGGTGCTCAGCTAAGCATCTAGCTACAAGCCTCGTTTACTCCTCTTGACCACCTTCAAGACAGGAATGGCTAGTGTCTCTGTTTTAAGAGTTAAGCAAGTTCCCCAAAGTCACAGCACTGAGGGGCGGTGGAGCCAGGATGCAAACCGAGGCATTCGCCCGCCGTGTCTGAGTAAACAGGGGTGACCAGGGCACAGAGGCTCCAGGGAGGGAGACGCAGGGAGGCTGGGCACTCCCGAGAGGCTTGCTTGTGAAGACCGCAGAGTCAGGCTTTGTTTTCCCTGCAGCCTGCTCTTGAATGAATGGCACCCAACCCAGGCCAGTGGTGTTGGTGAAATCCCTTGAGGGTGACCCACCCATGCGTGGGAGTGCGCAAGCTGCACAGAGTCCGAGGACCCCCAGCCACGCACCTCCTTTGCACCATCTGCTTCAAGGAAGGATGCAGGAACTGCTGAGAGTGAGCGAGCGGCAGAGCAGGGGAGGAGCAGGGCGCCTCAGCCAGTCAGGAGCCGCGGCTGTCAGCGGCCACACCGACAGGCTGGCTCCGAGCTGTTGCCAGGGCAGCCCGGAGATTCTGCCTTCCCAGGCAGGATGGTTTAGAACCAGTTGCTCTCTCCTGGGCCACCAGCTCGGCGAGGCTAGCCACCACCGCCCCCCGCCCATTCAGTGCCCGGCTCTTCTGAAACCTCGGCAGGAAAAGCCATCCAGACAGAAAGTGTGGGCGCGCCTGCCTCACGGGATAGAGACCAGCTCCTTGTCACAACGGTCCCAAACAGGGACGGGGCTGGGGGCTTGAGGCTTCTGCGGCAGGGCAATCCAGGAGGTCACTCACCACTAAGGGGTGTCTGCCCCTCCACTGACAGCCCTGCAGCAGCCGGGGACCCAGGGGCCTGGATCGGGGGGCCTGGGGGGGTGAGAAAGAAGGTGATGGAGGGGTTGCAGCTGAGCGGAGAGCAGCAAGGGGAGGCCGCTCTCCTGCCTGGAGGCTCCCCAGGATTCTCGCAGCATTTAGCACAGCCCGCCGGCAGGGTCAAGAATAACTGCTCAGAGAGAGGTCCAAGCCTGGAGAGGCAAGGCGCCGGGCAGCTCTGCGAGCCCAGTGTGCTGGGAAGCAGGATGTCGGCCATGCTGAAGCATGCTTGGGTGGGTGACTGACGTGCGGCAAACACACGCGTGAAACTCAGTGAATCTACCCACTGGCAGACTCACAGGAGCCCCCCGGCAGCACTGCGGTGTGCTGGGGGTAGCTACAAGCCAGCCCATTAAGTGGCTTTCTGTACAGCTGCACCACGTGGATGCAGCGTTTCCTCTCATTCAGAAATGTGTTTCCACCACGGGGATGAGTGGCTTCCAAAGTGACCACTGATAAAAAGCCCACAGGGCATGGCCAAGGTATCTGCACCTGCTCTGAGAGTCAGGCAAGCTCAGCAAATCAGCCCTTCACAAGTGGCCTCTCGGGGCCAGAATCCTGTCTGTCCCTGAGGGCCACCATTCAGTGGAAGACTCTGGTCCCCAAGTCAGTGAGAAAGATGGCAGTTCCTGCCATGGGAACACAGGCATCACCTGGAGAGGACCTAGGTACACTTTCCAGGACAGAACGACAAAGCAGGGGCTCAAAGAATGCTCAAACTACCGCACAATTGCACTCATCTCACATGCTAGTAAAGTAATGCTCAAAATTCTCCAAGCCAGGCTTCAACAGTACGTGAACCATGAACTTCCAGATGTTCAAGCTGGATTTAGAAAAGGCAGAGGAACCAGAGATCAAATTGCCAACATCCGCTGGAGCATCGAAAAAGCAAGAGAGTTCCAGAAAAATATCTACTTCTGCTTTACTGACTACGCCAAAGCCTTTGACTATGTGGATCACAACAAACTGTGGAACATTCTTAAAGGAACAGGAATACCAGACCACCTTACCTGCCTCCTGAGAAATCTGTATGCAGATCAAGAAGCAACAGTTAGAAATGGACATGGAACAACAGACTGGTTCCAAATAGGAAAAGGAGTACATCAAGGCTGTATATTGTCACCCTGCTTATTTAACTTATATGCAGAGTACATCATGAGAAATGCTGGGCTGGATGAAGCACAAGCTGGAATCAAGATTGCCGGGAGAAATATCAATAACCTCAGATATGCAGATGACACCACCCTTACCGCAGAAAGTGAGGAACTAAAGAGCCTCTTGATGAAAGTGAAAGAGAAAAGTGAAAAAGTTGGCTTAAAACTCAACATTTGGAAAACTAAGATCATGGCATCCAGTCCCATCACTTCATGGCAAATAGATGGGGAAACAATGGAATCAGTGACAGACTTTATTTTTTTGGGCTCCAAAATCACTGCAGATGGTGACTGCAGTCATAAAATTAAAAGACGCTTGCTTCTTGGAAGAAAAGCTATGACCAACCTAGACAGCATATTAAAAAGCAGAGACATTACTTTGCTGACACAGGTCCATCTAGTCAAAGCAATGGTTTTTCCAGTAGTCATGTATGGATGTGAGAGTTGGACTATAAAGAAAGCTGAATGCTGAAGAATTGATGCTTTTGAATTGTGGTGACGGAGAAGACTCTTGAGAGTCCCTCAGACTGTAAGAAAATCAAACCAGTCAATCCTAAAGGAAATCAGTCCTGAATATTCATTGGAAAGACTGACGCTGAAGCTGACGCTCCAATACTTTGGCCACCTGATGTGAAGAACTGACTCACTGGAAACGACCGTGATGCTGAGAAAGATTGAAGGCAGGAGGAGAGGGGGACGCCAGACTAGATGGACATGAGTTTGAGTAAGCTCCATGAGTTGGTAATGGACAGGGAAGCCTGGTGTGCTGCAGTCCACACAGAGTCAGATACGACTGAGTGACTGAACTAAACACAAGAGGCAATGGGGCTGTCCTGAAAGGAGAGCTGGTTGGACCATGTATGCCTGGGGGTGGGGCATGGTACGAGTCCTGCCTTCACTGAAACTCACTTCCAGGTAATCACTAAGCGCGAAAGAGACAGAGTCCCAGCCATCACTTATCATTAGTAGCTGCAGAGATTTACTGAAGGAACCTGGCTGGCTAAGTGGCCACCTGGGCTTAGGAGGTAGAGACAGCAAGGATGCTTCCCTGGTTGCTCAGATGGTAAAGCCCTGATGCTGGGAATGACTGAAGGCAGAAAGAGAAGGAGGCAACAGAGGATGAGACGGTTGGACGGCATCACCCATTCAAAGGACATGAACTTGGGCAAACTCTGGGAGATGGTGAGGGACAAGGAGGCCTGGCGTGCTGCAGTCCATGGGATCTCAAAGAGTTGGACAGACTTGGTGACTGAACAATAACAACCACAGCAAGGATGGCCAACTGGAAATGTGTGGTGACAAATTACCAGGCTGCCTGCTGATTCCCTGGGTACCACCAAGTTGTCCAAAGACCATGTAGGAAGCTATGGAACCTCCTGAGATCAGCCCACCATCTCCCTGCAAATGAACAGAGCAGATGCAAAGAAAGCAGATGTCCACGTTGCCCCAGCTGGGGCACAGATCAAGGGATCTAAGGTCTGGAATCCATTTACAGCCCAGGCAGAAGAAAAAGTATGGGACAAACCTTGACGTGGCTTCTTCTGCTTCATGTCTGCCTGGCCCAGACTGGCCCAAGTCTGCCACTATGGAGGGACAGGGACTGTCTATGAGGAGACCTGAGATTCGGCACCCAGGGTCAGAGCCCTGGCACTGGCCTGGTCTGCCTTTCTCTCCGAGGGAGAGACCGGCTCCCTGAGAAGCAGGAGCAAGACCAGAAAGCAGACCCAGCGGCACCAACTGCAGGAAGCCACTGGTGTCCCCCTGCCACGGGCAGCACAGTCACAGCTGGACTCCCTTCATATCTTCAGGGTCAGCCCCAGCCTGCCTGGAACCCCAGAGTAGACGCCCTGCTGTTTAGCAGAAGAACTCAGCCGACTTCTTTTGGAAGTGGAATCTGAGCAGGACAAAGGGCCCTGGCTGGGGCTCTTCAACCAAACCAAATAAACACTCAGCCTCTCACCAGCGAGGCTGCAGTTTATATTTGGAGAAGGGAAGGGAAGTGCCAATCCGAGCTGAGTTTGGGATGAACTGACTCTTGGCCAACAGCTGGAGCAGAGCACCCAGGGCAGGGTTCCTGCTTGTCGGGGTCTCAGCTGCCCACCTGGCTCCCCAAGCTGGAGCAGCCAGTGGTACATCCGGCCCCAGGGTTATTCTGTAGCCTGATAACTGAGCACCTGACCGCCAACATCCCCCGGAGGCATGGGACCCTGCCAGGTATGGGAGAATCCCAGAGCTGCTCGCTTGAGGTCCCAGAATCCCCTGGGGGCCCATCATGACAACAGATTCTGAGGCCAGTCCTAGATCTGTGAATCTAACTCTCCTGGGCAGGACTCTGTGCCTGGCTCCTGTGGCACCAGGATGTGCAACTGTATCAAGGAACCCGGAGAAGGCAAAGTGACCTCTGATGCCTCCCAAAGCCCCCTTCCCAGTGCCCACAAGACATGCGTGGTCTCTCCTATCTGCTGTGGCCACTTCCTAAAACGATAGGGGGCCCACGGTCTCAGGCACCTTCAGCTGAGCATGCCTCCAGTCACCCTGCAGGCAGCTGGTAGCCCCACCCAACGAGATTAGGCCAGCTGAGACTAACAGCGGGGAGTAAATCAACTCAGTTCATGGGGGAGAAATGTGTTGCTTACAGAGGTCTTTTTTCAAAGAGGAGCCATTAGTGGTCTTGGTATTTTGATCATCAGAAAATTACCCATGTCATGTTGCCATTAAGAGAAAGCAAAGCCCAGTAGTAAGACAGAGAGACCTGGATTGGGGCTGGTAGCGCCCCCCGCCCCACTCTGGAGTTCTGTACCTCCCCAGCTCAGGAGTGTCCTCTGCAGACCCCTGCCTTGCTAGGGTGAGTCCCTGATGCTGGCTGCAGAGCAGCAGGTGCCTGAAATTAGGTGGGCACCCACCATGATGGACAGTTACCTAGGCCTAAATTCAAGTCCCTGGTGGTTCAGATGGTAAAGAATCTGCTTACAAGGCAGGAGACCCAGGTTCGATCCCTGGGTCAGGAAGATCCCCTGGAGAAGGGAATGGCTACTCACCCCAGTATTCTTGCCTGGAAAATTCCATGGACAGAGGAACCTGGCGGGCTATACAGTCCATGGGGTCGCAAAAGGGTTGGACACACCGCGCGACTAACACTTTCTTTCTTTTCAGGTTCAAGTCCAGACTTGGCCATTTAAAGGCTCTATGACCTTGTGCAGGTCTCTTAAAGTCTCTTAGCCATCCTCGGCTTCCGATTCCTCACACATAAAATAAGAAAATGTGCATTTTCTAGGAATGCTATGAGGCCCTCTCTTACCCCTTGCTCCCAGACCCACAGGTCTGCACAAGCTCTTCCACCTGCAAAGAAGGCTCTTCACTGAGAGCTCAGCCCACCCCTCTCTTGCTTAGGGACACTACCCCCACCACCCCAACAGATCAAGTGCTCCAGGGCTCGCAGTGCCTTCAGGACACAGGCCTTCACGGCAATCACACACTGACCTGCAGGACAGGCCTGGCCCATGGGAGGCCCTAACTGAAGGATATCCAGCAACGGGCCTTGGGAGCTCCGTGTTCCGCCCCAGCTCCAGACTTGACCACTCAGGCACCCCTGCTTCCAGCCCCTGTGATACTCCACTCAGCGCCCTGCCCTGCACGCGCCCTCTCAGGCTGTCTGGCACCTCTGGAGACTCACAACCCCAGAGGATGCCTGCTGTAAACAGGTCCCCACCCCAAACTGCCCCTGGCCATCCACCAGAGGCCGCTTCCCAGGACTTGGCCCCACGTGGCTCTCCAGATTTCTCGTAGTAACACCTTCTTGGAGTTTCAGAAGCAAAGCAAGTCATTTGCCAACTATTTTTTCCCATTAATCTCACAATGCATTTGCTATTTTCCCTCCATAATGACTCATTTAGCAGCAACAGAGCAATTAGGCAGACCACAGAATATTGATTTTCTAAGTGGGAGAAGTGTCCGCGCGACGTCTCTCTAGGCCTGTCTCGGGCTGCCTCCTCCTCCATGATGGGCTGGACGTGAGGAGAGTGGGGCTGGATCTGCTGACAGGATTCTGAGGTCTCCAGGGGAAGCTCAAGACCACGGTGTGCACACACGTGTAAGAGTGAGTGCACATGAGATGATATGAAGGTATCATGGGACATACATGACCATGTGTTCTGTCCCAGGGACAGAACCCTGGGAGGCAGGCACCATCATCACACCCATTTTAAAGATGAGGAAACGGAGGTTCAGAGATTAAGTGACTTGTCCCAGGTCACACAGGAAGTCAGGGAGCCGGATCCAGACCTAGGTCAAGGTGCTGGCAGGGCCACACTCTGCCCATCAGGCCGTGCTCGTGTGGCTTGCTCTCCGTGGGATGCAGGGCATGTGCCACTGGTGGCCCAAGGAGACCCCTGAGATGTGAAGCACTTGGTCTAAGTCCTACGGCTGCACACCTCTGCCTCAGAGCAGCCTCCAAGCCAGCCTGCTGTAAACAGGGCCCCGCCCCAAACTGCCCCTGGCCATCCACCAGGCCTGCCTAGTAGCTCTCAGAAAGGCCCAAGGAAAGACACAATAGCAGGGCCCCCACACCGTCCTCCTCTACCCCCTGACCACCATCTCCGGCCCAAGACAAGTGCCCTACCCAGCTAGTGGGGCACCTCGAACATGGCCCACCTGTAAAAACAAAAAGTTGAAGGGTGAGAGCCAGGGACGGTTTGATGAACTGGGCCTCTATGATAAGCCATATCTACAGATGGCTCCCAAACCAGGCCCCACAGCTGCGATCCTAGCAAGCAAGAGTTTAGCACTTCTCCTACCTCCAAATTCCAGAAACTCACTCGAGGCAAGCTGGGACAGGGGCTGTAGGGATAACAGATCCCCAAGGTCCTAGGGACCAATGCCGCCAGACACGCTGATCTTTACCCTGGGAGCAAATGGCTTCTTGGTGGCTAAGGGAAAGAGCTGAAGATCCAGCCGGAAGACCTGGGTTTAAATACCAGCTCTGCTACTTTCTATGTGGCTTTAGGTAGAATAATGACCTTCTCTGAGCCTCAGTTTCCTTATCTGTAAAAGGAATAACGCCTGCCCTGACACCCGCCTAGCTGGTATGAGCCCCATGCAGTAAATGACAAAGTGCTACCTAAATGCTGGCCAGCTAAACTTACCAAAAGGGAAGGTTTCCAAGAGTTGGCATTGCTCGGCAAGGGGATGGCATCTCCCCATTACTGGCGATGAGCAAGCAGACACTGGATAGCCCATGAATATGGGAAGCAAAGCATCCTGTTTCCCCTCCTGTGTACCCAGATGCACAATAGCAGAGGAAAGGCTCCCAGCAGCCAAGCACTGAAAAAATTTACTTGCTTTGGTTCACTGGATGCTTCTCTGACCTGTTTAGGCTATTGAATCCCCTCATCACAAATGCCCAATAACATCTACCAGGATGTAGTGTTCCACATAACCCAGTTTGAGAAATATTCCTGTGGACACTCTGGATAATGACTAGGGGACATAGGGAAGAAAACAAGGCCTTTCAAATACAACCTTCAAGTACAATGCACTTTCAAGTACAACCGTACAATGTACTTTCAAGTACAACCCTGACTGGACAGACTACAGGACCTTCCCCAGCATCAGTGACAAGTCAGGGGCAGACCCAGCCCTCAACCTCCCTTTCCAGGATGACAGGGAGACAAACCCATATGACCAGAGCGAAAACTCACTTCAGTGAGACAATGTAAAAAGAGGACTTAGACATGTCCAGGAGGAGACACTCCCAGTCTTTCCCTGCCCTTAACAAGCCCAGAAACTTGGAGGGACTCAAGAAAAAGCAAGCCTCAAGCAGAAATGCCTCCTCCTTCCCTGCTCTTGCCTGAAAACTCACCATCCCTACCCTCACCTGCTGGGTCAGCAAGGGCCTCCTCCAGGCTACCTGGAAGCAGGGCTAAGTCTCCACGACAGTTGACCGTTTCCGAGTAGAAGAGTCTATGGGACCACAGGAAGTGGGTGAATACAGAATCTCAAATCGCCTGTGTGTCCAGGCCCCAGGTGTGG
Organism: Budorcas taxicolor; assembly: GCF_023091745.1. NCBI lineage: Eukaryota > Metazoa > Chordata > Mammalia > Artiodactyla > Bovidae > Budorcas > Budorcas taxicolor. The sequence goes on along the minus strand of NC_068920.1, from coordinate 151,940,058 downwards.
CTCCTAGAAGAAGGCATCAGGCAGGACCGGTCCCGCCCACGATGCTGCTGCGTGGACACACCCTTCCACCCCAGTGCTCTCTCCTCTCTCTGGGGGGGGCTTCAATGCCAGCATCGACTGATGAGTCCGGGAACCACTGGCTCCCTGGAAGAGCTCAGACAAACCCAGCCATGGCAAACCCATCCATAATGGCACAGACTTTGCTCCCAGCAAGGACAGAGCTTTATTAATTATTCAGGGGACGGTACAATTATGCAAATCAGTGGGCAGCCTCTGCCCGACTGCTGTCTTCTGCAGGAGTCCAGGGGGGAGGGGGTGCCCAGAGCCCAAGCAGCTGGGTACAAGAAGGGAGCCACCCAGCCCAGGAAAGGGGGAATAAACCCTCCACCCTTCTGGGCCCACAGAGGGCTCTGAACAGAGCCAGACCCCACTGCACACTCAGAAGAGCTAGTAGCTGACTCTGAAGACCTGGGGGTGCCTTTTTCCAAAAAAATACTATATCCCCAAAGCTGCTGCCAGGCCAGCAAGGCCATCATTCAAGGCTTGCTCCCACAGGTCCTCAAGGCATGGAATACTTCCAAAGTCTCCCCTTAAAAGGCACGCTTCTAAGGAGAGGTAACACCTCAAATTAGTGTTTACCCAAGAAGGTTGTGCAGAATACTACTGCTCCTGGGGTGGGGGTGGAGGACAGGAAACCCCAGATTAAAAAAGATGAAACAGGTTTCTTTCCTGCAGGACTTCTCAGGGCCTACAGTGAGGATGCCCACGACGCCTTTGGAGGGGAACCTCCAGTCTCACCCCCAGGAACCAGGAGCTGAGTCTGATGAACTCTGGACAGATCGCTCACAGAATTCCCCGCCAGGTTCAACATCCCTTGACTCTGAAATTTGTGGAACAGATTTTCACTAGTCTCATAAACAACCATCATCAATAAACGTGAACTTCACGTGCACAGAGGAGCTAGACATGACCACTGAGAGCACGCTGGTGGGGCTTTCGGCAGAGTCCCCACCCATGGCCCAGCCGTCACCACCCCTGGCTCTGTCCCCACCCTGAGGTCAGGCAGTTGTGCAGGTGCCCAGTGCCATCTCAGGTCCACAGATGGCTGGGTGGGCTGGGAACCTGGCTGCATGACTAGCAGCCCCCTCAGCCCGTCCAGCCAGAGGTCTCGGTGCCAGACGCACCCACATGAGCAGATCAAAGGCTGGACTGGGAGGCCCTGCCCACCAGCATCACAGCTTTCTCTCATCCTCCCGGGCAGTGAGGAGAGTGATCATGCTGATCTGTGGAAGTGTGGGGGTGGGGGTGGGTAGGCTATGCAAAGCCAGTGAGCCCACCCAAGACCTCTGTCACCCCCCCACCTCACCCAAGGTCATCAATCAACAGACCCAAATGCAGCCGTGCTCACTCGCTCTGCCAAGAGCAAAAGAGGTGTGGGGGCCCAGACTGCTGGGGGTGCCTACGAAGAAAGACACTTGTAATCACTGAGCAACTGCAAATATGGGGATGGTCCCTAAGCCAGCCCTAGCCTCACACCATGGGGACCCCACCCTGAGACCAGTAGGAAGGCCCGCCTCCACTGCCACACTCCTCCACCCTTCCAGAACTTCAGCACCCACAGTAGCTCCTGCAGAGCCTGGGGTGGCCCAGGACACTCTCCCATGTACGTGTGTGCTTGTTCAGTCGTGTCCGACTCTTTGCGACCCCATGGACTGTATAGCCTGCCAGGTTCCTCTGTTCATGAGCTTCTCCAGGCAAGAATACTAGAGTGGGTTGCCATTTCCTCCTCCAGGGGATCTTCCCGACCCAGGGAGCGAACCCACGTCTCCCATGTCTCCTGCACTGCAGGCGGATTCTTTACCATTGAGCCACCAAGAAAGCCCGTGGGAGCCAGTAAAACTCCAGAAACATCTAAGTACAGACCCCATCTCTGCCACCCACCTGCAGTCTGACCGGGGCAAGTGGCTTTTACCTGCTGGAGCTTCAGTTTCCTCATCTGTAAAATAGGAAGGGGCAGGCCTGTGCAGTAGTGAAGAGCACAAACTTGGGAGCCAGGCTTCTTAGGTTAGGATCTTAGCTCTGCCGTTTCGGCTGGGCAGGCCACGTTTCCTGGTTGTAAACCAGGAATAACAGTAGTCAGTAGCAGCACGTGGGCTGTCGTGAGATTGGAGTGAGTGCCTCTCTGTGAAGTGCTGAGGGCAGGCCTAGCCCACGGGACCTGTCCATCATGTCAGCTATTACACTGGAGAGGACCCTGGCTTTGAGTCCAGAGACCTAGATCCTAAATCCATCATGAGGGTAATCCCCGGTAAGTTATTTTACGTCTCTGAGGCCAGTTTCAGCACCTGTAACATGGGGTTGGGGGGATGAAACAAGGGGAGTGAAGAGGATTAGAGATGACGTACAGACAACACACAGTGCCTGGCATGCAGCAGACGCTCCGTAAGGGGCAGGGAGGTTAATGATATTAGTGACTGAGCAGGTCGTCTGGAAAACAGACACCACGGGAACAGTGGTTGATGGAGGGGCCTTTGATAATAGAGCCTGACCGCCTGGGTTTGGATCCTACCTATGAGCTGTGTGACTTGGACCCGTGGCTCAGTCTCTCTGGGCCTCAATTTTCTTTTCTGAAAAATGAGGACAAGCAATATCGTTCAGAGCGCTGGTGTAAGGATGACATGAGAAAGCACAGGAAAGGCACAGGGCACGGAGCCGGGCCCATCAAGCAGGTGGCCACGCAGGGCAGTGGGTGGTGGTGATACTGTGACACTCAGCAGAGAAGCTTGCCGTGAAGAGTGCAGAGATGAAAGGCATCCTGGCCCCCCTAGCTCCATGCCACCTCCAGGGGCTTCACGACCTAAAGGCAGGGCAGCAAAGCCCAGGAGACACAGGACGCTCCCCTGTGCTGGGCACCCTCCCTCCAGGAATATCAGAGTCCCAGGCACTGAGATATTAGTCTTTGTTTTGCTTTGTTGAGATGGGGAAACTGAGGTTCAAAGAGAAGCAATGGGTGGAGCTGGCCTTGGACTAGCCTACACCTGCTGACCTCCCCGGCAGCTGGCAGTACAGGGCCTGGGGCTGTAAGGCAGTCGTGGGTTCACATTCCAGCTCCACACCCCCCAGGCCCAGATTCGTGGGTTCACAGTCCAGCTCCACAGCCCCCAGGCCCAGATTCCCCTGCCCCACCCTCCCCTATCCTTCTCCCCAACCTTAGCAGGCATCTGGCCTCTCCAGCTGGGGATACAGATTATACTGCCTGGCCTGGCCTCTCCAGGGCCTCTGCACAGACCACCACTCTCATTCCTGAGCCTCTCCAGGCTGTCCTTAGAGAGCTCCACTCCCAGGTGGGGCCAAGGACACCTGGTTCAGCCCTAAATTAGCTAGTCCTATCCTATGGGCTTTGACCCAGTGGACCTGGGCTTGAATCACATTACTCACTTGATCCTGGTGATTCCAGAGAGGACCAAGTACACCTCTCTGAACCACTTATAACAGGGAAGTCGGCAAGAGCAGTGAGCCTCAGTGGCTCACGTGGGCCAAGCACTGGACCTGGAGTTAGGAGACACATCCCAGCTCCAGCTGATTCCCTATATCTCTCTGAGCTTCACCCACTTTCCCTGTAGAAAGCAGACCATAGTCACAAATGCCCTAACTGCTCCAAGCACAGGGTGAAAGTGCTTTTTACAGCAGGGAGCCCTGGGCAAGCGCAGGAAGGACTCCTATCCAAGGGGGAAGGTAATTTCAAAAAGCATCACAACCTTAATAAAAAAAAGGCACAGCATGCTCATGGGAGGATTCTAGGTCTCAACCAGGGAGTGGATCGCCTGGCTTGGGGCCCCCCAGTATGTGACTTTGGGCCAGGAACATTCCCCTCTTGGAGTTTCAGTAAAATGAGAAACACAAAACACTCTTACTATGAGAAATCAATAAGAATATAGCAATGCCGAAGCAAGTTGCTGGGACAGAGCCCTGTCCTCAGCAAAAGGCACAAACTTTGGACAGAGGTTCTCACACCTTGGGGAAACACAATTAGGTCAGAGAGTCTAACTCAGAAGGTCCAGGGTAGGGGCCCAAGACTCTACATTTTGTTGGGTATCTTCATAGGGCGGGCTGGTCAGTCAGGCTCAGGGGCCAGGCTCTCAGCTTCCAAGACAAGAGTGGGGTTTTATCAGAGCTGATGCTGGGATGGAGTTTCCTGATGAAATCTCAGGAAGGGGGAAAGAGGGAAAGAAGGGTAATAGGAGCAGAGGGGTGGAGCTGTTAACAACCTATTAATCTCCTCCCCCGCCGGAAACAGTAATTGCTGAGGCGCATACATCCTTCACGTGCTAACAGTCTGCAGCTGCAATACGAAGCTTTGATTACGAATGTCAACAAGACAGAGCATGAAATTAACTTCCCCTTAGTCAGTGGGCACAGGGAGACGCTGCACTCATTTGCTGCCCTCGGTATGAAAACTCCCTACAACAATGTCGCATCAAATTAGAGCCTGTGCTACCAGGCTGGCATCTATATCTCTGCCCGTAGCACTCTCTTACAACCAGGCCCTGCAAACAAGGGCCTGAGGCTGGGAAAAAGGTCAGGGCTGGAGGCAGGTGACGGTCCCAGGGTGAACTGGGAGGTGGCCAGAGCTAGACGGGACCCCCATGGGGGTTTGCCCACTGGACAAGAGAGGGGGGAATCATCGTGACAAAGAGTAACTCACCCCTCCGAGTGCCTGATGTGGGGAAAAGTGCAAACCCAACCTTCATCTGGGTCAATTTCTGCCCTGCCAGCCCATCCGGAGAGGCGAGTTGGGGAAACAGACTGTTCCAAGGTAGACTGTGCTGAGTGAGTTAGCGGGGCAGGCCAGAAGCCAGGCTCCTGTGACCCTGCACTCGTCGGCTCCAGCCTGGCCTGTGGCTCTCCAGGTTCAAGTGGCAGCAGGAAGGAAGTGGGGTGACAAAGGGAGCTTCTTACATGTGCATGCCTGGGGTGGGGGCATGTGGCTTGGCCTGCGGCAGGACCTGGGCGGGGGGCACCCAAGACTGTGCCCCTGGTATGTGTGAGACCCGTGCACCCACCCACAGGCCCCTACCCGCACAGGCCCACAAAGGACGGAGACTCCTTCTGTCTCAGGGGTTAGTTACTAACTAACTAACAAGGGTTAGTTTCCTTGTAGAGTGGCTGGTGACTGCCCCGTCCATAGCCCAGGCTGCGGATATGCTGCCTGGCTGCTTTGGGGGCTTCAGAGGGTGGGGATGGGAGTGGTACAGCCTCACCCCAATCTGGCCAGGCTCTCCTCGGCCATTTGCACACCCCACCCCCAGGCCGGGAATGCGGCCCAAGTCACTCCTTGTAGGCTGATAGACCAGTGGCCAAAGACCCAGCATGTGAGGTCTTGCTTCATGCAAGAAGCCCTTTTTCCACTCACCCGCGGCAGATCACCCAGGAGGCCTGGCTGGCAAGCAGCTAGGCGGGCCCGGCCGCCTGGGGAGAGGTCACCATGCCAGCCGTGAGAGCTGGATGTTTTCCTTCTTGCCTTTTTGGTCTTCCTGTGATCTCCAGTTCTCTTCTGTGGCCCTCTAAAATAGCCATTAATTAGAGCCTGGTAATTAACTTTCTGGTTCGAGTAATATTTTGCAGAGGAATTCCATTAAAGAGTCGATTTGCATATCCTCAGACCTGGGACCTGGAAATAGCCAGGGTTTTTCTAGGAGAATGGGCAAGGCCCTGCAGTACCTCTCAGGCCTGGCATCCAGGCCTGGGCTCTGCTGGCACCTATGGGCACGAGGGGGCTCAGAGGGTGGCTGTCCTGATGGCCTGGGGAGATGCTGAGTCGTGGGAGATTTTCCCCAGGAAGGCAGGCAGTTTTGTTCACAAAACTGGCTGGCTCAGCGGCCACATGCCCAGACAGCAACTGCACACCTGCACATAGATGCCCACATGTGAGAGCTCAAACACAGAACACACCACACACACTGTAAAACAGGGGGTATGTAAATGCACATGCCGGTAGACACGTACACATAAGAAAACAGACACAATAAGAACAGTAGCCAGAACTCCTTGAGCGGTTAGAATGAACCGTATGTCCATAATCGACCTACAAAAACACTTCACGTGGTCCAACCCAACATGAAGTGCCAGGCAGTGTTCCAAATGCTTTACATGCAATTCCTCATTTCAGATCTACAAACACGTACAAGGATGCTTACATATACACACCTTCATGAGGGCAGCTGCATACTTGTAAGACATATGAAGACATGCACTCGTGTGCCTGTCAAAGGCATGTGTACATGCCTACAGCCACCTGTACAGGAAAAGGCTTCTCTAGCCTTTAAAACCCCAGCTTGGGGCTGATCACATCCTTACTAGCTAATTTCCGCCGTTCCTAAAAATATTGCCCAGCTCGGATCTCTGGAAGATACACACGAGGGAGCTGCAGATCTAAAAGGAGGGCGATAAAAATGAGAAAGCAGAAATAAATTGGTTCTTTTCCATGTCCGGGTCATGTTCTGTGGCTCCCCCTCCCTCTGGAGATGAAGCCCAGAATCATGTGTTCCTTGGCAGGGCTCCAGGCAGCCCTGCCCCAAAGGTGCCCATGGGGCTCCGAGTACCACGCTGCAGGGGGGCTGGGACCTGGACACAAGGCCAAGCTTCTGGGATGGTCCCACCGCCACGCCTTTGACCGCGTGCCTCAGTTTCCCTGAATCTAACAACCCCTGCACTGCTTACCGATGCTTTACAGCGACAGACCTCTCAAAGTGCTGTGTAAGTGCCAGGCTTCCTTAACGATAATTATCGGATTAAGAATTAAATCTGGTTCCCTTATGGAGAGCAGAGCAGGGGAGGGGGAGCTGGGGAGCACTCCTTGTAGGTAATTAATGAATTCTCTGCCATACCGCTTGGAAGGCAGAGGCCCATTTAACAAAGATCCACCTACATGGATGGTGGTGAAGGAACCAAGGAAGGCCAAACAGGGCAAGGAAGGCTCTTACAAAGGGCTTGTCGGAACGTTCAGAAGGCAAAGGACAGGAACAGACAAGACTCTAAAGCAGCAGCACAGCACTACTGGCCAATAAACCCAGGAAAACAATGCTCAGTGACTAACCAGCAAGAAATGCAAATAACAAAGAAATGCTACCCTTGTGCCTATACAAACGACAAAGACTGTGTTACCGATGACACCCAATGTTTTCAAAGGCGTGAAGAAACAGGTGGGCACCTCAAAAGTCTTTGGGGGAGTGTAAATTACTACAGGCTCTCGATGGGAAGCATATTTATCAAAAGCCTGAAATTGCTCTTATTTTTTGACCTAGTAATTCTAAGACTTTATCTCATGGAAACAATCACAGATGGAGACAAATGATGCATATTTAAGGATTAAATACCAGCACCATTTTTAATAAAGAAAAACTAGACAGAACATAAATGCCTAGATTACTAAAAAGAAGTATGGTCCAAACATCAAAAAATCGATTTTTAAAACACATATAGGACAGGTTTGCTTTCTCTGGTGCAGACAAATCCCAGGGTCTTTCTACTCGGCTATTTCTTGTGTTCAGAGTAGCTGTGATCCTCCACACAGCCCTCTTCACCTTTCAAGGGACAGTAGCGTCTAGTTCCATCTCTTGAATGATAATAACATGATTGCACGTTATTATTCCCACACTGCAGAGAAAACAATTGAGGCTTACCAAGACGGACTGACTTTTTCCTCCAAATATTAACTTCCACTTACTGAAAACTTACAACACAGCTGTCTAAACACTTTCATGTGTTATAACTTATTTAATAAAATTTTAGAAACATTTAAGAAATGTGCAAAACCCAGTGTTAGTTGCCAAGGAAACAGCACTGAACAGGACATTTTCTATTAAGTACATGATGAATATATTAATATTAATGTTTCCAACGACATGATTATCATCAGACCCATTTTGCTGATGGGCAAACTGAGGCTCAGAACAGTTAAGGTGACTTGCCCCAGGAACTGCCTGGCTTTAAATCCAAAGATCACATACTTCCCATTACTCCCAGACACTGAAATGCACGATCATCTCAAGATCACCCAAGAGAAGGCGGAGGAGGACTGGGCACTCGCTGTCTACAGCAGGGGAGGGAGAGAGTCAAGAACACCCAGGCCTGGGTGCCCAGCCCAGTTTGCATCTACTGCCAACAGAAAACAGATCCCCTCTTCCATTTTCTCCAGTTCCTCACCAAGCTCCCTCTCCCTGCTCCAAGAAATGCCTCACCCAAAGGGATAGAACTGATTTCTGCCTACTCAGGGCCAATGGAGGGTCCCTGAAAGCCCTCACCCCTACCTCCCAATTATCTCCCTCCCTTAGTCTTACACTGCTGGGAATCCTACCCTTGGTAACTTTCAGGTGTGGGAACTCCTGGCAACACACATTCCCTGGACGGGGCAGTCAGTCCCTTGCTCCCTGATCAGCCTTGGGTACCTGCTCCTGGGCTGCCCACCTGTGTGGAGGGCCAGCATCACCCAGAGAGAATACTGCGGAGGGGAAAAAAATGTGGAAGGCACTGTATTGCCAACTGACCCTCCCAGCTACTTAGGAACATTAATAAATAAATGAGTGAGTTCGAAATTATCTTCTGGGAGGGCAGAAACACCACATCCAAGATCGCTTTTACCAGCATTAAAGCTGTCTTGTAAATGAGGCAGGAACATTTCCAGTCGGCAAAAAAAAAAAAAAAAAGCTTTTGCCAGCACACCTTTCACCTGGGACGCCTCGGAGCGGCATTCATTTCTATTATCCACAGGCAACGATTACCTGTCCTTGGTGCTTATCTCCAGAACCTCCAAAAAAGAAATGAATGTTGAGGGGCCCAGTGATCTTGGAGACCAGCTGGGAACCTCCCCAGGCTGTTTTCAGGGAAATAAGTATAAAGGCTCAAATCTGCGGCCCTTGGGCTTCCCAGAGCTCAGCTATGCGCCCTCCCCAGCCCTGGCTGGCTTGACTCCAGGCTCACAACCAGACATCAGCCCTTTCCCCACCACCTCCACACCTGGACCAGACTCCCGTTCCCAGGGAGCCGAAAGATCCCAGAACAGAACCAACTGGTTTCCAACCTCCAGATGAGAGGATCCCGGTGCAAAAAATAACCTTCCCAACACAGCAGGTTGTGGAGCATGGCAGAAAGCGTGCGGCAAAGCCGCTTCGGCAGCAGCCATGGAGCAGACAGATTCACCCAGTGTCAGACCCCAGGCGGCCGCCCCCGAGTGCCCGGTGTTCCTTCTCCACGTGAGGAGGCCACGGGAGCCAGCTCACACTGGCCACCCTAGAGGCCCCCACCCGCCTTCCCATGCCCATCCCTTCATGCGGACTGCTCTCTCTGCACTTACCCCCTTCCTAGGGAGAGGCATGGCAGCTCGGCGGGGTCCCATGGAGCCAGGATTCAACCCCCTCCTCACTGCTGGGCCAAGTCGGAAGGCAGCTGATCTGTCCACCCAGCCTCAGCAGCACCACACCACGTCAGAGTGCGGGGGGAGGGAGGCATCTCTGCACTCACCCAGGTTTGACCATGAGCTTAGGGGGGGTGGGGTGGGGTCACCAGAGCTGGTTTTACTCACTTGACTCCAAACAGGACGCCTCCAGGAACTGCCCCAGAGACATACCTGCCCGTCCATCCCAGCGGCAGTGATCAATCTATTTCTAAGCAAGGCAGCAAATCAGGAGATCCCAGTCCTAGCAGAGCCTATTTCAGCTCCAAGGCTGGGTAGAAGGATTTCAAATTCCATCTCTCTGCCTGTCCGTGGGAAATCTGGGCTCCCTTCCTGTGCCAGAGGAGCCTCCAAGCCAGATTTTGTTTATAGAAAATTAATAAGACAATCCCACACCACCACCAGTGACATTCTGCTCCAGCTACCGTTCACCACTGGCGCTAGAGACAGACTCGCAGTTTTACTCCCCACCATGGCCCCCACTCTGCACCCCTCCGGCCTGTGGCAAAGCTAACCCGAAGTCAAGCTGGGCAGGACCTGCTCCAGGTTATCTCGACCACGTCCCGACCTCCGCCCAGGGTTGCCAGCTGATTGCTCGGCAGCATCTCAGTGCGGGCTGCCCGCTGGAGGGAGGTAAACACAGCATGCACGCTGCCTGCTCCCGGAGGGCAGACACACTCAGAGGCTGGACCGCCTGCCATCTCTCCTGCTCCCTGGACCACCAACACAAGCACACAAAACTAGGTACGTACACAAGGTCTCGCATGCGGGTGCAGAGGGTCCTGACCACCACCCAGGAAAGTGCAGCGAAGGGCATGTTCCCGAGGGAGAAAGCCGGAGAAGGCAGGGGCCAGCCGGAGGGAGGAAGGCAGCAAACCGGGTGGCCTGCCGCCCAGACAATAACAAAGATGGGAATCGAGGTTTTCAAAGACGCAGTGGCTGCACCCAGCACCGAGCTCTGGCCTGGCTAAATCTTCCTGCCAGGACACGCCTGGTCCCCTGGGGCACTATGGCCATCAAAGAAAGGCTGAGGGTCCTGCCTCGGACTGGGGTTGGCAGCGCGGGGAAGGAAACCAGCCGCAGGCAGCAGTTAGGATGCATTAGAGAGAGCAGCTCCCGGTGGATGAAAATTAAAGGTCTAGTAATTCTCCTGGAGGGTGGAAGGGGTACTCTTCAGGAAGATGCTAGGGGTCAGTTAAACAGTCAGTCAACCTTGGGCAGGAGTTGGGCTATAACTTGTACTCCTCTGCCTGCTGGAACTGAGGAGGAGGGGAGAGACATTTTCATTCTACCTGTGCCTCCCCTACAGGGAGTGCCAACTTGCCAATCACACACAGGGGCACAGCCCTATGAAGGGAGGCAGATGCCAGGGGTCTGAGACACAAGGCTGAATGCTGAAAAGGCTCCTTGGTGCCTGCCCATTCCTTCACCTCCACTTAGCTGAGCAGGGACACGTTCTAACTGGCACTAGAATCCATCACCATGCCTGTGCCCAAGCAGGAAGGTGCCAGGGCTGGCACGCTCAAGGAGGGGAACCTGGGCCCTGAAACGAGAGGCTGTGTCCGCCCAGTGGCCCCGCACGCGGACAGGATGACTTGTCCTTGCGAGCTGAAGCCTGCTCTTGCCAGTGACTCCTGGCAGGCTGAACCACCTCCTCTCTCTCCTCTGCCCCACAAGCCACCTCCCCTTGGAATTTCCACACCTGCTCCAGTCTGGCCCGGGTAAAGGAAACGGGGAATTGGAGACACCCCTGGGAGTGGAGAGGTGAGAGAGGGAGCCTCTGCCCGGGGCTGGAAAGGATGAGGCCCTTCTTCCTTGGCCTCGGGCACTGCCCGCTCGCTCGCCCCAGCCCCCAGCGGAGCACGCGCCCTACTTAGAGCAGATGTGTCCCCTAAGCGACCCAGCCCCCTGCTCCTCCCCTCCAGATGTTCACCCTTTTCCTCACCGCTGGGTCTCCGCAAAACCCAGCCGAAATGCCTTTCGTATCGGGCACTCAAGGGCTCCAGAGGCAGGGAGATGGATCCTCGGGTGGAGGTGCCACTTCAGCCCCCAGCGCCGGGCACTGCACCGCCCGGGAAACAATGCCCACCACGGCGAGGCGAGGCAGGACTTCTCGGGGAAGGCACTTCCCTCCGGGCCTCGACCCGAGGCTCGGGCACCTCGTCCTCACCCACCCGGGGGAAGAGAGAAGGGTCCTCCCGTCGCTCCTCCCCGGTCCGAGGTGGCCCCACAAGTTGCCGGAGGGCGGCGCGGGGCGCCCTCGCGCTTTCGGCGCGCCCCCGTCCCGGCTCTCGCTTTGTCCCCGCGCCCTCCCGGGCGCATCCCGGGGCGGCGGCGCGCGGAGGCCGGGCCGGCGGCGGGCTCACCTCTCATTGTCCGCGGCGGCGGCGGCGGCGGCGGCGGCGGCGGCGGCGCTGCGGAACCCCGGCAGGATGTGGCGGAAGCTGTGGTTGCGGTCCAGCTTGGGCTGGCTCTTGGTGCGCTTGATGGAGCCCTTGAGGCGGCGGCTGAGGAAGCCCTGCGCGCGGGGCGACAAGAGGGGGAAGGGGAGGCGGGGTTAGCGCGGCGGCGGGTCCGGGACCCGCGCGGGACCCGCGCCCTGGCTCGGGCGGCCGCGCGGCCGAGGGCGGGCGCGGGCTCGGCCTCGGCCCCTGCAGCTCGCGGCCCGCGCCGCCCGCCTGCCGACCGAGCGCCGACGGCCCGGCCCGCGCAGAGCGGCCCAGCCCACCCCGCGCCACCCGCCCGTCCGCCAGCCAGCCAGCCACGTCGCCCCCGCCCCCTAAGCCGCTGTTGCCATGGCGACGCCGAGCCGAGCCGCACCGGCCGCGACCGAGGAAGCCCGAGCCCCCCGGGGCGCGGGGCCGGGGGCAGCCCCCGGGGCCGAGGAGGCGGGGCTGCAGAGGGGCGGGGACCCTCGGGGGAGCCCTCCGCGGCCGCAGCCCCTTCACCTCTGAAGAGTAACGAGGTCACACCCCCCCCCACCCACCTGGAGGAGTCCACGCCCCCATCCCGGTCCGGGATTGCCTCCACCGGTAGAGGTGAATGTTCTAAGTCTGGTTGGTACAGATGGGGGAAACTAAGGCTCTCCAGCAGCGGGCATCGGGTCCTCTGGGGAACAGCCGGCCAGCGCAGCTCCTGGTCACCTGGACCCCTAACCCGGGCATCTTTCCTTTCGCAGGTGACTGTCACAGGTCCTCGGGGTGGAGCCCTTTGCCTGGAACCATGGTACCCCAGCAGGGGCAACCCCCCTAGGGACAGGGTGACCTAGCATCTAGCTCAGGGAGGAGCTGAAGGGTTTGCTGAGTATCCACACTGCGGGCTTCAAGATTTGGAGCCACCTCTGGGGGGAGGCTGGACCTTCTCTAGAGGGACTGCTGCTTGGCCCATTCGTGACTTAGGGCAGTGGGGGGTGGAGGGGGGGGGGTTCAGCTCCTGGGAGGAGTATGGCAGATCTCAGCCGGGCTCCCCATGTAGCCATCCATCCATCTACCAGGCTGCGCTGGACTCTGAGACCTGAGCCTAAGCTGAGCCCAGCCCCAGAGCTCCAGGTCTAATAGAAGAGACAGGGAGGAGACAGCAAGCAGTACAGCAGGTTGAACCAGTGTTCCCTTTAGAGGTGACGGGGTAGACTGGGGGCTGAAGCAGCCACAGCCTGGTGTGTTCAGGACTTGGCACCTTCAGGCAGTTGGAGGGAGGGGAAAACTGAAGGAAGAGGGATTCCCTGTGAGTCAGGTTGTCCAATATGGATTTTGGGGACTCACCTACCCCAGCCTCACTTCCAGGTGATATAAGGACAGAAGGAATGGGATATTAACTCATTTGGAAGTTAACGTTGTACACAATCTGAACACCACATTTCATCCGTCACACCACATTTCATCCATCACCTCTCTGGTCTGGAGAGAGAGCTGGACATTTACTGTCGGCCACGCCCTTGCTGGGTCTGTCCATCTCCCTGATCCTAGCACCCTAGATGTGATGAGGACAAATGTTGATTACACACATCATCTCATGTCACCCACACAAAGAGAAATGACAGAGAAACATCCCTTTCTGCAAATGAAGAAACCTTGCTCAGAGAGGTGAAATGACTCACCCAAGGACACACAGCTTCCAGGCCTGCCTGATGTCCATAGGAGGCCCCCTCCTCTACCCACTTTCTTCAAGCTTTCCCTTTTCTGATCTTTCTGCCCCTGCTTTCCTCTCCCTCTCAATCTCTCCGTTCATAGAAGACCAATTCCTGTAGCCACATGTCAAAATTCTGCATATCCTTCAAGGCCCAGCTGAAATGCCATCTTATTCAGGCCTTCCCAGGTAGAGGAGTCCAAATGCCTCTCACCTCTACATTCTGGTATTACCCATTAAGGTACTCTAATCACCTGCAGTTCAACAACTAGAGGGTTAGGTCACCCACTTCCAGAGGGGTGATGCAGATGTATCAGAAACGGTGGCAGGCCAGGGGAACGGCATGCTTTCTGGGAGACACAGCAACAAAGCAGGGACGTGCACCTCCAAATAAGCTCTTGCCGCTCCCAACCTTGGCCTCTTGCCAGGTGTGGGAGGAGGGGGAAGCACCTGGCTAACTTGGAGGGGTTCTTCTCTCACAGGTGTTGTCATCAGGCGAGTTCTGCCAATGGGCTTGTAGTTTTTCTTGGTTTTTATTCTCCACCCTGATGAAAATTTTACAGTTTTTACACTCTTGTGGTACAAAGAACCATGGAGCATGTTTCACAATTTATGTAGTTCATCATGTAGCAGTGTGGACAGTTCTGTCCTATTCCTGAGTTAAAAAAAAAAAAAAGTTTTCTTCCTTCTAGGAGGTTGAATGGGACACATATCACTTTGTCTTTCCACCCTCACCCATCCAAGTTACCCTTAATACTCATCTGGTAAGCATTACTTGTCATCTTTGAAGTCTATTCTGGATGGACTCCCCGGCAGCCACCCAAACTGATCATAACCTTGCGGACTCAAACTCTAACATTCACTCATTTCTCCACTGTCAAGAGCCTACTACATGCTAGACACGATGACCAAGACCATGAACACTATGAAGTGAGCGCTATATAGAATAAGAGGCAGACAGGGAGCTCCGATTCACTGGGAAGGTGACTGTTCGGGGGAATGGAGAAGTCCCCCATTAAGCCCCACCTCACCACACATGTCCACCCTGGAGGACCTTGAATCCCCCTGAGGACCCAGCTCAGGACTCTACATATGGCAGTTTGAACAAATGCTCATCATCCTGGAAGGCCCAGCTGCAAGGGGACTCAGATCCAAAAAACTGTATTATAAGGGTGAATAAGGCCCAGAGAGGGGAAGGGTCTTTCCCAAGGTCACACAGCAAGGGTAATCAAAGACTTTGGCCTCCAGTTCCCTGCCCTGTCCAGCCTCATAGCTTGCCTACTGACCTCCTGCATGGGGTGAAGGGACAAGGGTGGCTCCCCACCAGCCCTGGATGAAGAGAGATGACCTTTTCTCCTGTCCTTTCATGGGCAGGCCCCAAGACATGATTTCTGGAAGCAGCTGCAGCCTTGAACTCAGAAAGAGGGACTAGTCGATCTTTAGTGAGAGGCAGTGGGCAAACCATGTCCCTTCTTTCAGTACAAAAGGGTACTCGAAACTCACTGCACTGACAGTATCCAATGGCTGAGAGCTGGGAGCCAGAGGCCCACAAATAGGGCTCAAATCCAGCTCCAGAGACGGCCGGCTGCAAGATGCTATGCAAGGCCCCTCACGTCTCTGAGAAATGGGTGGGGCCTGCAAGGAGGATGAAGTAGGACAGACAAAAATCTGCCCCCAACCTTGCACACCCCCAGGGCCTGGGTTTACCTACCTCTCCAGGAGGCCACCTCTGACTACATACTCTAGCCCAGCTGATCACATCCCTCAGGCCAGCTGAAGTCCTATCATAGCACTTGTGTTCAAGTCCTAGTTCAGATAGTTCAGTTCAGTTCAGCCGCTCAGTCATGTCCGACTCTCTGCGACCCCATGAATCGCAGCACACCAGGCCTCCCTGTCCATCACCAACTCCCGGCATTCACTCAGACTCGCGTCCATCGAGTCAGTGATGCCATCCAGCCATCTCATCCTCAAGCCGTGGGCAAATAACTGGACCTCTCTGAGCCTCAGTGTCCCTACCTGTGAAATGGGTTAAGGATGATACCTACTCTATTCCTGCTAAGTTGCTTTAGTTGTGTCTGACTCTTTGTGACTCCATGGACTATACCCCGCTAGGCTCGTCAGTCCATGGGATTCTCGAGGCAAGAATATCGGAGTGGGTTGCCATACCCTCCTTCAGGGTATCTTCCCAACCCAGGGATCAGACCCCCACCTATTACGTCTCCTGCATTGGCAAATGGGTTCTTTACCACTAACGCCACCTGGGAAACCCTGCTTATAGGGTCATGGGAAAGATTAAATGAGATAAGCTATCATCAGTAAAATGGTAAATACTAAGCAACTAAGCACAGTAGTTGCCAGCTTTATTATCACTATTCCCTAGGCTGGCTCCGATACAATCATCAGTTTTTGCCCTGAGAAGGTACGGGACCACCCCAGGCGGGAGTCCGTCTAGGCTCTCTGAGGAGCTTAAAAGCAATGTGACGCAAGGACGGGGCTGGTGTCATGCCCAGTGAATGAATGAATGTGCTTGCAGAATTATCCTGCAGACACAGAATATGGCTCAGTTTGGTAGTTTTGAACTCTTTTAAACACGCGCTTTCTTCTAAAGCAACCTCACAGAGACTCTGAAGGTTCAAAGTGCCCGGCCGGGCGGGGCTGCTCCGGTGGAGGCCTCAGCTTTCATTCACTGGCCCAGGGTCTGATGTCTAAAGCTCAGTGAGGTGCCTGCCCAGTCCGCGGGGCCCAAGCCTGCCCCCTCCCCAGATGGGGTGCTCTGCCTGTGCTAACACAGCCCTGTTCCCGTGCGCTTAGGTCAGCCGTGGCCCCAGGGGCTTTAGTACGAGCTGCTCCCTGGTGTCACTACCCCCCACCCTTTGGTGACTGGGTGTGGACAGCCCTCAAAGCCTCTGCCCATCTCTGTGACAACTCACTGCCTATGTGGACGTCTACCCTCCCACCGATCCATGTCAATGTTCCAAGCCCCTTGGGCTTCCATCCATGTCAATGACCAAAGGGCAAGAAAGTCTGGAGTGGAGGACAGACAGGCCCGTGGGGTCTCTGGCTGGCAGGACCCGAGTTCTCAGCTGCTCTCCCATCTCTATTCCTGACACTCCAGTTCTCTGTCCCCCGCTTCTCCAGGAAGTTCTGGGAGACCTTCTCCAAGGTCTTTCAGAATTCCAGGCACGGGATTTCTTTGTTCACCATGTCAATCAATTCCGTGTGATGATGATGATGATAAGCTACCAGTTATGGAGCTCCTACTCTGCCAAAGTCGCTCTGCCCAGGGCAATCACACAACCTGTCTGGATCCCAGGGAGGCGATCCTAGGAGGGGCAGATGCCTCTGATGGGGAATCTTCGTGAGGACATGTGCTTCAGAATTCAGGAAGTTTGGGGTTTTCAAGTAGGGAAGCAGAGGCTCAGAGAATTTAAGCTGCTTGCAGAGAGTGGCAGAGCTGTTAGGTGGGCAAGCTGGGACTGTAATTAGGAAAGATCTAGTCTCTAGGAGTGCAGGGCAGGGATCCCCTTACACATACATGCATGCCACACACACATACACAGTCAAGTGTCAAAGGCCAGAGCAGAAGTTGACTGCTCAGCCCCTCCTCCCTACACCCAAGGCACTATGCTGGGCCTGGGAAAGGGAGGAAAGAAGGGAAGGTGGGCTTCTCCCTGAGTGCAGGACTGTCACCTGCGGCTCACAGGTGAGGATCTGGAGGTTCAGAGAGGGGAGCCTCGCCCACTCCCATCCTCATGGGTGCATCCGTCCCCACCCAGGAGGCAGCATCTGGCAGGGCGAGGGTGGGGGGGTGGTATGGGTTTGCATTCCAGCAGCAGCACTTGGGCACCTGGGAATCGTGGGTCACCACTGGACTCTCAGCCCACTTCTCACCCGAATGTAAAGCACTCAGCACCACGCATGGCACATAGTAGGTGCTCGGGCAGCCCCCGACTCCATCGTCTGTTTGGTCCTGCATCCTGAAGGTAAGCTTTCATCACCTTCTTCCCTTTAACAAACCAACTCCGAGTCACTGCCAGTGGGTGGGTGGGCCTGACCTTGCAACAGTGCTCAGGATGGAGGCAGAAGCCCATGGTGTCCCCTTAGCCCAGGCCCAGCTTCTCCTTCATGGCCATATCTAAGGGCTGCACCCAAACAGAGATGCTTCAAAGGAGGAGGCCATCTGAACAGGCATGTCTCTCCATTTCTCTCTGAGGCTCTGTGCAAATGCTAAAAACTCACCTAAACAGGAAAGGGAAGGGACAATTCCACCTAGATATTGCCATCTCTCTGCACCCCAGGTGAGGAGATATGCTCCCGGAGGCTGGCAGGCAGACCTGATGCTCTGGCAGGCTGAAAGGAGCACCTCACTCTCTCCACCCTAGTACAGGCTCCAGGGAGGGGCGGGGGTGGTTAAGAAGCCCTGCTTCCAAGATAACAGGGTGAGAGCCAGGAGGGCCCACAGCTGGCAGCCAGGCCAACGCCCACATGACACAGAGAGTCACCCAAGACCCAGAGAGCAGAGGGACTTTCCCAGAGTCACCGAGCAGGGCAGGGGCAAACCATGGTCCAACCGAGGTTCCCGTTTCTCCTTGCCCAGTGCTCTTGCAACATCAGCATGCTTCAGAACCACCCAGCTCCCTGGGTTTCCTCTTTCCAGGCCTCAGTCTTCCCATCTGTACTACGAGGGCCTGGGTTGGGTGATCACCATGCTCCTTTCTAGAGCTGACATTTGACGATTCTCTAAAGCTAGAGCAGCTGCCTTCCACAGCCGGGCTCTCCCATGCTTGGCACTAGCAGCGCCAGCAAATTCTGTGGCTTTGCCCCAATCCTTCAGATGCTCAATTCCTCCTGCCCTCTTTCCTGGCTATGGGGGATCTGCCCTCAGCAAGCTGCCAGGCCTCCCTGGCCGCCTCCCCTGGGAACTACGCACCATCAAAGAGGGTCCCAGCTGGGGAATGACTCAGTAATGGGGGAATGTCAAACACTGTGACAGGTGAAAGCAGAGAGGAATTTAAAGGCAGGATCAAGTTAGTGCCTTCCCGGTGGCCACCCACTCACAGGCCACCCTGTGCCCATAGAAGCTTCCCTAAGCCCGTGCCAGTGCTCCTTTCAACATGAGTCCTCCACATTCCACCCTACCCAGAGAAAGCAGTCTACTCAGTCACCCAAAGAGAACCAATTCACGGGCCATGAGAACCAGGAGGGGACTGGAGCCTGACACTCAAGGATCACTCTTGTAATAATATTGTAATAATATTGCCCCAAGGGACTTTCCTGGTGGTCCGGTGGTTGAGAATCCACCTTGCAATACAGGGGACACAGGTTCAGTCCCTGGTTGAGGAACTAAGATCCCATATGCTGGGGGGCAACAAAGACCCGACACAGTCAAATAAATAAATAAATATTTTTAAAAAACAGTGTCTGGATAACTACACTCAAACATGTTCTCGTGGAGAAATGTGCTGTGCTCAGTTGCCTAGTCGTGTCCAACTCTTTGCGACCCCATGGAGATTGTAGCCCGCCAGGCTCCCCTGTTCATGGAATTCTCCAGGCAAGAATACTGGAGTGGGTAGTTGTTCCCTTCTCCAGGAGATCTTCCCAACCCAGGTCTCCCACATGGCAGGTGGATTCTTTACCGTCTGAGCTACCAGGGAAGCCCAGGAGAAATACCCAGGGCCAGAAACACACCCAAGTTCAAGGTCATGCACAGAGCACATGGTTGGGGGCGGGAACATGGTCACAGAGAAATGCATGTATGAACAGAACAGGTCTCCCTGGCACCGCCAGATATACACACAAATGCATGTGCACGCCAACCAACACACACATAAATACACACTACCATGAAACACACAAGTAAACATACAAATATACTGGGACAGGCTCACACATTGACACACATACTCAGCTGTCATCAGGCACTCACAGAGTTACACTGACGGCCAGGCCAAACCCACCAGCCCACATGCGCTCACGAGAGTGGCCAGGTAAGCACAAAGAGCCAGGAGCCCAGACCTTGGGCCAGAGGGGAGAAACTGGCTCCCTGTAGCGGTCTCCACAATCAGGCGGGTCTCATCTTGTGCCAGTCTCCGAGGACGACCTACTTGCTTCTCTTGCACCCTGGTAACTGTCTTCACAGTTCCCTGAACGTGTGGTTTCTGGGCGCCTTGAGGCCTGGCAGGTTGTTCAACAGGATCACACCCTTACCCAGAGCTGGAGACCCCTGCCCCAAACATCTCTCCTTCTGTCCATCACCACTCCTGAAACACCACCACGTGATGCAGCTGATTAGGTCTAAGGAATCTCTGGGTGAAACACAGTACTTTCCCTCCCCCTCCCCCAAGAGGCATGGTAGCAGAGTGTTCCCCCAGTTAACGTCGTGGGCCCTAGGCCGGTGACCTAACTGCCCTAGCCTATTTCCTCTTCTGTAGAACGGGAAAGATAGTAGCCATCCCACAGGTTGTTGGAATGAGTCAATGGGATCATGCATGGAAAGAACTCAGCCCATTTCCCGGCACATGGCAGAAATACTAGCTCCTGTCATCAGCACTGTCACTGTCGTTTTTTTATTGCTCAGACTTTGCTCAGCTCCCAGGGGCCAGCCCAGCGATTAGCCAGAAGGAAAGAGAAAGCAGCAGCTCACAGAGCAATCTCTAGGACCCAGAGCTCCTGTGATGGAGAAGGGGGCTGGTCCACTTTCCTGCACCCCAAAAAAGGCTGGCTCTCTGCCCTCAAAGGCCCCTCCGTCCAGCTGGAGAGGTAGCCCAGGCCATTCCTAGGCACCCGAAGGAGCCTCCTGGCTGCTTTGGCCGCCTCCAACCCTGCCACCCTCCCCCTGTTCATTCTCCAAGAGCATCCAGAGGGACCCTTTGAAAAACAGATGAGATCCTGCTGCGGACCAGCTGCACTCCCTTCCACAGTTCCCCAGGGCTCCTGGGGTGAAGGCCTACCTGCCTGGTGAGGCCCGAGGCCCCTCAGGATCTCCCCCTGCTCGGATCCCAGGGGCTTCAGCGGTGCTCCTGCCACAGGGCCTTGGCACAGGCTGTTGCTACTGCCTAGAACAGAGGCCCCTTCTGCCCAGTGGGCCCTGCACATCCTTCAGTCTCTCCTCAACCCTCTCAGGGGCCTCCCTGATGCCCTCACATTGAACGAGATCTCCCTGCAGACCTATCATAGCTGCAGTTAAACGTCTGTTTCAGACCTCCCTCCCCTACGGAATTATGGGGGCCATCGTGGCCTGGGTCCCCAGTGTTGGACACCTCGCAGGTATTCCATATATACTTCCTGAATGAATGAACAAGTATTTATGATATAAAAGATAAAAGAGGAAGGCAGGCAGAGAATATGCTCTGAGAGGCTTTTTAGGGGGGTCCACTTGGGGTCAATATGAGTGGACTTGCTGGAGGAGGCAGCTTTTGAGGGCATAATAGAAACACTGAAGGTGAGGCAGCGGTTGGGCTTGCTGAGATCATCTGGGGCAGGGCAGCCATATAAGGGGTATTCCAGGCAGAATCCCAGTTCAGGCAACAGAGCTGAGGTAGGCCAGCAGCAGGTCTGACTGGCTTCAAAGGCCCTGGCATGATCACAGGTCTTCTGACCTCCAAGTTACACACCCTCTCCCCAATGCAGAGGATGCCCAGGTCGAGGGGGGCTCTTAGAAACCCTGAGAGTGTACAGGAGGGGGCATGCAGTTGGGAAGGTGGGAGGGGGAAATGAGGACATCAGAGAGGCCGTCCCAGTGCCTGCCAGTGCCCAGGACTGAGCGACATCAGTGACCAGAGGCCAGACACTCATTCCTATTGTCTCAAGCAAGAATGTGATAACCCAGAGCAGCCAGGAGTGACTCACTGCCCCATGAGCCCACCCCAGAGGTCTGGACGGCCACATGCACTTCATCAGCTCTTTAAGCCCTCGGCCAGCCCTGACCTCTGGGCGAGTCCAGCTTGAGGCCACATGGCTTCAGGAAAACCAGCTCCCTCCGGGAGCCACACCCCTGCAGCAGGCTCTCTACTCTCTCCCTCTGCCTCCCTACCAGCCCCGTCACTGAGGCCCTGGCACCAGGCCAGTCTTCCTGGGGTGACTCACTGCTTCTCCCTATCAGCACGTCTCTGTCCTGTGCTCTGTGCGCTCTGTGTGAGAGAATGCTCTCAACAGAGGCTTCCTGGCAGAAGTAGCAAGAAAACCATGCGCAGAGACAAGAAATCTGTATTCAAAACCCCGCTCTGTAATTAACAGTAACAAGAACTATTCCAATGCATTAATAAGAGTAAGCCAGATGTATTTATTAAGCTCTGTCTCAGCTTCAGGCACTATATCAAAGCTTTACATGACTTACTCTAATTCTCATAGCCCAGTGTGCAGATAAGAAAATGGAGGCTCAGAGATGTTAAGCTACTTGCACAAGACTGCATAGCCAGGAAGTGGCAGAGCTGGGTTCCACCCAGGTAGTCTGCCCCAGAGCTCAAGTCCTTCCATCATTCCATTACTGCAGTATGAGGCTCTGAGCAAGCAACTTAGCCTCTCTGTGACTCAGTTTCCCTATCTGTAAAATGAGGAGATGGCCTAGCTGATCTCTAAACCCCTTTCCAGCTTAGGCATGCCATCTTTCCCCTCCCTGGTGACCCATTTGCAGGTGACAACAAGGGGGCCTTCTGGAGACAACAGCTTGCCATAAGGAAGGATGCTCATAGTGGAACTTCAGGCCCTACTGGGATGGGGAGCTTCTGTTGGGTAAGATGGCCTCACCCTGCCCCCCTCCCAGGTACCTTGCTGGCCAGGGCTAGCCCTGGAGCATCAAGGCAGGGGAGAGGAGCTATCTTATTTCTCCCTGGACCACAAGCCACCAGGGAGCACCAGGACCCCAGGGTGCTCCCAAAGGCCAGAGCAGGAGGGAGCAGCAAGAAGCAGGGGGCAGCCCCATAAATCCACCTGAGTGAGCAGTGTGTTTAAAAGACCTTTTCACTACAGGATACAAAATGCACCGTTTGGGGAGAGGATTTTATAGGCTATTTCTCCTTCTGGGTTGATTTACCATCTACAGGCCAGGCTCACCTGGGCGCCTGCCCCTGAGGGATCATGGGAACCCATGCGGCGGAGGCAAGGTCAATTTCAAGGCAAGACTGTGGTGGTCCGGGTGGCCTGTCCTGACCTCCTCCCAAGTGGTTGGCCACTGGGCTTCAGAGATGTAGTGGGCTGTCAGGAGCTGGGGGTGTTAGCTTACCCACTCCCCTCACCCCACACTCACTCACTGGATGCATTCACGCCTCTCATCGCTCACACATCTTCATCCCACCAGCCCCTCTGGTGCCCGCCACAGGTGAGGCCCTGCCCCTGTGCCCGGGGCTCAGAGAAATCAGAAATAGCCACCACCCTTAAGAAAGTCACCACTCTCTCTGGTGGATGGTTAAGCCACAGCATCTGTGTTCTAGAGCCTGGGGTGGGGATGCCTGCAGGAACCACGGTGGGGGTGGGTATGGGGGAGGGAAGGAGCTTTCAAGGAAGGGAAATGGGGAGGAACCATGGGCAGAAGGGCCAGCCTGCACAGAGGCACGGACCCCGGGATAGGCCTGGGGGCCTCAATGCTGGCGGGGGAGCCAGATCACCCCTCCTGGCAGCTATTGATGGCGCTGGAGGGGGACAGGAACAATCATGGCTCGTTTTAGATGTTCCCTAAGCAATTCCACGAGAAAAGTTACTCATCCCCCGGCAGGGCCTTGTGTTGGAAACAGATGCCATTGCCGCCACTTCCAAAGAGGGCCTCCTGGCTTGGGAACAATTCCCACCCGAAGACTCAGATATAATTATGTCTGCAATCCAACCCAAATGCCACTTGGTGTGACAGAGGCAATCACTTCATTTCTATATGGGGTTGGGAGGAGGCATCTGAGCTCTGGCTCCCCACTCCCAGGTTCCTGGGTTCCCTAAGAGAGGGGAAGGCCTTCAGGGGCCATATGTCGGGGTGGGAAGAGGGGAGCCAGGGCATCTGCCCTGCTCATGCCCCTTCTGACATGGAGGGGTGGAAGGGGTGGCCAGAGCAGCTGCAGACAGGGGCAGAACATGATGAGATCAAATGCCAGCTCTGTCCCTGATCTGCTGTGTGACCTGGGTCAGCGCACCTCCCCTCTCTGGGCCTCAGTGTTCTCATCTATTAGATGGAGAGACTAGCAACACTGGCCAGCAGAGACTGGGTTGTGCGTTGTGGGCCAGGCTCTGCAAGACCTCTATTGTCCAGGCTCACGAGCTGAGCAAGCTTCAGCAAGTCCTTCACTCTCCGTCTGGCTTGGTTTTGTCACTTTAAAAAAAAAAAAAAGGGATTTGTGTTATGTGCCTCATGGTATCATCAGATGATACCCAGTGAGGGCTCAGCAGAAGGCCTGACCCAGAGGACTGCGTAAAACAGCCTTTACGACCACGCCCCACTCCTTATGCAGACAGTAAGGAGCTGGGACTCACACCCAGGTGGACCGGACTTTGTCAGAGGACACCCAAGATGGAGTGTTTACTAGTCCAGCCTGGTGACCACAGCGCAGACACACTGCCCACCCACCTGCACATGGGCCCCTGCTCTTGCTGGGAGGCTGCCTGGGCCCCAGATCTTGCCCCTCTCCATGTCCCTGATGAGGGTCCCCTTTCACAGATCCGAAAGCTCTCTGGACAACATAGTCTGGTCAGCTCAGCCAATGGTGCCAGACCCAGCTGCCCACGGGCACTCCTGTTTGGAGCTGTTCCATCCAACCGGCAGTAGGCTCTGCAGTCTGCGTCGCTGGACCCCATGGCCCCAGGGTGGGGGCCACACAAAACGCCCCCGGATTTCCACTCTCCTTTGGGAGTTTCCGCCCAGGCAGCCACTTGCTGCCCTCTGCTGCCCCCAACTGGGCAGAAGCCGCCCTGCGCGGACACCTCCGGCTCCTTCCATCTGTACTCACCACCTATGAATTTGGTCTCTGGTCTCTTGGGGACCCCTGCACCCCGCCCCCTCTCAACCTCCTGGTCTCAGAGCGGAGGCCTGGGCGCTCTGTGTGAGCAATGTCGTTTTGGACCCTCAGGAGGAGGCATGGGGCAGGGAGGACCAGAGGCTCTGGGAAAGGGGTGGGGGTGGTGAGCCCTGCCTGCCAGCAAATCGGGGCTTTCTGCAATTTGGTGTGAGATTATTGGCTGAACAGCCCTGAGGGCCAGGGGTTCCTGTGCCAGTTTACAGACGGAAAAAGAGAGGCTCAGAGCTGGAGACCTGGCCTGAGCGATCCCACAGAGGGAAGCCGTGGAGCTAAGATTCAAATGCTACCCCTCCCAAGTAGACCTATGGGAAGAGTCAGTACTATGTCCCCAGGACGGAGGACCCCAGGAGGTAGGGGGGCAGAGGGGCTCCTAGTGAAGAGAGGAAGAAAGACGCCCCCCAGTAGCGTCTCACCTGCCAATCACAGAGAGCCTGACACTCCACTGCGAGTGACCCAAACACCCAACTGATAAGGCTCCTTTTGTGCAAGGAACCTTTGACACAGCGACCGAGGGAGTCAGCCACTGACACCCTAGTGGCGACCAGTTTATCCAGCTCCATGTTGCCCAACAGGCTCAAGTGCAGGACCTTATAGGGACACGGTAGAAGTACTTCTGGAGGACCCCCAGGCAGAAAGGGGTGGGGGGGGGTGGGCAGAGGTTGTCCTTATTCCCCTCTCCATCACCCCACCCAAGCCAGCACCTCTTGCAATGAGGCAGCAGATTCCAGGGCTCCTTGAAGTGAGTTCTTCCTTCAGGGACCCCTGCAAGGGCATTCTAAGCTCAGATGCTGAGGGCAAGGATGAGAAAAGCAGCTTGCTCGCTCCCCGTCCTCTATCCCCCACTCCAGTCCTGGTCTCTGATGCTATTGGGGGCGTCTTTCTCCCTCTGTTCACCAGGAACCCCCCCGCCCCCGACCTCCGTCCTGGGGACATAGTACTGACTCTTCCCATAGGTCTACTGGGGAGGGGTAGGATTTGAGTCTTAGCCCCACGGCTTCCCTCTGTGGGATCACTCAGGCCAGGTCTCCAGCTCTGAGCCTCTCTTTTTCCGTCTGTAAACTGGCACAGGAACCCCTGGCCCTCAGGGCTGTTCTGCCGGGGCTCCAGACTCTCCGGAAGGGGAGAGTGGGCAGAGACCAGGGGCTCCAGACTCTCTCCGCTGAGTCAGGTGTGCTGCTCTGAAGGACACAACGCATTCCGTCCAGATCTCCTCTGGCCAGTTCTGGCTGACCCTCACCTCCCTCTCTGGGGACTCCATGCTGCTGCTGCTGCTGCTAAGTCGCTTCAGTCGTGTCTGACTCTGTGCAACCCCATAGACGGCAGCCCACCAGGCTCCCCCGTCCCTGGGATTCTCAAGACAAGAACACTGGAGTGGGGTGCCATTTCCTTCTCCAGTGCATAAAAGTGAAAAGTGAAAGTGAAGTCGCTCAGTCGTGTCCCACTCTTAGCGACCCCATGGACTGCAGCCTACCAGGCTCCTCCGTTCATGGGATTTGCCAGGCAAGAGTACTGGAGTGGGGTGCCATTGCCTTCTCCGGGGGACTCCATACTCCTATTAATATGGCCTCCCATCCTGTTTGCTCTGTGAGCTGCAATAGATCTGCTGACCCTTGTTTTCCAGCCACGCCCTCACACTTTAGCCCCTCACATTGCTCCCTGTTCTCACTACCACTTGCTCAAGCTATTAATATTTCCCATCTCTCAGCCTTCAGAGGGGCTGTCCTGGCTGCCAGGCCTTTCTCCTCACCTGCCCAGAAATGACTTCACGAAGCCCCAGCTAACCCTGCCTGTTAGGCAAACAAACCCTGTATGTTTGCAGGTAGAAACTATCTTTTACTCAATACCCCACACAGGCCCTGAAACATAGTTGAAAGTGTTAGTTGCTCAGTTGCGTCTGACTCTTTGCGACCCCGTGAACTGTAGCCCACCAGGCTCCTCTGTCCATGGAGTTCTCCATGGAGTAGGGAGCCCTTCCCTTCTCCAGGGGATCTTCCCAACCCAGGGATCAAACCCGGTCTCCTGCGTTGCAGGCAGATTCTACCATCTGAGCCACCAGGGAAGTCCTGAAACACAGTTGGTGCTGGTTAAAAATTTATTAAAAGAAAGAAAAAAGGAAGGCAGTGAAGGGAGGGAGGAAAGTAAGTTAGTACATACCCACAACAGGACTCGCAGACCAGAGCTTGACTCCCACCTCTACCACTCATGGGCTAGCAGACCCTGGGCCCCGAGACTTACTTTCCAAATCTGTAAAATGGATCTGATGAAACCACCTTCTTGTTTTTAATGGGGCAGGCAGCCTCCCAACCCTACCAAATACCACAGCCTGCCCATAGTCCCAGGCCTCAGATGCTGGCCTGGCCTTGATTCAGAAAGCTTGAAACAGCCCCTGACCCCATACTCCCACCCTGCAGACTGTCCTGGGCAGCCCTGGCCACCCTGGGCTGTCTGTGACTATGTTCCCATCTCCTGCATTCCTCCTGGAGGCAGGCAGATTCGGACCAAATGGACACAGACCAAAATGATAGTAATTTGCCTTTGGGGTTTAAACAGTTTAATAACAATTAGGCTCCATGAAAGACATGGGAGGAGGAGGGTTGAGGATATGGGGCCTGCTCTCTCCACCAACCCTCTCATCTGCAGCACAATGGCTAGACACTGGGTTGGGAGACTCCAGCTCACCAGCTCACGTGGCTCAAGAGAGCAAGGGACACCAGCCTCACAGGCAAATTTCGGGTACCACGAGGTGCTGGGGCACCCAGTCCGGGGTCCAGCACTCCTATCTGCCAGCCATGCTTCGTAGCTGACATCCCTCCACCAGTCTGTGGGCCACAGACACAGACATGTCCCATGTAAATATGCTTCAGCCTAGAGTGATGGAGGGAGGCCCAGCAGGTATTCCAGGCAAACCTACTTTCTCTGGGTCTCAGTTGCCCCATCTGTGCAGGGACAGAGCTGGCCTCTGTGATCTGGGGGTTTGACCAGCTTTCCTGTCCACGGGAGTCGCCTTAGCCAACAAGGGGCACTAATGGGGCAGATGGGCAGACCAGGAGGAGGAGCTGTGCTGATGAGCCCTTGGGGGCCTTCAAGGGTGGTCAGACGCACAAAGGTCATTCCCTTCAGCCCCCTCCTCCCAGAAAACATGACGGGGGCAGCAGGAAGGGCCTGGCGGCAGGAAAGAGAGGGCAGGAGGGAGCAAGGCAGGAGGAACACAGGACAGGGGAATAGAGACACCCGGGCTCCATTCCAGGCCTGGCTCCAGACATGCTGTTCAACTTCCGGAAAGGACCCTCCCCTCTCTGAGCCTCAGGCCCTGCTCTGTAGAAGGAAGGGTTGGATCAGATAATTTCCAACAGCCTTTCCACTATGGTGTTAAGGGGGGGTCATGCACAGTCCTGAATGTTTGTGGTCCTGTACCTGTTTCTCTGTACATGAGAAAGAAAGACAGCTGAAATGTCGAGACGGTTTGGAGAAACCTTGGTAAAGAGGGGTGAGCAGGTGAGGAAACTTCAGATCCATATCCCAGAGGTCTCCTGCCCTATCCACTCTCACTCATCATCCCCTCTGACTCTTGTGTCTTGTAGGGAAAAGTCCGAAGCCCTTACCCACTCACTTTTCTCTCCAGGCTCCTCTCCACCATATTTGCTACTCATTTAATGTCATCTAATCACACAGAGCCTTTGGCTTGTTCCTATTTAGTTAGATCCCACTCTAACTGGAATACTCTTCTCCTTTTGTTCCTGACAAACTCCTATAGATCCCTCAAAGCCCAGCCCCAAAGATCCCTCCTCGAGAAATTCTTCCCCACCCTCGCCAACAAGAGGTAACTGCCCCTGGTTCTGGGTTCTCACAGCATCCCAGGCACATGGGCATCATAGCTTCAGGACCACCTAGGGTACACACACTTGAGCATCCAGTAAAAGTGGGTGGTTGAAAGGAACCAAGACCCACGTCTTGAAGCATTCGCAATCAACTGGTACTGAGTTTATCTGTAGCTTCCTCCAGCCCCTCTGGGCCTTCCCCTCCCTGACACTTCTCCTCCAACTCGCAAAAAATAGCCCTGAGACCTAATTTCAGCTAAACCTTCAAACACGACTCTTCACTTTCAACTTTCCGAGGAGGAATCAATTGGCTGTCAAGTTTCCCAGTGAATCTGCCACCTCCCACACCCAGGCCCTGCCAGCTCTCCTCAAGGTCGGTGGGAGGGATGGGGGCAGAGGAAGGAGGGAGGAAGGACCCAGCCCACACCAGGGGGAGGTCAGGTCTGCCCAGGGCGGTGGGCTGAAGGGACACGTGGGGAGACCGGTAGCAGTCACCATCTCCTTACCCTCTAATCACACCATGAATTCCTCACACATGGGGTGGCCTGTGAGAGGGGACAGCCTGCTGCTGCTGCTGAGTCCTTGGGCTTCGGGGTGGGGGATAGGTCCATACAGAGCCCCTGGACCCAACCCAACAGCTTATGCAGATCCCAGCTTGCTGCCTGCCTGCTGTCCCTGCCTCTGGCCCTCTCTCGTTTCCAGGATTCGCTGCTGAGAAGACAGAGTGACGCTTGAACTCAGCCTCACCATCTCTTTAGTGTTAGTCGCTCAGTTGTGGCCGACTCTTTGTGACCCCATGGACTATAGCCCCCCAGGCTCCACTGTCCATGAGATTTTCCAGACAAGGATACTGGAGTGGGTTGCCATTTCTTTCTCCATCTATTTGGAGCCCAAGAATTGGAGGCCAGCAATGGGCAGGAGGTCCGTTTGGTCCTCTGTTCCCAGCTCCTTCCCCATCCTGCCCTCATCCAGGGCCCCACAGAGCTCTCAGGGTCCTGATTGGATGGCCTGCTGGCACTGAGTGACCCTGAGAGACGGCACCCCCACCCCCAGCTCCCCTTGTAGGGAGAAGGAAGTTGTACCAGGCAGGCAAAAGCTCCATATCTTGCCTAGGTCACAATGCTGCCATGAGACTCAGTCCCAGGTCTGCTGACTTTACGGCTCATCCCCTTAGTGCATCAAAACATTTAAGCACCTTTTGTATGCCCAGACTACAAAATCCACTCCCCCTATTTTACAGAAGGGTAAACTGAGGCTCTCCCAGGGTCACATGATTTCCAAGAGACAGACATGGGAGCAACACTGGGTCCCTGATCCCCTGTGGGGTGATTTTGGTCCTAGGCTGACTCACAAAAGGGGTGAGGGCCAGCATGTAGGGTGCAAACAGCCCAGACTCAGGAGCGCTCCCAGCTGAGTGGTTTCCAGGTGAAGTCCAGCCCCTCCCCGGCCTCAGTTTGCACAGAGGAGGCAGACAGAATGAGGCCTATAGATCCGGACATGGTTCACCATTAAACTGCATCACTGCCAAAGGGCTCTGCTGTGAGAGGTGGTGACATCTCATCACCTGGGTTTGAAATGGCAGCAAAGACGACAGTTATTCAAGTACATCCTGTGGCATCTCGCCTGCCTCCTCCAGGCAAAACCATGTTCCCCAGGTTCCCTTGGGGGCTACACAGAGCAGCAGTCAGCGAGCACGAGGATGCGGCTGTGGGAGCAGGCGGGGTGAGTTCAGGTTGCAGGGGAGAGGGTGTGCTTCTGGTCCTGCACAGGGTCGTGTCAAGTCCGTCTCTAAGGCCCAGGCCAGGTGCACCTCTGACCTTCCCCAAGGCATCCTGTCCTCTGCCCCGACCCTGCGCAGATCTTCACTGTTCTGGAGCCAAAAGAGGAAACACAATTCAGCTTGTAGGTGGCTCCATCAGTAAAGGATCCACCTGCAATGCAGGAGACCCAGGTCCGATCGCTGGGTCAAGAAGATCCCTTGGAGAAGGAAACGGCAACCCACTTCAGTATACCTGTCTGGGAAATCCCTTGGACAGAGACTGATGGGCTATAGTCCATGGCGTCGCAAAGAGTTGGGCACAACTTAGCAACTAAACCACCACCACCATCATTTCTATGGACTTCCCAGTTGGCACTAGTGGTAAAGAACCCACCTGCCAATGCAGGAGATGCAAGAGACATGGGTTCTATCCCTGGGTCAGGAAGATCCCCTGGAGGAGGGCACGGTAACTCAATCCAGTACTCTTGCCTGGAGAATCCCACGGACAGAGGAGCCTGGTGGTCCATGGGGTTGCAAAGAGTCAGCCTGGTGGTCCATGGGGTTGCAAAGTGACATACACACACACATGCACACACGCACGCACAGGGGTTAAGCACCTACCATGGGTCAGACCTGGGCTGACGTGCACATGTGAAGGTCCAGCAAGTCCTTCAAGAAAGAGCAGTCATTCCACACTTTACTGACAAGGACACGTGGCTCAGAAAGGATGAGTGACTAACGAGGTCACATGGGTCACACAAGAGCTGGAATTTGAACTCAGATCCCCACCTCCAAGCTTCCTATTCAAACCCTCTCAGCTCCAAGCACCAGCCCAGGATAGAAATTCGACTCACGCCCCTTTCCTTAACAGCTGCACACAGAAAAGGGCCAAGGCACCGAGGGAAAGGACACAAACAGTATATGCCCGGCAGTCCTGGTATCCATGCCTGGCTCTGTCACACAGCAGCTGTGACGCCCGGCAAATGAATTCACCTCTCTGAGCCTCAGTCCCCTCATCCATGACATGCAGACATTAATGGTCCCACCCTTCAGGGTTGCTGTGAGAAGTGGCTAAAGTGACGGCAGAACACACTTTCCATCCTGCAGACCCTAATCTCACGGGATGAAGAGTCTGGGGGCCCAGTGGCTCAGAAGGTTGGCGCTGGCTCTGGCTCTGAGCCACAGCAGTTTTCCACACCAGCAAACACAGTGAAGATGCCACGACAGGAAAGAAGCCAAGCCTAGCTGGCAATTAAAGAGCTGCAAATTACAGCAACGTCGAGGTGTGATGATACACCTATTAGAACAGCAAAAGAAAGGGAAGCGGGTAAAAAGTGATGCTGAGGGGGTTCTGGAAGGGTGTGGAGGAAGGGTACTCCTGCTCTGGTTCCAGTCCAGCCAGAGGAGTACATGCATGTGCACTGGGGTCAGGGAGACCCGAGTCCAAATCTTGGCTCCAACATTATGAGCACTTGGAGTTTGGGTGAGGGACTTCAGTTCTCTGAGCCTCAGTTTTCTCATCTGTAAAATGGGGTGATCGAAGTATCAGCTTCAGGGTTGTCTTACAGATTAAAAGAGATGAACATAGCACAGGGGAGCCATGATGATTAGTCATCGTCCCCTAAGGCGTCCCCAAGGCTCAGCCCTGGTGGCCGCGGCCCGGGGGTCTGGGGAAAGCAGGTCGCAGCCTGTTCCAGCTGATTCGATCAGGGTCTCCCAGGTGCCAGCTTCCTGTCCTCCCCACAGCTGGACACTATCTCCCAAGGGCCCTGGTCGCCCAGGGAGGTAACCTGGAATCCTTTCTCAGAGGCTGATCTGACCCAGAGCCTGGGGCTCAGAACTGCCTTTTATATGAGCCTATTAAAAATGCAGATATCCAGGCCCCACCCCTGGCCCACTGCACTGAAATCTTGAAGGGGTCCAAGAATATTTTGAGAGCATTTTTATGACACACAGACAGGCGGAAGAATCGGTGGCTCTGAGGAAAGTCCTATCCCTTTAGCTGGGGACTTGAGGCTCCACTCGACCCAGACCCAGTCCAGCTTCCCAGCCTCACCTCCTACCCTGACCTCTGGACCCCTCAACTCCAGTCCCAGCAAGCATTTCACCATTGCATAAACATGTCAATTTCTAGCATGCCTCCACGCCTTGGCAACTGCTGTCCTCCCTACCTGGAACTCCTTCTCTCACTGTCCCTGCCTGCTCAATTGCCAAGGACCCTTCAAGAGTCAGTTCAAAAATCAGTTCCCAGGGGATATCCACTCCCACCTCACCTGAAACCACATATCACATGATACAGCGACAGCCAGGCCTGTGACCTCTCTGTTTCCTCCCTCAAAACCTCCTTCCCCCTGATCCCCTGAGGACTGGCTCCTCATTCCCTGGACTTCAGCTCAACTATAACTTGCCAACCACACCACCTCAAGGAAGCCCTCCTAGTTTTCCCTCTCACAACAGTCTACTTTTCTCTTTCACAGCACATAGCTCCAACACAAGAATGTCAGCTCTTAAGGTCAAGGGCTTTATCCACCTGGTGCTGTCTTGGCCAGCTCCTCCCACTTGGCCCCAGTGCCAAGAATGGTACCTGGCACACAGCAAGCATGCCGTCAGGATGGCTGAATGAATGGATGGATGGATGAACGATTGAATCAAACATCCATCTCCCCTATAGCCTGAGCTCCCTGGGGAAGAGAACTTGTCTACTTCCCCAGCAGCTGGCACATGCGCAGAGGGGCACAAGGTAAAGTGCTGAAACAGGGCAGCGAAAGGACATAAAACTGCAGGTGTGTGGAAGGATGGCTGGGACACAGGGGACATGGACGGTCAGAAGTTACAGGTCACTGGGTTCTGTTTCCATAAAGTCCTTCAGGTCTGATAGGACTACTATAATCAATAGCTAAGCTGTATATATACTATTCTTTGCTGATTCTGAGACATCATCGATTGAAAGGTACAGCATTGTTTCATGCACCAGCAAGAAAGAGAAAAAATAGCAATCAAATTATGACACACCACAGGCTGTTATATGAGAGATATTAAAATGTGAAAACAAAAAGGATACATCCTAAGGAAGTGTGGTGTGTGCACGCATGCTTGAGGGTGCACTTATCCGACCTAACGTTAGCCTTTCTCATCCCACACCAGCTTGGCTCTGGTTCCAGCAGCCTGCAGGGCTTTCAATCCTCCACCTGCCCCCTCCCTAGAGGACAGGACCCCCATGTGGCCTCCTGGGGGCGGGGTTGAGCCACAGAGAGGGGAGCAGCTGAGTGAACGGATACCTAGAGCAAGGGAGGCTGGATGCTCTCCCAGGTCCTTGAGGCTCCAGGAAGGGGGGCCGCGGGGTCGCAGAGCAGCCCCCGGGCCAGGTGGCGATGGTGACGCAGGGATAGTTACCGTGACCCGGAACGGCGTAGCGGCCGAGGGCTCCATGCTGGGGCTCTTCTCTGAGAGGCTGCCGGGCAGGCTGCGCCGGGAGCCCGGCCTTTCTTGGGGCGACTCTGCCAACAGAGAGGGAGAGAGAGGGGTGGTTAAGCACGGACAACAGAGGCCACCCAGTTGGTCGCATCAACCACTCAATGGACATGAATTTGAGCAAACTGTGGGAGATGGTGGAGGACGGAGGAGCGCGGCGGTCTACAGTCCATGGGGTTGCCAAGAGTCGGACAGGACTTAGCAACTGAACAAGTCAAGCCCTCCTGTCATTCCCGACCAGGCTAGGACAACACATAGCTGGTCCTCATAAAATGGTCCAGCCATTGTGGAAAACAGTTCAGCGGTTCCCCAACACGTTAAAGACAGAATGACTACATGATCCAGCAATTCCACTCCTAGGTATATACCCCAAAGAACTGAAAACAGGGACATAGACAAACACTTGTATGCAGATGTCCACGGCAGCATTATTCACAATAGCCAAAAAGGTAGAAACCCAAGGGGCCCTCAACAGATGGAAGGATAAACACAGTGTGGTCGCTCCATACGATGGAAGGTAATTCCTCTGTTAAAAGCACGAAACTTCTGATCCACGTTGCAACCTAGACGAACCTTGAAAACAAGCTGACTGACACAAACTAGACACAAAGGGACAAATACTGTGAAATTCCACTTGTATAAAATACCCCAAATAGGCAAATTCTTAGAGAAGGAAAGCAGATTAGAGGTTACCAGGGGCTGGGGGTAAGGGGGCACGGGGATTTGTTGCTTAATGGTACAGTTTCTCTTTGGAGTAATGGGAAACATTTAGAAATGGACTATGGTGATGGTGGCATGATGTTGTAAACATACTTAATACCACTGAGCTATACACTTAAAAATGACTAAAATGGCAAATTTCATGTATATCTTTCCTATATATGTACTACGATTTTAAAAAAAAGATCTCCTAAAACTCCCACTTCAAGACACACATCTTGTGATATGTGATAATGAGCTCCCTGTTGCTGGAGGTATACAAGCAATTCCTTCAAACACGAGACTCTGATCTCTGGCTTCCAATAGGTACCTTCTCTTCTTGAGGCTTTAAACTTGAGAGGAGTGCAAGGGCCAGGCAGGCAGCAAGGTCAAGGGTAGCGGCCAGCTGCTCAGCTCCAGCTGGTGATTTTGACATAGCAATGGGGGGACTCAGTGCAGCCAAAAGCTTCCCAAGATTCAAGAGGACGTGGAAATCTGGTTTTTTACTTTAATATGAAATATTCTGATTTTTACATGGTGACAGCTCATTCAACACTTGGAGCCTCAGCCTCAGCATGCCTGTTTCAACAACCAGGTCAGTCCACCTGGCCACTTCACCTGCCCCAGTTCCCCCAACCAGGCTTGGCACTGGCCATCTCTTTTCCACTGCTCCAGCTATGGCCCCCACAGAAGGCCCCTTCCTCTTCCTCCCAGCCCGTCCTGTTCAGTATGCCCTGGAGGAAACCCGGTAACCTCCTCCGCCCCTAGCTCTTACAGGAGCCTTTTTGGCTTCTATAGCAACAGCCAGGCTGGGGCAGCCTATCACTGCTGTCACTTTGCACGCAGCGTGTGTGTGTGTGTGTGTGTGTGTGTGTGTGTGTGTGTGTGTGTCCTTTGTTTGCTGGTGAAACTCGTGTGTGTGTGTGTGTCCTTTGCTGGTGAAACTCATGTGTGTGTGTGTGTGTGTGTGTGTGTGTGTGTGTGTATCTCCTCTGCTTGCTGGTGAAACTCCTGTGTGTGTGTGTGTGTGTGTGTGTGTATGTCTCCTCTGCTTGCTGGTGAAACTCCTGTGTGTGTGTGTGTGTGTGTGTGTGTGTGTATCTCCTCTGCTTGCTGGTGAAACTCATGTGTGTGTGTGTGTGTGTGTGTGTGTGTGTGTGTATGTCTCCTCTGCTTGCTGGTGAAACTCCTGTGTGTGTGTGTGTCCTCTGCTTGCTGGTGGAACTCCTGTGTGTGTGTGTGTGTGTCTCCTCTGCTTGCTGGTGAAACTCTTGTGTGTGTGTGTGTCCTCTGCTTGCTGGTGGAACTCCTGTGTGTGTGTGTGTGTGTCTCCTCTGCTTGCTGGTGAAACTCTTGTGTGTGTGTGTGTCCTCTGCTTGCTGGTGGAACTCCTGAGTGTGTGTGTGTGTATGTGTGTGTCTTCTGCTTGCTGGTGGAACTCCTGTGTGTGTGTGTGTCCTCTGCTTGCTGGTGGAACTCCTGAGTGTGTGTGTGTGTGTGTGTGTGTGTGTGTGTCTTCTGCTTGCTGGTGGAACTCCTGATGCCCACGCCTAAGCTGGCTGCATTTCTACACCCCCAGCACCCTGCCTGGAGTCTGGTGCGTGGGGAGTGCCTGGGAAAGACCTGTTGACTCAGAAGAAAAAGGACAGGGCGGAGATTTCCCTGGTCCCTGGGAACACACCGGGTGCAGAGTCAGAGGCACACACCCAGTAAACACACACACACACACGTTCGCATCCACGTAGACACTCAAGCGCGTACTCGCTCAGGCCCAGCCCCAGTACACGTGCTCATGTGGACGTGCATACACACAGGACAGATTAGGGGCAGGCTTTTCCACAAGGCAGATCGGGCTATCAGGGGCCGTGCTACACCTTCCAGTCCAGTCTCTCCGTGCAGCCGGCTTGGACAGGGGCCCTCAGAAGTGTGGAAAGACAGAGCTGAGCCTGCACTCCACTAGGGCGGGCCAGTGCTGAGCTCTGGCTGGTGGGCAAGCCTGGCAAACCATTTTGGAACTGGAGGAAGTGGGCCACCCATGGGGACGGGTTCAGGCCCCGCTGCCCAACAGGCAGGCCTGGGCCCCCTCTGCTAGAGAGGCTTCCACTCCAGCCCATTGGCTGCCATGGTTTAGGGACTTTCTGCTTCCCTCATGGTGCATCCTACTTAGAACCTCCCTTCCTCACTCACCTCTGCTCCCCCGCCCATGTCTGCTAGTCACACTCTAGGAAAGACCCCTTCTCTCTGTAGATTTCCCCAGGAAATCTCTTGCTGTGCCCCCGCACCGTCTGCCTTCATCTCTCCCCTCATCCCTAGTGCCTCTCGTCACCTCCGCCCGGGGGTCCTCCCAGACTAACCACAGTGTCCAACCCACATGTGAGGCACTGCCCTCGGCCTTCAGAAGCCTTTGAGGATGTGCCCTCTCTCCCTGACACACACACACATACGTTTGACCACAACTTCACTGCCCCTTCCCAGGTAGGTGAGCCCTCAGAAGGCACTGGCGGGACTCAAAGAGCCTGGCGAGGCTGCCTCTCCTCCAAGATCAAGCCTGATATCCCCACAACCTCTGCAGAACACCACCCTTGCCTGCTGGGTCTGAGCTAGGAGGTGCCCAGAGGTTGCTTGGTCCAACCACCCATTTTACAGATGAGGAAGCTGAAACCAGAGGAAGGGAACTTACCCACTAGCTCCTAACACAGTAAACAGACAGTAAAGACCCTTATGGGTGCTCCCAAAGTAGCCGTAAACTTCAGTTCAGATGCCTTGGGAGCATTTCTAACCACTTCCAGTTTGGCACTGCACAATTCAAATTGACTTTTGCTCCAATAAACCCAAACCTAAGCAAACAAAGCCCAGGCTGTACCCTATCTGCATCAGAAGGTAGGAACCCAGTGCGGAGAGAGGGCTGCAGGACACGACAGGGCAGCAGTCCATGCCTTCTCCTGCACTCCAAAGGACAAGGAGTATGGGTACCTTTCTGGGCAGCTTCCGCTTGGCCCCAGTTCCATTCTGCATCTTTCACCCCACCTCTGCTCCAGGGGGCTGACCCATGCAGACCACACCAGCCCAGGTCTGGGCCCTCTGGCTTCCAAGCACGTGTGCATGCTCGGTCACTTCAGTCGTGTCTGACTCTTTGCAGCCTCATGGATTATAGCCCTCCAGGCTCCTCTGTCCATGGAATTCTCCAGGCAAGAATACTGGAGTGGGTTGCCATGCCCTCCTCCAGGGGATCTTCCCGACCCAGGGATTGAACCCAAGTCTCCTTCATTTCCTGCATTGCAGGCAGATTATTTGCCTGCTGAACCAGCAGGGAAGCCCCTGGCTACCATGGGGATTGGCCAGTGGGGAGCCCTGGTGGGAGATCAGGGGAGGGAGGGGGGTCACCTGGGCTGGCCACCTCCCACCACTGAAGGTCCAGACTACCATCAGGATGACCCAGTCTCCTGAGTTCTCACCTCTCAGTAACCATGCTCTCCGCCCCTTCTTCCAGCCCCAGCTGCTACTAGCTCTGGGGTCCTGCACTCCTCTCCATGGTTCCCCGCCCCTGCCCACACCTCAAATCATCCTACTGTAAGCACCATCTGCTTCCTGCTGGACACCCATGGGCCCACCAGGCGGATCTCAGCTGCCTGAGAAGCAGGCCCCACCCATGGACCTGGTGGGACGCCTTTACACACAGATGGGAAACCGTGATGTGCCCAGGGATCACATTGAACCATAGGGGGAGAGTCTCGGCTAGGCCACGCTCTCTCCTGACCTGACACTCCAAACAGCACCCCACTCTGAGCCAGCAGCCAACACAAGCTCCAAACACAAAGTTAGTAATAATAACCACATGGATTGTAGGGGTACAGACCAGTGTTTCTTTACCTTTTATTCACTAAGACTCCCTCTAAGGAATCTTTTTAACTTCCGAGTTTCTCCCTCAACAAAATTCTAATACCATAGATATACAGTAAAAGTATCTTTTTGTCCTACATGTAATGTTGTTCAGTCTCTCAGTCATGTCTGACTCTTTGTGACCCCATGGACTGCAGCATGCCAGGTGTCTCTGTTTTTCACCATCTCCCAAAGCTTGTTCAAACTCATGTCCACTGAGAGGGTGATGCCATCCAACCATCTCATCCTCTGTCATCCCATTCTCCTCCTGCCTTCAATCTTTCCCAGCATCAGGGCCTTTTCCAATGAGTCAGTTCTTCACATCAGGTGGCCAAAGGACTGGGGCTTCAGCTTCAGCATAAGACCTTCCGATGAATATTCAGGACTGATTTCCTTCAGGATTGACTTGTTGGATCTCCTTGCAGTCCAAGGAACTCTCAGGAGTTTTTCCCAACACCACAGTTGAAAAGCTTCAATTCTTCAGTACTCAGCCTTCTTTATGGTCCAACTCTCATATCCATACATGACTACTGGAAAAACTATAGCTTTGACTAGATGGACCTTTGTTGACAAAGAAATGTCTCTGCTTTTTAATATGCTATCTAGGTTTGTCATAGCTTTTCTTCCAAGGATTAAGTGTCTTTTAATTTCATGGCTGCAGTCACCATCTGCAGTGATTTTGGAGCCCAGGAAAATAGAGTCTGTCACTGTTTCCATTGTCTCCCCATCTATTTGCCATGAAGTGATGGGATCAGATGCCATGATCTTAGTTTTTGAACAATGAGTTTTAAGCCAACTTTTTCACTCTCTTCTTTCACTTTCATCAAGAGGCTCTTTAGTTATTTGCTTTCAGCCATAAGGGTGGTGTCATCTGCATATCTGAGGTTATTGGTATTTTCTCCCGGCTATCTTGATGCCAGCTTGTGCTTCATCCAGCCCGGCATTTCACATGATGTACTCTGCATAGCCTGTTGTTCCACGTCCTGTTCTAACTGTTGCTTCAGGACTTGCAAACAGGTTTCTCAGGAAGCAGGTCAGGTGGTCTGGTATTCCCATCTCTTTAAGAATTTTCCACAGTTTGTTGTGATGCACAGTCAAAGGATTTAGCTCAGTCTATGAGGCAGATGTTTTTCTGGAATTCTCTTGCTTCTTTTTTATATACATATAATGCCTACATGTATATTAGGCTTTATATAGAAAAAGAGTGAGATTTTTTTCACATCCCCTTCCAAGAATCCATTTTTTTTTGTTCACTTATGGGCAATACTGCCCCCACTGAGACCCCTTCAAATGTAATCCCCACATAACAACTTAGCTTTGGGAAGCTTCATTCTCCAGATGAATAAACTGAGGCTCTGAGAGGCAAAAATGACTTCTTCTAAAGTTTCTCCAGGTAAGAAGCAAGAGTATATGCTGAAACTGTCCCTACCAAACCTACACTTAGGGGCTCAGAAAAGGCTGAGGCCTGAAACATGGGGCCAGGACTAGGAGACTGGATTTAACCTTGACTCTGCTGTGTGACTCTAGGCTAGCCCCTTTTTCCATCCCTGAATTCATGGCTTATCATCAAACCAGTGGGTCAGGGAGTAAGAGCAGTGAGTCCCTCTATTCCCTACCACCACCACCCAAAAAAACAGAAAGAAAGAAAGAAAAAGGAAAAAACCTGCTCTTTATTTTACACCGACAAAGAAGGCAGAAAGCAGACCTCTGAGTTCTAACTCTGCCTCTAAAATCCCAGCTGACTTCGGCCTTTGACTGAGTACCAAGTCCTGTCTAATTTAAGGAAGCAGACACTAGGAGGCTTGGGCCCATGCCTCCCACCTCTAAGTAACATAGCTGGTACAAGCAGGATGTTGGAGATGTTGAGTGAGTTTGCTAACATCTTGCAGGATAAAGGTGGCATCCTCAGGGACAGACCCCAGGAAGGGAGAACTGGTCTATCACCTAGTTCCACACTGCCTGCCTCCAAACCTCAGAGAACTGATTCAGGCTTTTCCCCTTGGCTCAGACTCACTGTATGACCTCCACATGACCTCTCGGACTCTCGGTCTACAAAATTAGGTCACAAGACCAGCTGATCCTGCATCTCCTTTCCACTAGGAGGGCAAAAGAGTCTATTTCACCAGGCAGACCAGGCTGCCTCCCTACTCTTGGAAGCCACAGTTGGAGAAACACATTTTAACCTTCATGTGTTTGCTAAATAAATAAATAAAATTGGTTTCATTCAAATGCTGCTGGCTTGGTTGCCATGGATACCTCCTAATCATGAAGGATGACTGTTACTTGTTCCCATGGAAACACTGAGGCCTGAGGAACATCCTGTAATTTCAGACAAGACACCAAATTTCAGTTGT
Source organism: Budorcas taxicolor (assembly GCF_023091745.1). NCBI lineage: Eukaryota > Metazoa > Chordata > Mammalia > Artiodactyla > Bovidae > Budorcas > Budorcas taxicolor. The sequence continues at coordinate 151,899,508 of NC_068920.1, read as the reverse complement.
TGGGTTGCCCAGACCTTAATGTTTAAAAACAGGTCGAGGCAGCAACCTCTAACACCCACAGTGAGAGAAAAGAAGTCAGCATGTTAAAAAGAGGACGTGTGAGGTGGGTGTGTGTGTGTGTGCTGGACCTCAACAGTGATCAGGAAAATGCAAATTAACACAAGCAGATGCCATTTCACAGCTTTCGGAGAAGCAAAAAATGAAAAAGAACGATGACTCCAAATGTTGACAGGGTTGTAAGGAACTCTTTCATCCCTGCTGGTAGAAGGAAAAGAATTTGAGAACAATTAGAAAAGCGCTGGTTGAAACTGACACATACATATATACTCTGGGACCAGAAATTCCACTCCTACATGTACGGTCCAGAAAAATGCTTCAGCCTCGCACAAGGAGACCTGCACAGAGATGTCTACTACAGCACTGTTGGTAGTAGCAGAATGTGGGAAGCAACCTAAATGTCCACCAACAGGGGAATGGATGCCCCAGGGGATGACTGCAGTCATTCAGTGGAATAGGGCTAGGACTCCAAGGGACAATGTCCAAATGGAACACAAGGAACCCCTACAAAGGACCCAGTTCTATAAGATCAGCATGAATCATGCTCAGAAACATGCGGTTGAGTGAAAAGAGTAAATTGCAAACAGCAAACAGAGTACAATCCACTCATGCTTTGTTTTTCTACAAGAATGTTCACAACAGCTTTATACGTAATAGCCTAAAGCTGGAAATAAAACATGTTTCAACAGGTGAATGGTTAAACTGTGGTACACCCACAATGTGTGAAGCAGAATAATGTTCCCCCCAAAGTCCAAGAATCTGTGACTATGTTACTTGATATGGCAAAAGGAACTCTGCATATGTGATTAAGGTTAAGGACTTGGAGATAGGCATGCATACTGGATTATCCACACAGGGATAATCTTAAATGTGGAAGAGGAAGGCAGAAGGATGGGTCTGAGGGATTCGATGATGAAAAAAGAGACCGGAATGATTTGAAACCTGAGAGGAATAATGGAAGAAGTGAGCCATGAGCCAAGAAACATGGGTAACCTCTGTTTGGAAACTGGGAACTTCTCTCAGCTGACAGCTGGCAAGAAAATAGGAACCTCAGTCCTACAACCACAGGAAACTGACTTCTGCCAACAAGGAATGGGCAATGAGATGGAGTCTTCCCTAGAGCCTTCAGAAAGCAACACAGCCTGCTAACACCTGATTTTAGTCCTTCAAGGTTCATGCCGGACTTCTGACCTACAGAACTGTAAGATTACAAATCCGTGTTGTTTAAGCTGTTATAACAAGTTTTAACCTGTTATGGCTGCAATGGGAAACTAATACGCACGCCACAGAATATTACTCAGCAAAGAAAGTACTACTCAGCCCTACTGAAATACACAACAACTTGGAAAGATCTCCAAGGCATCGTGCTTGCTGAAAAAAGGCCAAAAAGGCCAGCCTCCAAAGGTCACATGATCGGGGATGTATGTATACCTATGGGTGATTCATGTTGAGGTTTGACAGAAAACAACAAAATTCTGTAATCCTTCGATTTAAAAAATAAATAATTTTTTTAAAAGGTCACATGATGCAGGATCTCATACATATGGCATTCTCAAGGTGGTAAAGTCACACAGATGCAAAACAGGTTGGTAGTTTTCCATCCCTTCCATCCCTTACCCCTCCAGGGGTGACGGATGCTAGGGGGCAGGTAGGTGGCTATAACTTGTCTTGTGTCTTGACTGCAAAGGTGACTGCACAAATCAGCATGCTAAATATGCTAAATGGTACATATGTTAGCAAATATGCTAAAATGGCACAGAGTTGTACACATGCACGGCACCACCACACACAAAAGATGAAAGAGAAGAGGCAAAGAGGGCACTGACACTCAGAAGCTGACCTGGCACTCACAGCTCTGTCGCGTTACTCTCCTTCCGCATATAAACAGCCTCACAGGATACAAACCTCAGACAAGCCTACCACGATAAGATGAGGCAAAACAAGGCCACTTGATCATTTTGTCTAAGCAACTGTCAAAAGCCCGGTCACCGTGCCACCCAAAACACTAAACATCCCTCCACCCTGGTGAAAACGAGTTTCTGCTGCGTCTTTACCCATGACAGCTTTATCTCAGCGCTGCTTCCTCTCCTTGGAGATAAGATCTGAGAAACACCCCCCCCCCCCCCCCCCCGCAGATTCGCCCCTGCTTTCTGAGAGCAGCCAGTCAAGAGTGAATCCCACTTCCGTTAAACGTCCGCCAGCTCACCCAATCAAAGCCCAAATCTTAGAGTGGTTTCTCTCTACCACAATCTGATTGAGAGGCCTTGTGGTTCCCCGCAGCATGTGTGCTCCATCGCTGCAATAAATAATAAACCCGACTTGTGCGGCTGGAGGTGTGTTCTTGGCGGGTCTTCGGCTGGAGGGCATTGTGTCATTTACAAGAGATGTAACTATCAGGGGAAACCGGGTAAAAGGATGCCTCTCTGTTCCGGTTCTGTAACTGCCTATACGTCTGAAAAATTTTCAAAATAAAAAGTTAATAAATAGCCTATTTGAAACACATGGAATCATATCTGTCTAAACAATTGAGATTTTCCATCCCGAGAAACTAACTACTGAAATGCATTCATATCTGGTGTCACTTGAGTAGAGAGAGTGGTCAGCAATCTAGAGGCGAGAGGCACAGAAATGTAAACACCACTGCAAAGGTTTACCATGGACTCTAGACTGAAATACATTTGGCATCTACGTGATTAAGCTAATATGCTGTTTTACTGTCTGTTTGTATGCGTGTGCACTTACATAGAAAACTGTCATAAACAGTATCATGAAACTTGGTCAGAGATTCTCTTTGGAGAATAAGATGGGCTACAGCAGTATCATTTACCAAATGAAGAATTAATTCACCTTCCAAAACTTAATATTAAATTAAAATTGAAATAGATAGCATAATGATTCAGTACAAACTGTAAAAAAGGAAAAGAAGTAAGAAAAAAAAAATCAGAAAACAAAACAAATGACATCAAAATCAATAGTAGCCCAAAGGACCAGGTAGAGAAAGTGGATCAGGAAAGTCCAAAAAATAGGTTTAGAAAAAATCTCGTGGGTGAGGAAATGAAGTTCCCTAAGCCATGAAATTAAAAGACGCTTGCTCCCTGGTAGAAAAGCTATGACCAACCTAGACAGCATATTAAAAAGCAGAGACATTACTTTGCCAACAAAGGTCTGTCTAGTCAAAGCTATGGTTTTTCCAGTAGTCATGTATGGATGTGAGAGTTGGACTATAAAGAAAGCTGAGCGCCGAAGAATCAATGCTTTTGAACTGTGGTGATGGAGAAGACTCTTGAGAGTCCCTTGGATGGCAAGGAGATCCAACCAGTCCATTCTAAAGGAAATCAGTCCTGAATATTCATTGGAAGGACTGATGCTGAAGCTGAAATTCCAATACTTTGGCCACCTGATGTGAAGAACTGACTCATTGGAAAAGATCCTGATACTGAGAAAGATTGAAGGCAGGAGGAGAAGGGGACGACAGAGGGTGAGATGGTTGGATGGCATCACCGACTCGATGGACATGAGTTTGAGCAAGCTCTGGGAGATGGTGATGGACAGGGAGGCCTGGTGTGCTGCAGTCCATGGGGTCGCAGAGAATCGGACATGACTGAGCAACTGAACTGAACTGAACTGAAGCCCAGAGCTGCCAATGAACTGGTGTCCCAGCCCCCATTTTCTCCCACTGCAGGAGTGGCCGGATGAACTGCAGGAAGAGACAAAGGTAAGGTCATCATGGCAGCAGATCATGGAACCCTCAGATGGTTAGAATCTTCCAGATACAGCACTGTGTGTGTGTGTGTGCGTGTGTGAATGAAGCACGTCTGTACTGTTCTTATCTGCTATTAACAGTTAGCCAAGTGAACAATGAGTTTGCCAAAATACTGTATTGATATATTGGTAGGTCTCCTACACGCTTTTTCCAGTTCCAGCTTTGGCCATCCATGTATGGGAGAAGGAAAAAGGTAGTCCTTAGAGGGTACTGCCTTCAGGAGTACCCATGGCCCCCAAAGAGCCCATGTCCTGATCCCAGTACCCACGAATCTGTTACTACAATGGCAAAGGAACTTCAAAGATGTGATTATGGATCAGGTGCAGCTAGTAGCAAAGAATCTGCCTGCCAAGGCAGGAGATGCTGGAGACGGCAGGAGACATTGGAGACGCTGGTTTAATCCCTGGGTCGGGAAGATCCCCTAGAGAAGGAAACGGCAACCCACTCTAGTATTCTTGCCTGGACAATCCCATGGACAGAGGAGCCTGGTGGGCTACAGTCCATGGGCTTGCAAAGAGCTGGACACGACTGAGCAACAAAACAACTGTATAACACAGGGATCTAAATTCAGCTTCAGTAATAAACCATAATGGAAAAGACTATGAAAAGGAATAGATAGGTATATAAGCATAACTGAATCACGCTGCTGTACAGTAGAAACCAACACAACATGGTAAATCAACTGTTCTTCAATAAATAAATGATCTTCAAATGTCTAATTTAAGGATTTAATACTAACGCAAACTGAATCTCAGCTCTTTATATAATTTTTAGCTTGAGGAACAGTTGACTCACAGATTGTACATCAGGTCCTGTAAGGTACATGAAGTTACGATTTGGAAAAACAAAAGAGCAGCATTGTTTTATGTTCTACAAAAACACGTGTGACTGCCCTACAAAACTGGAGGGAATGAAAATCGATGCAAACGTCAAGCTCACGCCACAGGCCATGAATCGTAGAGTCCTTTGCCTCTGGCCCACGAGTCCTGTGCCTTCTGCCAGCACCCAGGAAACTCTACAAGGCTAAGTAGCTAGTCGGCAAGTAGGGTAAAATCCCCACCCTTCACAGTAATTAAAAGAGGATCAAAAACACTTCGGAATAAATTTAACAAAAACAAATGTAAGACATAACTAAAAAAATATTGCTGAGAGACATTAAAGAAAATCTAAATAAATGGAGAAATACACCTAACCTTCAAGAATTGGAAGACTCCGTCTTGTTGAGATGGCATTTCTCCCCAAACTGATGTACAGATTCAATGCAATCCTGATCAAAATCCTAGCAGGCATTTTAAAGGCACTCAATTTTAAATTTAGATGGCAAAGCAAAGGACCTAGAAGAGCCAAGCAATCTGGAGAAACTAGAAACAGGTTGGGGGCTTTTATTACAGGGTTTCAAGAGATACTTTATAGTCTGGAAATATAACTAAAGTAATCAAGAGAGTATGACGTTAGCACAAGGACTGACATATAGATCAATGGAACAGAATAAAGAGTCCAGAAATAGTCCCACATATAGACGGTCAGTCGATTTTTGGAAAAAAGTACAAAGGTAAATTGATGGTGGAAAAGATAGTTTTTTCGACAGATTTAGCAGCAGAACAATTGGCTACAGTAAGTCCCCCACATGTGAACAATTTCTGGTTCATAAGTCCAGTAAAGTTAGCCTAGGTATACAACTAGCACAATCAGCCACATAGTACTGTACTATAGCAGGTTGACAGTACTTCTCACACAAATAATACATTAAAAACAAACACAAAAAAATTAAGCATTTTTAATCCTACAGTACAGAACCTTGAAAACTATAGTAGTACAGTGCAATAGCTGGCACACAGGGGAACGTTCACATCTGTGAAAGCTTGCAACTTGAAGATTCATATGTAGGGGATTTACTGTATTTGTAGGTAATAAAAATGGACCATCAGGAAATGTGGAGAAACAGATCTAAGAGAAATGAGGACTGCGCCCGATGTGTATTTTTATCCTCACACTGAGTCCAAGTAGGAAACACCAGCTCCAACTTTAACAGGAAGAAACTAAGTTCAGCAACATCAATGGAAAGGGCCGTGACCACACAGCAAGGAAATGAGGAAGGCAAGATTCTAGCCTGGTGATCTCTGAATCAAAGGACCACCCCAGGGTGGGAAAATGGGTTCCAAGTCCTCCAGGAGGCTGAGTGTCCCCCCTGCCCCGGGCCACTCTCTCCATCTCCACGTGCCACCTCAGCCCCGCTACCCATGGCAGGAAGAGATGAAGGATGCCTTGCTCGACTGCATACTTGGTTCTGCAATGTTGGGTGTGGGGAAGGGAAGGAGTCACCAGTCTATGGAACTGTGGGAGCCTGTTTTCTCCAAATGGATTGGGATCAGAGTTCAAGTTGTCTTCAAGTTCAAGGCGTGGTTCAGAGTCAGTGGAGGTTGTCCACTGTTGCGGAGATGGGGTCTGCTGGGAGAAAGGCATGGAGGTGACTGTGGGAGCTGGGGTCCATGGCACCTCCTGCCCCAGGAATCCTCAACATATAGCATTTGGTGGGGCCCGAGAGCTCCTCAGAGGAGACATGGAGAGATCAGGCTGCAGGTGCTCAGGAGATGGGAAGGAAATGCCGAGAAGATGCGCCCCCCCCCCCCACCCCGAGTTGTGTTCCAGGATCCTGTGTATGTCCTCTCTGAAAGGACAGTACCAGTGTTCACTCCCTAGCCCCTGGTTGGCCTCATAAATAACAGTCCAGGGTAAGCGCTGCCAAGTTTTCAGCATTTGTAGACACTGTCGCCAGCTCTTCTCTATGTCCCTCTAACTTGAATCCCTTAACAACTGCCTTTGACCATCCATACTTCCTATTCCTATTCATACATTCAGAAAACGAAGATCATGGCATCTGGTCCCATCACTTCATGGCAAATAGATGGGGAAACAGTTAAAACACGTGCCTGACTTTATTTTGGGGGGCTCCAAAATCACTGAAGATGGTGACTGCAGCCATGAAATTAAAAGACGCTTATTCCTTGGAAGAAAAGTTATGACCAATCTAGACAGCATATTAAAAAGCAGAGACATTACTTTGCCAACAAAGGTCCGTCTAGTCAAGGCTATGGTTTTTCCAGTAGTCATGTTTGGATGTAAGAGTTGGACTATAAAGAAAGCTGAGTGCTAAAGAACTGAAGCTTTTGAACTGTTGGAGAAGACTCTTGAGAGTCCCTTGGACTGCAAGGAGATCCAACCAGTCCATCCTAAAGGAAATCATTGGAAGGACTGCTGTTGAAGCTGAGACTCCAATACTTTGGCCACCTGATGCGAAGAGCTGACTCATTGGAAAAGACCCTGATGCTGGGAAAGATTGAAGGTGGGAGAAGGGGATGACAGAGGGTGAGATGTTTGGATGGTATCCCCGACTCAATGGATATGAGTTTAAGTAAACTCCAGGAGTTGGTGATGGACAGGGAGCCCTGGCGTGTGGCCCATGGGGTCACAAAAAGTCAGACACGACTGAATGACTGAACAGAACTGAACTTCCTATTTCTCATCCTGACATGTGCCTCACTTTCAAAGAATCCCCCGCCTTCCAAAAGGATGAATTTGGCTTCCCTGGTGGCTCAGCTGGTAAAGAATCCGCCTGCAATGCAGAAGACGCTGGTTCAATCCCTGGGTCAAGAATATGGCTACGCACTTCCATATTCTTGCCTGGTGAATTCCATGCACAGAAGAGCCTGGAGGGCTACAGTCCATGGGGTCGCAAAGAGTCGGCACAACTGACCAACTAACACTTTCAGTTTTCCAAGGATGAATTACCTAGCCTGAAGGTTTTTCTCCTCCCTGAGCCTTCTTTTTTTCAGTACATGGCCATATATTTAATTATCAAATAGACCATTCAGTTCAGTTCAGTTCAGTTCAGTTCCGTTCAGTTCAGTCACTCAGTCCTGTCTGATGCTAATAAACCATGTATTTCATTTTAACTGTAGGGTAAGCTATTATGTAACAAATTTATTGTACACAAGTATAAATAGAGGACATACAAGTAATTCCTCTCTCTTAATCCAGGCTGACCCAGACCAAATAGTATAAAATAAAAAACACCCTAAAAAGCAGCTTCCGAGATACTAAATATACACATTTATTTAGAGCACTACATCCCACAAATGTAAATATCAATAGAGGTACCAAAGTAGGTATCAACAAACTCTACCCAATGGTTTTAATATAAGAGATATGGATCTGATTTTTATAACATCATATTTAACTAGTGACTGGTGATTATTCCATTTTTGAAATATAAAAGGGCTTGTTCTATCCTTTCTCAGATGTTTACCAGGTAAAAGACACAAACCAAGGAGTCCTTGAGTCTCTTTTGGCTCCTTTCTGAGGATTTCTGAGAACTTTAGCCTAAGTGTCGCCTTTCCATTTTCACTCCTAAGTTTTCTCCTTCATGTCTGTAGCCACAGGGCCTATTCCCGGCCAGACAGAGAGCTGGCATTTACTCCAGGTTGCTGGAATTCAGAATAGTAAAGGCTTCCCTGGTGGCTCAACTGGTAAAGAATCCACCTGCAATGTAGGAGACCCAGGTTCAATTCCTGGGTCAAGAAGATCCCCTGGAGAAGGGAATGGCTACTCACTCAAGTATTCTTGCCTGGAAAATCCCACGGACAGAAGAACCTGGTGGCCTACAGTTCGTGGGGTTGCAAAGAGGCGGACGTGACTGAGTGACTAACACTTAACACTAAAGGAAGTCCCAGCGTGGAAACAAGTGTTCCCTCTCCTCCACCACGTATAATTTCTCTCTCCCCATTTTTAAAACCCACAGTGCAAAACTACACATTTGGAAGCATTTGCAAATGTAGTAAAAGCATAATAGCACATGTGGGCAGGACAGGCATTGCCTTGAGGAGGCTGATTATTCCTGGGGAGAGTGTAGGAGGCTTTAGCTATATCTCAAGGGTCAGCAAAAATTTTTTTTTTCATAGAGGGCTAGATTTGTCTCAACTATTTAATTCTGCCAAGGTAATGTGAAAAGAGCCACAGACAATATGAGTGAGCATGGCCGTGTTCCAACAAACTTTACTTACAGACAGGGAAAACTTGAATTTCCTATAATGTTCACATTACAAAACATTATTCCTCTTTTGATTTTTGTCTCAACCCTTGAAAAAATGTAAATGCTATTCTTAGCTCACAGGTCATACAAAAACAGGTGGTGGGCCATATAAAAACAGGTGGGATCTGGCCTCTTAGCTGTGCTTTGCTGATCCCCTGCTGTACCTGAATCATTTTACTTCTAAGAAAAAGAGGGAAAAAAGAAGAGACACACTCATGGCAATGTTAACATTCACTTAGTCTGAGGTGAGTGCATGGGTGTCTGCGATATGATTTTCTATACTTTCAAATATTTTAGAATTTTCCAAAAATTTGAAAAAGGAAAAAGCCTGGAAATAACCTTCTAAATTCTCCCAGAGCTTATCACTGGATGCTGGAATTAAAGTTGATTTTTTAAATTTTCTTCTCTTCTATAATGGGTACTTCTTTATTACTTTTGTAATCCTAGGGGTTGAGGGGAAAGTGGTAAAACATTGACATGCATGTATGTGCGTGCTAAGTTGTTTCAGTCCTGTCTAACTCCATGCGACACTATGGACTGCAGCCTGTCAAGCTCCTCTCTGTCCATGGGATTCTCCAGGCAAGAATACTGGAGTGGGTTGCCATGCTCTCCTCCAGAGGATCTTCCCAACCCAGGGATGGAACCCAGGTCTCTTATGTCTCCTGCATTGGCAGGTGGGTTCTTTACTTCTAGCACCACCTGGGAAGCTCCAAAACACCGACATAAACTTTATATTCTTTAAAAAGGAGACAGAGGAGTTTGGCACATAGCCGGGGTTCTCCCCTGGGGACTATCGGTGACCCAGGAGCCTCTTCCACAACATCACAGCCCCCAGCCCATGCCCCCCACTCCTTAAACTGGCCCCTCCCTCTTTGGATGGCTTTGCTTCTAGGGGTGGGACCAGAGGGCTGCATCCTGGGTCCTGGGAAGCCCAGGGTCCCATCCCAGGAGGACTCAGAGGTTGCTGCTACTGAGGGAGGGCACACAGGCCCCCAACCAGCTTGCTGCTAAACACGCAGCTCTGAACTGGTTCCTAGACACCAGGTGGAATGGTGACTATCCAGACAGTTCATGGCAAACCCAGGCTTCTCTCAGATCTCCAGATCCACCCAACTTCTCCAGCAATGTCCAGTTCTGCCCACCACCCCTACCCCCAACTTTTCGACCCCCTGTAGCTTCCAGTACTTTATCTATCACTCTCCTGAAGACACTCCCCAAAGCACCCTCCGACTGCAGTCCAGTATCCCTCTCCCACCCTTGCAGCATCAAGAGTCACAGCAGGCCTGTTAGCCACGCTCCCCACTCTGGAGGCCCCTTTCCCTCCTCCAAGCCACCCCACTTGCCCAGGCCTATCTCACCACCAGCCCCCATCATTCTCTCTGTGAGCATGGCCCCTGACCTCTCTCTCCCAGCTCAGACCCATTCCTCTCGCACCAGGATGGCTGACACATCTGATTTCCACTCTTCCCACCTCCCTGCTCCCCAGTCACATCAGTCTAGCTTGCTGGGGGCTTAAAACCATTTTCCTAAATCGCAGCTCTGGTAAGTACAAAGAGAGTGAAACATCAAGGACTCGGCCACTCAGTAGCTGGGTGATGCCGAGCAAGTCACTTAACGCATCTGAGCCTCAGTTTTCTCAGCTGCAACATAGAGCTGATAAGATCATCTGTGAGGAAGGACTTCTCTGGTGGCACAGTGGAGAAGAATCTGTCTGCCAATGCAGGGGACATGAGTTCGGTCCCTGGTTCGAGAAAATTCCACGTGCTACTGGACAGCTAAGCCGGTGCGCCACAAGCCACTGAGCCCCTGCTCAAGAGCTCGAGAGCCCGAGAGCCGCAACTACTGAGCCCCTGGGCTGCAAGCACTGAAGCCCAAGCACCTAGAGCTCTGCAAGAGAAGCCACTGCAGCGAGAAGCCTGCACGCAGCAACGAAGAGTAGCCCCCCACTAGCCACTAGAGAAAGCCCACAAGCAGCAACAAAGACCCAGCGAAGCCAAAAATAAATAAGCAAGCAAAAAATTTTTTCAAAGATTATCTGTGAGAATGAGGACTTAATGAAATACTGCACAAGAAGAGCTTAGAAGCGGACACCTGCACCGAGTACTCGAAAAGGGAAAGCTGGTGCTATTATAATGACTGTTATTCCCAGAATTCTCCCTCTGAGTCCCTCTGGCCTGCCAGGGGGGAGTTCCAACCTCTTGGCTCACCATTCAAGGCCCTGCTTGCCCTTCCAGTCCCACCATCTGCTAACCCACTTACTGGACCACCTTCCCCTTAGGCCCGGCTTCCTGTGGGTGGGGGCTGACTGTACGCTCTATGGCAGCCCCTGGCACAGGGCTTGCAAACAGTAGGTGGCTCACTAAAGCTCTGCTGCTCTGAACAAGTACAAGTAACACTTGTAGCAGCCTCTGGGGGGGAGAGAATGCCAAGGAACCATCTGGATGGTTCCGATCCCCACAGGCATCACATTTTATTTCTAGATCAGCCCTAACAGAGCTACAATTAACCCCTCAGGCTTTGAATGAACAGATAACGACAACTCACCCAGCCTCTAACGATACTCTATGTTGCTTCCCATCTACTTGTTCAAAGTACTTCTGAGCCCAGAGGTCACACAGTATTCATGGTGCACCCAGGAGGACTCCCACCCTGGCCATACTCCTGAGCCAAACCCAGTCCCCAGGATAGAGATATAAGTGAAAAGCGAAAGTGAAAGTTGCTCAGTCGTCTCCAACTCTTTGAGACCCCATGGACTATACAGTCCGTGGAATTCTCCAGGCCAGAATACTGGAGTGGATAGCGGTTCCCTTCTCTAGGGGATCTTCCCCACCCAGGGATCGAATCCAGGTCTCCTCCAATGCAGGCGGATTCTTTACCAGCTGAGCCACCAGGGAAGCCCAAGAACACTGGAGTGGGTATCCTATCCCTTTCTCCAGGGGATCTTCCCGGCCCAGGAATCGAACTGGGATCTCCTGCATTGCAGGCGGATTCTTTACCAGCTGAACCACCAGGGAAGCCCTAGGATAGAGATATAAATGGATTTAAAAAAGGAACAACAACAAACACCTTTTCCCTAAGACCAGCCCAGATTGGTGGTTTATTGATTTCCAACCTCTAAAGCCAAGTTCTACAAACCCCCAAGCCAAAGGACACCAAAAGGAGGCCCATCGTTGGCTGCCTGGCTCCCTCTGGCACCGCTTTCTCCCTCTCCCCTCTGTTCCCCTCACCCACCAGAGTCCCAGGGGAGCGGGCAAGGCCTCGCACCCCCACACCTTCCTCCCTGGGCTCTGCCTTTTCCATTTCACAGCCGTGTCAACACATCACCTCTAAGGGCCAAGAAGAAAGAAAGAACACAGCCCAGATGCCGACACAGCTCTCCTGTCTGTCAGGGAGAAGAGAGAAGGGAAATAAAAGCTAACAAGACTTCCAAAACCAAAATCCCCAAACCTCCTTTCGGGTACCTGGCAGCTGTCAAAGTCAACACAGGAACCCAGTAGAGGCGGGGGGAGAACCCATCCCAAATAAAAACTCGGGCAGCTGTGGAGTCTGAGATTCAGAGACCAAGCACGGCTGCGTTTCCAAGGACGTGGTCGGCGTCCTCAGGGCTCAGCTTTTCTGCTAACGTACAGGTGGTCTGTCTAGACTGTGGAACCAAGCCCATCCTTTCCTGAGCACAGAGTCTACTCTTTTTTAATTTTTTTTCATTCGTATTATTTGGAGGGCTATTGAGATTCCCCTCGCTTCCTTATTTATGCAATCAGAGGAAACCACAGCACAGAGAACCGCTTCCAAACTCAAGGCCACGTGGGCCAGTTTCAGATGGATAATTAAATATTGAACAAACGCTGAAATGCCTCTACTGGTTGGGGACGGCTAAAAATAACCACCCTGCCACTCCACGCGCGGGCATCTCCGCTGTTCCCTCTCAAAACCTTCCTCCCAGCAACTGTCAAACACAACCTTCCCAGAGAAACGGCAGGCAGGCGGGGGTGGGACGGGGGGGAGACCAGGAACCGACTCCCCAAACACCTCCTTAACAGAAAACAAAACTTCAGCTCCCAGCAAGCTCTGAATGTTCCTGACCAGGAAATACTCTCCCTTTCCTGACATTTAACCAAGTGGCCTCAAGAGGAAGGTGCAGGGGAAATATCACAGCCATTGCTTTTCTTTTAAAAATAGCCAAAAGGCTACATGTCATTTCAAAGCATAACACGTATGAGGTTCAGGACGTGAGCATGTTTGTGTCAAGTTACACAGGAATTCAATCCCTCTTACCCCCCATCAAGAAGACCCAGCTGCCTCAGTGTCTCCATCTAGGCTAATCTTTTTTTTTTTAATTTTTTAAATTTATTTTTATGTTTTGGCTGCACCACCCAGCATGCAGGATCTTAGTTCTCTAAATGGGGATTTCACCTGCAACCCCGGCACTGGAAGCACAGAGTCTTAACCACTTGACCCCTACCCCCAAGGTAGTTCCCTATCCATGCCAATGTTAAGCAACAAACAAAATCAATACCGAAATAGGATGCAAAGGAGTGTGGATTTCAGACATAGATCATGTTAACATCTTTACATAACCTCAGGCAAGGGGCCTCGGTTCTCTGAGCCTCAGTTTCCACAGGGGTCATGGGGAACAGTTAGCTCCCAGGGCCGGAGCTGCAAGAGACGGCCAGGATCAATCCCTCCAACCTCCCCCATCAGCAGCTAAGCAAAGCAGGCTCTGGGGCCAGGCCCGTGTCACCAGGTCTCAGGAAGTACCGAACGCACCGAGACAGACAGGGGGCCTGGCAATCAGAGCTCCAACCTGACCAGCTGAAGTCTGCTTCTAAGCGTGAGCTCGGGAGGCCAGGGGCCTTAGTTTGCACCTGGCCTCTTCCTCCAAACCCTGAGATCGTTTCCTTACCTTGCAAAGGGAAGTGATGGTGATGACCCCAACCTCTAGGAGGGTTGGGAAGTTAAAAGGAGAAGGTCAGGTGAAGCTCTTAGCACCAGACCTGGCAGATGGTCAGGTGGGGAAAAGGAAGCTATTTTCTTCATTATTATTAGAGGTGAGGAGGATGGGCCAGAAACACAACGACCAAGAAGCTGACATTCCAGTGGATGCACTGAGGCCTCTGACCTCCCTCAAGAACTTAGACAGCTTGGGGAAGTGGCCCTCAAACTACCTGCCTGTCTCCAGGGACCTCACCTCAAGAAATGCTAAGCCCTGAGCACAAAGGAACTTGGTGGAAAAACAGGGTGGAGGCTGTAAGACCTGTGACCTGCCCAAGGAAAGGACATGGTTGGCAGGCATGAATGGGAGCAGGGGTGGGGACAGGGGAAGAGGTTGGGCCTGGGGAATGGCCTGAGTCATCCAAGGCACAGAGAGAGGCCGACCAGAAAGACTGACCCCCCCCACCACATACACACACACAGATGCCAGTGGGTCACTCCCCTGCCTCCCTCCTGAATTATGGCCAGGATGGCTGTGAACACCCAGTAGAGTTGTTGACTATGCAAATCAGATAGGAGGAGGAGGTGGTGGCCTTATCAAAACCGAGGCCTGACCTCAGAAGGATCTGCCTACGGAGGAACAAGGAGGTGTGTTCACAATCTCAGGATGTGCAGTGAGGCACAGCTGGGCTCCACTCTTTCTGAGCTGCCTGAAGGTGGACAAGGCTCCCACTCTCTGGGACACAGTTTCCTCACCTAAAACGTGAGAATAATGCCAGTATCCATCCCACAGTGCTGTTATGAGCATTAAATAAGGCAAATGACCGAGTTAAGCCCACTGTCAACATGGAGCAGGCATTCAGCAGACAGAATTCATTGGAACTTTATTACCTGTCATGAGGAGGAGTGAAGCTCCCAGGACCTGGGGCATGTACAGGTGAGGAGGGCCTGGGGAAGCTGGGGCCGATCCCTTCAAAGAAGGGATGGTGTCTCAGTAGGAACAAAGGGAGAAACAAGGAGGAAAGGGTATGTGCACAATCTCAGCGGTCTCAGCCAAGTCGAGGGCCCTTGCCTGGACATTCAAAGACCGAGGGGACCACAAGGTACAAGCAGCCCCCACCAGGGCTGTTCTCAGGCTTGTCCAGCCCTCAGGGCCCACACGCTGCCCAGTGGCCTCTCAGTAGGTCTCACTGAAGCCAGGGCCCCTAGGAGTGGTCCCAGCACCCGTCTTTCCCTCTGGTGGCACTCAGGCACCTCTCTAACCATTGCTCCCAGTTAGGAAGCAGATTCTTCAAACCAGCAACCCCCCCACCCACGTTGCCACCTTACTGGGGTCCCATACCGCCCCTCTGTGCCTCCCTCTGGAACCCAGGAGTTGGATCACTCAGCTGCCAACTTCTAAGTCCTGGGAGGGGACCACCACCTCAGGGGATCAGCCCCAGTCCTCCTGGGCACCTTTGTGAGGTCCTCCTGCCTGCATTCCTCGGGGGGTGCTGGGGCACTCCTGGGAGCCCCCTCCGAGGCCCCTCTCACTGACTCCAGCATAGCTTAGCAGGAAAGACCCCCCAGGTGGAGGGGAGGAGAAGCACACAGCAACCAAGGCATGGTGCCATGCCATGGGGTGTGCGGGGGCGTGGCAAAGGAACTGACCATCTAAGGAGAAAACACAGGCCAAGACTACAGTGCCCAGGGAGGGCCTGGCATGTGTCTGGATGCCTGGAAAAACTCAGATGAAGACATAAAGAAAAGAACCTCCCCTGAGTACAGGGATGGGCACTCCAAGAGGTCTCCTGACATGTGGAGGCAACAGGACAGGATTAGCCCCAACTGACAGATGGGGAAACAAAGGCCCTGGGATGTGCCTAGTTACATAACTAGCTCATGGCTGATCTGAGCTCATTTCCCATGACCTGCTGCCCTGTGCCCCAAAAAGGACTCAGTGCCCCATGGCAGCTCAACAAGCCAACCTCCCCAACCAACTGGGAGCTTTTCAAGGGCCAGGAGCCTGCCAATTCCTCCTCATGTGGCCCCATTCCCAGCACATAGTAGGTGCTCAAGTCATGCTTGCTAGCTTAATGAATGGGCGAACTTTATTCACGCAGGAGGGAAATGCAAGTTTTCCCGGGGGTACAAGTAGCTCAGACAGACAAAGCTTATCTTGACCTTGGTGGGAGTAGGTAGGAAGGTACCCTGGCTTCGTGACACACTTTGGGCAGCAGGACCCCCTCAAACTCATGGGTCACACCCAGCCTTCAAGGGGGCTGAGCCACAAGGCCCAGTGTAAAGTGGCCAGATGACCCTCACCACGCCAGCATCACCATTTCCACCCTGCCTCCGGCCATCATCAAATTTCGTGCCCCAGCCCCACCAACAGATTCACTCTGCCTCTCCTGAGGATTCAGGGCCAGTGAAGGGAGGAACCTCGCTTAGTGCCCTGCTGTGGTCACACCGTGGGGGCTGCAGACACTGTCCCTCACTGGCAGCCCCGCCAGAGACAAAGTCTTCCTCTTGAGCCTGCAGGGAGCTCCCTGCCAGCCACTCCAGAGAGACAGTGGGGGCAGTGGGCAGATGGGTGCCAGTCTGGGTCAACCCTTCCCCTGGCCAGGCCCAGCTGGGTCCTCATCACCTGCCAACTCTTCCCTGTTCTTTCCTGTTTCTGAACGAACACACGAGTTCTCGGTCATTGTCCTTCCTTGCTGGTGGCAGATGCCGGAATGGGTGTGAAGCAAGGGCCAGATCAGGGCTGGGATGCTTGGGGACCTGATGATGTCACCACCATGGGACCAACACCCCCCTGCCACCCCACAGACGGGGAGGTTGAGGCCTAAGGTCACAAAAAATGAGCTCAAGGCCTCGGGATGGCTCCCCCAGCAAGAGTTCCCACCTGGGTGGGGTGCTATCCTCAGGGGCTGAGGTGGTCCTGGAGGCGTAGTCAGGGATCTGGGAGTTTATTGGAGGCAGGTTTGTCCCCCAGCCGGGTAGCTCCACCTCTTACCCTGCCAGGCAGTTCCCCTGCTCCCACCCATGATTCCACATTGCTCAAGGGCCTGTAATCAGGCCCCACTGCTGTTCTCCACTATCCCCTCTAACCAATGCATGCCCTCTGCCACCCCAGGATGAATCCCACCCATAATAAAGTAAAGTAAAGTTAGTTACTCGGTCATGTCTGACTTTGCCACCCCATGGACTGTAGCCCACCAGGCTCCTTCATCTATGCAATTTTCCAGGCAAGAATATCAGAGTGTGTTGCCATTTCCTTTTCCAGGGGATCTTCTCAACCCAGGGATCGAACTCAGGTCTCCAGCACTGCAGGCAGACTCTTTACCACCTCAGCCACCATACCAAGACATTTTCCAACTCCCCGTCTTTGCACTCTGTCCAGAGTAAGGACATCCTTACTTACTCTGCTCTATAAGGATAAGGACTGCTGCTCTGTCCAGAGTAAGGACATCCACAGCTCACACCACATCAATTGTGGCCCGAGTCCCAAGCAGCACAGGCTTCTAGCTTTCCATGTATGGGTTGGCCAAAAAGTTCATTTGGGTTTTCCCATCACATCTTATGGAAAAACCCGAACAAGTTTTTTGGCCAGCCCAATATTTCCTGCCCTCAGTCCTTAAACAACCCTGCCATCAACAACCCTGCCATCATCACCTCCATTTACCAGACAAGGCCACTGAGGCTGAGAGGTAACTGGCCAAAGGATGGCTTTGTGCAGACCTTGGGCTTGAACTCCCATCTGACTCAACCACTCCCTCTGCCAAAGGAAACTCTAGCCAGGTGGTGAGACCCGGTCCAAATGTCACCTCCTCTGGGAAGTTCTCCCTGATTTCCCCAGATGTAACTTCTGTTCAGGAACAGTCTCCTCCTGCCTCCCTGCAAGCTGGGTGCTTGGCTGGGGCTCTCACACAAGCAAGCCTCGGAGCTGGGGCTCAGGCAATGGCCAGACATGCATTGATTGTCTCCTGCTCAGTTGACTAAGCAGGAGGGGGAGCTTCTGATCCTCTCTGTGCCTGTGGGGCTAGAGCTGAGCTGAGGTCAAGAGTGAAGGGAAGTTCACAGAGGGCATGAGGCAGGGGTAGGGTGGGTGCAGGAGGTGCCCTGAGCTTGCCGGGGCATCTGTACAGCTCCTGCTTCTCACAACCTGAACCCATTTCTCCCCAAATCTTCCATGTACTCCCAGCCCCCTTTGACAGCCCAGGAAGCTGAGAAAAGGGACAAACCTTGCCCAACCTCACAGTGCTTGAGCCCAGACCTCTGGTGGCCCAGGGCCAGGTTGGAGGGAGGGAGCAGTCAGGGACCTCTTCAAGGAAGGCAAGGGGGAGGAGACCACAACCCTTGGGAGACGCTTGAAGACTGAATTCCCAGAATACACGCGCATATGCATTCCCAGCCTCAGCTTGAACCCTTCCACGCACGGGGAACTCACCACTTCCTGAGGAAGCCCCGTACATTGCCGCTGAGCCCTGACTGTGGGAAAAGTCTTCTCCATTCCTGGCGAGGCAGATGAACTTGTACTGCCTGCCTGCCTGACTTATCCTCTCACTGACGAGAAAACTGAGGTTCCGGGCAACCACAGGGTCCAGGCCACAAAACCAGAGCCCAGAGCAGGGGGCACTTGACCAGATGCCAAGCACAGATTTGCTCAAACTGCTCTGGGTCAGGCTGGGCACCAGGCCAGCCTTCCGGATTCCCAAGATAACCTGATGGTGTAAACACAGCCCAGGTATCCATTAGGTGCTCCCAACTCCCCCACCCACCTTCCTCCCACCCATGGCCACCTCCGTGGGCCTGAGCCTCTGCCAGGGACTCCGACCTATGCAGGGCCCTTTTGAAGGCCTCCTCCTTCCGGGGGGGCCTCCCCACTCCCTTCTACCCAGCCAGGGAAGGAAGTCCCGGCCCCCACCCAGCCCCCTGGATCACACGCCTTTCCAGCTGAGGATCCTGTTACTGGAAAAAGAAAATGCTGCTCGCACCTCCCCCCTCCGTGTCCTGCCTCCTGGCCTTGAGAGAAACTCCTTTCAAAGGAGGTGGCCCCCACCCTGGCCCACCCACTCAGAGATGTCCTGGACAGATGTTACAAGCCACCACTCCTTTGGAGCCAAGGACCCCCAGAATAGGACCCCCGGAGTTCCACCCATGTGTCCCTCCACCCAAGAGATGGTGGAGTCCTGGTTAAGTCCCAGAGGAGCCACGACGGGGGTTGGAGGGAGGGTAGGCTGAGAGGACAGGGTCCTGTGAGCCTGGGGAGAGCCAGAACCTCAGCCAGAACCCCTCAGGGTGACTCCATCCCCCCCACCCACTGCTACTGAACAAACTGAGGCGCAGAGGTCCAAACTGAGGGTCAGAGGCAAGAAGCTGAACTGTGATCTCCACTTTGCCTGCCCTTGGCAAGAGGAGACCCTCAGGCCTCAGTTTCCCCCATCCCCGACCCCCCACCCCCAGCGTGGTGGATGGGGAGAAGCTGGGGAATGAGGAACAAGTAGACACGGGGGCAACCACAGGGGGCGAGTGAGAGGGTCGGGGTAAATCGACAGCAAGAGGACCTGGGGTCCCAGGCACCCCAGGGCACCCGGTGCTAAGCCGGGCGCTAGAGAGGACCCGGGGGTCAGGGGTCGAGGTGGCGCCTACCCCTGGCGGGCCGAGTCCGGCTGCGGGAGCGGCTCCTCTGTCGCTGCAGCCGGGGTCGCCTGAGCAGCCGGTAGTAGTAGGAGGGCCTCCCGGTGCTCTTCCTGGCGCCGCCGCCCGCGGACATGCTGCCGCCCGCCGGGCACCGGGCCGGGCCTGGGCGCGCTCACACGGGCCCCATCGCCCGCTCCGGCCAGCCCGGCGGGCGTCCCCGCGTTCTTCCGCGCGCCGCTGCGGCCGCCGCCGAGGCCAAGGCTGCCCCACAAAGTCGCTCAAACTCCTCCTCCCGCTCCCGCCCTCCGCGGAGCAGCCGGCCCCGCCGCGGGGGCCGGGGACCGGGAGGCCGGGCTGGCACCGGCCCGGAAAGTCAGTGCGGGAGAAATCCCGGCCTGGAGTCGGCGGGGCCAGGCGGGCCGGAGTGCCTGGGACCCCGGGCGGGTCCCCAGGAGGGTCATCGACCCTGAGAGCTTGAGGCCGGACCTCTGGGAGTCCGCGGCGCCCCACTCTGCCGGAGGGTACAGGCACCCGTGTGTGCGCGCTCTCTCCGCACGGGGCAGGGCGCACCCGAGGCGACCGGGACGGCACCCTGTTCTCGAACTGGTCACCTTCGATTGGGGTTCGAATGAGGCCGATGCCGCAGGGTTGGTTTCTACACCAGGCTCCCTGGGCTGAGCACCGTCCCACAAACATATCCCCCGATACACCAGGGGCCCTGCCAGGCAGAAACGGCTGAGAAGAGAACAGCCTTCTCTTGCGGCTCAAACGGTAAAGAATCCTCCTGCGGATGCAGGAGATGAGGGTTCGATCCCTGGTCTGGGAAAATCCCCTGGAGAAGGGCATGGCTACCCACTCTGGTGTTCTTGCCTGGAGAATCCCATGGACAGAGGAGCCTGGAGGGCTATAGACCACGGGGCCACAACGAGTCGGGCAGACTGAGCAGCTAACACTTCACTTCACTTCAGGCAGGACATTCACCTGTGCTTTTAAAAATCGTTCCGTTTGATATATGTATGACTTTTATATATTTACAATTCGGGTAGGTATTTCAACCGCACAAAATCTAGAGAGAACAGAATGAACACCTATGTATCCATGGGGGCTTTGCCAAATCTGAACATTTGTCCCTTTGATTTAAAGTGAAAGTGAAAGTCGCTCAGTCATGTCTGACTCTTTGCGACCCCGTGGACTATACAGTCCATGGAATTCTCCAGGCCAGAACACTGGAGTGGGTAGCCTTTCCCTTCTCCAGGGGATCTTCCCAACCCAGGTCTCCCGCATTGCAGGCGGATTCTTTACCAGCTGAGCCTCAAGGGCAGCCTTTGATCTAAACCCTCTCCCAAGTGAAACACCTCAGATGCTGTGAGGTCTCCCCCGCTGGGCATTTATAGCAGTTCTGGCAGGGCTGTGGACAGGGCAGCACCATCCCTACTCCACTGTAAGCATGGAAACTGAGGCTCCCTCTATGGCATCCTGCTGAAAGCCTTCAAGTTGGGCACTGCCCAGCTCAAGAGCCATCCATAGCTCCCCAGAGTCCCAAAGCCACAAGCGCAAAGAAGCTTCTTTGGTATTTGAGCCTCCAGCGATCTAGTTCCCCTCAAACCACCCCAGCCTCACCTCTGTTCTTCCCCTGCTTCTCACGCCTCTTTACTCAAGAGACTCAGGTCCCATCCCTGGGTCAGGAGGAACCCCTGCAGGGGGAGGTGGCAACCCATTCCAGTATTCTTGCCTGGAGAATCCCATGGGCAGAGGAGCCTGGCAGACTACAGTCCATGGGGTTGCAAAGAGTCAGACACGACTGAAGCAACTTAGCATACACTTTGCACACACACACACACACACACAGAAGGGACTGGCCCCCTATCGACTTTTCTCTGCTTGGCCAAACTCCATCATTCTACGGCCCACCTCCTGCGGCCTTCCCTGGCCACCCTGGCCATTTGTGGGAGTATCTCTCTCTACACCACCTTGCCTCTGCAGCAGCATTTATTTTTAAAATTATTCTCATAACCATCTGCCTAAGCTCCAACCCCTCAAGTACAGAAAGGGAAACTGAGGCCCTGGCAGGGAGAGGTACCTGCCTCAGTGACAGAGACAAAGGACCTCAGACGGGACTCTGACAAGTAATCCTAGGGGTGTGCTGGTGGGAGAGTCACGTGGGGGGCCTGAGGTAGTCCGGATGGCTTCTTCCAGCACAGCTGAAAAGGTGGGGCCCTGGAGGGGGTGGGGCGATCGGTGGGAATCCAGACCAGGTTTTGCACCTCACAAAGGAGACCCCCTCCCTTGCTCCCTCAGCCAGGGGGAGGGCCCCCAGGTCAGGAGAAGCCTGGATCACAGCTGGAAGCCAGGCGCCTTCCCAGGACCAGGGGGGAGGGGCCGAAGGGGTATTGCTCCTCTGAACCCTGTCTGGGTTGTCAGAAGCCATCAACTCTCCTGGCCCCTCTCCCCAGAGCTCTGGCCAATCCCTGGGGAAGACGGGAAACCACAAGGGCTGCAAGGACCCCATTAGCCTCCTTCGGCTAAAGCACTGCTCTAGCTCATTTGCAATAGCACACATTACCAGGAGCCTCTTTCACAAATGCAGAGGCCCCTGGGTAGAGCAATACTATCTTCCATGGAGAGCTGGGCTGGATTCTAAAGCCTCCTCTAGGACATCCAGTTTGGACCCTTCCCACTCTTCTGGGGCTCCTGCAGCCACCTACCCACACCTTGGCATTTCCAGAATGAATAACTTCTGCAGCCAGGCCCACCAGTTTTGAGGGGAGGAGGACTCCCAGGAGGTCCAGCTCAGGATGGGGGCAAGAGTCATTTGGCCCAGTTTCCCCCCAAAACAGGAATTCCCAGGTTCTAGCTTTCCTGAATGAGAGGAGAGACTGATCAAGTGATCAAGCTGATTAAGGCTGGGACCCCCAACTAGCAGATTTAGAAGAGTGTGTGCGGAGGGGGGACTTCAGGATCTAATCTGTAAACACAGCTGGGCTCCAAAGGTCTGGCGTCAACTCTGCTTATGCTTGGGCTCTCAAGTCCATCTCTTTGCCTCCGTTTCCCTGCCTACAAGGAGAAGTTACAGACTCCTAACCTATCTGCCTCAGGGAGGGAGGAGCTTTTGTATTTCTGGCCTTGGGATGGAGTGGGCATTGCCAGGCATCCAAGCCGAACATCTCCTTGGGCCTGAGGTGAGTACCAGGAAGATACCAGCTGGGGGACTGAGTAGGGGAGGGGCAGGGTGGGAGGTGAGAGAGGAGGTCCAGGACCCCCAGGCAGACAAAGCCTGCTCCCTGCACACCCAGCAGAGCATCTGGAATCAATCCTGCTGTGGAGTAAGCCACCCACCCCCACCCGCTGCCCCTGTGGCCTCTTCCCTTCAAACAGAAGCAGCTGCTTTCCGGAGACTGCCCAGACTGGAGGGGGGGGGGGGCACCTAAAAATGCCCCCCCTCATACCACCACCACTTCCTGCCACAGACCTTCCTTCAGGGGGAAGCCCCAGCCAGCAAGGGCTCCCCAGACCCTTCCGACTGGTGAGCCAGGGGCCCTGCAGGCTCTAGTCCCTCAGTGGTCTGGCTCTCCCACCACAGTCCTGCCTCCAAAGGGTCTCCTGAACAGGCCCAGCTTCTACTGCCCCACATGCTGTTTTGGGTGGTATTCAAGGCTGTAGCCTCCATTGCCTCCGGCTCCCAAATGGCCCAGCTAGTTAAACGTGTATTTCTGAGGTTCCTCCAAGACGCTTGATTCAGTGGGTCTGGTTGAAGCCTGGAAATCTGCATGTTTAGTAAGTGCCAGGCAAGGGGATGGGAGCTAGTTAAGTTAGATCCAACCTGACTCCACATCACCTTCATCATCCCTCAAAAGCCCCCAAAAGTGAACTCCCAGAGTACCACAAAGGACCAAGCTGTCACAAAGCAGCCAGCCTCCTCCCTCTGCACGCCAACCCACCCCAGACACTCTGATCTATCTGCTCTCAGCCTCCAAAGGCTCCAGCCTCAGCCCTGATGGCCACATGGCTGCCATGAAGGTCTCCCTTCTGCTCCCACCTGGCGAACTCTCCTCACCCTTCAGGACCCAGCTCAGACATCACCTCATCAAAGCAACCTGACACTCTCCACCCTAGCCACACCCCACCGGTCAGGTTTGAAGAGTGAGGACACAGGAGAAGACCAGAGAAGGACGGACATGAAGAATTCACCATGTGGGCACAGCACCATCAGGATCCAGTGGTCTGGAGGGGAATAGCATCCTGCTGGGCTGGAAGTCCAGGTCAAGCACAGGCCAAGCCAGGGCTGGGTCAGTGGGCTCAGAGGCAGGGAAGGGCCAGCCCAGTGCAGCCTCACATCTTACTGGGCTGTCAGATTTACAGTCGGGTGAGGAAGGAGAACACAGCATACAATCAGAATTATGCTCTGGAAAGCCTGAAATTGCCCATCCAGGACTGTGTTTCCTCCTGTGTATCACTCATTTCTTCAACTAACGGGCTTCCCAGGTGGCGCTAGTGGTAAAGAACCTGCCTGCCAACACAGGAGATGTAAGAGATGCGGGTTCAGTCCCTAGGTTGGGAAGATCCCCTGGAGGAGCATATGGAAACCCACCCCAGTATTCTTGCCTGGAGAATCCCACGGACAGAGCAGCCTGGCAGGCTACAGTCCCTGGGGTCACAAAGACTCAGACACGTGTGAAGCAATGGAACACAGCACGCAGCAAAGCCGGAGGGCCTGGTCTTTTCAGAAGGGCCATGTTGTGCAGGAAACAACAGCAACAGCAAACATGATCTCACACTGGATTCCACTCAGGGAGGAAGATGCTCATGCCTGGAGGGAACCAGAGCCAGAGACCTTTAACACAGGAAGACTACAAGTTTGTCTGAGGGTGAAGCTTGGATTTAATAGCAATAAACTGTATTCAGCACTTACTGACTACTTGAGCTATGCACATTATCTCATTTGACGGCCACCACCTTCATTTTACAGAAAATATTGGTGGCACAGAGAGGGTAAGTAATTCCCCTAAGGTCACACAGCTTGCACTAGGAATCAGGATGTGAACTTAGGCAGGCTGGAAAGAGCAAAGGTCTTAAGATTGAGCAGGACTTTATGCCGAGATGGAGGAGGGGCAACAGCCTGGAACTTTCCTTAAAAACCAGCTTAGGCAAGGAGGAGGCAAGAAGGGATGGAATCCTGACAGGGGAAACACTGGAGCCCACGCCAGGCTCCACACAATGGGTGTCTGGAGGGCTCAGACCTGTCAGACTTCCTGTCGGGTCGAGGGTGCGCAGTAGTGACCAGGGGAAGTCCCCAGCCAGGCAGCCCTGCATACATCCGCCTCCCAGGCCGGTCCCAATCTCTGAGTCGCTGGAGCCCTGGGCAGGGTAGGGAAGGGGGCACTGTGGGGGAAATTCATGGTTGAGGTCACAGGTCTCTGCCCCAGGAGGCAGCCTGTCTGACAGGCAATGACGGCTTCCTGTGTCCGCTGTTCATCCGGGAATATGGCTGGACCATGAGTAGGACCTTCATTCAGATGGGGGAGGGTATCACCAGCATGGCAGGGGGGGCAAACAAGCCTGAGAGGTCACGCTCAAGTGCTTGAGGCCCAACCAGCTGTCCACCACCTCCACCAGCCTCTGGACTTCCTCCCTAAAGCCATTAACAAAGTTAATGACATCCTTCATAAAAAATGGCCCAGTCAGGGCTATGATGACCCCAGGCTTAGATGGCCCTGCCCTGCTCAACATAGGCAGAACTAGGGGACCAATCAAGCGTGGATATTGGAACACACACAGATAGGGCCTCGGGTACTGTGCGTGTTTTTTTGAAATCAAGTCATCCAGAACTGGGCTGAGCCCTTGGGAGAGGCAGAGCTCTGAGGGGGTGAAAGGCCAGTGGGCAGGGTCACTGTGATTCTTTGGGCCCTGTGTGACTCCAAGAAAGTCCCTTGACATCTCTGGGCCCCAGGTGTCACATGTTAAGACAAGTTATCTCTGCTAATCCACCTCCATGGGTCCCATCGGGATCTAGAAATTTCCTCCAGTCCCAAACCATCACCTAGGTGTTTCCTCCCGCCCTCCAGAAGCCCAGAGAAGAGGACACATCTCTCTTGTACATGTCAACAGCCTGTCATAAATCCTGGAAGGTCGGGGTTAGAAGGAAACCTCAGAGCAGGTGGTGGAACTGGGGAAGCTGTGGACAGCCACTTGCCAGGAGAAGCCTGACTTTAATTCGTCGCAAGCTGGGATCTGGCATCAATTCTCCACACATGGAGGGTCTGATGGCCCATTCCACCCCCGCAGTCAGGGTGGAGCACGATCACTCCCCGCAGATGGGGCAATGAGGCCATGGGAGGGAGGGACTCCCCCGAGGTCACACATGGGAGCTGGGGCTTAGTCCACCTTGGGGCTTAAACAGCGATGCCAAGACCCCCCTTTCCCTCTCAATGACCTGGACCACGCCTCCCAGATGCCTGATGCGTTCTGCCCACAGGTGCCCGGCCTCCACTCCCACTGCTCCGCAGCTCGAGCTTCCAAGTCTGTAGCCGGGGGAGGAGAGGATTCGCTCTCCAGGCCCCAGCCTCAGCCCCTCCTTCTCACCCCCACCCCAGCAGCCAGCATTTCAGCCCAGATGGCCAGGCCCAGAGCGGCTCTCTCTGCGTACTTCCTCTCCTGCCCTGACCCAAAAACGCTGCCAAGCTCCAGGTGGACACATGGCTCCTCCTTCTCCCTGCCCAGCCTGGAGCCGAGGCTCCAGGTCTCAGGCCTCCTTCTGCCCCTTCCAGCTGATGGGCCCAGACAGCTCCGCACCCACTGGGCAACAGGAGGGGGTGGCATATGGTCCCAGGGTGAGGTCAGAGAGTCCCCTCCCTTTCCAGGCAGGCCTGCCTAGTCATCTGTGAACCACTTCGTGGCTGGCACTGGCCTGGGTTCCGGGGGGAGGGGAGGGGTCTTGTGCCATCCTTGCAGATCCCACTGAGGAGGACAGATGAACCCTCCCAGTAGCCAGCTTCTAGGAGGCTCCCATCTCAGCAGGGAGCTGCAGGAGTATGGGATTTGGAGTGAGGAACCAGCACTTCTTGGCTGTGTGACTTCAGCTTAGTACCTTTACCTCTCTGTGCCTGTTTCCTCAACTACGGAATGGGCGTGATGATACTTACACTTTGTGGGGTTATAGAGAACTTCACTTTCATGCATTGGAGAAGGAAATGGCAACCCACTCCAGTGTTCTTGCCTGGAGAACCCCAGGGACGGGGGAGCCTGACGGGCTGCTGTCTATGGGGTCGCACAGAGTCGGACACAACTGAAGTGACTTAGCAGCAGCAGCAGCAGCAGCAGCAGCAGCAGCAGCAGCAGCAGCAGCAGCAGCAGAGGGTTAAATAGCATAGTGAATCAAAGCCCTGTGGACAAACTGGCTGACATCTGCCCCTCTAGGCTATTTTATTTCTCAGCAATCTGTGGGTTCCTTGAGAGCAGGACAGTCAGATCTGGTCAGCACATTAACTGGCCCAGAGCAGGCTCTCAGTAATACTGACTGGGGGAGATGGTGGCAGCATGGGAAAATTGGCTGAGCCCATCTGATCTGGAATCAGCACTGAGTAGAGGTGGAGGAGGGAGAAATCCTGAAAGACTGCCTGGAGGAAGAGTCATTGGGACTAAGCTAGAAGGCTGAGTAGGAGTTAGAATAGAGAGCAGAGGAGTATATTCTTAGAGGGGTTGGCAACATGAGCAAAGATTCAAAGATGGGAAACAGCAAGGCATATACTGGGGGCAGCATACAGAACTGTGAGGCCACTCTATGGGGTGTGTAAGGGTGAGAGTAGAGAGAAGAGATGGGAGATAGATCCAAGGAGGGATGAGGCCCAGGCAGCCCCGCCAGAGGGGAGAAATAGACTGGTAAGGAGGGAACTCTGGCTGGGGAGGCAGAGGGTCAGGACTCCAGGCCTCCTGTGTGGCTGCATGACTTTGAGTGAGTCACAGCCCTCTCTGATCCTCACTCTGCAACTGAAAGGAGAGGCTGGCCCCATTCGGCAGGCCTGCAGGATGGGGCTAGGCTCAGTTCAGTCACTCAGTCGTGTCGGACTCTTTGCAACCCCATGGACTGCAGCACGTCAGGCTTCCCTGTCCATCACCAATTCCCCAAACTAACTCTTGTCCATTGAGTCGGTGATGCCATCCAACCATCTTATCCTCTGTCATCCCCTTCTCCTCCTGCCTTCAATCTTTCCCAATCTTCTTTTCCTGCCTTCAGTCTTTTTCTTCAATCTAGGGCTAGGCTAGATGCCTGTGAACTATAGTGGGAGAATTCGAAGTTTCCTAGCAGCTTTCTTGAGGGACCACTGGCTAAGATGGTGCTAGACAAGACTGGATACCCGTCCAACCCCTGAATGGGACGTACGTGGCCCCACCTCAGGGCTTTTGCACATGCTGTCCCACTGTCTCACACTCTCACCTCAGACCTTCAGATGTCAGCTCCTTCCTGCCATTCAGGCCTCAGCTCAAATGTCACATCCCTGCCAGCTTATCTCAAGTACCTCTGCCCCAGCCCCCACACCCAATCCCACTGCCTTGTTTTATTTTCTTCAACTTATCACTTCCTGAAACCATCTTATCTAAGCATTCGGCTGTTCACTAATTGTCTTTCCCCAAACTTTAATGAGGGCAGGGGCCTCCTTAGTCCTGTCCCAGGCATGTCCCCAGTGCACACAGCAGTGCTCAGAAAACAGCTAATGAATGAGAAGAGCAAGGGGAGCTGGGCTCAGAGCCACCACTCTTTCTAAGAAGGGAACCAAGGACAAGGTATTTCGCCTCTCTGGGCCTGGGTCCCCTCCGCATGGAGTGGACACAATGGGCTGCAGAATTTACTATCAAGCAGCAGCCTGGGCATGTTTTAAATTTGTGGGGAGAAAACTCATCTTTGGCTATAATAAAACCACTCTTTATTTCTTGGGGTTTCCCTGATAGCTCAGTTGGTAAAGAATCTGCCTCCAATGCAGGAGACCCCAGTTCGATTCCTGGGTCGGGAAGATCTGCTGGAGTAGGGATAGGCTACCCCCTCCACTATTCTGGCCTGGAGAATTCCATAGGCTGTATAGTCCATGAGGGTGCAAAGAGTCAGGACACGACTGAGCGACTTTCACTCACAGCAGCCTGGGAGTGGTTGGGAGGTCAGGATGGAAGTCCTGACTCTGGGCAGGAGCTGGCAGAAGAAATGAAGAAATGAAGGAATGAAGCCTTTGCTTTGCTGTGTGCCTTTGAGCGAGGCCCTTCCCATTCATAGGCCCAGTTTCCTTTCCTAGAAAATGGAGTTGCCTGGGGGGTCTTTCAGATCCCTTGCACAATGACACTAAGGGCTTCTGTCCTCAATCTGGAACAGAAACGGGAGCCCCAGCAGGTGCTAGAGGAGGGGCAGGCTATGCCAGAGCCATGGTTCTCGCACTTAATGGCTTTTCCTGGAGATCCCACCCAGCCCATTGCTGGAATCTGGAGTGAGAATTAAATGCAGCTTCTGCAACCTGTCACCCCTCAGCTCCCCTTGAGTGAGAACAATGCGGCTCTGCCCCTACCCATGGAATTGAATTTTGACTGGAAATTCCACCATGGGAGAGGAGGCAGGGCTGGAGTCCTAGAATTTCTGTGCCTGCTCAGTCAGGAAGTAGCTGAAAGTCTGGAGCCAAGGAAAACAAGTTCAAGGTCATCCTGGAAATCGGTGCCCTGTTCCCCGCCATGGTTGGGGACCTGCCCCTTTCCCCAGGTGGGTCTCTCCTGGTAATTAATGATTAGCACAGTGTGTGTGTGTTGGGGTGGGGTGGGCTGCCCAGGACCTCAGGCAAAGGCCTGTGCTCTGCTCAGGTGCTTCAATCATGTCCACCTCTGCTGTCCATGGGATTTTCCTGGCGAGAACTAGAGTGGGTTGCCATGCCCTCCTCCAGGGGATCTTCCCAACTCAGGGATCGAGCCCACGTCTCCTGCGTCTCCTGCATTGGCAGGCAGATTCTTTTTTACCACTAATGCCACCTAGGAAGCCCGGCAAAGGCCTAGGAAGAAGCAAATCTCAAGCAGCCTCATCTAGCATACCTTGGATGACAGGGAGCTCACTACTGAACTGCATCCCTGTCCTCAGAAAGCCTGAACGTGCAGAAGACCTTCAGGGATCTAGTGTGCACCCCCTCTCTAAGCATGGCTCAGAGGGCCTGGGACTTGCCCAAGGTCACCCAGACGCCCCCAGCTACTCCCTGTTTCCAATAGCAAATGAAGGTGCTACAGGCACACCTGGAGGGCTGGGATGCGTGTTTGGGCTTCAGTCCCACTCCTGCACTCTCCTGGCTAAAATGCCAGGGCTTGGGGGAGGGGGTGGGCTGACCTCTCGCTGACCTTTATTAGACAGCCCAGAGGACAGAGGGAGGGGTCCTGATTTGACCCTGGTCCCACTGACAGCCCTGGGGAGGCAGTCTGGGTTACAGGGGTCTCAACACAGCCCCTCTGACCCCACGGCCTTCCCTTGCCCTGTGGCCTCTGCCCCAGCAAACAGCAGGGCAGTTTCAGGGATTTCCAGACCTAGTCCCTCTGACTTCGTGTTTCGTGTGTCCTGCTGGCACTCTCTCTCGTACCCACCCCCCTTATGCAGCCTCCTGTGCATGTCCAGACCTGCCTTCCCAAGCATGCCCTAAGGCGGGGACTCCTTCCAAGCCCTGCCAGGCCAGACCCACAGAGCAGCCTGGAGCTCTCAGGAGGTGCTGGCTGGTGCTGCCCCCTACCGGGCTGCAGGCCCTGGGGAAAAAGCACTTCTTGACCCTGACAGGAGGGACCGTGGGGAGGCCCAACCCAGGGCTCCCAGGGTGTGCTCCCCGAGGGCCCCAGCGGGGCCT
Organism: Budorcas taxicolor; assembly: GCF_023091745.1. NCBI lineage: Eukaryota > Metazoa > Chordata > Mammalia > Artiodactyla > Bovidae > Budorcas > Budorcas taxicolor. The sequence goes on along the minus strand of NC_068920.1, from coordinate 151,869,198 downwards.
GGCACAGGGTCCTAGTCTGCTGAGGGACTTAGACAAGCCCACCCCCTCGGTGCCCCATCCCCACTGGGTGGGAAGGGGGGTGAGCAGAAGCTCAGCTCTCAGACTTCAAGGCGTTTTCAGTCCCCTGGGGCGCATGTCAAAATGCAGGTGCCCAGCCCAGCGGGGAGGGTCAGGTTTAGCTGGCCTGGGAAGAGCCCAGGAATCTGCATTTTAACCAGCAGGGGGTGGTGCAGTGTAAGGGTAGGTCCCATACTGGTCTACCCACTGCTTTCCCTCAGTGCCCCCGGCCCCCATGTGGAGGCTTCTGGAACTCTAGCAGCTGGGTTAGCATCCTTTCACCAACTGCAGCCTGTTGCCTTCCTCAGCACCTGTGTGTGGCAGGCAGGCAAGGATTGCTGTTGTTGTTGTTGTTTAGTTGCTGAGTTGTGTCCGACTCTTCTCCTCTGTCCATGGGATTTCTCAGACAAGAGTTCTGGAGTGGGTTGCCACGTCCTTCTCCAGGGGATCTTCTGACCCAGGGATCAAACCTGCTTCTCCTGCATCGGTAGGTGGATTCTTTACTGCTGAGCCACCTGGGAACCCCAGGCTCACAATGCAGACGGGCAAACTGAGGCTAAGAACAGAGGACAGTTTGTCCCCATCCCACAGTGAAGCTCCCAGCTTCCACCTCCCTCCCTGGGCACCCCAAATCCAGTCCAGATTCTGCAGCCCAGCAGGTCAGTTCAGGCCAGGCGGTAGCCCTGACTGGCTCCCTTTGTCCTGGTCTCTGTGCCCTTTGACCTCACCAGGTTTTGGGCTGATTAAAATATCCTCTTACAGCCCCGATAGGCCTGGTGTCTTCTTACAGGCTGGAAGGAACGTGGTCCCACCAGAGGCACCACTGCCAGCTTAGAGCTGGAGCTGGAGCTGGACACTGCTGGCACAGTGAGATTAGAAGCCTTGCCCTGAGTGTTTGCAAAGACCAGCCCAGAGAAATCAAGGCCCAGAGAGGGAAGAGCCTTGCCTAAGGTCACACAGGACACAGTTATTAACCCCACGGCAGTCACTTAGTCTCTGCTGGGCCATATTAATTCAGTGAGTCCTTATCCCAATCCTAAGAGGCAGCCACTCTTCCTCTTGCATTTTACTGGCACAGAAAGCAGCCAAGGCTCGATCTCAAGCAGCCTGGCTCCTAATAGTGACCCTGTGCTGCCACAGATGGCCTCCCCTTACCTGTCCCCAGGTAATTCACCTGTCAGCCCCCTTCTAGACAGCAAGAAGACAGAGCCATTCGTAAAAAGGTGTCCTGTAGCAAAAAGCCTGGGACTTTGGCTTCCAGTCCCAGTGGGGGTGGGGGTCAGCGGGTGCTGCCCCAGACCCCTCCCCAGTGTCACCGCTCAGCACTCCCAACACCTCCCCCTCCTCGGCCACAATGACCCCAGCCCCTGCCCCAACTTCTTTTCTTCCTGGCTTTGCTCCCACTATTCCCACTCCTAGGACACAGGACTCTGAAGCGGATTCTTGCCAGCTCCACATTCTAGCTTGAGTCTGTCCACCCCGCTCATCTCCGCTGTCACTATCTGCATCCAGGTCACCGCCATCTCTAGCTCTGGGGACTCTCACAGCCCCTGACTGCACCCCACCCCCCAACCACGCACACACACAAATCCAGCCTTACCCTCCTGAATCTATTTTCCACAAAGCAGCTGAAGCGAGCATTTTAAAAACAGCCCTTTCTCCCAGACACCTTGGCCTTACTGGTCTTTGGACACCCTTTCTGGCTCATCCACCCCTCCCATCGCTCCCCCTCCCTACCCCCAGCCACCTGGTCTACTCCCACTCACTCTTCCTTTCCAGAAGGTCCATCCCCCTTCCCTCCCTAGACTGCTTCCCAAGTCATTTTCTGCAGGCTCCTGCCCCTTTCCTGCAGGGAGCCCACCACATTGTGCTGTGACATCTTTTTTTTGATGATTCATCTCACATTTGTCTCTCCTGGCACAGTGCTCCCCCGAGGGTCGAGGCCCATCTGCCTGGCTCACTGTCATAACCCCGGTGCCCAGGCGGGCGCTGTCACATGGCTGCTGCCCATCAAGGGGAGGACATGGTCGGGAGGGCATCACCATCATGTTTCCCTGAAATCAGAGGACACGGAAGATACTTTGGAGCCCCCAGACTTCTGGGCCTCTGTTCATTATGAAGCTCCCGGGCTCACAGTGAAATGGGGCCACATGGCCTCCACCCCAAACAAGTCGCACAGCTCAGGACTTTTTAATTCTCCTCCCATGGGCTTCGGTGCTTTTCATGCTGTGATTTATAGCCCATTCAATAAATTTCCCCCATTATCTTTCACATGCAGCGTGCCGCCTTTCTGCCATTTAAGGATGCATTTGGCTCGCCGGGGCCTCTCCCGGGAGAAATCTAAGGCTTGGCTTCATGATGCGGGAGTGGACCCACGAGGCCACGTGGAATTCTCAGGGCCCTTTTTCAGACCCAAACCTGGAGCAGGTCTGAGCCTCACACTCAGGGCTAACTGGGCAGGAGCCCAACTCTTCCCCGCCCCCTCCTTCTGGCAGGAAAGCCTGGCAGCAAGAATGAAGGCCCAGCTGTCCGGCTGCCCACTGGGGCCCAGTGGCCAGTTTTGGGACCAGACTGCACACTCTGGTGCTTCCCCGAACCAGCCTCAGTGGTTTCCAGAGGCTCCGCAGCCGTGATCTTAATCTCCCTCTCCGACTCCCCAGGCAAGACAGGAACCCATCAGACCCGTTTCACAGATGAAGAAGCGTCTCTGAAATACAGGGAGCTTGCCTCCCAGCCTTGATTCCCCCTGCTGGGTGCTTGCCAGTCTCCAACGCAGCCAGCGGAGGTTTCTGAGGACAGCCTCTGTGCTGGCTCTGTACCCAGTGCTTGGCTTGAACTCTCTCACCACAGGAGCAGAAAGTGCTGTTATGCCTATTTTACAGATGGGAGATCAAGCCTCAGAGAGAAGCAACTTCCCTGGGCTTGTAAGGGAAGAAATGGGCAGTGCCCCAGAGGAATTGCTCCTGGGGTGAGGGATGAGAAGGGGCTGGAGGTCCCAGGGAGCACACAGCTCCAGCCGGAGAGACCCACCCAAACCCACAAAGCGGCAGAGCGGCAGTGAGCACTCGAGACCCTACGGTCAGAGGTTGTGATCCCACCCCTGGGGTTCCTTAGCTGTGTGACTCGGGTGAAGTTCCTTAACCTCTCTGGGCCTCATCATCCATGCTCCCCGCCCCCCGCCTGTCTGATAGGAATACCATCCTCCCAGCACTGTCACGGGATTTGCATGAGGCAACACGTGGGAAGCTGCCTTGTAAACTGTCCAGTCCTGGGCTGCGTCCCTCTGGCATGTTAGGACGTTGGCACGAGACGTCATGCAAAGACCTGCAGGAAACCCTCGCGCTGCTCCTGGCCAAGTGTGACCGGCAGCTCTGAACCATGAAGGGATATGGCCACCAGACACGGGCTCCTCCTGTGGTCACAAGCTGCTTACCTCACCCCGGAACCAGGCACCTCACACCCAGGCTTGGGAGCAACCGGACAGCCCTCCTGCTCCCTGGACGTGCAGGCCCAGTGCTACCCGGCTGGCGGATGGGGGTGGGGAGGTGCTGGCCAGAGGGGGCCTTCCAGTCCAGCCGGCCTCAAGCACTAGGTCTGCGTCCCTCTGCCCTCCTGCTCCTCAAAGTTTCTGCTTCCACTTTATAGTTTCCGTAGCAACCACCTCTCTTCCTCTGATTGTTTCCCTCCCTCAGTCCCTTTACCCTCCTTACAAGCAAGTCTCTCTCTTCTTCATGCTAAAGGGAGAATCACAGGGGCTGGGGGCAGGCAGTCTGGCCAGGAGAAAGAGGACAGAGAGGGACAGCGCTGCTGGGGAAGAGGTGATCTCTGTCCGGGTGCAGTCAGGGGGCTGGTGCAGCCACAGTTTGCCCCCAAATGACCCCAGGGCACAAGACTGCCCACAGGCTCCTCCACAGTGGGCTTCTTGAAAGGTGACTCTCCTGCACAGAGTCCCAGCCTGGCCTGGCATGGGATGCTGAACCTTTGCAAGCTAACCGGGCTTCCGTCTGCTTGTCTTCACTTGCAAGCACCCTGTGTTTGGATGGCCTCCAAGCCCAGGCCCCACACTCTTTGCTTCAGCATACCCTGCCTTTCCTAGGGCCTGGCTCCAAAGTACCCTACCAGCAAGGTCCATCCAGCCCTCCCACCAGCCACACCCCATCAGAGCCTCTCTCTCCTCCACTGTGTCAACCCCCTCATCCTAACCCTTCTCTGAGGTGGCCTTCTGTCCCACAGGCAGGGTGCTCTGGACAGCAAAGCATTGCCTCCCTCAGTCCATCTCCGAGGCCGCCCACAGGAACCCACACTGAACCCACTGCCAAAGAGACTGGGGCTCCAGGTCGGGGTCCACCCCTAGCTAGCCACACACCGACCCTTCCCAAGTTTGCTCTAGAACTTGATGTTCCCTGTGGTTGGGAACAGGGATGGAATTCACTTCCTCCCAGGCCGCCAGAGGCCAAAATGAGTCTGTGGGTCTGAAAGAGCTTGGAAAACTCTGAAGAGTTGCGCCGAGTCCAGGATTATTTTTAGACACTGGATTAGTGCCGTCCAATAAATAGCCCAGAGGCCCCCATGACCCTGTGGGTCTCAAGGCTCTCTCATTCTCTCCACCTGCTGACCTCCCGAGGCAGGTACTGGCCATGTCTGGCCAGCTCCATGCCAAGGTCCGGCCTTTCTAGGCAGTGATCCACACCACAGTGAATGGCCACGAGCTTCCCTCACACACACACACACACACACACACACACACGCACATGCACACACACACATGCACACACACACACACGCAGCAGTAGCAGCAGGCTAACTACTCCAGCCAAGGGGGCTGAGGGGCACTCTGAGCCCCAAGTCAGCAGGGAGCAGCCAAGCCCACGCGCTGGGGGCAGAAAGGGCTCCCCAGCCCATCAGCCTGTCCACTGCCTCTCCCCTTGATCCACCACCTGCTTCCTTTCCATGCTTGCCCCTGGGGCTGGACCACCAAGACCCCCCCCCTTTCCCTCACGGTCGGGGGGTGCTCTAGGAACACCTCCCAGAGGTGCTCTCCTCAGAAGAAAGGCCTCCTCCCCTTCCCCCGGGCCCCGCCCCCCTCCCTTCTCTGGTGCTGACAGCGAACTTCACCCCCACTGCCTGCCCAGCCTCAGACCTACACGTCATCCCTTGCAAATGGCTCACCTCTCTACCGTGCCTGCCCAGGCTTGTGCTGGGATGGGGCTCGTTTCCCTGCGCAGGGGACGCCCAGAGCCACAGCGGCTCTGGGAGGGACTCCCGGGTACACCTGAGGGCTGCCTCACCTGCCTCCAAAGACCTGCAGAGTCAGGGGGCTCAGAGCGGGCTCAGAGGAAAAGGACCGAAAAATGTGAAATGTCAGAATCAAGGAAGGGGGCGAAGACAGAGCCAGGGACTCTCTCCTGTGCCTCCCCTCTTGTCCCTGATCTGCTCTGGGTTCAAGACTCCAGGATTCCCACAGCCAACCCTGGGAAGGCAGGTCATTCAGCTCCCACACTGGGGTGCGGTCTGGGGGGGCACACTTCCCAGGAGCTGGCACGCATGCAAGTTCTGGCAAGATCCTGGGAGGAGCTCTGTGTGGGGCCCAGGGGGCTCTGACACAGTCACTGTCCTCCAGGGGCTGGCAGTCTGGTGGGACGTGTGACCTCCTATAGGGACCCACTGACAAGGGCCCAAGGCAGAAGAAGTGTGAGGAAGGAAGTAACTAGTTCTGACTGACAGGGCAGGGAGAAATCGAGGAAGGCTTCATGGAGGAGGCAGCATCTGAGCCAGGAATCCTTTGAGAAGGATTCCAACAGGCAGATGGTGTTGGGAAAGGGACAAACCCACTGAGGTTTAGCGGTGGCCTGGGAACCACAGAGACTCAACTTTACTTTCCTTTTCCAAATGCCACCGTGGTTAGACCATGGTGAAGATTAGGGCTCAAAGGATGTTGGCCCTGTGTGGAATCAACTGGGCATCTTCGGCCAGGCAGGTGGTAAGTCACCCAAGATGGCAGAAGCGGGTAGAGAGGTAGAACCTGCCAGGCCTTTGTGCTGTGCTGTCTCTTCAGTCACGTCCTCAGTCCTTCAGTCGCTTCAGTCCGACTCTTTGTGACCCCTACGGACTGTAGCCCGCCAGGCTCCTCCATCCATGGAATTCTCCAGACGAGAAGACTGGAGTGGGTTGCTGAGCCCTCCTCCGGTCTTAAAATCCCTAAAGAAAAGAGTTCCCTGAGCAGCCCATTCTGGGATTTCACACCACCCCACTGTCAGCCAGGAAGTTCGTCCTCCTATCTAACCTACATCTCTCTTGCTGAAATGGACACCCAGTTTGCTTTGGAGACACAAGAATAACAAAGCACAGAGGCTGAAAAGCTTCACCAGGCACTCCGTTGGCAGCCAAGGTGGGAGTGGGGGTGGGTGAGTGGGCACAGACACTGCCAGACACAAGCCCCAGCTCTGACAAGAGAGGACAGGGCCCTGTTTGTGCGCATAGTTAATTTACAGACCCAGGGAGGGCCGGGCGAGCGGAATGCCCTCTCTCTGGGCCTCGGAGGCTTCCCTGACCCAATTTAGTTGCTGCATTTAACTGTGTTGTTCATGTCAAACCTCCCCGATGAGGTCTCTATTCCCAGCATGCTCATGAATTTTCTAGGGGTTTAGGAGTGTACAACCTGAGAACGATTTATTAAGAAGATTAACACTCCCCCCCACCCCACCCCCGCCCCGCAACTGTGCTTCCGCGTGCTCTACAAAACACGGCGAATTTATTCTCGGGCGTCAGCGAGCTCCCACTGCCCAGAGTGGCACAATCACTCAGGGGGTGAAAACTGGAACCCCTGCACCCAGGAGGGAGGGAAGTCACGTGGGATGCAGGAGACCCAGCGAAGGTTTGGGGTGAGCATGGGAAGCTGCGAATACAATTCCAAGACCCTGAAGCTCAGTCTCCCCCAACACTCATCTTACCTAAGATATCCCTGCTTCCATGGGTCGGGGGTGGTGGGGAGATGGAGTCCTGGGCTCCCAGCTGAATGCTGGTCTAGATTCTTCCTGCTCTGGGGCTTGGAATCAAAGAAGGGCTCCTAATGTCACTCTCTGAGCACCCCTCTTGTTCACCACATCTTCCCGCCCCTGGGACCTCCCAGACAGAAAGAACTTGGTCAGATACCAACAGAGGTGTCAGAAATATACAAAATTGGGGCATGATCCTTCCTGGAGGGACTACACTTGGGGGGCCAGAGCTGTCCCTTGGCTGAGGAGGGGAAGACAGGAGAAGGGGCACCTCCCCAGCTCTCGGGCGCTACAGGGAAGATGTCACCTGAGCCCAGGCCAGGGCAGTGGACCTGGTCTCAGACACCGGTTCCCTGGCCCAGGCCTCCGTGCTGATCTGAAATCTCAGACGTGGCCCCTCTTCTCCCTGCGGCCCCTACCATCCAACAGGTCCCCAGGAGAAAGATAACAGAACTTTTTATAGTAAGAGCATGTCCACTGCTTCCTCTGTGCACAGCACTGTGCTGGGCTTTAAACGTGTCATCTCATGTCCTGCTCAGGACAACCCCACCAGGTGGGCTGGATTATTACCAAAGGCCTCAGATGAGGAAAGGAATCTTAGAGGGTGTAATTGATGTGTGCGAGACCACGCAGCCAATAACAGTTAGTCACTCAGTTGTGTCTGACTCTTCGCAACCCCATGGACCGTAGCCCTAGGCTCTCTGTCCAAGGATTTCTCCAGGCAAGAATACTGGAGTGAGTAGCCTTCCTTCTTCAGGGGATCTTCCCAACCCAGAGATCAAATCCTGGTCTCTACATTGCAGGCAGATACTTTACCATCTGAGTCACCAGGGCAGCTCAGTAACAGACAGAACCAGGATTCAAACGCTGACTTCAGGCTCCAACGCCTGAGGTCTCAGGGACCTTCCACTCAGCTCATCCCACAGCGGGGACAACTTCCGCTCTGTCCCCAGGAGACAAGTCAGTTTGGGTTCAGTTCAGGTCTTCACGTCCCCTACCAGGTGACTGCCCAGTCTCCTTGCTGGTCACCCAGCCCCCAGCCCCACCATCCCTCCACCGGCGCCCGGAGACCGCACACCTGACCACATCTCTCCACTGAAAGCCTTACTGGGGCTCCCTGGGCCAACAGCATGGGCACAGGGCTCACTGCCTTGCAGTCACCCTCTCTCTTCTCCTTCCCACCACCTCCCTCCTCCTTCACCAGCCGTCCAGTCTCCATGCCTTAGCTGCTGCTAGTTCCTCTCCCCATATCTCTTACTTCAAAATTCTCAAGGCTCAAGTCCAATACCACCTTCTCTACAAAGTCATCCCAAGATCAGGTCCTTCCAGTAGAAATGACTTCTCCCTCCTCTGAATCCCAATAGCGCCAGGTCTCCAGGGCCCCTGGTACAGCCAGTTTAGGTGCAGGTCTTGCTCCCCTCCTCCCTGTCGAAGGAGCCCAGGAGCTCCTGGAGGACAAGGCCTTCCCTCACTAGTGCTCCTTTCTGTCCCCAATCCCGCCCAGGGCCCAGCACATGGCTGGGTACACTGGCAGGCTGGTTCAGTGCAGACCAGTCCCCTTGGCAACAGGACACCTTGATCAGTGGTCAGGAAGGGGCAAGAGTGGCCTGGGTGCCCGGCCTGGGAGCGCCTCATCTCATCTTTTTTGGTGCCGTGGACTCTTACAGCCTCTAGTAAAGCCTAAGGCCCCCTTCTAAGAAAAATGTTTTTAAATACACACAATAAAACACTGAAGAATACAAAGGAAACTGATGACATTGAAATATGATCAAGAGCTTCCCTGGTAGCTCAGCTGGTAAAGACTCCACGTGTGACGCAGGAGACCCTGGTTCGATTCCTGGGTTGGGAAAATCCCTTGGAGAAGGGATAGGCTACCCGCTCCAGTATTCTTGGGCTTCCCTGGTGACTCAGTAAAGAATCCACCTGAAATACAGGACACCTGAGTTCGATGACTGGGTTGGGAAGATCCCCTGGAGGAGGGCATGGCAACCCACTCCAATATTCTTGCCTGGAGAACCCCCATGGACAGAGGAGATTGGCAGGCTGCAGTCCATGGGTCACAAAGAGTCGGACATGACTGACCAACTAACACTCACACACATGAGGATCAAAGGACAAGCACTTCCCAGATGGTGCTAGTGGTAAAGAACCCACCAGCTGACACAGGAGACATAAGAGATGTGGGTTTGATTCCTGGGTCAGGAAGATCCCCTGGAGGAGGAAATGGTAACCTATTCCAGTTTTCTTGCCTAGAGAATCCCATGGGCAGAGGAGCCTAGCAGGTTACGATCTATAGGGTCACAAAGAGTTGGACATGACTGAAGTGACTGAATGCACACGCATGGCGATTAAAATATTATTAAAAATTACAGCAATATGTGCACTGCTTTATTAATCCCTTAAATAACAAGATCCAGTTCGAAGAACTACTATAATTTTGAGGTAGGAAAAAAAAAGCATTAATTCATGATACCCACAAAACTATATTATGACATGATAGCTTCTGTGATTTCTATGACTTCTAGAACAGTTAATACCACTGTAGGTGTGGTTTATCACCTACATCTGTAAACTAAAGAATTACAATTTGGAATTGTAATCCGAGGTTAGTGAGAATGAAGGTGGGATTTTTTTTTCTCCCATCCAAGTTCATGGACACTCCAGATTCCATCTAGAGACTCCTTGGGGTAGCTGGTTAAGAACCCATGGCTTAAGAGGCAGGGGCTTAAGGGAAAAGAGCAAGCTTTGTCCCAGAGTCCAGATGCTAACTCTGCGCTGTCCTGAGTGTCCCTGACCTTCTCAAAACTCTTTCTCCACCTACCTGTGCGGTCAGATCATGGAGGAACCAAGCCCCACACCCTCAAGTCTGCTAGTTTCGGCTTATCCTGAAGCCCCTCCGTGTGGTAGGCTTGGCAGTGGCCCCTGAAGAATAACTCCCTGGAGATGCTGTGCCCTCAGACAGCACAGCCAGAGCCTCGGGGCCCCTGGCCGCCTCCCAGGGAACTTGTTTTATGTCCCCAAAGAGCAGGGCTGACAGGCGATAAATCGCCAAAGGCGGCTGGAGTGGGCTTAGACTGTCTGCCCGGCGCCCGCCCAGCCACCCTGCTGTACCCACCACTGCCCTCTTGGTGAGGATGAAAGCACCATTAATTACCCGGGAAGAAAGGGCGCCGTGACGACGCGCCCAAAGGCTGCTCAGACATCATCTCTGGCCGTGTTTGCTGAGTGCAGCGTCAAGCCTGGGGGCCGCTGTCAGCCTTCACTTCCTGTCAACCTCCCCTCCTCCTGGGATTCCCCAGGGTCACCTTTTAGCCTTGGTCCTGCCCGCAAAGACTCATGAGTGGGTTGTTTTTCGCAGACAGGGCCCCCCGAACAGTGTTCCCAAGTGGGGAGAGACCCGAGAAGGAAAGGAGGTCAACTCTGTCACTTGTCAGCTGTGTCAGCACGAGTCCATCACCAAGTCCTATGGGCCCCACTCGGGAAGTCTCTGGCCTCACCCAGACCCCACTGCCAACTCTGGTTATCACCCCGTACCCAGGAGATGGACTCACTTGCATGAGATTCTACACCAGTTACCTTGTGTGGGTCTCTGCCAAGCACTGCCCAGGCAAGAGCTCAGACAACACTAAAGCCAGCCTGTGAATGAGGCACTATTATCCCATTTCACAGACAAGGTATCTACAGCTCAGAGAGGTTAAGTGACTGCACAGGCGGGAAAAGACAGAGCCAGAGTTTGAGCTCTAGCCTGTCTACCTCCAAATCCCCCTTTATCAGCTCTCCAGCCTCTGAGGGGTCCCCTCATCCTCTCTAAAGAATGTCTCTAAAGGAGGTTTGTCAGGCCCCTCCACATGCCCCTCCCTGCCCTTCCTGTCCTGCCCAGGGGCTCCCTCAGAGACCAGAGATTCATCTCCAAGTCTTACTGGCCCCAAAACCACCTCCTCCAGGAAGCCTTCCCTGATGCTGCTGAGCCCTTAGCAGAAACTGCCGGGGATGGCGACTAGCACGGCCCATAGGTAGGGGCTGAGCAAGTCTTTTCCCTCATCACCTCCACCATCAAGCCCTCAGCCAGACCCAGACACACCACAGGGCTCTTCCCAGAGGAAAGTCATACTGGCAGATAAATAAGGGAGCTCCTGGCTCAATCCTCCTGCCAATCTCCCATCAGAGGCGGGTCTGTTTACCCACAGGCAGGGGGTGGCTGCCCCAAGATCACCAGAATGGGTAATGGACCAGTCAACCAGGCTGGCTAAGGGAGATAGGAATTGGCATTGCAGCAACTCCCTGAGCAGAGGGGAGCCCTGTACCAAAGGAACTAAGTCAACAGATGCCCTGGACTCACGCATTGCTCGAGTAGAACAGAGAAGGGCCAGATTCAAGTTCAAGGCCAAGGCGGAACCAAGACTTTCGCTCTGAGCTCACAGTGGGGAAAAACAGTAGTGCCGTTCCCAGCAACAACCATTTTCTCTAGAAAGAGGGAATGCTGGCACCTGGGCCTGTTGAGGTCCACAAAGGATGCTCCCTGCAACACCCCAGGGGGCCTCAGACACCTGAGGAGGGGGCCTATATCAACCATCTCACCCTGAACTGCAGAATGTTCTATGTAGCACATAGAGTGAGGTAGAGTCTGTTCATGTCCTAACTAGGAAAACCTTTCCAAAACATCTTAGTAAAAAAAAAAAAGCAATTTGCAGAATGATGGATGATTTTTTAAAAACTGTTGAACAGAATCATAGATTTTCCATGGATACATATGTATAAATGAGAGCTCCAAACAGCACTGAGAAAAACACACTCCAAAGACCACCTGAGGGTCCCCCCTCCCACTTCTGGCTGGGTCCTGTCCCTTAAAGCCCATCCAGACTCTACCCCAGCTCCACTCCTGACACAGAAGCTCATGACCACATCATCTCTCACCTGTTATAAGCAGGAGTGTAAATGATCCCAATCTGTGTGGAGGGCACCTTGGCAAAGTGTATCAAAAACTAAAATCCATAAAATGTCCACTTTAAATTCATGTAATCTCTTTCTCCATCCCATCCCACAGATAAACTCTCACAAGTGTGCAAGAGCAGATGAACAAGGATGTTTCTGTACCCCTGTTTGCAGCAGAAAAAAAAAAGAACCCTGAAAACCACATCTATGTCCATCACTGGGGGACTGGCTGAATAAATGATGGTCCCCTCTGAAGATGGAAGCCTCTTGCAGCAGGAGCTACAGATGCAAGTGCTGACAGGAGGGACTGCGGGGTGCGGTGCAGGATACGTGGGATGACCCCCTGGATGGATAGGTCCATGGAAGCATGGAAACTGATTTCTGCACATTCTTCCAAAAATAAACAGTGGTTACTTTGGTGAGTGTGTGTGTGTGTATTTGAGTCTGGGGCAAGCAAGGGGAGAGGTTTAGTTTTTACTTTATGCCCTTCTGGAATGATTTCATTTTAAATCATGGAATAAGCTGTTCTAGTATATTGGAAAAAAAAAAACAACAGATCCTGGTGCACGATGTTGATCGTGGAGGAGCCTGTGCATGTGGGGAGCAGAGAACACAGAACTCTCTGTACTTCCCGCTCAATTTTGCTGTGAACTTAAGACTGCTCTAAAAAATACAGTCACTTTTAAAAAGGGAATTCGAGATTAAAAGCCTTCAGACATTTGAAAACACACAGAACTATGTCCTCCCAAGTCAGTACTGCTCCTGGTTGAATCTGCCTGCGCCTTCATCATTCTTGGGCAAGTCCTAAGCTCCAGCCTGGTTCCCATGCGGGGAGGGGCTGGAAGGGGGACCTGGACAATTAAAGCTCAGACTGCAGAGCCCTGTTGAGGTCCCAGCTCTGAACTCCGATTCATGCTACTTTCTCTGCCTAGAAGGCCGCTGCACCTTCATTTTGTCAGTTCAAACACCATCCTCTGCGAAAGCTCATTCTAGGCACCTTCATGCCCTGAGACGCAGACTCTCCCAGAACAGTCTGTGTCCCCAGCATCTCGTTGCAGCCTCCAGCGTTGGCCAGCGCCTGGCACAGAGTTCATTAAGCACATCCCCTTCTGGACACATTTCTAAAAGCCCCGAGCACTGTCTGGACATTTCTCCAGGGCCACTCATTTTGCCTTGAACTATGACTCTATCTTCCCTGAGCAGCAGGGAGCTCTCTGGAGGGCTCTGAGGCCCACATTCCTGGCGCCTGCTCAGCCCTCTAGCTCACCCAGCTCAGGAATCTCGAGGGCTAACGTGAGTGGGAGACAGGGAAGGAGGAGAATGAGGCAGGCAGGCTGGCCCGAGGCATTCATTCCCTAGCCCACAGCAGGGCTGCCGGAAAGCAGGCATACAACGGCCAGAAGAGCTCGTCGAGAACAGCTACCAGATTTTAGTGTAAAAACCTAAACACATAAGCGACTAACTCACATTTTAAAACAATCACCATACAGGTCACATCAAATAGGGCTGCAGGCCAAACTCAGCCCAGTCCGCCTGCCTTGAGCGGCCTCAGGGAACAGCAGCTCAGAATTCGGAACATTCACAATTAGAAAAGAAGGAAAAAGGAAACAAAACACAACAAAACAGCCCTCCTAGATCCTACCATCCCAGCAGCCCAAACAGCCCCAGAGCCCATACCCAAACCTCACCACCAAGTGGACTCAAAGACCAACCATTCTGAAGGCTGCCCAGTCAGCTCTGTAGCCACCAGCTGTGTGACCTGGAGCAAATGACTTTACCTCTCTGAGCTTCTGCTTTCTCCTCTGTAAAATAATAAAAGTACCTGCCTCCCAGGGCGTTGTGTGGATGCTGGGCTGTGATAAGGGAGAGATCTGGGGACCTAAAAAAGGTCCCATAGCCTGTAAGGGCTCATTCTGACTGTGACCATCAGTGACAGTGAAGCCTAGAGGAGGTTAGGGACACAGACCCATCACAGAGGGGATGCGTGGCAAAGTCGAGAACCCCCAACCTCTTCCCCCAGCCCCAAACCATGCCCTTGATGGAGCAGGAAATGATAGCCGCAGAGTCGCCCAGGAAGGCCTGTTACAGAGGCGCACTTTTCACCCCACCGCTGCTGCTGCTGCTGCTAAGTCACTTCAGTCGTGTCCGACCCTGTGTGACCCCAGAGACGGCAACCCATCAGGCTCCCCCGTCCCTGGGATTCTCCAGGCAAGAACACTGGAGTGGGTTGCCATTTCCTTCTCCAATGCATGAAAGTGAAAAGTGAAAGTGAAGTCGCTCAGTCGTGTCCCACCCTCAGCGACCCCATGGACTGCAGCCCACCAGGCTCCTCCGTCCGCTAGGTCCCCACATAACAGAAATTAACATGCACAGAGCACTTAGGACATGACTGGCACCACATCGGTTCAGTTTAGTCGCTCAGTCATATCCGACTCTGCAACCCCATGGGCCGCAGCACGCCAGGCCTCCCTGTCCATCACCAACTCCCAGAGTCTACCCAAACTTATCTCCATTGAGTCAGTGATGCCATCCAACCATCTCATTCTCTGTCATCCCCTTCTCCTCCCACCTTCAATCTTTCCCAGCATCAGGGTCTTTTCCAGTGAGTCAGCTCTTAGCATCAGGTGGCCAAAGTATTGGAGTTTCAGCCTCAACGTCAGCCCTTCCAATGAACACCCAGAACTGATCTCCTTTAGGATGGACTGGTTGGATCTCTCTGCAGTCCAAGGGACTCTCAAGAGTCTTCTCCAACACCACAGTGCAAAAGCATCAGTTCTTCAGCGCTCAGCTTTTTTTTATAGTCCAACTCTCACATCCGTATGAAACCCTTCAAATGTGTTCCTGTCACTTCGCTTTCTCAACAACTGTATTACCTCTCCATGTTACAGATGAGTAAACCAGGGCTCAGAGAAGCGCCCTGACTTGTCCAAGGTCACCTAGAATGCGGTATAGCTTTGGCTGTAGACAGTCTATTCCAGCACCCTCGGCAGCCACACTAGCCCACTCCTCACGCACCTTCCTTCCGCGTCTCCTCAAGCCCTGGGATTCCTACAGTGTGGCAGATTGTGGCCGAGTCCTGGGGCCGCCAGGGGCAAGACTCCTTCTCGGGACAGGCTGGCTGGGGCTGGGGCACAGCGGCAGGGAGCCCACCTAACCTAGAAGAGCTGCTCCAAGGAGGAGGAGACGCTGAGGTGAGCAGGAGGCTGGCGGTACCAGAAGGGACCCGCCCCCAAGCTTTGAGACCAGGATCTGGGACTGCAGTCTGGAGAAAAACCAACCTGCTTTGGCCCCAAGCAGGTGAAAGAACCGTGGTGGTTTCTTTCTTGAGAGAATATGCAAACATGGAAGAAATGGAAAGAAGCTGTGCAGAGGTGAGGCAAAGGCAAAATTTGGGGCTCCTCCAGCCCCCAGAAGAGGAAGGCTCTTGTCTAGGGTGAAGCTCCTCCAGCCTGACACCACCACCCTCGAGGTCATATTTGGGAGGGGTCACTCAGGCTGAGGGTCGTCTTATGGGCTAATGTGTGTTCCCTTAAAATTCACATGTGAAGTCCCAACCCCTAGTATCCCAGAATGTAACTGTATTTGGAAATGAGGATTTTTTTCAAAGGTGACTAAGTTGAAATGAGGCCATCTAGGTGGGGTCTAGTCCAGTCTGACTGGTGTCCTTCTAAGAGGAAACGGGAAACCAGGAGCCCAAGTGCAGACAGAACAAGCAGGTGAAGAGACAGCAAGAGGGGGCAGCCACCTGCATGCCTAGGAGAGAGGCCCCAGGAGAACAGAGCCTGCCCACACCTTGATCGTGGACTGCTAGCTTCCAGAACTATGAGAAAACAAATTTCTATCATTTAGGCCATGCTGTTGGTGGTATTTTTTCTGGCAGCCCTAGCAAACTAATACATGTGGGATCCAGCCCTGCTGTTAGAGAGGGCCCCTGGCCTGGCCACCTGCAGCTGACCTTGGGCATGTTAAGTCAACCTCATCTGCCAAGATGGGGTAAGAGGAGCTGGCCACAAGCTAAACAGGAACGGCATGAGGCTCAGGTGAGGCCCATAGCAGCCAGGCGGGGAGTGGCAGCCCACCTGCCCAGCACCCCCTGTGCACACCCCCAGGCTTCCACGTACCATCCTTCGGAATGCATCTGCCCTGGTCTCCTTCTAAAGACGATGAATATTAAAGAACATGTGGACCTCGAAAATCACAGTCCTCCAGGGATGGGCACTTGGGCAGGGCCAGGATGTCAGCTCATCTCAGTTTCCCTGCAACTGTCTTGGTTTTAAAACTGAAAATCCCAAGCCCCAGGAACCCTTTCCCTGCCATTCCTGGACAAATCAAGACGACTGGTCGCCCTAGGCAACAGCCTGCCTCTCTGGAGGTCTCTACTTACCCATCATGCATTCATCTGACAAATATTTACTGAGGACCTACTATGTACCGGTGGCTTCCCTGGTGGCTCAGATGGTAAAGAATCTGCATGGAATGCAGGAGACCTGGGTTCAGTCCCCAGGTTGGGAAGATCCCCTGGAGAAGGGAACGGCTACCCACTGCAGTATTCTTGCCTGGAGAATTCCATGGACTGTACAGTCCATGGGGTCACAAAGAGTCAGATATGACTGAGCGATTTTTACTTACTGTATACCAGAACCTGCCAGAGAGCCTGTCCTCTTGGGCTTTCTGTCCTGGGAAACACACAAAAATAAGCATTCAGTTCAGTTCAGTCGCTCAGTCGTGTCCGACTCTTTGCGACCCCATGAATTGCAGCACGCCAGGCCTCCCTGTCCATCATCAACTCCCGGAGTTCACTCAGATTCAAGTCCATCGAATCAGTGATGCCATCCAGCCATCTCATCCTCTGTCGTCCCCTTCTCCTCCTGCCCCCAATCCCTCCCAGCATCAGAGTCTTTTCTAATGAGTCAACTCTTCGCATGAGGTGCCCAAAGTACTGGAGTTTCAGCGTTAGCATCATTCCTTCCAAAGAAATCCCAGTGCTGATCTCCTTCAGAAGGGACTGGTTGGATCTCCTTGCAGTCCAAGGGACTCTCAAGAGTCTTCTCCAACACCACAGTTCAAAAGCATCAATTCTTCAGTGCTCAGCCTTCTTCACAGTCCAACTCTCACATCCATACATGACCATAGGAAAAACCATAGCCTTGACTAGACGGACCTTAGTCAGCAAAGTAATGTCTCTGCTTTTGAATATACTATCTAGGTTGGTCATAACTTTTCTTCCAAGGAGTAAGCACTAAGAAACTATAAATACACACGCGCGGGCATGGGTATACATACATGTCAGTTAAGACAGTGATGTCTGTAAGAGAGGAAATAGCAGGTATTGAGACAGAGACTAACGGGGTGAGGGAGGGGTCACCCTCGATGAGACACACGGTTCCAGAGAAGGATCATTTCCGGTGAGCACTGAAGTGGCACCTTTCAAGGAGGAGAGGGGACCAGAGGTGGACAAAACCGAAGGGAAGGCCAGTGGGGCTGAAGAGCAGTGAGGAAGATGGGGAAGGGGAGGTGAGCCGGGACAGGTCAGCAAGACCTGGGAGCCAAGGGCAGGTTACCTGTGGCTCTGAGAGCAATGGGAGCTGAAAGCAACTTGAACCAGTCTACCTTAAATCAGAAAAGTGCACGCACACTGGTTACCGAGTAAAGATGAGACTGCAAGGAGGGCAAACAGAGGAGTCCAGTGAGAAGCGTCAGCCAGGAGAGAGAACGGCAGCCTGGGTCTGGGTCAAACCGGGGAGCTGCGACTCTGGACAGATTCACCGTTCTCCCCAATTACCTCTCTGATCTTTCTCTTTTTTTCCCTTTGGCACACCTTTCGCATGCAAGATCTTAGTTCCCTAACCAGGGATGAAGCTGCACTCCCCGAAGTGGAAGTGCGGGGTCCTCACCACTGGACCACCAGTCCCTCAGTTCAGTTCAGTCGCTCAGTCATGTCCGACTCTTTGCAACCCCATGGACTGCAGCAAGCCAGGCTTCCCTGTCCATCACCAACTCCCAGGGCTTGCTCAAACTCATGTCCCTCGAGTCAGTGATGCCATCCAACCATCTCATCCTCTGTCATCCCCTCTCCTGATCTTCCTCTTTAATTCAGCAGCCACTCTCTTCATCCCAAGAAAAGCCCTGGGAAGTACAGTAAGTCAAAGCCCAGGGGCCTTGGCAATGGCACTTACCCCGCCCCTCCTTTCCCCCACACACCCCACAGTACCTGTCACGTTCTCTGCCAAACCTGTCCCAAGCTGGCTGGGAATCAATCACTCCCAAGGGGCCAAGCGACAGGGTGCTTTTCCTCCCTCGCCAGAGGAGGGGGGTGCGGCGCTGGTGGTATTTTTAAGCAATTCACAATTGACATCTGTTAATTATTAGTTTGTCCACCTCTGTTTTGCTTTCAACCCACACCATTGCTCAATCCTCCAGCAGCCCTGGCCCTGAGAAGTGGAAATATCACCTCCAAGCAGAGAGATGGGAAGCAGAGGCCCCTGGCACAGAGGGAGCGACTCCATCAGATCGAGATTTAGAAAGGTCCCCTGGAGGCAGGATGCAGGGGAGGCTGGGCATCAGGAGGCCATGGCCAGCGTGTCCCCTAGTGGACAGTATGGGCGGGGATGGAGGTAAGAACCTGGAGCCAAGGGAGCTCCTGGTCTTTGACGAAGGAGGAAGGAGGTAAGGGAGGTGAAGCACCAGGCAAGGCTTCTCTGGCTCCAGGGCTGCTGGTCAGCACAGCCTTCATCTGCAAGGGGGAGGTTGGGGTGGGCGACGGGTGATGAGAGTGGGAGGAAGTGGTTTTAGTGGAAGGGAAAGGACTTCCTCACTGGACTAACTGATGCACCTCTAGAGCATCTGCTAAAATCACTTCTCCGTCTGGAACTTGGGGGAGGAGCTCCCGAGTAAGAGACTCACCACCAGGGATGGACGTAGTCTAGGTTCAGGGGTAGTGGACACCGTGGGCACGAACGGGGCTCCCCGGTGAGAGCTGGTAGCTGAGAAGAGGAGGTATCCAGGGTAGGACCTTCTAAGGGTCAGAAGGGCCAGGAGGTGTGTGTCTGGGATGGTGGCTGGAGGCTGGTGCCCACCCCCGGAAGGCTGGCTGAGGCCCCAAGCACTAATAATATTATGATCATCGAAGACCCCACATATTGGGTTTCTTTTACATGTATGCCAGGCCTTGAACTAGGGATGTGATCATCTATCTCAATGACACTTCCACAAATCCTTTGGGGTTAGTACTGTTATCCCTGTTATCCCATTTTACCACAAAGTCTGTACAGTCATCCAGTTGGTCTTAAACCCAGCCAGACTCCAGAGCCCGCAGATCTTTAAACCACTGTATGGGGTTGGGGTCGGGGGTGGAGGGTGTTCCCAGGTGACTCAGTATTAAGCAATCTGCCTGCTAATGTTGGAGATGGAGGAGACTTGGGTTCTATCCTTGGGTAGGGAAGATCCCTTGGAGAAAGAAATAGCAACCCACTCCAATATTCTTGCCTGGTTAATTCCATGAACAGAGGAACTTGGCGGGCTACAGTCCACAAGGTCACAAAGAGCTGGACACAACTTAGCAACTAGAACAACAACAGTGGGGTTGGAGGAGGGTCAACGTTTGCTGACTGGTCAGTGGTGGATATTTGTCATTGGGGAAGGGGTCCCTAGGGGCCAGAAGGTGACCAGGTAGGGGCGGACAACTGTTCTTCCAGCTGGGAAAAGTGGGAGGGCGGTTCCAGCAACTTCCTCTAGCAGCTGGCTGGGGCAGCCACAGTAGGAGCCACCCATCTGAGCGGAAAGATCTGGAAGAGCAGAAGGGACCAGAGGCGGGAAGGACCTTCAGTTCTCATTCTGCCCTTAGGATGCAAACTTGGAAAACAATGGCCACTAAAAATGATTTGATGACTTAAATTTTTGACTGTTGCTAAGTTTAGCACTCAGGGTGGGGTAGGCATAGTGACAAATGACGTGCAAATCTTGACTTCCACCACCAGCCTGATGTCGTGTCCTGGCCCCCTGTTTACCTTCTCTAGCTCCACATTTCCAAATAATAACTTCCAGCTCAGAGAGGGCTTAGAGAAAATGAGATCCCCACTCAGCATCCGCTTAGTAGCTAACACCTAAGCTAGAAAGGGCAATGTTTAACCCAAAGAAATCAATCTCTAATGGTGGAATTTCAGGCACAAGAGCTGGTTTAGAAAAGCTCCTGAAATCACACCAGTTCTCAAGCTGGTAAACAGTAGGCACTCAAACTAAATCAGTGCCTGGCAGTCAATAAATATGTGTCCCTCTAGGCAGAGGCTTGCAGCTCACTACTGTGATGGTCAAAGAACAAGAAGGGCCCCCTGGAGCCACGGAGTGTCGGGAGCCACACCTTCCCACAATCACCCTTCATCTCCTCCCATCACATGGTAATTTATCTGTTGGCTCTGTAAGATAGCATTATATCCGGCCAGAAAGGGCTCCAAGGACTTGTAATTGGACCTTTAAAGTTTGCAGGAGTCTTTCAACATGATATAGTTTCAGCCTAGTTGTTCTCAAGCCTTAAAAACATCTGTAACACCGAAGCTCAGACCCGATAGGGATGGCACACAGGCTGTCAGGGTACACACAGCCCTGCCTCCTCCAGCAAGGTGCAGGCATCCCTCACTAACCGATCACGCTGCTCTTCTCGGCTGAGCCAAGCTGTGGCTTCAGACCCCTGGCAACGCCCAGAGTCTGCTTGGTTTTGTTATAGGAGATGATGGGCCTCGAGGTAAATTCCCTCGCTGGAGGGAAAAAGTGTCTACAAAACTCCACTGAACTTACTAACCATTCATGACATGGGCATCGTGTTTCTGGGCTTGTTGTTGTTTTTGCCTGTGCTTCTTCCCTCTTCCTTTGGTGCCAGTGCCCCAATTTTTCCTAGAGACCCTCTTCTCTGACTCCCATTGCAGCAGAGAAGCAGAGCACCGCCCCCTCATCAAAGCCCCTGGGTGAGAAAAACCTAAGTAACCTTCTAGCCCAGGCTAGAATTTCAAATTTCAACTCATTTGAAATTGGGCCTTTTCTGGGCATTTGCTGGGGCCATTTCCGGGAGGAAGTCCCCACACTTGCCTTTTTCATCCACTGAGCAGATAACACTGAGGTCCTCCCTTCATGCCCTTCTCAGCATCCCCAGAAAGCACGCGCCCTGACCTGCCCTCCCTGCCCAGGGGACAGTGGTGCCCTAGGCACCAGGGTCCAGAGTCAGCACCTCGGGCCGCCCAGAGGAAAGGTCAGGCCAATTCACAGCAGCTGCTCTCCTTCAAGTTTCTCCTAGCAGTCGCCGCTACCTCCCTGGCCCTCTGGGACACCACAGGATGACAGCCAGCGTCAGGGTCAGGCTGGGGCCAATGCCCAGGATTAAACCCCTACGGTGAGGGGTGACCAAACCTGACATGTGCCTCTCAGCTCATTTCCTACAGTAAACCTGCCCCAGTTTCCACAGTCAAGCGACTTCCCGTGCAACCCACACACCTTCAACACAAGACAGGACAAATTCAAAGGCAAGAACTGCATCATCTGTCGTCTCTGCCCCACCCCCATCATAGCCATCACCAGCGGCTCTCCGCTGGCCACCCACGCCTTCCTGGGCATCCCCCTGCCTCTGCACAGGCACCCTCTCCTAAAACAATATTCAGCACCTCTGAATTACCAAAATCAATTGCTCCAAGAAGGAATTTCAGCAGACAGGCACTCGAATAAAGACAGCAGATAATTCCCACTGTCAGGTAATTGCTCCCCTGAGAATGTCTGATAATAAAAGAGGACTAGAAAAGAAAGTATTTTTTCCCCCAGAAAGGAAGGGGGCAGTGTGCATTGGTAAACAGAAGGCTCTTCTCTTCCTTGCTGGCCCTTCTCCCCTTCCTTGACTGTGCCCCGTCGGGACTAGAGCGCAATGGAGTCCCAGGAATTCCCAGTGGTTGAGGTGGGAGACAGTGTGGCTGAGTCCCGGGGCCCCAGCGCTGGGGACTCTGCTAGGTTCTCAGAGGACATTTACCTCTCACGCCCTTCCTTAGCCAAGATCCAGGCAGGCCAGCACCAGGGCTCCGGTTACACAGCAGCTCAGGGATGCATGGTTTGGCAGTTAACCTCTCTCTAGTTCACGTGTCCATCACACCCTTTCAACAAGGCTAAAAGGCCCTTGAGAGCAGGTCAGAGTCAGCCCTCCCTTGCCACCTGGCCCTGAACACCCACATAAAGAACCTCACCACTTGATGCAGGGCATGAGGGAGGGGCACACAGGTTTAGCTGGGACCAGTTACTTGGTTTCCTTGACTGTAAAATGGAGAGATAGCATCAAACTGGACTTCCCTGGTGGCTCAGACGGTAAAGCATCTGTCTACAATGCAGGACACCCGGGTTCAACCCCTGGGTTGGGAAGATCCCCTGGAGAAGGAAATGGCAATCCACTCCAGCACTATTGCCTGGAAAACCCCATGGACAGAGGAGCCTGGTAGGCTACAGTCTGTGGGGTCGCAAAGAGTCGGACATGACTAAGTAACTTTTAGATGTCTACAACAGGCCACATCCCCCGAGGAGGTCACGAAGCTTGGTCAACAGGTATTCCGAGAAGAAAGTATCCTAGGGTTTCCCTGGTGGCTCAGTGGTGAGGAATTCGCCCGCCAATGCGGAAGACACAGGTTTGATCCCTGACCTGGGAAGATCCCACATGCCGCGGAACAACTCATCCCGTGCACCGCAACTACTGAGCCTGTGCTCTAGAGTCTGGGGGCCACAGCTATTGGAGCCCGTGCACCCTAGAGCCTGTGCTCAACAGCAAGAAAAGCCATCGCAACGGGAAGCCCGTGCACTATGACTAGAGAGGAGCCCCTTCTCTCCTCAACTGGAGAAAAGTCCAACCAGCAATGAGGACCCAGCACAGGCGAAAATAAATAAATAAATAAATATTTTTTAAAAAAAAAAGAAGAAAGTGTCCTAAGGTCAGAGGTTTGGAGAATTCTGGGGCAAGCAAAGTTCAGCAGGTTTCTGCATTGCAGAACTTCTCAGAGCCTTTAAAATTGCAAGTGTGGATTGGTACTGTACGAATGGGCATCAAGTATGCAGCCTTTTCCAAAACTCCTTTTCTACAAAGTATCTTCCAGACTGCCTTTCCATGAAACATACCTGGGTCAATGACAGCTGCAGATAAAAGGCATAACAAGGATATAGCAGGACATTTAAGGGGGACTGGTTGGGGAACTCTAGGAAAATGCCATGTAGGCACAATACTTGAGATAAGTCTTGAAGGAACAAGGAAGGGCAAGGACAAGGACATTCTAAATAGAGGGGACCACCCGGCAGGAGCCTAGAGGTAGGGAGACTAGAGGTAGGGAGAGGCCCAGGCCTGCCGGTTATGGTTATTACCTGGAGAAGAACAAGGTAAGACAAATGGGGAGGGTCTTGGGGTAAAGAACACAGTATGGCTTTTTTAAGATCCTTGAATATACCAGCTTACTCATATGAATACTTACATGTGCCAGCATTGTGGGTAGAATGATTCTTACAACTCCTGTGAAATGGAATTTATGGTACCCTCACCTTAGGGCCAAGGACGAGTTAAGCAGCTGTGCCATTTCACGCAGCTACCACGTGGCAGGGCAGGGACTGGAAGCCCCCAGCACATCAAGTTCAGATTCCATGCCCTTGGAAATCCCCTGGTGGTCCAGTGGTTAGGACTCGGCACGTTTCCTGCTGGGGACCAGGTTCAAACTCTGATCGGGGAACTAAGATCCTGCAAGCTGCACGGCACAGCCAAAACAAACAAACAAAAAATGACCTTAATCACTGTACTTCCCCACCCTAGAGCCACTAGGGGCAGGGCAGAATCCAATGCCACCAACATCAGTAGGAGTGAAGAGTCAGCGATTCCTTGCCATGGGACACCTTCTCCCTGGCCTTGGTTTTGATGCATACTCCCTCAGCCAGTCCTCCCCAAATATGTACATAGGTCATTAGTTCTGAATATTTTTAAAAAGCTGTCTTATCAACTATCCCTCTTGGAATGGGCAAGAAGGTGCCAAAACAGCATGCTGGCACCCAAAGAAATAGCGGCCAAACCCATCAACATCCTCAACAAGATGTATGCCTCCCAAGCACGTGGCTACAGCTTGATTTACAGGGTCAAGAAGCTATTCTAAGAGGGAGAGGACCTCTCAAGGCGGGAAAGGCGTCACCATCATCATCAAATACTTCAATAATCGTCTCAATCACAGAAAAGAAGGCACCGGCCGCTTCCTGCACTTCCACAGGAAAGGAAGCGAAGCGAAATTGTTTGCCTTCATTCAATTAGGTAATTAACTAGACAATGCAAAGAGAAATTCCAGCAAGGATATAAATACTTAAAATCCCTGAGCTAGATGGTGAGGAGGATGTCAACAACAGGAACTCAGTGGAGGGGAGAGGCGAGGGTGGAGAGGTGTGTCCTGCACTAAAAACAACAGCAGGCAGACAGCAGCTTTTAATGACAGGCACTTACCCTGCACCAGCTCCATGATAAGCACTTTACCTGCATGACCTCACCGATCCTCAAAACAACTTGGTTACCTGAGGGTCACTATTATCCTCGTAAGACAGATGGGGAAACTGAGGCACAGGCAGCGAAATGACTTGCCTGAGGGCACACAATGGACGTGACAAATATAGCTCTGATTTCAGACCAGAATCTTCATGCATAAGCCTCCACTCCCTCTCTACAGGCATGCCCAAGACAAAGGGGCTCTAGGGATGGATAGGTCTAAACAGGGAAACAGAAGGGATTGGACATCTCGCTCCCCAGCTGTCCTGACTGCCAGGCCTGGGACCTCCCAGCTGACCTGGCTGCAGGGTTGTCTCAGAGAACCAGGCAAGCCTGGGAGAAGTGATTTTGCAATTTTGTTTACAGAAACCAGTGCAGCCGCCTCCAGCACCATTTCCTCCAGAAAGCCCTCCTGATATCTCACCCTCCCCACACCAACCTGTGGCCTCTCCAAAGACTAGGCATGCTTTCTCCCTAGGAACAGACCAAGAGGCTCTCAGAAGGGAGGGAAGAGCTGGACCTCACACTGATTTGAATCTCCCCACCCACCCCTGGGTTTCCTAGATGGCGCTGGTGGAAAAGAATCCACTTGCAAATGCAGGAGACACAAGAGGTACGAGAGACACAGGTTTGATCCCTGGGCCGGGAAGATCCCCTGGAGAAGGAAACGGCAACCCACTCCAGTCTTCTTGTCTGGGAAATCCCATAGACAGAGGAGCCTGTCAGGCTACAGTCCATGGACTCACAAAGAGCCGGACATGACCGAGCATGCACACACACACACACACACACACACACACACACACACACTCATACATACACACACACACCCTCCTCACCCAGCAGAGCTCCTTCGACACTCACCTCAGTGACTTAACCAGCAAAAACAAGCTCGAGTGTAATGTGAATGCCGTGCAAGACAGACTTTCAGTACTATTTTCCCCATCATCCCCTTTCTCTAATCATCCCTGTATCGCACTTAAAAACACACATTCAAAAACCTTATTGTTTGGCCAATTTGTCACTCTGTACCTTTAAAAGAAAAAACAAAAAAGTAATTCATACAGTCATTTTAAATCAGACTTTTCCATACTCAGAATTGCCTTGACCAGAGTCAGTAAGTTCTGGAAAAAGGGATTAGCCCGAGTTTCCCAAGACCAACGCAAAGTTGACTGAGAAGGTCGCCAGTAACAAGGCTAATATGCATAGTGATAAGAGCAAAAACACTAGCACTGGGCTTGCCTGGTGGTCTGGTGATGAAGGATCCTTCTTCCAATGCAGGGGACACAGGTTCGATTCCTGACCCAGGAAGATCCTTCATGCCACAGGACGGCTAAACCCCTGCCCACAACTACTGAGCTCACACACCCCAACTACTGAAATCCGCACACCCCAGAGCCCGTGCTCCACAAGAGAAGCCTCCGCTATGAGAAGCTGGAGCACCACAGGTAGAGAGTGGCCCCCACTCACCGCAACTAGAGAAAGCCCATGTGTAGCAACGAAGACCCAGAGCAGCCAAAAAAATAAATACATAAATAACACTAGCATCTATTAAGTGTTTACAAGGTACAGATATTGTACTGTGTTCTCTAGCTTCAAGTCTAGTTTTACCCCCACAGCAACCCTAGGAGATAGAGATTATTGTTCCCAATGTACAGATGAGAATACCGAGGATCAGAGAAGTGAGGCAACTTTGTCCAAGGCCACACAGCTGGTAGGTGCAGCGGCCAGGACTCCAACCCAGGACTGTTGAATGGATCCTAGACTAACCCCTACCCTTAGCCTCTCCACAATACCAGGGCCCTCTGGGGTGGGAACAAGCTGCTTGGCCTTTTCTCCACTTTCCACCCCAAGCCCCAAGGATTTAGCATCCAACAATAGACCTCTATCCCAAATCTGAATCAATATAGCCTCAGTCATTCCACTCAAAGGGAAATGCCCCCCCAGCAACCATCTTGCCTTAAAGGCACCTTCTGGAGGAGGATGACAAAGGAATGAACATCAACATTGAAAAAGCCAACAGCTACAGGGGGTGAAAAGAGACAGGCCCAGGACTGGTTGTCTGTGGCATGGTTTCTAACATGCCCTTCCCTCCTGGAGGCTGGATACAGCCATACCTGCTCTCCTCTGTTTCTCATCTCTGACAGCTTGAGGCCAGTGCTGGAAGAGGAATACGGGGGATGATGTCAGTCTAGGACTCCTCATTCATTCACCCCCTTCCTGCTCCTTGCCTGCTAATCACACCTAATTTCTCTGTATTTCTGCTTTCACAGGAGTTCACCTATCAGCTGGAAGGCACAAAAGCACAGTGACTGACACCTCAAGCTACGAAATGGAAAAGACTTTCATTCAAACTCCAGCTCGGCCCGTTCCCAGCGGGGTGAGCTTAGGCAAGTCACTTCTCCTCTCTGGGCCTCAGTTTTCTCATCTGCAAAATGGAGATGATAACAGGACCTCCCGGGTCTCTTGTGAGAATCAGAGGGGCTGATACTTGGAAAGCCTTGAGCCCAGATCCTGGCTCACAGAAGTACTCATAGAAAGTGTGAGCTGTTAGGAATGATTACTACAGCCCACAAAGGTGCTGCCCCTCACATACAGCCAGGATGGGGCAGAACAAACACTAACGCTGGGTTCAAGCTCTGGACACAGATCCAGTCTCCTGGAATCTGAGAGATGGCACAGCCCAGAAACTGCAGTTCATGGGCCAAGTACAAAGTCCAAACCCACAGGTTTGTTTTTCTTACACATATACACACAGAAAATCGACAAGTGGCTCAGAGTGAAAGTTCCCAAACCTTGGCATCCTCCCCCATCCCGAGGTGAGCAGTGATCTCATCTGTGTGACTCAGCCGACACCGACGCCAAGAACCTTCTCCGGGAACCCGTAGGCTCAGCACAGCTGGCTCCCAGCCCCAGGAGGAGCCCAAGCTGCAGAACCAAGATTCATGGAGAGCTGGGAACCCCTGCGCTTAGAACCCAGAAGCAGAGTGGCTCTGAAAAAAGCAGGGCAGTGTTGCAGCTAGGAAGGGGCTGGAGATCTGCGTTCAAGTCCCAACAAACCCAGGCCTCTGTCTGCCCAACTCTAAAATGGGTGGATGACGGGTTTCCAATGCTCTGAGAGATCTGGTTTACCTCCCATCCTGCCCGTCAGGGTCTCCCTCTACCTGAGGAAGAAGCAAAGAGCCAATAAAGGTATGGGTTAGAGGACAAAAGGCACTAAGATGTGTGGAAGGAGAGCCTGGTGGTCTGGGAGCTTGCCAGGGGCCAGGAGGCACTCGCCCAGCCTGTAAAAGTTTCAATGAATCAGGCCGGGACAGAAGCGCCTTCCACCAACTTCAGTCACCGCCTCCTCCCTCTCCCTTAATTCCTCCCACCACGGCGAGGACAGACAGACAGACAAGCAGGAGAACGAGCTTAAAAACAGGAGGAAGCCAAGAAGCCCAGACAGACTTTACCCTGGAACCCAGAGGCAGCAGAACATGGGGCTCCCCCTCCTCTATAGCACCAGGTTTCAGACGGAAGGCTGGGGAGGGGCAGGGTGTCTTCTGGATAAAGAAGGATCAAAATAAAAATCTGCTCTACCGGGACTTCCCTGGTCATCCAGTGATTAAGAATCTATGCTTTCACTGCAGGGAGCGTGGGTTCCATCCCTGGCCAGGTGAACTAAGACCCTACTTGCCACATGGTGTGGCGAAAAAAAAAAAAAAAAAAAATCCCCCTTCCCCAAATCTGCTCTACCAAACACCATAAAAGGACACAGGTAGCAAGGCCAGTAGCACACCATCGCACTGCGCTTTTGATAAAGCAGCAACTGCTGTGCTCTGGAATCCTCGATGGCTCCCCACTGCCTACAGCATCAGGCTCACACCCTTTATTATGACTTGCAAGGGGTTCGATCTCAGGTCCTGAGGGTGATTTTCTGCCTCACTCTCATCGCTACCCCACCTCCCCCCACACCTCTGCTTCAGCACTTACAGCCTCCCACGGCTCCTCAACCCTTAGGGCCTTGATCCACCCCCCGCTGCTCCCCAACGCCTGGGGCCTTGATCCATCCTGAGTCTTCCTTGCTGCTTCGCTTAACTGTTGTTGTTTAGTCGCTAAATTGTGTCCGACTCTGTGATCCCAGGGACTACAGCCCGCCAAGCTCCTCGGTCCATGGGATTTCCCAGGTAATACTACTGCAGTGGGTTGCCATGTCCTTCTCCAGGGGATCTTCCTGACCCAGGGATCAAACTTGTACCTGCTGCTTGGCAGCCGGATTCGTTACTGTTGAGCCATCAGGGAAGCGCCTCTTAATAACCGATCCCTATTGTTTCAACCAACCCCTGCCCTCCTGCCGCCTGTTGGCTTTAGACTTCAACTGGGTTCCTGGCAAGAATAAAGAACGTA
Source organism: Budorcas taxicolor (assembly GCF_023091745.1). Taxonomy (NCBI): domain Eukaryota; kingdom Metazoa; phylum Chordata; class Mammalia; order Artiodactyla; family Bovidae; genus Budorcas; species Budorcas taxicolor. The sequence continues at coordinate 151,840,305 of NC_068920.1, read as the reverse complement.
GCCATTAGTGGGCCAGGGAACAGACCTAGGTTCTGCCACCAAACTCTGGGTTCAGCCTCAAGCAGAACTTGGGCGCACGCCTTCACGTGCTCCTTTATAAAGCAGGCAGTGCGGCCTCTACCCGCATCAGCCGCTGCCAAGCCGCTCGAGTGAGATAACGGAGCCAAAGGGCCCTGCACAGCCTCAAGTCCGACACGAACCCAGGGGATTAGGAGGCCTATTTTTAACTCCCCACTTCCTGACCGAAAAACAAATCCCTCACATACACCCGGCAGATCCCTATCAGGGGGCCTGGCGGAGCCTTTGGGAATTCACTCCTCCCGGAAGCAGCGCCAGCTTTGATGGACGGGAAAGGCTCCCAGATCCCGACTCCAGCCAGCGCCAGCTTCCATTATGTCTGGCTGGGTCCCCCTGCCCCGCGTCAGACAGCCGTTTCCTGGTGGACTCAGTTCACATCTTCTCCAGCCGGTGACAGACAGGGTCACCAAAGCTGCTGAGAAAGGCATTCAGTCATTTACCCATTCATTTACCCCTACCCTCCCACCCCACCCTCTCTGAGGAGGTGGGGCCTAGGACGGCCTAGATAAGAGTCAGCTCTAAGGCAGCCGTGCTAGGATGCTCAGTCCAGGGGTAGAGGAAGGGGTGGAGACCAGTGAATGGAGAAAACAAAAGTGACAGGACACTTGGTAACAAAGGCACGCTGGGAGAGACGGGACTTCAAGGGCCCTTGCTGGCTTTTAACCGGGGACTTGGGCAGCGTCTGAACCTAAAGCCAGACCATCACCAAGCTCGCTTCTCTCCCTCCAGCACCATCAGCATCCCTTGGACCTTACTCCAAGATGGGTCTTTAATAGCCACTGTGACCTACAAGGAGATGAAGACTTCGCACTTGGGGACACAGAGCTCCTTCCTGGTCATGTGGCCCAGCTGTGCGGGTGTTAACCAAAGTCTCTTCCCCTCGGGCCCACCTTGCCCACCTCCCACCACCTATGACCATGTTCAGCAAAGGATGCTAGCAGGGAAGCAAGAGTTTTGAAGGAAAAAAGCCTCATTCTGAATGGGGACCCGTCATCAAGGAGAGCCCCCCTCCTGGCTCAATGACCTTTGCTAAACACAAAGACAGTCAGTCTCTGCAACCCTAGAAAAGTCATGGGATCCCTGGGTGCCTCTGGAACTGTGTCTCAGGACCCCAAGACAATCCCCAGGACCTCACAGACCCTTTGGAAATACCTGACAAACTCTTCTGAGTTCTAGAGAGTCAGGTGCATCTTGGCTATACGCCTCTGAGACCTGTAGTTCAGCCTGCAGGTGGGGGTGCTGACAAGGTACCCTTTTCAGGCCTGGTTCCGGGCCTCTCTGTCTTTGATGCCACAAAGCCAGAATAGACTTTCTTAAATAGCCGATCAAGAACGAGCCGAAGGAGGCAGAAAAGCCTCTCCAAAAAGCCTCTGTGCATCTCTCGGCTGGAGCCGGCTTAGCCCAGAGCACAGACAGACAGGACCTCCACCTGTTCGCACCAGGGAGTAGGATGCAGGCAAACGCTCTGAGCCAAGAGCATAAAAACCAAGCCCAATTACAAGCCAGTGTCCGACTCCACAAGGCTTTATGAGCATTTACCAGACCAAGAAAGGCCCTCGCTGAGCCCCACCCACTCCGTGGGCACCTAGATGAGAGATAGAGCTGGGCCTTGCCCTCAAGAAGTTCAGAACCCATCTCGGGAGACAGACAAGCCGATGACAATGTGTAAAGCAAGGAAGCTGATAAGCGCTGCAAGCCAGGACCGCACAGGGGGACGGCTACCCCTGAGTGATGAGACCGAGTGGAAGTGACATTTGTGCCAGATCCCGAGGGGCAGTTAGAATTTGGGCAATGAAGCAGTGGCCGAAAGAGAAGACCATACAGGAGTCACAGACGGAGACCGGGAAGCAGACAGCTTGAAGAACAGAGGGAGAAGAGGCAGGGAGGGAAGCTGGAGTGGGCATGGAGACTTGATGGCCAGGCCAGGGAGTTATGGGTTTGATCTCGTGGGTGGGGGACAGGGATCCACCCCCAGGAAGGGAAGAAGATGCACGATGGAGGAGAAGCGGAGAGCAGGAGGCTGGCAGAGGCTGCAGTTGACAAGGGCCTGCTTTAGGAAGCCAGAATGCAGGGGGCGGGGGATGGCTCTGGGCATGGAGAGCAGGCAATTGGAAACCCCACAGTCCCAACACAGACGCCAGCTGAGAGGGGCTGGACTCAAGGGAAGGCTGGGGATGTCCCATGGAGAGACAGTAGTGGCTCAGGAGGAGGACAAGAGGCTACGACGTTCTCAGGGACTTCCCTAGTGGCCCAGTGGTTAAGACTCTGTGTTTCCAATGCAGGGGGCATGGGTTTGATCCCTGGTAGGGGAACTAAGATCCCATATACCTTGTGTCACAGCCAAAAAAAGAGAAACAGAGAGACTATGATCTTCTCTTGGTCTCTCGGCCAAGGTTGTCCTGGGCCGAGAGAGGGATGCTGCTGGATCAATCTCAGAGCCCCGTGCTCCCCCTCAGCCCCCATCCACAATCCCCAGTCATTCCCACCATCACCCTCCTGCACTGTTCAGAGTCAGCCACCTCACCCAGCCCTGAGCATCTTCCTGCTGCCCCACCCCCAGCCCAGCTCCCTGAAGGCCCTGGACACTGACCCCACAAAAGCCCTTTTGACTGGTTTCATAACAAGCCCCAGTGCAGCACTCTGCCCTCCAACCCCACCCAACAACTCACCCACGCCCTGAGCCCATCATGAGCAACCCCCAAGTCTGCCCCCAGAAATGCAGAAAAGAAGTGTAACCTGTGAATGTCAAGGTTGAGAGGAATCTTAGAGATCTAGCTAAACATACCCCCAGCCACCCATTACAAACAAGGAAACCAAAGCTTTAAGGGATGACCAGCCCTATCCAGGATCACACAGCCCCATGGTGGCCCAGTCAAAGACTCTGGCACCAAGGCCCCAAACAGGTGGGGCAGAAAATAATGAGGCATGGGATACAGTGTAGAATACACGTGTGCTATCGTCAAGGAGCCTGGGTTCAAGTTCGGACCTTACCACCTCCGCCCCCACACACACAGACATGAGAGCTTTGGACCTGTCACTGCAGCTTCCTGGACTCCAATGACCTCGTCCATAAAATGCGTGTTTACTAATTCAGTGTTTTCAGGAGATCAAAAAGGATCAAGTGGAACAAGGGCTCTGTGTACAGCAGAGCTAGGAGGCTGGGACAGGGACTCGGCCAAGGCCCAGGCAGGCGGTTCCTTTACCCCTCACCCCTCCTGACCCCAGCCCCGTCAGCTGTTTTCCTGCAGGTCAGCAGACCTTCCCACCGACCAGCAGAGTAGCCCTCCAGGGGAAAGGATGGATCTCCAGTGAATTTAAAACCCCAATGCAGGGCTTTCCCAGGCCCAGTGGTTAAGGCTCTGCCTTCCAAAGCAGGAAGTGGAAGTTCAATCCCTGGTCTGGGAACTAAGGTTTCACATACTGAAGGGTGTGGCCAAACAATTTTTTATTAAAATAATAATTTAAAAAACACCAATGAACACTTGGTGTCCCCCCCCCCCAACTCCCCTCCTCCAGAAGTTAGAGAACAGCACCTCCTCTATGAGAGATCAGAGGCCATTGTGGGGCCATGGAGGAGGAAGAGGGTGTGTGTGGAGCAGGTCCTACCCACCTGTCCAGGGTCCCCACCACCCAGGCTGAGAAATCTGTGTACCTGGGCTTCATCCAACATCTTCCAATCCTTCTAGAAAGCAGAGGCTCGATGTCTGGAGGGATGGGGGTGGGAGTGGGGTTGCGAATGGCACTCAGGGCCTCCTGGGAGCCAAGGGCACATGGCCATGCACATCCACTGCGGCGGGAGAGGCCTTATCAGGGTGTTGCTGTCCTCCGAGAGCCTGCCCCATAATGCCTGACATCCACCCAGGAGACTTCCACAGCCCTTCACAGAGAGCAGTCATCCTCCCCACTCCCCGCCCCAGTGGGTATAACATCATGTTCCACGAAGGGGAAGTAACCAGCTCAAGGGAGTGACGTGTTTGTTATATCTCTTAACCTCTCTAAACGTGTTTCTTCATTTGCAAAATGAGGATAAGAAAACATGTGAAGCCAAGACGTGGATTCAGGGGACTTCCCTGGTGGTCCAATGGCTAAGACTCCGTGATCCCAATGCGGGGGGCTGGAGTTTGATCTCTGGTCAGGGAACTAGATCCCCCATGTTGCAACTGAAGAAAACTTGCATCCCACAAAAAAAAGTTCGAAGATCCCACGTGCCTCAACTAAGACCCAGTGCAGACAAATAAATAATAATTAATTTTTTTTTAAAGACTTGAATTCAGATCTCTTGAAACCCATACCCCACATTCTCTCCCTAAGTATACCTTAGGGCTGTGGTTCTCAAACTGTGGTGTGTTCAAGAATGGTCTGGGGAATTTTAAAAAGTGTAGGTTCCTGGGTCTGGAGCAGAGGTGACAGATCGGCATTTTTAACAGGGACCCCAGGTGAGTTAAAAGACGCTAGGAGATCAAACCAGTCAATTCTAAAGGAAATAAACTCTGAATATTCATCTGAAGGTCTGATGCTGAAGCTGAAGCTCCAATACTTTGGCCACCTGACTCAAAGAGCTGAGTCATTGGAAAAGACCCTGATGCTGGGAAAGATTGAGGGTAGGAGGACAAGGGGACAACAGACGATGAGATGGTTGGATGGCATCACCAACGCAATGGGCATGAGTTAGAACAAACTCCAGGAGATGGTGAAGGACAGGGAAGCCTGGCGTGCTGCAGTCCATGGGGCCGCAGAGTCAGGTATGACTTAGCAACTAAACAACAAGTAAGTGAGTGGGAGAAAAGCACCGCCAGCAAACACCACAGACTGAGACACACACACACAACCACACACACGTTCGTGGGCGCACAGGCAGCACAGGACAGAAGCAGAAGTGGAGGCATGGGTCCTAAAGGTAGATGCTGCCTTTGGGATGTAGCTCAGCTCCTTATGGGTTGTGTGACCTTGGGTGGATCTCTTAACCTTTCTAAACGTGTTTCTTCATTTGCAAAATGAGGATAAGAAAAGAATCCACCTCATGGGGCTGTCTTATATGGAAATAGTACGTGTGAAGTGCTCAGTACTGGGTCCTGCATATAACAAACACTCAATAAATGGTGTTATGATCATTGCCGGATTCAGTTTGGTGTGTTGAACGCCTCTGGGAAGGAACAGAATGCAGGCACCAGGGGACCACTGTGAATAATTGAGCCAATAAGAGATGCCTGAAGGGCTATACTAGAACCAGTGGGTAGAAGTAACAGAGACACAGACTTCTACTCCAAACAGGAAGAATTTTTGAACAGACTGGAGTTGCCCAGTCATGAAACCAGCTGCCTGGTGGGCTGCCACTCGAGGAGCCCAGCAAAAAAGACTAGCTGCTCACCAGGTGGAGATGCAGCTTGGAGAAAGCAGAATGGGGATGGAGCGGGTGGATGATCTTGAAGGTGACTTTGGCCAGATTCTGCACGTCAACCCCTCTCCCCATGTGCTGGTTAATTAGTGCATTTGCACTTCCCTGATATTTACAGCCGTTACCATCAAGCATTCAAGAAAGGTGGGAGGAGATCGTAGTAGACAGAAGGCCTTATATCTTCCAAATAATTCATGACAAGGATGGGGATGGATAGGGCTGTCTTAAATCTGAAGCCTACAAACCCACTGAAATCATATGCATTGGAGGGCGGGTATATGCATCTGTGTACTTTTCTCAAAAGGACTAGCTAAGAGCGGCTGAGAAAGCAGTCCACACTGACTTTTGAGAGACAAGGAAACTGAGTCACGAAGGATCTGGGTCACTCTGGCAACAAGAAGGCCCAAGTTCCAGGACGCAGACTGGCAATCCAAAGCTGTTGTCCTTTAAGTCAGATACCTTCCATGCCTAACCTCACAAAAGCCTCACCACACCCTCCAGGAGTGGAAACTTTGAGCTCAGAGAGGTTAGGAAGCCGGCCTGAAGATGCACAGTGGATGAATGGCCAGGCTGGGGTCTGAACCCAGGTTCTTTGGGCTCCAAAGCTTGTGTCTGGTATGTTTTTTTTAACACTCAAGTGGACCATCTCAGGTCAAGAAAATAGAAAGGCATTTGGCTTTGACATTGAGAAGCAATAATGATGATCATTAAAAAGGATGACCCTTATAGGTGACAAGCGACCTACCTAGTCATCCTCAGTCAAAATTAAATTCAAATCAAAATTAATTTCTCCCTTACATAAAAGAGGAGGGCAGGAGAGGAGAAGCACAGTATCCATATGACTCAAGCGAGACAGCTTGACACCTGGAGAGAACAGACCGTTCAGAAACCAGAAAAGCCCACAGTGATTCCCACCAGGCTGGGGACTGGATCCTAGATGGCTTTGGTCCCTGTTCCCACTCTGCTTGCTCAAGATATTTTCTGGAGGGTGGTGTTCCAAGGCAGCCCAGGAAACAGAAGAGAAATCTCACTTCAATAACTCCGCCCCCCTCCCCTGAAAACTGAGGAGTGGCTACTGGTTGAACAAAACAACACCCCACACTTGGGTGCCCCGGGGTGCCTGGCTCTGGGCAGAGAGGAGTGGCTGTCCAGTCATCAGCCTCCAGAGGGGAACTGAAGAAGGGCCGAGGTTTGGAGCGACCACTTGGAAGCGTTGGGGTTGGGAGGCTGCAGAAACCCCCATCAACCCCCACCAGCTGGGGTGCTTTCCTTGCAACACCCCCTGTTAACACTGCGCGGTACTCTCCCATGGCCCCAGCGGTCTAGGCAGGCGCACTAAAAGTTTATAAAGACCTTTGCACCACGCAAAGGTCCTCGCGGCATAGGGGGCTGTAGCGTAGAAGAGGGGTAGGAAAAGCAAAGCCGCAGCCCACTCCTCAGTCAGGCACCACACCTCCCATCAGGGTCCCTGGATCCCTTCCAAGCCCCGATCCCTCTAGGACACCGGAAACCCCCCTCATACCGACTTGGGGGTGCCTAGCTCTTACCTCTACTCGCCGGCCTGGGCGCTGGGCTCTGCCATCCCAAAGGCACTGGAGCCGGAGCAGCGCAGAGTGGAGTCGCGAGATGGCGAGGTCGCGGGGTCTCGGAGCCCAGGAAAGTTTACGTAGCGTCGGCCAGGCCGAGAGGAGCGGAGCCGGCCAGGCAGGCGGCGGGCCCCGCGGTAGCGCGCTCCGGCCGGCCCCGCGCCTCCGCCTGCACCGCGGTGCTCTGACTCCTGGGCTCCCCCGGCCACTCGGCCGGCCCAGCCCCGCCAATCGCAGGCCCCGCCACCCGCAGCTCCGCCCGCCCGGCCCGGACCCAGCGGAGGCGGGGAGGGGCGGGGTGGGGGCGCACCTGTTTGGCCAATCGACCCCGCTACTACCACCCGCCCCGGCCGGACTGGGCAGGGCCGATCCCCTCCGCTCTCCGCACACAAGTCCCCAGTCCCCACTTTGGCCCGGGATCGAGGCCGGGCCACACGCCCCCTGCCATCCCACACCACCTCGCACCCGCGATCTGGGTCTGGCCACACCCCCTACTCCCCTCCCCCGGCTCAGGCTAGCCTGCGGAGGCCCTCTGTGTGGCCGGTGTTCCCGGGAATTAATCCCAGCTTTAGCCCGAGAACCATGCGGGTATCAGACTGAGGAGTGGGCTGCGACCCACCCCTCTTTTACTCTTCACCCTCCTCTCCCGCAAGGATCTTCGCGCCTCGGTTGACCCCTTAAACTGCTGTGCGCCTCCCTTTGATCTCCACCCGCAGTGGCCGTGGACTGATGCTAGGTCCAGAGGTCCGGGAGAGGCGGGGTGGGGTCGGGGTAGGGAGGGGGTTGTGTCAATGGGAAGGGACGTCCAGCCCTCCCACCAACAAATTCTCAACCCCAGCGGAGTTGGGGCGAACATCTCCAGAATGTGCTTGCGATTAGTTTCAGCAGGTTCCCCAACTTCCTTCGGGGTCACAGTCAAATTTAAAGCGGGACGGTTTTATTGTCCCATTCTCCAGATAGGAAGACTGAGGCCAAAGGGAGGGAAGAACTTTTCGTACGTGGTGACGAGACTGCGACTTTTTTCAAATCAAAGGTGAGTTTGCAGAGAGCGCCTGATTCTTATCCCCAAGCCCGCTCCGGTTCCGACGCCTGTTTTCGCCGTCCCCCCTCCGCCCCCCCCCCCCCCCCCCGCGCCGGCCCCTCGTCCCCCTCCGCGGATCCGGGTAGGGAAAGAGAAAGAGGCGCCAACAAGTGCTTGGGAAGAGCGAGGGGCGCGCCGGCAGCCGGCCCGGTCTTACCTCGGCAGTAAAGCGTGTCCTCGCAGAGGGCGCCGGCGGGAGGCCCCAGCTGCGGCAGGGAGGCCCAGGCGAGCGAGTGGGAGGCCGCGCCGCCGGCTCCCATCCCGGACGGCTTCGGCAGCTCCTCGGCCCGCGGGCCTTCCACCCTCCGCGGCACCTGTAGGGACAGCGCTGTGCCCCGGGGCCTCGGCCTCGGCTTCGGGGGTGGGACCTGAGCCAGGCCCCGGGGTGGAAACTCCTGGTGCGGGGCTCCCCGGGCTCCTGGGACTGTCGCGGCCGGGCTGCCGGCGAGCGCAGGTCGCGCTGGGCAGGGCGCTATTTTTAGCAAGAGCTGCTCTCCCAGTTGGACAGACAGAACCAGTTAATTCGACAGCTCAGGAAAGGCCTGCACCGGGAGCTCCCCGGAACGGCAGCCGCTGCTCGGCTGAAAGCTGATCCTTCGCATTCCTGCCTCGGGAGGCGGGAGGGCGGGAGGCAGCCTCTAATTCCTGGGAGAAGCCAGCGTCCTCTTCGAAGGCGGCTCCCGGGCCCCAAGGGCACGCCCAGGGAAAGGGCTGTCTACTAGATCGACTCCGAAACCCCGCCGGTCTTCTTTCCTGCAGACTCCAGGCCTCAGACTTCCCAGAAAATGCCCACCCTAGGTCACACTCTCCCTACTGGTCTCCAGTGCTGGGAAGAGCCTCCCGGAAGTGGGATTTCGCGGGGGCGCGCGCGCACACACACACACACACACACACACACCACTCAGGATCGACTTGCTGAGAAAGGAAAGAAAAGTGAAAATCCTGCCCCAGATGAGCTGAGCTGGAGGATCAGGTAGAGGTCTTCAGAGCCTGGGCAAAACAGGATGGATGGATGGACAGGGCGGCTCTGCAGTCCTACAAGAACACCTTCTGGCTGTGTGACCTTGGCAGATCTTCACCTCTGTACCTCGGTTTCCTCTTCTGCATAAGGGGAGCCCAAGAGATTGAGTGTGAGAAGGCCTTTGCAAACAAAAGCATGATGTGGATGTTTATGTAATGAATGATGAGAGAGATATAAAGATAAATAAGACACGGATCTGCTCAGGGGAAGCCACTAGCTGTTTGAATTCAAGGAGGTGCTAAGGGTCTAAAAAGATACAACTAGACTGTATGATATTAGCCCAGGGATAGATAAATAGGCCAATGGGCAAGAATAGAGGCTGCAAACATAGATACATGTATGGAACTTCATCTGTGGCAGAGTGGTACTGCAAGCCACTAGGGAAAGGGTAGACTTTTGTATAAATGTTTTTTATGGAGCGATTGGACATCCATGTTGCAAGAAAATTAGATGGAATCCCTACCTCACACCATGCATAAAGCAAGATCAATTCCAGGTGGATTAAAAACTTAAATGCAAAAACATTTTAGGAGGGAAAGATTTCTTAAAGATTCAAAAAGATATCAAGAAAAAGATACATTTAATTAGAGCATAACTTCTGTTTATCAAAAGAAGACATGTGAAACGTGATAACTAGAGATCTACAAATCAATTTTCAAAAGAGACAAAAGAAAACTGAATCAAAAACATAAACAGGCAATTCTAAGAAGGGGACACACGAATGTCAAATATCAAAAGAGATTCAGCCTTACTCAATCAAGGAAATGCAAAATAGAACCAGAGGAAGTGCCATTTCACACTGGTGAGACTGGCAAAAAGCAAAGGGGCAGAAAGTGTTGATGAAGATGTTGTACAGCAGAGACAACTCTGATACACTGCCGGTAGAGGGGAATGGGCACCACCTCTCTGGAGGACAATGTGACCGTATCTAGAAATGATGCTCAAACCCCAGTGACCCAGAGACTTGGCTTCTGGGATAAATCTGGAGAACTTCTTGCTCACTGCCACCGCATTATCCTAGTAAGAAATCGAAGACAGTCTCATCAGTGGACAAAATGCTTAAACAAATTGTAGACAGGGCCGTGAAAGTCTACACTGCAGAGAAAATGACTAGAAATTCCTTTATGAATCGTCATAAGTGGGGGAATAGGAAGTGAGTTGCAGAAGATCAAGTTGTGTAATTCACTCATGTAGAGTTCTAAAACATTAAAGACAAAATGATACTCTCTTGCTAGGAATGCATACATGTGCTAAAAGTATAAGGAAATTCAGATGAATGACACAGAAACCATTCAGTTCAGTTCAGTTCAGTCACTCAGTCGTGTCCGACTCTTTGTGAACCCATGAACCGCAGCACGCCAATCCTCCCTGTCCATCATCAACTCCCGGAGTTTACCCAAACTCATGTCCATCGAGTCAGTGATGCCATCCAACCATCTCATCCTCTGTCGTCCCCTTCTCCTCCTGCCCTCAATCTTTCCCAGCATCAGGGTCTTTTCAAATGAATCAGCTCTTCGCATCAGGTGGCCAAAGTATTGGAGTTTCAGCTTTAGCATCAGTCCTTCCAATGAACACCCAGGACTGATCTCCTTTAGGATGGACTGGTTGGATCTCCTTGCAGTCTAAGGGACTCTCAAGAATCTTCTCCAATACCGCAGTTCAAAAGCATCAATTCTTTGGCGCTCAGCTTTCTTTATAGTCCAACTCTCACATGCATACATGACCACTGGAAAAACCATAGCCTTGACTAGACAGACCTTTGTTGACAAAGTAATGTCTCTGCTTTTTAATATGCTGTCTAGGTTGGTCATAACTTTCCTTCCAAGGAGTAAGTGTCTGTTAATTTCACAGCTGCAATCACCATCTGCAGTGATTTTGGAGCCCAGAAAAATAAAGTCAGCCACTGTTTCCACTGTTTCCCCATCTATTTGCCATGAAGTGACGGGACCGGATGCCATGATCTTACCATTCAGGAAGTGTTTACCTCTTGGGGACGAGGGAGATGTGAAGGATGACAGGAAAAGCCATCACCTCGATTGGTAAGATTTTATTTCTTGATCTGAGTGAAGAGGAACATGTGTTTCCTCGACTTTTCAGAACATTTTCAAAGATACAGAGCAAGCATGATGATATAAAATACAAAATCCACTCCGGCTCTGGACTTCAGTTTCCTTATTTAAGTGACATGGTCATCATGTCTGTGAAGTGCTCAGCACAAGGCTAACTCATGGTGACGTGCTCAGTAAAGCTTAAGAACATGAATAGCCTGCCCCCCGGTCTCCAGCGGGGCCCTTCACACCCTAGTTCCAGGCAGCTGAGACTCCTTCACTCAAGTATCACCATGCAATCAGGTCTCCCAAACCCCCAACCTCTGACATGCCTTCATAAACTGTTCACTGTTTCTGGAACGCCCAGTCCTCCCCCATCTCTGCTGGGACAAGGTCTGTTTCTCCTATTACAGTCCAGTTCTGGGCATTTCAGGGCTCCCAGGCAGAGGGTTCCCAGGCCATGCACACACCCACCCACCCACGCACCCCACTATCCTTGTTAATCACATTGTGGATTGTTGCTCCTGTGTAGGGATCCATCTCCTTCAGCTGAGTGTGAACTCCTCAGGGTTATTATTCCTGTCTAAGCGACCACTGCAGCCCTCCCACCCAGGCTCAGAAACATCTGTTGAATGTTATCAGGGGTCCAGATAACCAGTGGATCCAGTTATAAGTGGATCCAGATACTCAGAAATAAAAGAGGTCGTGCTAAACTATCAGAAGGAAAGCAATCCCAGTATTATAGATTGACTGTTTGGTCTCCATGGAGTGTCCTTGGAGGTTTTGTGACTTTTGGGGTCAGAGAGAGAGGGTTCACATCCAGGCTGAGCCATTTGCCAGCTGTGTGAGCAAAGGTAGGCTATTACATCACTCTGAGCTCAGTTTCTGCACAACCAGGATAGGACTAGGGCTTATTGCAAGGGGTTCTTGCAAAGATTCAGTGAGATGTTGTTGTTCACTTGCTCAGTCGTGTCCAGCTCTTTGTAACCCCAAGGACTGCAGCACACAAGTCTCCGCTTTCCTCTACTATCTCACCGAGTTTGCTCAAATTCCTGTCCGTTGAGTTGGTGATGCTATTTGACCGTCTCATCCTTTGCTGCTCCCCCTTCTCCTCCTGCCCTCAATCTTCCCCAGCATCAGAGTCTTTTCCAATAAGTCGGCTCTTTGCATCAGGTGGCTGAAGTATTGGAGCTTCAGCTTCAGCATCACTGCTTCCAGTGAATATTCAGGGTTGATTTTATTTAAAACTGACCGAGGTAATAGAGGCCACATGCATGGCCCCAATTTTGGAACAGGTAGTGATTATGGGAATATTGACCAAGAAGGAGATGTTTGGAGGGGAGAGTGGAAGGGACCTTTTGGTTCCTAGGAAAGTGGGGAGCTGGTAAAAGAAATACCTGGGTGATGTTTTCCAGTTCTGAACAAAAACATCCACCTGGAGGGCTGACCCAGAAGATGGAAGAGTCAGATGTACGTTCTGAGTCAGTGCTTCGCGTGGTCCTTCCTCCTATCCTTTGTCCTACCCCTGGGTATGGGTCTGTGCAGCATTTCAGAACCACACCCCCCTCCCTGGCCCCCCACATCCACTCCGACCCCCTCCAATCTGTTTTCACACGTAGCCCAGGGATCCCAATCTGGACCTGTCTTTTCCTTGCCAGCTTCCATCTGTAGGGGCGACGGAGCCTGTAGCACCTTCCCCAGGGACGCGTCTAAGGCGATTTACCAAATGTGTCTTTACTCTGTATGCAAAACCCACATATGTCCACTTGTCGGGCGCTTCCATCAAGGCAAAGTACAGGCTGGCAGATTGCTTATAGTCCAGACTCCAGAAGACGAGTTGGCCAGTGTTACGTGTCGAACAAGCAAACAAATACATGAAGTCAACAGGACTATGTGGTCACCGGAAAAGAGCAATGCTGTGCATTTCATGGGTTCAGATGAGATTTTCTGAACTAATGAGCCGATCCTTTTTGATGCAGATCACACTAGACAATATCATGTTATCCTGATGACATGGACATTAGCCGTTGTTGGCGCTTAGTCCCATGAAAATGGCCACATGAGGCAGGAATCCCATCTGGCTCAAGGTCTGCCATCCTGGTGCTTCTCAGGGAGGTCACTGATGACCTCCTTGATGGTGACTCCGAAGGACACGATCTTGATCTCACCTGATCTCTTGGCCAGACTTCACCCTCTGGCCCCTTCCATCTCCCCATCCTCTCCAGCTTTGCTTCTAGCTCTTTGGTCCTGTCTTCCTCTCCTTGGCTGCCTCACGTTACTAGGCTACAAAAGCTGCCGTTGGAGACTGTCTGCTTCCCTCTTATCCTTCCAGACTCTCTTTCACGGGCGATTTCAGCTGCATCCAGGCCCCTGGCTTCAGCTGCTGTCCTTGTGCTGGTGATTCCCAAATGGTTATTTCCAGGCTAGTCCAGATACTGGCTGTCGTCTCTTGCCTGAGCTTTGGAAAGAACTGAACTGGTTTCTTCCTCCACCTGGGCCCTCTCCCCATTGTCCCCTCCCTACAGGTCTGTCCTCTGAGGTTTTTAAAGCTCAGATCCAATCCTAACCACCACCATCCCACCTCTGCTTGGAAGCTTTCAGTGATTTTGTGATGCCTTCATATGGCCTACCAGGCCCTGGGTGGTCTGGCCCTGCTCATTCCTCTATCTCCCTCTTTGCTGTCTCCCCTCTCCCTCTCTGCCTTTAGCCCCCCAGTTGGCTTCCAGGTCCCCAAATATGTGATGTTCCTTCCCATTATGCAGCCTTTATACACACAAGGCTCCCCGCTGTGGACCACTTTCCTCTGTCTCCTCGCATCCTGGCCTCAGTTATTTCTTCCCAAGGCAGCCTTGGTTCCCCAGCCTCAGGCAAGCCTTTTCAGGTTCTGCACACTATACTTCCGTGGCACAGGTCACTGTCCTTCATGGTGTTTATTGCATTTGGTGACTGTACCTCCATTATGTGACCACTGATGAGTGTATCGCCCTCCCAGGGCCGATGTCCCTGAGCACAGGGATCACACCTAGGTTTATTCATTATTGTATCCCTCCGTAGCTCAGCTGATAAAGAACCACCTGCAGTGCAAGAGACCCCACTTAAATTCCTGGGTCGGGAAGATCCACTAGAGAAGGAATAGGCTACCCACTCCAGTATTCTGGGCTGGAGAATTCCATGGACTATATAGTCAATGGGATCACAGAGTTGGACACAACTAAGCAACCTTCACTCACTCCCCACCTCTAGCAAAGGCCCTGGCACATAGTAGGTGCTCCATGAGTGTTTGTTGAATGAATGAGTGAACCCAAGTCTGGTTGTGAACCTCCAGCACTGGACTCTGTTTATCCTTGTTGGGCACTGTTCATTGTCAGAAGTTTCTACACCTCTGCACACTGATATGCACACAAGTGGGAGTACAGCCACCTCTGAGGATGCTCAAAGAGGTTCAGCAACTGGCAGAACATCACACAGCATGGAAATACAATGCCTGTCCTTGAACTCGTGTCCATCTGGCTCCAAATCTCCATAGGCTTCGCTCATGGCTCAGTGGTAAAGAATCCACTTGCAGTGCAGGAGACATAAGAAATGTGGGTTCGACCCCTGGGTCGGGGAGATCTCCTGGAGGAGGAAATGGCAATCTGCTCTATTATTCTTGCCTGACAAATCCCATGGACAGAGGAGCCTGGCGGGCTACACCTCCAAAGGGTCGCAAAGCACACTGAGCAGACAGAGCCCAGGAGGCCACACCACCACTTTATAGCCGAGCAAACTGACCGATGACAATTGCCTCGTGGGGTGATGGGGCTTCACTCAGTGATGGAAGTGAGACTCAAAACCACAGAGACTGAGGTATCACTAGAATGCACACCCAGGTCCACAGGCACCCCCAGGGCAAGGATGACATGAATGGAGAGGGACAGAAGGGAGCAGAGCAAAGCTCTGATCCAGTGTGTGCAGGGCCCTGAGGGTCATGGAAGATTAATAGTAAAACGTGCAAACCTCGCTTCAAGCTCAGAGGTGTTTGCAAATCAAATACGCAGAGAGAATGCAGCTGCAGTCAGACACTGAATTACACTGAACAGGAGGAGCTCTGGGTCCCAGGACAAGCCTGTCTGGGGAGTGGGGTGGGTGCAGCCCTGCCTGAGTCTAATCAGCCCCCAGTGCTTTGATTCTGCCTCTGATTCTGTCAGTTTCCTCACAGTCACCCCTGCGGATCTCAGACTCCCTGGGCGCCAGGGTCCATGTGACTTGGTCTCCCTCTGTGCCTGGCTCTGGGCTTGGTGCTGAGGGCACAGATTGACAGAATAGTGGGCTGCTCTCGTGTGCAGAGGAAGAGACAGGCAGCAGCACTGCCTGGGCCTGGGGAGCACCCCCAGGTGCTGAGCCCACGTGCTCATGACTGAGGCAGGTGAGTGACTGTCAGGACCCTGATGCCAGCCTCATGGGCCAGAGGGGAGTCCAGGGGAAAGTCTTCCAAGGAGATGACTTCTGAGAGTGTCTTGACGGAGCAGAGAGAGAAGTTAACCAGGTGGAGAGGAAACAGCTTCTGCCAAAGCATGGCCGTCTGAGCTGGCCTGGCCCAGCGAGCCCAGGGGTTCTGATCAAGCAGCTTGGAGGGGGGCAGGAAAGGGGGCAGAGCTGGGTCGGGGGGTCCCCGAGCACACACCCAGAAGCAGTGACTTCAGGCAGCTCCTGGGAGGTCTTAAGTAGGAGTTGTTTAGTCGCTCAGTTGTGTCCGACTCTTTGTGACCTCATGGACTGAAGCACGCTGGGCTTCCCTGTCCTTCACCATCTCCCAGAGTTTGCTCAAACTCATGTCCATTAAGTACGGGAGGGACAGCCAATGCTTGAATTTTACAAACATCCCTCCATCTGGAGGAGGAAGGTAGATTTAAAGGGCGCAGCCTGGAGGCTGCGAAGAGCATAGTCAGAGGAGGATTGACTGGGAGTGAGGAACGGGGTAGATAGCTCTTCAGAGGGAAGACAAGAGATAGGGTGACTGCAAAGAGGAACAGTTTGGGTTGGTGGGGGTGGATGCTATGATTTGCAACACACCCCACTTTGAGAAAAGAGGCCTCACTCCCCCAGGCGTAACGAGGCTGCTGCAAGGGGGCCCTCTTTGGGGGTGGCCTCTGCTGAAATGAGCCACCAGCCTGGAGGTGATGCCCCTTCCCAAGTGCCCTTCCTTCCTGTCTAGTGGCCAGTCACCGCAGGTACATAAACTCCCAGCCCCTTGCCACTACTCAGGACAGTTCTGGAAGGCCAGCCCTGCTCCAGGGCCTTCCCAGCCCTCCATGGGGGGTGCTGAGGTCTGCTCTCAGACTGTAGCCACTCAACTTCTTCCTCTGCTGCCCTGCTTAGGCCCTTCCACCAGCAGGCCCTGCTGGACCTGCTACTCCCTAATATGTCTCAGAGCCTGCTGCCTGGGGAACCCACCCTGTGCCTAGGAGAACTTGCTGTGTGCCCCGGCTGGTGGGAATGACCCGGAAGAGAATGTGACTTTGAAGCCACCAGTGGGAAAGGTGAGCCGTACTCTAGGGAACAAGGAAGGTCTTGGGAGCGGAGGCCAACTCCTCCTGAGACAGAAGTGGAGATTGGAAGCAATTTGGGGTGGGGAGAGAGTCAGGATCTAGACAGAATCTTGGCCTTCTTTTTTTTTTTTCTTATGCAGTCAGAAGGCTGGCTGCTGAGAGGAAAGACAGATATTAGAACAATGACGTAAGAAAGTAACGATAATAGTGCCTGATAAATGTTGCCACAGCAGTAATTGGGAACGCAGGGCCTCAAAGGGTGCATAGGAGTTCGCCAGGCTGAGTGTCCAGTGGGGAAAGTCATGCTAGGAAGAGGAAACATCTGGTGCCCAGAACCCAGCTGGGGATAGGATTGCCAGATGAACTACAAAACAGTCAATTAAATGTGACTTTCAAATAAACAATGAATAATTTTTTAGTCTGTCCTATGCTGTATTTGTGATATACTAAAACATTATCTGTTATTTACCTCATCCCCTTCTGACCCCCTCTCTACCAGTGGCTCACGGAGGGGTCTCCCAAGCTGTGGCCCAGGTACTTCTCAGAGTCCACATTATCCCACCCTTGCTCAAACACCTGCTGTGGCTCCCCATTGTCCAACCATCAACTGGTCATTTGGGACCCTCTTTTGTCTGATCTTCAGTGACTCTCCCAACCCCATCTCCCAGCCTTGAACACACCCGCCACCCGCCCCTTTAATCTCCCACCTCTGGGGGTTTTGATCAACTGTTTCTCTGCCTACAATTCCCTCCCCTGGGTACCGTGTCCACATTTCCAGAAAGTCTGCAGACCCCTCTGGGTGGAAGGGAGTGGTCATCTCCTCTGGTTAATAGCAGTAGCACCTCTGGTACGTCATTGCTTGTCTCTGAGCTTCTGTTCCTTTGTCTCTAAAATAGGGACAATACTGCCCCTCGTAAGTGGCTAATAGGACAAGAGATTGTGTTCAGAGAACGCCAGACACTCCGTGCCTAGGTCACACCAGGGCACCAATGCACATGTGTGAGTAGAATTAACACCGAAGTCCTGAGTTTTCATCGTTTAAATTGCTTCTTGGAATTATTATGCCCACCAGTGGAACTTAGATAAATTCAATTTCTCATATGAAGATGACCTGAAAAGAGGCGGACAATGAAGCCACTGCCTACCTGAGTGTTTTCCAATTGACAAGGAGCCAAACCACCTCCCCAGAAAGGACCAGTTTTGGAACCAAGTGTGACTCCCAACCTCTCCAGCTTGGAGCATGTAATATCCTCCACACCAATCCCAGACCGCAAAAGGTGATTTCTTATAGCCATTAGCATAATTACCCAACTGCGACGCTACGGAGAAGCGATTAGATGAGCCTGTGATTTTTGCACACGTATTTGTCTCAAGTAAGTCACCTGAAGTTCATCTGCCATCAGGATTCATAGCTGCATTCTCTAATCGCAGGGAATTATTTTGCTAATAACAGAGGTACCTTGATCTAATTTAGTTTTAATGCCAGGAGGTGCCCTCCTAGAATAATCAGCTCCAGGGCAATTCCAATTTCCAGCTTTGTTACACGTTCTGGAGAGAAGATTCGATTCAAGGAGGCTGAAGTTACTTCTTCATCACCCAAAGTCATCTAGGGGCGAAATGGAATCTACCGCTGCCTGCTTGCAGAAAAATGCAGGGAGAGGCCCAGAGAGAGGGGGCCAGAGAGAGGGAGGAGTAGGGGGGCTCCCAGATAAGAGGAACCATTGGAAGACACCACCGGTGGGTGAAGGCTGGGCTGGATTAGGACCACAAGGCTTTCCCTGGGAGAACCCGGATTTTCCTCGCATCCATTCATTATCTTCTTCATTCTGGTATTCCATTTCTGGGATCTCTCCTCTGCAAGATCTCTGGTGTTACTTGAGCACAAATATTGATAACAAACCCTTAGGCAGCCCTATTCTTGGTGCTTTACACGTATTAACTCATTATATCCTGTGAGGCAGGCAGGTGCTACTCTGATTCCTATTTATGGATGGGAAAGCTAAGACACAGAGGCTACAAAATTTGCCCCAAGTCGCCCAGCTAGTAAAGGGCATAGGTGGGATGCAGACCTTAGATGGTGAACTTCCTCAAGTTCACAGATAAGGAAGAATTTGAGCCCCCCTAGTAACTGTTCAACCTTGACTCTATGCTCTCATTTACCCCTCACAAAACAGGGGGGCAGGGGAGTGTTGTGAGTCGCATTTTGTTGAGGAAGAAACTGAGTCCCAAGAGAGGGTTGATTTGGCCAAGGTCAACACAGTGAGTAAGTGGAGGCACTGGGGCTTGAACCTTGAGACTCCAATTCTTTACCCAGTGCCACTCTGGCTAAAACCAGAACTCTGTGCAGTGTCTTTGAACAGCTCCAGACGCAGGCTGGTACCATGAGGAATAAGTTCGCAGTAACGGGCCACCCAGCTCTGCTTCCCGCTTTGGGGAAGTTCCTCTTCCCCGTCCCTCCACCCCTTGCCCCAGAAACCAAGTGTCCTTTGCTGTCATCCCACATTACCAAACAAAGCCTGCTTCCAGATTCCTGTTCATTCACTCATATGTTTATGCTTTCAGCAGAGGGCCCTGTGGTTCTGCGGTGGGAAGGGCCAGGAAATCGACATGGCCCTGTCATTGCACTCCTCTCTAAGCCCTCCCTGGTCTTATCTGCTCCAGAAGGAGGAGGGTTCTTCCTGAACTGCCTGAGCTACAGAACTTTCATTTCAAATGAAAAAAAATGTCAGGTAAACCCCACGTTTTACACCAGGTAAAAGCGAGCTGCTCTGGGCAGAGCTGTGTTAGGGCAGCTGGGGTCTCCTGTTCAGCACCCTCTGGGCATCTTCTCAGACACAGTTGGAAAACCACTGGCCTGGACAGTGTCTCAGCTCTGAGGTTATAACCAAGGAATCTGCGATCTGCTGATGGCTGGTGATACCCAAAATGCTGGGTGGGCTGCAAAATGCCCTCCTGCAAGCTCCCCACCCCCTGAACCCCTGTCCTGCCTTGTGGTAGCATCAAGGGACAAATCGGAAAGGCACCCTCAGCAAAGCCAGGCTGTGCCCAAGCCCCTGCCCCTTGGGGAAGCTTTCCAGGAGTCTCAGCTCAGAGAAATGTTCCTGGCTTCTCCCCAGAGGCCCGTGGGGTCAGTCCGTCCTGACACATCGGCCAGAAGGACAGGCTACTCCTCTCTCACCCCAGCTCTGCCCATCGTTTCCTCTCTTGCTTTTCTAAAAACATGTTATTTTTAATCCCTCCCCCACTCCCTCCTTCCTTCAACAAATGCTCACCAGTCACCAGCTTTCTGTTCTGGGCCTGAGGCTTCCAGGGGAATGGCCCGACTTCACACAGAGTCAGCTGCACCCTGGAGTGACAGATGTCGCCAGTGCCCTCAGGCACTCAGTTGCTGGAGCTAGGAAGGCTTCCTGGAGGCTGTGGTGACCAAAGGGGCACCAATGCATGAATAGGAGGTAGAGCAGCATGGAAGCCACTGCCAGTGGGCAGGAGATGTGCATTCCAGGCCCAGAAGAGACCTGGATTTGGGAGTCATGGGAGGTGGGGTGAGATTGGTGTCCTGAAAGGGCTGACCAGGGGCTGTAGCCTTGATCCCGAGGGTCACAGGGAGCCAGTGGAGCAATGAAGCAGGACAGATAGGGAGGCCAGACATGCATTATAGAAGCTCGTCTGGCTGCTCACGGTTGAGGGTGTGTGTGCGCACTCCCGTCTCCTTGGTCACCTTCCCAGCCCTGCCCTCCCTCCACACACTCCCCGCATCCTGGGCTCCCTCAGAGACAGAGCACGTGGACAGAAGGGAGGAGAGGCTTTGGGCTGTTCGGCCCTGGCCTGGCCCCCGCTCGGGAGGGCAGCCCTTGACCCCTTCAGCCCCGCTGGACCAAGGGTCAGGATGAGTTTCAATCCCATCTCCACTGGCTGGGAAGCTTTGATTTCAGGGCCTGTTTGTGAACAAGAACTCACACAGGTCAGCTTCCCCTCACCCACCCAGTACCTTCTACCCAGATCCCAGCTCAGGCAAGCCCCTGGCCCAGCCTAGCAGCCCCTTGTGGCCTGATCACACCGAGATGGGAGAGCAGGAGGAGTTCTCTTCCCCAAACACAAGCTCTTTTGTTTCACCACTCAGCTAGACCCTCAGCCCTGCACCACCTTGGTGGAGGTTTTCCTGGCACTCCAGGAGCCCAGGTCAGGGGAAGGGAGAGGCGTGGAGAGGGCAGTGAGAGGCTGGTGACTGGGCTGGAGGACAGACAATTTCCGACAGCAGCTTTGGGCCCTGTCCCTTCCCTTCTTCGTCTCCTGCTTACTCTGGGGCTGTGCTGTGTGGCTGTGTTGAGTCGCTCAGTTGTGTTCAGCTCTTTGCAAGCCCATGGACTGCAGCCCACCAGGTTCCTCTGTCCATTCGGATTCTCTAGGTGAGAATACTGGAGCGGGTTGCCATGCCCTCCTCCAGGGGACCTTCCCAACCCAGGTCTCCTGCATTGCAGGCGGATTCTTCACCAGCTGAGCCACCAGAGCTTACAGGACAGTGGTTCTTAATTGGAGGCAATTTTATCCCGCAGGGAACATTTTGCGATGTCTGGAGACATTTCTGGTGGTCATGACATGGGCTGGGGGTTGGGGGCGGGTATGCTATTGGCACCTGGCGGGTAGAGGCCAGGGATGCTGCTAAACACCTGCCAATGCACAAGTCGGTCCCCACGACAAAGAGTTCTCGGGCCCCACAGATCGATAGTGCTGGGTTGAGAAACCCCGCCTGAGGATACAGCCTCCTCACCCTCTGTGCTCAGCTGTGACTCAGCCTTCCAGCCAGTCACACCCCCAGGCTGAGGCTGGACGACTCCGGACACTCATTTCCATCTCTGAACCCTTGCTCAGTCTGTTCCTGTTGCTGGAGCGTCCTCCCTGCTGACCTCTACTTCCCTAAATCTCACTTCTTTCCAGCCCCTCCCACCTGTCGGGACCCTCCTCTGCTGCCTACACCAGCCCCCCGCTTCTCCTACACCCCATGCTGCCCCCTCCCACTAGCCAGCTCTGACTCCCTCATCCCAGTTCCTCTCTTCCCTGACTGGCAGCCACTGTTGGCTTTGCTCCTCAGTTTGCACATCTATGCAATGAGTGGGGGCTTCCCAGGTGGCGCTAGTGCTAAAGAACCTGCCTGCCAGTGCAGGACATGTATGAGATCTGGGTGCAATCCCTGAGTTGGGAAGATCCCCTGGAGGAGGGCTTGGCAACCCATTCCAGTATTCTGGCCTGGAGAATTCCATGGACAGAGGAGCCTGGCCAGCTATAGTCCGTGGGTTGCAGAGAGTCGAAGACGACTGAAGCGACTTAACACGCACACACTCACACACACACAAACACACTTACATGCAACGAGCGGGCCAGGTGAATAGGGACCCCAGGCCCCTTCCCTTCTGCCTCCTCCTGGCACAGGACTAGGTAACTTGGGACTCAGTGCAGACTCACAATGGGATGCATAGTGGCTTCTGAGCCAGCAGAACCAGGGATCCAGTCTTGCTCTGCCATTTCCTAGTCGTGTGACCAAGGGTCAAATTGTGAAACATCTCAGGGCCTCAGTTTCCCCCTCTGTAAGATGGGGGTAGGTCTTCCAGCAAGAGCTCGACGAGCTGTGTACTCTCCCTCCCATCCCTTGTTCCCTTTCTGGCTGATTTACCTAGTCGAGGTTCCCACCAATCTGGCCAGTCTCAGGTGGAGAACCACCTATTTTGGGGGCCAAGAAGAACAGGATTAGATTGTCCTCTGACTTCTTCCTAAAAGCTGAGCTCACACTGGGCTGCTGAGGACCTTGGGAAGGGAGACCTCTCAAGCTGGAGGTTTAGGAAACTAGAGGCTAAGTAGACCTGTTTAGGAAACCCGGGAGACCTGTTTAGGCGGCCCCAGAAGAGCTGCTGCCCTCTTGGTTCCCGGCCTTCTTGGCCTCTCTCCCACCGGGGGCTCTTCCCAGCTTCTCAACCCCCCACTTCTCCTCCTGGAAAAGGATTTGTCGTTGTTGTTGTTCAGTCACTAAATCGTGTCTGACTCTTGCGACCCCGTGGACTGTAGCCCACTGGGCTCCCCTGTCCATGGGATTTCCCAGGCAAGAATACTGAAGTGGGTTGCCATTTCCTTCTCCAGGGGATATTCCCAACCCAGGGATCGAACCCATGTCTCCTGCATTGCAGGCAGCTTCTTTACCACTGAAGCAGTCTTCTTTACCCCTGAACTAGGCTTCTCCTACTGGGGCTGTGACCTCCTGAGTAGACAGTCAGCCACACTCAGCTGAGCTGGCTCAGGGGCAGGCACTGAGTGGAGCAGAGGTGTGGTCTGGGTTCTTCGAAATTCAAGGGAAACAGCACAACTGCATCCCTCCTGTGCTGGAACCCATTCATGGCTCCCTGGGATGTAGGATGAAACCAAGCTCCTGAGCCTGGACCCCTAACCTCTCCAGGCTACTCCCCTACCCCTCTCATCTGGATTTGGGGGCCTAGCCTCACCGAATTGCTCAAAAGTCTCCAGTGGACTGACTCATCCCCAGCCTGCTCACTACCTCCTTCCATAGGCCAATCCCTGGTTACCTTTAAGCTCAGCCTCTCCCCTGCTGGCCTCTCCAGCCTGCCTGCCCTGGGACATCACTGTAGCTTTGGGCCCCTGTCCTGAGCTCTTCCGTGATGCCAGGGAATCAGCCTTCTGCCTTCCTGGACCTCCAGGGCCTGACGGTGAGCTAGCCTAGAGGAAGTGCCCAGCTGGAATTAAGAGACGTAAACATGGGCAGGGGCTTCCCAGGCTGCACTAGTGGTGAAGAACCTGCCTGCCAATGCAGGAGACTTAAGAGATGCAGTTTCGATCCCTGGGCCGGGAAGATCCCCTGGAGGAGGAAATGGCAATCCACTCCAGTATTCTTGCCTGAGGAATCACATGGACAGAGAACCTGGCAGGCTACAGTCCATTGGGGTTGCTAAAGAGCTGGACATGACTGAAGTGGCTTAGCATGCACATACGCAAGCCTGTGCAGAGAAAGAAGACCCCCAGGCTCTGGTGCCTTCCTCCCCCAGTCTCAGTGGTTGCCCCTTAGAATCACCTGGTGGAGGGTGGAGGAGAGGAGGAAAGGAGGGGAAAAGTTTAAATACTCCAATGCCCAGGCCTCGCTGTAGACAGAAAAAGTGAAAAAAGTGTAAGTGAAAGTTGCTTAGTTGCGTCCAACCCCATGAACTGTAGCCTGTCAGGTTCCTCTGTCCATGGAACTCTCCAGGCAAGAATACTGGAGTGGGTAGCTGTTCCCTCCTCCGCGGGATCTTCCCAATACAGGAATCAAACCCCTCTAGACTAATTGAGTCCAAATCCATAGGGGTGAGGCTGGTGCAATGCCAACCTGGAGGGATTAGAACCCTCCGGATGACCGCAATCAGCCCATGTCTCCTCCCTCTTCTTGGGGGCAAGGGGACACCCTGGGAGAGTGAGCTCTGACGCTCTTTAATACCCGCCATGTGTTGCATTGATCCGAAGAGCCCTTTTTGGCTTATATGAGGCCATTCATTTAACAAACATAAAATGTGCTGGGGCTCAGGGATAGGTTGACACCCACGTGACAGGGAGCAGAGGAAGATGAGGGGTGCTGGGAGCACTTTGCAGAGAGTCCTCTGCTCTAGGGGGCTGGGGCCTGGAGGCAGAGGGTAAGGCAGGAGGCCCGTGGTGGGGCTGGCTATGGGGGTGGGAGTAGGGGCGTGAACCAGGCCACAAGTGGGCAGGGGTGGGGGGAGATGGAGACCGCAGATGTGAGGAAGGGGTGGGGACTGTGCTGGGAGGGGTCGTGGTTGGGCGTCTGGGCGGCTTGGCCACAGGAAGAAGAGGAGGAGCCTTCACAGAAGACTGAGGCGGGACCAGAGCCGTGGGTGGGGAGGGGCACGACGGTCACGTGCCTGCGGGTAGCGAAAGGTCCAAACACTCACAAACCCAGTAGTGATAACTCTGCCTGAATGTGTCGAAGGGCTGTTTTCTAAGTATTTACTCTTCCCTGTAACCTGTAGACAGGGCTGGCGTAATCAGCCCATCTCACAGGCAGGGAAAACTGAAGCTGGTGGAAGTTATGCAATTTTCCTGAAGCCACATACCGCCTGGTAAGGGTCAGGGATCTGACTCAGACAGGCTGCCAGTCGAGCCACCCTGCCCTGCGCCACCCGCTCCGAGCAACTCCCCCACCACCACCACCAGGGCCTCTCAGCCCAGACGAGCAGCGAGCCAGCGCCCGTGGAGGTCATCCTGCATTCGGGGCTCCCCTGGTGGCCTTGGTCGAGCAGTCTGGAGCAGGGAATGGTGCCGAGGACAGTGTAGGAGGCGAGGGAGCTGCCCTGAGGGAGCTGAGCAGGCTGGGGGCACTGAGGGGGTGACATGTGACGTTGGAGAAGGGGGCTGATGGAGGGGCTGATCAGCGGGTCCCCAGGCAGGCAGAGGGAGGGGGATGCAGACCCCAGAGCCGTCTGTCCTCAACAGGGAGCTGAGGGAAGGAGTCAGAGCTGAGGCACCAACATGAGCGGGCCTGGGGTGGGGGGCTGGTGAAGCTTCTGGAGTTGGAGCCTCAGCCCAGAGTCTGTGCAACTGCATGAGGCCAGGTGGGGGAGGGGGTAGGATGCTGTGCAGTGGGGCAGGGTTGGAGCAAGTGGGCCCAGCAGGAGACCGGTGCTGTCCATAGTCTCCAAGTCAGAGGCCCAGGCTGGGAAAAGAGCCCCAGAAGCTAGGGTATAGCTACCCCGACTCAGTCCACCATAGAGCCGGCCAAAGGAAAGACTGAAGGGTCTCTGAGCAGGCACCCTCCTAGGTGCCTTGGCTTCTAGGCCATGGAGTTAATACAGCTGCTTGGTCAAGGACAGTCTCACCAGGACAGAAGGGTCTCTACTCTCCCTTCTCAGGCAGGTGTGGGGGAGAGGGGGTACCAGGTACCAGGAAGAAAACCAGGGATGGGCCTGGGACAGCCCTGGAGGGCTCCTGAGTAAGACTCTGAATTTGGCAGCCTGGGCTTCAGGAGGCCAGAACGCACGGTGCCTCCGTCAGGCCTGTCCCGCCACGTCTTGGTTCAGCCACACGCCGTGCTCTGGGTCCCCTCCCTCCACTGCCCTGTTCTCCATGCCTCACATTCCACATTAGCTAAGGCAAGGGAGGGCAATTATCTGAGATTTGGGTCAAGGGAGAGAGAGAGCCCAGGGCAGAGGTGGGGTGGGGGCTGGGGGAGACAGGCAACCCAGCCATCTCAGGAACTGTGTGTCCTGAGCTGGCTTTTCTGGAACCCAGCAACCCCTCATTCTGGTGCCGAGTCTGTGGCACCCCAGGGTGGGAGTGTGGGGCCCGCAGCCTCGTAAGCTCACTCACAGCCAGCCGAGAGGCAGGCACTCCATCCTATTGGCGAGGTGCTCATGTCCTCTACACGCATTCCTGTGCATGTACACACACATGCACACAGACACACACGCACGCATGCACAGAGGTACGCTGGGATGTAGGTCACCGGCTGGAATGCCTCAGGCCCAGGGTTGCGAAGACCCAGCCATCCAGGCAGACACTTCCAGATTGGACAGAAATGTACCCTCCCCTTGCCTGCCTCCCCACTGCTCGCCTGTGTCAATCTGACCTGAAGCTCTCTAGGCTTCTGTTTGGTTTTCCCAGAATCTGCCTGGCTGAGACTGCGGGGAACCTGACTCCGTCCAGGGGAGGGGGCGGGGCTCCTGGCCACACTGGTGTTGTCTCTGTGTGTCGATCCTTACTGGGGGGGGCGGGGGGCGGTACGTGAAGTCTACAAGAGACAAGGGGGTGTGGCCAATCCTTGAAGACTTCCAAGATAGAGCCTGCGAGATGTCCTGGGACTAGAGGACCAGGAGGGGACAGTCAAGGAAAGAACAGAGCAACCTAAGCCAGGTTGGTCAGGGCTGGCTTCCTGGAGAAGGTGGGAGCACCTTGGCTGGGAAGGTGAGTGAAGATTTCAGAAAGCCTAAAGAAAGGGAGTGGTACTGTTGCAGCTGGGAAAGCCCCCGACACTGCCATCCTCCGCCCTAGAGCTGGCACCTTTGTGGAGGTCACATATGTAAAGACCATCACAGACTCTTCTACAGAAAACCCCTGGATGGCCCTGCAGGCCCTTCAGATACAGCAAGCCCGGAACATCACTTGCCCTCCCACCCAGAATCTGCTCTTCCACCCACATCCCCCTCTCCGCGTGGACAGCAACATTCCTGCCACACAGGCCAGACACCAGGCCACCCTGCCCTCTTTTCTCAGGCCACCCTCTCAGCCTCCAACTTTTCAGTCTGGTGCGTGGAGCAGCTCACAGCTGAGAGGTGAAGACAGGCAGGGAAGCAAAGGCACTGTACTATCCTGTCAGCACATGGGTGCCTGGGAGGTCAAGCAAGATGGTCAGGGAAGGCTTCCTGGAGGAGGTGACACCCAGGTCACCCAGACTGAGACCTCAGGCTGAGTAAGAGCGGCCAGACTGGGGGAGAAGTAGTGGGAAGAGTTGAGATAGAGTAGGGTTCCAGGCAAGGGGCATCAACAAGTACAAAGGTGAGGGAGGAGCTGGGGGACGGCACATACAGAGGGAGCTGAATCGATCATGAGGGAGTGGAGAGAAAGAGGGGTGTGCTGGAGACTAGGGCAGAGGTGTCATCCAAGAGTCAGATGGTGGATGGCCTTGACACCACGGCAATGAGTCTAGATGCTCTCCTGCTGCAGTGGAGTGCCCTGTGTGACTTTCAGATGCCTGAGAGTGGCCCTTTAGCTGCACACAGAGGATGAGTTTGGGGGACAGGTGGAGATGGGGATCCCCAGGAGGGGACCAGAGTCCCAAATGGGGCATGGCCTGAGAAGGGGGCAGAAGGTGGAGAGTCAGGGCCGAGCTCAGGACCACTTAGGAAGTTGAATGGCCCTTGAAGGGTTCTGGTTCCTCTCTGAGGCCCTCATCTCTGTACCATATAGTGGGGGGTGGGCAGGAGGACCCCCAAAGACCCTCTCCTGAGCCTCTTTCCACGTGGGGCCATTTTCTGTTTGCTCTAGTCTCCCAGGGCTTCTGAAATAACCTCTTGGGAGGAAATCCAGCTGGGAGGAGCATAGCTCTGGCTTCTGAAGGCCTGGGGTGGGGGCAGGAGCCCAGGGCATACCCACTCAGTAGAAAGAACGGGCTGGGCAGTGGGAACCAAGGGAGGGGTCTCAGAGCACCCAGTGGTCCATTCAGGAGGACAGCCAGTGTGAGGGTGCTGGGATACACTGGGCCTCATGGAAAAAGCCCACCAGCTTTCTCGGTATAAGGGGGGCCCGGAACCGTGGTCCAGCAGCCTGGGGATAAGTTAGGGCCCATTACTCACAAGACTGACACTTGGGTTAGTGACCTCACCTCTTTGTGCCTGTTTCTTCATCCATAAAATGGAAATTAACACGTGCCAGGAAATAATATACCAGGTGGGAGGGAAGCTTAGGGGAACAGTCCCTGCTGCTGAGTGATTCAACGAGGATCTGTACCTGGGTACCACAAGGCACCACCTGGGCACCACCCTGGTCCTCCCGCATGAGCCATGTGGCCCAGACGTGGGGGAGGTGCAGCAGGATGGAAGCCCAGGCCCGTGCGGGGGGCCCAGGGTGAAATGTCTTTGCTTCCTAAAAACCCGGAGTCAGCCTCTCCCTCCTTCTCCCACCAGGAGCCCTTCACCATGCAGACAGCAGCTCCTCTTCTTTGAGCTTCCTTCTGCTTTGCCGGCCTGACACTTCCCACCCTCCTTAGGCCACTCCCCCTGGCCTTCTTGTGAAGCCAGATGCTGGGGTGTGGGGGCGTCCAAGATTTAAGCCCCTCCCTGTCCGGCCTCATTGTTCTTTTATTGACCCTTCTTCCTGATTTTGCCTCTTCCCAGCATCCTCTGGGGCAAGAAGGGGGGCTCCTCCCCTCTTCCACCTGCCCAGCTGGAGAAGCTCAGAGGCCCAGAAGGGCTGAGGACCAGGGCCAGGATACCTGAGAGGCAGCCCAGAGTAATGGGCAGAAGCACAGGCATCTAGGAGGCCTGGGTTTGAATTGTGAGTACTTCCACTAACTTGTGGCCTTGGGCTCTTCAAAACTTCAATTGCACATCTGAGCAATGGGGCTGTTCCTTCCTGTGTGATGAGCCAGTGATTGCATGTGGACTCTTAGCACAGAGCTGGACACGTAGCCAGAGCTCAGGAAATGGGATCCCCACTCTGCCTCTCTGGCCTGACTCCTTCACCTGGGAAAGGACTTCAAGTGGGGATGTAGCCTCTCCTGTTCCTTCCTTGTCCCCAGAGGCCCAGTCAGCCAGTCCACAGCAGAGCCGTAGAGCAAGATGGAAGGAATCTGGGGTTGGCCTCCCTTCCCCACCCCAGGGAGTCTGGGTGGGCAGACAGCTGGGGAAACTGAGGCTTGCTGTTGAGTGAGCTGAGTGGCAGAACCAGGAGGAGGCCCCAGGCCCTCCCTTGCCCATGACAGGTGGAACGCAGGTCTGAACAGCACCTATCTTCCCAAGGATCCACCCACACAGAAGCCTCAGAGAAGGTTCTAGTGGGTACTTGCTCCAGAGCACGGGCTCTGCGTGGGACAAACACACAGGACTCTCAGCTCTGCCACTCACTCGCTGTGTGATTCTGGGTGAGTCACTCAGCCTCTCTGAACTCGTTGCCTTATCTTGAACACGAGAAGGACAACACCAGCCTCGCAGGGTCAGGGGAAGGGGAAGCGAGATGATGAATGTGAGGCACGTGGCCAGCTACATAGCTGCTGTTTTATGGTTATTTTCTATTTGCTAGCAGCTGAGGCATGTCTTTTATGACATCTTCAGCTTCCCCCTCTCATGGGGGAAGGGCCAGGGAGTGGTGACATCAAGCTCCCTGACAGCTTCCAGCCCAAAATAGCCCTCTCTTTAGACTGACCCTGTCCCGTTACAGTCGCTCCTGCGCTCACTGTCCCCAGCTGAGCTGACAACGCCTTCAGTGGTGGCTCGAACCCTGTCACGCTCCTCCCCTGAACAAACACTCCTGGGTAGACAGGATTTGAGGTGGCAGCTTTGGCATAGAGACGGCTCTTGGAAAGTGCAGCAAAATGAAGCCCCCGGGCTCTGGCAACCTGGGTTAAATCACTGAACTTGTTCTTAGGTCTTGGTGTCATATTCCTTCCCTGAGCCTCAGTTTCCTCATCTGGAAAATGGAGCTATAATATCAGCCTACTGTTGTGAGGATTCAAGTAGGCAGTGTACCTAAAGGACCTTGCCTGGGGAGGGGGGATGGCGTGCAGCAGGTGCTCAATAAATGGGACTGGTTATGGTACCTACCGTACCTGGAAGTTTACAAAATCACCTCCATCTGCCTCTTTGCAGGGCCCCCAGCTGGAGCTGAAGTCCTTTGGCGGTTATCATCAGAAGAAACTGAAGGTTCTGAGCTGTCTGTTCCACCCCCAGGGTTGCCAGAGCAACCAGCCCCTTCCTGAGCTTTTATCCTGACCGTCTGTCTGAGGCCAGCTCCCTCACCCATGAATCATAAAGTCCCCCCAGCAGGTGTCCAGCCTCTTGTGGTTTCATCTCAATCACCCCTCTGGAGACCCCAGTCAACCCAGGACACAGGCAGGGCAGCGCTGAGTCTGTCCATTTGTCGGACAAAGAAGCTGAGTTTGAACAAGGAGCAAGGATTCAGTCCAGGCCACCCGGGATGGATGTGGCTCAGGCCACAGGGAGGCAAGAGGGTGCCAAGTGCTGAGTTGGAATTAGACTCTTAGATGGTCAGAGCTGGGAACAGTCGGGGGTATGGAGGACAGTACCCTCACTGGGCAGTTAAGGAACCAGAAGCCCAGAGAGGAGGACGATGCCTGAGGGCATGATCAAGTTAAGGGCAGCATCCAGCTCATTCACTCATTCATTCATTCATCCCGTGAACGCATATAGAGCACCTTCTCAGGGCCAGGCACTGTGCAGGACCCTACAGAGACAGCAGCAAATAAGACACAGCACCTGCCCGCAAGGATCTCAGGGTCTTGAGTGGGAGTCAAGTCAGTGACTGGGTGTTCCCCTCGTCCCCTTCCTCGGCTATCAGAGGACACGAGAAGGAAGTACTGTGCTTTGCTTCTCTAGGTTGGCCTTTCCATGCAGCTCTGAAAGGCCCTTGCCGGAGGGAGTCATTCAGATCTTGTCTGGTCCTCACCCCAATTTACACTTGGGGAAACTGAGCCACCTCCATGAAGGGCTCTGCTAGGGTTAGTGTGCAGGCTCTAAGCCCTTGCCTTCCTGCCCCTGATTGTTGTATAAAAGAGATCTCTGCTCCTGTGTGTGCCACTCGCCCCAACTGTGGTCTGAGCCCTCAATGACTTTGTTCTAAGGACATCGTTCTAAGGACCTTGTTCTAAGGTCCTGTGTCTCAGGACACCCTATGGGGCTCTACTCAGCCCTGTCTGCTAAGATACCCTGAACGTGCCGAGGCCTCCAGAACATCAGAGTCAGCGGCTAGGGATGCAGCCATACTCCTCTCAGCCTCTGAGCACCTGGTGAATGCAGAGCTCACGATATCCACCAAATGGAAGAAAGTCTTGCTCTGCTTGAAGAAGAGAAGGGCGGCCCAGGGCCCTTCCTCCAGCTGTGCCTCTCCCCACCCTGTCCCCATCCTGCGTCCCCAGGGAGCTCAACTCACCATCCCTTGACCGGGCATCACCCGGTCAAGAAGCAGCACCGTCACCCGCAGTGTCAGAGAACCCCTCGAGGTTCCCGCTGCTTGGAATGCCTTTTCTCACCTCCTTGGCTGAGCCAGCCGTATCGTCTGCTCACTCACTTGTTCACAAGCATTTGTTGGATTCTCACTACCGGCCAGGCAGAGCGCCATGCTCTGGGGATAAGAGCTGTCGGGACACTTAGAGATGAGTGGGGGACAGAGGTTAAACACATACATGTACCATAATGGGCGACTAGGGGACTGAAAATGAAGGTGCAAGTCGCTCAGTCGTGTCTGACTCTTTGCGACCCCATGGACCATACAGTCCATGGCATTCTCCAGGCCAGAATACTGGAGCGGGTAGCCTTTCCCTGCTCCAGTTCGATCTTCCCAGGACTCGAACCAGGGTCTCCTGCATTGCAGGCGGATTCTTTACCAGCTGAGCCGTAAGGAAAGCCCATGTGCGACTAGGAACCGGTCCTATAAAGGAAAAGAGAGGGAGGGTAGCAGAGTGGGCTCTAATTTGACAGAGTAACGTGATCTAAGGAGGGCGTCTCTGAGGAAGTGACTTTCACTGGAGCCTGGGAGGAGGAGGAGGAATGAAGAAAGAGAGGGAAAGTATCCAGGCAAAAGAAATAGCATATGCAAAGGCCCTGAGGGCGTTAACTAGTTTGGTGAGTGTGAGGAAGGACAGAGCAGTGTGACTGGAGCCTATAGAGCCAGGGGATGAGGACAGAAGAGTCAGATCACAGAGGGAGGCAGAAAAGATCAACCTTGCTGAAGGGACCTTGTGGTTAACAGGGAGAGTGAGGAGTCCAAGAGAAGGAACCAGAAAAAAAGACTGGGAGATAGATGGGAGAAAATCAGGAGGGTGGCCTATCCCAGAAGCCAGGTGAAGAAATTGTTTCACAAAAGAAGGAGTCATCCACTTCTTTGGCAGGGGAATCACCTCCTCCAGGAAGCCTTCCTGGACTCCAAGTGTGGGGTTAAGGATTCCACGGGGCCTTGGCCTTCCCTTCAGTGCTTACCTCTCTCCCAGACTAGCCTTGGAGTGTCACAAAGGCAGAGATAAGGTTTGACTTGTCTCTCCAACCCCAAAACTTAGTTCAGGATCTGAAAGTAGTATTTGTTAGATGAATAACTGTAGGACCTGGCCAGAATGGTCCCTTCAGCTTGGGGCCACTCCCAAGGACTTCCTGGGCTCCCCTCCATTCCTGCTCATCACTTTCTTGAGGAACTGTCCCCTGTCCCCTTGTCTTTTCCCCTCAGATCCCAGGCACCTCACTGCTGCCTGCCCAGCTTCCAGAAGGCCAACCACAGGCTCCCACAACAAGGGAGGACAAGGAGCTGGTGCATGGGCCCTTCAGTTATGGTGCAAGCAGTCCCCGTTTCCAGGGACCCCGGACTTACCCTGCCCCAAGACTGCTGCTAGCAAACCTGTGGGACAGCAGGTGGAGGCTGTGGGTTACTGAGACACCAGTGAGCTCCAGGTAGGGAGACAGAGGGATTTGGAGCCCTGCTTGGCTCTGGGTTGGTCCCCCAGACAGGGGTCTGTGCCCTCCATGGGGTAGTATCTAGGTGTCCCCCTGCCAAGTTCAGGTGGACACCTCTGCAGACAGGCAGGCCTGTCCCACACTCCAGACTGTCTGCCCCCACCTCCCCCCCAGGAACTCATCACTCAGAATCCAGTCTCCTATCCTTTGTCTCCCACTGGAGGCCAGGAGCTCTTCCAGGGCCAAGGCGCCATCTCCCTTTTCTCCCTCCCTTGCTCCCTCCCTCTCTCTTTCCTCTCTCCATTCACTAATTACAAACTGTTTCTTCGGTTTGAGTTCTCTCATCCTGCACCCCTGACCCTGACACAGAGCCTGGCACGTGGAGGTCACTTGGCAGGCATCCACTGGCCACCCGACCTCCCAAAGATGCTAGGTCCGCGGGCTAGGCTAGGCTAGGTGGTGCCAAGCTCCCCTGAGGGGTGCAGCTCCAAACGTGGCAAGAGCCCCTCTCCTTGGAAAGAACTGGAGCTGGCAGGAGGGAGGAAATTTGGCTTTGAATCTGTGCCCTGCAGCCAGGCCTGGCTGGGGTGGGGGTGGGGGTCCAGGGGGAGAAGCACACAGTTTTCTTAGCAGGAACCATAGGCCCAGGATGATCTAGGTCCCCAAAAGGCTGATCCTAGCTGGAGCGATGCCTCCCTTGACTAGCTCTCCTCTCTGAGGCCAACAGGGCCCCCTCCTTACAGAGCCTTAAAACCTACGTCCCCCCAGCCCAGCGCTCCTCAGTCCCTCAGCCACCCTCCGGCCCTCCTGCTTCCCATCTTCCCACATCACAGAGATGGCCAGAGTGCCCCCCTCAACCACCCCCACCCCCGGCATCCTAACCAAAAGTGCACAGCCTGGCCGGGCTGAGCAATCCGGGTCTTAGACCCCTGCAACCCTGGAGCCCCCAGCCTGCAGAAACTGCCACGGCTGATCCGCTGGGAAAAGTGCAAGTTCCTCGCCACCGCCACCGGCTTCCGACAAGGGCTCTGTCCCAGGCAACTTTCGCCCAACAATCCGCCCAGGGTTTGCAGGGAGGCTGCGGCAGGGGCGCTCCCCGGGGGCAGCCCCTGGGGCCCTGCAGAATGGGGAATGCTTGCAGCCTGGCTTTAATTACAGACTGCGTTCCTCTGCCTGGTCCATCTATATTTATCTGCAGGATCTCACTAATTAAATCCCCCACCGCAGCCAGCAGGCCTGGGGACGACCGCGAGTGAGGCAGACAGGCAGGGGGCTGCAAACTTCCTTCCTTTCCTTCTGGTCCAGGAGCAAAACAGAAGCGGCCGAAAACTCCCGCTCCCTCCCCCCACCGATGCTTGGTCCCAAGGAACGCCGGCTCCAGGGACCCTTCAGCTCTGTGCCCTGCAACCCCCGGCACCCATGACCCACAGGTCCCCACACCAGGCAGTGCCCATCTTCCTCCCCGCTTCAACTCTCATTCCTGGATTCCCGCAGCAAACAGAGAAAGCCTCCCTGAGTAGCACTCTGCCACTTTGCCAGGGCTCTGGTCTTACCGAAGGAGTCGTCTTGGTCCAAGAGGGAGTCGGGCTCCATGGCGTATGGGCCCCCAGCCCCTGGCCCCACCTGATTTATGAACCGAGGCTGTCTCCATGAGCGTCTGGGTTTCTCCTTTTGTATTCCATCTGGCGGCTTTTCCAACTAGATGACTGGGTATTCCTGCACGCAGGCCCCTTTCCAGCCCTTGCCTTCATACAGTACATTTAAAGTAGCAGTAACCTCTTTTTCCTCCCCCCGCAGCCTGGCTGGAAACATTAGAAGGGACCGAGGCAGCAGAGATGTCTAAAATAGGAAGACGCCGGGACAATTGGCCTGGCTGCCCGCGACGCTGGCTGCGGGGATCTGGCCGGCCTGCGCAAATGGAAAAGCTAAGAGGTAAGGATGAGCCTGGGCTGAGCATCTGGAAGCTGGCTCCGGGGGACCCCGGGGTCTGTGGAAAGGGGGGAGGCTGACCCACCCACAGGAGGGGATGGGGGGGTCCTCTCTGTTCACCGCCCAGCGCCCAAACCCCAGGGGCTTCTCCTAGGCCCTGCTGGAACCTCCCACTCAAATCTGTTCTACAGACATTTCCTGCAGTGTGGGGGATGCAGAAATTGACTCATCCATCCATTCAGTCAGACACTAGAATTTTTTTTTTTTGAGCATCTACTCGGCGCCAGACACCGTGCCAGGTGCTGGCTTTTGCAGGAGGGAGCAAGTCTCAGCATCTGGTCTCTTGGAGCTCACAGGTAAACAGGCCTGTGCAATGCAGCGTGTGCGCTAAGAGCTGTGGGAACTTGAAAAAAAAAAAAAAAGGCTGCCTCACCCAGACAGGGGGAGGTGGTCAGGGAAGGCTTCCTGGAGGACTGGGCACTTCAGCTGGGGCCTTATGGGTGAGTAGCAATTAGCCAGCTGCAGAAGGAGGGAGTGAGGGGGAGGGTGTGCTGGGTAGAGGGAGCGTCCTGTGCAGAAGCCCTGAACTGAGATGGCACTTGGGGTGTTCAGTGACCTCCTCGATAAGTCCCAGGCAGTTGGAGCAGCGGCCACGGCAGAGGTGGTGGGAGAGAAGCAGCAGAGGGGATCAGGCAGGGCCTCACGGGCGGGGATGGTTCTCAGGTTTGACCCAGGGGATGACGCACGGGAGGGAGACATTCCAGGCTGCTCTTTAGAAAGGCCTCTCTGGCTACTGTATAAGGGGGCAGAGGCTGGGGCAGGACTGGACAGGGGCTGTTAAGTCCCCAGGGGAGAGGGATGCTGGCATCTACGGGCACAGCTATAATAACATGGGGTGCCACTCACTAAGAGGCCACGAGAGCTGGGCACTGGTCCCAGTGTTCCCTACTTGGATACAGTCACTCCTCAGGGACCCCGCCAGCAGAAACCCTGCCCGTCCTGCTCCACAGATGAGGACAAGGCCAAAGAGAGAGGAGAAGTGACTTGTTCGAGGCTTGTGAGTGCCCTTCAGACCAGGCCTGGACCCCCAGAGAGGTCATAGCCTAGATGCTGGTAGGGAGGGAGGTGGTGCTGGGGGGAGGACAAAGATGCGGTAATTCAATCCACATCTCAGACCCAGAATACGACAGAGCCCCGGGGCTTGCGGGACAGGGAGAGTGTCATTTGGGCCCAATCAGGGAAGGCTGCCTGGGGGAGGAGGCATCTGAACAGGACAGAGAGAAGAGCAGGATTTGGATGGGCGAGTTCGAGAAGGTACGGGCCTCCCCGGCGGAGGGAACGGCACACGGAAAGGCACAGAGGCAGGGAGGGCGTGACAACGGCAAATGAAGGCAGCGTGGAGGGAATGACACGCGGCCGGGAGGGTGCCGGAGCAGGTGAGTGGCTGGGGCTGGAACCAGAGGACGTGGGATCACAGCCCAGGAGTGCAGGCTTGGTCCAGGGGGCACGAGCAGCCTCGAAAGCCCTCTGTCCAGAGGACGGCCTGCATCCCAGTGGATACCTGGGTGTCCCTGGAGATGGCCCTTTCCCAGAATTCTCCTTAACACTCTGCACTTATAGCAGAGAAACTGTCCATTCCCCATGGATCACTGGGACATTAGAAACTGAGCCTCAGTGGCCAGATTTTTGGAGACATGACCCTGAGGCTGAGGCAGAGGGGACCTTAAGAGGAGGGAGATGGGGGCTTCCCTGGTGGTCCGGTGGCTAAGACTTGGTGCTTCCAATGCTGGGGGTCTGGGGTTCAATCCCTGGTCAGGGAACTAGATCCCACAAATTGCAACTAAAAGCTCCTGCATGCCACAACTAAAACCTGGCACAGCTAAATAAATAGAGAAAATATCTTTTAAAAGAGAGGAGGGAGATGGGGGCTTTCCTGGTGGTCCAGTGGTTAGGGCCCCGCACTTCCACTGCAAGGGGCAAGGGTTCAGCCTCTGTTTGGGGAACTAAGATCCTGCATATCATGTGGTGTGCCCCCCCCCCGCAAATTGTCAATACAAAATTTAGGAAAAAAAGAGGGGAGAGATAGGAGATAGAGACAAGCTGGGAGGCTGGCAGGAGGGACCAGGCTGGGGTGGAAGGGAGGGGAACACCCCCCGACCCCTCCCAGCCCCCTGCTGTTGCCCAGTGCTCCCAGAGCAGCCAGTGGCTGCTGACGTGGTTGGCCTAGCCTGGGGGAAGCTCCTCTGTCACCCGTGACCACCCCTCTGTGATGACAGAGATCCCAGCGCCCAGCCTCCCGCTGCCTTAATTACAGGGAGGTCAGGCCCTACCCAGGCAGCTGCAGGCACCAGGCTCCCTGGATCTCTGACTCAGCGGGTGTGGGGGAGGGGGTCTAGGAGTGGTGGATGGGAAGCCTGGACCCCCAGTCAACAGCTGAGCTCAGATCCAGTTCCCTC
The DNA here is from genome assembly GCF_023091745.1 of Budorcas taxicolor. NCBI lineage: Eukaryota > Metazoa > Chordata > Mammalia > Artiodactyla > Bovidae > Budorcas > Budorcas taxicolor. Next base: position 151,803,026 of record NC_068920.1, on the reverse strand, counting down.
TACTTCCCACAACCTCCAGGGACCCCAGGGCTTCTGGGAGTCCCAGGGATTCAGGGAGCTATGGGGGCCCATTTGCACAGAGGCACTTGAGGTCTTTTTCTTGCTAAGGTGTGATAGGGCTGAAATCAACCACCTGGGTTTCTATCCAGACTCTGCTGCTTACGAGGTGGGTGACACTGAGCTACTGACTCCACACTTGGGAGTCTCGGTGGTGGAATGGGGCTTCTCCTGGCCTTTCCTCATAGGGTGGTGATGGATTAGATGGACCACGCTGCCACAGGCCGGCAGGTTGCCATAGAGATGCCGCTGCATCCACCCACTCACTCTCTCTGTGCCTGCCACGCCCAGGCTGGGCCAAGCCTGGGAGCCAGACACATAAAGGAAGAACCAAACCCAAGGATCTGAAAGCTAGAGGGGAATAAAGTGAAGCTGGAGGAGGGACCAATCTGCTCAGCAGAATCAGAAAAGCGGCACAGGGCTGCCCTAATAGTCTAGGGGTTAAAAATCCTCCTGCCAATGCAGGGGACACACGTTCGATCCCTGGTCCAGGAAGATCCCACATGCTGTGGAGCAGCTAAGCCCGGGCGCCGCCACCACTGAGCCCAGACTCCAGAGCCCTTGCTCTGCAACAAGAGAAGCCACTGCAACGAGAAGCCTGAGCACCAGAGTGAAGAGCAGCCCCCACTCACCGCAACAAGAGAAAGTCCTCGTGCAGCAGTGAAGACCCAGTGCAGCCAAATAAGTCCATAAACTTTTAAAAATAATAGTAAAGAAAAGCTTTGCAGAGGAGGGGCCAACTGAGCTGGACAGACAGGGGTGAAGAGGTGTTCTCCGGGCAGACGCTAGTAAGGGCAGGCAACACCATTGCGTGGACTAAGAATAAGGCGGGAGACGTCCAGCACCCCTGGTGGTATGGAGCGCTCAGGTTCTCTGCTCTGGGTTCTGATTTTCTAGTTAAACTCTATGTCCACTGCCAAATGGAGCCCATAATCTTGCCCAGTCTGGGGCTCTGAACTGGGGTGGAGCCTGACCCCAGGCTCAGACCCTGTCCCACCCTGCATGGCTCCTCTCCAGAACACAGACCAATGTGGGCTGGAGTCCACTTTGGAGCATCCTGGCTGGTTTCTCAAGTGAGGACAGGTAACCCTGCCTGGGTCCAAACTCCAGCTCCCCGTTTACCAGTTGGGTGACCCTCAGCAAGTGATTTTACTTCTCAGAGCCTCCGCTTCCTCACCTGTAATAGAAGCAAGGAGACTCCCTGGAGGGCTGGTGGGAGAATTAATGAGTAATACAGGTAGATGTTAGAACAGGGCCAGAAGAAGCGTTCGGTAAAGCTAAAGTTGAGAGTCCTCACCACAGCCTTCCAGGCCCTCCTTATCTCATCTCTCTCCCTCTCCCCTCCCCCTAGCCCAGACTTACAGGTCTTTTCTTTGAACTGCCCCAGGGTCTGGCCATTTCCCCTGATAAGAGTGAAATCCCCCCAAATCCTCGCTATCCCCACTCTGTGTTCAGCTCCCTCACCACCTCTCTGAGATATCAGGTCCCCTGCCCCTCCCCTCACCCCACTCCTTGCTTAGTTTTCTTCTTGGCCCTTTCGATAGACATCACCTGACATTATTGTTGTTGTTCAATAGCTAAGTTGTGTTTGACTTTACAACCCCATGGACTGCCGCATAGCAGACTTCTCTGTCCTTCACTATCTCCCAGAGTTTGCTCAAATTCATATCTACTGGGTCTATGATGCCATCCAACCATCTCATCCTCTGTTGCCTCCTTCTCCTCCTGCCCTCAATCTTTCCCAGTATCAAAGTCTTTTCCAGTGAGTTTTCTCTTCACATCAGATGACCAAAGTATTGGAGCTTCAGCTTCAGCATCAGACCTTCCAAGGAATATTTAGGGTTGATTTCCTTTAGGACTGACTGATTTGATCTCCTTTCTGTCCAAGGGACTCTCAAGAGTCTTCTCCAATACCATAGCTGTACGTTATTTGCATCTTACCTGCCAGCTCCTGCTTTCACATAAGCTCCATGGTGCGGAGTAGCACTGAGAACAGTCCCCAGCTGGCCCACCTGAAGTGGATCCCCACTAAACATGTGTGGAAGGACTAAGTGTTAGCTGCAATGGTTATTTCCCCCTACTGCCCCCTGTCTTGATAATCAGCCCACCACCCAGGACCTCTTGCTGAGTTCCAGGGCTCCTCAGACCCAGATACACTCCTGCATCTTCCTGCTTATCTGCCTGGACTGTGTTCTCCCTTCTCAGTAAGGGCTGGGCCCCCAGGATCAGCCAGCAGGAGGGAGACCGGAGGGTCTTCTACTTGGGGATGGGGGGGCTATACTGTGAGCCTGCTACCCTTTCTGCACCTCACACCAACTTGTCCAAAAAAGTTTTCTCAGTCCCATTTCACAGATGGGAACACTGAGAGGCTACAGTGAATTCCTGAGAAGTGGCAGAGCTGGGGTTCAAGACCTTGTGTGCGAGATGAGAAGGCCCTACTGGCCCCACTGTAGCACCTAACAGGCCCTCCCAGCTGAAGGAGAAAGAAGCTTGTCTGAAGGATGTGACAGGCAGGCTCAGAGGTGGGACATGGGACAGGGTGGGCAAGAAGATAGAGCAGCCTTGGGTCCGCTCCCTGGTAGCCCCACCTTCCATCCTGGGCCCCTTCAAGCAGCTGCCATCTCCTGCGTTTAAGGAGAGGGTCACTTTGCTTTTTTGGTTCAATGGCCATGAAACTGAGAGCTGGCACCTTTAAATAAGTTCTGAGCCAGCCGGCAGGGGACAAGGGCAGATTACAGGCTGGCCCTGTCACTGGCTCCACGGGGGCAAGGAGGGTCTCCTTCTGATGACAGGACCCCCTCCCTGCATTCCGGGTCCCTCTCAGCATTGTCCTGGGAAACCAGGACTCAGAGAAATGAGACACAACCTCACATCCAGGAAGCGGCAGGAGCAAGGCCCAAACTCTGGGCCCTCACACCACCCCACGCTGCTGGGCTGGATTAGAAATTCGAGACCTTTGCTCGTGGTGCATGGGAAGGTTAAGTTGCTTGCCCTCGGTGGTCACACAGCGGATTCCAAGGCCCCGACTAGCAACCACATTGCGCTGTGGGCTTCTCGTCCTGCAAATGTGAAGCTGAATTATCATGAAAGAATCTCAGATCTTTCCAGGAAGAAGCAAGCCCTAGATAAACACAGGGAGTTAGGGGGGTTTCCCAGGCTGAGGGGATGTCAGGGATGGTGGCCTGGGGTCCTCAAAGTTCCTGACGTCCTCAATTTTGTGATGAGCAGTGGGGCTCCATATGGGACATCCTGGTTGCTGGGTGCCAGGGTCCTCCCTTGGGTTCCAGGAAACCCTGGAGACATGGGCACACCCTGCCTTCCGGCAGCAGGGATCAGACAGGCTGGCACGATGTGAGGCGATCTTCAGTGGCTGGCAAGGATACTGCTCTCCATCTGCCTCCTCCGCCAGCCCTCAGAAGCTCCCCAAGTGCCCTGTCACCGCCCCAAGAGGATCCCAGGCTTCCCAGAGCCCCAGGTTGGAGGCTCAAACAGTGCATACCCCCGAGGGGGCAGAAATCTCTTCCATGACATTGTTGCTCCAACTCTGCTTGCTTACCTCTCAGGACAGGGAGCTCCCTCCCTCTCAGGAAGTCAGTTCCTCTAATGCCAGGTAAGGTCCTCTCTCAATGGAATGCTGCGTTGTCCCCATGCTGTTCCACACCGGTCCTGGCCTCGGGAGGAACCCCTGTGACCCTCAGAACCCCCCACATGAACTCAGCCCTCGGCACTCCACCTGACCCACACCCCTCCCCATGCTTCCTGGCTAGTTTTCAGGTTTTGTGGTGAGTCAGGAAGAAACCCAAGAAGCCTGGAAGCATTTTACCCATTCGGCAATGACAGCAGCCATGCAATTCAGCAAACTTTCGCTGGAGACTGTGCCAAGTGCTGGAGACACAGAAATGAATCAGAGTCCCTGGATCTCCACTAGGATGGGGGAGGGAGGGCCGGAAGGGACGCCCAAGGCATCAGCCAGGAGGTTTGGAAGCAATCTTTTAGGATGGCTAGTTTTCCAGAGGGCTTCCCAGGTGGCTCAATGGTAAAGAATCCGCCGGCCAAGCAGGAGATGCAGGTTTGATCCTGGGGTCAGGAAGATCCTCTGGAGAAGGGAACGGCTACCCACTCCAGTATTCTTGCCTGAAGAAGTCTGTGGACAGAGAAGCCTTGGCGGACTATAGTCCACGGGGGTTCACAAAAGAGTTGGACACAACTTAGCGACTAAACAACAAGTTTTCCAGAAGGAGACAAGGGGAGGGAGAGATGGTTGGATGGCATCATCAGCTCAATGGACATGAGTCTGAGGAAACTCCGGGAGATAGTGAAGGACAGGGAAGCCTGGCGTGCTGCGGTCCTTGGGTTGAAAAGAGTCAGATGTGACTGAGCGACCGAGCAAGAGACAAGGGGAGGGACAGAGAGAGCGAGTAGGGTGGAAGGACCTGAGAAAGCAGAGGCCAAGTCCTAGGCCCACTGATGAGCCTGGGATACAAGGTACTAGAGACGCAGACATAGGGAACAGACGTGGGGACACAGGGGGAAAGGGGAGGGGTGACGACTGGAGAGAGTAGCACTCACATTTATACACTGCTGTGTGCAAACAGCTAGTGGGAGGCTGCTGTGTAGCGCGGGGAGCTCTGCTCCTGCTCTGTGACGACCTGGAGGGCTGGGAGGGGCTGGGGTGGGAGCGAGGCTCAGGACTGTGGACATGTGTATACATATAGCTGATTTGCATGGTTGTATAGCAAAACCCAACATAACAGTGAAAGCAATTATCCTCCACTTAAGAATAAATAAACATACACATTTTTTCAAAAAGTACTATGTATCAGGGGTCAGCAAACTTTTTATGTAAAGGACCAGATGGGCCATATTTTCGGTTTTGCGGGCCACACAGCCTCTGTTGCAACTGCCCAGAGGGGCAATATTTTTGGCTTTGCAGGCCACACAGCCTCTGTTGTAAGACGACCCCACCCTACTGTCAAAGCTCTGAAGGAGCCGTGGACAATACATCAGTGAGTGAGCGTGGGCTTGTTCCAACCACAGCTTTACTTGTCAACTCTGAAATTTGAATTTCATAGGATTTTCTCATGTCATGAAACAGTATCCTGCTTTTGATTATTTCCCAGCCATTTAAAAAGGTAAAAAGCATCCTTAGCCCACAGGCTGTCCAAAAGCAAGATGGTGGGCTGATACGGCCCACAGGCTAGAGTTTGCCAACCTCTGCTGTACAGAGGTTTGGGAAGACTGGGAGATGAGGCTGGAAAGTTTGGTGGAAGAGGGTCTTGACTCTCTACCCAACCCAACTGCCTTCAACCACTGCCTGCCATCAAGAAGCTAGAAAAATGTGTGTTTAGATCAAGTGCTGAAACATACCTAGGGACAATGGCCCAATTACACAGGAAAACAAGCTGACGGCTCAGACGGTAAGAGTGTCTGCTGACAATGCGGGAGACCCGGATTTGAGCCCTGAGTTGGGAAGATCCCCTGGAGAAGGAAATGGCAACCCACTCCAATACTCTTGCCTTGAAAATCCCATGGACAGATGCTACAGTCCATGGGGTCGCAAAGAGTCGGACCCGACTGAGCCACTTCACTTCACAAGCTGATTGGTTAAAGTCAATAAAGAAGTATATAGATTAATAAGGAATGTTCCCCTCCAATGCCACTCTGTACGCTAGGGATGATGTGGTGAGGAGGTGGGTGAGTAGGAGTCCAGCCGCCTTCCTATGCACACGGACGTGGGCACACAGACACACACACACATGCAGAGTATGTGCTCACTCACACCACACATGGCTCATCCTGTGATTGTCCTATGATGTGCTCTTGTCACTTAGCAATTCAGTCCTGAATCTTCCCATCTCCTCTCTGATTTCTGCTTTGGCCACCGAGTGCCGCGTGGTGCTGTGCCCCCATGCACCCAGCGGTCCTTCACTGAGGGACATCCAGGCTGGCCCCTGCTTTACATGATGACAAGCACACCCATCTGTTTCTGTGCAACAGTGCTGGGACTTTAATTGGAGATATTTTCAGAAGCACAATTGCTATGTCAAAAGGCATGAGAACAAAGACAAATATATATCATTTACAAGTGGACTCAGAGAAAATGATACAAATGAACTTATATACAAAACAGAACTAGAGCCACAGGCATAGAAAACAAACTTATGGCTGTCAAAGGGAAAAGGGGGAAGAGAAATAAATTAGGAGTTTGGGATTAACATATACACAGTACTATGTGTAAAATAAACAAACAAAAAGGACCTATTGTATAGTACAGGGAGTTACACTCAATATTTTTAATAACCTATTAGGGAAAAAAATTTGAAACCAAAAAATATATATATATGTACACGTATAACTGAACCACTTTGCTGTATGCTTGAAAGTAACACAACATTGTAAACCAACTATATTTCATCCACCCACACATCTATCCATTCATCTATCCACCCTCCATCCATTTACCCTTCCAACCATCCATCACTCAACCATTCATCCACTGAAGTACCCATCCTCCATCTATCCACCCATCCATCCACACACACCACTCACCCATCCATCCACCCAACCACCCACCCACTCATCCACCCCTCCATCCGCCCACCCATCCGTCCGTGTGTTCATTATCTGTTGAGTAGTGAAGATGGCTTGAGTCCTCTGGCAGTGGTGGTGAATGCAATCATATTCCTGCCTTCTTGGTCTTCACTGTCTGGTGAAAGATGGTCTACACACGCCAGGTACCGAACACAAGAGGGAAAAAAAAAAAATCCCTGCTTTCCAGGATTCATATTCCAGTGGGTGATGATAAGGACTAGTGAGGAAAATAAGGCAGAGTGAGGGGCCAGCAAGTCCTGGGAGCTGCGGTTGTGTGCACGGTGGTCAGGGGAGACCTCTAGAGCAGAGCTCCAGAGCAGTGAGGGAGGGGGCTGCCCACATGCGGGGGGTGGGAATTGTCCAAAGCAGAGGGAACAGCCGGTGCAAAAGTTCCGAGGTGGGGGTTTTCGGGCACAGCCAAGGAGGCCAGCATTGGGGTGAGGGTGAGGGAGCAGTCAGCTCCCCGAGGTCCTGCAGGCAAGGGAAGGCTTGGCTGTTACTCCGAGTCAGGAGGGGCCTGTGGAAGGTCTGGGGTAGGGGGGCTGGCTGCTGGGTTGGGAATAGACAGAAGGGGGCCAGGGCTGAAGCCGGAGAAGGGTCAAGAGGTCACCAGACTTGACCTGATAAGAGATTCTAGGCCGGACTGTTGGGTGGAGGTGGCGAGTGGGGTGGGAAGGGTGTCCTTGAAGGCAGTGGTGGCGGCGTTTAGTTGTTAAGTCGAGTCTAACTCTGTAGCACACCAGCCTCCTTTGTTCATGGAATTCTCCAGGCAAGAATATTGGAGTGGGTTGCCATTTCCTTCTGCAGGGGATCTTCCCGACTCAGGGATCAAACCCTTATCTCCCGAGTCTCCTGCATTAGTAGGCAGATTCTTTACCACTGAGCCACCAGGGAAGCCCTCTTTGAAGGTAGCCAGAGGCTTTCGTCGTGGACTGGATGTGGGGTGGTGAAAAGGTATGAAGGACGACACTGAGATTTGGGGCCTCATGAACCAGAGCAATGGGGGCAATGGAGGAAGAGCAGGTGGAAGAAGGGAGTTTGAAGCCCGAGCTTCATCTGAACAATGCGAACTGGAGCTGCGTATTAGCCATGGAGTGGAGAGGTGAGGAGCAGTCTACAGGACAGAGCCTGGACTCGGGGGACAGGTCCAGGCTGAAGATGGAAACATGGGGCTGTTAGCACACGGGTGGGATGGAAGCCTGGATGCCAGCCCCAAGGGAGAGAGGAGATGGAGTAGAGAAGAGGTCTGGGGGCCCAAACCCGGGGTGCCCCAACCTTAGAGGGCAGGGAGATGAGGAAGAACCTGCAAGGGAACTCAGAAGGAGCAGCCAGTGAGGAGGAGGAGGAGGAGGTGGGGACCTGGGAACCAAGGGGGAGGACTCTCGGCAAGGAGAGCATGAGGTGATGATGAACAGCTGAGTAAGCTGAGGACAAACACTGAGCACAGGGTTTGCAAACGCACTGCAGCCCAGGCAGACATGCGGGGAAGCCTTGGTGACTGTGGGTGCCCCAAGGAAGGGCGCTAGACCCGGGAGGGCTTCCTGGAAGAAGGGGTGTCTAAGCAGGAGCCTGGGGGACACAAACATGTTCACCAGATAGCCAGGGGATGCCCAGGCCAAGGGATTAGCACCAGACCAAGGAGGAGAGACCATCATAGCATGTTTGGGGAGCTGAAATGTCTGGCTGTAATATGGGGTATGGGGAGGGTGAGGGGCAGACCGGGTGGGAGTGTTATCCTCACAGGACCCTAGAGAGGTCAGCAAGGCAGATGGAGGGGTCCTTGATAAGAGACCAGGCTTTGGTGATTAGGAGACGGGGTGGGAGAGGGAGGAAGGGGGTGGTGCCCTGGGGAATGGGGAAGCAGAAGGAGAAGCAATTTGGGGAAGGATGATGGATTCAGAGAAGTGGAGGGTGCTGAGGACAGTCAGTGGGGAGATGTCTACCATCAGCGAGGCATGTGGGCTGGACACTGGGGTCTGGGAGGTGACCGCATGGGAAGGGAGGATGCTGGGCAGAGCTGGGTAGAGCCACACACCCGCCTCCTTCCTGGCGCTGCTTGAGGTCAGCCTGTGTCCAGCTGCTCTCTGTGTGCTGGGGAGGGGCCCCGGTAGCTTCCAGCCGGCATGGCTTATTTTTCCAGGCAGCAGAAACCCAAGGGGACCCCAGTGGTTCCTCTGTCTTGTCCCTCCCCACCTCCTCCGTCCCATCCACAGCCCACAAAGCACCTTTACTGTGTCCCTTTGGGTACCTCAAGCAGAAGGAGCCCCTGCCATTCGATGCACACTCACATCGTTTCACAGAACCATAATTTATGGAGCAGGGGCCATCCTGGCCCTGGGAAAGAAATGATGACCCAGGCAGACCCGCCTTAAGGGGCCGCGCGTTCAGTGGGGAGAAGCGAGCAATCAATACATCATTAAAGTTAAGTGTGGTTACGGATGGGGCTCCCAGGTGGCGCTAGTGGTAAAGAACCTGCCTGCCAGTGTAGGAGATATAAGAGACACAGTTTTGATCCCTGGATCAGGACGATCCCTCTGCAGGAGGACATGGCAACCCACTCCAGTATTCTTGCCTGGAGAATCCCAGGACAGAGGAGCCTGGTGGGCTACAGTCCATGGGGTCACAAGAGTCAGACACGACTGAAACAACTCAGCACACACACATGCGCATGGTTATAGGAGAGGGTGGCCTAGGGGCCCATAGGGGTCACAGAGGCTTCTAGGAGGAGGTAACATTTAAACGATAGGTACGAAGGGTGGGACAGAGTTAGCCAAGGAAAAAAAGGGGATGGAAAAGTGTTTGAGCAAATGGGAACAGCATGTGGAAGTCTCAGAGGGGAGAGAGAGCAGGACAGGTAGGAGGAAGGAAAGGATTCAGGGTGATGGAGCCTGGGGTACCAGGAGGCGGTGGTGGGTTGTGGGGTGTACCAGTGGTGAAGAGCACGGATGTTTTCCTGAGGGCAATAGGGAGCCAAGGTGTGTCTTAAGCAGGCAGTAACTTGTTCAGGTTTACATGTTGGGGGATTTGGAGACAGAGACCAGAAACACCCAGTCTCAGCCCAGAGAGACCCAGGAACTATCATCCAAGGCCAGATTCCCCCTCCTCCCTCTCGTAGCCCCTTGATAGGTGAGGTGGGTCCACACGCTTGCACCCCTCCGGGGACCTTGCGCTCACTCCCTCTGGGGACAGGTCCCAACGTGATTTAGCAAGCCCCGTGAGAGCTCCACAGGCTCTGGGAATCCAGTCTGGCCACTGGGGTACCCGAGGGCATTGAACTCAGCGCGGCCAAGTGGCTTGAGCGGCCCCACGTGGATGATGACCCGACAGCTGGCGCTGAAAAGCTCCAGAGCCACCTACGGGGGCGTGTGCGAGCTCTCCGGATGCCACCTGGTGAGGCTGTCGGCAGTTTGCAGAAGAAATCAATCTGTTCATGCAGACGCGCCGTCCCCCCGACCTCCCCCACCGCGACAGCATCCCCCTCTCTCCCACTCCCTCTCGCGCCCCTTCCGGGAGAGGCTGAACCTGCCCCGCAGCGCCACCGTGTGGGCGACGCGGCTCAGAACAGCAGGAGGTCGGTCCCGGCTCCAGGTGCTAAACGCAGGACAGAGGAAAGGAAACCCCATCCTAAGCTTGCCAGGCTGCAAGGCTTACCACGTCCAGTTCTCCTTACATTTAAAACGTTTATCTCTTCAGAACGGCAATACATTTGAGGCCTGTTGGTGATTTGTAATTCTTTAAGTAATACATGCTTACTGAAAAAATATGCAAACTCCATAGACTGGCTGCAAGGCAAAACCTGACAGTTTCCACCCAGTATTCGAGCCCTCCCTAGCTCACAGACACCCAGAGACACCCACAGATTGCATTTTTTTGCAAATAAGCTTCTAGATGTTGACACTCAGAGACACCCGCAGATTGTATTTTTGGCAAATAAGCTTCTAGATCTTTTTTCCTACAGAAAAAAAAAAAAAACCCTTTATGTTTCTATTTGTCTCACCTATCTTCCATTTGATTCTCTTTATTTTTAATATACATTTGTGCAAATGAAATCACATTACATGTGCCTAAGTTTTGCCACTCACTTTGTTTTATAAATTTGTTTTTGTTAACTGTGGAGAAGAGACAAAAGAATATTTATCTAACTGATGTATAGTATGTGAATCAAACTGAAATGAAGCCTGTGTGCCCATCACCCAATTGAAGAATATTTTTATTACACTGAAGCTTATGCATTACTTTTTTACAGTTAAAAATATACTTTTTCTCCTTTCTCATCTTGGGGGACGGCGCGTCTTCATGAACAGATTGATTTGGTATTTTTTATTGACCCATATCATCTCTTCATTAGCTCACTAGTTTTCCATCCTTTTAGTGCTCCCAGTAGAGATTATGACACAATTCTTGACTTAGTAAAGTCTAATATACAGCAAATTAGAACAGTATTATTGCCACTTGTGGGAAAATCCAGGAACTTCAGGCCACTAAAATCACCATTTACCCCCTCCTGATTTACACGCTATTGTCATCTGGCACCATCTGGTATTTTAATTCTTTATATATTTCAAACTCTGCAAGAGGATATTGTTATTGTTTTATACAGACGATATTTGGTGAGATTAACCACATATTGCCTCTCTCTATTTTCCTTCATTTCTTCTTGTGTTTTCAAGTTTCCATCTGGGATCCATTTTTCTCCTGCCAGAAAACCATCCTTTACTAATTCCTTTGATGGGGTAAGCTGGTGATGAATTAGTAGTCTTTATTTGCCCTAGTTCAGTTACTCAGTCATGTCAGACTCTGCGACCCCATGGACTGCAGCACTCTAGGCCTCCCTGTCCATCACCAACTCCCAGAGTTTACTCAAACTCATGTCCATTGAGTTGGTGATGCCATCCAACCATCTCATCCTCTGTCGTCCCCTTCTCCTCCCGCCTTCAATCTTTCTCAGCATCAGGGGTCTTTTCAAATGAGTTAGCTCTTCTCATCAAGTGGCCAAATTATTGGAGTTTTAGCTTCAGCATCAGTCCTTCCAGTGAACACCCAGGACTGATCTCCTTTAGGATGGACTGGTTAGATCTCCTTGCAGTCCAAGGGACTCTCAAGAGTCTTCTCCAACACCACAGTTCAAAAGCATCAATTCTTCGGCCCTCAGCTTTCTCTCACATCCCTACATGACTACTGGAGAAACCATAGCCTTGACTAGATGGACCTATGTTGGCAAAGTAATGTCTCTACTTTTGAATATGCTGTCTAGGTTGGTCATAGCTTTTCTTCCAAGGTGTAAAGTAAGCATCTTTTAATTTCATGGCTGCAATCACCATCTGCAGTGATTTTGGAGCCCCCAAAATAAAGTCTGACACTGTTTCCACGGTTTCCCCATCTATTTGCCATGAAATGATGGGACCTGATGCCGTGATCTTCGTTTTTTGAATGTTGAGCTTTAAGCCAACTTTTTCACTCTCCTCTTTCACTTTCATCAAGAGGCTTTTTAGCTCTTCTTCACTTTCTGCCATAAGGGTGGTGTCATCTGCATATCTGAGGTTGTTGATATTTTTCCTGGCAAACTTGATTCCAGCTTGTGCTTCAGCCAGCCCAGCATTTCTCATGATGTACTCTGCATATAAGTTAAATAAGCAGGGTGACAATATACAGCCTTGACGTACTCCTTTTCCTATTTGGAACCAGTCTGTTTTTCTGTGTCCAGTTCTAACTGTTGCTTCCTGACTTGCATACAGATTTCTCAAGAGGTAAGTCAGGTGGTCTGGTATTCCCATTTCTTTCAGAATTTTCCACAGTTTACTGTGATCCACACAATCAAAGGCTTTGGCATAGTCAATAAAGCAAAAATAGATGTTTCTCTGGAGCTCTCTTGCTTTTTCCATGATCCAGCAGATGTTGGCAATTTGATCTCTGGTTCCTCTTCCTTTTCTAAAACCAGCTTGAACATTTGGAAGTTCACAATTCACGTATTGTTGAAGCCTGGCTTGGAGAATTTTGAGCATTACTTTACTAGTGGGTGAGATGAGTGCAATTGTGTGGTAGTTTGAGCATTCTTTGGCATTGCCTTTCTTAGGGATTGAAATGAAAACTGACCTTTTCCAGTCCTGTGGCCACTGCTGAGTTTTCCAAATTTGCTGGCATACTGAGTGCAGCACTTTCACAGCATCATCTTTCAGGATTTGAAATAGCTCAACTGGAATTCCATCACCTCCACTAGCTTTGTTTGTAGCGATGCTTCCTAAGGCCCACTTGACTTCACATTTCAGAATGTCTGGCTCTAGGTGAGTGATCACACCATTGTGATTATCTGGGTCATAAAGACCTTTTTTGTACGGTTCTTCTGTACTTGCCCCGACTATCTCCATTTCGCCTTCATTATCGAAGGGTATTTTTTTGCTGAGTATGTAATTTCAAGTTGGAAAGAGAGGGCAAGAAAGAAGAGAAAATTAACAGAAAAAGTGGGACAAATAGAAAAGAAAGAGTAACGTAGAAGACCTACAGCTGAATAGATCAGCAATTATGTTAAGGGCAAGCACATTCACTACTCGGATTGAAAGTCAAACATTACCACACTGGATAAAAATGAATAAAACTCAATCATATACTGCTTACAGGAGAAAGATGTCCAGTATGAAGATACAGAAACAAGAACAGTAAAAGCATGGAAAAAGTTATGCCATGCAAATAGTAACCACAAATAAACTGGTGTGGCTACATTAATATCAGCAAAAGTAGACTTCAAGGGTGGGGGAGGGGGATGCTAAAGATAAAGAGTTATTCACAGTGGGAAAAAATGTTCCATATAGCAGACAGATACACCAATGCTAAAGCTGCATGCCGCTCGTCATGTCACCTCAAAGGATACAAAGCAAAACTCAAAAAAAAAAAAGGAAAAAGAGACAGATTTACAACCCCTCTTTCAGTCATTGATGGCACAAGCAGATGAAAAGTTAGGTGGAACTTCAGATGTCTACAGGAACATCACAGAATTGATGACCAAACACATTGGCCTTGGGATGGTGGCCAGGCAAAGGGAGTCTGAGACCATGACCTTTCGTAGACAGGACCCTGCTCCCCGTCGCTGCCCCAGGTGGAAAGATTCAAACCTGGGCACAAGCCTGCTTTCCTCTGAGCTTCAGTCGCCTTGGAAGAAGCTGACCAGAACTGCCTCCCAAATCTGTTGGGGTGGGGTGGGGGGCCAGCAAGGGATCGAGGTGGGGAAGAGCAGGCAGGGGCAGGAGCAGGCCGGCGTGGGGGTCGGTGGGGGTCCTGGGGGTTGGGTTTTCCCAGACGGGGAGTCAGGGAAGAGAAGGGGAGTGGACCCTGGAGATTGGCAGCTGGGAGAGCCTTGGTCATGGAGTTGAAGGAGCCTTGGAAGCCATCCTTGCTGTGTCTCTGGCAGGGTAAGAAAGCAAAGAGCTACAGTGGAAACCATCTCACAACAGCCCACTCCAGTGGGAGCTCATGGAGGTTCCCTGAACAAGGATTCTCATCTCTTTAGAACGCTGTTTCTTACCCACACCGCTGCCTCCGAGGGGTAGGTGTGTGTACGTGTGTGTGCGTTCATGTCTTGGAGTGTCTGCTCTGTGTATCTGGGTGTGGCCCCCCTCACTGCACGACCACTTCCCGTCCATAAATACGGCACTCTCTTCTCCTGGCCTCTGCCCGTGCCCTTTCCTCTCCATGAACACCCCTTCCCTGCCCGCTCTCTCATATTTGCCAGGCCGCGGTCTTGCTCATTCATCAGGAGCAGGTGAAGGAGTCTTCTTTCCCAGGAAGCCTGCCCTGAACATCCCCCGATGGCTGCTCAGGGGACCCTCTGCCCCGCCCCCAATCCTGGCTTCCCTCTCCCCCTGTCCTGGTCCTGTGGGCTGTAACCTCTGGTTCTTGTGTCCATGGGGTAATCAAGTGTGGGACTGGTTCTTGTCCACCTCTGGGTCCCCAGCACAGGCAGGGACCCCATCAGAGGTCCCCATCGGCCACACAGAGGCCCAGAAAATGCTTGGTAAATGAATGAATGAACATTAACAACCACTTCTGTGCAAGGGTCTGGAACCCCAGCAAGTCTTCCTTGTTCAACTCAAGAAGCAAACCTGTCAGAGCTGGCAAGCCTCTCAAAGGTGAAGCCAAGAACCAGCAGCGTGGCCACCACCGACTAGGGGAGCTTGTCAGAAATGCAGCTTCCCAGGCCCCACTCCAGACCCACTGGGTCAGAATCTACTTTTTGAAAAGATACTCAAGAGATTCCCAGGCACATCACAGAGTGAGAAGCACGCTCTGTGGACCCTACCTCCCCCTGTACAGACAGGGAGAAACAGCCGGCAGAGGGGAGGGCCTTGCAAGGCAGTGGTAGGGTTAGGACTTCAGGCCAGGTGGCCTCCTCCCAGGTGCAAGCTGCTGCCCCCACCCCACCTTCAGCCCATCACCCCTCCACCCACCCACCCACCCACCTCTACCTTCTGGCACACACCACCTTTCTGGTCGGCTTGGCCTGAGATGCCAGATTCTTCCCTTTTCTCCAAGAGGTCTTTTACTCCACCTGGTGGACGAAGAACAGGATGGGCTGGCCTGAGTGGCCTGGCCACTTGTCTCTGGGTTTAATCTTGAGGGTTGAGGGGGGGATGGAGGGAGGGAACATGGAGAAGGGGCCATGTGCAGCAAAGGCTAAGAGTCTGGGGGACAGAGATGCAGTAAGACACCCGCTATGAGAAGGGCTCAATTCCCGCTGGCTTCGCCACATGCTGGAGGTGCACCACACGCTAGCTTCTGATCATCTCTGAGCCTCCCTTTCCTCATTTGCAAAATGAGGAGAGTAACATGCTGCCTACCTCACGGGCCGTTGTGAGGCTGCCAAGAGATGATGCTGGGAAAGCCCTTAGAACAGAGTCAGGGGCCACGGTGATGGGAGAGTCCCCCTGAGGTAGAGCCCCTGGGAACCTCTCCATCCCTCTGTGCTCCCTGCCCAGGACCCAGTTAACCCCTGAGCCTCAGCCCCGTCACCTTCCCACCCCTCCAAGGAGGCCCTTAGAGACCACCCAGTCTCCCTCTCTTTTCCGAAAGGGAGTGGGAGGCCCACAGAAGAGGCTATAGAAATATCCACTCTCACTGGTGGTGGGACGAGGGGGATGGGGTGGGGGTTGTCAGGCCCTGTCCCTGGTGCCTGGGATCTGAAAGGCTGAATTCTGCAGGGGGAGTGACTTTGGGGGACAGGAAGCCAGGAAAAACACATGCTCTGAAGTCAGACAGATCAGGTTCAAATCTGGCTCAGCCACAGTCCAGTTGGATGAACTTGAGAAGTGACCTTGCAGCTCTGGGCTTCAGCTTCCTCACCTGGAAACGTCCTTCTGGGACTGTTGTGAGGTTTACAGGAGATGGTGTTAAGCACTCAGCACCCAGAGGCCCCATGGTCACTGTTGTAACTGACGTGGAGAAGCTGGGAGGCCATGGGAAGGTACCCAGTCACACCCCAGCAGCTGCCACCCCCGATCGCAGGGTGGGGCGTGTCTCTGATTCCTTCCTGAGCAAGGTGGTGGTATCAGGGTGAGGGAGGGTGGGGAGCAAAGACCAGAAACCAGGTTGGAACATCGTCTTGGGCTAAGAAAGAAGGCCCTAGGCTGGGGTCTGCTTTCAACTATGGCTGTTTGTCTGATAGTCAGGTTGGCCCAGGAGAGGAGTTGCCAACCTCCCCAGATGAATTTTAACTGGAAACTCTTCCAACGTCTGCCTCACCTACAGGCCCATCAGAGGGAACCCCCCTACCCCACCCAGCTAGATGACCAAGGGGGAGCCCTGGCTCCAAGGACATCCTCTGCAGGTCTGTAGGTAACTTCGGAGCTTGGCTTGAAAAGACGAGTTGGACCAAACCACTGTCCCTCTGAGTTCTGGAAATGGCACACAAAGGGAAGAGGGAGTTAGCAGGTAAGGTGACCAACCCTTCTGGGTTGTCTGATTTTGGTACCCAAAGTCCTGCCTGCTAGGAAACAGACACAGCAGTGAGAAAAAATGGTAAAGAAATGTGAGCAATGCTATGAATATTGATCATAGCTACTGCTTCTTTCTTTTTTTTTGTAATTGGAGGAAGGAAAGGGTGGGATGAATTGAGAAATTAGCATCGACATATATATGCTACTGATTCTTGAGTGTATACAATATACCAGGTTCTGTGCTAAGAATGTTTTTAAAACTTTAAAAAAAATTATTTTTAACTTGTCATCTTAACCATTTTTAAGTGTATTTTCCAGGGGCATTAAGTACGTTTACTGGGCTTCCCTGGTGGCTCAGATGGTAAAGAATCTTTCTGCAATACAGGAGACCCAGGTTCAATCCCTAAGTTGGGAAGATCCTCTGCAGAAGGGAATGGCAACCCATTCCAGTATTCTTGCCTGGAGAATCCCATGGACAGAGGGAGCCTGGCAGGTTACAGTCCATGGGGTCACAAAGAGTCGTACATGACTGAGCAACTAACACACACACACACACATGCACAAACACACACACACATACACAAACAAGCACAGTCACAGGATGAGCAACTATAACCACTATCCGCTTCTAGAATTTTATTCAGCATCCCAAGCAGAAAGTCTATACCCATTCAACAGCAACTCCTCGCTTCTTCTGACCTGCGCCCCTGACAACCTCTATTCTATTTTCGGTCTTTATTTGCCTATCCTACATACCTCACACAACTGAAATCACACAGTGTTTGTCCTTCTGTATTCTGGTTTCCTTCACAGTAAACCAGAACACTCAGCATAGTGTCTCCACGGTTCATTCATGTCATATGTCAGAATTCCACTCCTTTTTGATTAAGGCCAAATAATATTTCATTGTATGGCTATACCACATTTTGTCCATCCATTCATTTTTTTGGTAGACTTGGGTTGTTTTTGCCATTTGATTATTGTGAATGATGCTGCTATGAACATGGGTGTATAAATGTCTGTCTTGCTTTCAGTTGTTTGGGGTATGTCCTTAGAGTGCAATTTCTGGGTCACATGGTGATTCTATATTTATCTTTTTGAGGGGTTCCAGCCTTTTTCCACAGCATCTTGTACTGAATATTCTTAGTGCCTTAGCTCAGAAAGCTCTGGCAGCGCCACCCAGGAGGCTGGCCCTGTTATTGGCCTAGGTTCCTAGAAGGGGACACTGAGATTCAGTCAGATGAAGTAAAGTGTCCTGTGTCCCTCAGCTAGTAAGCACAGAGCCAGGACTTAAACCCACAGTGAGTGATTCTGTGCCCCTGTATGGCCTGACCCTGGGTTGGCCTGGGTCTCCAGATCCCCTCCAGCTGGAGGGGTCGCCACACCCAGAAGAGGGAAGAAGTCAGGAGACATGGGGACCCACAGCCCTGCAGGACCCGCCCAGCCCCACCAGTTCCTCAGCTCTAGCTCCTGGACGTGGTGGTGGCTGTGGTGGTTTCGTCGCTCAGTCGTGTCCAACGCCATGGACTGAAGCCCTCCAGGCTCCTCTGTCCATGGGATTCTCCAGGCAAGAACACTGGAGTGTGTTGCCATTTCTTTCTCCAGGGGATCTTCCTGACCCAGGAATCGAACCCAGGTCTCCTGCACTGCAGGGAGATTCTTTACCCCCTGAGCTACAAGGGAAGCCTGCACTGAAACTGGGCTTCCAGAATGCAACATATCTGTATTTGCCCAGCATTCTCATTTCTGGCCATTAGACACCCCTTCCCCACCACACACCCAGGTGTGTGTTCCTTAGGGAACTCCTAAAATTTCAGTTTAAGTGATTGGATTGATTAGAAGTAGATGTGAGACCTGGGCCTAGCCAATCAGTGTAATTCTTTCCACCAGAGATGGTCATGTGGCCTAAACTGGCCCAGTGAACTTGAAGCTGTTCAGGACTATGGTTAAAGCTGATGGGTAGAGAGAAATTTTCTGTTCCTGGGGCTGCGAGAGGGTGACTTTGAGCCAGACATGCTGCAGCCACCTTGTTCCCTCAGGGGGCACCTTTCTGAGACCAGAGCCAGCAGGGCGGGAAGCAGATGGGGACGCAGGACGGAGCTGGATCCAGCTGCACCTGAAGTCAGATCTGAGCCAGTATCTCCTCTTTTCCTTTCCTTTTTTGACTTGAGGCTGACTTAGGGTTTCGTCATTTGCATCTCAAAGAGCGCTGATCTGTTTGACCTTGGGGTGTCAGGAGGTTCTCAGCTCCTTGGCTGCCCCACCTGTGCTTGAGTCATAAGCCTCCCTTTCTGTGAGCTGGCCTGAGGAGATCTCATGTGTTTCAACCCAGTTCAGCCAGGGGGAAAAAGAGTGGGGCTCAGCACAGCCTGGGAGGAGCCTGGGATCCAAGAGCCTGACTCGGTGGTTACAGGGCTGGAACTTTCTGTGGAGCCTGGCACAGCATCCAGAAGGCAGGGCTACCCAGGTGGGGTCCTAGAGGATCCACCCCGGGGAGGAGCCCTGGAGTCAGGGGGCTTTTCCCATAAGGTAAAGGGCTTAGGCAATTTGATCTCTGGTTCCAAAGGTCCATCTAGTCAAAGCTATGGTTTTTCCAGTAGTCATGTATGGATGTGAGAGTTGGACTATAAAGAAAGCTGAGTGCCGAAGAATTGATGCTTTTGAACTGAGGTGTTGGAGAAGACTTTTGAGAGTCTCTTGGATTGCAAGGAGATCCAACCTGAAATCAGTCCTGAATATTCATTGGAAGGACTGATGCTGAAGCTCCAATATTTGGCCACCTGATGCGAAGAACTGACTCATTGGAAAAGACCCTGATGCTGGGAGAGATTGAAGGCAGGAGAAGACGGGGATGACAGAGGATGAGATGGTTGGATGGCATCACTGACTCAATGGACATGAGTTTGAGTAAACTCCGGGAGTTGGTGATGGACAGGGAAGCCTGGCATGCTGCAGTCCATGGGTTTGCAAAGATTCAGACACGACTGAGCGACTGAACTGAACTGAACTGAAAGGGCTTAGGAGGGAAACTTAAATCCTCTGGAGGAGAGACCAGGAGCAAGGCTTCCACAGGGAGCCCAAGCTCAAGGTACCCACAGCCCACCTATAATCAGACCCTACTGCCGGAGAACCGACTCGCCTGACAGTCTAAGCCTCTCCTGGGATCAGGGCAGGTCATCGCCCAGTCAGTAGTCTTGGCACCAGCAGAAGAGCTGTCCTGTCTTCAGATCAGGTGTGATGCCCTGTAAAGTGGCCCATGGGGCAAAGGCCGTCACGGAGGGCATCACTCACCTTCAGTCTGTCTTCTTCCCCTGGTTCCCCTCACCCAGCCTGGGAGCAACTTTTTCCTATGGTAGTACTAAGGTTCTACTTCTACTGGGAAATTGGTTTGTCTTCATCCTGAGACTGGGGGTTGTGTGAGTGGTTCCACTTCCTTTTTTGTTCCACCTCGTCGGAAACTTAGAGCCCAGGTGTGGCCTCCATAGCAAGACTATAGTCATGCAGGAACCTGGGCACTCGCCTCAAAAGAACTCCCTGCCTCCATTCCCAAAAGTTAAAACTCAATGAACAACCTACTGTATAACACGGGGAACCCTACTTAATTCTCTGCAGTGACCTGAATGGGAAGGAAGTCCACAAGGAGGAGATATGTGTATACGTATGGCTGATTCATCTTGCTGTACAAAGGACACCAACATTGTAAGGCAACTATATCCCATAAAAATTTATTTGAAAAAACTCAAACAGAAATAGCCTTAATGTTTACACTTTCACAATTATACTCCCCCCTTTTTTTGAAACAATACTGTCTTTTCAAACTGTATATCTGAATCTTTTTCATGTAAATAAATTATTTTGCTTACAGTGTCTCTCCTTGGTTTCAAAATGTATACCTTGAATTACTTCTCAAATCCAAAGTATGAGTCTCCCTCCTCTGTGCACTCCAACACGGTTTCTGGAAAGATGCAGTGACTCTGTGTGTGTGTGTGTGTGTGTGTGTGTGTGTGTGTGTGTGTGTGTGTGAAATCCTGCATTGTACCCAGGTACAAAGAACCTGCAAAGCTGTTCGGATAAGAACTAAGATGACTGATCACTCAGCCATGCCTAGAGGATGTTCTTTCATTTCTTTGTGCCTTGAGTGATAAAAGTCATCTTCAAAGTTTCCTGGGTGCGGGGGTTCCCTGTTGGTCCAGTGGTTAAGAATCTGCCTTGCAATGTAAGGGAGAGGGTGTTTGATTCCTGGTCAGGGAACTAAGGTTCGCACCTGCCTCAGAGCAAGCAAGCCCACTCGTGGCAACTACTGAGCCTGCGTGCTCTGGAGTGTGTGTGCCACAACTAAAGAGCCCACATGCGTGAATGAAAGATCCCGCAGGACACAATGAAGATCCTGTGTGCTGCAACTAAGACTTGATGCAGCCAATTAATAAATATTTTTTTAAAAGTTTCCTGAGTCTATGCGCTTACTCCACAACAGTAAATCCTCATGGTCTGTATTTTAACTTCATTTCTGCCTTCATGTTCCCATCCTTGTGTGCCTTTATTTTTGTCCACATTTGTTTTCTGCTCTGGTTGTATTTTATGCATCCTTGGAAGCTCCCCTAAATCCTTTCTACAGCCAGGCAGGGAGCAAATCAACCAGCCAGCCTACCAATAAGCCAGCTGCAGGACTCCTCAACTTGTCCCTTTGTTCTTCCAGCACCAGCCAGCAGGTGGCACTAAAGTGCTCCCAAAAGTCATACCAGGGTTGAGGCGGGGCAGGCTTAGGTATTGAGTGGACAGTGGCTGCAGATGGAGGCCTTGGGGAATTTAGAGGAAAGGGACTGGGGCAGAATTAATGCATCTCCTGCATTAATTATTTCCAGGCTGGGATGATCCTCAGGCTTCCTGGACTAATTTATGTCACATAAGTATTCTAGGGGGCTTCCCTGGCGGCTCAGACAGTAAAGAATCTGCCTGCGATGTGGGTTCGATCCCTGGGTCAAGAAGATCCCCTGGAAGAGGGCAGCGCAACTCACTCCAGTATTCTTGCCTGGAGAATTCCATGGACAGAGGAGCCTGGAGGGCTACAGTCCATGGAGTCTCAAAGAGTTGGACATGACTGAGTGACTCTTTTTTTCTTTAAGTATTCTAGGTCAATGTCAGGAGCAAAGGAGAGACTAGCTCAAATATGCTCAGTGCTTGGCACATAGTAGGTGCTCAGGAAATTGTTGGGGCCCTCCTTCCCCTACTGTTCTGGAGGAGTGGGTGGCTTTACTCCTTCAGGGGCCAAGATGTGGGGCCCAATCTAACACCATGCTACCACTCTGCCTTTCTCCCCTGCTATCATGAACCCCCTCTCTACAGGACAGACCAGAGGCAGACCCCTGCTGGACAGGGCTGATCTTTCTCTTGTACCTGCTCTTTCTGTAATGAGATTCCAGGGGTGGAAAGAGGCAGTAGCTTGTCCCACTTCCCCTTGTCCTCAGGTTCTTCTCCCAGAAGAGGAAGCCAGTGAGAAGGGCACTTTGCCAGGAGCCTGTGCTGTGCCCAGCAGCAAGCCCCAGTGGAAAGAACAACAGACAGAACCTGACAACCAGCCCTGGCAACTGTTGCTCTGGTTCAAAGCTTGGACTTGATGTCAGACAGACCTCAGACTGGAGATAGCATCTGAACACGGCTGCTTATTGAATTCTAACCTTGAGCAAATTCCTTAAGCTCGCCAAGCCTCAGTTTCCTCATCTGTAAAGTGGAGAGGTTAATACCTACCTCATAAAATAGTCATGAGAATCCAAAGAATTAATGTATATAACGTCCTCAGCCTGGCACCTAGTTCCAGTCAGTGCTGACCATCACTATTCTGCATTTTGTGGAGTCACTTGGGGCAAGCAACTTGGTCCCACAGAGCCTTGTTTTCCTTATTTGCAAAATGGGACTATGGATATCCTCCTCCCTAGGTTATTGGGAGGATTAAAGGAATATAGCCTCTTAATAGTAGCCAGGACCCAAATGATGCTCTATTGTTGCGTGCTGAATTGGATTTCTGTGACTCTGAGGCTGGAAGGAAGCACTCAGTGAATCCCTGTACAACATCGCCTCTGAGTATGTTCCTGATGTCTGCTTGAATGCTTCCAGTGATGGGAGACTCACCACCTCTGAGGAAGCCTGCCCCTTCTTTTTCTGTTCAGCTCTGGCTACAATGCCTTTCTTCATGCAGGGCCAAGATTCATCTCCCAGTAGTTTTCCAGCCGGGAGTTGAACGTATTCCAAACCTTAATTTCCCATCACTGACCCTGGGGGCCATAACTAACTCCTCACTTCCCTTCCCCATGACTTCTGCTAAATGGATTAGTCCTCCAGCCTTTGCACAATTAGATTCTGGATCTAGCAAGCAGGGGAGGGAAGGGATGCAGAGAGGGCGGAGGGGTGCAGTTGAGGTTTCCTGCCTTTAAGGAGGGCAATTAACTGCTTCCCTGCCAGGGCTGGGGTGGTCCTGTCACGCTGGTGACCAGTGTGAGAGGTTGCTTCTGCTGGGACTGGTGACATCCACATTCAGGGATGACGTTCACGGAGCCACTGTACACATCATGGCTGTCTGGCTGTGGTCAGGGCAGCGCCCACTGGCTGCAGATGGAAACTGAGCCTCAGAGGGGAAGTGGCCACACGGGGAGCTCAGCCTGCACATGAGTTCATTCATTCATCCATCCAAATGTTCTCTGAGCCCTTACTCAGCGCCAGGTGCTGTGCTGGATGCTTGGGATGCTGCAATAAATGAGACAAAGACATAATTTTCTAAAAAAAATAGTGGTAAAGATCAGCAAAGAGGGAGACTTAGAGGGATCACTTACTCTCCCTGCAAACTGGAAGGATGGCCTGTTCATTCACCCATCTGTCCATCCATCCATTCACCCATCCAATCCACCAACATGTACTGGGTGTCTAAACTCAGTCCAGTGGTTGAGACTCCATGCTCCTAATATAGAGGACAGGGGTTCGATCCCAGGTTAGGACACTAGGATCCTGCATGCTCTACCTGGCAGCCAAAAAAAAAAAAATTTTTTTTTAAATAAAGTAAAATTAGAGGTCCCCAGAATTCAGAGATGCCTGGAATCAGGACATCAGTTAACGTCTGCGATGCAGAAACCTCTCTTTTCTTGGGACTTTGGGGGGCCTTGTACCCCAGCCCACGTGTTTCATAGTGACAAACTCCACCTTCCACCTTGGGAGGTGGTGCCCATGACCTAGTCTAAGCCCAGCAGTGCTTTCCATGATCAGCTCAGGAAAAGACCCATGACCTACGTCAGGCTCATCGAGACCAACAGGTTTCAATCCCAGGACTTTGATTTGAGATAGGGAGGAAGATGGCAACCCACACCAGTGTTCTCGTCTGGAGAATCCCATGGACAGAGGAGCCTGGTGGGCCACAGTCCATGGGATCACAAAAGAGCTGGACACAACTGAGCAAGTAACACACACAGAGAGGAAGAGCACTCTCCCTCCTGTTGGACTTGGTGTTGGGGTGATGGGAGCTGCTGGGGGTCACACCCAGGGAGCTGGAGAACAGATCTAACCCAGGCCAGGTGGGCAGGGGCCAGCAACATTGTTCGAGTCCTGAATCCATTTATGCCTGAAGCCAGATCTATCTACCCTGTGAGTTGTTTTTTGTTTAAGGTGGTCTGGGTATTGTGTCATTTTCAACAGACGAGGCTGCCTGATTCCAGCACAGTCCTCCTCCTTCCAGCTGACCCCGGGCAGGCATCGCGGTCTCTGGTTTCGGTGGCTGCCTCGCCGCCTCCTGCCCACGCCCATCCCCACAGTCCCTGACTCTGCCTCCCCGCTCTCAAAGATGGAGG
Source organism: Budorcas taxicolor (assembly GCF_023091745.1). Taxonomy (NCBI): domain Eukaryota; kingdom Metazoa; phylum Chordata; class Mammalia; order Artiodactyla; family Bovidae; genus Budorcas; species Budorcas taxicolor. Next base: position 151,778,626 of record NC_068920.1, on the reverse strand, counting down.
CTGCCTCTCTCAGCCAGCCTCAGGGAGTCAGGCTTCTCAACGAAGTTCAGGTCATGGCAGCCTAGCTTCATCCTCTGGTCTCATCTCTGTCCCAGAACTCGAAACAGGAGCCTTGTCACTGAAAGTCCCTTCCTTGGGCAGTCCCCTGAGGATCCTGCCTGCTGAAGATGCTTTCAATCTTGGTAAATGCCCCCTCCATTCCCACAAGTCCCTCTCGCTAGAAGTCAGCCGGCCACCTCCTCCCTTCACAGAGTTTGCCTCCAAATACTTTTCAGAATCCACCTCTCGTCTTCCCTCTGAGGTGACCCTGGTTCAGGTCCCAACACTTGTCAGCTTGACTTTCGCATCAGCTTCCTCCTTGAAGTGTCCTGGCCTCCAGTCATCATCATTAATGGAGGTCCACCCTTTGGGACTTCATAGATCCAGAGAAAAGAAAAGTGAGTCACTTAGTTAGTCACACTCTATGTGACCCCATGGACTGTAGCCTACCAGGCTTGCGCATGGAATTCTCCAGGCAAGAATACTGGAGTGGGTTGCCATTTCGTTCTCCAGGAGATCTTCCCAACCCAGAGAATGAACCCAGGTCTCCCACACTGCAGGCAGACTCTTTGCTGACTAAGCCACCAGGGAACCATCCAGAGAGAATTCCTTCAGTTGAGATTCAGAGAGAATTCTTTCAATTGCCAGCTTGGGGTAGGGCAAGAGGGAATACTTCTGGCTGTTATATTCGGGGAGCGGAGCAGGGAAAGGGGGCTAAAGTCCCATCACTCAGACCGTATGTCCCTTACTTTCTTCTCTGCTGTGCCTGACACTTGTGAGTCCTTTGTGACTCAGTTCCCCTGTGCTGTGCTGTGCTTAGTTGCTCAGCTATATCTGACTCTTGGTGACCCCACGGATGATAGCCCTCCAGGCTTCTCTGTCCATGGGGATTCTCCAGCCAAGAATGCTGGAGTGGGTTGCCCTGCCTTCCTCCAGAGGATCTTCCCAACCCAGGGATCAAATCCAGGTCTCCCGCATTGCAGGCGGAATCTTAACCGGTCTGCAGGTGGTCATTTACCCCTGTAAGACCTGAGAGACATCTTTCTGTGTCTAGGCTTCCCACCAGACCTGGTCCCTCCGTGACCCGAGCCTCTGGGATGCTCAGGACAAACTGACTGGCTCCTCCTTGGTCTCTTCTCTGAGGGCCCTTCATTTTTTCCTTTTTTCTTTCGGCCACACATTGTGGCATGGGGGATCTTAGTTCCAGGGAACCTGAGTCCCCTGCGGTGGAACTGTGAAGTCTGAACCACTGAGCCGCCAGAGAAATCCCTCTGCAGGCATTTCAGATTATAGTTACCTCTCTGTTAGCATCCCTTCTTCCAAAGGTTTGTTGAGGTCTTCTTTTCTGCTTGTGCTCCTGTCCCAGCTTCGTTGTGAGCATGGGCTGGTTTATACCTGCTCTTACCCTTCACTGTCAGTTTCAGGGCCTGAGGAGGGACAGAGGGCAGATACCTGGGCTGATCCCATGTCCAAGTGGCTGTCAATCAAAGTCCTGCCTCCCACTCTCTCCTCACCCCCTCCTATCTGGCTTTCGCCCCTGCCCATCCCTGGAGCACGCCTCCCTGGGTCTCTAGGACCAGGTCTACAGGATCACTTTCTGTTCTCACGTGACTTGATGGCTTGGTAACGTTTGACCCTCTCAAGCTTGTTCTTGTTTGACGCTGTCCTGCCTTAGATTCTTGGGGGGACACAGTGTCATGAAGACCCTTCCTGTGTTTCTCTAAACCTCTGCCGAAGCCTCTGGATCTAATTTTCTGGCTTCTCTTCCCTCTGCTTCCTCTGAAATATTATTATTTCTCAGGGGTCCCTTCTCAGCCCCCATTCCTTCTTACCCTAGAGAGTTTCCCTGAGGGCTTCCTCCCTCCCCACGAATTCAGGGGTTTCCCTCCAAAAGCTGATCATTTCCAAATGCTGGCTCCCTGCCCCGATCCCTCACCTGGATCCAGATCCCATCTCCAGCTGTGTCCCAGATCCCTCTTCTTGAGAGGCCTTATGTCAAAAGCTGGCCTTGGCTTTTCCCTCCTCCCGAATCTGTTTCTCTTCCTAGGAAAGGCCACCATCGTCTGTTGAGGTGCCCAGAAACTTGGGTGTCATCCTTGACCATCCTGTTTTCTGTTTCCACACTCAACTGCTCACCAAGCTCTACTACTTTACCTCTCTAATAAATCTCTCCGTGCCCACCCACACTTCACCCCTAAAGCTTCTCTTCACTGGTCTCGCTGTCCCCTGCATGTCACACTGCTGCTCACCTCCTGTTAAACAGCAAATTTCACCAAGCCGCTAATGGCTCCCACGACTTAGGAATGAAGTCCAAATGGCCCCCAAGGCTGGAGTTGCCAGATTTAGCACACAAAATACAGGATGTCCAGTTAAATTTGAATTTCAGATAAACAATCTTTTTTTTTTTTTTAAGTGTAAGTATGTCCCATTTACTATCTGGCATCTGGATCCTTTCCACACCCCAACCTCATTTCTTGCTATGCTATATTTCACATCTGACTCTCAGGCTAGACCGAACTGTTTGAACTTGAACTCCTCAGCTGGAAGAGACAGCTCTCACCAATAAGCTCTTCTTACCTGCTGCCCCCACCCCGAAAGGCCCTGTTCCCTTCTTGCCCTGACCAGCCTCTGCTTACCCCTGGGGTTCCCTCCTCTAAGAAGGCTCTCTGCTCCCTCATAACTGCTGCTCACTTACTCAGTTGTGTCTGACTCCTAGCGACCCCATGGACTGTCCATGGAATTTTCCCAGGAAAGAACACTGGAGTGGGTTGCTATTTCCTCCCCCAGGGGGATCTTCCCAACCCAGGGACTGCACACACGTCTCTTGCTTCTCCTGCATTGGCAGGCAGATTCTTTACCCACTGGGCCACCTGGGAAGCCTTCCTCAGAATAGATTTGGCTCCTTCCCTGAGTGGCCAGAGGCCCGTTTCCCTGGACGGCAGCAATTCATCGGCTGGCTTGTCCCCTTAGTTGGCTCTTTTTCTCTCTGTTGCTGACAAGGAGCCGTCAGCAACTCTGTGACCCACATCTGGACCAGCCCGCATGGCCCCATCCAGCTGGAGGCACCCGGGGGCCTGGTGCCTTGGCTGAGGCCCCAGCTTTCTTTCTGCTCTCTTGGCCTGGGTCCCAGTCTGTTGGTTCACACTCCCTCCTTGCTTGAATTCCCATGAAAAGTGGCCTCTACCCGTAGCCCCCTGCCCAGGACTAGATTACAAGATGCTGAGACAATGGAGGCGGCGAGCCAGATTTCCATCAGGCCTGCCTTGCCATCCCCCACAGCACTTACCTGTGCATCTAGGGGTCAGATGCTGACAGCAGAGGTCATAGAGGGCAAGGCTCACTCACACTGGGCCTGCCCACCCCTGTGGGGATAAAGGGGAGGGAGCTTGGCCTTAAAGTTGGGACCCTGGCTTTGAATCCCAGTCCTGACCCTTTCTAGCGTCATGCAGAAAGGCCAGATGAGCACACCCCCTCCCCTGGCACCTCATTTTCTTGTCTGTAAAGTGGGGACAGCAAGGAGACCAAACCAGTCAATCCTAAAGGAAATCAACTCTGAATATTCATTGGAAGGACTGATGCTGAAGCTGAAGCTCCAGTACTTAGACCACCTGATCCAAAGAGCCAGCTCATTGGAAAAGACCCTGATGCTGGGAAAGATTGAAGTCAAACGGAGAAAAGAGTGGCAGAGGATGAGATGGTTGGATAACATCAGTGACTCCATGGACATGAATTTGGGCAACCTTTGGGAGAGAGTGAGGGAAGTCTGGAGTCCTGCAATCCATGGGGTTGCAAAGAGTTGGACACGACTTAGCGACTAAACAACAAAGTGGGGATAATAATGTTTATCTCACAGCATATGCTGTCAAAGAAGTGTGGCTAACACATGCAAGGACGCACAGCAGCAAATAGGATGCTGCTCCGACCTTCGCTTGCCTTGCTCAAGGCGTGTGGCTGCAGGATGCTGGGACCAGAGCTCTCCTGGCAGCTTTCTTCTTCCCAGCGTCACTAACAGGGTATCACTAATCAGTCTCGAGGAGGAGGGCTGTTAGAGCCCACTCTCCACCCCCGCTCTGGCTCTGTTCAGCATCTCCACTGTGAATCAATAGCCCAGGTGAGCACAGAAGAGCTGACAAAGCAATCTAAAGGTGAGGACGATTAAACAGAGAGGCACAAGGATAGAGGAGAAAGCGGTTGGCCGGGAGCTGGAGAAACCAGGGCCTCCTGCCTCCTCCAGTTTGCCTCTTTCTCTGTCCCAGCACCCTTCAGATCCCAGAGGAATGGGCACTATGGCCATGTGGTCTATGCTGACCCAGCCTCCACCTTGGTGGAGCAGGTTCCCCCATAGATATTCTTGGGACATTTCTCGGGACATTTCTCAGCGCTCCTCACTCTTCATCCCATTTATTTACTGATATCATTATTTATGTCTCAAACTGTCATGCAAAGAGAAAAAAAAGAATGGGAAAAAAATTAAGGGAACAGAATATTCAAAACTAGGAATTCCTTGGTGATCCAGTGGTTAAGACTTGGTGCTTTCACTGCCAGGGGCCCGTGTTTGATTCCTGGTTGGTGGGGGGCTAAGATTCCACAAGCCATGGGCTCAAAAAAAAAGAAAAAAGAAAAAAACCCCAGAAACTGTAGGACAATTACAAAAGGTCAAACACTTGTGTAATGAAAATCCCAAAAGGGAAGAAAGAGGCAAAGGAGGAGGAGAGATTTTGGAAGAAAGAATGGCTGAGAATTTTCCAAAATTAATGACAGACTCTCTCTGCCACCTGCTTCCAAATTGTGAGCACCTTGAGGACAGGAGTCTGTCAGTTTGCAAATGATAATAACCGAAAATGTTTAGGATGACATTTAAGAAGTGTTTTTTAAAAGTTACACGTATATGCACAGCCTTTCATTTCCAACTTCAACACATAAAGACCTCAGGAGGTATCATTTCCAGCCTTGCAGGAAGACCAAACTGAAGAAACTGCAAATCTTAGATCCACCAGAGAACTGAGTCCACAGGGCAAACCCTTCCTGAAAAACTGGACTCGGGGGAAAACACAGAATCACAACCTGATAAGCCTCCCCAGGGGAGCCTCTGGAGCCGTAACGGGCAGGAACACTTCTGATGGTAATCGATAGATTGCTGGAGGCTCGGTGTGGACCACGTTGAGAGTTTAAAATTCCTAGATAAAATATATGTGGGTTTTAGCTCCAGGTTTTATCTCCAGGTTCTCACAAAGAAGGCTAGAGAGAAATTCTCTCTCACTTTTAGAAGGAACAGAGGAAGAGTCACTGTTGTTGTTTAGTTGCTAAGTCACGTCATGGACTGTAGCCTGCCAGACTCCTCTGTCCATGGAATTTCCCAGATAAGAATACTGGAGTGTGTTGCCATTTCCTTCTTCAGGGGATCTTCCCAATCCAGGGATCAAACCCAAGTCTCCTGCATTGCAGGTGGATTCTTTACCAATGAGCAACAGGGAAGGAATTGACCATTTTTCAAATACACCTAGATCTCTGTCTGTAAGGGAGCCATGTGGTGCTAATGATAAAGATGCCACGCATCCCACTGCATCCCACTGCCACTGTGGGTTCAATCCCTGGATCGGGAAGATCCCCTGGAGAAGGAAATGGCAACCCACTCCAGCGTTCTTGCCTGGAGAACCCCATGGACAGAGGATCTTGGCAGGCTCTAGTCCCATGGGGTCTCAAAGAGTCAGACCCAACTGAGCGTGAAAGCACAACACATTTGTTGGTAACAAAGGTCTGCCTCCAAGGAAGAGTCTTATCTGATCTTGGTAAAGGGCAGACGTCCTGTCTCAAATGGGAGTGAGGGAGGAGCTAAGAAGCTCACAGTCCAGGAACTTATGCAGTGCACGTGTGCTCAGCCATGTCCAACTCTTTGCGATCCCATGGACTGTAGCCCTCCAGGCTCCTCTGTCCATGGGGTTTTCCAGGCAAGAATATTGGAGTGGGTTGCCATTTCTTCCTCCAAGAGATCTTCCTGACCCTGGGATCAAACCTGAGTCTCTTGTGTTTCTTGCATTGGCAGGCAGAATAAAGTTACAGCCCAGTCACTCAAGCACACTACAAAGATGAAACAAACAATTGGGATTTAATCGTAAGACTACAGAATGCTTCCCTCCCTAGTGCCACAGCACACGTCAACAGGTCAACTATTGCTTAGAGAGCTGCAAGACAAAGATGCTATTTAAGATAGACTTCTTAGGGAGACTCAAAGACAATAGGAGAGAAAACAGCAAGGAACTAGAAGAAACTGAAGCCTCTGGCACCTATGGCTGCAGCAAACCTGAAAGACAGCCCTGCTTTTAGCGAGGTTAACATAAAACTTCACACTAAAATCCTGGTTACCTCAGTTCCTAGTACCGGATACCTCTTGGCCAGCTTTCAACAAAAAATTACAAGCCTTGCCAAAGGACACAAAAAAGCCTGGTATGAAGAGACAAAGCAAGCATCACTCCAAGACTCAAATATGATGCAAGATTTGGACTTGTCAGATAAAGTATTTGAAGCTATGATTAACATGTTAAGGGGATTAATATAGAAAGAGTAGACAGCGTGTAAGAACAGATAAATAATGTAAGCAGAGGTAGAAATTCTAAGACTCATAAGGAAATGCTAGAAATCAAAATCACTGTAACAAAAATGAAGAATGCCTTTGATAGGCATATCAGTAGACTAGATACAGCCAAAGAAAGAATCGATGAGTCTCAAAATATGCCAATAGAAGCATTCCAAATTGAAATGCAAACAGGAAAAACTCTGTCACTTGTATTCAACATAGTATTAGAAGTCCTAGCCACCGCAATCAGACAAGAAAAAGAAATAAAAGGAATTCAAAATGGAAAGAAAGAAAATAAAACTGCCACTATTTGCAGATGACATGATACTACGCAAAGAATATCCTAAAGATGGGACCAAAATACTGCTAGAGCTCCTCAATGAATTCAGTGAAGTCATGGGATACAAAATTAATACACAGAAATCTATGACACATATATTTATAACAAATGATCAGGAAGAAATTAAGAAAACAACCCCATTCACAATTGCTTCAAAAAGAGTAAAATACATAGGAATAAATCTAACTAAGGAGGTAAAAGTCAATACACATATTCAAGGCAATCCCTATCGAAATGGCAAAGGCATGTTTTCACAGAAATAGAACACGCAATTCTAAAACTTTAGTCTGGAAATACAAAAGGCCCTGAATAGCCAAAATAATCTTGAGGGAGAAGAACAAAGTTGGAAGTATCACATTCCCTGGTTTCAAGCTATACTGCAAACTCACAGTAATCAAAACAGTACAGTATTGGCACACAAATAGACCCACAGATGGATGGAGTAGAACAGAGAGTCCAGAATTGAACCCATACTTATATGAGCAGTTAATCTTTGACAAAGAAGGCAGGAATATACAACGAGGAAAGACAGCCACTTCAATAAGTGGTGTCGGCCAAACTGGACAGCTACACGCCAAAGAGTCATCTTACACCATGCACAAAAATAAATTCATAACGAATTAAAGACTTAAATGTAAGACCTGAAACCATAAAACTTCTAGAGGAAAACAAAGTCAGTACACTTCTTGACATTGGTCTTAGTAGTATTTATATATATACATGTGTCATCAGGCAAGGCAAACAAAACCAAAAATAAACAGATGGGGTTACATCAAACTCAAAACCTTTTGTACAGCGAAGGGTTTCCCAGGTGGTAAAGGATCTGCCTGCCTATGCAGGAAACACAGGAGATGCAAGTTCTATCCCTAGGTTGGGAAGATTCCCTTGGAGGAGGAAATAGCATCTGTTCCAGTATTCTCACCTGGAAAATCCCCCGGCCAGAGGAGCCTGGCAGGCTACAGTCCATGGGGTCGCAAAGAGTCAGACACGGCTGAGCAGCTGAGCACACAGGGAAGGAAACCATCAGCAAAACAACACCCACTGAATTGGAGAAGATATTTGAAAATGATACATCTGATAAGGGTTTAGTATCTAAAATATACAAAAATCTCATACGACTCAACACCAAAAAACAAACAATCCAGTTAAAACATGGGCAGATGATCTGAAAAGACGTTTTTCCAAAGAAGACATACAGATGGCCAACAGGCACGTGAGAAGATCCTCAGCATCACTAATCATCAGGGAAATGAGGATCAAAACCAACATGAGATATCACTTCACATTTGTCAGAATGGCTATTATTTAAGAAAAAAAACAACTGTTGGTGAGGTTGTAGAGAAAAGGGAAATCTGTATGCAGGTCAAGAAGCAACAGTTAGAACTGGACATGGAATAACAGACTGGTTCCAAATCAGGAAAGGAGTACGTCTAGGCTGTATATTGTTACCCTGTTTATTTAGCTTATATGCAGAGTACATCAAGCGAAATGCCAGGCTGGACAAAGCACAAGCTGAAATCAAGATTGCCGGGAGAAATATCAATAACTTCACATACACAGATGACACCACCCCTATGGCAGAAAGTGAAGAACAAAAGAGCCTCTTGATGAAAGTGAAAGAAGAGAGTGAAAAAGTTGGCTTAAAACTCAATCTTCAGAAAACTAAGATTATGGCATCCAGCCATCACTTCATGTCAAATAGATGGGGAAACAATGGAAACAGTGACAGACTTTATTTTGGGGGGTACTCCAAAATCACTGCAGATGGTGACTGCAGTCATTAAATTAAAAGACATTCATTCCTTGGAAGAAAAGCTTTGACCAACCTAGACAGCATATTAAAAAGTAGAGACATTACTTTGTCAACAAAGGTTCGCCTAGTCAAAGCTATGGTTTTTCCAGGAGTCATGTATGGATGTGAGAGTGGGACTATAAAGAAAGCTGAGCACCAAAGAATTGATGTTCTTGAACTGTGGTGTTGGAGAAGACTCTTGAGAGTTGCTTCAACTGCAAGGAGATCAAACCAGTCCATCCTAAAGGAAATCAGTCCTGAATATTCATTGGAAAGACTGATCCTGAAGCTGAAACTCCAATACTTTGGCCACCTGATGCATGGAACTGACTCATTGGAAAAGACCCTGATGCTGGGAAAGATCGAAGGCAGGAGCAGAAGGGAACAACAGAGGATGAGATGGTTGGATGGCATCACTGACTCAATAGACTTGAGTTTGAGCAAGCTCTGAGAGTTAATGATGGACAGGGAAGCCTGGCATGCTGCAGTCCATGGGGTCACAAAGAGTCAGACATGACTCAGCGACTGAACTGAACTGAGAGAAAAGGGAACCCTTGTGCACTATTGGTGGGAAAGTAAATGTCTATATCCAGTCAAACTGTTTCCCAAAGTTGCTTAATTAGCTTTGTTTCTTCCCCCTTTGCCTTCTGCGGGGTGATGTTATTTCATTTGTCATACAGTTGAGTTCATCTGTTACTGTTTGAATTACTTTGGGGGTTGTCCTTGCACCCTAGTTGCTTCTATTAATTAGCTTTAGAGTCTGTGAAACATTGTCAAGGTTCTGTGAGTCAGAGCTACACAAGAAGACAAAGAAATTCCACTGGTCTTTCTCTTCGCCACCTTGTGTGTGCTTCCCCTTCTTTCAACCTTGTTTGCACCTAACCCCTGTAGATGGCCAATCCCATTAGCCTCTGGTTTATCCTTACTGTATTTCTTCTGCTCAAATGAGCGGACATGTATATTTTCTTATGTCTCTTTAAAAAATATATTTATCTTGAAAACACTCGGTCAACATTTCTATAATGTAGATTCCAAGCCTGAGATTTCTGGTGTGTACTGTGTGTGTCTCTGCAGAGCAGAGCAGGGGCTCAGTGAAATGATGAAGAATGAATGAATTCTTGACTGTAGACTGATGCACTGGGTGACTTAGGGAAAGTCTCATCGTGTTTCTGGACTTCAGTTATTCCATCTTGTTTTATTGCACTTCACAGATAACTTTTTTTTTTTTTTTGTACATTGTACATCCACCAATCTATCAGCACCATTTTTCCTAACAGCATTTGCTTGTTTCGTGTCTTTGTGCCACATTTTGGTGATTCTCTCAACATTTCAAGTATTTTCGTGATTTTTATATTTGTTACGGTAACCTATGATCAGTGATCTTTTTAATCTATTTGTTCATTTATTTCTGGCTGTGCTGGGTCTTCACTGCTGTGTGGGATTTCCCCTAGTTGCAGCAAGCAGGGACTACTCTCTAGGTTGTGATATGTGGGCTTCTTGTTGCAATGGATTCTCTTGCGGCAGAGCACAAGCTCTAGAATCCTTGGGCTTCACTAGTTGCAGCCCAGGGGCTTGTTAGTTGTGGCTTGCTGGCTCTAGAGCTCGGGTTCAGTTGAGGTTGTGGCATAGTAGGGGCTTTGTGGCTCTGTAGCCCATGGGATGTTCCCAGACCAGGGATCCAATCCTGTCTCCTGCACTGGCAGGGGAATCTTTACCACTGAGCCACCTGGGAACCCCCTAAATGACTACTCAACGCACAGATAAGTCAGAGACTTTTCTCCATCACGGCTTCTCAGCTCTGAACTAGGCTCAGTGACTTTCCACAGAGGCTGCCGAATTGCCTGAGCTTATGTCAGCATGCAACTGTTTGGTTTTTTTTTTTTCTTACAACATTCACTGACATCCTGTGTATTAATTCTTTGGACTACTCCTTAACTTATGTCACTCTTGGGTTTTCAGAGGCAGTGTGACCCAAGAGGATCTTTCTTCCTGGGGGCAAAGAGGCTTGCAGCCTGGAAACCATCCACTGACCAAAAGGGTGATTCTGACAGCGAGGACTTCCGGCCCTGAAATTGCTGTCAGAATTGCAGGTTGGGGTGGCAGGACCTGCCTGGCCCACTGTGTGTCACACCTGGTCAGCGTTGCTTCTTGTGGCTGGTATGAGAGCTAAGACCGTCTCCTTCCCCTTTTCACGTGGACTGAGGGAGTTGGTCTTCACTGCCTTCGTTTGGTTCAAGAGGCCAGGGCTAAAAATGGTTTCACTTGTGCCTACTATCAGCAAATGTCCCCTGGCTGCAGTACAGGAAATATACAAAGGCCGCAGCACGAAGGAGGCTCTCTCAGGACACATTCTTTTTGATGACGTGTTCCCTGGGCTGCTACCTTAAATGACTCCTGAGGCTCTGTTCATACAGAAAGAACACAGAGCACTAAGGAGGCTGGTCTGCTGGTCTCCGTGCTGGTAGAGTTCCCTGAAATCCTGCAGTGCAGGGGCCCTGGTGCTGCCTCCATCCATTTCCTGAGCCGAAAACCCAAGGCTTAGTTCCACTAAAAATGAGGGAAAGGGGGAACTTTAAGAAATCCTCTGCTTCCAAATTCAGGCAGTTCCAGCATTTTTCAAAAGGTTGGCAGGAAAGTTTGCTGTTGTTGTTCAGGTGCTAAGTCATGTCCAACTCTTTGTGACCCCATGAACTGCAGCACACCAGGCTTCCCTGTCCTTCACCATCTCCTGCAGTTTGTTCAAACTTATGTCCATTGAGTCGGTGATGCCATCCAACCATCTCATCCTCTGTTGTCCCCTTCTCCTCTTGCCTTCAGTCTTTTCCAGTATCAGAGTCTTTCCCAATGAATCAGTTCTTCGTACCAGGTAGCCAAAGTAGTGGAGCTTCAACTTTAGCATTAGTCCTTCCAGTGAACATTCAGGGTTGATTTCCTTTAGGATTGACAGGTTTGATCGCCTTGCATGAAATTTAGTACCAAAAATATTATTTGAAAAAAGAGAGAGAGAAATGTCCCAATCAGGTCTTTTCAGAAAATCCCAGGTTTAGTAAAATGGAACAGAGTCCTTTGCTACAGGACTTGTCAGAGTCTTTCATATACTGAAGACTCTGTAAATCCAAGGGGAAGAGGTGGACTGTGGCATTTCTTAAATTTATTTCACTATAGAATTTCCTTTCCCCGCCTTTTTTTGGAAACTAACGTTTCAGGAAGCATACTGGGAAACTTCCGTGCAAGAATATGTTATCCCCCCAAGTCAGCTTTCCTCAAGAACAATGCATTAGTGAAGTGTAAAGTTGCTACAGTACCAGGAACCCATTCTAATCCCTGAGGAACTCTGTGTGTAGCAGCAATTTTTATGGCTGACAGCCATTCATCCCACAGACATGTTGAGCAGCAAACTCTAGCCCTCATTGCAAGCTTAGGCTGGGGATATCTATCAAGAACTAGGAAAAGTATGGGATTGTGTCCTGTTTGTGAGCTACTGTGGGTACCTGTAGGAAACACAAGAGTCCTGGGTCAGAGACAAAGGACTTTATTACTCACAGCATGGCAAGTGAGTATATTATATACACAAACATCAGTATATTTGTCCCAGTGAGTCCCACGGGGGTAGGATGCTTGGTTTAGAAAATAAATACAGAGGGCACCTGGTTAAATTTGAAATTTAGATAAATGATAAATGCCTTTCTTTAATATGTCTCAAATATTGCGTGAGACATATCTATACTAAAAAAGTAGTGACTGGAATTTCCCTGGCAGTCCAGTGGTTAAGACTCTGCGCTTCTACTGCTGGGTTCCATCCCTGACCAAGGAACTGAGATCCTGCATGCCTTCCTGTGTAGCAAATAAATAAATAAGTAGCCATTGCTTATTTGAAACTCAACCTTACATGGGCATTCTATAGTTCAATAGGCAAGTCTACACAGGGTTGACATACACACATCCAGTTGGATACCTCACATGCGGTGGGTTGCAATACAAGAGATGAGCCTGAGCTTTGAGAACCCCAAACCTTTTCTTTTTTAAAATTTATTACATTATTTTTGTCTGTGTTGGGTCTTAGTTTTGTCTCATTGGAGTTCTTGGGCTTACTTACCCGCGAGGCACCAGGATCTTAGTTCCTGACCAGGAACCCATTGCCTGCATTGGAAGGCAAATTCCCAAACACTGGACCACCAGGGAAGTTCCAGAGAGCTCCAGACTTCAATAGTGGGCAGGAAGCATGCCTGCCTTTCGATTCAGAGAGAAAGACTCTCCATCATCCAAGGCTGTTCACCGTGCAAGTGTTCTTGAAAAGATAGTCTGCAACAAACAGCTGTCAGTGTCTCCACTTACAAGATCTGAGACACCCATGGAGATCTGACTCCCAAATTATCCCAGGTATGGGGAAGAGGGGATGGCTGAGGTCTCTCTCCTCTGGAGTCAGTATAAGTGCTTGTCACTGGGGCTGCATTCTACCCATTTCTCTTGCTAACCTCCCTCCCCCTCCTCTAGTTACAGTCTGTCTCCTTTGCAGAAGGAAAGGGGGTTATATGATAATTCAAGTTCAGTTCTAATGAAATAACAAATGGCTGCAGGAGCTCCCTGGTGGTCCAGTGGTAAGGACTCAGCACTATCACTGCCAGGGCCAGGGTTCGGGGAACTAAGATCCCTGCAAGTCACACAGAACTGCCAAAAAAAGAGAGAGTGAAAGATGGATGAGAGTGCACGCATGCATGCTAAGTCAGTTTAGTCGTGTCCAACTCTTTTGCCCCCATGGACTGTAGCCCTCCAGGCTCCTCTGTCCATGGGATTCTCCATCAAGAATACTGGAGTGGGTTGCCATGCCCTCCTCCAGAGGATATTCCCAACCCAGGGATTAAAGTCACATCTCTTATGTGACTTATCTCTTATGCATTAGCAGTTGGGTTCTTTACCGCTAGTGCCACCTGGGAAGCCCGTGAGAGTACATATTCTCCCCCTTTCAGTTCATCCAGCAAATGTTTGCCCAGCGCCTACCGTGCATGGTCCAAGTGTGAGGGTGGACACTGGAGCTGCAGTGGGGCAGGAGACTGACCGGATCCCTGCCCACAGGGAGCTCACAGTCTGATACATTTGTAAAGGGGAGCAAGAGGAAAAATGACCTCTCCTTTCTGTAAAGAAACAGCTCCAGTGGCAAACACCCTGCTCAGTTCTCTGCCTGGAGGCCTCACTGCGGCCACGTGGGCTACTCTTTGCTGCCCACCACCTGGTGTGTCTCTATTTCCTCGACTTTGCTTCCACTGCAGCTGCTGCCTGGCAATGCCTCCCCTCCACCCCTTGCCTCCTGCTAATACCCTGTTTCTGTTTGGAAAATTTCAGCTCAAATCCTGCCACCTCCATGAACCTTCCTCAGAATGATGCTCCTGTTGTTTTTTTTTTTTTTTATAAATTTAAATTTATTTATTTTTGTGTGTGTTCCAATAAAACTTTATTTACAAAAGCCTGACGGTAAGCTGAACTTGGGGGCAGGCCATAATTTGCCAATGGCTGTCCTAAAACCTGGAGAGATTTACATAGCCATCTGGAAATAGTGATATATACAGCCTGTGATATATACAACTCAAGACTTGTTGATTTGTTCATTCCATTAATCTTTTTGTTTGTTTGTTTTTTTATTGAAGGATAATTGTTTTACAGGATTTTTTTGTTATATACATATATCCCCTCCCTTTTGAAACTCCTTCCCATCTCCCTCATTCTAGGTTGATACAGAGCCCCTGTTTGAGTTTCCTGAGCCATATAGTAAATTCTTGTTGGCTATTTTACATATGGTAATGTAAGTTTCCATGTTACTCTTTCCAAACATCTCACCCTCTCATCCCCTCTCCCCATGTCCATAAATCTATTCTCTATGTCTGCTTCTTCATTGCTGCCCTGTAAATTCTTCAGTACTATTTTTTAAGATTCTATATATATGAGTTAGAATACAATATTTATCTTTTATCTTTTTGACTTACTTCACTCTGTATAATAGGTTCTAGCTTCATCCACCTCATTAGAACTGACTCAAATGCATTCCTTTTTATGGCTAAGTAATATTTCATTATATATATATACCACAACTTCTTTATCCATTCATCTGTTGATGGACATCGAGGTTGCTTCCTTGTTCTAGCTACTGCAAATAGTGCTACAATGAACAATGGGATATCTGCGTCTTATTCAGTTTTGGTTTCCTCAGGGTATATGCCTAGGAGTGGGATTGCTGGGTCATATGATGGTTTTATTCCTAGTTTTTTTTAATCTCCATACCGTCTTCCATAGTGGCTGTATAAATTTACATTCCCACCAACAGTGTAAGAACATTCCCTTTTCTCTACATCCTCCCCAACACTGTTTGTAGACTTTTTGATGAGGGCCATTCTGACAGGTGTGAGGTGATATCTCATTTTGATTTGCATTTCTCTAATAATGAGTGATGTTGCGCATCTTTTCATGTGTTTGTTAGATATCTGTATGTCTTCTTTGGAGAAATGTCTGTTTAGGTCTTTTCCCTCCTTTTTGATTGGGTTATGTGTTTTTCTGAGTTGTATGAGCTGCTTGTATATTTTGGAAATTAATCCTTTTTCAGTTGTTTCATTTGCTATTATTTTCTCACATTCCGAGGGTTGTCTTTTCACCTTGCTTAGAATTTCCTTTGCTGTGCAAAAGCTTTTAGGTTTAATCAGGTCCCACTTGTTTACTTTTGTTTTTATTTCCATTACTCTAGGAGGTGGGTCATAGAGAATCTTGCTTTGATTTTTGTCATCGAGTGTTCTGCCTTTTTCCTCTAAAAGTTCTATGGTTTCTGGTCTTACATTTAGGTCTTTAGTCCATTTTGAGTTTATCTTTGTGTATGGTATAGGAAGTATTCTAATTTCATTCTTTTACATGTAGCTGTCCAGTTTTCCCAGCACCATTTATTTAAGTGGCTGTCTTTGCCTCATTGTATATTCTTACCTCCTTTGTCAACAATAAGATATGCATAGGTGCATAGGTTTATTTCTGGGCTTTCTGTCTTGTTCCATTGGTCTATATTTCTGTTTTTGTGCCGGTACCAAACTGTCTTGATGACTGTAGCTTTGTGGTATAATCTGAAGTCAGAAAGATTGATTCCTCCAGCTCTGTCCTTTCTCAAGACGACTTTGGTTTTTCAGGGTCTTTTGTGTTTCCATATGATCTTTATTTTTAATTGAAGGATAATGAAAAGACGCTTACTCCTTGGAAGGAAAGTTATGACTAACCTAGACAGCATATTAAAAAGCAGAGACATTACTTTGCCAACAAAGGTCTGTCTAGTCAAGGCTATGGTTTTTCCAGTAGTCATGTATGGATGAGAAAGTTGGACTATAAAGAAAGCTGAGCACCGAAGAATTGATGCTTTTGAACTGTGGTGTTGGAGAAGATTCTTGAGAGTCCCTTGGACTGCAAGGAGATCCAACCAGTCCATCCTAAAGGAAATCAGTTCTGGGTGTTCACTGGAAGGACTGATGTTGAAGCTGAAACTCCAATACTTTGGCCACCTGATGAGAAGAGCTGACTCATCTGAAAAGACCCTGATGCTGGAAAAGATTGAGAGCAGGTGGAAAAGGGGACGACAGAGGATGAGAGGGCTGGATGGCATCACCAACTCAATGGGCATGGGTTTGGGTGGACTCCGGAAGTTGGTGATGGACAGGGAGGCCTGGCGTGCTGCGGTTCATGGGTCGCAAAGAGTTGGACATGACTGAGCGACTGAACTGAACTGAATTACCATATTGTTGGTTTCTGCCATACATCACATGAATCAGACATAAGTATATATATGTCCACTCCTTCTTGAACCTCCCTCCCACCTCCCACACCATCCCACCCCTCTAGGTTGTCACGGAGCACCAGATTTGAGCTCCCTGCTTCATGCAGTGAATTTCCACTGGCTATCTAATTGTTGTTGTTGTTCAGTCACGCAGTCATGTCTGACTATTCTCAGCCCCATGGACTGCAGCACACCAAGCTTCCCTGTCTCTCTCCATCTCCTGGAGCTTACTCAAACTCACATCCATCGAGTCAGTGATGCCATCCAATCATCTCATCCTTTGTCATCCCCTTCTCCTCCTGCCTTCAATCTTTCCCAGCATCAGGGCCTTTTCCAATGAGTCAGTTCTTCGCATCATGTGGCCAAAGTATTGGAGCTTCAGCTTTAGCATCAGTCCTTCCAATGAATATTCAGGACTGATTGCCTTTAGGATAGACTGGTTGGATTTCCTTGCAGTCCAAGGGATTCTCAAGAGTCCTCTCCAACACCACAGTTCAAAAGCATCAATTCTTTGGCGCTCAGCCTTCTTTATGGTCCAACTCTCACATCCATACATGACTACTGAAATAACCATAATTTTGACTATACAGACCTTTGTTGGTAAAGTACTGTCTCTGCTTTTTAATATGCTATCTAGGTTTGTCATAGCTTTTCTTTCAAGGAGCAAGCATCTTTTAATTTCATGGCTGCAGTCATCATCTGCAATGATTTTGGAGCCCAAGAAAATAAAGTCTGTCACTGTTTCCATTGTGTCCCCACCTATTTGCCATGAAGTGATGGGACCAGATGGTATGATCTTCATTTTTCGAATGTTGAGTTTTAAGTCAGCTTTTTCACTTCCCTCTCTCATCAAAAGACTCTTTGCTGCTGCTGCTGCTAAGTCGCTTCAGTCGTGTCCGACTCTGCGCGACCCCGTAGACGGCAGCCCACCAGGCTTCTCCGTCCCTGGGATTCTCCAGGCAAGAACGCTGGAGTGGGTTGCCATTTCCTTCTCCAATTTGTCACCCTGCTTATTTAACTCAAATGCAGAGTACATCATGTGAAATGCCAGGTTGGATGAATATAAGCTGGAATCAAGAATGCCAGGAGAAATATTAATAACTTCACACATGCAGATGATACCACTCATGGCAGGAAAAAAGACTCTTTAGTTCCCCCTTTTTTTTCTGCCATGAGTGGTATCATCTGCATATGTGAAGTTATTGATATTTCTCCCAGCATTCTTGATTCCAGCTTATATTCATCCAACCTGGCATTTTGCATGATGTACTCTGCCTATAAGTTAAATAAGCAGGGTGACAATATACAGCCTTGATATACTCCTTTCCCAATTTGGAACCAGTCCATTGTTTCATGTCTGGTTCTAACTGTTGCTTCTTGACCTACATACATGTTTTGCAGCAGGCAGGTAAGGTGGTCTGGTATTCACATCTCTTTAAGAATGTTCCACAGTTTGCTGTGATCCACACAGTCAAAGGCTTTAGCATAATATATATGTTTCAATGCTGCTGCTGCTACTAAGTCACGTCAGTCGTGTCTGACTCTGTGTGACCCCATAGATGGCGGCCCCCCAGGCTCAAGTCCCTGGGATTCTCCAGGCAAGCATACAGGAGTGGGTTGCTATTTCCTTCTCCAGTGCAGGAAAGTGAAAAGTGAAAGTGAGTTTCAATGCTACTCTCTCAATTTATCCGACCCTCTCCTTCCCCTACTGTGTGCATAAGTCTTTTCTCTATGTCTGCATCTCCATGGCTGCCCTGCAGATAGGTTCATCAATACCATCTTTCTAGATTCCATATTTATGTGGGTTAATACGCAATATCTCTTTTTCTCTTTCTGACTTACATCACTCTGAATAATAGGCTCAGGGTGCATCCACCTGTTTAGAACTGAGTCAGAATGATGCTCCCTTGCTTCACGCTCCCACTTGGGTTTCAGCCTCCTTTTGAGCACTGTGGATACATAACCTGCTCTGAATCAGAAATAGAGGGAGGGGCCCTGAGCCTGGACTCTGAGGTCAGACCTCCTGGGTTCCAGGACAGGCTTGGCCGCCTTAAAGCTGAGCCACCCTGTGAAAATCACCCTGGCTCTTCATCTCTGCTTCTCTCATCTGTCGAGAGGGGTCTCAGTGAGGACTGAATGAGGAAAGTCAGGACAAAGACCCACCATAGAGAGATGCTTGATCATCAAGTGTGAAACTGAACACTGGTGAGAAGTTGCTATCTAACACAGGGTGTTCAGCCTGGCACTCCGTGGTGACTTGGAGTGGTGGGGGGAGGGAGGGAAGGAAGGCTCAAGACCAAGGGGATATACATATATTTATGGCTGATTCACCTTGTGGTATGGCAGAAACCAGCACAACATTGTAAAGCAGTTTTCCTCCAATTAAAAAATCAATTCAAAAAATTGCATTATTTTTTTAAAGATGTCACAGTGAAGATGATTATGACAAACTGCTTTACCTTCAGTTTCTGTTGATGCCTCACAACAGCCCTAGCTGGCAAGTATTATAACTCCCACTCTACAGATGCGGAAACTGAGGCTCAGAGACCTGAAGGGATTTGCCCAAGCTGTGCTAGCGAGTGCTGGAGCTGGGTCTCAAACCCTAGATGGCCTGACTCCAGAGTTCATGTTCTTCCAGAAACAGAAAACCTATGGGGCCTGGGGGCCAAGGTAGCTGAGGACACTGGTCATGGCTTCTGGAAGGCGAGAAACCATGAACCCAAAAGGTGACGATTTTCCATCCTAAGGGTCTCCATATGGAACTCTGGTTGGCTCTGTCTAACACCTTTTCTTGCCACTCTGCAGGTCCACCGTGAAAGAAATGGGCCATCTGCAAGATGAGTAGACTCTGTGGACAGCTGAACCTCTGGTTGTCTTGGCAATGCTGTTCCCGACCTCCCACCTCCATCCTTGCCAAGATTTTCCCATAATAAGTCGTTCTGAGCCTTCGCAGAACACAGGCAGCTGATTTCCTTCCACTCTGGCTCCGCCTCCGCATCCCGCCCGCTCCTGTGTCCTTGCTCCGGGGCCCCCGGATGAGTGCTGGAGCTGAGCCCTGCTCCAAGGCCTCCTGCTTGCGTGGGACTGGTCTGTTCACTGGAGAGTCAGGACCCTGAGTGTCCTGATGCCAAAGGGAACTGAGGGCCATGCCTGGAGCAGCAGTGGGCAGAGGAAAGCGCTTGACTTGGGCTGGTGGATACAGCCTGCCCCTGATCCCCTCAAGGCGTCCCCAGGGACCGATGGCCTCTCTCCTTCTCAGTTCTGCTGGCAAGTATGGACTCCTCAACTCTCTCTGGCAGCAAACCCTATCCCATCTCCCCTCTGCCAGTTCAGTTCACAGCAGCCACACCCCTTCTCACCCCTCATAGACAGGAAGTCCTGAATCACACTTTTGGGTTTCCAGGGAACTCTGAGGATGCTATGGGTGTCTTGTCGCTGCAGCCAACAGACGGCCTCATGGTGCTGCTTGGCCACAGACTTCAGTCTGTCTGCTTGGGCTGCCCCATGTGGCCGGGGTTCTTGTTCAGGCCACCGTGACCCACCCAAGGTGAGGCGCTCCACTGGCAACTTCACCCCCAGTGTGGTGAGCTCATCCATCTGTGCATGAGGCCCCAACCCTCGGTGCCCACACCCCAAAGCCCTCTGGGGCAGGCAGAGGGGGACCCAGACTTCTGCACTTCTTGGCGCCCTGTCCCCCAGCCTACTCGGCACCCTGTCCCCCAGCCTTCTCCCCAGTCCCAGGAACCCATCTAGAGGGTTGGCACCTTCCTTTTCTCCCTCTACAAAGATTAAGGGCGTGTTCTGTCCTGTTTCTCTTCAGGAGGCTTATCACGTGAACCAGGGACTTGGAAATGCGCTCAACTTTCAAACTCTGCCTGGACAGGAGGGTGCTCAGGCCTGGCTGAGGGTGGGGCCTCCCCTCATTCCTTCCTGAGCCAAATAACCTCTCCTCCCAGCACTCACAGCCACTCGTATCAGATTAAAGGAGGCCTCTCTTCCCAGCCTGGAGAAAACAAAGCTCAAGTTAAGCTCTCCCTATGGACCAGCTCTTCATGCTAAAGACAGCATCCACAGCCAGTGGCCAGCCCCCACAACTCCCCTGAGAGGTGGGGTTCATGAATCTACTTTAGGGATAGGCCAACCCTTCCATAATGGACTTCATCATAATCAGAAAGGCTGTCATTTGCCAAGTGCCTATGAAACAGCTCACATGTGGGACGCATGTCTCAGATGGCACTGCCCATGCTGGAGATCTGCTAAAATCAGTCCAATGCTCTCTACTCTGATTCTTTTTGCTTTATGGCCACGCTGGGTCTTTGTCTTTGTGTGGGCTTTCTCTAGCAGCAGGTGGGGGGCCACTCTTCATTGTGGTGCACGGGCTTCTCATTGCGGTGGCTTCTCTTGTTGTGGAGCACAGACTCTAGGCTCATGCGCTCTGTAGTTGTGGCACACGGGCTTAGTTACTCCTTGGCAGGGTGTTTCTTCCCAGACCAGGGATTGAACCCATGTCCCCTGCACTGGCAGGCAGATTTCTATCTACTGCACTGCCAGGGAAGTCCATACCCCAGCTTTTCACCCTGATTTTATAGTACCTGGAGGTCGAAAGCTTCTGCAAGCTTACTGCTTTGTGTAAGCTAAACTTCTTTAACAATTTGACCCAGAATGTAATGACCTCACACAGTGAAAGTTTATTTTTCTCTCATGATAAGATCTAGGAGTTTGGTTCCAAGTTGGTGGGGTAGATGTGGGGTGCAGGCTGCTGATGGATCTGCCATTGTCAACACAGGGACCCTAGGGTCATCCCACAGACAGAAAGGGGACCAGCAGGGTGGGAGTTTTCGGGACCAGGCCTGAAATGGCACTCATCACATCTTATCATCTGCAACTCCATCATTTGGCCAAACCTAACCTCAAGGAGGCTGGGGAATGTAGGAAGCTGTGAGCCCAGGAAGGAGCAGCATGGATGTCATGGACTCAGTAGTCTCTGCCAAACCAAGCTTTCTCAGATCCTTAGCTTTTTCCTCCTTGCTTGTGATCTCTGTTTCATATTGAAGTGAAGTGAAGTCGCTCAGTAGTGTCCAGCTCTTTTGGGACCCCATAAACTGTAGCGTACCAGGCTCCTCTGTCCATGAGATTTTCCAGGCAACAGTACTGGAGTGGATTGCCATTTCCTTCTCCAGGGGATCTTCCCAACCCAGGGCTCGAACCCAGGTCTCCCGCTTTACCATCTGAGCCACCAGGGAAGTCGCCTCAAACAGGAATCTTAGTTCTCTCTGAGTTACACAAATACACACACCTACAGGTACACTCTGTATCACGCACTGGTGGGATTGGCACATGTTACTGATAATCTGGAGGTAGAGAGGGGGTAGTGTTACAAGTAGCTTCTGGGAAGAGTGGAAAATCTTCATTATCCTAAAGCTCTCCTTTGCCCAGCCCTGCTTGTCTGGAAGTGGGGTGGTCCCCCCTCCTCATGCTGGCTTTCTCCATTTTGCTGGCCTTCTCCCCTGCTTCTTCCTCTCTCTCCACCTCATTTCTTATTCTTCCTTTCAAGAAATCCCAGCCCCAAACAAAGCCTTCCTACATCTTATCATACTCAACCTCATGAGTCTCTCCAAGAAGTTTATCAAGATGTTTCCCCCAAAGACAGTTTCCAGCCCTTAAGAGCTTTGTTCACATTCTCGGTAACCCCTGGAGTAGGTATTCTTACCTTAGTTGATACTTCGGACATCAAGAGAAGCAAAGAACTTGCTTAATTAAAGATCCGATATATAATAAACTCCCCACTTGGCCAGTAGATTTGACTTGGGGGCCGCAGGCTATGGGCTAAATGTAGCTAAAGAAAGACCCTGACATTTCTTAGGAGCTCTGTATGGTCCTAGGGCTTGATATGTCTTATTTGAGCTGGAATCCTCCCCCTCACCCCGCCCTCCGCAACTCCTGCCCCCTTTTCACAAAGAAAGTGAGCATCAGAGACAGAGAAGCAACTTGCTTGAAGTCAGCAGCAGGCCGGACCACCCTTTCCTGCCCAGGTAGTCTCCCCACCTGGGGGCAGAAGCCTGGAAACCTGGATGTTAGCTCCAGATCTGCTCCTATTTGCTCTGGGGCCTTGGCTACATCCCTTCCCAGAGTTAACCCAGTGGGACTGGATTCAGCAGTTTCTCCCAGTGCAGATGCTCAGAAGGCCAGGGTTCCACCTCTGCCAACTGTGCTCAAGCTTCTCTAGCCAAGAGACTGTCCTGCTTTTGCAGGCTCAGTTTTGACCCCAGGTTGCAGCCTCATGATGGGCTTTATAGGAAAGGAGTTTGTATTCCCTGTCACCCCCTGTCCCCACATCTCCTCCCGCCAGGGTTCCTCGTGTAACCAGCAACCTGAGAATTCTGCTGGCCCCAGACTGCTTTCCAAATAACTGAGAGGGCTAAGTTCCTGAGGAAGGAAGGGATTAGACAAATAAAAAGCCAACCCAAAAGCTTTCTTCTTGTTCTGGTCTTGGGGAGTACCACAAGTTCAGTGCTTCAGGATGTCCCCTCTCTGGCTTCCCAGCGCCTCTCCCACCTTCAGACAGCCAGAGCAGGGACCTCCCTGGTGGTCCCGTGGTTAAGACTCTGTATTCCCAATGTAGGGGGCCTGGGTTAGATCCCTGCTCAGGGAACTAGATCCCACATGCTCCAACAAAGACTCAGCACAGCCAAATAAATAAATAATTTAAAAAAGTAAAACAACCAGAGCACTTTGCCAAGGGTGACCAATTTGTCTCGGTTTGCCTGGGACTTGTCTCGTTTTTCAAACAGAAAAACTAGCATTCCAAGAACACCTGCTCACTCCTAGGCAAACTGGGAGGTCAGTTTGCTCTTACCTTTAATATTTTCTTCCTTAAGAATAATATACAATTATTTAAAGTACATATGGACTAAAAAGAAATGTTTTAGAACAGAAAGGTGTATTTTGTCTTTGTTTTTCATATATGCCTTTATTTTATTATGTTGAAAAGGTGTCATTCAAAACTTGATTAACTTGAGATAGGACTTTTGTGTTTATCCTTTTGATAGTTCATAGGAACTGCACCAGAGTTTTCTCATTTTTACTCAAACAACTGTAAATCATACAGGATTTCTTTCATAACAGTTGCAAATTTGAAAACTATTCCCAAGCCTACATGCTTACTATTGCATTCAACTTTCCTGAAAACTATTGCACAATTATCTTTTTTATATAAAATATTATTATAACAAAGTTGTTTGGATTTTAAAAGCAACTTACCATACAGCCAGAGTTAGGTTTGTTTGGTTTTTTTTTTTGGTAATGAACTAAAAAAAAAAAAAAAAGAAGAATGGCTTGGGCTTCTCTGGTTGTCCAGTAGTTAAGAATCTGCCTGCCAATGTAGGAGTCATGGGACCGATCCCTAATCTGGGAAGATCCCACGTGCAGCAGAGCAACCAAGCCCACTGGCCTCAACTACTGAGCCTGCACCCTGGAGCCCATGATCCATGAGGCCATGTGCGGCAGCCGCTGGAGCCCAGGTGCCCTAGAGCCTGTGTCCTATAACAGAAGGCATTGCAATGAGAAGTCCATGCAGCACAACCGGATGTGGTCCTGCTCACCGAAGCCAGAGAAAGTTGGGGCAGCAACCCAGCCAAAAAAAATAAATAAATGATTGTTTAAAATTATAAAGCTTAGTGATTGAGAATGATTAAGAATTCAGTCTCTGGAATCAGATGCACAAGGACTGAGTCCTGCCTCTGCCCCTTATGGGCTGTGCATCGCTGGACAAGTCATCACTCCCCCTGGAGTCTTAGTTTCCTCAGCTGTAAAATGGAGATGATAAAAGCATTTTGCTTCAAAGGGTTGGTGTGAAGATGTACTGAGCTAGTGTTTAGTAATATATAGTCCCCAGGGTCACAGAGATGATACAGACCTAGCCTCACCCGTGAGCATCCAATAGACTGAGATGGGTGAAGGAGGCTGGTACTGAGTGTCCCTGGAGCACAAGGAGGGGCTGGTGAAGTTGGCCCAGGGGATGACAGAAGACTCTTGAGGGACGGAGAGGCATTTGAGTGGGGCTTTAACGATAGACAAATAGGAGTTACTCAAGAGGAGAATGGATAAAAAAAAAATTAAAAAATAAAAAATAAAATTTAAAAAAAAAAAAAAGAGGAGAATGGAGAAGAATATTCCCAGCAAAGGAAACAGGCTGGGGAAGTGCGTGTCTGTTCAGATTCAGCTGAGCTGGAACTACGTTTCTGGAATCTCCTCTGGGTTGGGGTTGGCCATAAGAAAACTTTGCATGAGGTTTGGGAAGTGCAAGTGAATGTAGCCTTGTTTGTGGTCAGGTGATGAGGACAGAAACTGTTGCAGCTCATGAAGGCTGGCCAACGTCTACTGGCTCTCTCTGTGGGTTTTTTTTTTTTTTTTTTAATGGTATGATGCAGCAGCCAGGCCCACACCTGCTCCAGCTCTCTTTCTTCTTCTTTTTTGAGTCCTCATTTAGTTTCTTATAAAGTCATTGAAAGCAGAGTATCTCAGAGTCAGTTTTGTGATTTTGTTAAGAAACTACTACATGGCGTAGAGTGAAAATTTTCTTTTCTCTTTTTAAACTGAATTACAGTTGTTTACAAATTTGTGTTATTACTGCTGTACAGCAAAGTGACTCAGTTATACATATACACACATTCTTTTTTTACTCTTTTCCATGATGGTTTATCATGGGTTTGAATATAGTTCTCTGTGTTATCCAGAAGGACCTTGTTTTCCTTCAGTTTCTTCTGCATCTTTCCGGTCAGTTTCTTCAATGAAGACTCCACTTCTGCAAGTCAATCACGTGATGGAAGCTAGAGGCTGGGACAAGAGGAGAGACCACGTGGGTTTGTTTGCTCCCGTGAGAACCAGCTTCCCCTCGCTCTCCTCAATTCCTCATCATTTTCCCTCTTGAATGCCTGCCCTGCTGGCCTCTGATGCAGCAGTAGGCACAGTGACCATCGCGATGTGCAAACGATTTGCACGCTGTGCCCCTCTCATCACTGCATCAAGTCAGCTCCCTGGAAGACACGGCCGTTCTCTTTCACGCCTAGTGGTTTTGCTTCTCCCAATGAAACCTGACTGATACCCTGAGTCCTGTGTGGCTGGGAGTTGGAGAACTGGCAACATGGGCAAGGAAGGGGGAGGAGGGGTGACAGAAAATGAGGATAGAGAGGTAGGCTGGGGTCTGGGGACTTGAAAGGCATAAATGTCTGGGCAGGGGGCTTGCAGTTTATCCTGCTGTTATTGAGGAACCATGGGAAGTTTTTGAGCAGGAAAGTGATGTGGCCAGATGGGCACTCTCTCTATAATATGCTTGATTTCTTTGATCATATGTTTTTTATGAGCCAAGCCCTGGGTTGGGTCCTGGGAGAGAAAAAGAGAAGGTCAGACATGGGTCTCACCCCACCCCCACCCCGCCCACACACATACACCCCCCCCATCCCAGGGGCTTGTAGGCATACATGAGTTCATTCTCTCATGGGCAGAAGGAACTTCAAGGCAGAGAGTGGTCAGAACCACAAGACGAGTGCTGGTAAGGCAGCGTATTTCCTCAGTTAGAATATGACTTTCTTAAACCATACTTCTTTTGTACTTCCCCTTCCAGGGTTGAGTATATAGCCACTGCTTCTTGGATCGACTTGAAAAATGCTAGTTCTCACTTTGTCAGGAGATAAAAAACCAAACCCCCCCCAAACTTAGGGATTTACACCAAGCAAACAGAGGTTTCAAATATTGTCTTGTCTCCCCTTGTCTTCATTTACCTAAAAGTGGAGGTGAATCTGGTTATTAATGAGGGGGTGGGACAAAGAGACCATCAACTCTGTGTCCAGGGGTCCTGGCTGGTCAGAGTTGGGGTTCAGATGCCTTAGTACGTAGGTCCAGTTAGGCGATGTCCTCCACCCAGCCACAGGCTATTGTACCCACTGATTCACGCAGGGCTAAGGCGCTGTCTGGGAGGGGCACCCGTGTTCAGACATATGTCTAGGTTCAGACACATGCAGGGGTGTGTGGCAGAATGTGGTGGAGGAGGGAGGGACCGACTGTCAAGGAAGGGACAAGGGACTTGGGGACTTCCCTGGTGGTCCAGTGGTTAAGAATCCTGCTACCAATATAGGGGATAGGGGTTCAATCCCTGGTCTAGGAACTATGTTCCACATGCTGTGGAGAAAGTAAGCCTGTATGCAACAACTCCTGAGCCTGCATGCCGAGGGCCCGTGCTCTGCATCAAGGGAAGTCGCTGCAAAGAGAAGCCACACGCTGCAAATAGCGAGTAGTCCCTTGCACCGCAACTAGAGAAAAGCCGGCACAGCAGTGAAGAGCCCGCACAGCCAAAGATAAGTCAGTAAACATTTAAAGGCCAAGAGACCTGGTGTGGCACAGCAGACTCAGCCCCAAGGCCAAGGAGGGGGACACGGGGCCTTAGTGGCCATTGTGGAAAACTGCCAGCATCTTCCTGGTCCTCCTGGGAATGCAGGAGCTGTCTCTCTAAACTCCATAACATGTGAGTGTCCAAGAAGCCCTGCTATGGGGTTCCAAGACAGTGTGCAGCCCAGAGAGGAAAGCGCTTTCTCCTTTACAGCCACAGGACAAACCACGGTGGCATGGTGAGGCCTGAAGTGTGGGTGGCAGTGTTACAGGCTGGATTGTGGTGGCCTTGGAGCCTTGGAGAGGATGGGGGGCTGGCCGTATCAGATGATGTCTCCTGCTCAGCTAGCAGCAATGTCATCTTTGACGTTAGTCACTGTCTACTTCTGAGAGCCTTGGCCGTGGCAGTGACATGGAGTGGCAGCCAGGACTGACTCCTCAGGGACCACATCACACTCCTCGGAACTGGAGTTCCTGTGTGAGCAAGTAGGTTTCCAACTTGCAGAACTGAAGGCCAACTGTTAGGGGGACGTTGTTCGTATTCAGAGTTGGCAAGATCTGGGAACGTTCGATGATACCAAAATAAGGATGGAGTGGGTAGAAGGATGGTAATCGGATGGGTAGAGAACTGGAAATCTCTTAGGGAGGAGGAAACTGGTAGGATTTTTGGAGCCTGGCAAGGAGATATAATACGTGGCTCAGACGGTAAAGAGTCCGCCTGCAATGTAGGAGACCCAGGTTCAATCTCTGAGTTGGGAAGATCCCCTAGAGAAGGGAATGACTACCTACTCCAGTATTCTTGCCTGGAGAATCCCACGGACAGTGAAGGCTACAGTCCGTGGGGCTGCAAAGATTCAGACACACTGATCCATTAACACTTTCACTTCGCTTCAGGGGTGGGGGAAGACCACAACTCCCTACAGAGCTCAGATGGTGGGAGGAGCTGGAACCCATGGAAGAAAGCCATGCAGATGCAGATTCCCCTTCAGCTCAAGGAAGAACCTTGGAGAGCGAGATCCCTTCACGTAATAGTGAGTACCTGGCCCCGCAGGATTCTGGCAGAGGTGGGTGATTCAATGAGGAGGATGCTGAGAACCTGCAGACTCTAAGCTCTGGGTCTCATGAACCAGTCAAATAAAAGTTTGAAAATTATTTTTGGTATCAACACCAGAAAAGGGAGGAAGAACACACACATATACCTTCCAAAGAGAGGATTTATTAATCATATACCCCCCCAAAAAAGAAAGAAAATATGATTTATGTATCCAGTTTCTGTCACCACAACAGAGTATCACAAAGCAGTGAATATGAAGAAATTACAACTGGAAACCACAGCCTGGATGTGCCTTAGAAACATAATATCCAAGGGGAAAGAAGACTCACAAAAGACCTGCCACATGATACCATGTACATAAAAGTTTCAAAATGAAGCTAAACCAAAGAATATGTTCTTTAGGGGTGGATACATCTGTGAGAAAACTATTTTTGAAAAGTAAAGGCATCAGAAACACTGCTTTAAGTAGTGATTACAGCGGGTGGGGAGGAAGCCCTGAGCTGGAGTAGGGAAGCACACAGATGACCTTGACAATATCAGCAACTTCTAGCATCTAATGCACGTGGTTGAAGGACAGACATTTGCTTCATTGCAAAGCTTTGTGACTTCATAGTGTAACATATATTGGGCTTTCCTGGTGATCCAGTGGTTGAGAATCTGCCTTGCAATGCAGGTGACACAAACTCCATCCCCTGGTCCAGGAAGATCCCACATGCCTCAGGACAATTAAGCCTGTGTGCTACAATTACTGAGCCTGTGCTCTTGAGCCTGGGAGCCACAGCTACTGAACCCATGTGCAGCAAATACTGAAGTCCAAGTGCGCTAGGACCCATGCTCCACAAGAGAAGCCCCTGCAGAGAGAAGCCCGCACACCACCGCCAGAGAGTAGCTCCCACTCTCTGCAACTAGAGGAAGTCCCCTAGCAGCAGTGAAGACCCAGCACAGTCCAAATAAATAAATACATACATAAATACATACATAAATAAATACATTTTGTTTTTAAAAACAAAAATGTGACATATATTTTTGTCTGTTTAATATTTGCAAAAAACAAACAAACAAAAACCCCATGGGCTATATTCAGAATTATGCAAATATGTATATACATGTATATATATATGTTTAAACTTTTTTTTTTAGTCCTTTCATATTTGGCAGTTTTTTTAATAGCAGCAATTGAATAAAAAAATGTTTTAGACAGAATTCTTTCCAACTGGGCATCGACGTTGATAGTGACGCAGAAACAAAGTTGAATGTCGGACTTGTTCTAGAACTTGTGCTTCGCTCAGTCCTTTTCAACCATCCAGTGTCACCTGAGTATGTGGAAACTCTTTTGCTCACTTGTGCAAATGCAGGAAATTGAGGAACCATAGCTCTGGCTGGAAGCTTGCAGCAGGCAGACTGCAGGGCTGGCTGGGGACGCTGCGCAAGGGGAAAATGGGGATGCAATTTGGAGTTTGGAAAGTGTGGTGGTGGAAAGGCAGAGTGGTGAGGAAAGGGGTGAGGGGAAGAATTGCTATAAACGAACTTCAGGAAGGTGAGACTGTGTATCTTTACTGTTCTTAGGATGGGGGTAGAGTCCACCCTGTGCTCTGGTTCCCCTCTGACCATTACTCTTTGTGGGGTGAGGAGTCTCCAGGGCCAAGGGGACATGCTTTCTCAGAGCTTCCATCTTCCCCTTCTTGGAACCACATCCCTGGTACCTGACATTCTCTACCCAGAGGTCCTGGGGCCTGCCTCCTGAGGGCAGACCACACTAGCCCACACTAGCCAGCGTGCACAGGCCTAGGACCATGATGGCTGTGCAGCGAGCATATGTGGACACGGTTTAGAGCAACTGAGGATGCTTGTGCAGATAGGCGAGGCCCCTGTGGTGGTTGATATGGAGCTGTGGGTGGGGACAGGAGGAGAGGAAAGGGCTGGGAACCTTCACTGGTATTCTCATGCAGCTGCACAACTTTTAGGGAGTGGGGAGCTGTCCAAGGCTACCTTCATGTCTAAGATAGTCCCCATGTCTGTGAGCCAGTCCCAATAACGTGAAGACAGGATGTGGGATTGAGAGACCACTCTGGCCAATGTGCCCATGTCAGAGGTTTCAGGGGACAGGGGCAAAGATACTCCACGTGCCTGTGTTATCTCCTGACCACAACATAGGACGCTTAGGCATGAACTGCTCTGCAGGTCCCGGCTGAACATGGCTCAAGGGTCCTAAGCTCTAGTCTCTCCCTGGCTCTGCCACCAACCAGCTTGGACAAATCAGCTCCCTTCTCTATACATTGAAGGTGGAAGATACCAGGAGCCTTGGCCGGTATCAGGGCAAGGAGTGTCTCAGTGGAGGAACCACCATCCACCCAAGTGTTCAGCCCCCTGGAGTCACCTCTCTGTGACTCTGGTCTGCCCTGTCTCTTACCAAGATGACTGCACGCAGCAAGCTGAGCCCATTGCCCTCTTCGTACCCCATCTCAGCTCCATCCTGAAGAAATATCCCAGCAGCAGCGATATGATGGCTGTGGTAGGCAACCTCTAAGATGAACCCCCCCCCCGCCCCCGCCCCAGAATTCCCACCTCTAATATCCATTTCCTCACAGAGTCCTCCCTTTGAGTGTGAGCTGAAATTGGGAGCTTGATTCTAATGAGCAGAATATAGAAAAAGTAAAAAGTGATGGATGTTCTGTCCAAGATTAGAGTACAAAACCCCTGTGGCTTCTATCATTCTCTTGGTCTTGGAGGGAAACCGGCTGCCGTGTTGTGAGCTGCTCTGTGGAGAGGCCCACAAGACAAGGAGCTGGGGGAGGCGTCCAGTCAACAGGAAGGGAAGAACCAAGACCCTCAGTCCCGTGGCCCGTGAGCAATCAAATCCTGCCAGCAAACCCTTGGGGGAGCTTAGAAATTGACCTAACAGGCCATCTCCCAGTAGAGATGGCAGCCCCAGATGACATCGTGAGTCCAGCCTTCAGAGAGATCTGGGCCAGAGGCAGGCAGTTAAGCTGCTCCTGGCTTTCTCACCCCAGAAACCGTGAGACAATGAATGCTTGTGCTTTTAAGCCACTAAATGCTGGGATGCTTTTAAAGCAACAACAATAACCAATCCTTCCCTTCCCAAACCTGATGTTCCCTGGTCTTCTACATGCCCCCCCCCCCTTTTTTTTGCTACATCCAATCTGGAGAATCCCAGGGACGGGGGAGCCTGGTAGGCTGCCGTCTATGGGGTCACACAGAGTCGGACACGACTGAAGTGACTTAGCAGCAGCAGCAGTCCTAGTTGCAGTGAGTGGGATATTCACTGTGTCCTGAGGGATCCTTCCTTGCACTGTGGGCTTCTCTCTGGTTGTGGCACTTGGGCTCCAGAGAACATAGGCTCAGTAGTTGCAGTGAGAGGGCCTAGTTGCCCTGTGGCACATGGGATCTTAGTTCCCTGACCAGGGATCTGTTTCTCCTGCCTAGAATCTCTGTAAAAATGGGGCTGTTGCTTCTCCACCACTGCATCTCTGAAAATTCAGGGCAATACCATGATCAGTATCTACCAGCATTAACAACCAGCAATGCTAAAGAAGCTGAAGTTGAACGGTTCTATGAACACCTACAAGATCTTCTAGAACTAACACCCCAAAACGATGTCCTTTTCATTATAGGGAAATAGAATGCAAAAGTAAGTCAAGAGATACCTGGAGTAACAGGCAAATTTGGCCCTGGAGTACAAAACAAAGCAGGTCAAAGGCTAACAGAGTTTTGCTAAGAGAACACACTGGTCACAGCAAACACCCTCTTCCAACAACACAACAGAAGACTCTACACATGGACATCACCAGATGGTCAATACTGAAATCAGATTGATTATATTCTTCGCAGCCAAAGATGGAGAAGCTCTAGAGTCAGCAAAAACAAGACTGGGAGCTGACTGTGGCTCAGATGATGAACACCTTATTGTTAAATTCAGACTTAAATTGAAGAAAGTAGGGAAAACCACCAGACCATTCAGGTATGACCTAAATCAAATCCCTTAAGATTATACAATGGAAGTGAGAAATAAATTCAAGGGATTAGATCTGATAGACAGAGTGCCTGAAGAACTACGGATGGAGGTTTGTGACATTGTACAGCAGGTGGTGATCAAGACCATCCCCAATAAAAAGAAATGCAAAAGGGCAAAATGGTTGTTTGAATAGGGCTTACAAATAGCTGAGAAAAGAAGAGAACTGAAAGGCAAAGGAGAAAAGGAAAGACATACCCATTTGAATGCAGAGTCCCAAAGAATAGCAAGGAGAGATAAGAAAGCCTGGCTCGGCTGTTAATGCAAAGAAATAGAGGGAAACAACAAAATGGGAAAGACTAGAGATCTCTTCAAGAAAATTAGAGATACCAAGGGAATATTTCATGTAAAGATGGGCACAATAAAGGACAGAAATGGTGTGGACTTAACAAAAGCAGAAGATATTAAGAAGAATTGGCAAGAATACACAGAAGAACTATACAAAAAAGATGTTCATGACCCAAATAACCACAATGGTGTGATCACTCACCTAGAGCCAGACATCCTGGAATGCAAAGTCAAGTGGACCTTAGGAAGCATCACTACAAACAAAGCTAGAGGAGGAGACGGAAATCTGGTTGAGCTATTTCAAATCCTAAAAGATGATGCTGTTAAAGTACTGCCCTTAATATGTCAGCAAATTTGGAAAACTCAGCAGTGGCCACAGGACTGGAAAAGGTCAGTTTTTATTTCATTCCCAAAGAAAGGCAATGCCAAAGAATGCTCAAACTATCACACAATTGCACTCCTTTCACATGCTAGCAAAGTAATGCTCAAAATTCTCCAAGCCAGGTTTCAACAGTATGTGAACTGTGAACTTCCAGATGTTCAAGCTGGGTTTAGAAAAGGCAGAGGAAGCAGAGATCGTATTGCCAACATCCATTGGATCATCAAAAAAACAAGAGAGTTCCAGAAAAACGTCTCAGTTCAGTTCAGTCGCTCAGTCGTGTCTGACTCTTTGCAACCCCATGAATCGCAGCACGCCAGGCCTCCCTGTCCATCACCATCTCCCGGAGTTCACTCAGACTCACGTCCATCGAGTCCGTGATGCCATCCAGCCATCTCATCCTCTGTCATCCCCTTCTCCTCCTGCCCCCAATCCCTCCCAGCATCAGAGTCTTTTCCAATGAGGCAACTCTTCACATGAGGTGGCCAAAGTACTGGAGTTTCAGCTTCAGCATCATTCCTTCCAAAGAAATCCCAGGGTTGATCTCCTTCAGAATGGACAGGTTGGATCTCCTTGCAGCTCAAGGGACTCTCAAGAGTCTTCTTCAACACCACAGTTCAAAAGCATCAATTCTTCAGCGCTCAGCTTTCTTCACAGTCCAATTCTCACATCCATACATGACCACAGGAAAAACCATAGCCTTGACTAGACAGACCTTAGTCAGCAAAGTAATGTCTCTGCTTTTAAATATACTATCTAGGTTGGTCATAACTTTTCTTCCAAGGAGTAAGCGTCTTTATTGACTATGCCAAAGCCTTTGACTGTGTGGATCACAACAAACTGTGGAAAATTCTTCAAGAGATGGGAATACTGGACCACCTAACCTGCCTCCTGAGAAATCTGCATGCAGGTCAAGAAGCAACAGTTAGAACTGAACATGGAACAGCAGACTGGTTCCAAATTGGGAAAGGAGTACATCAAGGCTATATATTGTCACCATGCTTATTTAACTTATATTCAGGGTACATCTTGTGAAATGCCAGGCTGGACGAAGCACAAGCTGGAATCAAGACTGCCGGGAGATGACAGGCAGATGACACCATCCTTATGTCAGAAGGTGAAGAGGAACTAAAGAACCTCTTGATGAAGGTGAAAGAGAAGAGTGAAAAAGTTGTCTTAAAACTCAGCATTCAGAAAACTAAGGTCATGGCATCTGGTCCCATCACTGCATGGCAAATAGATGGGGAAACAATGGAAACACTGATAGACTTTATGTTTTGAGGCTCCAAATTCACTGCAAATGATGACTGCCGCCATGAAATTAAAAGATGCTTGCTCCTGGAAGAAAAGCTATGACCAACCTAGACAGCATATTAAAAAGCAGAGACATTACTTTGCCAACAAAGGTTCATCTAGTCAAAGCTATGGCTTTTCCAGTAGTCATGTATGGATGTGAGAGTTGGACTATAAAGAAAGCTGAGTGCCAAAGAATTGATGGAACTGTGGTGTTTTGGGAAGACTCTTGAGAGTCCCTTGGACTGAAAGGAGATCCAACCAGTCCATCCTAAAGGAAATCAGTCCTGAATATTCATTTGAAGGACTGATGCTGAAGCTGAAGCTACTTTGGCCACTTGATGCATTGAACTGAGACTCATCTGAAAAGACCCTGATGCTGGGAAAGATGGAAGGCAGGAGGAGAAGGGGATGACATAGGATGAGATGGTTGGATGGCATCACCAACTCAATGGACATGAGTTTGTGTAAACTCTGGAGTTGGTGATGGACAGGGAAGCCTGGTGTGCTGCAGTTCATGGGGTCACAAAGAGTCGGACAGGACTGAGCGACTGTACTGAACTGGTGGGGACATGGCCCTTATAGGATGCAAGTACTCCTGGGACAGATACATGTCCATTCAGGGACCCTGGATCAGTGCTTCTTCAAAACTAGAGGCCTCTTTCCCCAGTCCTGCCCATGCCTGGGCTGGAGACATAGGTTGCCATCGCCTAGGTGGGCTGGACACTGCACAAGCTTACAGGGACCCTCGTGGGTTCATTTCTTTTTCTTTTCTTTTTTTTTTTTTTTTTGAGATTTTTTTGTTATGGATCATTTTCTAAACTCAATTGAATATTTTTTTAAGGTTTAGCTATTTTTCTTAAAGAATTACAGGGCACTTGAGGGAACTAGCAGTTACTTTGACTCATCCACTAGTCAGAATAAACTTGTATCAGAATAATGAGATGTTGGTCTGCTACCTAAATCTCAGAAGCTCTTTGTAGCTTCTTTCCCAACAAAACTCTTTATTGAACTTGTTACAAATTTGCTCCTGTTTTATGTGTTGGTTTTTTGGCCACAAGGCATGTGGGGTCTTAGCTCCCTGACCAGGAATTGAATCCACAGTCCTTGTAATTGGAAGGTTAACTGCTGGACCTCCAGGGAAACCTCTGGAGGGTTGTTTGTTACAACCATCAAACACATAGTGACTTCAAACACAGACACATCTATTATCCTATGGTTCTGATGTCCGCAGTCTGACACGGGTCTCCCTGGATTAAGTTCATGGCATCGGCGAGGCTGTACGGCTTTCCTGAAGCTCTCGGGGACAGTCCGTCTCCCTGACTTTCCAGCTCCAGAGGCTGTCAGCGTCCCTCGACTTATGGTTTCTTCTACCCTCAGAGCAGAGATGAGGGTTTGAATCCTGGCATCGCATCACCCCAACCTCTCCTTCATTCCTAGACCTCTTCTGCCTCCATCACCCACTTTTAAATATTCTTGTCTTGGACTCACCCAGATAATCTAGAATTTTTACATCTGATTTTTAAGATCAGCTGATTAGCAACTTTAATTCCATCCACTGCCTCCACTCCCTTTGCCACATAATGTAACACACTCACAGTTTCTGGGATTCCGACCTGGATGTCCTCAGGCGCTGGTATTACTGCTTGCTGTTCTTAGTAATTGGGCTTCCCTGGTGGCTCAGAGGTTAAAGTGTCTGCCGGGTTCGATCCCTGGTTTGGGAAGATTCCCTGGAGAAGGAAATGGCAACCCACTCCAGTATTCTTGCCTGGAGAATCCCATGGACGGAGGAGCCTGGTGGCCTACAGTCCATGGGGTCACAAAGAGTCGGACACGACTGAGGGACTTCACTTATTCTTAGTAATTAATTAATTACGCTGCATCGGGTCTTAGCTGTGGCACACAGGATCTTCGTTACAGCATGTAGGACCTTGCGTTTCAGTGCACAGGCTTAGCTGCTCCGAGGCATGTGGGACATTTGTTCCCAGACCAGGGATTGAACCCACGTCCCCTGCGGTGCAAGGTGGATTCTTAACCACTGGGCCCACCAGGGAGGTCCCAAGGAGGCCAGTATCCTGCTTCCACACCTTGTTGTACTGCATACTCCAGGGCCCTTGCAGCAGACAGGGGTGGAGTCAGAGGCTCTGGAGTCTGTGTTTTACCCCCGGGCAGTGAGAAGGCAGGAGGTGGGGGCTGGGGGAAAGCAGAGCAGGTGGGGCGGATGGGGAGCGGGGCGGTTTCCTGGTTCCTCTCACCTCCAAAGAGCCTCCTTCCCCTGCGGCCTCAACAGCTGTGTCCTCCCACCAGCTTCAGGCCCGGGAGGACTCCAAGGTGGGTGAATTAAAACTCAGGCCTTGGGTGTGTCTCTGTTAACAGGAGAACTCCAGACTTCCCAGGTGGGTTCTTCTGACTCCTGAAAACTTGCTTGTCTGTTTTAAGGTCCCCATGTCACCCTGGTTGCCTTCAGGCTGTTGAAGAGACCCTGGTCTTTGATGCAACTTGTGGCAAAAACCATTCCTTTGTGTGTCTCTTTGCAATCCTGAAATGCCTGCAGTCTGAGTCACATACAGGTGTCGAGGAGAGCCTGCAGGGGGCTTGTCGGAGCCTGCAGATGAATTCCAGTGGGAGCAGGGATGTCGCAACCAGTTGGAAAGGAGGCATTTTGTCAAGAGAAGAACTGGAGGAGACGACTGATAATCTGAATGGGAAGTTACTGTTCAGTCACTAAGCTTTGTGCGACTCTTTGTGACCCTGTCGACTAAAAAGATGCAAGTTAAGTTTTAATTGGGGCAAAATGAGACCTGCAGCCTGGGAGATCGCTCTGAGAGATTGCTCCAAAGAGGCAGTGGGGTAAAATCAATATATAAGATTTTGGTGATGGAGGGGGGTTCAGGGTTGGGAACTCATGTACACCTGGGGTGGATTCATGTCAATGTATGGCAAAACCAATACAGTATTGTAAAGTAAAAAAAAATAAATAAAATAAAATACATAAAGAATCTTGAAAAAAAGATTTTGGTGAAGAGGCAGTTCAATACCATTAAGCACTCCTTTTACAAAAGGGTTTCTGCTAGTTAGGAAGATGTGACGTCACCACGAAGGAATTTAGTGCCTCTTAGATACGAGGAGATTTAAGGATTGAAATAATAAAATCTGTTCCTAAAACATCCAACTATCTAAAGACCTGTCCCACCAGATTCCCTGGAACACAGAGCATCTCGCTACACTTCCTCAGGGGCTGTTGAAGGTCAACAGCTACAGCAGCAGGGGATTCAGTCTCCCGAAAGGCAGATGGCAAAGGCCCCTGATGTTCAGTCACTGGCAAAGCTCTCAGCAGGTGCCAATTTGGAGTTGACAAGTGCTTTTCTGGATATGGCTTCCTGGTGGCTCAGAGGATAAAGCATCTGCCTGCAATGCAGGAGACCCGGGTTCGATCCCTGGGTTGGGAAGATCCCCTGGAGAAGGAAATGGCAACTCACTCCAGTGTTCTTGCCTGGAGAATCCCATGGACAGAGGAGCCTGGCGGGCTGCAGTCCATGGGGTCGCAAAGAGTCAGACACGACTGAGTGACTTCACTTTCGCTTTCACTTTCTGGATATGAGGAGATGCAAGGATTGGGATCATGAAATCAGTTCCTGAAAATATCCAACTCTCTAAAGACCTGTTCCACCAGTTTCCCTGGAGCGCAGAAACAGGCAGATGGCAAATGCCCCTGCCATTGTTCAGTCGCCAGCAAGTGCTCTTGACAAGTGCCAGTTTGTAGCTGATAACCTCATGGACTGC
Organism: Budorcas taxicolor; assembly: GCF_023091745.1. Classification (NCBI taxonomy): domain Eukaryota; kingdom Metazoa; phylum Chordata; class Mammalia; order Artiodactyla; family Bovidae; genus Budorcas; species Budorcas taxicolor. The sequence goes on along the minus strand of NC_068920.1, from coordinate 151,740,876 downwards.
AGCACACTAGGCTCCCCTGTTCTCCACTATCTCCTAGAGATTGCTTAAATCCATATCCTTCGAGTCGGTGACGCTATCTAACAATCTCATCCTCTACCGCGTCCTTCTCCTTTTGCCTTCAATCTTTCCTATCATCAGGGTTTTTTCCAATGAGCCAGCTCTTTGCATCAGACAGCCAAAGTATTAGAGCTTCTGCTTCGTGATTCCCTTCATGAATCACAGCCTTGTCTTGGCGAAGGGGCTTGTGTAACTCAATGAAGCTATGTGCCATGCTGCGCAGGACCACCCAAGACGAATGGGTCATAGTGAAGAGTTCTGACAAAACGTGATCCACTGGAGAAGGAAATGGCAACCTGCTCCAGTATTCTTGCCTGAAGAACCCTATGAATGAGGAGTGAAAGAAAGTTGCTTGCTTAGTCATGTCTGACTCTTTGTGACCCCTTGGACTATAGCCTGTTAGGCTTCTCTGCTCATGGAATTCTCCAGGCAAGAATACTGGAGAGGGTAGAAGTTCCTTCTATAGGGGATCTTCCTCACCTAGGGATTGAATCCATGTCTCCTGCATTACAGGCAGACTCTTACCATCTGAACCATCAGGGAAGGCTCTGCCCAACCCCACTAGGCCTCCTCTGCTCTAGAGGCCACACCCCATCCCCATCTTCTGACCTATTTCATTGGCTCCCTTTCAGGCCACATGTGTGCTGTTCTTCTTGTCAACTCAGCCTTTGATTACGCTGTTCCCTCCTGTAACACTCTTCCCTCTCTCTTCCCTCTGTTACTTTCTACTCATCCTTCAGAAGCCAGCTTGTTGCAGAGAAGTCAATTCTGATTCCATGCTAGAACTGTTTCTTTGATTCACTTTTCGTTGCTTTTGTTATTACAATCATACATAGCTGACTCAGAGCACCCTACCGCTCTGCCTGGCTGTTAAACTAAAGTGCCTTTGTCCAGCTCACAGAGAGATAATCTGACCCTGCTCACCTGTGAATGGCTACAAAAAATGAAGAGATGAACACACCCCTTTCCAAAGGCTGGCCCTTCCCAGAGATGTTTTGCAAGATGAAAAACCCTTTTTACTTTACTTCTTCACTGCGTTTCCCTCTCCATTCTGCCTTTTGACTTTAGAGAAGTAATGAGAAACTTCTCTCTCTGGCTCTATAAAAGAACCTGAAATCCAGACCCAGATGAGATGGTTACTTTGACAAATTAGTCTTCCATCTTCTTGGTCAACTGGCTTTCCAAATAAAGTCATACTCCTTGCCTCAACACTTCTTCTTGGATTATTTGGCCTGTCATGCAGTGAGCAGAGCAAGCTTGGACTCACTAACAAGCTAGGTCATCACACCTTCAGGAAAGTGTTCTCTGTCCTCCTGACACACATCCGGATTTCCCCACCAGAAGCCCTCAAGGGCACCCCAGACCCTTCTCACATCCTACACCTCTGTTCCAGCATCTTTTAGACATTTTTTTTCTGCAGTCGTTTCTCCTTGGTTTTCTTTCCCACCAGTACATAAGCTCCATGAGAGCAGGAAGTGAGCTGGCTTTCACTCAGTCACTGCATCCTTGGATCTTCATGTAGTGCCTGGCACACAGTAGGTACTTAAAGAGTATTTGCTGAATGAAGGAAAGGGGATCAAGACCTGTGCCCTCTAAAAATAGAAGACGCTTCATTTGAGAGAGTGAGGCCTCCATCATCAGGAGCATTCAAGTACAACTGGATGTTTGTCTGGAGGGTACATATGTGTAGAGAGGAGTTAAGCAGGAGATGCATGTACCAGATGAGCTTTCAGATCACCTTTGACCCCAAGAATCTTGAGACCTGAGGAACCCATGATGAAGTGGCTGGCTGGCGATTGTCTGAGAGACCCACACTGACATCTGGCTCAAATCTAATTCACTTTTTAATCTCCCTTTATAGTTGCGATATTCAAGTCTAAGCATTTATTTTATGATTGGTGTAGTGCTGTGCTCAGTCAAGACTCTTTTCGACCCTGTGGACTGTAGCCCAGCAAGCCCTGTCCATGCAATTTTCCAGGCAAGAATACTGGAATGGGTTGCCATTTCCTTCTCCAGGGCAGTCTTCCCAATCCAGGGACTGAACCCACGTCTTTTGCATCTCCTATATTGGCAGGTGGATTCTTAACCACTGTGCCACCTGGGAAGCCTCCTAATTCACTTTTTAAACTATGAAAACATATCATTTTCCTCTCCATGATTCATTTTCTCATCTTAAGAACGGGATGATAATAATTACACCCCAACCCATGGGATTACTGTGTGTATAAAAATGCTGTTCTGATGTTCTCAGTTGGGTTTCCTAGAAGCAGAGCCTGGGAGGGGCTTCTTGAAAACTTGATTTATTAGAGGCATGTTCTCAGGAAAAGCACGGGTGGAAGGGTGGGGTTGTGTTGAGGAACACAGTTCGGGCAGAGAAAGAAAGTAATGAAAGGATGTGGTCTTGGCTGCTGATTTAACCTGTCCCCTCAGACTGGTTCCAAATAGGAAAAGGAGTACATCAAGGCTGCATATTATCACCCTGCTTATTTAACTTATATGTAGAGTACATCATGAGAAACGCTGGGCTGCAAGAAGCACAAGCTGGAATCAAGACTGCCAGGAGAAGTATCGATAACCTCAGATATGCAGATGACACCACCCTTATGGCAGAAAGTGAAGAAGAACTAAAAAGCCTCTTGATGAAAGTGAAAGAAGAGAGTGAAAAAGTTGGCTTAAAGCTCAACATTCAGAAAACGAAGATCATGGCATCCAGTCCCATCACTTCATGGGAAATAGATGGGGAAACAGTGGAAACAGTGTCAGACTTTATTTTTGGGGGCTCCAAAATCACTGCAGATGGTGACTGTAGCCATGAAATTAAAAGACACTTACTCCTTGGAAGAAAAGTTATGACCAACCTAGATAGCATATTCAAAAGCAGAGACATTACTTTGCCGACTAAGGTCCCTCTAGTCAAGGCTATGGTTTTTCCAGTAGTCATGTATGGATGTGAGAGTTGGACTGTGAAGAAGGCTGAGCGCCGAAGAATTGATGCTTTTGAACTGTGGTGTTGGAGAAGACTCTTGAGGGTCCCTTGGACTGCAAGGAGATCCAACCAGTCCATTCTGAAGGAGATCAGCCCTGGGGTTTCTTTGGAAGGAATGATGCTAAAGCTGAAACTCCAGTACTTTGGCCACCTCATGCAAAGAGTTGCCTCATTGGAAAAGACTCTGATGCTGGGAGGGATTGGGGGCAGGAGGAAAAGGGGACAACAGAGGATGAGATGGCTGGATGGCATCACGGACTCGATGGACGTGAGTCTGAGTGAACTCCGGGAGATGGTGATGGACAGGGAGGCCTGGCGTGCTGCGATTCATGGGTCGCAAAGAGTCAGACACGACTGAGCAACTGCATTGAACTGAACTGAACTGAACTGAATTTGGGGATCTCTGAAGCATGAACTGTATCATCTTCCAACAAGAGGGCTGACTTTCTATAACCCAGACCAGTCAGGAGTCATTGGTTGCTGGGTTCTCTGAGAGGGACCTGACCTCCCAAGCAAACAACTTCCATTTGGCCGAGGATAAGAAGGCAGCTAGACTTTAGAAGCCAATCCTGGGATTTTCCCAGTGGTCAGTAGTTAAGACTCTGTGTTGTCAATGCAGGGGGTCTGGGTTGGATCTCCGGTTAGGGAAATAGGATCCCACATGCCGTTTGGTGTGGACAAAATATACAGTTTTTTAAACAAAAGGGAAAAGAATAATGGATGACATACACTTAAATATGATTTTAAAAATAATTTTTTTAAAAAGCCAAGTGCACCAGTGGGCGTGAAGGAGACCTGGGTGGACTCCGGAAACCTCCACTGTACATGTTCATGGTCATTGGAACGGGAAGTGCTTGACCTTGATATCCTATCGTGTTGCCAAGGAAGTGGAACCTTCCAAAGTTTCAGCAGCTTGTCCAAAGCCTAGTTATTCCAAGAGTGGAAGTAGACCTTGAATCTAGGGTGTCTGCCTCCAAATCTCTTGTCCTTTAAACAATCCTGCTCCCAAGGCCGAGGCTCCTCTGGCTGGGGGAGGGTCTGGCCGGTGGGGGATCTGGGAGCCCCCAGAACCTGGAAAGAAAGGAGCTCCCACCCCAAATACTCAGCATCAAGGTGTCAACCAGTCTCAGTAGGGCTCTTGCAAACTCACTCCTTCTGGTTCCCACAAAGGAAGTCAACATGGTCTGGTGAGTGAGAGCTGCTAATAAAAGCCTGCCTGAGCCCCCACTGAAGTGCGAAGGGGACTGACTGACTGTGTGAACCACAGGCATTTCCTGACTGCAAGGAGAGAAATCAAGCCCAGGGCTACCAGGCTTCCTTCACACATGGACACCTAGGTGCACACCCACCCACAGCACACAAGCATACACACACCACACACAGTTGAACACCAAGATGCCTTTTCAGGCACCTCGCTTGTAGGCAGGCTCATGGCCACCCACAAGCACCCACTTCCTCACACTCAGCCCTGCAGCCGCACGCACTGAAACACACACTCGCACACTTACATGTGCAGACACAAAGTTACAACCCACATCCAGATACCAATATGCCTCCCCACCTCACCCCCATCACAGGTGCACATTCAGAAGAACAGAAATGTACACATAGCCACACATGCATGTGACTATCAGGGTCACTCAAGGAGTCACACGTACTCTAGAGCATATTCTTTCAGTGATCAGATACTCCTTGTGCAGTGGATATCAGTGGTAAATAATCCACCTGCCAATATGTGAGATGCCAGAGATGCAGGTTTAGTCCCTGGGCAGGGAAGATCCCTTGGAGGAGGAAATGGCAACCCACTCCAGCATTCTTGCCTGGGAAATCCCATGAACAGAGCCCGGCAGGCTATAGTGATGGAGTAGCAAAGAGTTGGACATGGCTAAACTACTGAGCGCCCACCCACATGGCTAAACTACTGAGCGCGCGCATGCGCGCGCACACACACACACACACACACACACACACACATGCTGATTCGTCTAGACATGCAGGTATGTGGACACACGGATACACGTTCAAGTATCTACACACACACACACATACTCAAGTACACACACACACACACGCACACACACCGATTTGTCTAGACATGCAGGTACATGGACACACGGATACACGTTCACGTATCTCCACACACACACACACACACACACACAAAGACAGACACACACATGTACATGCCATAGATAACAAATACACACAACCATTTCCCTCCCCCCAGCTTTACTGAGATATAACTGACCACACACAGTCTGATTTCTCAGAGAGTGAAAATGCCAAGCGGTGTAGTTTCTTGAAACATCTTGCCTCGGTGTTCTCTCCCCGCCTCCCCCTCCCCCATCCTTTTTCCCACTCCTGCTCTTCTCCCCCTTCATCTCTCCCCTCCTTCCCTCTTCTCCCAAAGTCTGTGTGTAAGCTCAGTCGCTCAGACACATCCAACTCTTTGTGACCTCATGGACTGGAGCCCACCAGTCTCCCCTGTTCAAGGGATTCCCTAGGCAAGAATACTGGAGTGGGGTGCCATTTCCTCCTCCAAGGGCTCTTCCCTGCCCAAGGATCGAAGCCGAGTCTCCCGAGTCTCCTGCATTGGCAGGCAGATTCTTTACCACTAATGCCACCTGGGAAGTCCCCTTCCCAAAGTCCATCTCTTATTTTTTGCAGGAGATGGGTGGCTACAACCCTGTTACAGTTGTAAGAAATGCAACATGAAAATCTTGTGGGCCTGGATTTCTTTCTTCCCTTGTGTTGCTCCAGTGCTTTTTCTTTCTTTCTCTCTGTTTTAAATTGAAGGACAGTTAATTTACAATATTCTGCTCGTTTCATGTGTACAGCAAGGTGACTCAGTTATATATCCATATATTTTCAGATTCCTGTCCATTATACAATGGTTATTGCAAGATAACGAACAGTATAGTTCCCTGTGCTCTACAGTAAATCCTGATGGCTTATCTATTCTATATATAGCAGTATGTATCTGTTAACCCTGTGCTCCTGATTCTTCCCTTCCCACCCTCTTTCCTCTTTGGCAACCATAAACTTGTTTTCTGTGTCTGTATGTCTGTTTCTCTTTTGTAAATGAATTCATGAGTGTAGTGTTTTAGACCCCACATCTAAGTAATATGATATAATATTGGGCTTTCTGTGTCTGACTTACTTCACTTAGTTTGATCATCTCTGAAAGAAAGTGTTAGTCACTCAGTCGTGTCCGACTCTTTGCAACCCCATGGACTGTAGCCCGCCGGACTCCTCCATCCATGGCATTTTCCAGGCAAGAACACTGGAGCGGATTGTCATTTCCTTCTCCAGGGGATCTTCCCGACTCAGGGATTGAACCCAGGTCTCCCACATTGCGGGCAGACTCTTTACCATCTGAGCCACCCGGGAAGCCTTGACCATCTCTAGGTCTATCCATGTTACTGCAAATAGAATTATTTCATTCTCTTTTATGGCTACACGAGATTCCATTTTATATATTTACATCTTATTTATCCATTCCTCTGTTTATGGACACAATCCACCCTTTTTCTTTTGCTCAGATCAACCTGACTGCCTTTAGCTGAGGGTAGGGCCAGATGCTGATGATCTCAGAGGAGGCGGGTGCTGAGTGGGAAGGAAGATTAAAATCTGTCCTGGAACCCAGAACTTGAAGAATTTGGTTTTAAAGCTAGAGGGACAAGGAAAGGATCTAGTCTTTGGCCACGGGCTGCACCCTTTACCCTAACTATCAGACCCAATTCCCTCTCCTTAGGAAGAAAGTCTTGAGGCTAGGGAAGAGATAGAAACTTGCTTAAGCACAGACTTGTACCCAGGTCTCTGTATCCTGTTCTGAGCAATTTTCCTCACACCAGCCACACCAACTCACAGTCTAATGGCTGGATGATAAAGATGATGGTGGTGGTGGCAATGATGATGAAGGTTGTGATAATGATGGTATTGATAATGATGGTGATGGTGATGACGGTGATGGGTGATGATTATGATGGAATTACTGGTAGTGATGAGGGTATTGACTCACACACAGTACCTACTCATGCCAGGCTCTGTTCTACACTCTTAAGTAAATTATTATTTTCACTTTGTCCATGAGGCAGCTAAGGCACAGAAAGGTGACATCACTTGCTCAAGGTCACACAGTAACGATGCCTGGTAAGCTCAGAGAAGAGGTGTCTTGACTCAAATGCTGCACAGGCAGGATGCCAGAGCAAAGAGAGCCTGGGGAGACCCATCCACTCTCTGGGGTCACTGTACAGATAGGGCATCTGGAGCCCAGGGGAGGGGCCCTCCCCAGGTCACACAGCAATAGTCTCCTTTGGGGAGAGCTCCAATGCTGACGCTCAACCAAGCCAGGGCTCTCTGAAATGGAGAGTCTCAATACAGAGAGAAAAAGTCACAGTTACAGTCAACCGCAGGCTGTCTTTGAGTATTGACAGCCTCTAGAAATGACCCGTGGTCAGCTGTGTCCAGGACCCCAGCACATGCTGTGTACAGTGTGGGGAGAGACCCGCTGCCATAGTAAGTATTAAAAATGAGGGGCTTCCCAGGAAGTCCAGGGTTAACACTCCATGCTTCCACTGCAGGGGCACGGGTTTGATTTCTGGTTGGGGAACTAGGATCCCACATGTCATGTGGCATGGCCAAAAAAACAGAAAATGGAGGTCATCTCCTCCTCACCCCACCTTCTGCTTTCTGTACAAAAAGAGACACAGGACTGGACACTTGGGTAGCTTGGTTTTGCCTATGGCAATGATTTGAGATGACCCAAGATGCCCATCCCCCTGCCCCTGTTTATTCCCAGTTGCTTTCAATTTCTGACATTCCACCATCTGAGGTTCATTCCTGTGTCCTGATAACCATCGCAGCTGTCATACAGGGACAGGTGCCTCACATACCTCATCTCATTGGCTCCTGGGAGGAGGCTTCCTGCTTACCCAGATATGGAGACTGATCCTGGGAAGGGCTGCCTCCTCCTGATCAAAGATCCCAGCTAGTAATGGTCAAGCCAAGATGGCCACCCAGGTTTTTTTTTTAGAATTCAGGACCTTCTCTCTTTACTGGGGCAGCCACTGGTAACTTGGAGTCCTCCCGGCTGTGACTCCTGCCTCTAAAAATAGGGTGGAGTGGACTTTTCATGTAGGCGCCTCCCGGCCAGTGAGCCTGGGGGCATGAAGGTGAAGCATGAAGCTGCCTGATGCGGCAGCCAGAGCCAGGCACGGAGCAGGGCAGGCGCCTCCTGACAGTGCTGCAAAGCAGAGAAACAGACCAGGCTCCCAGCGCCTGGCTTGATAGCCCACAGGTCAGAAGCCAGGACCGATGGAGACAGATCTGAATCAACTTTCTTATCTAAAGAAGGGTTTTTAATTTTAAAAAATCTAAAAACTACATACATTGATGCTTTTGAATTGTGGTGTTGGAGAAGACTCTTGAGAGTCCCTTGGACTGCAAGGAGATCCAACCAGTCCATCTTAAAGGAAATCAATCCTAAATATTCATTGGAAAGACTGATGCTGAAGCAGAAGCTCCAATCCTTTGGCTATCTGATGCGAAGAACTGACTCATTGGAAAAGATCCCGATGCTGGGAAAGATTGAAGGTGAGAGGAGAAGGGGAAGACAGAGGATGAGATGGCTGGATGGCATCACCGACTCAATGGACAAGAGTTTGAGCAAACTCTGGGAGATAGTGAAGGACAGGGAAGCCTGGCATGCTGTAGTCCATGGGGTCGCAAAGAGTCAGACACGACTGAGCAAGTGAGGAAGTATGTGCTTACAATAAGCACTGGGTCAGGGAACATCTGAGGCAGACGGAACAGCAGGTACAAATGCCCAGGTGTGGATTGTACGTGACCTGTTTGAGGGACAGCACAGAGGAGACGGTGGCTGGAGCCTTCGGGGGCCCAGGAAGAGTGGTGACCAGGGAGCCAGGTTGTGCCTGAGCTGAGATCTGCAGGGTGAGGAGGGGAGCAGAGGGAATCAGCATGACTTAGTGGGGGGGACCTCATGCCCACTGGGTTTAGTGACTCAAAAATTCGAAGAATAACTTTATATAATTGACCATAGGAGCTCACATTTATTCGGTGCCTTACTATATTTAGAACCTCTTTTATGTGAACATATGTCACTTTTTATTCTAACATACCCCTGGGAGGCAGAGATAATTATCTCCATTTTATAGATAGCTATCTATAGAAGAATAGATAAGTATAGGACAGAAAATTTAAGTGATTCTTTTTCCCCTCAAGGTCACCTGGCTTGTGGAATTTCAGGAACAAAAACTGAACCAGAGCTGATCCCAGGCTGGTTCTATTACACATTTTTTTTTCTAATGCCCAGAACATAACATTCATTCAAACTCTTAAGAAGACCCAGGACATTAGCGTTTTTAAGTTGCATTTTTATTTTATTTATGTGCTTAATTTGAAAAATAGAGAAGATATTCTCAGGGAATAACAATCCTGAAATATACAAGGGTTTAAGTGGATTATTTCTTTGAGCTTTTTTGAAAGTTGAGAGGAACACACTTTTAACACGGTGGAATGTAGCTTTATTAGTTTTGGTTGCGAAAATAAAATTTTATTTCAACTGGTAGAATTCTTTGGCCCTGGAAGCACTGACAGTTTTCAAAAAAGAACCCAAGAGCCTTAAAAAACTTGGCCTTCTCCCTGTTTCTGCCTTTTGAAATTAGATATATGTAAATGCCAGAGGTGGAATTTAACATCATTAGAAAACATCATTAGAAAACAAATGACTTCCAAGTGCCAAACCAAGTAAAAAGGATATATCCTTGCCTGGAGATGATGATTTTAATAGCATTTCCCTGGTTCAATAAAGGATGGAGAAGCTGATGGGCCTTTAAGGAGCCAAGTCAGCCTCTGGTCTCCTGGGCTTGTCAATTCCTCCCATCTTATTTATTGTCCAACTGGAAGGAAAGCAATTATCTGATGCCAGTCTCAAGTCAGAAAGCCTTTTCTTCCTTCCTTCTCTCCCTCCCTCTCCCCACTTCCTTGCCTCGGTAGGGGAGGAAGGCACTGTTCCTTTACCCTCTTCCTTTCTGTTAATGCAGCCTGCAAATGAAACTGACAAAGACGGATTAACTGGAGAAAAAGGCATGTGTTCCTTTATTGATGCTAATATTTTTATATATGAGGGGGCTTCACAGGAAAAATAAAAGTGAAAACCCAAAGAAGGGATTAGACCTGAGGTCTTATCCATCATTTTATCAAAGGATAATAAATGGTGGAGAAGTGACTAGACAAAGTAAAGGAGTTGGGGCTACTAGGGGTGGTAAATTGTGGGAAGGTATATATCTGGAGGAAGCTAATGGAAGATAAGTGTTATTTGAGTCAGGTTGTTTCGTTTATGCAGACTCACCTGATCGCTGGTGATAAAGGTTGCTGTCCTTCTCCTGGTATGCGTGGGGGTTGGAGGTGGGGGAGGTGGATCTTCACAAGGAGAATTTATGTCACCATTATGAAGGGAAATTTATGCCCTGCTTTTAGGCAGAAAGGTAAGGGGGGGAAGTGGTAGCAGAGAGTTTTTCCTGTGTCTGCTGCTTCCCAATTACCTTCAGATCCAAATAGTCTTTATGCCAAAGTGACGTATTTTTGGGGTGGTGTATTTTTTTAATTGTTTTGTTTGATAAGAAGAGAACTTTGTTCACATAAATGCTCCACCATTTTATTTTATTTTATTGGCCATGCCACGCGGCATATGGGATCTTAGCTTCCCGACCCAGGGATCAAACTCCTGCCCCCTGTACTGGGAGCATAGAGATTTAACCACTGGACGCTGGGGGTGGGGAGGCTGGAGTGGGGGTGGGGTCGGGTGGCAAGTTCTGTTTCCCTTAATTCCTCCTTCCCTCCCTTCCTTCCTTCTTTCTTTCCTGCCCTCCTTCCTTTTTGACTCCTCCCTCCTTCCTTCCCGTGTGACTTTACTTTTTAGTGACAGTGATAGCAGGGGTGGGACTAATCCCTCCAAGGCAAACTCCGTCCTGCCTTTCTCGGTCCCCAGGGACGATCACTCCAGAGGCTCCCTTCTGTGGACAGGATAAAAGGCAAATTCTTGGTCTCCGCCATGGCCCCTTAGCCTCGGGCCGGTGGACAGGACCTTGCCTGTCCTAGCCTCTGTCCTTTGCGTGAGCTCCTCTCCTTCCTGTTCTCATCCCCCCAGCTGCCCTTCTGCACCCACACTTCCTCCAGGCCTCAGTACTCAGCCTCACCTGCTTCTCCTAACTTGACTATTTCTGGAAGGTGCTGTTGAACACTTTCCCCTTTTGGCCCTGAGAGTTTCCCCTCCTTTCTGGGGCCTGAGGAACACGTGAGAGAAGAAAGAATGAAACCCAGCTCTGAAAAGTTCTAGTAGGTAATTTTGAGGAAGTCACTCCCCCGTAGTCCGAAACTCATTTCCTCATCTGTAAATTGAAGGGCACGGCTGGCCATCTCCTGGGGCTCCAGGGCCCTGTGTGTCTCTGGTTCCGGGAAAGTTTCGCATTTCTTTGAGCCGGGATGTCTGTGGGTCTGGCTCATCAAACTCTGCAGACCCTGGTCTTCCCCCTGCCCCCTCCCGCTCACTCCCAGCATGCCCCTGCTGATAAGCTCTTTCCCACAAAAGCCTTGAACAGACAATTTCCCATCAACTGAAATGGACTGATGGGGCTTGTAGCTACACAGAAAGTTTTGTCCTACAGTTATGATAAGTGCTATGAAGGGGACACCTGTGAACTCTGACCCAGTGACATTTCACTCAGGTCCTTAGCCAGGTGTAAAAATAGAAGAAGAAGATGTGTTTTTTTTTTCTGTTTATTTGCAGGCGTTCCTGCAGACTCAAGATATCAATCCTTTTTTGTTTTCTACCTTGCAAACATTTTGCAGTTTGCCCATTAATTCATGTGGCATCTTTCCAGTATGTGTTGTATTTGTATTTTGATGTAGTCAAATTTATTTATATTTTTCTTTAAGGTCAGTGCTCTGTGTGTGTGTGTTTAAATAAACACTTACCTATTCTGGAGTAATAATGATATTTTCCTCTGAAGGTTTTAGTTTCTCTTTCCTTTAGGTCAGTTACCCATGTGATCTGTGGCATGTATGTGCACACACACACATGTGTGTGTGCATGTGTGTGTTAGGAATCTAATTTTACTTTTCATATGGATTGCTCAGAAACACTTTTTAAAATAGTGATAAAGGTCATAACATAAAATTCACATTCAAAATGGGTAAGCCGTGTTGAAGTGCACAGTTCAGGCCATTTAATGCATTCACTGTGCTGTGGAACCCTTGGCACTGTCTATTTCCACAGTGTTCTTCATCAGCCCGAGAGGAAACCAAGTACCCACTTGGCAGTCACTCCCAAACTCCCTCCCCCAGCCCCTGGTAACCATTTATCTGCTTTCTGTCTCTATGAATTTGTCTATTTTGGATATTTCCATAAAGTTGAGTCATACAATATATGACCTTTTGTGTCTGGTTTCTTTCACTTAGCATGTTTTCAAGGTTCATCCACATGGTAACATGAATTGGTATTTCATTCCTTTTTATGCCAAATAATATTCCACTGTATGGATGTACCAGGTTTTCTTTATCCAGTCACTACTTGAAGGACACTTGGATTGTTTCCGCTTTTCTGCTGTTATAAATAGTGATGCTATGAGCATGCCCGTGCAAGGTTTTGTTTGCCCACCTGTTTCCAATTCTTTTGGGTTCAGCAATACTCTCTGAAGTCTATTCTTCCTCCGCTGATCTGTAGCCCCATTTCTGGCCTACACTGAGTGTCCACATGCTTGTGGAAACTCTTCGTAGGCTCCTTATTTCGTTTCCTTAGTCCAGTAATCCATCCTGGCACCAACCCTATGCTGTTAGAGTTTCATGGTGTGTCTTGATATCTGGCTGAACAACAGCCCATGTCTCACCTCCCTGTTTAGTCAAGACTGTCTTGGTTACACCTGGCCCTTTGCTCCTCCATTCAGGTTTTAAGAGCGGCTTGCCAAGTTCCGCAAAACTCTGCTGGGATTTGTTTTGATCATATAGGTTGATTTGCAGAAAATGGCTATCTTTGTGATGCTGAAGCTTTCCAGCACACACTCATGGCTCTTTCTCCTCCTCCCTAAAGACTTTGGCTCTGCTTGGGTCAAAGAGAGATTTGGCTCTCCCCTAAGTCTTCACCTGGTGAATTCCTCCTTCTTCTGGTCTCAGGGTCCCCTGCAACCTGTAGTTATCCCTCAGAGCCCTGATCACAAAGGTCCCCAAATCATTCATTGGGTGGATCTTCTTGGTTTAATGTCTGGGCTGCAGCCATCCCCCAGGGCTACAATGCTACATGTTTACCTTGATATCCTCAGCTTGAAGATCAGGGGCTGACAGACACCGAGGTCCCAGTAAGTATTTGTTAAAAGAATGAGGAAGGCCTTCTGGATGCAGAGCATTTTGGTTAGACCTAGAGAGGTGGGGAACAAAAGTTACCTAACTTGCCTCTGCTTCAGCTTTCTTTTCTGAAAATTGGGGGATGGGATTAGCATGCACAGAGGATGACATGAGCTGAAGTATGTGAGAGGCACCTGGAGCAATGCCTGGCAAGTCATCAGAGCTACCTGTGCTTATCTGCCTCATCCTTCCCCTCTGTCAATATTCAGCCTCACACTCATGTGATTCCAAAGCCCTTTCCCCAACATTATCCCATTTTGATTTTGCCTCTACCATGAACTAGTCACCTTATTCCCTTTCAGCATATGACACAAAGTAGTCTCAGACAGGAAGAATGACTCATCTAAGACCTTAAACCTAGAAGTCTTAACCCAAAGCTAATGTATGTAATCTTGAAGGTGTTTTACAGAGCAGCCATTCAGTCAGTAGAGCTGCCAGTTAGATTTTGAGAGCTATATGTTTGTGCATACTTGCTCAGTTGCTTTAGTCATGTCTGACTCTTTGTGACCCTATGGACCATAGACCACCAGGTGCCTCTGTTCATGGGATTCTCCAGGGAAGAATACTGGAGTGGGTTGCCATGCCCTCCTCCAAGGGATCTTCCTGACCCTGGAATCAAACCCGAGTCTCCAAGATTGCAGGCAGATTACTGCTGAGCCACCAAGGAAGAACTAGATAGGTCTTCCCAAAACAAACAAATCCAGATCCATAGTATTGACTTAAATTATTTTATTGTTACTGAAATAGGTATAAACCTAAAATTAACCAGGAAGCTGTCATGCTCAAACTCTATAAACCAACCATAAAACCAAAACAACATTTCTAAGTAGATACAAACGCAACCTCAAAACCAATAAAATCCACAATAACAACATTAAATTAATGTGACTGGTGATGTGTTGCTGAAATCAAACCTTTTGCATTGAGTATAATAGCAGAGTGATGTTTTTACATGTTCTATTTCCTGTGTCCTGGTCTTTTGATTTTGATCATGATGAGCTATCATTTGAGCCACTTGAATTACTGTCATAGTTTTCTTAAAAAAAACTCATTTATTGTCCAGTTTGATGGACTGAACAATTGAAACAATGCATCCTTAGATGCAACAATGAAAACATGGGGAATGATGCACTTAGTATAACATCATTCGTATATTTACTGTGATACTCACCACTAATGAACTATTGCAAGTGAGTTCACCCAAGACAATAATGGAGCGGTTTGTGCTTTTGCAAAGGATGTATTGTGCTGATTGTCATGGAACACCTCCTTCCTGAGCAGCCATGTGGGGTTGATGATTCAATTCTCCCACCCATTTACTCTGCAGGAACTGTAACAAGAGGGAAAGGGTCAGGGCACAACTTTTGAGAGAATGACATAGTCCAAGGATACAACATAAACCGATTAGAACCAAATGGAACCAAAGATGATAACTTAATCCTCAATCAGCAAGTGAAATGACACACCCAGAGGTGCCATGGCAGTTCCAAAGCACTGTTAAAAGGCCAAGGAGTGGGCACGATGGCCCAAATCCTGGAACTCTCACCCCTTCCCCCAAATAGTTGGAATAATCCCCTCACTTATTAGCATATGAAATTACCCAGCCTATAAAAATGAAACACACCAAATTTCGTGGCCCAGTTTGCCCTCTGCAATGGCCCACACTCTCTGGAGTGTGATGCTTTCTATATCTGAATAAATCCACTTCTTACCTATGACTTTGTCTCTCACTGAATTCTTTCTGTGATGAGACATCAAGAACCTGAGCTTCATTAGGTCCTGAAACCTGAGAGTTTTGACTGGGTTTGAGTCCCAGCCATGTGGGTTCAAGTCCCAAGCAGGGTTTTGGCTGGGTTTGAGTCCCAATCTGAGGTAAAAGGTTTCAGAATCATCAGGAACCTCCATCCTCCCAGGTTTCCAGAAGTCACTTGACCTCCTGCAGCCTCTTATACCCTTCAAATATTTGATCAGGGCTCTGTTCTTTTCTCATTAGCATGAAACAATTAAAATGATGCATCATACCCAGGCTCTGTGCCATTTTCATGGTGTCAAATTACAGTTTCAACTCGTTAAAATATTTAAGAAGCTAATTTCTTAGCCCCTGAAGTTGAAGTTCAAAGGCAAATGATCCCCGCCAAATAAAATTCTGTGTTTTGCAGCAGCAAAATATATGGTCTGGAGCCCAAGAAGTGAGATAATTGTTGTGGCTACCAGCACTAAGTCAGCCGGATGTGCCTACATCAACTCACCAGAAATGAAATGTAGTCACGCTGGGCTCAGAAGCACAAACTTTGAAATAGATTTTTTTTTTTTTAATTTGTTTTCTAGTTCCGTTCTAAAATAATTCTAGTGGAGAACCACAGGGCCTGTGCAGAATTCTGTTTGAGGAACTCTGGGCCCGAAGACTACTAAGTCTGGGAACAAACCCTGGCAGGGCCGGCGCTAGGTGCCCAGTGACCAGCCCCTCTCATGCAGAGCTCAGGATGTTTGGGGGCTCCAGCGAGAGTGGCTCCCGGCTGCCGGCCTGTCGCTGTCATCTGCACCCTTCCTTCCCCAGGAAACAAACAGTGGATCAGACCTCCCAGGCTCTCCTCTTCCCTCGTGTCTGGCGGGGCGCCAGGGCTTCGGGGCCCCTCCCCGCGGTCCTGGGTGACAGACCCCACCCCACCCTCCGATGCTCCGGGTACCCCCTCCGCCCCCGCCCCACGGCCAGCCCCACCACGCGCAGGCCCAAGAAGGCAAAGAGGCCCAGCCACCCTCACCAGGGATTGTCTTTTCTTTTTTTGCTGGTTTCAGGCTTTTTTCTGCCTGAGTGAAAATGAAACAAACATCCCCCTGCGCCGCCCTGCCACCAGACACACACGCGCACCGGCACTCGCGCACTAGCGCGCGGGGCCTCCCAGCGGCCGTGTCCGGGGCGGGACCCGCTCTGCACAAACACCGGGGGCCGGGCGGAGCTGGGAGCGTGCCGCCCGCTGCCCAGCGCCCGCCGGCTCCCTCGCGCCCCTGCCCGCCTCCCCGGAGGAGAGCCCGGCGGCCGGCCGACGGGAGCGCAGGCGGCACACCCCGCCCCGGCACGCCCCGCGGGGCTCGGGGGGAGGCAGCGAGCCGACTGTTCCGGCAGCCGAGGACGCCGCCGGGGAGCCGAGGCTCCGGCCAGCCCCCAGCGCGCCCAGCTTCTGCAGATCAGGTGGGTCCCACGAGGCGCCGCCCCAGCCCCCTGAGCCCGCCAGCCCCCGGGGGGCTGGAGCCGGGTGGGGGCGGCGCGACGAGGACGGGGCGGCGCGACGAGGACGGGCCGCCGCGCCGGCCCTGCCCTGTTGCTGCCCTGCCCGTGTCCCCGCTTTTGTTCTGATCGCTCCCGCGGTGCCCAACTCTGACCCGGTCTCTGTCCCATCCCGTCCCCGTCGCAGCCTCTGCCCAGCCTTCCGGACTCGGGCCTCTTGAAGGGCTGCGGGCAGGGCTTCCCACGGGGTCCGGGGGTGGGGGGGTGGAGGCGGGAGAAGGCAGGCTCAGGGGGCGCAGGGCGGGACCACCGAGGAAGTCTCGGAAGGAGGGAGGGCTCTGACCCATCTACGGGGCAGGAGGAGGGAAGGGGCGCCCTCGCCCTGGACAGGGTGGGAAGAGGATCCCTCCGGGAAGGGGGCTCCTGGGAGGGCGAAGGAGGGGCGCAGGAACCTCTCAGAGCCGGGGGCGCCGAGAGGGAGAGGTCGGGGAGCTCAGAAAGCCGAGGACCAAGCCCAACACCCAGCACGGGGAAAGTTTCAAACGTAGTAACTTTGGCAGCTACGAGGCCGGAGGCGTCGGGGTGATGGGAGGCGATCGGGGCCCTTCAAGTCTTCAGACCACCACGTTCCCACTCCAAAGGGACACCACCCTGCGTTTGAAAATGGCAGAAAAGCAGCTAAACAGAATGATTGCACAAACTCTTGAAAGGCGTCCAAGAAACAGTAAAGTGGAAAAAAATGTCAGCACGCAAAGAGAGAAAGCAGAGCGACTTGAGATCCCCATTCTTCCCGCGGGCCGGGGAGGGGAGGGAGTTAGACGCGGAGGTTTGTCAGCCAGCGCGCTCCTCTCTGCGGAGGCGAGACCCGAGCCCCTGCGGCGGCGTGGATGGCTTTGCTTGTCGTTTGCGCTCCTCCTCTGCAGGCCTCGTGGCCTCCTCCGTTTACTTAGAAATGGGTGGGTCTCAAGGGGCCGGAGGTGGGGCGGGGAGCATCTGGCCCAGCTGCTTCCTAGCTGGGAAACCCTTTCCCAGGGAGAGCCTCCGTTCCCGAGACCACGAAATAGAGACAGCTGTGAGTGAGGAAATGCCAAGGGCAGAGGGGCTGGGGTGGGTGGGGGGTCGCGTGTACCTGGGGGAAGGTTGTGGGTGTTCTGTCGTCCTTCTGCACCTCTTGGGCTACACGAAGTTCTTTCTTCCTTCCTGGGAGTCATTTCTGGGTCTTCCTTGCCTTCCTTACCACGTTGAGGGGGGAGGGGGCAGGTGCAGATTCTTAGTTATTGTTACATGGAACAGGTGCACAATGACTGAACGAGCTAGCGCTGGAGACGTCCCTCGGGTTCATCTGGTTAGGGGGATTTCAAACTTTGCCCCTGAGAGGCCTAGAGGCCTGGCTCAAGGGGCACCATGGTGGGGGAGGGGAGCCTGGGCGGCAGGGCGCTGATCTTTCCCTTCCGTCTTTCAGACAGAACCAGTTCAAGTCTGTCTTTGCCTCCTCTAGATACTGGGAAACCCTGGAGGCTGTTTTCAGTATCAGATTCTTCAGATCCAGTCTGATCTGGCCCCTTTTGGTGTAGCAACTGAGTCTAGAGGTGTGCAAAGTGATTTGGGCAAGACCCACCAGTGGCCAAGCCTTGCCAGGAAACCTGTGTCCTTAGTCATTGGTCAGGAACACCTTTTCCCGTTACTGGTGGCTCTGAGCTTTTAGCATCGGCCCACCCAGACCCTAACACCAGGACCCCCAGGGCCAGCTCTCTACCCTCAGGGGAGAAACAGCCCAGGAGTCTCCTTCGCTAAGTTTTCCAGGCCTTCAACAAGCCTTTCACATACAGTTTGGTTTCACAGGCAGAGGTCAAAAGAATTAGGTTCTCCAGAAACTAATCAGCACACTGCAGCTTGCTTTGCCCAGCCTAACAGGTATCAACCGACTTTATCGTTGAGGCAATGTAGGCTGAGAGACCAAGTAACTTGCTGGTGGGCACTCAGTTCCTAAATTGCGGCTGGGATTTGAAAGCAGCTCTGTCTCTAAGGCTTCTGCTCTTTGCATTGCATCATCTCTCAGGATGGCTAGAAACTTATTAATGGGCAGTTGTCATGGAGATTGAGGCAAGGGTGCGGGGAGAAAGACTGAAGGGGGACTAGGTTAAGGGAGGGGGCTGACATTTACATAGGTGCATTCATAGCATAAATATACTTGTATTTTAACTGAATGTTTTCTGCCCTGTGCATTTGTGGACACTCAATCACTAAATCGAATTGGACTCTTTTGCGACCCCATGGACGGCATCCTGCCATGCTCCCCTGTCCATGGGATTCTCCAGGCAAAAATACTGGAGTGGGTTGCCATTTCCTCCTCCAGGGGATCTTCCTGACCCAGTGATCGAACTTCTTTCCCGCTGAGCCACCTTTTCTGCCCTATATATTCTCGTTATTTTAGTTTTTATTTTCTAGATACTTTGCAGTTATTTTCTTTTGCTAAGTTTTAACTAAAGTATAATTTTCATACAATTAAATTCACAGTTTGTAAGTGCTAGGTTTACCACGTTTTGACAGTTGTTTGTACTCATGTAACCATCACCCAAAATGAGATATGAGATATGAATTACCCAGGGATGGCGGAGCCTGGTGGACTGCTGTCTATGGGGTCGCACAGAGTCGGACATGACTGAAGCAATTTAGCAGCAACAGCAGCAGAAGGATCCCATTTGTAGTGAATTTTCCTTCCACCCTTCCAAGCAACCAGTTGGTGATTTTCTTCATCACTGATTAATTTTGCCTGCTCTGGAACATCACATAAATGGAATTGTACTGTGTGTCTTTTTCATGTCTGGCTTATTTCATTTGGCACAGTGTTTGTTAGATTCACCCAAGTTGTTGTGTATATGAGTGGTTTGTTCCTTTTTAATGCTGAATAGTATTCCATTTTATGGATATACCATCGTTGCATATTTATTCTCCTGTTGATGGATATTTGAGTTATTTCCAGTTTGGGCTATTATTTCTTCAAGAAGTCTTTTGTGGTCATTTGTTATCATTTAGGAGTGAAATTGTGGGATCATAAAGGGTACCATTTTACATTCCCACAGCAAAGCATAAGATGTAATTATTCCACGTCCTTGTCAAGATATGGTATTGTCCATCTTTTTTGTTTTAGCCTTTTTTAGTGCCTGGATAGTAAGTAGTATTTTATACCTTCTATTCTTATGATAGAATTTTAAGAGTTCTTGGAGAACACAACATGATCAGGGTGAAGAATATGAAATAAGATGCGAAGAGCCAACTCACTGGAAAAGACCCTGATGTTAAGAAAGACTGAAGGCAAAAGGAAAAGGGGCCAGCAGAGGATGAGATGGTTGGTTAGCATCACTGACTCAATGGCCATGAATCTGAGCAAACTTGGGGAGGTAGTGAAGGACAGAGGAGCCTGGTGAGCTACAGTCCCTGGAACTGCAAAGAGTCCGACACGGCTTAGCGACTGAAAAACAGCAGCACAGTGGAGGCCATTGGGAGGCATGACTCCTGAGGGAAGGGACCAAATGGTGGCTGGAATTGTGATTTTAGGAATAGGAATTTATGGGCTCAGGAAAGAGCTCTCTCATGTCAGAGTGGAGATTTAAAGATCTGGTCCTTGTACTCTGTAAATAGGCAAGTTGACTCATGCTCGTGGCTTTAAGTGCTAGCTCTGTAACAATCATCTTTATCTCCAGTTCAGATCTCTATTATAAGCCCCCAGTTCACATGTTTAACTGCCCTTTGGGTATCTCTTCTTGGATGTCCCAAAGGCAATGCAGACTGAACAACTCCAGAACAGAATTCATTATCTCCTTTTGGCTTTCTGTCAGGGATCACTAAATGAATAATTGTGCTACTAGCTAAGAGAATACAGAAAGAGGAATGTCTGAGGTTGAGCAACGAGATACTGAATTTAGTTCCAAGCTAACTGTTGTGGAACAATCTCGGAAGATAAGGACTCGATCAGTTCAGTTCAGTTGTTCAGTCCTGTCTGACTCTTTGTGACCCCATGAACCGTAGCACGCCAGGCCTCCCTGTCCATCACCAACTCCCAGAGTCCATCCAAACCCATGTCCATTGATTTGGTGATGCCATCCAACCATCTCATTCTCTGTCATCCCCTTCTCCTCCTGCCCTCAATCTTTCCCAGCATCAGGGTCTTTTCAAATGAGTCAGCTGTTTGCATCAGGTGGCCAAAGTATTGGAGTTTCAGCTTTAGCATCAGTCCTTCCAGTGAAAACCCAGGGCTGATCTCCTTTAGGATGGACTGGTTGGATCTCCTTGCGGTCCAAGGGACTCTCAAGAGTGTTCTCCAACACCACAGATCAAAAGCATCAATTCTTCGGCGCTCTGCCTTCTTCACAGTCCAACTCTCACATCCATACATGACCACTGGAAAAACCATAGCCTTGACTAGACAGACTTTTGTTGGCAAAGTAATATCTCTGCTTTTTAATATGCTGTCTAGTTTGGTCATCACTTTCCTTCCAAGGAGTAAGCATCTTTTAATTTCATGGCTGCAGTCACCATCTGCAGTGATTTTGGAGCCCAGAAAAATAAAGTCAGCCACTGTTTCCCCATCTATTTGCCATGAAGTGATGGGACTGGATGCCATGATCTTTGTTTTCTGAATGTTGAGCTTTAAGCTAAATTTTTCACTCTCCTTTTTCACTTTCATCAAGAGGCTCTTTAGTTCTTCTTCACTTTCTGCCATAAGGGTGGTGTCATCTGCATATCTGAGGTGATTGATATTTCTCCTGGCAATCTTGATTCCAGCTTATGCTTCCTCCAGTCCAGCGTTTCTCATGATGTACTCTGCATATAAGTCAAATAAGAGGAGTGACAATATATAGCCTTGACGCACTCCTTTTCCTATTTGAAACCAGTCTGTTGTTTCATGGCCAGTTCTAACTGTTGCTTCCTGACCTGCATACAGGTTTCTCAAGAGGCAGGTCAGGTGGTTTGGATCTCTTTGGATCTCAAAGCCATCTCTTTCAGAATTTTCCACAGTTTATTGTGATCCACACAGTCTAAGGCTTTGGCATAGTCAATAAAGCAGAAATAGATGCTTTTCTGGAACTCTCTTGCTTTTTTGATGATCCAGCGGATGTTGGCAATTTGATCTCTGGATGGCATTGAGCAATTAGGAGATTACTGGAACATACTGTGAGTAATTTTGGTGGAGTGGAGGGCAGGTAAGCTAGATTGCTGGTAGGTGATAGAGAAAGAAGTGGAGATGGTGAGTAGAATCAACTCTTTGAGGAAGTTTGTTTGAGAAAGTCAGGGGAGCGATTGAGCTATAGTTGAAGGCAGACAGGGTGAAGAAAAGGATTTTAGATGGAAAAGACAAGTGAAATATAAGCTCAGGGGAAGGATTCAGTCCAGGAGAGGGAAGGGATGGCTGATAGAGTGAGGTACTGGGAGGAGTAGGAAGGAGTGAGGAGGGTTGGCTTTGAAAAAGATGGAGAAGTTTCATCAACTACAAAATTCTGTTGACCCTCCATGTGCACAGCTCCTGATCATGACATGTGAGCTTCTTCACCGTCTGTTCCCTCCTTGTCTCATATATATAGCATATATCAGCTTTGGCTGCAGTTGATGCTGCATAACAAACATCCCCCCCATCACTGCCTCTTAGTTTATGACCACAAAGGTTTCTTTATCACTCATGCTACATGTCAGCTGGAGGGCAGTCAAGACTACATGGTTTTGTAGACTTGCACTGGCTTCCAGCCAGGCAGAATGTCTGCTCTGTGTATCCTCTCCTCCCAGAGCCCAGGCTGAAGTTGCTGCTTCTACCTGATATGTATTAGTTTATGGTGAGAGCTGGAGGAAGAAAGAGATGATGTGATGTTTCTCAAAGTTGCTGCACTGGCATGTGATTGCTTCTATCCATATTCCATTGGTCAAAGACAGTCATGTGACCACGTCTAGAGTCAATGGGATGGAGATATATGCTCTGCCTATTGGTCCAGAATGGATGCTTGGGACCAGCAATCCACCTGACCGCATATATTTATCAGAAACCCCTTCAAACAGATCTGCACCTGACTTTAAGTCTCCAGACTCATCGCCATTGCACCACTGCGCTTTGCCTCCATTGGTCCCCTTTTCTCAAGCGTGGCAATGGCCTTTCAAGTCTTCATATCCCTCTGTCTGGACACCACCATTCTCTCACAGCCCCTACAATCTAATATAGTTCAGGTAATCCCACCTCTTCTCCAGTTCTGCAAGAGTCCCTTTACTTCCAACCCAACTGCCCCTGCTGAGTTGGCATGCAACCCTCTTTAATTGAAAGCCCTGCTGCCGGGCACTCCCTGTTCTCTGCTCTAAACTGGCACCCTCCTCATACCCTCTCCCAGCAACCCAAGTCCTCTTTCTAGACACCAGATGACTAGCATTGTCCATCTTTCCAAGGCTCCCCTCTGCTGTCCGTATACAGCACATAGTCCTCTGCGTGATATGCAAGGTCTTGCATGAACTACTTTCAGAAGCTCTCATCATCCTCACCACCCTACCTCTTGGAACTTCTGCTCCAGCCTCAGGGAACTACTGTAATTCCTGAAACCCACTCCTGGTTTGGGACCTCTGGGCTTTTCCCTATTCTGCTTCCTCTGCTTAGAAAACCATTCCCTCCTCCCCTAAAAACCTACTTACAGACTCCTGCTCATCCTTCAAGACCCAGCTTAATCATCTCTAAGATGCCAGTCTCTTCATTCTGCTTCTTGCCCCCCGCCGTGAATTAGGCACTTCCCCACATGGATCTCTGGACATCCTGCAGTGCACACTCTGATACATTTGGTCACATGTCATATTTCTCCCCTCCTTGACCATGAACTGCTGGAACCCACCGTGCACGTGACCACAGTGCTCTTTGCCTGGCTCACCCTGCTGGCTGAGAGTGGCCTCCACTGACTGAGTCTGCGCCTCTACTGCCTGTCAGACCTAGAACAAAATACTTCCCCTCTGAGCCTGGGCTGAAAAGCTCTGCTGATAAAAAGCTTCATGCTCGCTCCTGCAAGAGGGAGGCCAGGTAGGTCAGACTGGGAAATCAAAGAGTAATGTAGATTTGGACCACGGACTGAAGGCAAGAGGGTCATCATTTAGTGTACTGAACCCAGAATTATTTATAAAATTCCTTGCAGTTTCTAAAAAGAGGAAGTAAAAGTATGTCATAGAAATCTCCAGACAAAGAGCTGGTCTGCTCAGCTTGTTGCAATGGGGGGTGGAGGCGCCAGACCCTCGGCTACCTCTGGTCAGACCTGGCTGCGGCTCTTGCTGGCACCGTGCTCCAACTTCGTCGCCAGATAGAGTTTCCTAAAGGAGAGGTGGCGAGGGCAGCGGGGTGGGGACCTGAGGTTGCGTGTTTACGTGTTGTGTCCGCGGGGAAACTGCATGCAGGGGTTCTCCAGGGATCTGGGTGTAAGGGCATATGCTTCCTGCAGGGTGTGTCTCGGGTGTGTGGTGAGCAGATGTGAACGGCAGGATAAAGCATGGAGTTGCTCCCCGGACTGGGTCCTAACTGGAGAGTGAGTGAGCTGAGACAGAGGGGGCACATGTGGGAAGGCAGAGGGAGAGAGGATGTCTAGAAGGATATGGTCAAGAGGGTTGCATGGCTGAAAGGCTAAGTAGAGGACTGGACCCTGGAAGGGGTCAGCTGGTTGTGGGTTGACTGCAGGACCCTGGTGGGAATGGAAAAATACTATAGCGTTGTTCTTCCTGGCCAGTTAGATAAGTGAGGTCGTATATCCACCTTGCTTGAGGCTCACGAAAGCCCTGTGAAGCTGGCAAAGCAGGAATTATCCTCCCATTTTATGTGTGGGGAAACTGAGGCTTAGAGTTTTGATCTTTTGGCCAAAGTTTCTCAAGAATGAAGTGAAAGAACTGAGGCATGAAAGCCCAGTCCTCACTCCAAACATAGTTTGACTTGGAGATCCTGGTGGGCTGTGGGCAGGGGAAGTGAAGGTGATTCTAAAGAAAGGGGAAGACACGGGCTGGGGAGCAGATCCATTCCCAGCCCAAGAGAGGGCTCCTGCCTAGCGTTGCCCAGCCCGGAATTAGCCCGAGTGCAAAGTAGCTGCTGGAAGAGGGTGGAGAGATAGGCCAGGTCTTGTGATTAGTTCTTAAAGAAAGTTCCCAACTCCATCCCAGTCTGGGTGTCTTATCTTTCAGAGCCTTACTTTAACATGCCCTGGTCTTGGCCACATGGGGCAGGGGTTTGTCAGGGCAAGTGATCAGGAAGGGCTTCCTGGAGGAAGTGAACTTCCAACTGGTGGGTGGCCAAGGTGGGTGGGGGTGGGGTCACTGAAAAGAGCTCTGAGCTGAAAGTGAGCTGATCTCGCCCCACAGGCCGTGGAGACTGCCGGAGCCTCAGTTTCCTTGTTAACAAAATGGTTTGAGGCTGTGATCCAGGAAACTTGCTTTTGAGCACTATCTGCTGTTAAACAAAAGGCAGACAAGTCCAAACCCACAGGAAATGAACATTTCAAACTAAAAATGTGCCAGGGAGAAGTAGCTGCTGAGGTGTACAGAGAGATCCCAAGCTTTGAGCTTCCCACCTGTGAATTTGAGTACCAGGAGCTGTGGTTCTGAATGATGCACCTCTTGCCAAGATTCATGCTTTGAATCAGATCTTATCCAACATTCATCGGGCCGCCAGATCTTCATTTACTCCTGGTCAGAGCATCCAGAATGCACTCAGCATCTCTGCTAGACACACCTGAGATTGGCAGTGGATAGAGAGGTACAGTCCCCCTGCTGCTTCCCTGCAGAGATGGAAGTCAGCTTGGGAGACAGTCATTAAATAGCCAGCTGCACAGAGGGAGCCATGACGGAGAAGCACGGGAGGCAAGGGGGGCCGGGCGGGGGGCACGGGTCTGTACCTGTCAGGGCAAGTGATCAGGAAGGGCTTCCCAGAGGAAGTGACCTTCCAACTGTGGCCTGCAAGATTCGGAGGCTGAAGAGGGAAGTGTTTCGGGCAAAGGTAGGAGGCCCTGAGAAACAGTCATCCTCATCTTCTCCAGGGCTGTTCCCGAATCCAGACGGCCCTGGTGTCTGGAGGGGCACCGAGTGGGGTCAGCTGCCCAGCGGGGTGACGTTGTATTTGGCAGCAGCTATGTGCAGAAGCACAGCTGTCCTTTTTCCTCTGTCAGGGAACCCACGAGTCCTCAAGTGGCCAGCCAGCTGTCCCCAAGGGGAACTTGCCTGGCATTTGCAGGGAAAGACAAGACAGTTCACAAAATCAACGGTGAGGTTTGCTTTAAGGGGAACATGGCCCCCAGAGAGCAGGGACGGGGTCTGGATGCTCTAGCTTGATCTACACTTGTCTGTATGTTGGCGTTTTGTATGGCAAACTATTTTCACATGTTAGCCAGAGCTGTGCAGAGGGGGGTGTGTGCAAATTAATTGAGTGCTTAGGAATTCATTCCCTGGCATGAAAAAGCTCCCTGAATGTTTGAGGCTGATGTATTGAGAAACACAGGAGAATCCGTGGCTGCAAGCAAGGGATGAAGCTTCTAGCTCACTGAGGCAGAGGAGGCGTGTGTGTTGGAAGGATTTTTTTGCTGTTCTTCATGGTATCGCTGGGGAAGCTGGAAAAGCAAGCTGCCCAGAACTAGTAGAAGTTGGGCAACAGACAGCACACTTAGGGTCTCCCAACAGGAGCTAATTGTGGTTTTTGCTGCCACTGGAGCCTCTGTGACATTTCAGTGGCATCTGAGCCTCGGTGCTTCTTCTTTAGGACACAAAGCTACTAAGTGACCATGCTGAGGTCACTCTCCTGCATTCCAAGTCCAGATGAATGGCCGGTGGAGGGTCTAGGTCATTCCATTCTGATGGAGGAAGAAGGGTCCTGATGATAAGCTGAGAAGTCACAAAATGCTCCCAAGCTGCCAAGGATTGGGGTCCAGTAGTGCCATGGAATCCTACATGTCTAAGCAGAGTCACAGGGCCATAGCTACCAGAGGGAAAAGTGTTCTGGGGAGCTTTCAGAGGGGCAGCTTGGCCTTGGTCAAGTTATGAAGCCCCTGAGCCTCAGCGTTCCCATGTGTAAAATGGGTCGACGTGGAGTTGCGAGATAATCTATGTGTTTAGTGCCTGATGTGGTGCTGCTGCTGCTGCTGCTGCTGCTGCTGCTAAGTCACTTCAGTCGTGTCCGACTCTTAGCAGGCTCCTCCGTCCACAGGATTTTCCAGGCGAGAGTACTGGAGTGGGGTACCATTGCCTTCTCCGGACGTGGTGCTAGTGAGTGGCAACTACTGTTACCATTATTATTAGTAGAAGTGATAGTAACTTCATTCTGCTGTTAACCAGCGCAGTTATATTCCCGAAGGAAGATACTCAACATATGAAAATCTAGAGGAATTAAGAAGTGACCACACACATTTATACAAACAGGTTCTCTGCAGGGTGTTCCTTTAAATTTTTACGTTCACAATAGACTTATGATAAGATTTAATGTGTCAAATAAATAAACAAACAAAGGAAGGAATGAATCACCATCCTACGGGCCCTCCTTAAATACTACTGTTGAAGAGAACAATTTTCTTCTGGGACTGACAGATCTGTTTGAAGATCCTGGATTAGCTTCCTCACTGTGGAAGCCTTAAAAAAGGAAGAGGGAAGTTGATTGCCTCAGGACTGGAGGCACCGCCCCCACATACAGCCCCGGGAGAATTGGGTTACATTGCCACACTCTCTCCCTGGAGAAACAGACTCCCACAAACACGGAAGGCCAGGATTAGAGCTGGAGGTCATGGTGTGCCCGTAAATGTTTCATGACCAGCTGAGAAATGAAAGCTCAGGGACTTCCCTGGCAGGCCAGTGGTTAGGATTCTGCACTCCCGCTGTAGGGGCACGCGTTTGATCCCTGGTTGGGGAGGCAAGATCCTGCAAGCCATATGATGGGCCGAAACAGCAACAACAGAGACCCTGATATGTCGCGTTTGCCAGTTTCCATAGTAGAAATATTCCCGCCGTGAGTGGGGAGCATGGTGCTATAGCGTATTCTCCACCGCATCTAGATACAGTAGGTATGAATAACCTTGAGTATAGCCTGTAGGGAAACAATTAGGAAGTGATGAGTTTTGATGACTACCTTTGATCTGACTACATTTCATTTAGTCTTGAGTTTATAGAATTTAATTTTTTGTAGTGACTGTGTTTAACAACTTGCTCGCCAAGTTCCTGAAAATTTAACGACTGGCTCTTGCATGAGCCAGCTCCAGCGTGCTGCTGGCTGCAGAGGTCCTTGGGGACCCTAGAGGACCCAGTGAAAATAGATCGTCCCCTGAAACATGTTTCCCCTACCCCGAGGCAGTCTCTGACATGCCAGCCTTCTATTTGCTTTATTATCCTTGTCCCCACCTGGAACTATGTCTTTAATGACTTGTTAATTATTAGTGATTTGTTTATTTGTTTACCAACTAGAATGTGAGCTCTGTGAGAACAAAGGCCTTCTTGGGTGGTTCATCTCTGAATCCCCAGTGCTGAGAACACCGCATGCGTGCAGCTGCCCTTCAATAGCCATGGATCAAATGCACGAGCAGAGACAGGGCTAGAAGCCTTCAAGGGGTCAAATCTTGCCTCTGCTACAAAGTGCATCTTAAAAAAAAAACTGGAGTGTAGTTTTACAGTGTTGTGTTAGTTTCAGCTGTACAGCAAGTAGATTCAGTATATTATACATATATATTCAAATTCTTTTCCCTTGTAGGTTATTAAAAGATACTGCATAGAGTTCCCTGTGCTATTCAGTAGGTCGTTATTGGATGTTTCAAATGTGTGTGTGTGTTAGTTGCTCAGTTGTGTCTGACTCTTTGCAACTCCATGGACTGGGAGCCTGCCAGGTTCCTCTTATCCATGAAGTTCTCCAGGCAGGAATACTGTAGTGCCATTCCCTTCTCCAGGGGGTCTTCCCAACCCAGGGACTGAATCCAGGTCTCCTGCATTGCAGGCAGATTCTTCACTATCTGAGCCACCAGGGAAGGCCCATCTTATATATAATAGTGTGTATATGTTGATCCCCAAAGGGTGCATCTTTCCTTGAGCCTCTTTATCTATAAAAGAAAAGAGCTGGAGCAGAGACCCCCAGGGTTCCCTTCAGCTCTAAAAGGTCTAAACCTGATAAAGGCATCCCTTACCCACAGTGCAGCCCAACAGGGATTCTTAGCTGAGCATCCGCAAGGGTGAAAGCCAGTGCACTGGTTCTTAGGACCGTCGGTTTTATTCTTTTCTTCTGAGGATAGTTTTTCACACTGAGTGCAGTGTGGCTTCTCTTGAGCGGCCATGACTGGCCCCAGCCCAACCTCCTGGGCTGTGCAGCCAGAGAGTGCTAGCCAGGCCCTGCCAGTTCAGGGGCAGCAGAGAGTTGGAGGCCGGTTGCATCCATCTGCAGCCACACTTTGAGACTCTCAGCGGCTGGTGAAAACAGATATTTGAGTCTCCTCCTTTTGCAGGTGGATTTTTTTTTTACCAACTGAGCTATCAGGAAAATCCGCCTGCAGGAGACCCCGGTTCGATTCCTAGGTTGGGAATATGCCCTGGAGAAGGGATAGGCTACCCACTCCAGTATTCTTGGGCTTCTCTTGTGGCTCAGCGAGTAAAGAATCCGCCTGCAGTGCGGGAGACCTGGCTTCAGTTCCTGGGTTGGGAAGATCCCCAGAAGGGAAAAGCTACCCACTCCAGTATTCTGGCCTAGAGAATTCCACAGACTGTATAGTCCATGGGGTTGCAAAGAGTCGGACACGACTGAGCGACTTTCACTTCTCTTTTCCTTTTGCAGGTGAGGCTGGACAGGGTTTGGGACTCTCCCTGTGAGGAGCACACCTCCCTGTCCCCAGGGAAGAGGCCACCCATTGCTGTCTAGGGAGTCTGCCTGTCTCTTCTCTGTGGTCTGTTTCCCTCGGGGCTGATCTGACTGAATCCAGCCTCCTCTTCCCTGGAAGGCTCTGGGCAGAAGTAGGAACAGAGATAAACCAAGGCTGTATCTTCTGCTGCATCTCACCACCAACCCCCACTTCCCTCAGGTTGTCCCCCATCCCCCAGGGCAAGCTGGGGATGGGCCCACCCCCCAACTACTGACTCTGGGTGCAGCCTCCTTGAGTGCCAGCAACCCCATGGAGCAGCTCATCTCCCAGTCCGTCTGCTTTGGGGCAGCATCGTAGGGTTTTGTTGTTGTTGTTGTCTTTTGCATAGTTCTGTGTTTGTACCATGCTTGGCTCACACTGAGATTCGGATTTGCTTTTCCTGAGGGCCAGGACTTGGGCACGCACTGCAGGGCCAGTGGGGCTCTCAGGGCTCAGCTTCCTCCTTCTCCAGAAGGCTAACTGGAAGGAGGAGCAATTCAGAAGCCAGAGACATCACCAAACAGTAACGGCTCACGCTTACTGAACACTCACTCACTCACTCCAGATGCTGGTCTTGGAGCTTTACAGGAGCCCTGCCTTTTCATCACCCAGAAACCCGGTTTATAAGTGAGGAAATGAAGCACAGAAAGATTCAGCGATTTCCCAGGGCCACATGGTAAGGGAGAGATTTGAGACTCAGATACGGGCAAGATGACGGCGCCCTTCCTCAAAGCTGCACACTGTCTTCAGAAAGAAGACCGCAGAGCGAGCCGGGAGCTGGCAGAGTCCCCAGTCCAGGCCTGTTGCTCAACAGGTGGAGAGACCCAGGCTCAGAGAGGGGTGGAGGCTTCTCTCAGGTCACTCAGGGCCTGGGAGGTCCAGCCAGATCCCAGCAGTGCCCCTCCACCTACACTGCTTGAGGGAGGTCTTGGGTACAGAGTCCAGGATTTAGCTGGAAAAGCTCAGAAACTCTTGGCTCCCTTGCCAGCCCCTCCAGGCTGTAGAGAAACAAGTGGCCCACCCGTGCCTGGATGTCACATTTCCTGTTTGTGAGCCTGGGTTGTGGCAGAGCCCTGAGGAAGGGCAAGGGGAGGACAGGGCCTTCCTTTCGGGAATTTGAATTGTTGGATGGGAGAATTGTTGCAACATTGTGTCTAAATGTTTCATTCTTGTAGACAGGGACACCAAGGCCCCCCAAATGGAAGAACCTGGCGGAAGTCACAGAGGGCTCTGGGATCACCCTGGGTTTTGGTTTTGGTCTTAGGGTTTGGTTGGTTTAGGTTTTTTTTTTTTTCTTTTCTTTCTGTTCTTTTTGAGATGATACAATCATAGAGTGTGTGAGCTGGCAGAGATCTAATCAGTGCCTTGGTTCACCTCCCTCGGTTGCTCAGTTGAGAAGCTGAGGCTGGGGTGGATGTGGGCAGGAATGGGAGAGTACTCTTTTTGTTTTTAATCGTATAATGCTTTACTGTATTTGTTGTTGTTCACTCCATAAGTGTGTCCGACTGTTTGCGACCCCATGGACTGCAGCACACCAGGCTTCCCTGTCCTTCGCTAACTCCTGGAGTTTACTCAAAATTCATTTCCATTCAGTCGGTGATGCCATCCAGCCATCTCATCCTCTGTCGCCCCCTTCTCCTACTCAGTCTTTCTCAGCATCAGGGTCTTTTCCAAGGAGTCAACTCTTCACATCAGGTGCTTCAGCATCAGTTCTTCTAATGAATATTCAGGGTTGATTTCCTTTAGGATTGACTGATTTGAGCTCTTTGCCTTCCAAAGGACTCTCAAGAGTCTTGTCCAACACCACAGTTCAAAAGCATCAGTTCTTGAGCACTCAGCCTTCTTTTTGGTCCAACTCTCACATCTATACATGACTATTGGGAAAAGAGCTTTGGCTAAACGGACCTTTGTAAGCAAAGTGACATCTCTGCTTTATAATACGCTGTCTAGGTTGGTCATAGCGTTCCTTCCAAGGAGCAATCATCTTTTAACTTTATGGCTGCAGTTACTGTCCAAAGTGGTTTTGGAGACCATGAAAATAAAGTCTGCTTCTGTTTTCATTTTTTCCCCTTGTATTTGCCATGAAGTGATGGGACCGGATGCCATGATCTTAGTTTTTTGAATGCAGCTTTCTCACTCCTCTTTCACCTTCACCATGAGACTCTAGTTCCTCTTCGCTTTTTGCCATTAGGGTGGTATCATCTGCATATCTGAGGTTGATGATATTTCAGCCAGTGATCTTGATTCCAACTTGTGATTTATCCAGTCTGGCGTTTCGCGTGATGTTCTCTGCACAGAAGTTAAATAATCAGGATAACAGCCTTGCTGTACTTCCTTTCCCAATTTTGAACCAGTCTGTTGTTCCATGTCCGGTTCTAACTGTTGCTTCTTGACCTGCCTACAGGTTTCTCAGGAGGCAAGTAAGGTGGTCTGGTATTCTCATCTCTTTAAGAATTTTCCGGTTTGTTGTGATCCACATAGTCAAAGGCATTAGTATAGTCAGTGGAACAGAAATAGATGTTTTTTCTGGGATCCAACGGATGTTGGCAATTTGATCTAAATGTTTCATAGTATATTTAACAATTACTTTATTGTTGAAAATTTGCGCCACTCAAGAAAATATTTTTTTAAATTAATTTTCATTGGATTATAGTTGATTTACAATGTTGTGTTAGTTTCTGCTGTATAGCAAAGTGAATCAGTTATACATATAGTCACTCTTTTTAAAAAAGAATTTCTTATGGCTGTGTCAGGTCTTGGTTTCCACTCTCTAATTATGGGGCACAGGCTCCAGAGCCCACCGACTCTGTAGTATGCAGCACGTGGACTTAGTTGCCCCAAGGTATGTAAGATCTTGGGGGCTTCTCACGTGGCTCAGTGATAAAGAATATGCCTGCCAGTGCAAGAGACACAGGTTTGATCCTTGGGTCAGAAAGATCCCCTGGAGAAGCAAATAGCAAGCCGCTCCAGTATTTTTGCCTGGAAAATTCCATGGACAGGGGAGCCTGGTGGGCTATAGTCCATGGGGTTGCAAAGAGTTGGACACAACTTAGTGACTAAACAACATATGGGATCTTAGTTCCCTAACCAGGGATCAAACCTGCATCCCTTGCATTGGAAGGCAGATTCTTAACCACTGGGCCACCAGGGAGGTCCCTATATCCACTCTTCCCCCCCCCCCCCCCAAATCTTTTTAGAGTGCTTTCTTAAGATTCTAGAACTGGCTGCAGGCAGAACACTGAGGAGAACTCATTTTTTGAATCAACATACAATGAATACCTTTGAATGTCACCTCTTACCCAATGCTGATTAACTAGGAACTTTCCATCTGGTGGGCAGGCAGATATTAATCCAATAATCATGCATTTGTGTCCAAAGAGGGGTCACTGCCCTCAAGAGAAAAAAACAGGAAGCGACATGGAGAATAAGACTTTTCCCTTAGAAAGTACGTTTGTAGCTGAGACCTAAAGGACATGTAGGGCGGGGGTGAATGGGTGTGAGGGAGGTGGGGAAAGGTGTCCCAGGCAGAGGAAAGAGCACGTGCAAAGGCCCTGAGGCAGGAAGCCCCTCGTTTTGTACACGAAAAAGCCGAAGCCCAGAGACTGGAAACCGATCCAGCTAAGCAACCCCAAGAATCTTTCTCTCCCCTCCATGCCCCCAAATTCTCTCTAACTTTTTTGAGGGAAAGAGGCAGAAGATAAACAACTAACTAAACAAATGAGTTAGTGGCAGAGCTGAAATGACAAGGACCCACCCCTTCATGATGAGGGAATTTTAGAAAACCCTAAAATGGGCAGTTTTTGAACCATGGGACCTTGACTAAGACAGTTAGCCCCTCAGAGCCCCTGTTTCTTCATCTGTAAAATGATGAAGCCCTTCCCGTGAAAGGACTCCTTGCTGGCTGGTCAGTGTGGGAAACAGCCAGGAACTGCCAGCTCCCGACCTGCGTCTCTTCCTAGGTCAGCCCTGGGCCCGGAGTCTGAAGGGGCCTCTCTCCACTCCGTTGTTTGACTGTAATCCTATAACCCACCAGTCAGCATTAACCGTATATGGTACCAGCGTCCCATCAAGACAAAATGAATCTTGGACAGTGAGCTTCTAGGAGATAAAGAGGAAACTTGGGAGCCTATTAATACTATACATCCATCATCTCAATAGACACTTAAACAGGCAGTGCCGTTACTCCTCCCAGCAGTCTTGCAAGGGGGGAGCTCTTCTGCTCCTGGGCTTGGGAAGGACACCGAATCTCTCAGAAGGATCCTGCCTGAGCTCACATGGCTGCGGAGGGGCCACTCGGGGGCGGGGGTGGTGGGGGTGGTGAGGGGCGAGGGCAGCCCCAGCCTGCTCACCTTGGCAGCTACCTTCTGGTCTGTCTGCCCTTGAGACAGCCCTAAGCAGAGGGTCCAGGCGCCAGGAAAGTGGACCCGTGCGGCCCAGGGCAGAGGGCACCCCTGGCAGGCAGACACACTGGCTGCCCTTCTAAACCGATAGTCTTTAAATCTTTGTTCAACATTTATCTGGAGTGGAGGGGGGAGGTGCTGGAGGAAGTGGATTTGTAGTGAATCCAAATGGTGAACCTCTTCTCGATTCTGAATTCATTCTACACAAGAACGTTTTGCAGAACAGAAGGGATAGAAATTCACTGACAAAGTCACTTTCCCAGCTGCAGTGAGTTAATGTCCTAAAAAAACACTGGCTGTTCCCCATTTTTCTTTCTCTCTCCAGTGTGCGTTTGAGCTTTTCCAAGCCAGACAGCTTCTTGGGAGGCTCGTTAGAAGATTTGTTTTGGTTCTGTTTTCATTTGAAATTTATTTAAATATAGATGAGAACAACTAGTCTCAGGAAGGTGGACCACTCTGCCCGTCATTTATTTGACTGAGCAGCTTGGGGTATTCTTTGGATGACATATTTGAACTTGGCTCCTTTTATTAATTAAGCACAGAAAATATTGCTTGCATTTACATAAAAGACAGCAATGCATTTTCGGAAAGTATCAGAGAACCACTAGATTTATTTAAATAGCTTTTGGTTTGGTTTTAAGAGTAATGTATTCTCATTGTAGAGCATTTGAAAAATGTAGAGAAGTGGAAAGAATAAAGGGATCACACTACCACAATCTCATCACACAGAATTTACCGCTATGACCACGTGACACTAGGCGTTGTTTTGTTCTTGCTGTAAAATATAACATAAACTGTTTTAACATGATGTGAGTGTGCAGTTCAGTAGCACTAAGTACATTTGCTTCACCAGTCTCTAGAACTTTTCCATCATCCCAAACAGAAGCCCTGTACCAACTGAGCAAATAATTTCCCATTTCTAACTCCTTGCAGGTTTCCCTGGTGGTTTAGGGATAAAGAATCCTCCTGCAGTGCAGGAGAAGTGGGTTCGATTCCTGGGTTGGGAAGATCCCCTGGAGAAGGAAATGGCAAGCCACTCCAGTAAACTAAACTACCACCACCAACTCCTTGCAGCATGTAAAAGTGAAAGTCATTCAGTCGTGTCCAACTCTTTACAACCCCATGGACTGTATCCTGCCAGGCTCCTCTCTTTTTGTAGTCTCCGGGCCAGAATACTGGAGTGGGTAGCCATTTCCTTCTGCAGGGGATCTTCCCAACCCAGGGATCGAACCCAGGTCTCCTGCCTTGCAGGCAGATTCTTTACTGAATGAGCCACCAGAGAAGCCTTTGCAGCGCATGGTAATCACTATTCTACTTTCTGTGTCTATGAATTCAGCTACTCTAGGTACCTCAGCTAAGTAAAATTACACAATATGGGTCCTTTTGTGTCTGGCTTATTTCACTTAGCATAATGTTTTCAAGGTTTATCCAGGTTGAAGCATGTGTCGGAATTTCATTCCCTTTTGAGGCCAAATAGCATTCCACTGTGTGTCTGGACCGCATTTCTTCGTCCATTCACTTGTGGATGGATATCTGAGTTGTC
Organism: Budorcas taxicolor; assembly: GCF_023091745.1. NCBI lineage: Eukaryota > Metazoa > Chordata > Mammalia > Artiodactyla > Bovidae > Budorcas > Budorcas taxicolor. The sequence goes on along the minus strand of NC_068920.1, from coordinate 151,705,394 downwards.
TTCATCTTTTTAGCTTTTGTGAATAATGCTGCTTGAACATCAGTGTACCAATATTTCTCTGAGTCCCTGCTTTCAGTTCTTCTGGGTCTATCGCCAGAAGTAGGATAGCTGAATCATATTGTAATTCTGTGTTTAATTTTTTGAGGAAATGTCCTACATGTCCGGTAACTCTGATGTATAAGATCCAAGATAAAAATCAAACTCTATGTGCAATTTTTTAAAAATAATTTTATTTATTTACTTTTGGGCTGTGCTGGATCTTTGTTGCTGCATGGATTTTTTCCTAGTTGCAGCAAGTGGGGGGTACTCTTTAGCTGCGGTACTCGGGCTTCTCATTGAGGTGGCTTCTCTTGTTGTGGAGCACAGGCTCTAGGGCACTTGGGCGTCAGTATTTGCCACACACAAACCAAAGTTGTGGTTCCCAGGCTCTAGAGCTCAGGCTCAATAGTCTTAGCACATGGTCTTGGTTGCCCCCCTACAAGTGGGATCTTCCCGGATCAGGGATCGAACTGGTGTCTCCTGCATTGGCAGGTAGATTTTTTTTTTTGCCACTGAGCCACCTGGGAAGCCCTATGTGCAATTTTGTGCCTGACTTTCTCACTTAATTTTCTGTTTTATTAACTATTCCTCAAGTTTGCGTTGTTATACCACATTTCCTTTCTCTCCACTCATTGATTTCTGGGCCACAGGAAAAGATTTTGAACTATGATGAGAAAGTAAATAACTTGCTTCTGGTAAACAGCCTTATGTTTTGTTCGTACTTGTCCCAGAAATACTCGCCAAAGATAAGTGTCTGCCCTCAAGAAATTTTTAAATTTCTCCTTGAGGATTCTTGGGGATCATCCAGTTCAGTGTTTTTAAAAGTTCTTTGTCGCCAAGAAAGCTTTACTACAATAGCAAAGAGATAAAAGGAGAGCTGATCAACAGAAAGGTGGTTGGGACTCAGAGTCCTGCTCTCTCAGTTCCCCCAGCTCTTCTCTGTCTCTGAGGGACTTTGGAGGGGAGATTCTGTTTTATTTTCTGGAACTCAGTTTAAAAACCACCAGACCGAACCAGCATTTTTATTTTAACAAAGAGTGGACATCTTGCGAGAAGAAGGGACTTGCTTGAGGTCAAGTTCATTTTTAAAAATTCATTCATTCATTCATTCATACATTTTCTCAACCTGTAACACCTACTGCACGCATGGCAGCGTCACTTAGGGAGCTTGTTAAAAATACAGATTCCCAGGACTCTTGCTTCTGGACTGCAAAGCATAGGCGCGTGGTGAGACCGGGACAGGGACCCCAGCTCCACAGTCCACACTGGGCTCTGTCGAGGGGAGGCTTCCCATTGTAGCGCCTGTGTTTGCATATTCAGCCTGTCAACCCGAAAGCCCTTCCCCACCCACCGCACTCCTACTCACCCTCTGAGGCCCAGTTCAAACGTAGCCCCTTCCTCTATGAAGCCTGGCTGCAACGGCTTCCTTCCTCTGACATCCCCAGAACATAACAGGGGGCTTCATTCTCACTCAGCCACTCACATTTTTTTCTTCCTATCGTATGTTTTTGCTTCCAGGCCTGGCTCCCTGACTACAATGTAAGCTCCTTAGGGAGTTTTTATAATCTCTGCGTGCCCCACGGTACCAGGCATAGATGGGGATGCTTTGTGATTGCTTATTGGCTGGACTTAGATCTAGTACAGCCCCATATTTAGAGGATAAAAAAAAAGTTGCAGCCCAGATAAAGTCTGCAATTTATGGAAGGTCATACAGCCCATCAGGTGTGTCCTGGGCTCAGCTTGGCACTGGCCAGCTGCCTGGGAGGGCAGTTAGCTGTCTGGCCTGAGCAGAGAGCATTGGCTCCTCTACCTTGCTGCTGCCTCCCATGATAGCCCAGGTTTTCTGAAATCCAGAGAGCTCCGCCTTGCTGGTGATTCAGTGTGCATGCCTGGATGCCTGGCACTGCAAGTAAAATTGAGTTTCATGAAGTTTCACAAAGTATAAAACTTCAGCAGATATTATGTGACTGCCACTTGGACCAAGCCAGTGCTCAGAAGCTAAGAAAGCAAGACTAATAGGGACTGTCGGGGTGGGGCGGGGGGTGGGGAGGGACAGCCAGCCTGCTATCCAGAGGTGGTTGCTCCAAGCCCTCCTGTTATCCTAATTTGTGATCAACAACTGATGCTTTTCTAATTAGCATGCTGGATGCTAAAATAGTGTTTTTTAATTGGGAAAACAGGTGCGTTGCTTATTATGAGAAATGTTATACACGGGCTCACAGCACTGAAATCAAAGGAGTTGTGATGTTTATGTATTTACGCTGTGTGGATGGGATAGCAGCTTCTGTTCACTCCCCGCTGTTGTGTGAAGATGGTATTCTGGTCCTTTACCCCATCCCAGCCAGGAACTCTGGGTTCTGAGGGATAAGCTGGGACAGAACCCAGCCTCTGGAAACCTGGCTTCTGCCTCTGCAGGGGTTGTTAGCCATTATTGTGCTCTTTCATGGACTCCTTTGGCATCTGTTAAAATATTAATGTTAGGGGTTGAATTTCAGTTCAACCAAACTGAGATGCTTCCTCATCGGTAATTGGGGGTGATTCCAGTACCTGCCTCTCAGAGAGCTTAGCAAGAATTGAATAATGAATATAAAGTGCTAAGAACCCAGCCCAGCATTCAATAAATAGTAGCATTTGCTGCTGCTCCTGCTTTGTTATTGTTTTATTATTATATAAAGTACAGACTCCTACTCTTCAGTACCTCACACTCTGGACTGGGATATCTATAATTCTATATAAGTAATTAAAGGTAGAAGTAAAGGTGCAGAAGACAAGCCCGAGAAGGGGCCAAGGTGGACGCAGAGAGAAGGAAATGGTTTCTGGCTGAAAGAGCACTGGGCGGTGGCTAAGCTTTTGGGTCAGCTAGACCTGGATGAGTTCTGGTTCTGATCCCTAGCTGACTGAGCTTGAGCAAGAGATAGCACCTTCCTGAGCCTCAGTTTCCCTCCCTGTAAAATGGGAGTACCAGTAGGATCCATAAGGATGCGGTGGATGTCACCTCCTTCCCTCCCATGATCAGCCAGTTAAATCACACATCTTTGTTGCCTTGAACCATATGCCCCTCCTTGTCTTTCTAGCCAACTCTCCCCACCCCTGGTCTGGAACAGTCTGTTCCTAACTGGCGAGGGATCAGGCAAGTTGCCATCCCTCCCATTGTCCCTGGGCTGGTGTGGCTGGCTCGGTTACAACCCCAGCAGGGTTGCAGAGCTGCTTGGCACCCTGTGTCCTCATTCCTGGCCAGTGTCCTCTCTTGGTGCCCAAGGCATCTGCTCCTAACCTGGGTGGCTGTCACGCTGCAAGCCTGACACGTTCATAGGAGTGACCTAGCTTCCTATTCCATAGCAAAGGGAAGCCATAGAAGATAATGCTCTGAACTTCCTTCTCATTCCTTTCAAATCTAGCTGAATCTGCACCCATCTTTGAGACCTAAGGAGGAAAAAATTTCTACAGGACACTGAGGAACACTCTTATCTCTGCTTCATTTTCCTTTGGTCATGTAAGGCTCTCACTGATGAGGAGGATAAAGATTTTATAGGGAAGAGTAGGAGATATCCTACTCTGTGTGAGATGGGGAGTGTATCAGTCAGGATGGAGTATGTTATGCTGCAGTAACAAACAACCCCTGAATCTTAGGGACTAAATCCGTAAAGGTAGGGTTTGTTTTTTTTTTTTTTTTGGCTAGACCTCTCAGTTTGTGGGATCTTAGTTCCCCAAACTAGAGATTGAACCCGGGCCCTCAGCAGTGAGAGCATGGAGTCCTAACTTCTGGACTGCCAGGGAATTCCCTAAAGCTTTCTTTCTTACTCTAGTTATTGTGAGCATCTTGAGTCAGCCAGGGGCTGTGCTCTTCATTCAAGGAACCAGGCTGATGGAGCAGTTCCCTCCTTGAATGTACTTCATGGCACACAGAAAGAGAGCCCTTGAGGGTCTTCCACTGGCAATAAATGCTTGGGCCAGCTCGCATCTTACTGCTCAGACTAGTCACGTGGCCCTACTCAGCCACAAGGGGACCAGGAAATGAAAGCCTACCATGAAGATGGAGAGTAGTAGGAAATATTTTGTAGAACAGAATTAGTGAGTACCCTAGGCACGTTACTCCTTTCTTTACCTAGGGTGCTAAATCAACTCTCCAAGCTGAGATAACCAGGCTGGTGGTACAGATAGAGCAGGCTGTCAGCTCTCCTTTGTGAGTGCTAGGAAACCACAACCAGAGAGGAAAAACCCCAAGGCGCGTCTCAGGCTCAAGTGTGAAGCAGAGGAACAAAGGGGCACAGGCAACTGCCAGCCTCTCTAGGGTGGGAAAAAAAGCAGCTCCTCATGAAAAAGAGCAGCCATGAAGAGGCAGGTGATGCCTGCTGGGAGTTCCAGGTGCTCAATGTGTAGGGAAGGCAGAGGCAGCAAGTGTTGAACCAGGGTTTGCAAACCACGTTCTTCATCTCGGAACTACATGTGTTCTGTAAGTGGAGTGTACATTCAGGTGTTTTTGCTCCATTTCTGAGCTATTTGATGTGTATGAGAGGGATGTTCTTTCTGAATTGACTGCCTCACTTATCTCCAGTGCATCCCCGATGCTTACCTTTTTCCAGTGGCATTTCTTTTATTTGTTTGTTTATTTGTTTTTTGGCTGCGTCAGGTCTTAGTTCGACCGACGTGTCATGTGGGACAGTAGTTGCGGCACGTGGGATCTTAGTTCCCCAACCAGGGATCGAACTTGTGTCCCCTGCATTGCAAGGCACGTTCTTAACCACTGGACCACCAGGGAAGTCCTGCCAGTGACATTTCTATGTCCCTTCGTGGCATCCAAAATCGTTCAAGAGCAGTGCGGGTAGAAGGGGGAGGGAAGGACAGAGATGTGGCTATCCCTGGAAGAGGATTTGGGGTTTTTCTTGGACATAAATAAGGAAACTCTAGAAGAAGACCGTCGACTGAAGCCCTCAGCCCCTTCCCTGAGTGCTTGATTTCCTGTGCTATGGTTAAGAGGCGTCTCCTCCTGGAGAGATGCCAGATACCTGAGTACCAGCTGCAGCTTTCCCATTTCGTTGCTGAGTGGGCCCTGATAAGTTATTTCCCTGCCTTGGTGCCTCAGTTTTCTCATCTGTAAATTGAAGTGGCTCAGAAGCCTCAGACCAGACTTGAGAGGAGAGTGGTGCTGGGTGGTGAGGGTCTTCCTGTAGCCGCATGGACGAGGAGGCAGGTAAGACTCCTCTCTGAATCCTCCCAATGTGCATGGAGCCCAGAGGAAGGGAGTGACTCATTGCTGCCATGGGACACTCACCTTGGTTGCAGGATGTATGTGGCTGCAGGAGACTTCGACTTCCCACTACACTGAGCTCTATGAGAGAGAGGCCTTATTGGCTAATCCTTGTCAATCTTGTAGCCTGGACAGTGCCTGGCACTTGGTAGGTGCCAGTGTTGTGTGTTAGTCGCTCAGTTGTGTCCAACTCTTTGCGACTCTATGGACTGTAGCCCACCAGGCTTCCCTGTCCTTCACTGTCTCCCAGAGTTTGCTCAGACTCATGTCCATTGAGTCGGTGATGTGATGTACACTATCTCATTTATTATGGTCTAAGAGAGAGACAATTTCATGAAAGGATGGGCACGATAAAGGACAGAAATGGTAAGGACCTAACAGAAGCAGAAGAGATTAAGAAGTGGTGGCAAGAATACACAGAAGAACTGTACAAGAAAGGTCTTAATGACCAGGATAACCACAATGGTGTGGTCACTCACCTAGAGCCAGACATCCAGGATTGTGAAGTCAAGTAAGGAAGCATTACTATGAACAAAGCTAGTGGAGGTAATGGAATTCCAGCTGAGCTATTTAAAATCCTAAAAGATGATGCTGTTAAATTGCTGCACTCCATATGCCTGCAAATTTGAAAAACTCGGCATTGGCCACAGGACTGAAAATGTCAAAAGAAAGTCAATGCCAAAGAATGTTCAGACTACCATACAGTTGCGCTTATTTCACATGCTAGCAAGGTAAAAGCTCAAAGTCCTTCAAGCCAGGCCTCAACAATACATGAACCAAGAACAAGCAGGATTTAGAAAAGGCAGAGGAACTGGAGATCAAATTGCCAACATTCACTGGATCATAGAAAAAACAAACATCCACTCCTGCTTCATTGCTGCTGCTGTTGCTGCTAAGTCACTTCAGTCGTGTCCGACTCTGTGCGACCCCATAGATGGCAGCCTACCAGGCTCCCCCGTCCCTGGGATTCTCGAAGCAAGAACACTGGAGTGGGTTGCCATTTCCTTCTCCAATGTATGAAAGGGAAAAGTGAAAGTGAAGTCACTCAGTTGTGTCCGACTCTTGGCGACCCCATGGACTGCAGCCTACCAGGCTCCTGCGTCCATGGGATTTTCCAGGCAAGAGTACTGGAGTGGGGTGCCATTGCCTTCTCCATTAACTACGCTAAAGCCTTTGACTGTGTGGATCACAACAAACTGAAAAATTCTTAAAGAGATGGGAATACCAGACCACCATACCTGTCTCCTGAGAAACTTGTATAAAAGTCAAGAAGCAACAGTTAGAACTGAACATGGAACAACGGACTGGTTCAAAATTGGGAAAGGAGTATGTCAAGGCTGTATATTGTTACCCTGCTTTTTTAACTTCTATGAACTTTAACTTCTAAGAACTATACAAAAAAGATCTTCATGACCCAGATAATCACAATGGTGTGATCACCAACCTAGAGCCAGACATCCTGGAATTCAAAGTCATGTGGGGCTTAGGAAGCATCATGACAAACAAAGCTAATGGAGATGATGGAATTCCAGTTGAGCTATTTCCACTCCTAAAAGATGATGCTGTGAAAGTGCTGCTCTCAACATGCCAGCAAATATGGAACACTCAGCAGTGGCCACAGGACTGGAAAAGGTCAGTTTTCATTCCAATCCCAAAGAAAGGCAATACCAAAGAAAGAGCCTCTATATGAGGGTGAAAGGGTGACAAAGCTGGCTTAAAACTCGACATTCAAAAAACTAAGATCATGGCATCCTCATGTCACTTCATGGCAAATAGAAGAGGAAAGAGTGGAAACAGTGACAGATTTTATTTTCTTGGGCTCCAAAATCACTGCGGACAGTGACCACAGCCACGAAATTAAAAGATGCTTGGTCCTTGAAAGGAAAGTTATGACAAACCTAGATGGCGCATTAAAAAGAAGAGATATCACTTTGCCAGCAAAGGTCCATATAGTCAAAACTACGTTTTTCCAGTAGTCATGTATGGATGTGAAAGTTGGAAGGCTTTCACATAAAGAAGGCTGGCTGAGCTCTGAAGAACTGATGCTTTCGAACGGTGGTGCTGAAAACTCTTGAGAGTCCCTTGTGTCGACTAAAAAAGATGCACAACTTGAAAGCTGCAAGTTAAGTTTTATTTGGGGCAAAATGAGGACTGCAGCTCGGGGAGCAGCACCTCAGATAGTCCTGAGAGACTGCTCCAAAGCGGCAGTGGGGGAAGGTCAATAGGTAAGGTTTTGGTGAAGGCGGAGTTCAATACCATTAAGCACTCATTTTACAAAAGGTTTTTTGCTAGTCATGAGGATCTGATGTCACCATGAAGGGATTTAATGCTTCTCTAGATATGAGGAGATGCAAGGATTGAGATCATAAAATCTGTTCATAAAAACGTACAGTTACCTAGAGACCTATCCCACCAGATTCCCTGGAGCAGAGGGTGCCTCACTCCACCCTGAACCCCCTCAGGGGCTGTTGCAGGTCAACAGCTATAGCTGCATGGGGTTCCATTTCCCTAGAGGCAGATGGCAAACGCCTTTGTTGCTCAGTGGTTGGCAGTGCTCTTGATAAGTGCCAATTTGTAGTTGACACTTGGATTGCAAGGAGATAAATCAGTCAATCCTAAAGGAAATCAATCCTGAGTATTCCCTGGAAAGACTGATGCTGAAGCTGTAGCTCCAGTACTTTGGCCACCTGATGCAAAGAGCCGACTCATTGGAAAAGACCCTGATGCTGGGAAAGACTGAAGGCAAAAGAAGAGGCCAGCAGAGAATAAGATGGTTAGATAGCGTCACCAAGTCAATGAACATGAATTTGAGCAAACTCTGGGAGATAGTGAAGGACAGGGAAGCCTGGTGTGTTGCAGTCCATGGAGTCACTACGAGTTGGACACAAGTTAGCAACTAAACAGCAACAACAAAAAGAGAGACATTCTCATTTACAGAGGAGAGAAACCAAGTCCCAGGAGGTCAAATGACTTGCCCAGGGTGACATATTTAGTCAATGCTCAGACCAGGCTCATTCAAGTGCAGGCTCTAACCACTATGTTATACTGCCTCCTGCTACTATGATGAGATAGGAACAGTGCTTGTCTGTTCATGATATTAATAATAATACACGTTGCCTTTTTCTAAGTACTACGAGGTACCAGGAACTTTACAGATGTTATTCTTCACCTTTTAACGACTTAAGGAGTAGTAAATTATTATCCCTATTTTTATAGACGAGCAAATTGAGGCTCAGAAAGTGATGTGACTTATTCAGGGCCACACAGCAAGAAAGTTGGGGGGTGAGGGGCAGCTGGAATTTAAGCTCAGGCCTGGCTCATTCCAAGAACAGGCAGAAAAAAAGTCATCTCTGCTATGGGCTCCGTTAAGAGATTTTCTTGATTTTGTAGTTGTTTAACTTCTCACTAGGGTTCCTGGAACCTCGTCACTACAGATTAATTCTTGGACAGGTTTTTACGCTCAAGTCAACTTACTGTAAGAAAAAAAATCTAGTGTGTGTGGGGCAAGCCCAAGACAAAGCAACCTTAGGATTTTCTGGTAAATTCTTAGACTCTTAATACTTCCTGGCCTACATAGGCGAAGCATGGCAAGCTGAGATGATTCTAGCCCCAGGCTAGAGGGGGGTAGGGTGGGGTTGGGGAGAGACTGGGCTTGTGCCACCTCCTGGATTGCAAAAATAGCTACAGGAAAGAGTTTGGCTGCTGGAGAGGCTAACCTAAGGCACGGGTTGATAGTCAACACAAGCCTTGGATCCTAAAGGGTCCGAGGGGACTTCATTGAACCCTTTTTCTTTTATTGAGCTGTTTTTACGTAAAACGACCCTGTGATTTATCCTCCAAACCTGCACACCTTTGAGAGTGAACGGGGCATGAAAATGATGACCTGTTACTTGTTCACAACACGTGCAGATCAGAACTGTGGTAGGGAAAGCATCTTGATCTTACAGGCTCTGGGAAACTACCCACACCAGGTTGGGAGGGTGGGTGGCTGTGAAAAGGTAGAGACCAGGTGGTAAAAATAGGAGGGTGGTAAAATAGAACAGGAGACCAGGAGATGGGGCAGGTGGAGCAGTGACTTACCCCCGGGACACCTCTGCAGCTCTGGCCCTGTGCTAGCCCCTGCCTGGTTAACACAGCGGCAGGAGCTGAGGTCTGCAGAGAGCATTGGGCGTTTGTGGGCACACGTGTCCCTCCCGCCAGACTTGCACTTAACAAGTGCAGGGAGTGGATGCCGTTTAGTCTGTGCCCAGCCCAGCCCCAACAGTCTCAGGACTAAGTACTTGCCTTTCAAGCATTTGCTGATGATGCTGTAAATGCTAGTGGGCATGGCTTTCCTGAAGTGTGCCAGGGGAGATGATGTTCGGCTTGCAGAGGGAAGAGTCAGGGGCCCTGTCTGTGAGGAGCTGTTAGGTTGAGTGGCGAGGCAGGTGGAACTTACTGATTCTACGATCTTGCCATATTACTTGACTCTGAGCTTTGGATTCCCTGTCTGGGAAACAGAGGGCTCTTTACTGATTGCGGGGCTTCCCTGGTGGCTCAGACAGTTGCCTGCCATGTGGAAGACCCTGGTTTGATCCCAGGTCAGGAAGATCCCCTGGAGAAGGGCATGGCAACCCACTCTAGTATTCTTGCCTGGAGAATCCCATGACAGAGGAGCCTGGCAGGCTACAGTCCACGGGGCTGCAAAGAGTAGGACACGATTGAGCAACTAACACTTATGAAAATAGGATTCAATGAGATAGTATGTGTAAATGAAAGGCAGTTTTAATTACTAATAATAAGATTCTGGGAACGAGGACTCACTTCTACTGAAAAGATGTGTCTTAGAATCAATCAGAACAGTCCAGAGACGGACCAGACTACTCGGGTTGGTGGTGAAGCCTTCTCATCACTGGAAGTCTTCGAGCAGAGGCAGTCGGGCATGGATGCTGTAAATGGTGTGACCACCTTTGGGAGAGAGGCTGGGTTAGCAGGGCATGGGGGAGAGGAAAGCTGAGAAGAGTGACTTGTTTACGTCCCTGTCCATGTCACTTGGAAGACCGTGCTGTCAGCCAGCGAGGGGAGCACACGGGACGAGCAGCCTGGGACTGGTGGGGACTGGCCCTTTAAGAAGGGGGGATCTGCCTCTAGGAGGGAGAACAGGAAATAGGCAGAGGCCCCTGACGGTTTTCTCTTTTTCTCATGCATCGGCCCCTTGCTGGTTCCAGGGCCTCCCATCTTGGCTGAGAGAGAGGAGGCGGCTTCCTTGGGACTTGAGCACTCAGCTGTTCCGATGGGAGCCTGGTAGAGCTTGGGACTCGGCACACCTGTTGGCCCCAGGGCACCCCTCCCTCCATCCAAGGCTGTGCTCTCCCCTCTGGCTCTGGTCTCTGGAGCCTCATCACATACTCTGGATACACCAGCTGCGCCCATCCGGGGGTTCTTCGCCCAGAGTCTGTGGCTGGACACGAGGGTGCCATGAGCCCCCGGAGCTGGCAGGCAATGCAGAGTCAGGGAGACACAGCTCCTACCTTTTCATCTAATGGGGAGGGTTAGTGGTGGTGGTGGGGGGGACGCTGAGGCAAACCCAAGGAGTTGCTTAGAATCGGACCCCTGTCTGTCTATTGCCACCATTCCATTTGCCCCACTCCATGGGATTCTGAGACAGCAGCACCCTTGCCAGGGGAACATGACCTTCCCTCTTCCAGGGGCACGTGGGGCCAGAGGCAGTCACAGGGGTGTCAGTGGGTGGTGCTGAGCTGAAAATTCAGATGTGGCTTCTCCAGCATTCCCCACAGCTTTGGTGCCTGGCTGTCCTGCCTCTTGGCTCTGCCCCTCAGGTTTCAGGGCTGTGCCCATTCACATGCCCCTTCAGGACTCCCCGCTGTCACTCAGCGCTCCCTTCCCTTGGTGCACAGCAGACCTGCTGGCTCTTGCCTGCACGCTGGCAGCTCCCAAATTGGGCTCTGCCCAGGCTCTCTCTCTATAACAATGTTACTGAGCTGGCTTTGGCAGGTTCTTCAAACTCAGTGCTTCTAGAACCGAGCACCAATGCCCCCTCCTTCCAACCCCTCCTCTCCATTTTTCAATCAACTGTCTGATCTGTACCAGCCAGAAACCTGGGGACTAGCTGGGTTTCCGGATCACCTGCAGACAAATTCCTGGGCCCCACCCTGGGCATCCTGCTTGGTTAGAGCTGAGTGGACGTGACGCTCCACATTTCTAACAAGCTGCCAGGTGATGCCGAGGCTGCTGCTTATTCTAGCCACACTGAGTCACACTGAACTAGACTCGTCTCACTCCCTTCATCCCATGGCTCACTGTTATTCTTGTTACTGGGGCTTCCCTGGTGGCTCAGACAGTAAAGAATCTGCCTGCAGTGCAGGAGACCCAGGTTCTATCCCTTGGTTTGGGAAGATCCCCTGGAGAAAGGCATGGCAACTCACTCTAGTATTCTTGTCTACAGAATTCCATGGGCAGAGGAGGTTTGTGGGCTACAGTCCATAGGGTCGCAAAGCATCTGACAAGACCGAGTGACTAACATATACACACATTCTTATTATTATTACCATAGTTAATATGTATTGAACACTTAGGGGCCAAGCCCTATACCAGGCATGCCTGGTTTCAAAGGCATGCCTTTGTTTCAGCCTACAAAGTTGTACTGAGTGCCAGGTGCTATAATAGACAGTTCCTTATTGGTATAAAACATACAGATGTATCTGCCAGTAGAGTTGACGTTCTGGTCAAGGAAGAAAGAAATTTAAAGGAAAAATAAGTTACCTACAAAGGGAAAGTAATCTAAAATGCAGGACCATCTCGTCGCTCCAAGAACGTGACATTGAAACAAATTTTGAAAGAGAATTCAGTTCTTATAACCCAAGGTCTCAAGATGCCGCTTCTTTCTCATCTCCCAGCTCTCCCCGTGGCATTAGGTCTCCACATTCCCCCTGGACATTGGCCAGCCACCTCCTGCCTGAGCTCCCCGCCTGGAGATTTAACTTCTCCCACTGACCCTCATCCTTCAGCCGAAAAAGTCTTCTAAAAAGTGAACCGTTGTAGCTCTGTTTGCCTAACAGCATTCAAGGATTCCCTAGTACCTTCAGGAGGAAATGCAGGTTCCTCAGGTTGGAGGCTGGTGGTGATGAGATTCAGCTCGGCCCTCCAGCTTCTCTGCCCCCACCCCACCCCCATTCTGCCTCCTTCATCCTCCACACTTCAGCTATTCTGGATTGGGGCTTCTCAACTTCCCACTTTGCCGCCCACTCCCCCCCAACCCCCTGCACCGGATCACCAGCCCACCCATTCTGTTTCTGCACTTTTTGCACAGGGGAAGCACCTTCTGCCTGCCTTGGTGCCCCCGTGTGCCCTACAGTCCCGCATCCTCCTTGCAGAGCTGATCTTTGGTACCCGTCCTTTCCCTCCTATGAATCTTCCAACCCTTCTCCCCTTGTCTCTGTCTCATCACGAGTTTTTCAGGGTCAGCAGTGTACTCATGAGTATTTCCCTTTTTCTCCATGGCCCTTCTAATTGGACCCTCTCTCCAGCCCTTCCCAAGGCAAGCTGCTGGCGAGAGGTCCTTGCACTCACTGACATCACTCCCTCACCTGAGGTTCATTCCTTGAGCCACTGCAATTCGGTGCCCAGCTCCAAGCATCCATGTGTTCTTGATGCCAGCTGCCCCGGGAAGCTCTTCTTTCACATCCTTCCCCTCGCAAGGTGATCTTATCCACTCACATCTCAGTGATGCCTAGAGCTGAATACTGACAGGCCTGTAGCATCTTTCTGGGGCATCCCACAGAGCCTGTCCCAGGGTGGCATTTCTCTTCTTCCTACAATCCTGTTCAAACAGAGATGCTCTAAGGATTCTGTCTACTTTCCTCTTTCTAAAGACCACCTCCACCTCCCCGCCCACCTCCAACTGTTGCTTTCAACTCTGTAATTATGTACGGGGGTTTCCGCCTCCAAGGGTGGTTCTGCTAGTGTTTACAGGCTCCCAACCAATAACTATTTAGGTAACTGTCTCTAGTGGATAGAGTCGAGTCTTCCAAAAAGATGTGTTCAAGTCCTAACCCCAAGTGCCTATGGCTATGAGTTTTTTTTGGAAACAGATTCTTTGTAGATGACTCAAATTCAGATGAGGTCATCCTGGATTTGGGTGGGCTCCAATCCAATGACCAGTGCCCTTATAAGAAGAAGGAAACTTGGACACGACGCAGACGCACGTGAAGAACACTCTGTGGCTCCATAACCATGCAGGAATGGACACAGCGTAGACACCAGGATGCTTTCAAACGGCGGCGCTGTAGAAGACTCTCGAGAGTCCCATGGACTGCAAGGAGATCCAACCAGTCAGTCCTAAAGGAAATCAGCCCCAAATATTCATTGGAAGGATTGTTGCTGAAGCTGAAGCTCCGTATCTTTGCCACCTGATGTGAAAAGCTGATTCACTGGAAAAGACCCTGATGCTGGGAAAGACTGAAGTGCAATAGGAGAAGGGGTGACAGAGGATGAGATGAGATTAGATAGCATCACCGACTCAGTGGACATGAATTTGAGCAAACTCTGGGAGACAGTGGAGGACAGAAGAGCCTGGTGTGCTACAGTCACAAAGAGTTGGACACGACTTAGCAGCTGAACAACAAGACACAAGAAATGCCAGTGACTGCTACCAGAAGCTGCGAGTTAGGCATGATGGATTCTCCCTCATAACCTTCAGAAAGAACCAACTCTGCCGACACCTTGACTTTGGACTTCTGGCCTCTAAAACTGTGAGAGAATAAACTTCTGTTGTGTTAACCCACGCGGTCTGTGGTATGGTCTTACGGAAGCCCTAGGAAGCTTGTATGCTGACCATCTGTCTATCTGTCCATGAGCCCACCCATCGTCAGGCCCTCCTCTGTACCAGACCCTGTGCGAGGACCAGCAGGGACCTTGGGTCAAAGCAGAGCTCCCTGCTGCCCTTGAGAACTTGCACATGGAAGGTAAGATCACACACACACACACACACACACACACCAACCTGCTCCAAGCAGGCCATACAAGGGCAGAGGGAATTCAGGAGAGAGAGTCAGCCTTGGCCAGGAAGTGGATCTCAGAGGAGGTGGCATTGAGCTCTCTGCTCTGAAGGCTGCGCGTTCATCAGCCAGCTTTGCAGAGCAAGTGAGAACAGGCCTTCCACAGCCACCAAGCCCACGTGGGTCCCCGCCAAGGAGCCACAGGATCCTGGGAAAGTTCAGCCTCAGCTTTGTCAGCGCCCACACAGGGTGTGAGGCCCCGATAGGGACAAAGAATGTGCCTGGGGCCACATGGCCTGTGGAACCATGTCACTGGATTTATAAAGCACTTTCCTGGGCTTTCTTTTCTCTGCTTGTATTATTGGTATTGACCTCAGTTTTTAAAAAACTCTCTTCACTGCAAACCACCCCCTTGCACAAGCTCTTGGGAAAGAAATGTTTCCAGGGTGGGGCTGGGTAGGGGCGGGCCTGAGCATCCTCCTTATCTTCATGACTGCTTTAGTTCTCACCTGGCCTTGCAGTGAGCCAGGGTGGGAGAGACTTCTCTGGGGCCCTACCAGATTCCGAGTCTCCTCTCTCAAAAGCTATTTCCCCCACTTCTGCTTTTCTCTCTTCTCTGTTTCAGGGCCAGAACTGTGCTCTGTTTTTTCTTTCACTGGTTTGTTTGGGCCCTCACCTTGGGAGGGTTCAGTGGGGCTCCTGAGTGGGCTAGCAATCCTCTGGCATCCTAGCCACCTTCCCCTCAGCCCCCACCTCCTCCAAAAGCCGGAGCTAGTCTTTCATAAGATGACCCCAGGACCCTGGGAGAACAGGTCTTGAGCAGAAGAGGATTTACACATCCTGAAGGGTTGGGCTGCCTGCCTCCCCCCGCAGCTTAGTTTTCCAGCCTCTCTTTAGTGACAAGAAAGAGAGGAATGCACAAGAAAGAGCCTGTTCATGTTGACTCACCACGTCCCTAGGAGGCAGGAGATGTCCATCTGAAAAGGGCCAGTCACATCACCTCCTCGATGAAGCCTTCTGAGATTGCCCCAGTCAGATTTCTATAGGAGCCCAATTCAGAGCTGTACCCCAGACTCAGGCCCAGGCAAGGCAGAGTTGGACTGGGAGGACCTGTACTCCACAGATGAGAAAACAGAGGCACAGAGAAGGAAGCTGGACACGTCTATGTCACACAGTCTGGTGATGGCAGAGAAAGGGTTCAAGCAGTACTTTTAGCTTCTGGTACAAAATGATTTTCCTTAAAAAAGGAGTCCTCATGGCCAATACATCACATTCCGGAATCAGAAGTTCTGTTTAGATGCAGGGTTTGTTTTTTCTCTTTTTATTTATTTTTTATTTTTGGCCACACTCGGCAGCTTGCAGGAGCTTAGTTCCCCAGCCAGGCGTTGGACCCAGGCCCCCTGCAGTGGAAGTATGGAGTTCTAACCCCTGGAGCACCAGGGAAGTCCCATTATTTTTTCTCTATTTTGAAAATTTGATTTTGATCTGATTAGGGCAGAAGTTCCCCAGTTTTCTGCAGACCCCATTGTTTCCTATTGCATTCTACCCAGTCAAAGTCACACACTTCCGTCACCCTGGCTTCCACTCAGCATTCATTCAGCAAATATCTATTGAGCCTCTAATAGGTGCCAGGTACTGGGTGATAGGTACCAGGTGCTGATCCAGGTACTGGGAAAACCCAGAAGAGACCAAGATGGAAGACAAGCCACCCCTGCACCCCAATAGCTCTTGGGTTCCAGTGATATTAGGTTCACAGCCTCTGCCTCATTCTAATGGGGATCCATTAACATCCCCAGCTTGGTCTGGCTTCACCACCACCAGGGATATAAGAATTTGAGGTGCGATGAAATTATGGAAAAACCTCAAGCTTGTCTTCCATTTCAGGGTTGATGACTCAGACCACACAATTCTGTGAGATTCTTATTTTACTTTAGTTTCCTTCCTTACAACTTGGGACTGTGATCTTTACCCTACTTTCCTCTAGGGTTGTGTGAAAGCTATCTGGGTATTTGTAGAGCTCTACCATGAGCTCTAAACAGGGCGTGACTTTTTGACCTTGAGGGCTGCTGAAGTCTTCACCTGTTCAGGAAGCGGTTCGGCTCTGAGGAATGGTGCTGTCCTACTTGGCTTCAAGACTCTCTGCTCAGGGAGGGATGAGAATTTCTAGGGGGGTCGGGGGGAGGGCACCCCCTCGCACCCATTGCCAGATTGTGATAAGAATGATCAGGTGTTGCTTTTTCACTTCCCTCTGGGGTCATCAGCCTGAGGAAGCGGTGAGAACTGAGGGAGGGTGGAGGGGGAGGGGATTTCCTCTTTGTCGGCAGCTCAAACCCAGGCTGCCATCAGTACCTGGACCTTGCCCCTCGGTGGGAGCTCCTCCCATCTTCCAAGCTGTCAACAAAGCCAGCATCTCCCTTCTCTAGAAAGCGTCTGACCTACAGCATGAAGAACTGAGGTTAGCTTCACAGAAGGACTTCCTGGTGCCAGGGGAGAAGGCTGAGGCTCATGATGGAAGCTTGTAGAGGAAGAGGGCGGGCTCTAGCATGGCTTCAGTGGCATCTGTCCTGGAGTTAGGTGGGATGGAGGCAGATCTCAAGAAGGTTGGCTTGGTGTTGCTTGGAAAGAGTCATCGTGATTTCATTTTTGCCAGCTCTTCTCAAGGAAGTAGACTTGCAGGTACAAACCCTCCTGATTGCAGTTATTTATTGTGTGGGCTTCCGCCAGGACCATTTCAGCGCTGATGCTCACAGGTGTATGGCAATACTTGATGATAATGGGACATTGGGCCAGAACCTCTCCTCCCCTACCTTTCTCCCACCCGCCGGGCTACTTGGTCAACATTTTTATCTGATGTAAAGCTGTGGGAGCAGCAACCTTGGATTAATTGAACACTAGAGTCTGTGGGCGGTTGAGAACCTCAAGCGCTTTCCAAGGAGTAGTTCCTTAATTCTTGCAATAATGGGTAATATGCACGTCTCTACCTTTATATGTGCCGGCTACCACCCAACTGCTATTATCCCTATCTTACAGCTGTAGAAACACAGAAGTTAAGTAAATTGCCCAGGATTGCACAGCATACAGGGGGACTCAAACCCAGGCAGCCTGGACCCAGAGTCCACATTCAGAACCACCACGCTGGAAGCGCCTCGCCCACCTTGAGAAGTGGGGACTGTGATTATCTCCAACACACAGAAGAGGAAACCAACCAGATTGTTCCATCAGTCACAAGCATCACCAAGAATGTCTTTTATAACTGCCCGGAACACATTTAGGGTTAAACAAATAGCAATAGCTTGTGCCCTTTGTGTCTATAGCAAGCTTTCCCGGGAACACTTAATCCTCGTGCTCCCACAGAGGTAAGCAGGGTGGGGATCTGGACTTTCGTGTTTCCCAGCTGAAAGGGGTCTGGGATGTGAAGCTAGGGCACCTCACGCCTGGGCTGCACCTATTTACATTGGCCGCAGCTTTGAGCCCCTGTGATCCTTTGACTCGGGGTGTGGCCGAGAGACAGTCACTCAATGCTGGCTGTCATCTGACAGGCCCTGGACTATCAGGGTTGGAAGGGGCCTTAGTGATTTACTGAGTGATGAGATTAGTCAGCCTGGCTGGGAATGGTTCCAGGCTCTTACCTGGACAGCCTCTGGCCTCCTTTGATCAGTGGAGCGACATGGCCTGAGGCTTACTTGCTCTAGTTTCCTGCCTCCCAATTAAAGAATGACCACAGGTATGCGTTCCATTGTTTCGAGAGTCCTTAGCCTCAGGTTGCTTTAGGGAAAAAGAAAGATCCTGTTGGATCTCCTGGAAGATGAATCTTCTGCCTTCCAGTTTTATATGCTCTGTAGATAACCCACCTGGAGACTCTGATTCCATAACCTGGAGAGAGTCCTCCCGGAGGCAGCTCAGGAGGAAGGGCAGCAAAGACCCACCAGCTGGTTACCTTGAGTAAGTCACGGAGGTCTCAGAGCCTCTCTGCCTTTCCTGACCACGGGGTGGGTGAGCCTGAGGACCCACCGAGATAAAGGGAGAGGCTGTTTTGTAAACAGTAAAAGGGGAGACCGTGTGATCGGGGGCTGCTTGCCGGAAGAACTGATCTGTCTTGGCCCAGCTCCTTAGCCTCTAAACGCTGTCCCCCTTTCCTTTGTCCACTGACCACGGTCCAGATGCCTGAATCATTTACAACCGCAAACTTTCTCTGAGCCTGTAGAGAGGTGCTCCATGGTGCTCAGAATTGGGGTGTTGAACCCCAGAGAAGGAAACTGCAGGTCTACCCAGGACCCTATGTCCTGCGAGCCAGAGTCAGGGGAAGCCAGAACGCCCAAGCGAAGGCAGTTTCCAGCAGGAAGGTTTCTGTTCATATTTGCTCTTCATATATACACAGAAAAGGCACGTTTGTGTTGAATTTCACAAAGTGGACACACACCTGTGTTACCACTACCTGGCTCAAGAAATGACTTGACCAACCCCCTGGGAACTCCCTCGGGGCCCCTTCCTAGTCTCGCCCACCCCGGCTCTGACTTTTAGCACCAAGGCTTGATTTCACCTCTGAATGGTAAACAAATGGAATCCGTCCAGAGCTTCTTTCACTCAGTGCTGTGTGTGTGGGAGCTGCATCCTGGTGATGTCAGTGGCTGCAGCATGTTCCTTCTCCCTGATGTACATGGACGCCCACACTTGGTCACACCTGATCTGTCCGATAGTGGGCAGTGGGGTCGTTTCCAGTTTTCCACGCGCTCTGAATGTTCTAGTCCACGTCTCGGGGTGAGCTGATGTGCACTTTCTTTGAGGGTACGAACTTGGGGTGGAATGATAGGCTCGTAAGAGGTGGTTGGCTTGGTTGTAGTAGATGCCAGCAGGAAGGATTTAAACAAGTAGTTAAGCAGGACTTCTAGACCTGCAGACTGTGGTGGGCTAGCTCTTGTCACACCTCTTGAAATTTCCTCTGGAAAACAGGAGGAAGAGGCTGAATTAGGCAGGCCTGCGTTGGAGGCTGGGGTGGGTAGTCCTTGGCCTCTGTCGGGTTTTGTTCCCCTTTCCATAGTCTGTCTGGATTCCCAGTCTGTACTCCCAAGGAGGTATCTGAGTCCACTTGGAAGGGATGGGTAGGAGGGTTTTAAGCTTCATTTCTCTGCATCAGCCAAAGCCTCCTGTGTCCTGTTTTACATAGTAGGATTTTGAGAATGACAACATGTGATTATTGTTTTGTTTTTCTTAAAAATAAAAAAGCTTTAGCTATGCAACATTTGAAAATTGTTGAAAGGACCGCTGTGAGGTCCCTTCCATTTGGATAATTCTATTTCGGGATCAGGAGGGGGGTGTTGGAAGGGTTAAGCATTATTCAGTCAAAGAGCAGGGCTGGGCCTCAGTGACCTTTTTAAAGTTCCTAAAGCTCAGCTCATGATGCGGGAGATCTCAGTAGTTTCTATTAAAATAGTGTTCAGACAAACGGAAAGCTTACAGGATGTGGGGGAGAGGCTCCATGTGGAGGGGCGTTTGGGTGGCCTTTCAGCTAGGAGTCTTGAGGACTCCTTCAGCCACCCCTCTGCATTTTTGTTTTTTTTTCTTTTTTAGTTCTCCACCAGCTGTTCCTGGTGGTTGTCACTTGGGTTGTTTGGGTTCAGAATGGTTCTTGTTTTCGCCCAGGAGTGGGTGACGCTGCTGTCTGTCCTGAGGGTGGTGGCTTTCCTTCCTCCAACGCCAGGCCGAGTTTGGACCTGTAGTTTCGCTTGGTGAGGGAGGCTGGGCCCTTCCTGGGCACCGAGAGAGGAACGTCTCTGCCTTTGGCATGCAGCTCTGAGTCAACAGGCCTGATAAACAGCCCACTTCCCAGGATCAGCAAGGAACAAAGCCCCTGACGGCTACAGGATCCGCCCACCCCTCTTCCTGAAACAGCTGCTTATTCTTTTGACAGGAGTCAGAACGCTGCACCTTCGCTTCCTCCCAGCCCTGCCTCCTTCTGCAAAACGGAGCTCAATAGAACTTGGTACTTTTGCCTTTTACTCTGGGAGGAGAGAAGCGGACAATGAGGTATGTGACACGGTGGAATGGTCTACCTCTGCTGGGTTGGGGTCCCTGGGGGTATGGTGAGCCGGCTGCAGCGTGGACACTCCCAGGGGAGGAGCCCTGCTCTCCCCCTGACTTCTTGCTGGAATCCTCCAGTCGTTCTGGAAGACAACAAAGTCCTCCTCTCCCGGCGTTGGATCTAGAAGTGGGTGCTGGCGGGATCCTGGCTCAGTCCCTGGAAGCTCTGCTGGAGTTTGCTGCCCCTGGCAGGACCTCACAGGGTGGGGCTGCAGCCTGGGGTTTTTCTGGGACTCAAAGTGCCAATGCAGGGGTAGGAGGGCTTGCCCTGTGGGTGCATGCAGAGCCCTCTCGGGGCAGCACTGACCCTTCATTTACTTCGCCTTATTTCTCCTGGGAAAACTCTTGCACAATGATTCCTGGGTCAGGCAGCAAGGAAAAGCTGGCTGGACCCAGGCTTCAGATTTCCTGAAGGGGATTCTAGAAAGGGCATTGTGAGAATCCCTGCAAAAACAGGTTGTTCCGCCTGTGGTGACTGGAGCAACAGCTAGTCGTATATTTAGTCTGAGGCTTGTCTCTTAGTTTCCTCTGTCTGCGTTTACTTTGACCCTTATAATGAAAAACATAACTGGAAACAGACTTCCATGTGCCTTTTTTTCCCCCCACAAATTATACCATGTTTCTTCTAACACGGAGCATCTCTCCCTAATGCCCACCAGTTCAGAGAGATTTTAGAGTAAAAGCAGAACTCTGTCCTCACCCCCAGCACCACCTCCCTGCCAGGAGCTGGGCCAGGAGGGCAGAGGGTCTGCTTTTCAAACACAGCATCCCCCCATCACCCCCTTGAGGGTAAGCCCAGCGATCTCAGCCTTTGTGAAAGGCTATAATCTCAGTTTCCTCAGCTATAAAGCTGCTGTGCTGACCAGGATGAGGGATGAACAGGATGGAGTGAGTAAGGAAGGCTCAAATGCCAGGTACACAGGAGGCACCTGGAGGTGACAGGGGCATTAAACCGACTAGGCGCACCAGCTGGTCCAAGGAAGCCTGTGATGGGCTAGTTTTGGGCCAGTTGCTTAGTGATAACTGTGAAAGGCAGGCTTCCCAGGTGGTATTAGTGGTGAAGAACCCACCTGCCAATGCAGGAAACGTAAGAGAGGCAGGAGCCATCTTCCTGGGTCAGGAAGATCCCATGGAGGAGGGCACAGCTTCCCGCTCCAGTATTCTTGTCTGGAGAATCCCATGGACAGAAGAACCTGGTGGGCTACAGTCTATAAGGTCACAAGAGTTGGACACTGAAGCAACTTAGCATGCATGTACCCACTCATGCAACCATGAAAGGGAAAACGAAAGGATGTGGCTAAGAGACCTGGCTGCTGCATCTGTGGGTAAGCCTGCATGTCTGCTGAGGACAAAAGAGATAAAAGGATGAGGCCTGGAGGCCAGCTTTCTGGACCTGAATCCTGGCCCCACTGCTTTATGCTGTGTGACACTGGGCAAGTCACTTAACCTTTCTGAGCCTCCATTTTCATGTCTATAAAATGAGGATAATACTAGAGTGACTTAACGGGGTCATTATGAGGCTTCCCTGAGAGACTGCTGGTAAAGCGTTTAGCCCAGGCCCTGGCCTGGTTCAGTTGAGGGGCATCCAAGTGTTGCAGGGCCAGAAGCTTATTTCATTTCCAGGCTCACTTTAGGAAAAAGAATGCAAAGTGGAAGTAAATGCCGCCATCCCTTGGTATCCACTGGGGATTGGTTCTGAGACCCTCGCAGATACCAAAATCCAGGGACACTCAAGTCCCTTACATAACATGGTATGGTATTTACATACAACCCACATACATCTTCCCATTTACTTTTAATCACCTCAAGATTACTTAGAATACCTAGTACGGTGTAAATGCTATGTAAATAGTTGCCTGCACGCAGCAAATTCGAGTTTTGCTTTTTGAAGCTTTCCTGGAATTTTTTGTTTTTTAGTGTTTTTGATCCGTGGTTGGTTGAATCTGCGGATGAAACCCATGGGTATGGAAGGCTGGCCGTATTTAGGAAAGGAGGAGACATCCGAACATGTAACAAAAACTGACAAATGCTCTCCGTAGGAAAAAGTCCAGAAAATAACATTGTAATAAAGTGTGAAGATAATATAAAAATGATTAGTATTACTCAGCTGTCCGATGCACCTGTTATATTTTGGCTGCAAACTCTTGGACTGTCTCTTTGCTGACTTTGTAATATCATTTTAAATTGAGACAAAAAGAAGACAAATCAGTTTTTGCCTCTGCTGCTGCTGCTAAGTCGCTTTGGTTGTATCTGACTCTGTGCGACCCCATAGACGGCAGCCCACCAGGCTCCCCTGTCCCTGGGATTCTCCAGGCAAGAACACTGGACTGGGTTGCCATTTCCTTCTCCAATGCATGAAAGAGAAAGGTGAAAGTGAAGCTGCTCAGTCATGCCGACTCTCAGCGACCTCATGGACTGCAGCCCACCAGGCTCCTCCGTCCATGGGATTTTCCAGGCAAGAGTACTGGAGTTTTGCCTCTAGCATGGTTAAGTCAAAGGTTGCGTTTTATTACCTCGAGTTTAGAATAGTTTCTTTTGGCTTCACAGCTTGTTATTGGTGATGCCATGGCTGTGAATCGCTTGGCAGTTTCCTGCTCAGGTGACTCCAGCCAGAGCTCCAGAGAACTCAGCTCTTCCATCCTGGATGGGGTGGTAAGGCTGTGTTGGGGGAATATGGGCACCAGGTAGCTGTGAACTCTGGATTACCGTGACCCCTGAGACCCCCAAGTGGGGAGCAGAACAGCAGTTAGTTCAGCTCCTTCTCTGGATCACAGTGGGAAGCTCCTGGGAGCTCAGCAAGGCCCACCTGGGGCAGGTTGGGTCTGCAGGGAGTGGGGTCAGGCCCCAGGCCCCACCTGCAGCCCCAGGACTGGTGTGATTCCTCCAGACAGGGCTGCACCTCGTCTCCGGGAAGCATTTGAGCCTTAACCACTCCCCACCCCAACGGGAGAGCAGGCCCAGTTTGCCAAGGGGGCCTGACATGGAGGTTTCTTAAGTTTCCAGGTCAGTTGACCTGTGGACTCAACATGACTTGGTTGGCAGTCTTCTCTCGTGATCATCACTTCCAGGAAACTGGGGCTATTGCAGAAACATGAGTTTGGTGTGGCTGAGTGAACCTGCCCTCGGCAATGAGACTTCCAGCCCTCTGGCTGATTTCTCACCAGGTCCCAGGTCAATCAGAAAGACTGTGGTGGAAAGTTAAGTCCACAGGACTTGTTTCAAGGATGGGGAGACTGAGGCCAGAGAAACCATGACTCAGTTCACAAAGCCACTTCATGTGGCTGCTGGGGGTGCCATTTGAGCCTCCTCTTCTTCTCTTCCCCATTGTAAGCCATGGGGCAAACGTGATGTCCGCGGGACCCTGAGCTGGGGGCAGTGGGGAGTGGAGCTGACTAGCACATCAGTCAGCGGGCAGGGAGGGCTCGCCTGTGACCCTTCTGGGTCCTGCAGTCTCTGATGGAGCCACGTGTTTCTGACTCTTTCCCCTAAAAAAAGCAGCGTCCTCATTTCGACTGTCATTTGTGGAGCATTTACTGCCCACCAGCACAACGTGCTGTGTAAACATGGCCTCTTTTTGTCCTTTCAAGAACCCTAGAGGGGGGCGTATTTGAAGCTCCATTTTGTCTGTGTAAACAGAGGCTCAGAGCCAGAGAACTTGCCTGGGGTGTGCGTCAAGGGCTGCACAGCCTTAGCTGCCAGACTCATTTCTGCCCGGAACGCTGGATCTAAATGTTACGATGGAGGATGTGGAAGATGAATGATAGGAAGTTTCCCGAAGGGTGACTAATAGTCAGTTCCTGGCCCTCTCTCCCACCCCACTGCCCACCCCCTCACCTGCTTTGTTTCGTTTGCAACACTTGTCACTGTCTGACACGTATCGTTTTGAGTCTCTTGACCCCATGCAGTGGTCCAGAAGTGACTGCGGCTCTAGGTTGCAGGATGGGATGGGTTCCAGGGACGGGGGGGACGAATCACAGGCAGAGAGGAGGATTTAGCCTGCGGGAAGGCACTGCTTTCCCCCTGCTCTGCCCCAGATAATGGCTTTTCCAGGGCTTCTGAGTGCCCAGTGATTCAAGCTGAGATGCTCACCTCTCCCCCTGATGTGAGATGGGGAAAACAAGGGGCCACTAGACTTCCCTTCAGAGAGGAGTTTTGCTGGAAAGGAATACCTGAACTTATACCAGATGGGGTGGAATGATGAGATTCTTTCAAGCCTTGGGTGTGTGTATCATCTGTGTGGAAGAATTAATTTATGGGCCTCATGGAAAAGTGTGACACTCCAGGGAAACAGAAGCGGAAAAGGAGGCAGGGGAAGGGGGTAAGGAAGGTGGAGAAATGACAGTGTGACCCTGCCTTGCGAAATGCACTGGGGTTTTTAGCACCATCTGCACATATTCCAGGAGTGCAGGTGGTTTTATTTGGAAGCCACGGTAAGGGCTGAGTTCTGGGAGTGGTCCAGGAGCAGCCCGTGTGGGTGGTAGGTTGGATTCAGAGAGAAATCGCAAACACCATTGACAAGAGGGCTGAGAGATGCTGGGAGGGCTCAGGTGGAACTGGGCCTGGCTGGGCTAACCAGATCCTCTGAGGGGTGGGGCCAGGTGACTCAGCTAGTCACACTCTCCCATGTAAGACAGGGTGTTAGTACCTGTAGGGCCTAATTCAGGGGCTTCCCGGGTGGCTCAGTGGTAAAGAGTCTGCCTACAATGCAGGGGAGGTTTGTGTTAGTTGCTCAGTCGTGTCCAACTGTATGCTACCCCACTGACTGTAGCCCACCAGGCTTTTCTGTCCATGGGATTCTCCAGGCAAGAATACTGGAGTGGGTTGCCATGCTCTCTTCCAGAGGGTCTTCCCTACCCACGGATCGAACCCTGGTCTCCTGCATTGTAGGTGGGCTCTTTACCATCTGAGCAACAAGGAAAGGGTGCAATGCAGGGGTCACGGGTTCAGTCCCTGGTTTGAGAAGATCCCCTGGAGGAGGGCATGGCAACCCACTCCAGTATTCTTACCTGGAGAATCCCATGGACAGAGGAGCCTGGCTGTGCTACCGCCTATAGGGTCACAAAGAATCAGACGCTACTGAGCACACACAGGGCCTAATTCTATGCTCTACCCCTCAAATGGGCTATTTAGAAGCAAGCCCACATTTCCTACTTGGTGGGTAAGATAGTCAACTACCAGTCTTAAGAATGACGCAGTTTTGAAAATTCTGAGACAAACACATCAGTGAAGGGATTTTAGATCATATTGCCTGCCAAATGCCTCATCATATCCAGAGAGAAAAATGAAAATGTTTTCAAAGACCCACTGGTCTCCCTGCCAACCCTTCTGTCGCCAGTGCTTTGCTGAAGGACTCGAGATTGACTCATTTGGGCAGCTTCCAACTGTGAGTCTTTTAACAAGAGTGACACCTGACCACAGCAAAAAGTCAGCAGATTCAAGTCATTTATAGGATCCAGAAAGAAATGGGCTCCAAGGGACTTCCCTGGTGGTCTGGTGGTTAAGAATCTGCAGGTTAAGAATCCCTTCCAATGCAGGGGTTGATGGTTGATCCCTGGTCCAGGACCTAAGGCCGGCCCCACAAGCTGCTGGACAACTAAGCCTGCACTCTACAAGGAAGACCCAGAGCAGCCAAAATTTAAAAAATAAGAAAAATATTAAAAATGGGCTTCAAGAGTTGTCTCTGGGGCTAATTTCTGAGTTTAAAAAAATCAAACACCTGCATTTGGAGAGGGGATGAGGGCGTGTCCCTGATGTACGTGTCAGTGTTCTCTACGACGAGAGTTGTTTGTTTAACGTTTCTTACACTGCGAGAAAATTTGTGTTTGATCCTCAGCAGGTGGGGTTGATAAAGCTTCAGATGGCTGGGGCTTGATCAAAGAAAATCAAAGTCGCCTGGCCTTTCCAAAGAGCTCTTAATCAGGCTGCAGCACAGAACAGATGGATAGACCTTCAGAGCCCCTAATTTGCATCAATTTGCATTTATTGTTTAGCATGTTCTTATTCCAAAACCCTTATTCTTTTCTCTCAAATATGTTTTGAGCTTTTGCTGAGTATCAGGCACTTTGCTTTCTTCACTGGATCCTCCCAACAGCCCGTTTTATGGACACCAGTAAGAAGAACTGGCAAATTTTGAGCATTTACAGGATGCCAGGCACAATGCTAAACATTTTACAGAGGCCATCTCTTGCAACCAGCACCATTTTTATCCCCATTTTAAAGACGAGGAAACCCATCTAATGTGGTCCATTACAAGTCCAAGTGTCCCTTTTCTGAATCCCTTAGGGCCAAATATGTTGGAATTCAGAATTTTTTTTTGTATGCAGAGTATTTATCATATTTTATGTAATGTCCCAATGCAGCAGCAGCAGCACGTAACAAAATACATCAATATTTATACAAAGGAACATTTAAACAGCCTCACTGAGAGGGATAAAGATTATAAATAGCCTCACATCAGTTAGGGCCTGGATGTCAATTGAATTATAAACAGGCTTTCAGTTTTCAGAGCTTGCTGGAGTCAGATGAGTGTCTGAGAAGCTGCTACGTATGTCTCAAATCCCTACTTCACTCCCAAACTCCTGTGTTCTAATCACCATCCACACTTCTCTGGGAGGGACCACAGCAGTAGAGCAGGGTGGCCACAGTCTCAGTCCAGACCTGTTTGTTTCCAAACCCTGGCCTTTCCTTGCACGCAATGCTCATGGTATTGACATAGAAATCAAGTGGCTTTTCCCAGCAGCCAGGATGAGTTGCAAGCATTCCTCTGCATTTTGTAACTTTGCCTTGGGTCCCGGGCTCTGTGTACCAGCTCACGAGGTATTCACAAGGAAGAAGCTCAAACTGAGGTGTCCCTGTGGCCCAGCAGGTCAATCTTCTCATGGTCTGTGGAACACCACTGGTCACAGTTGTATCTGAAAGCAGGAGGGTGAGTTATGACCTTGAGTTCAGCCCTGGCTTTTCCATTTCCAAACAGAGCTCACTTTCTAAGCAAGAAATGTCATGGCTGGTAACCCCACACTTCCTCTTCTTTAACTGGATTTAATAATAAAAGTGATGAAGGGACTATCCCTGGCGGTCCAGTGATTAAGACTCCGCTCTTCCAATGCAAGGGGTGGGTGCAGGTTCTATCCCTGGTCAGGGAACTAAGATCCCACATACCACTCAGTGAGGCCAAAAAGTTGTTTAAAAAGTAGGGAGGAAAAAGAAAATAATAATAAAGGTGATGGAGCACAGGAGATCCAAGCCAGGAATCATTTCAGAACCCTCTTTGAAAAGAGTTAGAGAATAACCTGTTCCATGAAGGACCATCTTGGTGCTTTCTCACTTTATTTCACACACTCACTAGGTGATGGCCTCTTCTGGCTCTTTGAGGGCACAGAGGATTCAGGGTTAAATAAGAAGACATCCCTTTCGCCCTCAGGAAGCTCACAGGAATGATCAGAGGCGATGGAGCCAAATGTGGTTGTTGCCACGTGAGCCGCCTCCCGAGGTGATATGTGCGGCAACATGAGCAGAGTGATGGGGGAGCTGGAGGAAGGAAAGGGGACTACGCTGGTGGTTAGGGGTAGGGAGTGATGTCTTGCCACTCACATGGTTCACTGGACCCAGGGTAGATAAAGCACAACCAGGGAAGCTGGAAGAAGACTCAAGGAGCCGGAGGGACTACAGACATGTTTATTCTCTCCCAGCGGCAGCAGCAAGTCTTCAAAGACTACCGATAAACTAAGACAGACAAAAGTGGCCCATGGCCAAGTAGGTGCAAAGGCCCAGTGCTACCAAGGTCAGCAGTATTGTTGTTTACAGAGCACAAGGTGAGAGGCTGTGAGAGGGTGGGACAGGAGAGCCTGACTGACTCCATGTTGGCAGTCATTTTCTCCACAGGTGGTTTCACCAAGGCCATGGCACTGGCTCCCTGCTGTCTACTCTCACGGTTCCTCCACCTGCTGGTCCTCTCCTTCTCGCCCCCTTCTCTATCCTACCTTCGAGTGTCGGCATCTTTAAGCTTCAGCCCGGGGCCCTCCTTCCCTTTTGTCTCTCTCCATTATCTCCTTGGTAATTGAATTTATTCCCTTCACGTTAAATATCATCCTTGGTCTATGGACACTCCCCCAATTGCACGGCCTGCCCACATTTCTCTGATGAACTGCAGAGTTGAGTTCTGCTTGCCTGTGAGTCTCCATTCAGGTGTTCACACGCTCCTTGAAATTCACGCATCCAAGAGGGAACTCATCATCATTTTGCTCCAAGCCTAATTCCTCCAACCAATCTGACTAAATTCTACAACCTACCTGCTTAAGCAGAAACCTTATTTCTTCCTTCCTCCCTAATGGCTAAATTACCAGCCAAATCCTATCAATTCTCTCTCTAAAGTACGTTTTGAATGCAATCAACCATTGAGCCAGCCCATCTCTTTATTAAAGAATTTCATGTATTTAATTTTGGTTGCCCTGGCTCTTTGTTGCTAGGCAAGGGCTTTCTCTGGTTGTGGTGGGCAGACTTCTCATTGCGATGGCTTCTTTTGTTGCGGATCACAGGCTCTGAGCGTGTGGTGCTTCAGTGGTTGTAGCACATAGGCTCAACAGTAGTTTTGGCTTGAGGGCTTCAGAGCACCTGGTATGTGGGATCATCCCAGACTAGGGATTGAACCCTTGTCCCCTGCATCGGCAGGCAGATTCTTAACCACTGGACCACCAGGGAAGTCTCCAGTCCATCTCCCCTGTTGCAATTAGAATGGTCTAGCTTGTCGTTTTATCCGCTCCCCACACCCAGTGCCCAGATGGGTCTCTCTGAATGAAGATGGGGCGGGTGACTCTCCAGCTTCAGATGCTTTTGTGGGTCCCCACCCTCTTTCCATGCCCTTCCAGCCTCTGACTGCCCTTGCCCGCCCTCTGACTCCTGGCCATCACCACCACCACCCCGCCTCTTTCACTCAGGTGGGACAGCTGCACTATTTTTTTCTTGTCCACGTTTTTTGCTTTTGTTTTCCCAAACACAGGAAGCTTTTTCTCTAATCAGCCTGGTATAGATGCTATTTCTGAAATAGTCTCATCCCTTCTCATGGGACTTTCTTTTCCATCCTATCTTCACCCCATGGGAAGCTTTAAAATCATCTGCCCAGTGAGCCCTTCCCCAACCACCCAAATCAAAGTACTTCCCAAGCTGTAATTCTCTACCCAGCACCCCTTCCCCCTTGGATCACAATTTCATGCAGCAATGAAGAAATATTTATGTACCTACTATGTGCCAGCTGTGTGGGTATGGGAGGGAAAGGCCACCTGGGAAATGGTTGGGTCTCAATTGTAAAAGACCAGCATGCTTTCCGCTCTGAATGGCAGAGCACGTAGTAGGATATCAGAGGCAGCAGAGCCATTGAATTGATCATTCCCCAAGGTCACATGCCGAGAGTTAGTGCTATCAAGTCAGAGGAGGCCAGCAACCATGGGAACCATTAGCTCAACCCTCACTCTAGAAAAATGGTACAGATGAACTTGTTTGCAAAGTAGAAATAGTCACAGATGTAGAGAACAAATTTAAGGTTATCAAGTTGGGGAGGGGCGAGATGGGATGAATTGAGAGATTGGTATTCACATACTGATCCTGCTGTGTATTAAATAGATAACTAATGAGAACCTGATGACTAATGAGAACCTTCTGTATAGCACAAGGAACTGTACTCAGTGCTCTGTGATGACCTAACTGGGAAGGCGGAGAAGGCAACGGCACCCCACTCCAGTAACCTTGCCTGGAAAATCCCATGGATGGAGGAGCCTGGTAGGCTGCAGTCCATGGGGTCGCTAAGAGTCAGACACGACTGAGCGACTTCACGTTCACTTTTCCCTTTCATGCATTGGAGAAGGGAAATGGCAACCCACTCCAGTGTTCTTGCCTGGAGAATCCCAGGGACGGGGGAGCCTGATGGGCTGCCGTCTATGGGGTCACACAGAGTCGGACACGACTGAAGTGACTTAGCAGTAGCAGCAGCTGGGAAGGAAATCTAAAAATGAGGGGATATGTGTATATGTATAGCTGATTTACTTTACTGTATAGTTGCCGGGGTCCAGCCCCGGTGGATCCAGGGAATTCGAAGGGTGGACGGCGTTGGCGTGGAAAGACTTGTTTATTTATTAATATAAGATTAGATTAAGAAACTGTAGTGTAGTAGGAAGATTAAGTGGAAGAAAAGGGCTGAATAGCTTGGTTTACGTGGAAGGCCAATAAAATTCCAGACAAGGAATTTGCACCATCTACGTTGGGCCACTGGCGCTCGCTTGAATATCTAAGGGTGCCTCGCCTTAAGCTCCCTTTCGCCTGGGTCTTAACAGCCAGGGCAAATAAGTAGACCTGGTGAGCCTCCGCGCCCCAGGTGGAGATTCAGCCTGAAATTAAAGAAAAGAGCAGAGAGAGGGAAAGGGAGAGAAGAAGAGAGAAAGACACGGGGGGGAGCCAGATTCCCAAGAAACCAGGCCCAGAGACTAGTCCGAGAAACTGGTCCAATCCTTTATTGTTCAGAAGGCCTTTTATACTTTTGATAAAATATGGAGATCAATGGGTAACACAAAATTATGTAGCGTTCGCAGCCCAGACTCTTTCTATACATCATTTTGTATACAAAAGGTCTCAGGTGATTTATATTATCTTCTGGCCAAGAGGCTTGTTAACACCTTTTGGCTCTCTTCCTTAATGAATGTTAATTTTGTTTCCCCTGAAGTGTTTTTCTTTAATCTGCATCTCCTTAAAGCATTAAAGTTACATCTCTATAGAACAAAGGTGCAGTGGGATATAACAAAGAAGGTGCTTAACTCAAAGATCTAATGTTGCTAATACAAGGTCTACTACTTGTTTTTCTATATACCAACTATATCTAAAAATAAAGGATATGAAAATTTGGCAGCAAGCATTGACTCAACAAATGAAACCTTTAATCAGTCCTATTCTAAAGATTTTGACTCCTCGGAAGCCCCTGCATTCCTAGGACGTTTTAAGCTTCCTGTGCCTCCTGCGGTCAGGAGGCCTCAAACAATCACACGTGCAGCTGTATGAGTCCTGCAGGCAGGCTAGAAAGCCATCAGAGGGGTTTTTGGATTGAAACACTCTTTCAAATGCAGAAGACTAAAGCCCTGAATTGACTTTTTCCAGAAAATGTCAGCAGAGTGGAAAAGCAGAGCACAAAAGCCGGCAGATTTTTGTTGGGGTACATGCTTAGGAATTTCCAGAGGGGTCCCTGAAGTCTGAGCACGCCTTGGGTATGTCAGCTTCCTTGCTCATGACCTTGTCACAGGCGGGATTCCTCACACTGGCTCCCGGCATATAGTGAAAACTAATATAACATTTTAGAGTAACTGTACTGCAATAAAAATGAATAAACCCTCTCCCATGTCTATGGTGGATCTTGTGATCAGTCAGGATACTTTCCCTCAGCCTCAAAGTGGCCTTAGCATCTTTCGCAACTCAGGCAGCCCCATCAGTTCATTGAATTGGCTATTTGCCGTTGCAGACCCATGCAATTTAAGGTAGAACCTTCTCCTTGCACGCGTGCCTGCTCAGTTGCTTCAGTCATGTCCAACTCTTTGCGACGCTATGGACTGTTGCCCACCAGACACTTCTGTCCATGGAATTCTCTAGGCAAGAGTACTGGAGTGGGTTGCCGTGCCCTCCTTCAGGGGGTCTTCTCCATCCAGGGATCGAACTTGCATCTCCTGCATTGCAGGCAGATTCTTCACTGCTGAGCCCCTGGGGAAGCCCAGAACATGCGCCTTAGCACTTGTTAAATATTCATCACCTTTTCCTTTTAGAAAGGACATAGGTAGAAATAATTTTTGAAAAAAATCATATCCCACTCTTAATATATTTAATCTATTTCCCCCCCCCCTCTTCTTTTCTTTTCCCAGGAGAAAATAATGAATGTCAAAGGAAAAGTGATTCTGTCAATGCTGGTTGTCTCAACTGTCATTGTTGTGTTTTGGGAATATATCCACAGGTAATTATGGAACATGATAAAGTGATGTTAATGAACGTCTCCATCAGCCAAGTCACCAGGTTGAATTGAAATTAGGACTTCTTCCTTCCTGTTTCCCTGAGCCCTAGACTTTAATGACTCTCTTTAAAATCATTAGAGCTTCAAGCACTTTCTAAGGAATTAATTATCTTTCTTCCTGCCATGTTCCTAATATCTCAATTTTTATATAGCTTTGCAGTTCTGGGCAGGCTAGAGCCAGAAACAGTAAGGTCTTATTAAGACCAAAATGTCATATTAAAATATGACCAGATATGGAAATTGCATTAAGAAATAGACAGGAATTCCACGAGAAATTCACCCTGATTTTTGCAGTCCTAAAATATTTGCAAAGTTCAAAGGAACAACTCAAAGTTGTTGACTTTTGCTGCAAAATACACTTTGAGTTGCTGGTGATTCATTTGTACCTGGCTAAACTTTTGAGTGCTTTGTCTGTTTTTTTTTTTTTAACTCTGGAAAACAAAATGAATGAAATATTTCTGAGTTTTCAAATTCATCAGTGGATTCACCTCAAATATTTGAGCTGCTTCATGTGTTTTGAGAAAATATAATGCCTTGGAGGTTCCAGCTGGAGAGGCTTCTCACAGAAAGAAGTCTCCCCAGGCAGCTACAAAAATGCACAATGGTTTTGACTTTAAGAGTCATCAGTACAGTTCAGCCTTTCTTTCAAAAACGCCACCTTACACCTAGAGGTGGATGAACCTAGAGCCTGTTATACATAGTGAAATAAGTCAGAAAGAGAGAAACAAGTGTTATATAGTAACGCTTTTATATGGAATCTGGAAAGATGGTGCAGATGAAACTATCTGCAGAGCAGCAAAGGAGATGCAGACGCAAAGAATAGGCTTGTGGATACAGTGAGGGAAGGAGAGGGTGCAATGAACTGAGAGAACAGCATTGAAAAATATATATTGCCATATGTAAAATAGAGAGCCAGTGGGAATTTGCTGGATGCCTCAGGGAGATCAAATCCAATGCTCTGTGACGATTTAGAGGGGTGTGATGGGATGGGTGGTGGGAGGGAGGTTTAAGAGGGAGGGGACATATGTATACCTATGACTGATTCATGTTTATGTATGGCAGAAACCAACACAATATTGTAATTATCCTCCAATTAGAAATAAATTCAAATAAATAAATAAGGCCACCGTACAACAACTCTGGGCCAGGAGCACTGTCTTGTCACCATTGATATCTTCATGGTCTTAGTAGGTTCCCAAGTTCAAAATG
Source organism: Budorcas taxicolor (assembly GCF_023091745.1). Taxonomy (NCBI): domain Eukaryota; kingdom Metazoa; phylum Chordata; class Mammalia; order Artiodactyla; family Bovidae; genus Budorcas; species Budorcas taxicolor. The sequence continues at coordinate 151,671,790 of NC_068920.1, read as the reverse complement.
ATGGCCTGGATAAACATTCAGTTCAGTTCAGTTCGGTCGTTCAGTCGTGTCCGACTCTTTGCGACCCCAAGAATTGCAGCACGCCAGGCCTCCCTGTCTATCACCAACTCCTAGAGTTCACTCAAACTCGTGTCCATCGAGTCGGTGATGCCATCCAGCCATCTCATCCTCTGTCGTCCCCTTTTCCTCCTGCCCCCAATCCCTCCCAGCATCAGAGTCTTTTCCAATGAGTCAACTCTTTGCATGAGGTGGCCAAAGTATTGGAGTTTCAGCTTTAGCATCATTCCTTCCAAAGAACACCCAGGGCTGATCTCCTTTAGAATGGATTGGTTGGATCTCCTTGCAGTCCAAGGGACTCTCAAGAGTCTTCTCCAACACCACAGTTCAAAAGCATCAATTCTTCGGTGCTCAGCCTTCTTCATAGTCCAACTCTCACATCCATATATGACCACTGGAAAAACCATAGCCTTGACTAGACGGACCTTTGTTGGCAAAGTAATGTCTCTGCTTTTGAATATGCTATAAACATTAGAATGTTGCTTTCAGTTCTTAAATTCTAAGATTTGATGGGCTGGTAGGACTGTCCTGGCTGTTTATAAAGGATCTGTACCTTCAGGTACATCAGTGGAAGGAGGAATCTCTGGACTCTGGAGCTGTTTTTCCCCAGGGTGACCTAACCAGTTCTGGAGTATTATTGTTTCATTCTGAACAACTCATTTTAAAAGAAACAGGACAAGCTAGAGAGTGACCATGTTAAAGGGGTCTACAAACCAGGTCTTTCAAATTGAAGGAAACCATGGGTACTTAGTCCGAAGAAAAGGTGACTCAGTGTTGGATGCAGGGACCCTGGGGCTCCCTTTTGTTGAGGGCGGAGGAAGTATCCTGGCTGGAGTCTGGAACTAGGCTGCCTGGGGCTGGTCCTGTGCCGTGACTTGCCTCCTCTATGACTTTGGGCAAGTTACTTCACCACTCTGTTCCTTGGTTTTCAAGAAGTTTCCCTGTTGTTTAAAATGGGCATAATGGTAGTACCTGATTTTGTAGGGTTGTTGGATTAAATAAGTTATTGTGTATAGAGCACTTAGGGCAGTGCCCTCAGAGAACGTTCGCTGCTATCACCACCATCACCACCATTCTCATCATCTGCTCAGAGGTAAGATTTGGCAAATAGAAGGAAGAGCTCCAGCAGTTGGAAGAATCCAACAGAAGAGCGAGCGTCCTTTGGGGTCTTGCCCTGAGCTGAGCTACTTGTGTAGGTAACCTTGAGAGCATTCGAGCTCTGAATGCTTGATTGGATAACCTTGGCGTTTTGAATTGCAGCCAGAGTCACACTTCCAAATTTTGGGTACTTCACAAAATTAAAATATGGGAGCCAAAGGCCCAAATGTGCATATTGGCACTGGGCTCCCATAAAGAGGGTTTATTTTGCCATGCTGGGTGCACTGTCTCTACACAGTAACTAGAGCACCTTCTGGCTGCTCTTCAGGGCCACAGTCTGGCACCCAGACTGCAGCCACATCTTTCTTCAATGTGGGGAATCTATTTGAACGTCTGCAAGAGGTTTAAAAGGCAGCAGATTCTTTGCCACCCTGAGAATTGGCCTTGTGATGGTGTGAGGTGAGCTGAGGGCACTAACCTTAGACAGGTGGGCAGCACTTTAGCTAAAAAGGATTTTAAAGTAGCTCAATCAAACACGTCAACTGCTAAGTAAAGAGAGACTGTTACCGATAGAGCATCCTGAAAGAATGTCATCCAGGACAGGGTTTGATTTGAGGTTGGATTAAAAAAAAAAAAAATCTTAGAATTTTAGAGATGGAAGAAACTTTAAATGTTTATGATAAAATAATGATGGTGAGGGTGATTTTGATGATAGTACCTACTAGTTATTGAGCGTTTGAATGTGCCAGGAACTGCACTAGGCATTCCCTCCAGTTCTTAAAATAGCCCTGCAAGCTAAGCATTGTCTGCATAGTCTGTGTGTCTAGATGGGGCACACCGAGTCTCCACAGTGTTAAACGTGAATGTTCAAGGTCACATTTTCAGGAAGATTTAGGTCTGAGGCTGTCAGAATATATAGCTTGACCCATGATACAACCCTTCCTTCGGTTGAGGGTTCTCATTTTTCAAGTGAGAAAATGGAGACCAAATAGGTGAAATGACTTAGTGGTGAATTTATGTCCAAGTTCTAATTGGAGCTCAGATCTGATTCGTTGTCCAGGGCCCCTTCTTGAGCTGGTTGTTCACGCCAAGTGCTGTGAGGGGTACAGTGTGAAGCCCAGGGAATTCCTACCCTCAGAAGGTTAAACTCTAGATGGAGCAAGCAGATGTGTACATCAATACCAACAGTGCAAAGCGAAGGAAGGATATCAGAGGGAGAGAAAAGGAACCATGAGAGTTCAAGGAGGCAAAGATTATGTTAGACTTAGCGATCTGTTTTTTTGCGGGGGGAGAGGCATTCATTCACAAATATTTATTGAGCAGCTACTATGTGGCAGTCACTATACTCAGATTATACCACAGGAGAGGGGGCATTTGAACTGTGCCTTGAAGGATGAATATGTGTTAAATGTCATGCTCTGCAAGGTGGGTGTTGCTGGGACCTGAAATGTCACAGGCCTCTGGGAGGGGAGGGTGAAAAGGGCAAGATGGCAAATTTAAAAGATGGAACAAGATGGCAAGTCTGACTCTACAAAATGATGTCCTGAGCGCCTGGTGGGGGTCTGAGTCCTAGTTTGCAGAGGGCCCTCCCCCTCCTCTTTCCCTTCTTCCTAACCCCCTCTTGTCGGGCCTGGAGTTAAGATTCCCCAGGTTCAAGTACTGTTTCTTCTAGCAATCCAGTCTTAGACAAAACCACTTAATGCCTAGGTGCCTCCAAGGAAGCATAGAACCTCCTTCATTGATTGTTGTGAGGATTTAATGAGCTAATACATGTCAATTGCTTAGAACAGTCCCTGGCCAAGTATTAGCTGTTATGAATATTGTCAGATTAATAAACAGATTTAGAAACAAGAGATATTAGAACTTGATCCACAAGTGTTGAGCTCAGAGGGGTAACTGTAGGTAGAAAGAGGGCAAGCATTTCACTCTGATTAAGAGATATGGACTCCCAGCAGGGGCAGAAGGCAGAGTCTGAAACAAGTATTAGTCATTTATATTTTTTTTCAGTGATGAGGGCAGCTAGGGCCAGACAGGTGCAGAGCCAGGGCAGGTGCCTGAGCCCAGGTCCAGAACTCTTTCTACCAGGCTCTATCCCTTTTGTTCACGGGGAGAAGGAAGCAAGAAAGATTTAACCATTGGGCACAGCTTCCATGCACAGAACGGTGGAAGAATCCAGTACGACAAGTCTTATCCCTTTGCCCCCAAAATATCTCTCAAGTCAGTGCACTCCGCTCTCTCCATCTCTTTGGCTGCCTTGACCTGGGCCTGGACCGCTGCCAACACCTCCTGCATAGTCACCCCATTTACTCTCTTAACTGCCTACAGAGATGACTCTGTCCCACTCCTGCCTAAAACTCTTCAAGGGCAAAATCCACAGCAGGCTACAGCGAGGGGACCTCCGGTTACTTGTCCATTTATTTCCTTGCACATTTAAATGCCTCCTTCCTTTTTCAGGGCCTTTGCGTATATATTTTTGGTCTCCAAGAGACACTCTTTAAAATTTCTCTTCCCCTGGACTTATAGTCATCCTTCAGAACTCAGCTAAAACATTATCCCCTCCTCTGGGAAGCCTTCCAGGTCTTCCTGTTAAGTGCTCCTAGTTACTTTTCTCCTTCTTCTTCTTCTTTTTTTTTTAACATCTCTCCTTGGAGTTCGAAGTCCCGTAGCTGTGTGATATAGGGTCTGCCCTCCCCACTAGCTTGTTTCTGCCACAAGGATGTACAGGGACTCTGTCTCAGACAGCACTGTGTCCCCAGCGCTAGGCATGTGGCACAGGCTCAGCAAGTACTTGTGGACTGGAGGGAGGTGGTCTGCTAGAGGAGTCAGATAGGCACTGGTCCAGTCTTGTAAATGCCTGCAGGTGGTTTTACTGCCTTTGTTAGCTTTAGAAATGCCCTTTGAGGCTGCTCCCCCTTTGAGGAGGCTCTGAGGTGGTAGGGTGCCAGCTCGGCAGTCATTGGTTTTCTGGGGGAAGATAGATCCTGGGCAAGGGATGGGCCATGATGCTCCCCACTAGGAGTCAAGAGGGGAGCCAGCTGGGGAGCGCCTCTCCCTCAGTGAAGCCACTGTGGCCGATGGAGAGATGCCATCTTTTATTTTTAAGCTAAGAGTTGAGGTTCTCCAGAGATCTTCTGCCACTGCTTGTTCTGGGTAATCCAGAAGTGATCCAAGTCCCTTGGTGTCATTGGTTTTATCTCAAAGGAAGGTAGGAGCCTCGTTCTTGTTCAGTTGCTCAGTCGTATCTGGCTCTTTGCAATTCCATGGACTGCAGCACTCCAGGCTTCCCTATCACTATCTCCCAGAGTTTGCTCAAACTCATGTCCGTTGAGTCTGTAATGCCATCCAACCATCTTACCCTCTGTCGTCCCCTTCTCCTCCTGCCTTCAATCTTTCCCAGTATCGGGGTCTTTTCCAGTGAGTCAGTTGTTTGCATCAGGTGGCCAAAGTATTGGAGCTTCAGTTTCAGCATCAGTCCTTCCAATGAATAAGGATTGATTTCCTTTAGGATGGACTGGTTGGGTCTCCTTGCAGTCCAAGGGACTCTCAAGAGTCTTCTCCAACACCACAGTTCAAAAGCATCAATTCTTTGGCGCTCAGCATTCTTTATGGTCCAAGTCTCTCATCCATACATGACTACTGGAAAACCATAGCTTTGACTAGATGGACCTTTGTTGGGAAAGTAATGTCTCTGCTTTTTAATACATTGTCTAGGTTTGTTATACCTTTTCTTCCAAGGAGTAGGCTGTGGTCACCATCTGCAGTGATTTTGGAGCCCAAGAAAATAAAGTCTGTCACTATTTCCATTGTTTCCCCATCTATTTGCCATGAAGTGATGGGATTGGATGCCATGACCTTATTTTTTTGAATGTTGAGTTTTAAGCCAGCTTTTTCACTGTCCTCCTTCACCTTCATCAAAAGGTTCTTTAGTTTCTCTTCACTTTCTGCCATAAGAGTGGTGTCATCTGCATATCTGAGGTTATTGATATTTCTCCCAGCAATCTTGATTCCAGCTTGTGCTTCCTCCAGCCCAGCATTTCTCATGATGTGCTCTGCATTTAAGTTAAATAAGCAGGGTGACAATATACAGTCTTGCCATAATCCTTTACCAATTTTGAGCCAGTCCATTGTTCCATGTCTGGTTCTAACTGTTGCTTCTTGACCTGCATACAGATTTCTCAGGAGGCAGGTCAGATGGTCTGGTATTTGTATCTCTTTCAGAATTTTCCACAGTATGTTGTGATCCACACAGTTAAAGGCTTTAGCATAGTCAGTGAGGCAGAAGTAGCTGTTTTTCTGGAACTCTCTTGCTTTTTCTATGATCCAACAGATGTTGGCAATTTGATCTCTGATTCCTCTGCCTTTTCTAAATCCAGCTTGAACATCTGGAAGTTCTTAGTTCACTTACTGTTGAAGCCTAGTTTGGAGAATTTTCTGCATTACTTTGCTAGCATGTGGAATGAATGGAAACCTGGAAGTAGCCAAAACCCAAGCTCTCAATTTGACCCAGGGCTTCAGTGATAATGGCTGCAAAATAGCTTTTCCGAATTAAAAGTAATATGATACATTTTTATTTCTCATTTGCTTTTAGCCCAGACGGCTCTTTGTTCTGGATAAACCCATCAAGGTAAGTGCTTTTAATTCTAGGTTTCTATGGGATTCTCCCCTTGCCTGCTTTGGCTCCCCTGCAGTCCATTCTTAACGTGGCAGGTGGTGACACAGCTCTGGACACAGGTGGAGGGGAAGGGTCTCAGGAGTCTGGACTGTATTCCTCCAACCCCTTAGTCTTGTCTCTCTAGAGCCATGACTCATGTTTTGTCCTTGCTTTTCATCAAATATCTATCTCTTCAAGTAGTCTTGTTTGGAGAACATTCCTGCCTTGCTTATAAAAAAAAAAATCAGGGTAGATATTGTCCATTATGCTACCCACCACATGTTGTATAAAGACCCTTGCAAGAAATTTCACTGTGATAAAGGATCAGGAAAAAAGTTTGGGTCTCCTGATGAACTAGTGTGTGGTGTAGTAGTATTGTTATTATTGGTCTCGAGGACTCTGCAAGCCTTGATTTTTCAATCTTTGGCTTGGTTGCCAGGAAGCTCAGAGCAAAGTGTTATGTTCAACTGCTTGAACTTTCCTTGACCTTCATTTTTGAAATAATTTCTCCCCTGGTATTAAATCTTGGCTTTTATGCTTACATGTCATATGACTTTGGCAATTTGCTCAAACCCAGTCAACCAGCATCTCAGTTACAAAAATTAAGGTAAAATTTTTATTCTCCCAGAGTGGCTCAGATGATCAAGGTCAAGTGAACATACCTACTGAGTGATTAAAATGTTTGTTTCCTCTTGCTTCATTTTTATTCTTGTATTTTCCCCCTGTTTATTATAACCATACCTTCTTAATCATAAACTACTTCAAGCACTTCTTGAAGAGATGGGTTTTAAAGCATGTTTCTTTTTTATTATGCTGTTCATACCTCACCACCTTATTTGTCCAACTGAAGGGTATTGTTTCCTGGCTTCCCCTTCTTTTCCCTCTTTTGGAAGGTCCCCACCCTGGAGAGGCTCTCACAGGGAGTGTGGACACGTCAGTATGTGCGTGGTGAAAGTGGCTTCTAATTACAGTTGGTTGAGCTTCTTTCTGGTTTACAGACCCTCCGATTTCCTGCGTCTGTCACTGCTGACCCTTGTAGCAACTCAGATTCTCCTCGTTTAGCCAAAGAGATCATTCTTGGAAATGTGAACCATTTTGTTTAAAGACTACAACTGGCTACAGTCATTTTCATCTTAGGAAGCTCTTTTGTGTGTGCCACTTATATTTAGGCTTCAAAGCCACCCTCATGGTAGGTTTCTTATCGTTGTTGTTGTTATTATCTCTGACTTTTCAGAGGAGAAAATTCAAGATTCAGAGAGGGGAAAATGTCCTCTCACAGTCACCCAGCTAGTAAGCAGCAGACCCAAGATGCAGATTTATGGATTAGTGTCCCCCCCCACTTTGTCGTTCCATTTTTCTCCTTCTCTCCCTGTGAGGGGCCCCTGGATGGGCTGTGTGCCAGGGGCTGCCCACGGGAAGGGAGATCCAGGTGGCGTCAGGTGCGTCCTCTCGCGTTCAGCTACAGCCGCGTCACTTGTGTTCATTTTACAAATGAGCGATTTTTTAAACAAAATTTTAAATGACATACCATAAAAAGAGTTTGGAAATCCCCCCGTTTGGGACTGCCTCGTTTTCTAAAAATGTTTGTCATTTTTTCTCATTTCTTAGAAACCCAGAAGTCAGTGGCAGCAGCATTCAGAAGGGCTGGTGGTTTCCGAGATGGTTTAACAATGGGTAAGGCGGTCGCATAGTGATTCGTTTATCCACCCAATACTATAGAGTGCAGATAGAATGGTTTCACAGCCATGACCTCAGTCATTCGTATTTCTGGCTTATTGGAAACACACAAGGCCTCTATTTCATGGTTGGGACTGGGCCATTAAGTTTGGCGGTCTTGTTTTTATTTTTTCCCCATTTAAGTTGAGGGTGAATGAAGTTCAGGCTAAAGTTGGGATTGTAGGAAAGCCTATCATAAACTAAAATGTTTTTATGAGGACTGTTTTATTAGTTTTCCCTCCTCTTGAAATAACCTGATGGTTGTTGGGTCATTAAATTGCTAACTGTGCTGACCTGCAAGGATAATAAGCAAGCTGAGTACTGCACCATTTCAACAAAAGTAGGTCTTTATGAATAAACGTTTAGTATTATGAACCTTTCTCCAGACATTCACTTGGTGCACGTGTTCTCTGCCTTGGAACCCATTTTCATAAGGTCCTCAGCCACCATCCTGATACCATAGTCAGCCTCCTTGCCTTCCTCAGCTTATTTTTCCCTTTGTATGTATGACCCGCAGTTACCACGAAGAAGATGAAGACGTAGACGAAGAAAAGGAACAAAGAAAGGAAGACGAAAGCAAGCTTAAGCTATCGGACTGGTTCAACCCATTGTAAGAAAAGAAGTGTCGCCCTATTTCCAGTAAATCCTTAGCTCAGCATAAAGGGGCAGGGGCTATGGAGGCAACAGTGCCGTGGAGAACAGCCCTGACTAGAGGGACAGAGGCTTAGCATCTATTAGACCTTTACACCAGATTAGATGAGAAACTTGAGAGGCTGGTTGTCTTGACTTACTTGTTTGAGCAATAACTACAATGATTCTGACAGCAGTCAGCCAATGGCAGCAGAAGAATGACAAAATACTGGGGCTGGAAGGGGGTCTCATAGGCCACAGGGTACTGTGGAAAGTTACAAAGCTAGAGTCAGAGCAAGAAAATCCTGAGATTCAGATAGCTTGTCTGTAAAATGGCAGTGATGTTACAGAAGCTCATAGGGCCATGCATACATTCTTTAAACAAGCATACAACAAATGTTTATCAAACGCTCATGATACGCTAGCTGGTGTTTTACACACTACTGGTTACTATCCGTTAATGTGTTCAGAAACTAGCTGAATGGGTTAAAAGCAGCCTTTTAAAAATTGAAGTCAATAGAAAATCAGAGGGCATCACCTGAGGAAGGATAGGTATTGTTAAGTGGATTTTTGCTTCAATATATATGTGTATGTGCGTGTGTTTTTGATATGAAATGTATTTATTACTGTGAATCATGGTAAGAAATTCTGTACTAGGCATTGTGTTAGGTATAGGAGACAGCAAAAATCAATCAGCATGGTTATATTCAAGAAGTTCACGGTCCTGTCGAGGCTCTAGACGTGTAACTAGTGTTCGCCAAGATTGATTAAGGAGCTGTGAGCAACCTGACTTAGAAGGCTGTGGTTTGGGGAGTAGGGAGGTCATGTCCAGGATGACCATGAGTCCTGAGGGACCAGTGGGTGGTGGTGCCATTGACCAGGAAAGGGTCTAGCACTGGGGAAGGGGAGGGGCGATGAGCTCAACTAGGGATGCGTATGGATTAAGCAACTTGTGGGGCAACTGGACAGAGATTCACAGGGTGCCTATCTTAGTCGTTCAGGCTATAACAAAATACCATAGACTGGATGGCTTATAAACAACAAATATGTATTTCCTACAGTTCTGGAGGCTGGGGGGTGTGGTCCAAGATCAAGGCCCCAGATGAGGACCCACTTCCTAGTATATTCATGATGGTGTTCTCACCTTGTTCTCATGTGATAGAAGGGGAAAGGGAACTCTCAGGGGTCTCTTTTCTAAGGGCACTAATCCCATTGATGAGGGCTCCAGCCTCATGACCTAATCCTCTCCCTAAGGCTCCACCCCTTAGGTTTCAACACATGAATTTTCAGTCTGTAGCAGTGGCCCTAAGTGTGGCAGAAGATAGGTGGTGGAGATGTAGGAAGAGGAGCCTTCAGCCTACAGAGGGCAATGGGATCTGCAGGCCCGGATGAGGCACCAGGTCGATGTCTGACGTCAGCATTTAGAGGGCCAGTGGAGGGAGAGAAGTCCTAAGAGGAGCAGGAGTGGCCGTAGAGGTAGGAGGAGGATCAGGGGAGAACAGCAGCTACTGCAGCATGAGGCATCTTGGTTCTGCAAAGACTGAATGTGTTCTGGCAAGTTCTCTTATTTTGGGACAAAGCATCCATGCCAGTGTCAAAGGATGGGAATTTTGCTCCCTCCCCGCAAAGTATCATTTAAGGAGCTGGACAACAGGGTGGCCATCTATGGGATGCTAAACCATTCCTGGAAATGTAAGAATATGGAAGCACTGTGGTTTGATAAGCCCCTTAGGTATATATGTGTGTGTGTGAGGTGGGTGAGAGCCCTCACAATGACCAGCTAGATGAGCTAGTGATATAGTTGCCAAGCTTGCTTCAAAGGAGGGTGGTAGACTTTCACTGTGGTACTTCTGCTTTGCTGAGTGGGACCTGGAGGCGGGGGCCGGGGCTGCATTCCTCCGGTCAGAGAAGAGAAACATCACAGCCAGCAGCTGTCACTCTCTCCATTGCCCTCCAAATGAATGATGAGCAGATATTTAAAGAATATTAATTTGTAGCGGCACCAAATCTAAGCCTTCTAAGGGCACTAAAATATATTTCTTGCATAAATGAATGAAAGATGAATAACTGAATTCACAGATGACATATTTATAGAAATGTATCCTTTTCTGTAAATTACCAGAAGCATGTTAAGTATATTGTAGATACATTTTTTATATCAATATCTCTTAGCCTCATATCATCACATTCTCTTCATTTCCCTCCTACTTTCTCAGTCTCTTTAACGGGGCCCTACCCTCTTCCCAAGCCTCAAATATTAGCTTCTGGAGGTTGAGTCCAGTATCCTCATCTCTTTTCTTTATACTATCTTCCAACATGCTCTCATCCATTTCCGTGGCGTTAGATACCATCCATGGGAGAATGACTCCCGCATTTACATCTTAAGTCCAAAGGTTTTCTCTGAGCCCCTGCTTATGTCTAACTGTGTGTCTCAAAGAGTTTTTGATTCACCCCACCCCCGTTCTTTTCATTCCTATTTAAGTCAGAGTCCAGGAGACCTCTCCAATTCATCCTTCGCTCTTTCCTTCATCCATCCTACAGTCTAATCCATTAGCATGTTCTGTTAATTCTTCCTCCAGAATTCTTCCTACGTCATCTCCTTCTCGCCACCCCACAGCTCTTGTCTTTGTCCTGCTGCCTGGAAGGAGTCCAGTGAAGAACATGCTGTATGCATGCTACATCTTTCGTGAACTGCTGCCTGATTCATAGAATTTTAATCCTTCCTCTGCCCAGCCCCTGGGGACCACAGTGTTCCCACTAAGAAGTATATGCACATGCTCAGTCAAGTCTGCCTCCGTGACCCCATGGACTGTAGCCTGCCAGGCTCTTCTGTCCATGGAGTTTTCCAGGCAAGAATACTGGAATGGGTTGCCATTTTCTCCTCCAGGGGGTTTTCCCATCCCAGGGATCTAATCTGCATTTCCTGCATGGCAGGCAGATTCTTTCCAATGATGCCACCTGGGAAGCCCATAAATAAGTATGTAAGATATAAATGCTACCAGATACCTAGGTAGGTGTATGTTTGGGTTATGGAGGCCCTTCTGTGTTGTGGGAAACCTTTGGCCTGTACTTGGGGAACCTGACAAGCGGAGGTAACACAGCAGATGTGCTGCTTGGAAAGAAGGCATTTGGGCAGTTTTCCATCTTTCCTGGTACTTTTTCCTCCTTCTAGAGCCCCATCTTGGTGACCTTGGACATCTTTTGGTCTTACACATGTGTTGCTTGCCTGCTGTCACTTCTTTTTTTGTTTTTCCGGGGTGGGGTGGGAGGGGTTCATCCAGGAAGCTGATCTCAAGCATCCTCCCACCCCCTCATCCTCCCCTTGGCCTGCCTTTTCAGCCTGTCATCTGGCTTCCTAGTCAGGGTCGCTGATGTGTGGGAATGGCCAGTGGGATTTAATAATTAACAGCTGGGAAATAGAAAATTTTAATTTTTAATGAAACATTAATTTTTAATATTACTATATATATGTATTTTTTCCCTTGCTCAGAGGAATCTTCCCCATCAAGTAACCAAACTGGACACTGGTGTCTTGACTCAGTCCTTTCTAGAAGGTGTAGAACTGAGTGATCATGCAGTGGAAGAGTGGCAGGTGGCAGGCTGGCCCCCTGTCAGGACTCTGAGACCCTTAAGGGGTAGGCAGGTCTCATTCCGCTGATCTTGAAGCTCAGCACGGGGCCTGACAGGGAGCAAGGACTTAGCAGAAGTGCCTGGAGGAATTCAGTGCCTTGGTCTGACCCCTCCTGTTGGTTAGGTGGTAGTTCCCGTCTCCTACTCTCCAACTGCCTAGTTTATTTGTGAAATGAGGGTGGTGACAGCACCCACTCTAGAAGGTAGTTTTGAGTATTCAGTGAAAGAATGAAAGCCAAGGATTGAGCCCCGATGTCTGGAAGCGTTAAATAAGAATACCACCCTTTCCTCCTTTTCCTCCACCCCTTCCTCTTCTCTTTCTTAAAAATATTACCTTCTCACCACATGTTCAGCTCACATGCAGCTCCATGGCTTAGCTAATGGGTTGGGTCAGAACGGCTAAGAGATCCCTGACGGGCTTCACTAAGGACGGCAATGGGGTTTACATTCAGAAATAGTGGTTATAGAATGATAAGCCTGTGTTTGTGTGTGTGTGATTTTTCTGGTTTGAAACCTGGTCATTTAACAAAGCTGGGGGTTTTATGTGACTAAAAGCATCCCATAAGCTTTTAAAAACAAAATACAAAAGCTCATTTCTCATCTGTACTGATAAAAATGCTGAAGTATCTAAGTTGAGTGGAAATGATGAGAACCCTGGTTTTTAACCCCAGTTCGTTAGCCTAGCAAGTAAATAAATGGGCAATAGATGCAGTGGTTCGGAGCATGGACTTACTGAGTCAGATTGTCTGGGTTCGGATTCCAGCTTGGCTCCTTAGCTGCTCTGTGACCTCCAACAAGTTATTTAACTGTTCTGAGCTGCAGTTTCCTCTTGGATAAAACAGGAATCAAAATAGCAGCTTCCTCTGAAGGGTGAAGCCCTGGGTACTGTGGCTTGTTCCATAGGAAGTATCCAGGGTACATTAGTTACACCCCCATTAGCTGTTTGGCCTTGGACAAGTCAACAAGCTTTTCTGAGCCTTGGTTTTCTTATCTGTACAAAGAACATAATACATGACAGGGCTTTTGCAAGGACTACCTGAGAAAGTGTGTGTGTGTGTGAAAGTGTCTCACGCAGGCCGGTGCAGATCCCAAAGTAGCTGCTTTCGCAATTGAGGGGAAACCGGGAGCAGCTGTCCAGGGCCGCCACGCCACTGGCACACCCGGGGGGTGCAGGTAGAGCTGGGCTGTGGGGTTTGAGACGAGACCCGGCGGGGAGGGCCTGCCCGGCACTGTCCCTCCCCATCTCTGGAGGAGACTCCTGTGTGTGGAGGGAAGCAGGCCTGCCGCGGAGCACCGGGAGTGGGTGGGAGGGCCTGGTTGGTTCTAGAACAGGAGGACCGCAGAGCTTGGTGGTGGAAGGACAGGAGGTGTGGACGAGTGTCTCTTGGGGGCTGGGGTGAGGAGGAGGTGACCTGGCCTTGCCCAGCCTCCCTGGAAAAACTTAGCTTCATCCATGGCGGAGGGGCAGTGTTGTGAAAACCCACTCTCCACCCATGTGTGAGGGAGAGAGGAGTTCTCAGTGGGCTGATCTATTTGCCAACATCTCTTCGATAGCCTCACCAAGGCCACTTGCACACAGTCAGCAGGGGCCCGATGGGGCCACCAAGACTTTGCCCCAGTCACTGGGCCTCTCCCTGCAGTGGCTGAAGTGCAGGCACATGGCGAGGCCCTTGTGTGACAGGGGTTGCTCTAAATGACTGTGCTTCAGTCTCCACTTCCCGCCTGGGAAGGGCAGTCTCTTGCAAACCCAAATGGGGTTGGAGCTGAGTCCCCCCCACCCCATTCCCGCCTTAGCCTGGGCCCCAGCCGCTGCTCAACCTTTCTACATTTACTCTTTATAGTTGGTTGGTTTGTCTTCGCTCTTACATTGCTTCCTGTGTTTGTGTTGGCTTTGCCAAGTCCCTTTCAAGTGTGCTGAGTGCACAGAACCCCCCCTCCCCCACCCCCAGCTTTGTAAGGAGGAAACATGATCTGAGAGAGGTGACAGCCAGGGTCCCCGTGTTTCATCCCTGGCTACTGTGAGCCTGCAGGATCCTTTCTTAGTGACTGTCTGCTCCTTGTATGTCAAATGAACAATAACACCAGAAACCCCTTAGTCCTATACCCAGGTTACAACCAAAAATTCCTTTCTGGCAAAAGGCAGATTGAAACAGCTACTTCCTCTTTCAGCTCTGATGTCCCTGTCTTGTCCCCCTGGGTCAAGCATCAGGGCTTTCTCTGGGTCAGATGGCACCCATTGGGATAAATAAGGTCTAAAAATGCCACTGGCAGCTTAGGAAGGGGCTGGGGAGATGGGAGTGGGTATTGAAGGAAGATGAGGATAGGGGAGGCAGGAAAGGGGGACAGAGGGCATGAGCTGTACAGGTAAGACCCCCCTAGGGCCCCCGCTAAGGCAGCCCCCAGGCACCTGGGCCACCGTCTCCTGTTCCTCACCCAGAAGATGCCGCAGATGTCTCACCGCCAGCCGACTGTTGGGGTTAAACTCCCATCAGGATTCAAGGATGGTTACCACTAGCCACGGCTGAGCCGTTTTCCATCAGATGTCTCTGCCCCACCTTAGCAAGGCCATCCTGACTCATGGACTCTGTTTTGTCACCAGTAAACGCCCCGAGGTTGTGACTATGACAGATTGGAAGGCGCCCGTGGTGTGGGAAGGCACTTACAACCGAGCCGTCTTAGACAATTACTACGCCAAGCAGAAAATTACCGTCGGCCTGACGGTTTTCGCCGTCGGAAGGTAGGTGTCGCTAATAAAAATAACCTTGACTTTTCCTTTGTCCCACTGTCAGAAGGTTGGTGAGGGGCTCCCTGGGCTCACGGAGGCTGTTCCTGGATGTGTCTGAATCATTAGACAGGAGAATGGAGCGATAGGACTGTTTCAGGCTCCTTTTTGCTGAGGCCCCAAGAGCCTGAGAACAAGACAGTGGATGGGAGTGGACAGCTTCCCACCTGAGCGAGGCCTCGGTTGCAGGTTAGAGTGTCTGCCACACTCACTGGGCCTGGAGTTTCCAGCACACCCAGCGCCGCCTCCACTCTGACCTCCACGGCCCTCTCTGGGAATTCCAAAAATGCCAGCTATTAGACAGCCCGATCGTGTGTCATTGTTTCTCCCACACGCTCAAGACCCCAACTGAGAACCAAGGACAGAAGTGACTAAGCGCGGAGCTTCCCCACGTCAGCCTGGCTGACCACTCTCCCCGGGCTTCCGCAGCTGCCTCTGCCCTTCTCCTCCTAGAGGCTTTGGCCCCCGGAGATCTGGCCAGCCAGAACTACTTCTTCTGGAGGTTGGATGGGTTCCTGTTTCTGCTTCCATTTCCTTGTTTAGAATGACATTTCTCCCCAAACCGCAATCATTCTTACTTAAAAGTCGGAGCTGTGATAATAGTTTAAAATATAACCCGTTTTGTTCCTTCGGTGATTTTTTTTTTTCTTTATCAAAACGAAAGCAAAGGTGTACTTTTCCTATTAGCCTCCTCCCTGCAACCCCCCCCCACGGGCCTTCCCATCTGTATCTTTTCCGAGCATCACATGGAAGTTGACTGCTCGCTTGTACAGAGAGCGGTGAAGGCCCGGGTGGATCTGAGTGAGGATCTGTGCGTCTTCACTCCCAAGACCGTCCCCAGCCCAGAGCCCAGAAGCCATCGCCCTCATCCTACTGGTCAAGTCCTGATGTCACCACCTGTGCTGATCCCAGGGGCATCTCTGATGGAGAAGGGTGACTCTGGAATTTTGACATTTTTACTGGAAGAATCTGTACTGTTAGGAGTCTGGAGCAGATGCCTAGCTCACCTCATCCTTTGGTATGAGAGGGGACGAGCCAGCCACCCTGTAGACTGATTTACTCCTGATGTTTCCACAAAGAACAGAATGTGGCCTGCGGTTCCACGATGGCTTCACCCTCGTATTCGCAGCTTCACAGAACCAAACAGTAAATTGTACACCCTGAGCTCTCCTCTTGGGGGCAGGAGGGGACTGCTTGTACTCTGCAGCAATAAATCCTCCCAAGAGTGGATCTGGACTTTTACGAGGTGTGATGTTTGGTTTGTTTTCAAATAACAGTGCCCGGAGCCAATTGCAATGCTTTCATCTCTAAATAATGTTAAACCCCACAAGGGCCCCCTCCCCTCCCCCTAGGATTGTCTCCCAAGCTTCAGGGCACAATAGATTTTTTTTTCAGAGCCATGGCAAAGTCCCTCTTCATATTGCTCAGATATATTCTACTGTAAACCCCGGGGTTTTTCCAGAGACCAATATTAAAACCACAGTTTATTTTTGTAGAAACGAACGGGAATCCAAACTGCAACTAAGGAGCAAAAACAAATGCCAGTTATTATTACTCATAAAATGTCATAACTGGCCGTGAGTGTGATCAGTAAATTAAACTTAGTCCACATCTGCTGAGCATGAGTCTGGGGGTGATGCAAGTTGTGTTAAGCCAACTCCCCCTTTCCTTCTCTATCATCCCCATGCTGTCACGTGATAAGTGTGTAGTTTGGCTCACAAAAGACATGAACATGTTTTTTGAATGAATAAGTAAATAGCTAAAATACCACATCTATTAGAAGGACCTAAGTCCAAAACACTGACAACACAAACTGCTGGCAAAAATATGGAGCAAGCAGAACTCTGATTCACTGCTGGCGAAAAGGCAAGATGGTTCAGCCGCTTTGGAAGAAAGCTGAACATATTCTTATCATACAGCCTAGCAACTGCATCCTTGGTATTCACCAAAAAAAGCTGAAACTTTATAGCCACACAAAAACTTACATACAGATGTTTAAATGCAGCATTATTCATAGTTTCTAAAACTTGGACATAACTAAGATGTCCTTTAGTAGGTGAATGGATTAATAAACTGTTGTGGCACGTCAGGTGGTAGAATATATTATCAGTGCAAAAAACACAAAATCTATCAAGCCATGGAAGAGATAGAGGAACCTTAAATGCATATTATTAAGTAAAAGAAACCAATCTGAAAAGACTGCCTGCTGTCAGATTCCAACCTTGTAACATTCTGGAGAAGGCAAAACTATGGAGACAGTAAAAAGATCAGTAGTTGCCAAGGGTCGGCAAAGGGGAACGGATGAATGGGCAGAATACAGAATTTTTAGGGCAGTGAAAATACTCTGTATGATATCATACATAGTGAAAAATACTTGTCATTATATATTTGTCAAAACCCATAGAATACACACAACTAAGAGTGAACTTTTTTTAGAAAAGGAAATGAGATAGTTTAAAATAAGTTTAAATCAGAGGGTGTTTGCTCTGGTATTTGGATGGGTCTTATAATGGTGGTAGCTGGATAATGTATTGGTGTTTGGGGTAACCACTGGAAAACTCTTAAAGTGAATGTATAATGTAGAAGGATATTCATGTCCCCCATAACCCATTCTCTGGGTCCCAGAGAAGGAGAAGAGAGTGGAGATGCTTAGTCTTAAGGCATCCCCAAAGGACCTAAGAGGCGTGTCACCCTTTCATCTGGTAGGGCAGGATAACATTGGAGTGGATGTTGGGGTTTCTGAGAGATGCCTGAGAATTAGCGCCCCCTGATGTTGATCACAGGGTACAACCTTCCAGTTATAAAAGGAGCAAGTTCTGGGGATCTGATGTAAAGCATTGTGGTTATTGTTAATAATATTGTTTTCTATATTCATAAAGTTATTCAGATAATAAATCTCAAATCTTCTCCCCAAAACAGAAATGATGATTATGTGATGCAATGAAGGTGTTAACTAATGCTACTGCTGCTGCTAAGTCGCTTCAGTTGTGTCCGACTCTGTGCGACCCCATAGACAGCAGCCCACCAGGCTCCCCCGTCCCTGGGATTTCCCAGGCAAGAACACTGGAGTGGGTTGCCATTTCCTTCTCCAATGCATGAAGGTGAAAAGAGAAAGTGAAGTCGCTCAGTCATGTCTGACTCTTAGCGACCCCATGGACTGCAGCCTACCAGGCTCCTCTGTCCATGGGATTTTCCAGGCAAGAGTACTGGAGTGGGGTGCCATTGCCTTCTCCGAACTAATGCTACAGTGGTGGTAATTTTGTGATATATGTGTGCTTCATGCTCAGCCACTTCAGTCATGTCTGACTCTTTGTGACTGTATGGACTGTAGCCCACCAGGCTGCTCTGTCCATGGTATTTTCCAGGCAGGAATACTGGGGCAGATTGCCATGCCCTCCTCCAGGGGATCTTCCTGATCCAGGTGTCAAACCCGCATCTCCTGCGTCTCTTGCATCACAGGCAGATTCTCTACCCACTGAGCCATCTGGGAAGCCCTTTTATAATATATGAATATACCAAATCAACACTTGGCACACCTTAAACTATGCTATATGTCAATTATATCTCAATAAAACAGTACAAAAAAAAGGACTAGCACGCTTTCGCCTACCCAGAGTCTGAACCAACTGATAAATAAGACAAAGGGATAAATAAGGTAGATGGTAGTGATGATCATCTTCACTGCCGTGAAAGCTGATATTAAAGAATATGGGTTATAAAACTGAAGGCCCTGGGCCTCCTGATGTTGAACCACAGAATTAGAAAGACGTAGGCATCCTTCATCCATAGCACGAGAAACTGCAGGTGTCTGGATGTTGGAGAAGGGCCTGTATCATTTAGCTACACTGCAGGGCCCAGAGCAGTTGAGAATACATGTTCTCTCCACCTGACTGGCTTCCAAGAGTGAGAGAGGAGGGGCTGGCCTGCCCGGTCACCTTTCAGAATCATCAGGTAAGTCACTTTATCTCCTCAAAGTTGAGTGACTTTGTGGTGGAGAGCGGCCAGAAATAATAGTACAGCAAATCCCAGTGTGTATGTTCACTCGCTCAGTCATGTCCGACTCTTTGAGACCCCTATGGACTGTAGCCTGCCAGGCTCCTCCACCCATGGAATTTTTCAGGCAAGAGTACTGGAGTGGGTTTCCATTTCCTCCTCCAGGGGATCTTCCCAGTGTTCGAATTGCGTCTCCCTCGTCTCCTGCATTGCAGGCTGAGTCTTTACCACTGACCCACCGGAGAAGCCTGCAGAAATGCCAGAGGTTACGTTTATCCCATTCTTCTTTGTTTCAGATACATTGAGCATTACTTGGAGGAGTTCTTAACGTCTGCTAATAAGCACTTCATGGTTGGCCACCGAGTCATCTTTTACGTCATGGTGGACGACATCTCCAGGATGCCTTTGATAGAGCTGGGCCCTCTGCGCTCCTTCAAAGTGTTTGAGGTCAAGCCTGAGAGGAGGTGGCAGGATGTCAGCATGGTGCGTATGAAGACCATCGGGGAGCACATCGTGGCCCACATCCAGCGTGAGGTTGACTTCCTCTTCTGCATGGACGTGGACCAGGTCTTCCAAGACGAGTTCGGGGTGGAGACCCTGGGTGAGTCGGTGGCCCAGCTACAGGCCTGGTGGTACAAGGCAGACCCCGATGAGTTCACCTACGAGAGGCGCAAGGAGTCTGCAGCATACATTCCGTTTGGCGAAGGGGATTTTTATTACCACGCAGCCATTTTTGGGGGAACACCCACTCAGGTCCTTAACATCACCCAGGAATGCTTCAAAGGAATCCTCAAGGACAAGAAAAATGACATAGAAGCCCAATGGCATGATGAGAGCCATCTAAACAAGTATTTCCTTCTCAACAAACCCACTAAAATCTTATCCCCGGAATACTGCTGGGATTATCATATAGGCCTGCCTGCGGATATTAAGCTTGTCAAGATGTCTTGGCAGACAAAAGAGTATAACGTGGTTAGAAATAACGTGTGACTTTGTGCCAGTACATTTTTGAATTTGAGAGAGTATTATTCTGGCTACTTCCTCAGAAAAGTAACACTTAATTTTAACTTAAAAAATACTAACAAAAGACCAACACAGCAAGTACATATTATTTCTCCTTGTAACTTTGAGCCTTGTAATACGGGAGAATGAACCTGTGGTAATCGGATGTAAATTCCCAGTGATTTCTTACCTATTCTCAGTTGTGGGGGAGGGGAATGGATACACTATCAGTTGAACCAAAAAAGAAAAAAATTGTCATAGACAAAAGCCAGAAACATTCTACACGTGCCAATTAACTTACTGGAGAGAAGGGAAGTGTTTGGCAACAAGAGAACGATTGTGAGGGGCTGTCCTCTTGATTTCAGTGTCTTCTTGTCTCTGCTGGGTCTGAAGCAACACAGAGTTGCTTTTGCAGCAGGAGAACTCTTAGTAGGACATAGTCTACCTTGGCGATCCTCAGATGGTTTAGTCAATGTCCTTTCCTTATCAAGATATTGGCTTCTGTGCCAGGACTAGTCAAGATTCCCAGGATATATGGTGAAGATGTTGGGAGTCACAGGCAATCTGAGTGAGTCAGTGGGTGCTCAGCACAAAATGAAAACAAAGTCTCCAAGTAAGTTGGCCATGAAATAAGCAAAGAGAGAGTAGAAAGACAGGGAGCTGATCCCTGTGGGGCATTGCCTTCTCTGAGGGGCACAGGGCATGCGGCTGGCATATAAATACAGCACGGATCCAGGCAGTGTGGGTGGTTGCCAGTGAACTCAGCCATTATGACGGCCAGAGCAGTGTTGTCTTGTAAGATGCTTCTTGTTTTGGCCAAGTCATATTCAGTATGCTGGACTCTGGAACTTGAGTGTTCAGATCCTTGGCCAGAGGAAGTGGGTGGTGTCCGAGGAAACAGAATCCTGCAGGGGACTGGAGAGAATTGCCAGGGGTTCCATTTCCCTGACCTGGGCTTCATGACAGTCAGTTGTCAGAAACTCCTGCCACCATCTGCCCTAATCCTCAGCCCAGCAAGCCCCACGTTGCAGGGCTGACATCAAGGAACCTCTTGTTTCCCCTTGCCCCATCTGCACTACTGAAGTATAACAACCAGATGTGTTTAATAAAATGGTTAGCTGATTTTATGTCAAAAGTAGAGGGGTGGCGATGGGAGATCCAGTCCTTGTGACTGAACACCTTACCATTCAGTTCCTTTCTGTGAGAGAAGCTATGAAATTTTATATATTATTTAAAGTTAAGCAAGTCAGTGTAAAGGGAGAAAGGAGGCAACATTTATATCTGCAGGCATGTTTATATTTTGCTCGTGTTCCAGTTTATGTCGTTGCTTTACATTTTCAAGCGATTGACTTAAAGAGCCGCCTCCCCGGCTTGATGCTCAGCAGTGTGGGCGTCTTTGATTAAATGAAACCTTCATTTTCTCGACTGTTTTACTGTGCCTCCTACTCTTCCGTTCTTGCCAAAATTTTTTACAACCCAGTAAAACAAAAGAAAACCAACAAAAATCCTGAAGAATTGGGCTTGTAGAAGAAAAGCGAGATCAAAGGTCAGTTAGGACTCTTGCTTCTGTATAATTCAAGTTTTGGGGGGATCCATTCTGGACTAGGGAGAGTTCATGGTTTAAGTCTGAAAGCAAAGAAATGACGTTTCTTCAAAGATCAGAGAAAAGGAATGAAGTTTCCTTTTGAAAGGATCTTGATTTTTTTTTTAATTCACTTAAATTTAAAATCCAAATGGACAAACTCAAAAATCAATAGTTCAATGTTGAAAAGCTAAAATAAAATTCCTGATTTACAATTAAATAAATTATTTTCTCAGTATATTCTGGTCTTTGTCATGGATTGTGCATTTTCTCTCAAAGATGTTCAGGACTGTCAGTAACAGAATTTTAAATACTTAGACTTCAAAAAGTCATTGGGTCCTTCTAAAAAAATATATGTACAAAGATAGAAAGGGCATGGCTGAGATTTGCTAATGTTTATAACAACGCCTGCTCATGTAGAGCTTCCCAAAGTGATGCACTGAAGTAATTAAGTGCCAGTAGGATTCGGCTTGCCCGTGAAGTTCAGGGTGGGCAAGAGGGCAAAGGGAGAAAACCATGCCATAACCATTTCTGGTGGTTACTAGTCCTGACCTCTGGGGAATATATCTGGCCAAGGGAGCCCCAAGACAGACTTGCTGAATTTCTAGCATGACTGGGTGGGTGTGTTTGTTATGAATACAAAGTCAAAGTAGAGCAGGCTGATGTAGTGTGGTGCGTGGGATATACAAGAGGGCATGATTCCCTCATAGTAGAGACTTATTGCCATTTTGCAGATGAGCAAAGTGAGGTTCAGAAAGGTTAAATCACACAGAAGGCATCTGAGCTGTAGCTCACATCAGAGAAGCTGACAAGGATAAATGTGTTGAGCCACTTTAGGCTCCTCAAGTGGCCCCCCACACACAGAGGGCCATATGGAAGAATCTAATAAAGGGGAATTTTTGCCGTAAGAATTAATATTTTAGAAACCAGGTGTGCTCCTAGGCTCACACCACTTCCCGCTTTTTCTGCACTAAACCTGCCCCACGCGTGCATGCGTGTTAAGTTGCTTCAGTTGTGTCCAGCTTTTTGTGACCCTGGGGACTAGCCTGCCAGATTCCTCTGTCCATGAGATTCTCCTGGCAAGAATACTGGAGTGAGTTGCCATGCCCTCCTCCAGGGGATTTTCCCAACCCAGAGAATGAACCCACGTCTCTTCCATCTCCTTCACTGACAGGCAGGTTCCTTACCACCAGTGCCACCTGGGACACCGAAACCTGCCCCAAGGGCATTAAATTAGTTTAAATGTATCATGTAAAAATAAATAAAAGACTGTGATCATTCTTAACTTTAGCTTGTGCCTGCAGGACCACTATAAGCCCCATGGGCACACAGAAGCTGTTATGCCAAGGCATTTTGCCTTGGAGGGCAAAGCTGGGTGAAGGGGCAGGTGAAAGGGACAGCCATGCCTTCTTCTTTCACTCTGGGGGTCCCAGGAAGCTGGAGAGAAAAGCTGCTCTAAGGCTGGAAGGGGCTGTCATCGCTTGTCTGTCTTGTAACGACTCATTTTTTCCTCTCAGCCAAAGTCACCATGTAATTTACTGATAGCAGTGGCAATATTGACAGTTCTAGGAATCTATTAAATCACCATTTATTAAATGTACCTTATGTACATGAATAACACAGGCATGTAGCATACTCACAAGTGTGAAACACCATAGAAGGCATGAATACATAATAAATGATGCATACCTTTTAAAGAGAGAAAGCTAGGGTAAGTGGGGATCTACTGTTCAAGTCTCAGGAATTCAAACCCAGCACTGTCTGACTCTAAATCCTTTGTTCTTTCCACAGCTCAAGTCTTTCTCTTTCAAACACACACACTCACACACACACACACACACACACACACTTTAACCATTTTGTTTTTGAAACCGAGGGCATCAAGGAATCACCACCAAGAACTCTCAATTCTTGTACTAGCATTAAAGAAAGAGAACTTAGTAGACTCAAACTTCACAGATGGATGGTCTAAACTCATCCTGGAGCCTGGCTGGAAAGCAGTCAAACAAAACCTGAGTGATACGAGGCTCAGGGAAGTTCAAGGGCTGAGGGGGTGCAGAGGAGAGAAGGTCTGGGAGGTGGAAACAGTTTCAGAGGGGCTGCTTCTGAATTAAGCACTGAGAGAAGAGAAAGGGATCACTGAGAAGTGGAAATGGAATGAGGTTTTGGAGGGAGGAACAGCAGGTACGAAGCACGGAGGACTATTCTGAGGCTTTTAGGGAGACCCTGGATGAAATCTCATAGGAGAGCCTGTGTGAAAAGCAGCAAAGAGCTTGAAAAGGCTTTGGCTGGTTGGGAGCTGCACATTTGCCCAGCATCTGTGCCTTTCTTTCTCGCTTTATCTCCTTCGTAGAGTCTATGTGGTTTCCATGGCAACTAATGCCATGGTTGGGCCAAGTGACCCAGACTAAGCTAATCAACATTTTCCCTCCCCCCACTCCCCAGGGGGGCAGATGATCTAAACTAGTCCAATCAAGTTGAATCTCAGGCCTTTTACTGGAAATGTGGATGCATTAGGATGATACTGATGACATTAGAAGCTGCTAACACGTCTGGCTTCCCAGGTGGCGCTAGTGGTAAAGAACCCGCCTACCAATGCAAGTAAACATAAGAGACGCGGGTTTGACCCCTGGGTTGGGAAGATCCCCTGGAGGAGGAAATGGCAACCCACTCCAGTATTCTTCCCTGGAGAATCCCAAGGACAGAGGAGCCCAGTGGGCTACAGTCCACAAAGTCATATAGAGCTGTACACGACTGAAGCGACTTAGCATGCATGCAACACTTTTGGGGACCACAAGGTAGGTCAACCTTAGGATGAAATTGACAACAGGATCCTAGGAGCAGAGACACTGAAGGAACCGCAGTCCTCCATGACAGCCCTGGGCCAGGGCCTCCAGCCTTATCTAAAGCCTGCGTGGCCTGTGGGCTCTTGAATGTGTGAGCCAACAAAGTCCCATCATTAAGACACTTGGAATCTGGTTTCTCTTAGAACTAAAAATATCCCCATTGAACGAACCCTTCTAGCATTATTAGTTCCTTAGAGTCTGCCTTTCCGTGAGCTCCAGCACCCATTACATCACCTGGCTCATAGGCACTGCTAAAAGAGTGTCTATTAGATGGATGAATAAATGAATCATCACCTCCACTCGCGTCATGCCTCATAAGAAGTGGTTTTTTGCAATCAAGAAAAATGTTTTTGATTGTGGACTCTGTGTCCTACTACAAAGTAGATGCCTTTCTACCTGGTCAGAGTGAGAGGTGATAGTCTCTCTGTCGTGTCCAATTCTCCAACTCTTTGTGACCCCATGGACTGTAGCCCAGCAGGCTCCTCTGTCCATGGCATTCTCCAGGCAAGAATACTGGAGTGGGTAGCCATTCCTTTCTCCAGGGGATCTTCCTGACTCAGGGATCAAACCCTGGTCTGCACTGCAGGCAGATTATTTACCATCTGAGCCACTGGAGAAGCCCTTTCTATCTGGTACCTGGAATTATTTCTTTTAGAGCTTCAGGCTGTAACCTGCAGCTCTGGGTTCAGTGTTGCTCGAGGTCAGTGATGCAGGGGACAAACTTCCTCCATCAGAGTAGAACAGCGGTTCTCAAGCAGGATGATTTTGCACAATCACCACCACTGCTGCACACACACACCCACTGCTGCACCAACTCCTGGGATATTTGGCAATGTCTTAAGATCTTATTGGTTGTACAATTTGTAGGAGGAGGGTTGCTATGCACATATAGTGGTCAGAGGCCAGGGATGCTCCTCAACATCCTTACAGTGCACAGGGCAGCCCTCACAACAAAGCATTATCTAACTCAAAATGTCAATCCTGATGAGCTGGAAAAATCTGGTGTTAAATTCCCTTGAACTTCATTAAGAAAGAAACATGGGGAGCCAATATGCACAATACCCACCTGTCTATACCCAGGGAATATTCCCTGATCGGTACCAAAAGCTTCCAATTCATCTGTTCTTAGTTCTTGGTAACATTCACAGCTGGCTGCGACCAGCGCACTAAGCGCGGCCGAGAGGAGCTACCCCAGGTCTGAGGTCAGGGGCAGAAGCTGGGAGGACACCATGCCCGAAGGGCGGCGGCCAAGAGGAGTTACCCCATGTCCGAGGTCAGGGGCAGCGGCCGAGAGTGCCAGGCTGCGCGGGCGCAGGAGGGCCTAGAGGAGCTATCCCACGTTGAAGGTCAGGAAGGGCGACGGTGAGAAGGTACCCCTCGTCCAAGGTAAAGAGCAGCAGCTGCACTTTGCTGGAGCAGCCGTGAAGAGATACCCCATGCCCAAGGTAAAAGAAATCCAAGTAAGATGGTAGGTGCTGCAAGAGGGCATCAGAGGGCCGACACACTGAAACCATAATCACAGAAAACTAGTCAATCTAATCACACTGGGACCACAGCCTTGTCTAACTCAATGAAACTAAGCCATACCCGCCGGGCAACCCAAGACTGGCGGGTCATGGTGGAGAGGTCTGACAGAATGTGGTCCACCGGAGAAGGGAATGGCAAACCACTTCAGTATTCTTGCCTTGAGAACCCCATGAACAGTATGAAAAGGCAAAATGATAGGATACTGAAAGAGGAACTCCCCAGGTCAGTAGGTGCCCAACACGCTACTGGAGATGAGTGGAGAAATAACTCCAGAAAGAATGAAGGGATGGAGCCAAAGCAAAAACAATACCCAGCTGTGGATGTGACTGGTGATAGAAGAAAGGTCTGATGCTGTAAAGAGCAGTATTGCATAGGAACCTGGAATGTCAGGTCCATGAATCAAGGCAAATTGGAAGTGGTCAAACAAGAGATGGCAAGAGTGAACGTTGACATTATTTAACTTATATGCAGAGTACATCATGAGAAATGCTGGACTGGAAGAAACACAAGCTGGAATCAAGATTGCCAGGAGAAATATCAATAACCTCAGATATGCAGATGATACCACCCTTATGGCAGAAGGTGAAGAACTAAAAAGCCTCTTGATGAAAGTGAAAGTGGAGAGTGAAAAAGTTGGCTTAAAGCTCAACATTCAGAAACGAAGATCATGGCATCCGGTCCCATCACTTCATGGGAAATAGATGGGGAAACAGTGGAAACAGTGTCAGACTTTATTTTGGGGGGCTCCAAAATCACTGCAGATGGTGACTGCAGCCATGAAATTAAAAGATGTTTACTCCTTGGAAGAAAAGTTATGACCAACCTAGATAGCATATTCAAAAGTAGAGACATTACTTTGCTGACTAAGGTCCGTCTAGTCAAGGCTATGGTTTTTCCTGTGGTCATGTATGGATGTGAGAGTTGGACTGTGAAGAAGGCTGAGCTCTGAAGAATTGATGCTTTTGAACTGTGGTGTTGGAGAAGACTCTTGAGAGTCCCTTGGACTGCAAGGAGATCCAACCAGTCCATTCTGAAGGAGATCAGCCCTGGGATTTCTTTGGAAGGAATGATGCTAAAGCTGAAGCTTCAGTACTTCGGCCACCTCATGCGAAGAGTTGACTCATTGGAAAAGACTCTGATTCTGGGAGGGATTGGGGGCAGGAGGAGAAGGGGACGACAGAGGATGAGATGGCTGGATGGCATCACGGACTCGATGGACGCGACTCTGAGTGAACTCCGGGAGATGGTGATGGACAGGGAGGCCTGGCATGCTGCGATTCATGGGGTCGCAAAGAGTTGGACAGGACTGAGCAACTGAACTGACCTGAACTGAACATTCACAGCTAAGACGAAAGTAGTTCCCCATACTGGACACCAGAGGGCAGGAATTTCCAAAGACAATACTTAATCCTAGGCAACTGCTGCTGATGAAAACACTAAAGATGATTAAAAACATTCTTTTCTGAACCTGGAGAGAACTGCATATTTGTAGAAATGTATATGAATTTTGCATAGAAATGAAGATCGCTATAAATATTTAAAGTATGTGGCTGTGAAAAATCAGCCAACGTTAGAACACACTTTTAGTAAATTGATGCTTTTGAATTGTGGTGTTGGAGAAGACTCGAGAGTCCCTTGGACAGAAAGGAGATCAAACCAGTCAGTCCCAAAGGAAGTCAACCCTGAGTATTCACTGGACGGACTGATGCTGAAGCTGAAGTTCCAATACTTTGGCCACTTGATGTGAAGAGCCAACTCACTGGAAAAGACCTTGATGCTGGGAAAGACTGAAGGCAGGAGGAGAAGAGGGCAGCAGAGGATGAGATGGTTGGATGGTATCACCAACTCAATGGACATGAATTTGAGCAGATTCCAGGAGATAGTGAAGGACAGGGAAGCCTGGCATGCTGCAGTCCACGGGGTCACAGAGAGTGGGACACGACTTAGCAACTGAAGAACAACAATAACAACAAAACTGTTCAGAATAAAAGGAGGTTATGCGAGCTAGGTGTTTTAAAGATATTTTCATTGCAAAGGACTGACATTCCCCTTGAGTTGTGTAAATGCCAAAGGGAGGTTCCTGGGAGGCTACTGGAGAGTTCTACTGAATACAAGGGATAGTTGACAGCCAGATAGTAGTACACTGAGGCCGGTTCATACCTGCTTGTCAGAACCTGCTGAGTGCAATACTTCCCTACTCCCTGTTCAGTAACTTCATGTGGTTGCTTGATATCGGCCACAGTGGGACTATTTGCACCATGGAAATCAGCAAACACTAGAAATCAGGGTTTCATCCTCTTCCTTTCCATTTCCGTGTGTGTGTGTTTTAAGGATTGTGTAAAAATTTACTAGCACGTCACTACAATCAGGCCATAAGCAAGAGCCAGGGAAGTACAAGGGCCTCAAGAGTTGAAAACTGTGAACTTCCCCTAAAGGTCTGCAGATACGACCAAGCTCCAACTATCTCCAGACTCAAGGTTTCTTCCTTCAAAACTCTAAATTCCTGGAAAAGAAAAGCCAAATGGCATAGCATCCATTCATGGTTTCAGCAGCTGCACCTTGGAACAGGTTTACTGGAGGATAGATTGCTCTCTGGGGTGGTTCTCAGAGAAGGACATGCTGTTGTGAGCTGCGATGATGTCACTAAAAGTATCTACGACATTTACTTATAGCCGTCTGGCTGTCAATCAGTTCTTTCCAGATATCTAAACTATTCCCTGCTACCAGGATTCAAAGCCATTATGCACAATTCTAGCACAGCCTCCCTCACCTAATCGACCTCAGAAAGTGGAAATGTTAGTCACTCAGTCATGTCCGACTCTTTGCAACCCCCGTGGACTGTAGTCTGCTAGGCTCCTCTGTCCATGGAATTCTCCAGGCAAGAATACTGGCATGGGTAGCCTCTCCAGGTGATCTTCCAGACCCAGGGATTGAACCTGGGTGTCTTGCATTCCAGGCAGATTCTTTACCATCTGAGCCACCAGGGATGAGACGAGTAGACCGCAGAATCCACAGCTAACATCAGAGGGCCAAGCTTCTCAGAGTCTACTGTCTCCAGGTAATAACCATTTTACCTTTGGTTCCTTAGAAAGCCCATCTGACTGTTCTGCAATCTTTAAAATAAATAGTAAATTTAGGTCACATGAGAATTAGCAGTAAAAGACAAGGAAGGAAGAGGGGGAAACATTACAGTAACTCCTATCTTTCCAGAGAAGGAAAAAATAAAAATAAAAGGAGGGAATGATGGTTACCTGCTCAAGAGGACATTTCTTTACTCCAGAATTCAGATGGCCTCTGCTGGTAAGTCTTCTATCAAGGCTAACAACAGTCTTCATCCATCATCCCAGTTTGCTTCAGACCCTTTTAAATGTGTAAAATTTAAAGGTCATAAGAGTCCAGTGGCAGGGCAACTGTCTGAATCATGGACCAGCTGGCGTGCTTTCTCCTGTCTGAGGTCCTAGTGGAAGCTCACTGCTTTTACACTTATCAGACAAGCGGGAGATTGCTGGATACCCTTATGCGTGGGAACACTGCCTCCAAAATTCGAAGTATGACATAGGAGTTATGTCTCTCTTTGGTAGTAGGAGACTTACAGCTGCATTCTGGTTCTCAAACTTGGTTGCTTTCTGGAATTACCTGGAGAGCTAATACTGATGCTTGGTTCCAACCCCAGGAATCCTGATTCAGTTGGTATGGGTGGGTACTGGGACTTTCAAGAGCTTCGTGAAGCACTGGGAAGCTGTCCCTCCACCTAGACTGGCAGAATTTTCTAGGGTAACTGTTTTGGAACCCTGGATTGTATTGAATGCTTGCGTCTTCCAGGGGAGGGCTTGAATGGTAAATTAAGGTTGTTGGTGATAGTGGTTTAGTCACTAAGTTGTGTCTAACTCTTGTAACGCATGGACGGTAGCCTGCCAAGCTCCTCTGTCCATGGGATTTCCCAGGCAAGATACTGGAGTGGGTTGCCATTTCCTTCTCCAGGGGATCTTCTCAACCAAGAGATTGAACCCGAGTCTCCAGGATTGACAAGCAGATTCTTTACCACTGAGCCACCAGGGAAGCCCAGATTAAGGTTAATTGCAATGGATTTCAGCTCTTGGCACATAGCAGCCACTCATGCCCTTCTCCCAGCCATTGGACAGACCGTTGTGCATGTGTTCCTGGAGTGACTTACTCACAGCTTGCGGAAGCCAGGGTGGGCAAAAAGGACCCTGTCTTCCAAATATTGGGTGTCTGTGCTCTGATTGCTTCTGATCACAGAGGTGCAGAGAGGCAAACAATGATGTGCTTCCCATCATTGCTGCAAGTCCCTCCCCCTCCAGCTGAAGTGACTTCCAGGGGACCTTAAAGGGTCCACAACTATCACCTCTCCCTTCATTGTGTTTTCTTTTTCTCCCATTGGTTCTAGATATTAAAGACAAGGACATTCAAAAACAATACATATAAAGGGAAATTAGTAAGTGACCATGAATACCCAGGGAAAGGCTCAGAAAAGACTTCAAAGACCTTACGTTTATAAGTTAGACTGATTCTTAACACAGAGACAGCCTACAACAATCAAAAAGAGCAAAAATAATAATTGAAAGCTGTAACAAAAAACAGCAAACTGCAGCGGAAAGAGGATGATCTGCTCTCCAGAGTTACCACAGGATTTGATTCAAATGTCCAGTTTTCAGTAACAACAGAAAAAAAATCATAAGTCATGCAAGCAAACAGGAAAGTGTGGACCATTCAAAGGAAAAAACAAATACCAACTGTTCCTAAAAATAAAAAAAAAGACTTGATGGAAAATATCCTAGATAAAGACTCTAAAATAACTGTCAAAGATGCCCAAAGAACTAAAGGAAGAGGTGGAAAAATTTAAAAATGAAGTATGAACAAAATGGAAATGTCAATAGAGAGAAGATCTAAAAATAAACCAAAAAGTAATCCAGGAGCTGAAAATTACACCAACAGAAATAAAAAATCTGCTAGAGGGATTCAAAGACAGGTTTGAGGAAGTAGAAAAAAGAATCCATGAACTTGAAAATAGGACTGTGGAAATTATTGTGTCTGAGAAACTGAAAGAAAAAAGATTGCATAAAAGTGTACAGAGCTTAGGAGACGTGTGGGATACTAGCAAGCTGAGCAATATATGCATTGGAAGAGCCCCAGCAGGAGAGGAGAACGTATTTGAAAAAATAACACCTGAAACTCTCCCAAGTTTGATGAAAGACATAACTATAAACATCCAAGAAGCTCAATACACTCCAAGTAAGAGGGGCTCAAAGTGACCCACACCAAGACACATGATAATCAAACTTTTGGACGACAAGGGGAAAATCTTGAAAGAAGCAAGAGAGAAGTGATTCATCACATATGACAGAACCTCAATAAGATTATTGGCAGATTTTTCATTAGAAGCTTTGGAAGCCAAAAGGGAGTCTTGCAGGTTGAAATGAAAGGACGTTAGCCAGTTACCCAAACCTACATGGAGAAATAAAAGATTGCATAAAAGTATACATATGGGCGATTATAAAAGCTAGTATTATAACAGCTGCTTGTAACTCCACTTTCTGTTTTCTACATTGTTAAAGAGACATACACATGCATATATATATTTTAAAATTACCTGTCTAAAACTAGTATTTTTATAACTTTTGTTTGTTTTCTACATTATTAAAGAGACAGATAAATACATATACATATATTTTTAAATTACCTGTCTAAAAACTATTATTATTATTATAACTTTGGTTTGTAACTCCAAATTTTGTTTTCTACATACTTTAAGAGACTAATAAATTTAAAAGAATTATTAGTTTATGTTTTGGGGCATGCAGTGTATAAAGGTGTGTAATTTCATGACATCAGCTGCCACAAGGGGTGGGGACAGAGCTGAAAAGGAACAGAGTTTTGATGTGTCTGGGCTTCCCTGGTGGCTCAGATGGGAAACAATCTGCCTGCAATGCAGGAGACTGGGGTTCAGTCCCTGGGTCAGGAGGATCCCCTGGAGAAGGGAATGGCTACCCACTCCAGTATTCTTGCCTGGAGAATCCCATGGATAGAGCAACTTCTACAGTCCATGGGGTTGCAAAGAGTCAGACTCGACTTTGGTGTGTTTATGAAGTCAAGCTGGTATAAATTCTAATTTGAGTGCTATTACTTCAGGATGTTACATGCAAACCCCAAGATTACCACAAAGACAATGGCTATAGAATGCAAACAAGAGGAAATGAGAAATAATCTCAAATACTTCACTATGGAAAAATCAACTAGACACAAAGGATGACAGTAATGCAGGAAGTAAGGGACACAAAGAAAGCTATAAGGCATATAGCAAGCAGACAGCCAAACGACAGAAGTTAGGTCCCTCCCTATCAGTACTTCACTTTAAATGTAAATAAAAATAAAGGTAAAACATTTATTCTCATGTAGTGACTGGATGAACAATGTCACGGGAAAATCCCTGCCTGAGTGACTAAATAAATGTCTCTGTCTGTTCTTGTGTGTTCTTCTTATATCGTTTCCCTGTTTATTGCAACCGCACCTTCTTAATTGTAAGCCATCTGAAACAATTCCTGAATGGAGATGGGCTTTAAAATAGGTTTCATAACATTTTTATACTGATTCATGCCTCACCACCCTATTTGTCCAACTAAAGAGCATCGCATCCCCTGGTTCCACCACCGCCACCTTCTTACCTGCCTCCCGATGGCCCCCATCTTGGAGAGGTTCTCACAAAAAGAGAAACTTCCCTATGTGAGTAGTGAAGATAACTTCTGAATACAGTTTAACTGTAAGTAAATTTTAATTTCCTCTCTTTGTCACAATGGGTGATTAACATTGATCTACCTTTCATTTCATTGACCTTTCCTTCCACAGTGTCTAATTTCTTTGTAAGTCCACCCGCTAACATTTTTATTTCAAATATAGTACTTTTTTTTTTTTTAAATGAAATAAGTAAAATTCTAGCCTCTTTTATTAGATCTCAGGTCATGTATTCGGCTTAAAAAACAAAACAAAACACAATATATAGTTTCAATTAAGAGTCATATAAACTAAATTTTTCTTCCAGATCTCAAAATGCCCATGGAGAGCCAACTTCCACGATACACGGCACATGGCACATACTTGAAAGCTGACCCCACAGAAATATTAATGTAAGCAAAATACAAATTTGTTTCTCATTACATAAACATCACCTGGGCTTATTTAATCAACACACTTGTTTAAAAAAAAATTAGTCTGTAACCAAAAGCACCATCACGTTTGTTAGGTACCGTTCTTATTCAAATTATACCCCCCCAAAAGCCTAAAAATAACTCAAATCTAGAAATTAGCCCAAGTGCTAAGGCTGCCTATGGCTCTTGCTGTAAAATAGTTGCTGGGTCTGATTTGAATATCTGAAAAGAATGACAGAAATATAGGGTTCTTCTTGATTTCAAGAAAACTTCCCAGAAGGAGGTGGAGGGCCAAGAAATCCACCTGCCTGCTTGGTGGCAGCTCGCGAAGGGGCAAGGCCAAGAATCTTCTGGATGTTCTGTCGAATTGACATGGTACAGAGAATATACAGGAAGATGAAGGAACAGTCTGTGGTGTCATCCCCAAGCAGATTTCGGAGAGACAGTCCTTGGATATAGGACAGGGGGGTGAAAGGGAGCTTTGCCACCACTCTGCCATCAAATATGGAATTAAACATTCCCATTAAGGCAGTAAAACAAAAGTCAATTGCAAACATGGATTTCATTCGAACCATTGACAGATCTCTGTTGTTATTCTTCAGTTTCTCTTCTTGCCGCTCGATTTTCTTTTTTTGTTGTCGACCAGCTGACTCTGTTATTGTTTCCTTCTTCTTTTCC
This sequence comes from Budorcas taxicolor, assembly GCF_023091745.1. Classification (NCBI taxonomy): domain Eukaryota; kingdom Metazoa; phylum Chordata; class Mammalia; order Artiodactyla; family Bovidae; genus Budorcas; species Budorcas taxicolor. The sequence continues at coordinate 151,638,435 of NC_068920.1, read as the reverse complement.
AATTTTTTACTCTGTTTTTCCACTTCTGCCTTCAGTCTCTTGTACTTGTCTGTCCTGTACACTAGGACCCAAGTTATACCTTCGGCAAGCAGAGCCGTGCACACGGAGATAAAAACGATGAGCAGCGTGTCTGCGAACATCGTGCTCATCTCGCGTCGGTTCACTCTCTGCACTCCCACCCTCCAGGGGGGAAGCCCTTGACAGCCAGGGAAAGCGAAGCGAAAACGACTTTCCTAGATTTCAGGACCGCGGAGTAACACACTGACTCTGCTCAAATATAGTACTTTTAAAGTTCTAGTTTTTAATTGCTTTCATTCATTTGCTGATTCCTACCTGTTCACTCATTTTGAACAAGCTGTCCATTAAATGCTCAAACATTTTTTTTTTTTAATAAAAGCTGCTTTAAAGTCCTTATTTACCATTTCCAATGTTTGAGTTATATTGGGGTTCATTTCTTGTCAGTATGTGTCACATATTCCTATCTGGCATTATGGATGGCATGTAGAAATTCTGGATCTGTTATTTCCCTCTGTAGAGTGATGATTTTGGTTTGGACAGTTAGTTAACTGATCTGGACCTAAAGTCCGAAACCTATTTCTATTGCAGGAGGCATCAGTTGAAATTACTCAATTTTTATAGCCTTGTAAATGTTGCTATCTCCTGGGGAAACTGAAGTCTTTCCTATGCATGGACAATTAAATTGTCATCCAAGGTTTTGGTAAGAGTTTCTATGCCAACTTTGGGGTACCTCATTCTGTGTATCCGTTTTTCTGGGATTTCCCTACGCTTTTCAGCCTCCTTAACAACTCTATCCTCTGACTCTTCAAGTCTTTCTATTGAGTTCTAGCCACTTAGCTCTATGTGAATTGAGGGATAACCTCAGATGAAAAGCTGTATAAATGTGAATTTTACCCAATATACTTCCCTCCCTTCAAGGACTGGCATATTTTCAGTCTTTCTCATTTACCTTCAGACACTGATAATTTTATTTAACTTTTTCTTTAAATTTAACCCAGAGCATATGACTATTATATAATATATGGGAGCATTAGTCTGGTATAACGTATTCAGTTGTGATCCAAAAGAGATTCTAATTCTGCACTAATTTAACTAAGTTATCCTCCTTCACCACCTTCTTTTTTTCTTCTAGGAAGAACTGAAATCAACAGAAAATCTCTAACATTGATACAGCTTTTATTTTGTATATGAATCATGTATAAAGTGAAAGTGTTAGTTGCTCAGTCATGTCCAACTCTTTGTGACCCCATGAACTGCATCATGCCAGGCTTCCCTGTCCTTCACTATCTCCTGGAATTTGCTCAAATTTATGTCCATTGAGTAGGTGATGCCATCAAAGCATCTCATCCTCTGCCCCCCTCTTCTCTTTTTGCCTTCAAGCTTTCCCAGCATCAGGGTCTTTTCCAATGAGTTAACTCTTTGTATCAAGTGGCCAAAATATTGAAACTTTAGCTTCAGCATCAGTCCTTCCAATGAAAATTCAGGATTGACTTCCTTTAGGATTGACTTGTTTGATCTCCTTGCTGTCCAAGGGACTCTCAGGAGTCTTCTCCAGCACCACAATTCAAAAGCATCAATTTACCAAGTGTTAGTCACTCAGTTGTGTCCAACTCTTTGAGATCCCATGGACTGTAGCCCTCCAGGATCCTCTGTCCATGGGATTTCCCAGGCAAGAATAGGGGAGTGGGCAGCCATTCCCTTCTCCAGGGGATCTTCCCAATGCAGGGAGTGAATCTGGGTCTCCCACATTGCAGGCAGATTCTTTCCCATCTGAGCCACCAGGGAAGCCCTGAATCCTGTTTGTATTATTTCAGGTAATTGTAAACCATTGGTGAACAATAATGGCTTCCTTATTCTTTTTTTGAATGGTATATTATGATGAGCTAAAGATTTTCTAACTTTGATGAAGTATACTTTATCATTTTTTCAGCTGTTGTTTTCTGTCACCTAAGGGACATTTATCTACCCCCAAATTACAAAGATATTCTCCTATGCTTTTCTCTAAAAGCAAAATACTCTCTGACATAAATCACAGCAGGATCCTCTATGACCCACCTCTGAGAGTAATGGAAATAAAAGCAAAAATAAACAAATGGGACCTAATTAAACTTAAAAGCTTTTGCACAACGAAGGAAACTATAAGCAAGGTGAAAAGACAGCCTTCAGAATGGGAGAAAATAGCAAATGAAGCAACTGACAAAGAATTAATCTCAAAAATGTACAAGCAGCTCATGCAGCTCAATATCAGAAAATTAAATGACCCAATCAAAAAATGGACCAAAGAACTAAACAGACATTTCTCCAAAGAAGACATACAGATGGCTAACAAACACAGGAAAAGATGTTCAACATCACTCATATCAGAGAAATGCAAATCAAAACCACAATGAGGTACCTCTCATGCCAGTCAGAATGGCTGCTATCAAAAAATCTACAAACAATAAATGCTGGAGAGGGTGTGGGGAAAAGGGAACCCTCTTACATTGTTGGTGGGAATGCAAACTAGTACAGCCACTATGGAGAACAGTGTGGGAGATACCTTAAAAAACTGAAAATAGAACTGCCTTATGACCCAGCAATCCCACTGCTGGGCATACACACCGAGGAAACCAGAATAGAAAGACACGTGTACCCCAATGTTCATCGCAGCACTGTTTACAATAGCTAGGACATGGAAGCAACCTAGATGTCTATCGGCAGATGAATGGATAAGAAGTCTGTGGTACATGTACACAGTGGAATATTATTCAGCCATTGAAAGAATGCATTCGAACCAGTTCTAATGAGGTAGATGAAACTGGAGCCTATTATACAGAGTGAAGTAAGTCAGAAAGAAAAACACCAATACAGTATATTAATGCATATATGGAATTTAGAAAGATGGTAACAATAACCCTATATGCGAGACAGCAAAAGAGACACAGATGTAGAGAACAGACTTTTGGACTCTGTGGGAGAAGGTGAAGGTGGGATGATTTGAGAGAATAGCATTGAAACATGTCTATTACCATATGTGAAATAGATGACCAGTCCAAGTTCAATGCATGAAACAGGGCACTCAAAGCCGGTGCCCTGGGACAACCCTGAGGGATGGGATGGGGAGGGAGGGGAGACAGGGGTTCACGATGGGGGGACACATGTACATCATGGCTGATTCATGTCAATGTATGGCAGAAACCGCTACAGTATTGTAAAGTAATTAGCCTCCAATAAAAATAAACAAAATATCTTTTTAGAAAACTTGTTACTTTGGCTTTTATGCTTAGATCTGTAATTCATGTTGAATTAACTTTTTGCATGGTGTGAAATACACACAATAACAGTGATGAGTTGCAAAATTTGGAGTGAGAAAAGCCAAATACAACAAGTGAATCAGTACCATTCTATTTACGTGAAGTTTTAGAGCAGGACTAGCTCAGCTATGGTAATAGAATCGGAAAACTGGTTTCCTGGGTGTGGGAAGGTAGTAACTCCATGGGGCACAGGAAACGTTTTGGGGTTATGGAGATGTTCTTAAAGAAGTTTTTACATACACATGTACATTTGTTACAAATCCAATGAACTGTACACTTACATTGCATGTGTTTTACTTTGTTTAAATTATACACCAGTTAAAACTGTATTATGAACCTTTAAAAAATCCCCAAGGAAAGAAAGAAACTTAAGTCATGTTTTTTTAGTTGGACAAAAGCTAGTCCCCTGGTAATGACAAAGAGAAGCTACTGGCATATGAATTGTTAGAGCAACAATGTCTAATTCTTTCATCATCAAGAGAGAATTTGATGACATCATCAATCACAGGAGACTGAAATAATAAACACACAAACTGGTGGGCATCACAGAACCAATACTTGGTTATCTGATTCACGATTTTTCAAAGATCTCAAAATGTTCTGCCTGAGAACTGTCTACTCTCTTAGGATTCGCTACCTGAATCCCCAAACCACTATACCATAAACATTGTCTCTGAGAAGAGCTGTATAAAATTCCTATGTAATCTTTGTGAAACAAAAGGTAAGAGTTTGTCCTTAATGTCAACCATTGAGTCATATCAAGTTCCTTTTCTGTACACAGAGGATTTCATATTCCTTAGATTAAGTATCACAAAGGAGTTTTGTAAACTTGGCTCAAATTCCAAGGTCAGTATACAAATAATCTAAAAATGATAGTTTAACCACCAGCCAGTGATCTGAATCAATTTTATATTCAAATACTTTCGAGAAAGAGCATATATTTTATGCTGTTACTGATCCTATCACCTTTCTTAGAATGATCTTCATAATACTGTTTAATTAAAATAATTAATTCCTTCATAACTATACAACTTTTTAGAGTCCAATTAAGTATTTTCATAACAGTCCCTTTCTCTGACACCCACCCTGTGAGTTAGGCTTGGAAGTGGCTTTTATATTTTTCATTTCTGTAGGAAAAGAACCCTTTGTACGTCAGAAAAGATGTGAAGTTTTAAGATCTCTTGTATTAAGGCCAGCTTAGGCCAGCTAATGTCCTAAGTCTTTGGGAAGCTAGCTCAAATTGTGTTTCTACTGACTTTACATTTTCATACGGGGAGATATCCAAGGATCAGAGGTGCCTTACACCACCCCAACCAATGTGTATCACTTCATTTATTACAGTTTCAGTCATGGAGAAGTAGGAGTCAGCACAGCATACTCTGTGCATTCTGCTTTATTTAATCTAGTTTCATCTGTTTCTCTTTATTCCCAGGAAAGAATGAGATACCAAAGGAAAACAATTCAATTGTTATTATTTTTATTGTTTCTGTGGACCTTTCAGAGAATGTACCATTTCAGGTAACTTTAAAAAATTAATGATATTTTATTCTCATGTTGGTAAAGGATCTAGGGTATTCAGAAAGGTGATAAATTTTCCCCCTGATTGAATCATCCTCCAAATATATTGATCCAAATATGCCCCATTATATCCAAATATATTAGCATAAACATAGGCTTCAGCATAAAAGTTCTTTCTTTCTAACGTGATCAAAGGTAATGTAATTTCTGTAAGTCCATATGTACTCGGAGAAGCAATGTGAAGCTACCAAGACAGTTACCATGTAATTAATGACAGTGTAATGTTAGTACATGTTGTAAACTGCCATTTTTACATGGGTGGCATTAAAAAAAAAGTCCCTAGTATTGGTGACTTCTCACATTAGGTGTGGTATTTGTCCTCCACATATTTGAGCAAGTGGAGAGCGTTCATTGGAAATTAGGAAATTTCATTGTTTTTTCTTTTGCTTGGTTTCTTTGGCTGTGCTGCATGGCTTTTGGCAGTGAAAGAAGAGTCCTAACCGTTGGACCATCAGGGAATTCCCACAAATGCCATTGTTTAAATGTTATTAAGTAAACTTCTCTGTCATTTGTATCTCGAATAATTACTTGTTTTTTTCCGATGTAGCATGCAGTCATGATTGTAATGATTTTTATCGTGTTCATTCCTGTATCTCTATAACCAACAATGTATTTGGCACCTACTGTGTGTCTTAGTCTATTTTAAGCTACTTTAACAAAATTCCATAGACTGGTTGGCTTATGAACTACAGAAATTTCTCACAGTTCTGGAGGTTGAGAAGTCCAGGATCAAGGCACCAACAGATTTGGTGTCTGTTGAGGACACACTTTCTAGTTCATACACAGCTCTTCCCAATGTGTCCTTCAGGAGCAGAAAAGTCTCTGCCATGGGGTCTCTTTTCCAAGGGCACCAATCGCATTCATGAGGGCTCCATCCTCATGATCTAATCACCCCCAAAAGCCCTACCTCCTAATGCCATCACCTTAGAAGTTAGGGGCTTCAACATACGAATTTGAGGGGTAGGCAAATATTTCATATATAACATTACATTTTCATTAAATATTTGGTACTATTAGATAACAAAATTAGGTAATAAAATGAATAGGTTTATAGGGATATAAGTCCTGGGTGTTCATTGGTAGGACTGATGTTGAAGCTGAAACTCCAATACTTTGGCCACCTGATGCGAAGAGCTGACTCATTTGAAAAGACCCTGATGCTGGGAAAGATTAAGGGCAGAAGGAGAAGGGGACAACAGAGGACGAGATGGTTGGATGGCATCACCAACTCAATGGACATGAGTTTGGGTGAACTGCGGGAATTGGTGATGGACAGGGAGGCCTGGCGTGCTGTGGTTCATGGAGTCGCAAAGAGTTGGACATGACTGAGCGACTGGACTGAACTGAACTCTGTTTGCTTGCTAAGTTGCTTCAGTCATGTCCTACACTTTGCGACCCCATGGACTATGGCCTGCCAGGCTTCTCTGTTCATGGAATTCTCCAGACAAGAATACTGGAGTGGGTAGCCATTCCCTCCTCCAGGGGATCTTCCCAACCCAGGGACTGAACCTACGTCTCCTGCATTGCAGGCAGATTCTTTACCGCTGAGCCACCAGGGAAGTCCCAGGGAAATAACTCTAATTATATTAAATGTGGAAACCCTTTATATAAGTTTGAAATTAATACAATGCTTTTCATTTATTCTAAGCACAAAGAAAGTACAGAGGATCTATCAGTGCTGGTAAGTCTTTATCCACAAATAGGCAATGACTTCTTCTTTGAAGACTAAATCAGTTGGAGGGCAGTGGACTATCTGCAAGTCCTTGGCAGGGTAAACCAAAAGGCAGGGCAAACCCAAGCAACTTTACAAATTAAGGTATTTACAAGTGGAGATATTTGTTTAAGGTCGGAGTACCAGGAGTCAAAGAAAGAGCAGTCTGGCAGGGTGCTATCTCTGATAGAGGAGTGAGACCTGGTTAGAGGAAGCGTGTTACAGAAGCCAGAAGCCAGCCTACAGGAACCCTGGATCTTTTAAAGCTCTGGGGAAACGCATGGGAGTTGAGTATTGGCTAAAAGACCCCCAGGTATGAATCACACACCACCCGAAAAACCATGCCATCAGAGTGTGTGCAGAGAGGAAGCTTCCTCAAAGTTTGTCCAAGATTCAGTATCATCAGGTGTTCCTCTACTTCTCCCTGTGCTCACGGAAACACACATAGTGAAGTGAAAGCAACTTTCCTTTGTGTTGCTTGTTGCCTTTAGGGTCCTTGTCTCTCTCATGGTTCCACGATTGCAACATCCCCACTAAGACCAGGGCATCGGAACTCTCCATCACCTGAAAAAGGCAGGAAAATCCCAGGCAAAGGTGGGAACATTCAAGGAAAGCCTGCTACAGCAGATGCTGCGAGAAAGAATGGATTAAAATGCTTTCTGCCAAAATGTATTCAGTGCAATACAACCTAACAATCATCCTCTTATTAATATTAGCTCTCCTTAGCATCAGGAGTCTATAGCTGTAGCATAGTAATACTTATCATCCAAGGCATTGTTATTGATGGAAGCGGTGCCTGGTAGAATGTCACATCTCGGCCACATTCCAACATTGCAGTTACTCCCGTCTGTGTACATAGGCACAAAAACAATCTCGTGACATATGACTCAGCTCCACAGCTGTCTAATCCCCTTATCTCAGTCCAGAATCAGCTCTCCCAGGGTGTCTTAGCAAGAGTGCCATAGAGCTTTTATGAAAGAGGAAAAGCAAGGGCTCAGGCACAATTGCTGGTCTTTTCACCTACTATGTGACTATGGACAAGATAATAAAAGTTGTGCTTCAGTTTATTTCATAGGAGTGGATTGAATTAGATAATACTTAGGAAAGTATTCAATAAGTATTAATGAAAGAAATCTAAATGTATCTGGCAAATTAGGGAATACTCCCCTTAAGAAGGGATATTTAAATGAGACCTAAATGCTATGTGGGAATTAGCTGGTGGAACCTGTGGCGTGTTTAAGGGACTAACAAAAGGCCAGTGAGTCTGAAAAACTGTCAATGTGGGGCTAGGTAGGAGAGGTGGGTGGAACAGTGTGAAGCGTCAGATCATGCAGAATATCATGGCTCTATAAGGAATATGGACATGATCCTTAGGACAGTGGACATTGTTAAATAGAATAATGATTGGTAACATTGGAGCTTCAGAAACATGTTATTGGAAGCAGAGTGGAAATAGAGCATGGGTGAAGGTGAAGTCGCTCAGTCGTGTCCGACTCTGTGACCCTGTGGACTGCAGCCTACCAGGCTTCTCAGTCCATGGGATTCTCCAGGCAAGAGTACTGGAGTGGTTTACCATTTCATTCTCCAAGAAATAGAATGTGAATCAGTTGAAAAGGGAAAATGCAGGGATAAGCAGAGGGCAGCGCATCGCTAATTACATGGATAGAAATATGAAGGAAGGTTCATTATATCGTGCTCTTTCCATTTGTGTACCTTTTCAAAGGTACACGAACTTTTAAAAACTGAACAGTGAGGCCAATGAGGAGGCTTTGGTAGTAGCCCAGACAAGGAACGATGCTGACCTGAAGTCATATGCTAGCAGGGAATGGAGATAGGGGATGGATTTGAGATGTTTTGGAGGTAAAACCATCCGGGTTTAATGGTGGGTTTGATGTTGGGATTCAGAGGGGCTCTGAGTGGAGAATGACGCTCCTGTTTCTGCCGTGCAAATCCAAGCAGATTCAGTGAGCTATGGCGACATAGGAAGAGGACCTACTTTGGGGCAAAGATGATGACTTTGAACGTCTTCCTTTGGTAGCATCTGTGCAAAATTCAAGTAGAAGACTTCAGAACACAGTTGGGTATACTAAATTTATGGGAGAAGTATCATTATATATAAGAACTTGAAGCCACAGAAAAATGCCCAGAAGATTGTCAGTTGAGCAAACAGAGAACTTAAGAAAAATCCTTCTGAGAATAATGATCGCATCAGGGCCGCTGAGCAGATCGGATATTTAAGGGCAACCTTAGGTAAAAAAAAAGGAATATATTCTCATTGGGGTAGAAGTCACTACAGGTAAATTTGGGGATGAGGTTGCAGAAAGTTGAGGGAGCTTCCGTCTGATAATTGCCATTTTCTCTGTGAATTAGAAGATGAGAATGAGAACTTGTGGGAACAGATAGACTCCTGGGAAGCACAGAGAATTACGCTCAGGGTGGAAATCATGATTTTTCCATGCCACAACCATCAAAGTTCATTATTAATTTTCTGCTTCATGCTTATTTTGCATTTTACATTTGATAATACATCTCAAACTCTCTCTATATTATATGACTCTTTGCATTATTTTTCCTAATAGGTCTGTGAATACTCAAACAGAAGAATTAAAGCTATCAGACTGGTTTTTTCCCAAGTAAGAATTTCAGATCTAATACATGTGAGATTAATCTGTAGATTGCTCAATAGGAATTAACAGATGGCAAAAATACTGTGACTGGCATTCCAAATGCTGGAGAGCAGATAGATCTTTGATGGTTATTTAAAAAAATAAGCAGTAGCCGAGATCAACTGGAAATGGACATTAGGACCTATGTCCTCTGTGAATGAGAATTTAGATGATAGAAACACAAAGCACCCTAGAATGACAGAGAGTCACCAGATGTAAGGGTACATTTGAGATCGTTTGATTGTTTCTCCTCATTTCACCAATGAGAGAACCAAAGCCCAGATCATGTGGGTGGGCTGTCTGTGCACTTCGTGCTTTAATACAACAGCTTTCTTCTGGGCTCTCTGCCTCCATCTTCTTACTCTATGCACCAGTCTTTCACCTTGATGCTGTAGATCTGAGGACCTGTCTCAATTAAAACTTTGAAAGGAGACATCCAGTTACTGGATAATGATCCATGACTCATCCTCCCACAATATCACTACATTTGTCTGATCTAATCAGATCATACAAAGCATACCAGCTATTTAAACAGAGTTTTAAGTATAAAGAATTGCTGATTACCATATAGTCGTTAAGGGGCTTCCCAGGTGATGCTAGCGGAAGAACCTGCCAATGCAGGAGACCTCAGAGATGTCAGTTTGATCCCTGGGTTGGGAAGATCCCCTGAAGGAGGGCATGACACCCCAGTATTCTTGCCTGGAGAATCCCATGAACAGAGGAGCCTGGCAGGCTATGGAGTCACAAAGAGTCAGACACTTCTAAAACAACTTAGCACCCATGGACAGCCATAAAGTCGTTAACTAGGTAACCTGAAAAATGGAAAATACAGCTCTAAGGTGTCACAGAGGGAACAGCTATAGGAAGTAATTATTTTCCCTGGTTCTGAAGAAAGAAAAGGAAGGGACTGGAATTATTACACCTTAAAAACTTAGAGACAAATCTCACAGGGCTTAAACTCCGCTGTTGCTTACCTGGTGTGGGTGCCTCTCAGCTCCAGGGATGCCTCTTGGGGCAGAGAACCAGCCCTTCTAAGGAGGAGCACGGCGAGACTGGTTCTGCACGTGTTGCAAAAACTGAAAGTTGGATTCAATTGCTCAGGAAAAGAACTGCTATTGCTGTGGTAAAGATGCATTCCTGGAATGGGACTTGCAGGAACAGGATGCAGACAAGAAGCCCACAGGAAACAGAAAAGAGCAAGTTTCTTCTTCCTCCAAACTTGTAATTTTCCTCCAATGCCCTCTATTAGTAGAGCCTACCAGGGTGCCCATTGGCAAAGGAGAAATGTGATTTGCAGTGTCCCAGCTCAACATAATAAAGCAGGGTATACTGTGGTGGGTTTAACTTTGAAAGACAATAGCTTAATAACTGATACAGCATCCCCCTAATAAGACAGGTAAGTTATAGCCTCATAATTCAAGGTACTGATCAATCACAACAGGTGAAAAAAGGACAAAACCATATAATCATTTAAGTAGATTCCAAATCAGTTCAGTTCAGTCCAGTCGCTCAGTCGTGTCCGACTCTTTGCGACCCCATGAATTGCAGCATGCCAGGCCTCCCTGTCCATCACCAGCTCCCGGAGTTCACTCAGACTCATGTCCATCGAGTCAGTGATGCCATCCAGCCATCTCATCCTCTGTCATCCTCTTCTCCTCCTGCCCCCAGTCCCTCCCAGCATCAGAGTCTTTTCCAATGAGTCAGCTCTTCACATGAGGTGGCCAAAGTACTGGAGTTTCAGCTTTAGCATCAGTCCTTCCAAAGAACACCCAGGACTGATCTCCTTTAGAATGAACTGGCCTCAGTGGGCTACTTTTAAGTTTCGATCTCCATTCCTTTTTCTTTGGCGGGGTGTGTGTGTGTTTAAACAGCAGAGATTTATTTTCTCCTGTTTCTGAAGGCTGGAAATAGAAGATCAAGGTGTTGGCAAGTTTGGTTGCTTCTGAGGTCTCTCTTCTTGACTTGCAGCTGCCTGTCTCCTTGCTGTGTCCTCACAAGGCTTTTTCTCTGTGTACACCTCCCGGGTGTCTCTTACTCTTATAAGGACACCAGCCCTGTTGGCTTTGGCCCTGTTCTTATGACCTCATTTAACCTTAACCTGTTAGTTGCTCAGTCGTGTCTGACTCTTTGCGATTCCATGGACTGTAGCCCACCAGGCTCCTCTGCCCATGGAATTCTCCAGGCAAGAATACTGGAGTGGGTTGCCTTTCTCTTCTCCAGGGGGTCTTTCCGACCCAGGTATCAAACCCAGGCCTCCTGCATTGTAGTCAGGCTCTTTACCATCTGAGCCACCGGGGAAGTCCCGTTTAACCTTAATTACTTCTCTAAAGGCCCTATCTCCAAATATTCAGACTGGGGTTACACCTTCAACACATGAATCTGGAGGAGACATTCAGTCCATAACAAGCTCTGAAACAGCTAATGGAATCTTTCTCTTGCTGCATGTCAACTCCTATTGCATTTTTCATTTTTTTCATTGATGATCATTAAAGCTGAACACATTTTCATATGAATATTGGCCACTTAGACATTCACTTTTGTAAACTGCCTGTTTATATCTCTTCTCTTTATCCCACACAATGGATTGTCTTTTTTTTTTTTTATAGATTTGAATACACATAATATAAAATTCACTATTTTAATTGTTTAAAAATGTACAATTTGGGGCTTTCCCGGTGGTCCAGTAGTTAAGAATATGTCTTGCAATGCAAGGGAACTTGCTTAATCCCTGATGCACAAAGACTCCACACGCTGCAGAGCAGCTAAGCCCATGGGCCAAAACTACTGAGCCCGCATGCTGCAACTACTGAAGCCCGCAGAGCCTGGAGCCTGTGCTCCACAGCAAGGGAAGCCACTCAATGAGAAGCCCATGCACCACAATGAAGAGCAGCCCCTGCTCAACTAGAGAAACGCCTGTGCAGCAACCAGGACCTAGCGCCACCAAAAACTTGAGTAAATAAGTCCTTTAGAAATGTACAGCTCTAGCTATCTAATTCCAGAATATCTTCATCATAGAAAAAAAGAAGCTCTGCCCATTAAGAAGTAACTTCTCATTCCCTGCTCCTTGACAAACACAAATCTGCTTTCCATCTCTCTGGACTTGACTCTTCTGGACATTTCCTATGAAGGGAGCATAGTATGTTTTGTTATTTTTTTAATGTCTGACTTCTTTCACTTTGCATGTTTTATTTATTTATTTTCCAGATTTTATTATTATTTTTTTTTACTTTACAATATTGTATTGATTTTGCCATACATCAACATGGATCTGCCACGGGTGTACACGTATTCCCAATCCTGAACCCTGCCTCCCACCTCCCTCCCTGTATCATCTCTCTGGGTCAACCCACTGCACCAGCCCCAAGCATCCTGTATCCTGCATCAAACCTAGACTGGTGATTCATTTCTTATATGATATTATACGTGTTTCAATGCCATTCTCCCAAATCATCCCACCCTCTCCCTCTCCCACAGAGTCCAAAAGACTGGTCTATACATCTGTGTCTCTTTTGCTTTGCATGTTTTAAAGATTCATCTATATTGTAGCATATATCAGTATTTCATTCCTTTTCATAGCTGAATAATATTCCATGGTATGGATACACCACACATCCATTCACCAGTAAATGGATATTAGGTTGTTTCCACTTTGGGGCTATTATAAGTAATGGTGCTATAAACATTCATGCACAAGTTTTCATTTTAAATCATACTTTCAGTTTCCTTGGGTATATATCCATAAGTGGGTTTACTGGGTACATGGTAATCCTAAATTAAACTTTTTGAGAAACCACCAAACTCTTTTCCACACGGTTACATCATTTTATGTTCCCATCAACAATGTATGAGTGTTTCAGTTTCTCTGCATCCTTTCCAACACCTGCTATTTTTTGTTTTGCTGGGGGTGTGTGTTATGTTATGGCCATTCTAGTGTATGTGAAATATCTTATTATAGTTCTGATTTACATTTCTGTAATGACTAATGATGTTGATCTTGAGATGTCTTTGTCTGGCTTTGACATCAAAGTAATATTGGCCTCACAGAATGAGTTAGAAAGTTCTATTTCTTTGGAAGACTTTGAGAATGTAATTGGGGTTAATTCTTGAAGTGTTTGGTAGAATTCAGCAGTTAAACCATCTGATCCTGGTCTTTCTTTGTTAGCAGATCTTCAATTACCTTTATTTGTTATAGGTCTCTAAGATTTTCTAGTTCTTCTTGAACCAGTTTTAGTAGTTTGTGTCTTTCTAGAAATTTATCCATTTCATCTATAAGGTCTATAAAAATGTCCCCATTTCTGTTCTTGATTTTAATAATTTGAGTCATCTCTGATTTTCTCCTGGTCAGTTTAATTAAAGGTATGCCAGTTTCATTAATCTTTGCAAAGAATTGACTTTTGGCTTCATTGATTCTGTCATTTTTTTTCTCTATTCAGTTCTCTCTGAGCCAGTCTTTATTATTTCTTCTTTCTGTTGCCTTTAGTTTTGTTTTTCCCTTTTTTTTTTTCCCAGTTTCCCCCTTTTTTCCCCTTAAGGTGGAATGTGTGGTGACTAATATGAGATCTTTCTTTTTTAAAACATGGATGTTTACAGCCATACATTTCCCTCTGAGTACTGATTTTCACTGTCTCCCATAAGGGTTAGCATGTTATACCTTCATTTTGATTTATCTCAATTTCTTTTCTAATTTCCTCATGATTTTGGAGTTTTTTGTTTTTGTTTTTTTCCCTTATGATTTTTTTCCTTTGGCACATTGGTTGTCTAGGTGGGTTGTTTAATTTCCAGGTGTTTATGAATGTTCTAGACTTATTTCTGTTACTGATTTCTCATTTCATTCCAGTATCCTTGGAAAAGATAGTTTGTATGTTTCCAGTCACTATAAGGTGATTGAGCCTTGTCTTATGGTCTAAGATGAGATTTATCCTGGAGAGTATTCCATGTGTGTTTGAGAAGGACATGTACTCTGTCGTTGGATAAAGTGTTCTGTGTGTGTCTGATTTGTTCTTTTGCCTGCTCAAATCTTCTGTTGACATCCTAAAGTGAATTTTTTCCTTTCAGCTATACACGTCTCAACTTCAGTATTTCTATTTCATTTGTTTTTATAATTTGTATCTTTAATATTCTCTATTTGTTAAGACAATGTTCTTCTGGTTTTCTTTAGTTCTCTGTCCGTGGCTTCCTTTAGCACGTTGAAAGTGAAGTCGCTCAGTCGCGTCCGACTCTCTGCAACCCTGTGGACTATAGCCCACCAAGCTCCTCCGTCCGTGGGATTCTCCAGGCAAGAATACTGGAGTGGGTTGCCATTTAGCATGTTAAGCATATATTAAAAGGTGGACTTAAAGTCTTTTTAGAAAAACTCAGTCAATGTCTGGACAGTTCTCATTTATTTGTTTTCCTGTGAATGGGCTGTACATTCTTCTTTATTTGGATAACTCTTAAATTTTGGTTAAAAACTAGACATTTTGAGTATTATAATATAGTTTCTCTGAAAATCAGATACTTTTGCCTTCTCAGAGTTTGTTGTTCTTATTTGCTCTTGGTTGTTTGTTTGGTCTTGTTTTTCCCTTTTTTTCTAGTTTCCCCCCTTTTTCCCTTTAAGGTGGAAGGTGAGGCTATTAATATGAGATCTTTCTTTTCTTATGGTTGTTTGCTTAGTGGCTTTTCTAAACTATTTTTTAAAAGACTGTATTCTTTTTCTTGTTTGGTCCCAGAAGTCTCTGAGCTACCCTTAGGTTGTAGCCAGCAAGTTGTTTGACAGAGATTTCCTATAAGTGCCTAAAACCTGAGAGAGGGAGGTGTTAGAGGGGAGAAGGAGGAGGAAGAGAAAATGAAGGAGGAGGAGGAGAAGGAGAAGGAAAAAAACAGAAAAGAGAGGAAAACAAAACAAAGAGAAGAAGACACTTACATTCTTTAAAGACTGGCTCTGTGTTTGCGCCCGCCTTCAACACAGCCCAGTCGCTTATAACTCTGCCTTAGCTTTCACTTCTTGTGTGCCCTGAGCCTAAATATCTGTCGGAGGTGAAAGCCTAGGATCTTCACAGGTCTTTCCTGAATGTTCGTTCTGCCCTGAACGTGTGCATGGATTCCTCAGTTCCTCGTTCTGTGTGTGTCTGATTGACGCATGGGATCTTGTCAAAGCCCTTACTTCCCAAAGAACTGTCTTTCAAATGTTTCCTCCCCAGGCTTTCAGCATATCTAGTGTTTAACTGAAATCTTTTGTTTCAGGTGAAAGGGGCTTGTTCTTTTACAACTTTTTTTCAAGGAATACCCTCCCCTTCAATTCTCAGAGAATGTTAAGTACAAGAAAAAAAGCACTATGAGTCAATCCTTCAAGGAACTCTCAGGTAGCTTAAAAAGATAAACACAATCGCTGGGAATTAGATCCACTCTTCTCCCCACTGAGTCAGATACCCACACTGAGAACATAGTATGGTTTTGTCTTTTCAATGCCACTGTTATACTAGGAAGAGCATTGGTGCAAGGCTAGGTTAGAATACCTCAAAGGTTTTCTAGTCCTACCATATTGAGTCTTTTTTTTTTTTTTTCTTTTTGAGATAACATTTGCTTGGTTGCTCTAAATATTTGGCTATCTTCCAAAGTTCTGACAAAGTTGATTCTGATAGTATGCAACAATGTTAACACTGGCAGCATTTCAGATTATGAAAACTGGGAAGTTTGCGTTTTAAAATAGTGCTTCTGAAAAGAATCAGTGTCCATAGCTTAAGACGGTAGATCTTGTCCAACTGTAAGAGAAATTGTTACTTTAGACTTTGCGTGATATTTCAACTATGCATCCTCAAAGATGTTGGAACAATAATATAATCAGTACATGTACTTTTGTAATGATCTCACCCTAATGATTCAGCCATGAAATTAAAAGGTGCTTACCCCTTGGAAGGAAAGTTATGACCAACTTAGACAGCATATTAAAAAGCAGAGACATTACTTTGTTAACATAGGTCCATCTAGTCAAGGCTATGGTTTTTCCAGTAGTCATGTGTGGACGTGAGAGTTGGACTGTGAAGAAAGCTGAGCACCAAAGAATTGATGGTTTTGAACTGTGGTGTTGGAGAAGACTCTTGAGAGTCCCTTGGACTGCAAGGAGATCCAACCAGTCCATTCTGAAGGAGATCAGTCCTGGGTGTTCATTGGAAGGACTGATGTTGAAGAAACTCCAATACTTTGGCCACCTGATACGAAGAGCTGACTCATTTGAAAAGACCCTGATGCTGGAAAAGACTGAGGGCAGAAGGAGAAGGGGACGACAGAGGGTAATGTGATTGGATGGCATCACCGACTCAATGGACATGAGTTTGGGTGAACTCTGGGAGTTGGTGATGGACAGGAAGGCCTGGCGTGCTGCGGTTCATGAGATCGCAAAGAGTCGGACACAACTGAGCGACTGAACTGAACTGAACTGAGTCATTTCTGATAAACTGTTTCTTCTGTTTATCATGCCATCAAGGCTCTGGGTTAGAAATAAGGAAATACTGCAATCAGACATAGGCTTTATACATTAGCAATATCTACTACAATTTTATTAAAAGTATTTTGCTCATAATTCTTATATCTTCCTTACAGTGCCATAAATCGCTCAAACGTAACTACCAGCTGGGCAGCTCCAGTTGTGTGGCATGGCACTTATGATGAAGTGGTGCTGGAAAATTATTACGCAAGTCATAAAATTACTGTGGGGTTGACTGTGTTTGCTGTGGGAAGGTAGGTATTGCTGAATGACCTTTATATTCAGGTGTTTTATTTTAGAAAATGGGAGATTATCAATAATCTACCTCAAGAATTTAGAAAAAGTAGAACAAAATAAAGCCAAAGAAAGCAGAAATAAGGAAGTAATAAAGGTGAGAGCAGAAATCCATGAAATTGAAAACAGAAAAGTCTTAGAGAAAAATCAATGAAACAAAAATGTGGTTCTTTGGGGAAAAAGAAAACCTCAATAAAATCCATAATCACCCAGGAAGACTAGCCAAGAAAAAAAAATAATGCAAATTATAAATATTGGGAAAGAAACAGGGTATATCACCTCAGACCTTGTAGACTTTAAAAGGATAATCAGGAAACAGTATAACATTCTCTACATATCTGACAACTTAGAGGACACGGATCGTATAAAGCACAAACAACCACAATTCACCCAACATGAAACAGATCATTTGAATAACCCTATATCTATTGAGGAAATAGAATGTATAATTTTAAAAACTCCCAAAGGGGCTTCCCTGGTGGCTCAGCTAGTAAAGAATCTGCTTGCAATGCAGGAGACCTGGGTTTGATCCCTGGGTTGGGATAGTCCCTTTGGGAAGGGAACAACTACCCACTCCAGTATTCTGGCCTGGAGAATTCCATGGACTATATATAGTCCATGGGGTCACAAAGAAAGGACTTTCACTTTCAAAGTCCTCAGGCGCAGATAGTTTCATCAGAGAATTCTACCGAATACTTAAAGAAAAATTAACATCAATTCTACACAATCTTTTTCAGAAAAGAGACTAGAAAGGAACACATCCCAAATCATTTTATGAAGCAAATTCTGCCTTGATATCAAAATCATACCAAAAAGAGTACAAAAAAGTATTAAGTTGAACAATACTTATCACTCATTAAAATGGTAAAGTTATCAGCTTTATAGCAACTTGCTGTTAAATATTGGTAGTAATTTATTGTTTAATTAAAAGAAAACAGAAAGAGGAAGAAAGGGAGGAGGAAGGGAAGACTCCTTACTGAAGAAGTTTCCCATGACCTCCTCCCGAGACTCACTGTGGTCTCTTCAAGTTGCTGCCCCAGGATCTGTAACAAGATCCCGGGGAGTGACCCTATTCTGGGGCAGTACTTCTACCTTCAGGACACAGATGGAGTTTCTGGTTCCTTCCTTCACCCTCCTGAATAGAACGCAGGGTCTTAAAAGGGTACTGTATAAGGGAAGGGGCACTGAAACCACAGCTTCAGTAACCTCACCATGAAACCCTGACTCTGTTTTAAAGAACCTCTGAAAGCTCAGGAATAAATGGCATCAATTTCCTCTGAAATTAGGAGTATAGGTGGGACTGAAACTAGGAGGATAGATTTAAAGTATCTATATGGAAAATTTCAACATGAATATCTGCTACAGGAATGAACAATTAAGCCAATAAAATAAAACAGAAAAATGCCATGCAAATATTAAAGACTTCCTGTTTATTGGCAATAGCACTGTAGAGACCTGTAGGGAAAGACTTCCATAAATGATGTTGGAGAAAATGTCAACACAGGAAAACTTAAATTGTACCTTTATAGCATATCATGTACAAACATACAAACATCAATTACTAGGTAGTTTGAAGACCAATAGTTAAAAGAAAAACTGTATCTTCACGAACTCAGGATAGAAAAGGATTTATTAATCAAGACATAGAAACTACTAATCATAAAGGAAAAGACTGATAAGTCTGACTGCTTATGAGTGAACTCTGGGAGTTGGTGATGGACAGGGAGGCCTGGCGTGCTGCGATTCATGGGGTCGCAAATAGTCGGACACGACTGAGCAACTGAACTGAACTGAAGAAAAAAATCAGAGAAACACAAACTGAAGGCCATTTTACAAAATACACGGTCAGGGTCATGACTAACAAGAAGAGAAATTGACAGCGTGGAAGAGACTAGGGAGACTAGAAGAGACTAGTGACTGAATGCAGTGTGTTCTGGATTGGATCCTGGAAACCGAAAAGGTCATTAGGGAAGAAGCTGGTGAAAATCACATAAAATCTGTGGTTTAGCTAATAGTCGTTTACCACTGATAATTTCCTAGTTTTGACAAATGTACTATGGTTATATAATATATTACTATTAGGGGAAGGTGGGTAGAGCATATGTGGGAACTCTGTAATATATCTGCAACTTTTCTGTAAATCTAATGCTATGCTAAGCTTCAGTCGTGTCTGATTCTTTGCGAACCTATGGACTGTAGCCTGCCAGGGTTCTCTGTCCATGGGATTTTCCAGGCAAGAATACTGGAGTGGGTTGCCTTTTCTTTCTCCAGGGGATCTTCCCAATCCAGGGACTGAACCAACATCTCTTAAGTCTCCTGTATTGGCAGGCAGGTTCTTTACCACTAGCACCAACTGGGAAGCAGGCCTTGCTAAGATCCAGGGTAGGAAGTCTAATAGCATTTCAACACAGAAAATATTTTAAAAATTGGGGGAAAAAATGTTTGCCACTGTAGCGACAGTAAGTTTTTTTTAAAATTCTAAACGCCTGATATTAAGCTTTTGATTGATTGCTGAGACATCCATTTTATTTATTTATTCATTGGCCACAATGTACAGCTTGTGGGATCTTAGTTCCCTGACCAGGGAGAAAACTTGGGCCCTGTGCCATAAAAGGGCAGAGTCGTAACCACTGGACCACCAGGGAATCCCCTGAGATATCCACTTTAAAGACATCCATCTCAAATAGAAATATTGCTTACTAGCTAAACAACTAGATAAAGAGCCAAGTCCCCATACCCATGAAATCTTCCTTTTAGAAAGTCCTGAGTGATCTGATCTACATAAATGACCACTTGCATGACCCCATTTTTCCCCTCCCTTGCTTTAACTTCCGCTTTTACGTTTAAAATTTGTCAACAGAGTGAACTTGCAAAACCCTAGGCACCCCACCCTCAACCCAGTAAAGGCAGAACCCTAGGGCCTTTGTGTTTCTCTCTCTTTCTCTCTCTCCCACCACCTCCAACTTTTGACCTCACCGTGTGGCCCCAGGCATGCCACGTATCCTCTAGGATTTGTGATTAATAAAGCTTATTTTCTCAAAGTTCCCTATGGTTGCTGTTGAGGTGCTCCTTGAGATTATAATAAGAATGACAAAGACTGGTCCAGCCATAATGTAGGCTCTGGTGATGTCTGGTGGGAAGTAGGGATCTCTTACCACAAGTAGTAGGGACTCCAGTGAGTGCCCCCAGGCACTCCTAGCTGATAACATCACTATCAATAGGCAGAGACTGACACAAAACAGCCCCATATCACAGCATAGACAAAAATTAACTCAAATGGATAATAGACTTAAATATGAAAGATAAAACAAGAAAGTGACTAGAAAAACATATAGGAGAGTATTTTCACTACTTTGAGGGGGCAAAGATTCCTGAAGTATGACACAAAAGCACTAACCGTAAAATAAATATGGATAAATATGGACTTTGGATTTGAGTTGCTAGCTTCCAGCTCAATATAATATTTTAAGTGATATTTTTTCATAATGTACCTAATAATTTTAGATACTCCAAACTAGAGTTTTCTCCTGACTCCATCTGTCGTATTTCTTAAGACTCTGATCAATATCCAGAACTTATTTCTAGTGATCATATATATAAGCATCATTTGAACTAGTCACATGTATTACCTTTTCTTTTTTGAATTTACCTGAGGCCATTTATTACTACAAGAATCCTTAACTGGCTGGAGAGATTGGAAATGAGAAAGTTTACCTTCAGCCCAGCAATCTTAGCACCATATTAAAGGGCATAGGGCAAAATAAGAAACCAGTGCTGACAGCAGACACAAAGTGTGTCGCCTCTGACTTTTTATGCATAACTAACTACTCTAAGTAAGCCACAGGCATCAGTAACTGCTCTTGCAATGACCTATGACCTTTCCTGCCTACAACCTCTAAAGCAAGTCCCAACTGCTCTGATAACCCTGAAAATTCAGGCTTTTGTTTTGTGCTGGGCACGGTTCAGGTTTCTGATCTCACCAAGTTTCATTCCCTCTTGTGAGAAATTCCTCTTTTCTCCTCTGATCCATAAAACCTCACCAGGGAGAGGAAAGGCAGACAATTTCACTTTTACACTACTTAAATACAACTCAAGAAGCATATCTAATGTTTGCTTCCTTAGTAGCATTTTTCGATAAAACTATAGTAAGTGTAATTTAAATAGTATGTGTTTCACTAACATACAAGAAAATGAACTTAATTGCTTCTTATTTACTTCACAGATACGTTGACCGTTATTTGCACACATTTATAAACTCAGCTGATAAATATTTTATGGTTGGCCAGAAAGTCATCATTTACGTCCTCATAGATGACTTCTCTAAGGTGCCCTGGGTAGATCTGGCTCCCCTCCGAATGCTGAAAATTTTTGAAATAAAGCAAGAGAAGAGATGGCAAGACATCAGTATGATGCGCATGAAGACCATCAGTGAACACGTTGCGGATCACATCCAATATGAAGTTGACTTCCTCTTCTGCATGGATGTGGATCAAATCTTTGTACAAAAATATGGACTGGAGACTCTGGGGGAATCAGTAGGTCAGTTACACGCTCATTGGTATAAGACGAGTCCTACAGAGTTACCTTATGAGAGGAGTCAATTATCAGAAGCATATATACCTATTGGTAAGGGGGACTTTTATTACCATGCTGCTGTATTTGGCGGTACTCCCGTTCAGGTTCTCAATATTGCTAGGGAGTGCTTCAGAGGAATCATGAATGACAAGAAAAATAACATTGAGGCAGTGTGGCATGATGAAAGTCACTTGAACAAGTATTTTTTCCTCCATAAACCCACTAAAATCTTGTCACCAGAATACTGCTGGGATCAGTCTGGACCTAATAGTATTAAGAATGGCACTTTCAAACTCTATTGGGCTTTTAAAAACTATGATTTTCTTAGACAGTCAGTGTAATTTTATAGTCCTTTCTTTGTGTTGCTGAATTTAAAAGCATCATTTGGTCTTGTCTTTAAAAAATTAGTACTTGACAAATTTTAGCACCATAAAAATAATCACTAATAGAATGACAAACTCACCAACACAATTATATTCATACTTTTCATCACCTTTCTCTTTGAATCATATAGCATAGGGTATAGCAGTAACAGAAGGAATATATTGACATCAGATGGAAATATAGTGTTCTCATATCTCGTGTGAATTTTGAGGAAGTATTTTTTTTGGATCACATTGGACAAAATAGAATCTGTCAGGAGAAAATGAAATCTGAAATATTTTCACTGATCCAGCTAGATATATATTTCTTACATTGCTTAAGGAAAGGGATAATCTAGGGGTATGGATAAGGGAAATCGGTGCAACTATACTAATCTACTCTCTATGTAAAATTTTGAGGACATTAAAGCTGCCACCAGATGGGCAGACAGTTACTAGAAAACCGGGTTATTCAAAAAGAACTGTTTTTTTTTTTCTTTTTAACTTTTTAATTTGTATTGGGGGTGTAGCCTATTAACAATGTTGTGATAGTTTCAGGTGAACAGTGAAGGGACTCAGTCATACAAATAGATGTATCCATTCCCTCCCAAACTCCCCTCCCATCCAGGCTCCCACATAACATTGAGCAGAGTTCCATGTGCCATACAGTAGGTCATTTTTGCTTATCTATATTTAATATAACAGAGTGTACATGTGCATCCCAAATTCCCTAACTATCCCTTCTGCCCTTCCTTCCCACCTGCGGCCATAAGTTCAAAATGTGTTTTAAAACTACAAAGTTATCTGTTGTAAAAAATAATAAGGAAATTTTAAATATAGAGAGAAAACTGAAAGTCTTCCTATACTCTCCCTTTGAAAACCTATCACTTGGGGGGGTGGTCCTAAGATGGTGGAGGAACAGGATGGGGAGACCACTTTCTCCCCCACAAATTCATCAAAAGAACATTTGAACGCTGAGTAAATTCCACAAAACAACCTCTGAATGCTGGCAGAGGACATCAGGCACCCAGAAAAGCAGCCCATTGTCTTCAAAAGGAAGTAGGAAAAAATATAAAAGATAAAAAGAGAGACAAAAGAGGTAGGAATGGAGATCCATTCAGGGAAGGGAGACTTAAAAAGGAGAGAAGTTTCCAAACACCAGGAAACACTCTCACTGGCGAGTCTGTGGCGAGCCTTGGAACCTCAAAGGGCAATACAACCGGGAGGGAAAATAAATAAATAATTAAAAGCTACAGATTACATGCCCAGTGGTAACTCCCAGCGGAGAAACAGTGCAGACGCCTGCATCTGCCACTAGCAAGCAGGGGCTGGGCAGGGAGGCGCGGGCTGCATTGCTTAGAGTGAGGACTGGGCCTGAATGCCCTGAGAGCAGTCTGAGGGAACTAACTAACAAACCAGACTGCGGAAATAGTTACCCCGCGAAAAGCCCTAAACTAAAACACCGCCAGCCCCGCTCACAGCTAACAAAGGACTGACCAGAGCTAGCTGGCTGCTGACTGGCCCATCCCCTGCCAGAGAGAGATAATGGAGAAAAGACAGTCTCTTTAACAGTGGTGCTGGGAAAACTGGTCAACCACTTGCAAAAGAATGAAACTAGAACACTTTCTAACACCATACACAAAAATAAACTCAAAATGGGGAACACGTGTACACCAGTGGCAGATTCATGTCAATGTATGGTGAAACCAATACAATATTGTAAAGTAATTAGCCTCCAATTAAAATAAATAAATTTATATTAAAAAAGCTATCACTCAATATTTCCTTTATATGCATTTATATACCCACCACATGAATATATACACACATGTATGTGTGCCTATGCATATATGCTTATACACTATTTTATATAAATTAACATATCACAAAATGCACACATGCATGCATGCATACACGTTTTCTCAATTGTCAGGGTCTAGTTAGGAAAATCGGAGAAGGCGATGGCACCCCACTCCAGTACTCCTGCCTGGAGAATCCCATGGATGGAGGAGCCTGGTGGGCTGCAGTCCATGGGGTCGCTAAGAGTTGGACACGACTGAGCGACTTCACTTTCACTTTTCACTTTCATGCATTGGAGAAGGAAATGGCAACCCACTCCAGTGTTCTTGCCTGGAGAATCCCAGGGACGGGGGAGCCTGGTGGGCTGCCGTCTGTGGGGTCGCACAGAGTCAGACATGACTGAAGTGGCTTAAATGCATTTAGGAAAATAGAACTACTGTTCCAGGTATTTCAAACAATGGGAATTTAACGCAAGGGATTGGACATATGTAAGTGATTAAGAGTTGAGGACAAAATGAGATATATATGTATATATGCATCTTCTTTATCCATTCTGTCGATTGACACTTACTTAGGTTTTTTCCATGTTTTAACTATTGGAAATAGTGCTACTATGAATACTGGGTGCATGTATCTTTACGAATTAGAGTTTTCTCCAGATATATGCCCATGAGTGGGATTACTGGATCATATAACTCTATTTTCAGTTTCTTAAAGACCTTCCATACTGTTCTCCATAGCTGTTGCAACAACTTACATCTCCATCAAAAGTATAGGAGGGTTCCTTTTCCTCTACCCCTCTCCAGCATTTATTATTTGTAGACTTTTAAATTATATGTATACATTCATTCAATGAAGACAGCAGCCCTCTTGGGACTGAGGAAAAAAATTGTAGGATGTCCAGAAAGTGTTAGAACCTAACATGAGCTGCCTGGCATGAGATGAAACAACAAAGAGGATTTTTAGTCACTGCTAGAGATGCCACCCAAAGGAGACAGAGAAAGACAGAGACCAGACACACACACACACACACACACACACACACATGGGCTTTTCCCTTCTACCTTGCTCTCTTCTGCCACTGTTTTCCATTTTCTGTTGCTATACAATAATCAGAGGTAACAGAGTCTGGAAATATGCTGCACTGGGCAGATGAGAAAAATGAAAGACCCAACAGCTGGCAGACAAATGGCTACCACCACCCACCCATTCTGCCGTGAAACGGCCATTCTCATTCTTCCCCCCATACCTAACTCTCATAAAACAACTTTATGTTTCCACTTTGCAGAATTCAACTAACTATTGTACAAGTAAAGAATCACTTTCTTCTCAAAAAGGTGAAACACAAATTACCATCTGACATTATTTCCCTCCCCATGTTCAAGAACCCAAGATAATATGAGTTCTCCTCCCTCAGAATGGTACATGACTCTTCATAGTTTGATGAACTCTGATGTAAATTGGAAAGAAAAAAAATAACCACTCCTCATTAAGAAAGAAATTGTAGAGGAAAGAAATAGGGAAAATAATTGTGCGTGTGCTAATCACTCAGTCATGTCTGACTCTTTGCAACTCCATGGACTGTAGCCCACCAGTCTTCTCTGTCCATGAAATTTCCCACTATTGGAGTGGATTGACATTTCCTTTGGTTAACATATAAAGACATACACCTGTATATAACTATATATATTAAGTTTCTATTTGTAATATAAATATAAGAAAAATGTGCAGGCCTGCGGCAGTCTTCATTTTTATAGCTGGTTACAGAGTCAAATTCACATTTATCATTTCTTCCTTCAATCACTGATTTTATGTACCTTGCCCTCTGTTAGAAGCTCATCTATATATGGTTCTTTATCTAGTGCGGTGGCGTTATACCTTTGTTGTCTGGTATCTGACTCTTTAGTGGGTCTTTACTGGATTGCTGGTTTTCTCATCAGTTCAGTTCAGTCGCTCAGTCGTGTCCGACTCTTTGCAACCCCATGAATCGCAGCACGCCAGGCCTCCCTGTCCATCACCATCTCCCGGAGTTCACTCAGACTCACGTCCATCGAGTCCGTGATGCCATCCAGCCATCTCATCCTCCGTTGTCCCCTTCTCCTCCTGCCCCCAGTCCCTCCCAGCATCAGAGTCTTTTCCAGTGAGTCAACTCTTCTCATGAGGTGGCCAAAGTACTGGAGTTTCAGCTTTAGCATCAGTCCTTCCAATGAACACCCAGGGCTGATCTCCTTCAGAATGGACTGGTTGGATCTCCTTGCAGTCCAAGGGACTCTCAAGAGTCTTCTCTAACACCACAGTTCAAAAGCATCGATTCTTCGGGGCTCAGCCTGCTTCACAGTCCAACTCTCACATGCATACATGACCACTGGAAAAGCCATAGCCTTGGCTAGACGGACCTTTGTTTTCTCATAAAGACTGTCTAATAAGAAGCTCCAAGGGAACACCTTAAGTTCTGAATACAGTCCTCCTTCTACTATCATGTAGTTGAAATCTTTTTTATTTTGATAATTGTTATCAGTAGCCCTACCCAGACCCCTTCTCTGGCTGTTGACTCAGCATGATGGAAAGATAAAAAGTTCAGAAAAAAGCGTCCGATTCCAATTCAACAGGACCATCACTATGTTTCCTGGTGGAAACACGCCTTCTTTATGCCCTCATTCCTTCCTTAACTTTTTTCAGTCGCTAAGTCATGTTCAACTCTGCAACTCCATGGACTGTAGCCTGCCAGGCCCCTCTGTCCATGGGATTTCCTAGGCAAGAATACTGGAGTGGGTTGCCATTTCATTTTCAGGGGGATCTTCGCAACCCAGGGATCAAACATGGGTCTCATGCATTGGCCACGGATTCTTTACCACTGAGCCACCAGGGAAGCCCCTCTTTGTGCCCTCAGCTCAGTTCAGTTCATTTCAGTTGCTCAGTCATGTCCGACTCTTTGTCACCCCATGGACTGCACCATGCCAGGCATCCCTGTCCATCACCAACTCCCAGAGCTTGCTCAAACTCATGTCCATTGATTGAGTCGGTGATGCTATCCAATCATCTCATCCTCTGTTGTCCCCTTCTCCTCCAGCCCTCAATCTTTCCTAGCTTCAGGGTCTTTTCCAGTGAGTCAGTTCTTCGAATCAGGTGGCCAAAATACTGGAATTTCCAATTCAGCATGAGTCCTTCCAATGAATATTCAGGACTGAATTCCTGTAGGATGGACTGGTTGGATCTCCTCGCAGTCCAAGGGACTCTAAAGAGTTTTCTCCAACACCACAGCTCAAAAGCATCAATTCTTCGGTGCTCAGCTTTCTTTATAGTCCAACTCTCACATCCATACATGACTACTGAAAAAACCATAGCTTTGACTAGATGGACCTATGTTGGCAAAGTAATGTATCTGTTTTTTAATATGGTATTTAGGTTGGTCATAGCTTTTCTTCCAAGAAGCAAGCTTCTTTTAATTTCATTGCTGCAGTCATCATCTGCAGTGATTTTGGAGCCCCCCAAAATTAAGTCTGTCACTGTTTCCATTGTTTCTCCATCTATTTGCCATGACGTGATGGGACCAGATGCCATGATCTTAGTTTTTTGAATGTTGAGTTTTAAGCCAACTTTTTCACTCTCCTCTTTCACTTTCATTAAGAAGCTCTTTAGTTCTTCACTTTCTGCCATAAGGGTGCTGTTATCTGCATATCTGAGTTTGTTGATATTTCTCCCAGAAATCTCGATTCCAGCTTTTGCTTCATCCAGTCCAGCATTTCTCACTGTGTACTCTGCATATAAGTTAAAAAAGCAGGGTGACAATACACAGCCTTAATGTACTCCTTTCCCAATATGGAACCAGCCTGTTGTTCCATGTCTAGTTCTAACTGTTGCTTCTTGAGCTGCATACAGATTTCTCAGGAGGCAGGTAGGGTGGTCTAGTATTCCCATCTCTTTCAGAATGTTCCACAGCTTGTTGTAATCTACACAGTCAAAGGCTTTGGCACAGTCAATAAAAGTGAAGTAGATGTTTATCTCGAACTCTCTTGCTCTTTTGATGATCCAACGTCATAGTCAACAAAAGAGTTCAAAATGCAGCACTTGGATGGAATCTCAAAAATGACAGAATGATCTCTGTTCATTTCCAAGGCAAACCATTCAATATCACGATAATCCAAATCTATGCCCTGATCAGTATAGCTGAAGAAGCTGAAGTTGAACGGTTCTATGAAGACCTACAAGACCTTTTAGAACTAACACCAAAAACAGATGTCTTTTCATCATAGGGGAATGGAACACAAAAGTAGGAAGTCAAGAAACACCTGGAGTAGCTGGCAAATTTGGCCTTAGAGTACAGAATGAAGCAGGCAAAAGGCTAATAGAGTTTTCCAAGAGAACGCACTGGTCATAGAAAATACCCTCTTCCAACAACACAAGGGAAGACTCTACACATGGACATCACCAGACGGCCAACACCAAAATCAGATTGATTATATTCTTTGCAGCCAAAGATGGAGAAGCTCTATACAGTCAGCAAAAACAAGACCGGGAGCTGACTGTGGCTCAGATAGTGAACTCCTTATTGGCAATTCAGACTTAAATTGAAGAAAGTAGGGAAAACCACTAGACCATTCAAGTATGACCTAAATGAAATCCCTTATGATTATACAGTGGAAGTGAGAAATAGATTTAAGGGACTAGATCTTATAGACAGAGTGCCTGATGAACTATGGATGGAGGTTCGTGACACTGTACCAGAGACAGGGATCAAGACCATCCCCAAGAAAAGGAAATGCAAAAAAACACAATGGCTGTCTGAGGAGGCCTTACAAAGAGCTGTGAAAAGAAGAGAAGTGAAAGCAAAGGAGAAAAGGAAAGATATAAGCATCTGAATGCAGAGCTCCAAAGAATAGCAAGGAGAGATAAGAAAGCCTTCCTCAGTTATCAGTGCAAAGAAATAGAGGAAAACAATAGAATGGGAAAGACTAGAGATCTCTTCAAGAAAATTAGAGAAACCAAGGGAACATTTCATGCAAAGATGGTCTCAATAAAGGACAGAATGGTATGGACCTTACAGAAGCAGAAGATATTAAGAAGAGGTGGCAAGAATACACAGAAGAACTGTACAAAAAAAGGCATTCATGACCCAGATAACCACAATGATTGGATCACTCACACTCACCTAGAGCCAGACATCCTGGAATGTGAAGTCAAGTGGGCCTTAGGAAGCATCACTATGACCTAAGCTGGTGGAGGTGATGGAATTCCAGTTGAGTTATTTCAAATTCTGAAAGATGATGCTGTGAAAGATGAAAGTGGCACTCAATATGCCAGCAAATTTGGAAAACTCAGCAGTGGCCACAGGACTGGAAATGGTCAGTTTTCATTCCAATCCCTAAGAAAGGCAATGCCAAAGAATGCTCAAACTACCTCACAATTGCACTCATCTTACACACTAGCAGAGTAATGTTCAAAAGTCTCCAAGCCAGGCTTCAGCAATATGTGAATGGTGAACTTCCAGATGTTCAAGCTGGTTTTAGAAAAGCAGAGGAACCAGAGATCAAATTGCCAACATCCGCTGGATCATCAAAAAAGCTAGAGAATTCCAGAAAACATCTATTTCTGCATTATTGATTATGCCAAAGCCTTTGACTGTGTGGATCACAATAAACTGTGGAAAATTCTGAAAGAGATGGGAATACCAGACCACCTGACCTGCCTCCTGAGAAATCTGTATGCAGGTCAAGAAGCAACAGTTAGAACTGGACATGGAATAACAGACTGGTTCCACACAGGAAAAGGAGTATGTCAAGGCTGTATATTGTGACCCTGTTTATTTAACTTATACGCAGAGTACATCATGAGAACTGCTGAGCTGGATGAAGAACAAACTAGAATTAAGATTGCTGGGAGAAATATCAATAAACTCAGATATGTAGATGACACCATCCTTATGGAAGAAAGTGAAGAGGAACTAAAGAGCCTCTTGATAAAAGTGAAGGTGGAGAGTGAAAAAGTTGGCTTAAAGCTCAACAATTCAGATAACTAAGATCATGGCATCCAGTTCCATCACTTCATGGGAAATAGATTGGGAAACAGTAGAAACAGTGGCAGACTTTATTTTGGGGGGCTCCAAAATCACTGAAGATGGTCACTGCAGCCATGAAGTTAAAAGATGCTTATTCCTAGGAAGGAAAGTTATGACCAACCTGGACAGCATATTAAAGAGCAGAGACATTACTTTGCCAAGAAAGGTCCATCTAGTCAAGGCTATGGTTTTTCCAGTGGTCATGTATGGATGTGAGAGTTGGACTATTAAGAAAGCTGAGCAATGAAGAATTGATGGTTTTGAACTGTGGTGTTGGAGAAGACTCTTGAGAGTCCCTTGGACTGCAAGGAGATCCAACCAGTTCATCCTAAAGGAGATCAGTCCTGAGTGTTCATTGACAGGACTGATACTGAAGCTGAAACTCCAATACTTTGGCCACGTGATGTGAAGAACTGACTCATTGGAAAAGACCCTGATGTTGGGAAAGATTGAGGGCAAGAGAAGAAGGGGACAACAGAGGATGAGATGGTTAATGGCATCACCGACACGATGGACATGAGTGGGTAAACTCTGGGAGTTGGTGATTGACAGGGAGTCCTGGTGTGCTGCAGTCCATGGGGTCACAAAGAGTTGGACACAACTGAGCAACTGAACTGAACTAAACTGAAGAAAAACTCATTGGTTAGCTCAAGGTTTGAGAAAAGTTAATTTCGGGTGGAACCAGGTGTTATCATAGCAAAACAGAATTTTAAAACAAACCTTTTAATTTTGTATAGAGAAGGGAAAAAAGTCTGACACTTGTAGTTTGTTTCCTTCTTTTGCTTATGAGAGAAATTTAAAAAGTCTGACAATCGCAGCCCATTTCCTCCACTTGGGGCCCCCCTAGCCTTCCTGCCTGTTTCCCTGTCAGA
Organism: Budorcas taxicolor; assembly: GCF_023091745.1. Classification (NCBI taxonomy): domain Eukaryota; kingdom Metazoa; phylum Chordata; class Mammalia; order Artiodactyla; family Bovidae; genus Budorcas; species Budorcas taxicolor. The sequence continues at coordinate 151,607,749 of NC_068920.1, read as the reverse complement.
AATGGCCTTGATCACTGCCTCTTGTACAACGTCACAAACCTCCATCCATAGTTCTTCAGCCATGGTTTATCAGATCTAATCCCTTCAATCTATTTGTCACTTCCACTGTATAATCATAAGGGATTTGATTTATGTCATACCCGAATGGTCCAGTGGTTTCCCCTACTTTCTTCAATTTAAGTCTGAATTTGGCAACATGGATTTCATGATCTGAGCCACAGTCAGCTCCCAGTCTTGTTTTTGCTGACTGTATAGAGCTTCTCCATCTTTGGCTGCAAATAATATAATCAGTCTGATTCTGGTGTTGACCATCTGGTGATGTCCATGTATAGAGTTTTCTCTTGTGTTGTTGGAAGAGGGTGTTTGCTATGATCAGTGCGTTCTTTTGGCAAAATTCTATTAGCCTTTTCCCTGCTTCATTCTGTATTCCAAGGCCAAATTTGCCTGTTACTCCAGGTTATCTCTTGACTTCCTACTTTTGCATTCCATTCCCCTATAATGAAAAGGACATCATTTTTTGGTGTTAATTCTAGAAGGTCTTGTAGGTCTTCATAGAACCATTCAACTTCAGCTTCTTCAGTGTTACTGGTCAGGGCGTAGACTTGAATTATTGTGATATTGAATGGTTTACCTTGGAAATAAACAGAAATTGTTCTGTCATTTTTGAGGTTGCATCCAGGTACTGCATTTTGGACTCTTTTATTGACTATGATGGCCTCTCCATTTCTTCTAAGGGATTCTTGCCCACAGTAGTAGATATAATGGTCATCTGAGTTAAATTCACCCATTCCAGTCCATTTTAGTTAACTGATCCCTAAAATGTTGATGTTCACTCTTGCCATCTCCTGTTTGACCACTTCCAATTTGCCTTGCCTATGCTCTGGGAGTTGGTGATGAACAGGGAAGCCTGGCGTGCTGCAGTTCATGGAGTAGCAAAGAGTTGGACATGACCGAGAGGCTGAATTGACTGAAGCAATATTGTTCTTTACAGCATTGGACTTTACTTCCATCATCCATCACATCCACAACTGGGAGTTGTTTTTGCTTTGGCTCTGTCTCTTCATTCTTTCTGGAGTTATTTTTCCACCGATCTCCAGTAGCATATTGGGCACCTGCCGACCTGGGGAATTCATCCTTCACTGTCCTTTTTGCCTTTTCATACTATTCATTGGGGACTCAAGGCAAGAATACTGAAGTGGTTTGCCATTCTCTTCTCCAGTGGACCTCATTTTGTCAGAACTCTCCACTATGACCCATCTGTCTTGGGTGGCCCTACCCAAGGCCATAGTTTGATTGAGTTAGACAAGGCTGTGGTCCATGTAATCAGTCTGATTAGTTTTTTGTGATTGTGATTGAAAGGTTTTTGTGCCCTAAGACCTTCCAAATTCACTGAGCCCAAGATTTTAGAGATGAAAGGAAATGTTTCTCCAGTGGATTACTTGGTACAGTTATGAAAGAGGGCCTCACATCTCCGTCTCTTAGTTTCAGGACCAATGCCCTCTGGCTTTGAGGAAAACAGTATGACATAGTGGCCACTATTATGAGGAATATCCTACACCTTTAGGAGAGCACCCTAACCTCACAAAGTGTTGCAGCTGATACTACAAATGAATGTTCAGCAAGCCATTTCATAAAGCTAGCTGCTTCTGGGTCATGAGGTACATGGTAAAACTGGTAAACCCCACAGACACGAACCTATTGTATCACCTACTTGATAACAAAAGTATATTTCCATGTCGGAGGCAATGGATAAAGCATTCCAGAAGTCCACAAGTCATGGTTCTGGCAAAAGCACTACAGGGAAGAAGGGTAATCTGTATTTATATTTGTTTGAGGACCAATTTCTTTGCCTTCTCTGATGGAATCAAAAGATTCAGGTAACCAATAAGCCACTGGTGGCCAGATGGTCGGTCCCTCCCAAGAAAAGTGCCATACCAAGACTCTAGGAGGCCTCTACTATTGGATAGTTGGGCTTTTAGCAGTGGAGCAAACCAGATCACTATTGATGAAAGGAAATCTGTTTTATGAAGCCCATTGGAGACCCTCCATTCTTGCCACTAAAGCCACTTCATACACGGGCCCATTGAGCAAGCACTGTGGAGGCTACAGAAAGAGGCTGTCCCACATCACAGAACAAATGATCTTCTCCACTTGATTACTGAAAATCTCCTCTACTGAGATTACTCTCTGGGGAGCATTTTCATGGGATACACATTATCCTTACACTCTGTGCCAATTTCAGCCCCTACACGACCTCAGACCTTCTTGTCACTAATGTTCCAAACTGCCAGTGTCCATTCTCATAGGGATGGTTTCCATTTGATAGTGGATTGTAGCTGCATACAGCTAAGATTTAGTTTGTTGGATCAGAGAGCATTAAGTTCGTCATGGTTAGGACAAGTTACAACAAATTTAGAATCCTCATGGGTCCAGCATGCATTTCCTCCTTGAGCTGTGCAAAATGCTCCATACAGTACATTTCCCACTTGAATCTGCTAAGGGGCACAGAAGCTTCCTCTGCAGATTCTGCCTTATTTAGAGCCTGCCCCTGACTTGGGGATCACCAGTTTCTCAGTAAATAGGTCATAGGGGCACACTCAAATACAATATAGGTTGCCTCCAATATCCAAACAGTCCCACTGAGTTTGATGCCTCTAGTTTGGAGGTAAGCAGTGCAATGAGCAGGAAACTGTCATGAGTAGATACCCACAGCAAGCTCATCAGAAATGTCAGTGGTGTGGCAAGCCACCAAACTTTGATGGGGTTCTTCTTCCACCTTTTGGTATACATTTGTACTAGCACGACATCTGGGATTCTTGCCTTTTTCCTGCTCAAAATACCCAGCATGATGCTAACAACGATATCCTGTGAGACGCCCAGGTGACCGCAGACCCTGTGGCTCCTGTTATGACAACGCAGCTCTCGAGTTCACGTACCTCTAAGGTTTACCGATGTCTCTCTCAGGTAAAAGCAAGCTGCTTCTGATCATCTGTATTAACTGATATAAGGAAAAACATCGGTCAGTGCAGACCAAATACCCGGGACCATGTTCATTCTCTCTGGGAACAAGATGTAACAACACCTAGACAAAGTAGCTGTAATTGGCGTCACTGCTTAATTAACTTTATAATGATCCACAGGCATTCTCCAGATTTATCTGGCTTTTATACTAGCCAAACATGCAAGTTAAACAAGGATGTGATAGGGATCAACAGCCTGTAATATTCAAGTCCTTCATGGTAGCACTAATCTTTACAGTCTCCACATGAAGATGTTATTACTCTTGATTTATTATTTAGTAGGAGAGCCTTTTACTTGACTTCCATTTGACCCTGCTTACCACGTTAACCCTTGCATCATGGGTAGAAGGCTGATGTAAGTATTCAACCAGTTGCTAAATATCAATATTTCAATCATGAATCCAGGAATTCAAAAACTGCAGAGGGACTCTTTTCTGTGATGGGACCACTGTGAGACATGAATTTGAGTAAACTCCGGGAGATAGTGAAGGACAGGGAAGCCTGATGTGCTGCAGTCCATGGGGTCGCAAAGAGTTGGATACAACTTAGCGACTGAACTACTGTGAGATAAACTCAGGACAGAATTTAATTTAATTTATCCCCTCTTCTCCATAAGCCCTCACTGGTTCAGCAGGCCACAGTGCCATTTCTGGCCCCTAGAAATTACTGCAAACTCAGAGCTGGTATTCATTCTGCGTTTTCTCCCAAAGACCACAGGTCCCCCCTCAAGGTGACATACACACCCTTCAGTCAAGGGACTCCAGAGTTGTTACCTGGCTTAGATGTGGGAACATGGTAAGGCACCATACCTCTGCCCAGCAGGCCTAGAGATTTTCCAGTGATGGAAATCCCATAACTTTCATTGAATCAGAGTCTATTTCAGCAAGAGTATCTCCCTACACTGATTCATTTCTCAATGACTTAGTAAAGGAACGTGTCTTCTAAGGCCTTCCCCTCCTCCCTGGAAGGGGAATGCTTTGAACATGATAAATTCACTCCGAAGTTCTTATTTTCCTAAACCTTTGGATTTCTTCTACATCATACTATGGAAGCTATGACATTTTAACCTCACTGATTATAGAATAACACTGAATTCAAATTTTATTTTAGCAACTAAGAAGACTCTTAGAACCACTTATAGTTGACTAAGAAAACATATTAAATCCAGAATCTTGGGTAAGTGTACCTGTTTCAGTAACTATAGTTCAATCCAGTATTATATTCCGTTCATCTTCATCTAACATCACTTTGAATCCATTCTCACATGTGTTTCCCTGCTACTATAAATTAGCAAGAGCTTGAAATTCTTTTAATGTAACTGTCTCCTACTGAAGCATAGTTTAAATTCTCTCCTGAGTGAGTGAAGTCGCTCAGTTGTGTCCGACTCTTTGCGATCCCATGGACTGTAGCCCACCAAGCTTCTCCATCCATGGGATTCTCCAGGCAAGAATACTGGAGTGGATTGCCATTTCCTTTTCCAGGAGATCTGCCCAACACAGGGATCGAACCCAGGTCTCCCGCATTGCAGGCAGAAGCTTTAACCTCTGAGCCACCAGGGAAGCCCTCTCCAGGGGCATGCAATATCTGACTCTAGGTGTTAAGTCTTCAGGCAATGAGAATATGCATCACCTTGTAAATCAACTGTCTTGGGGGGATCATTACAACATCTTAAGCAGGAAATGCTTGTCTCCCCAGAGTTGAGGAGGAGGAGGAATTGATTCTATTGACAAAGGAAGCAAAGAAGGATTACAGTTACAAGTTTTCAGATTCATTTGAATCTGATAGGGATACAGTAAAGGGACAAAGTAGGTGATTAAATAGTTAATCCCATTAGGGAGTTGTAAGTAGAAAAATATGGGAGACCCCTGTAAGTTTAATGATTACTCAAAAAAAAAAAAAACAACAAAAAACAAACCAGATTTGTTTAACCACCAAACCAAGCAGGCTTGCTTAGCAACAAAACCACATAAGAGAAGCTGAAGACGTGCCTCAAAACAAACAACAAGTGGTGTCATGAGACCCTCCTCCTGCTCAGTGGTTCGGGGAATCAGGACATGCTCTCTCCACACAGAAAAAACAGTAATTTGTGGACCTAGGAACAAGAAAATTCCCCTGTCCAACCTGGAGGAGGAATTGATGATGGAAGCCTGGTGTCTACTCAAGAATGACAAAGAAGTCCCTCTCCCCACCCCTTTTCTTTTGATTATAAAACTGCAGCCCACTAAATTCTTGGGTGCAGCACCTTCTTGCCCACCCACTTGTAAGCCTCATAAGCATTCGATGCTAGTGAATTACTTCTTGTCTATCACTTTGCCTCTCACGAATTCTTACTGTGTTGAGGTATAAAGGACTGGAGATCCATGGAGTTTCCCTGAAATGCTACAAAGTGGTTTCAAATCCACCCCAATGTTCTTATTCCTAAAGGTCCCAGTCTTTCCCATTCTGTAATTTAAGACATGGGCTTCCCTGGTGGCGCAGAGGTTAAAGCATCTGCCTGCAATGTGGGAGACCTGGGTTCGATCCCTGGGTGGGGAAGATCCCCTGGAGAAGGAAATGGCAACCCACTCCAGTATTCTTACCTGGAGAATCCCATGGACTGAGGAGGCAGATGGGCTACAGTCCACGGGGTCTCAGAGAGTCAAGGTACTTTTAGAAGCTGTATAGTCAGCTATTCAAATTATGTATGTCACACAAATAGACTTTTAGCCTTATCTTCAGCCTCAATGACCACTCACGTGCACACACGTGCACATAGAAAATGGCACCATAAGAGCCGTCTTGTTCTGAGAGGTTAAATTTCTAGACTTTTTATTTTATTTCTCTAAACTCTCCAGAGCAGTCAGGAGCAGCAATCCCATCTCACAGACTTTGCACTATTTACAGTCATGAGGGCAAGTACAGCAGCTACATAATGTCTTCCATTTGGCTGACATTTCCTACCAAGCAATAATAGGTTATAACATAATTTAAATAATTGTGATGCCACTATATGCCACAGACTTTTAGTTACCAACAAGTAGAATAGGGTTCTACTTGTAAGGAGGTTTCATGGTAGTCAAACTTAAATAGGTGAGCAACCTGATACTAGAATTCCACTTTGAGAGGCAATTTCTTTGGTAGGTAGTTTGCAAAATGGACATTATTATTCCCTCTCTGTATCCATGAGCTTTTTGCATTGCCCTAAATAATGTTCTTGAACAGCCAGATGTGTGAATATAGACTAGTAATCCCCAGCCAACTGACCAGAGTACTGCAGACACACAAATGCTTCCCCCGCTGAGATGAGCTGGCCCAGCTGAGCAGCAAATGATGCACAGACTCATGAGCAAAAGAGAGTCAAGCATTGCTGCTTTGAACCATTAAGGTTTGGAGTGAGTTATTATACAGCAAAAGCTAACTGATTGATACCAGACTACTCCAAGTACGTAGTAGCAACCATATCAATCAGGGTCTAGTTGGGAAAATCTGGATATTTAAAATGAGGGATTCTAATTCAAGAATTGATTATACAGGTGATGAAATTGCTAAGGCACCCTCAGGGGGACAATGTGGTGACTGAGAAGCTGTGACAAACCCAAGAGCCAGAAAGAGCAGAAAGCGGTGATGTTACTTTAAAAAAAAACACCAGGGTCATCAGGGAGGGCTGGAACCCCCTACAGTCACGAAGGGCACAGCTATCTGATGGAAGCTGGAATCACAAAAACTTTAACTTCACCCTTGTGCTTTTTCTTTAAACTGTCAAGTGTTTTTAGATATACCATAGCCACCAACTCACCAGTTGGTCCTTGATTTCTGTGTGTCCTTCATTTCTTTATATAGGTTAATATATGTATGTAGTATATGTCCTGGCCCATAGGTCAGTGTTATACCGTATAGTCAAAGTTATGGTTTTTCCAGTAGTCATGTATGGATGTGAAAGTTGGACCGTGAAAAAGCCTCAGCACCAAAAAATAGATGCTTTCAAATTGTGATGCTGGAGAAGATTCTTGAGAGTCTCTCGGACTGCAAGGAAATCAAACTAATCAATCCCAAACCAAATCAACCCAGAATATTCATCAGAAGGACTGATCTGAAGCTGAAGTTCCAATACTTGGGTCATCTAATGTGAAGAGCCAACTCATTGGAAAAGACCCTGATAGTAGGAAAGATTGAAGGTCTTTGTTAGATAGCATCTAACCTATGGTTAGATAGCATCACCTACTCAATGGACATGAATTTGAGCAAACTCTGGGAGATAGTTGAGACTAAGAGAGATAGTTGAGACCACAGAGACTGAGACAGAACTGTGTTTGAGTGTCTCCTGTGGAGGTACGGGTCAGCAGTGGCCTGCTACAGGGACAGGGGATCTGGCTGCAGCACACTTGCATATGGCATAAGCCCTCTTGGAGGAAATTGCCATTAACCCCACCACAGAGCTGCCAGAACTTGCACAGGACTGGGAATTAGACTCTTAGAGGGCACAAACAGAACCTTGTACACCAGGACCCAGAAGAAAAGAGCAGTGGCCCCACAAAAGACTGACCTAGGCTTGCCTGTGAGTGTCCAAGAGTCTCCAGTGGAGGCGTGGGTCAGTGGTGGCCTGCCTCAGGGTTGGGGATACTGAGTGTAGCAGTACATACATGGGATCTTTTGAAGGAGGTCACCATTATCTTCATTGCCTCCACCATAGTTTGGCCCCAGGTATGGAGAAGGAAATGGCAACCCACTCCAGTATTCTTGCCTGGAGAATCCCATGGACGGAGGAGCCTGGTGGGCTACAGTCCATGGGGTCGCAAAGAGTCGGACACGACTGAGCGACTTAACTAACTTAACTAAGTAGCAGGGATGGAACACACCTCCACCCATCAACAGAAAATTGGAATAAAGATTTACTGAACATGGCCCCGTCCATCAGAACAAGACCCAGTTTCCACCTCAGTCAGTACTTGCCATCAGGAAGCTTCCATAAGCCTCTTATCCTTCGCTATCAGAGGGCAGAGAGACTGAAAACCACAATCACAGAAAACTAACAGATCAAATCACATGGACCACAACCTTGTCTAACTCAATGAAACTATGAGCCAAGCCATGTAGGGCCACCCAAGACAGACTGGTCATGGTGGAGAGTTCTGACAAAATGTGGTCCACTGGAGAAGGGAATGGCAAACCACTTCAGTATTCTTGCCTTGAGTCCCCATGAACAGTATGAAAAGGCAAAAAGATAGGACAGTGAAGGATGAACTCCCCAGGTTGGCAGGAGCCCAATATGCTCCTGGAGATCAGTGGAGAAACAACTCCAGAAATAATGAAGAGACAGAGCCAAAGCAAAAACAACACCCAGCTGTGGATGTGACTGGTGATGGAAACAAGGTCCAATGTTGTAAAGAGCAATATTGCATAGGAACCTGCAATGTTAGGTCCATGAATCAAGGCAAAGTGGAAGTGGTAAAATGAGATGGTAAGAGTGAATGTAGACATTCTAGGAATCAGCGAACTAAAATGGACTGGAAGGGGTGAATTTACCTCATATGACCATTATATCTATTACTGTGGGCAAGAATCCTTAGAAGAAATGGAGTAGTCATCATAGTCAATAGAAGAGTCCAAACTGCAGTACTTGGATGCAATCTCAAAAATGACAGAATGATCTCTGTTCGTTTCCAAGGCAAACCATTCAATATCATGGTAATCCAAGTCTATGCCAAGACCAGTATAGCTGAAGAAGCTGAAGTTGAATGATTCTATGAAGACCTACAAGACCTTTTAGAACTAACACCAAAAAAAAAAAAAAAAAAAAGGGTCTTTTTCATATAGGGGACTGGAAAGCAAAAGTAGGAAGTCAAGAAACACCTGGAGTAACTGGCATATTTTGCCTTGGAGTACAGAATGAAGCAGGGAAAAGGCTAATAGAGTTTTGTCAAGGGAATGCATTGGTCATAGCAAACACTCTCTTCCAACAACACAAGGGAAGACTCTACACATGGACATCACCAAATGGCCAACACCAAAATCAGATTGATTATATTCTTTGCAGCCAAAGATGGAGAAGCTCTATACAGTCAGCAAAAACAAGACCAGGAGCTGACTGTGGCTCAGATAGTGAACTCCTTATTGGCAATTCAGACTTAAATTGAAGAAAGTAGGGAAAACCACTAGACCATTCAAGTATGACCTAAATCAAATCCCTTATGATTATACAGTGGAAGTGAGAAATAGATTTAAGGGCCTAGATCTGATAGATAGAGTGCCTGATGAACTATGGATGAAGGTTCGTGACACTGTACAGGAAACATGGATCAAGACCATCCCCATGGAAAAGAAATGCAAAAAAGCACAATGGCTGTCTGAGGAGGCCTTACAAAGAGCTGTGAAAAGAAGAGAAGTGAAAAGCAAAGGAGAAAAGGAAAGATATAAGCATCTGAATTCATAGTTTCCAAGAATAGCAAGGAGAGGTAAGAAAGCCTTCCTCAGCTATCACTGCAAAGAAATAGAGGAAAACAATAGAATGGGAAAGACTAGAGATCTCTTCAAGAAAATTAGAGAAACCAAGGGAATATTTCATGCAAAGATGGGCTCAATAAAGGACAGAATGATATGGACCTAACAGAAGTGGAAGATATTAAGAAGAGGTGGCAAGAATACACAGAAGAACTGTACAAAAAAGATCTTCATGACCCAGATAATCATGATGGTGTGATCACTCATCTAGAGCCAGACATCCTGGAATGTGAAGTCAAGTGGGCCTCAGAAAGCATCACTATGAACAAAGCTAGTGGAGGTGATGGAATTCCAGTTGAGTTATTTTTAATCCTGAAAGATGATGCTGTGAAAGTGTTACAGTCAATATACCAGCAAATTTGGAAAACTCAGCAGTGGCCACAGGACTGGAAAATGTCAGTTTTGATTCCAATCCCAAAGAAAGGCAATGCCAAAGAATGCTCAAACTACCTCACAATTGCACTCATCTTACACACTAGCAGAGTAATGTTCAAAAGTCTCCAAGCCAGGCTTCAGCAATACGTGAACCGTGAACTTCCAGATGTTCAAGCTGGTTTTAGGAAAGGCAGAGGAACCAGAGATCAAATTGCCAACATCCACTGGACCATCGAAAAAGGAAGAGCGTTCCAGAAAAACATCTATCTGCTTTACTGACTGTGTGTATCACAATAAACTGTGGAAAATTCTGAGAGAGATGGTAATACCAGACCACCTGACCTGCCTCTTGTGAAATCTGTATACAGGTCAAGAAGCAACAGCTAGAACTGGACATGGAACAACAGACTGGTTCCAAATAGGAAAAAGAGTTCATCAGGGCTGTATATTGTCACCCTGTTTATTTAACTTATATGCAGAGTACATCATGAGAAATGCTGGGCTGGAAGAAGCAGAAGCTGCAATCAAGATTACTGGCAGAAATATCAATAGCCTCAGATATGCAGATGACACCACCCTTATGGCAGAAAGTGAAGACGAACTAAAGAGCCTCTTGATGAAAGTGAAAGAGGAGAGTGAAAAAGCTGGCTTAGAACTCAACATTTAGAAAACTAAGATCATGGCATCCAGTCCCATTACTTCATGGCCAATAGATGGGGAAGCAGTGGGAACAGTGGCTCCAAAATCACTGCAGATGGTGATTGCAGCCATGAAATTAAATGTCGCTTGCTGCTTGGAAGGAAAGTTATGACCAACCTAGACACTTATTAATGCACCCACAGCTCACAGAGAGAACTGTGATCCAATCCAAACTCCTGACTCAAACCCCACCCTCTTGACTCCTAGCCAGCGCTCTTCCACTGACCCCCAAGGTCTCTAGATAGGAACATTTTGGATACTAATCTAGATAGCATATTAAAAAGCAGAGACATTACTTTGTCAACAAAGGTCCGTCTAGTCAAGGCTATGGTTTTTCCAGTAGTCATGTATAGATATGAGAGTTGGACTATAAAGAAAGCTGAGCACTGAAGAATTGATGCTTTTGAACTGTGGTGTTGGAGGAGACTCTTGACGGTCCCTTGGACTTCAAGGAGATCCAACCAGTCCATTCTAAAGGAGATCAGTTCATTGGAAGGACTGATGCTGAAGCTGACGACAGAGGATGAGATGGCTGGATGGCATCATCAAGTCGATGGACAGCAGTTTGAGTAAACTCCGGGAGTTGGTGACGGACAGGGAGGCCTGGTGTGCTCCAGTCCATGGGGTTGCAGAGTCAGACAGGACTGAGTGACTGAACTGGGAGACAGTGAAGGACAAGAAAGCCTGGAGTACTGCAGTTCACGGTTGCACAGAGAGTCAGACACGACTTAAGTGACTGAACAACAGCGACAATGCCGGTTATCATGATCATATATTTTTATGGCAGGAACTATTGTTCCCCAAAGCCTTTGTCTTCAATGAGCACCTCATTCATGGGAGCCCAGGGATAACTTAAGTAGCTCTTTACTGCTGTATTCCATAGCCTGCCACATACCTCTCTCTGAATACGAATGTGACTTCTCAATTGCCTTTAAATCCCCATTCAGTTCAGTTGCTCAGTCGTGTCTGACTCTTTGTGACCCCATGAATCACAGCACACCAGGCCTCCCTGTCCATCACCAACTCCCGGAGTTCACTCAGACTCACGTCCATCGAGTCCGTGATGCCATTCAGCCATCTCATCCTCTGTCATCCCCTTCTCCTCCTGCCCCCAATCCCTCCCAGCATCAGAGTCTTTTCCAATGAGTCAACTCTTCGCATGAGGTGGCCAAAGCACTGGAGTTTCAGCTTCAGCATCATTCCCTCCAAAGAAATCCCCGGGCTGATCTCCTTCAGAATGGACTGGTTGGATCTCCTTGCAGTCCAAGGGACTCTCAAGAGTCTTCTCCAATACCAAAGTTCAAAAGCATCAATTCTTTGGCACTCAGCTTTCTTCACAGTCCAACTCTCACATCCATACATGGCCTAATAACCAATTCTAGATTCCCCCAATTTTCCGAAGTTTTTGTGGCCTACAACCCTTCTTTCTGGTGTGAATACCTGAATTTATTAGTGCATTGAAAATGATTCTGATTCATCAAAACATAAAAAAATTGTGAAATGGTGTGTTGGGTAGGAAAATTGAACCCTCAAATCTTTGTGACCTTTACACACACACAAAAACTTTCTTACTCACCATACATTAATAGTGGGGGCTGGAGCCAGATAATCTGCTTCATATTGTCACCTGGGGACCCAGAATAATGGTGGGTCCACTATGGATGACATTGTTAGTCACAGTATCAGGGAAAGAGAGATGTTTCAGTGCCCCAGCCTGGACTTACCACATGCCCCTGCCAAACACAAAAGGGCTAGGAAAGGCTATTTGCCATCTGCCTGGGAAGGAAGAGGGAACTAGATAGTACTGAGTAAGAGCAGTGTTTACTACAGAACGGTGGGAGGCAGTTCAGAGTACTTAGCAAATAGCAGCTGAAGATATATAAAGGGACTATGGGAGGAAATGCACACAGGAAATTCTGCTGTAGGTATAAATCTGAGTACCAACCCTGAACGCATCACTTATTATCTGCTTGCTGACCTCCATACCCTTGGAAACAAGTGTCATAATGTTAATCCTTGGCTGTATTACAGATCATCTCAAACTGAACTCCCTTAAGCCTCAAAGTCCCACGCAGGAGAATTTGATGAGCACAGCAGGTGGTTTAGATACCATGTCCACATTTAAGCTGCAGCCGGCAAGGGGAGGAAAGTTCTGCCTATTTCAGATTCCATTCTGGACAGAAGGATGCTTTTGCTGCTTGAATTTAGGATTCCCTCTAAAAGAAGGACGTCTGGATTTGGGGCAGCCGAGACATTAAAATGTGCATTGTATAGTCTGATTTGCATATTTAAGAATTTCGTATAAACAGAATCACACGACATAAGTCCTTTTTGTTCTGGCTTCTTCCACATTTGAGGTCCGTTTATGCTGTTGCATGTATCAGTACTCTGGTCTTTTCTATTTCTGAGCACTATTCCATTGTATGGACACGCCATGCCACAATTTGTTTACCTATTCACTTGTTGAACGTCTGGGTTGTTTCCACCTTTTGGCTCCTACCAAGAAAGCTACTATGAACAGGCATGAACCGGTCTGTCTATGGACATAAGCTTCCATTTCTCTTGGGTAAATATCTAGGAGAGGACTTGCTAAATTGAATGTTAAGTGCTTGCTTGAATGATTAAGAAATTGCCAAACTCTTCCAAAGTAGTACCATTTTACATTTCCACCAACAGCATGTGAGAGCTCCAGTTCTTTGCATACTCACCAACGCTAGCGTGGTCAGTTTTCTTAATTTTAGCCATTCTAATAGGTACATGGTGGTAAATATGGTGATTTTAATTTGCATTTGCTAAAGACTAATGATATGTGTGTGCTAGTCACTTCAGTCATGCCTGACTCTTTTGACGTCATGGACATAGCCTGCCAAGCACCTCCTTTGTCTATGGTTCTCCAGGCAAGAATACTGGAGTGGATTACCATTCCTTCCTTCAAGGAAAGATTAATGATAATAAGGACTAATAGGATTTTCTCATATACTTAATTAACTTCTCTGTATGTTTTAACTTTTTGGTGAAATATCTATTCAAATATTTTGCCCATTTTAAACTATATTTGTCCCAATCTCTAGTTTCCTTTTCACTGTCTTAATTGTTTTTTCTCCTTTACATTTTATTGTTTAAATTTTACATGTAGATCAGTAATCCGTTTGGAGTTAACTTTTTTTCTTTTTCGGGGGGGTATGGTGCAAAGTACTGATCAAAGTTCTCTCTCTCTCTCTCTCTTTTTTTTTTGCCATATGTACATCCAATTGTTTGAGTCATTTGTTTAAAAAAAGACTATCTTTTTTTCCCCCAAAATTACTTTTTCCTATTTGCCAAGATCGATTGTCCATAAAGGTGTAGATCAATTTCTGGACTCTCGGTCCTGTCCCAATAATCCTTTTGTCTATCTTAAAATCAGACAGTCTTAATTACTGTACCTTTAAATATAAAATTATACCAAAATAAAAAGGTTATTTAAAAATATAAAAGTGCAAAGGCGTAATAGAAAATGAGCAAAGCTATAAACAGTTTACAGAGAAGGAATTACGACGGCTCTTAAATATCCAAAAAGATGCTCAACGTCAGCCATAATAAAATAAATGCAAATTAAAACTCAATGAGATACAATGCCCACCTTTCAGACTGTCAAATACTAAAAATTTTAACAGTGCACTATATTGATGAGGGTAAAAGGAAATGGGTGCTTTCATACACTGATGGTGCACGTTAAGCTGGAACAATTTCTATGGAAAACAATTCAGTAACATTCACTTAAATTTTAAATAGATTTAACCTTTGACCCCAAAATTCCATTGCTTGGAATTTATCCTGCAGTGTAATTCAATGTTAGGACTTCCCTGGTGTCTCAGATGGTAAAGAATCTGCCTGCAATGCAAGAGATTGGGGTTCGATCTCTGGGTTGGGATGATCCCCTGGAGAAGCGAATGGCTACCCCCTCGAGTATTCTTGCCTGCAGAATTCCATGGACAGAGAGCCTGGCAAGCCACAGTCCATGGGGTTGCAAAGGGTTGGACATGACTGAACGACTAACACAGACAGTTCAGCATCTGTTCATAGAGCATGTTCAAGCTTTTCCACTGTGACATTTCTCAGAATAGCTAAGACAACAAACAATCAAAATCTCTAGCAATAGAAAACCGGTGGAATAAATCATGATATAGTCGTATAACAATATACAGATCAGTAGAAAAAGGATGAGTCAAATATACAAGATGTACTGGAAAGATCTTCAAACTGTACTGATAAAGGAGGCATTCAAGGTACTGAACAGTGTTTTCAATATGCTGCTGTGTGAAAAGGGGAACTATATACTTAAAAATGTATATATGCTTTCAGGACACAGAATAGTTATGGAATAAAACCCAAGAAACTGTGAACAGTGGCTGTCACTAGGGATGATGGGAAAAATCGGTGCTGAGGTAGAAGAAAATTTACTGTACATTATATAACGCTTTTTCTGTTAGAATGTGTTTTTTTTTCCCAAAGGAAACCTATTTTAAAGAAGTTTTTCAATAAGAAAAACTGTTCTTTAAAAAATTTTTCAATAAGAAAAACTTCTTGAAATAGTGTTTCAATAAGAAAAACGATTTTTAAAGAAAATAAGGATGCATGCTATCTCAGCACAGAGTGAATATCTCAGGAAGTGTAAGTCCGTAGGGTTATCATTTTTTCCATTGTGCTCTTTTGCACTTGACAAATTTTAAAACATGGAAATGTGTTTCTTCCATAATCAGAAAGATAACGACTTTTAAAATATTCTAAGAAAGCATAAGAGGAGATTAGCTTTACCTGGAATAATGGACAATGCCTAAAACAAGACGAAGAAAAAGATATTACATTTTCTTCTGTCATCCATAAACACACATAGCACACTATTCAAAATGCATTTCTATAGGCAAAAGTAATCAAAAAGGAAGGAAGTACAACAAAGGAAACTAAAAGCAAAGCATTTGTAAGTCCTTTAGTTTTTCAAATAAGAAAAAGGCCTACCATCTGGTAGCCTTGAGTAAAACTTCCTACCAAATGTATCATTATGACAGCATCATTATGACTTTTTAAAGTTCTCATCATAAAAGGGTGGTGACATCACCATTAGCATAAAAGACTCAAACACCTGACAAGTATTGCACAATATCTGGTTTTTCTTTTAGAACCCCTGAAATATAATGCTCGGAAAACATCCTAGGACTTTTTCTCTTTATATCACCAAAACTAAAGGTAAGTCTCTTAGGAGGGAAAGATATGAAGGTTTGGGTCATCTGGCAAATTCCCAGATAGGGATCATCCCCAAACTTTGGCCTTGAAAATACATTGTATAAAATAGGACACACATCAACATACTACTGGCCTTTAAAAATAATGTCAATGGGGCTTCCCAGGTGACGCTAGTGATTAAAAAAAATGTCATTGAGGGCAGATTGTCAGAAAATAATCTGGCTAAATGGAATCTTATCACAAGCATTTCTAACCATCTTGAATTTTTTTTTTTTTTTTTTTTTGACTATGCTGTGCAGCCTTCAGGATCTTAGTTCCCTGACCAGGGATCAAACCTCTGTCCTCTGCACTGAGAGCACAGCGTCTTAACCACTGGACTGCCAGGAAATCTCTAATGGTCTTGGATTTAAAAGGTGGCCATATCACACTGCAGGGACACTAAAATTGTGCCCAGCTAAAGCATTCCCAATGTGGTATTATTTATAAAAAAAATTATAAGATAGAAATGTAATGCAAGCCACATTTGTAACTTGAAATGTTACAAATGTGAAGCTACACTGCAAAAATGTAAGAGAATCATAAAATTCACTTTAATGATATATTTTGCTTAATCCACAATATTTAAAATTTCTTTTCAACATGAAGATATAAGCATCTGAATGCAGAGTTCCAAAGAATAGCAAGAAGAGATAAGAAAGCCTTCTTCAATGATCAATGCAAAGAAATTGAGGAAAACAACAGAATGGGAAAGACTAGAGATCTCTTCAAGAAAATTAGAGATACCAAGGGAACATTTCATGCAAAGATGGGCTTGATAAAGGACAGAAATGGCATGGACCTAATAGAAGCAGAAGATATTAAGAAGAGGTGGCAAGAATACACAGAAGAACTGTACAAAAAAGATCTTCAAGACCTGGCTAATTACAATGATGTGATCACTCATCTAGAGCCAGACATCCTGGAATGTGAAATCAAGTGGGCCTTAGAAAGCATCACTATGAACAAAGCTAGTGGAGGTGATGGAATTCCAGTGGAGCTATTTCAAATCCTGAAAGATGATGCTGTGAAAGTGTTACAGTCAATATACCAGCAAATTTGGAAAACTCAGCAGTGGCCACAGGACTGGAAAAGGTCAATTTTGATTCCAATCCCAAAGAAAGGCAATGCAAAAGAATGCTCAAACTACCACACAATTGCACTCATCTCACATGCTAGTAAAGTAATGCTCCAAATTCTCCAAGCCAGGCTTCAGCAATACGTGAACCGTGAACTTCCAGATGTTCAAGCTGGTTTTAGAAAAGGCAGAGGAACCAGAGATCAAATTGCTAACATCCGCTGGATCATCAAAAAAGCAAGAGAGTTCCAGAAAAACATCTATTTCTGCTTTATTGACTATGCCAAAGCCTTTGACTGTGTGGATCACAATAAACTGTGGACAATTCTGAGAGAGATGGGAATACCAGACCACCTGACCTGCCTCTTGAGAAATCTGTATTCAGGTCAGGAAGCAACAGTTAGAACTAGACATGGAACAGCAGACTGGTTTCAAATAGGAAAAGGAGTATATTGTCACCCTGCTTATTTAACTTATATGCAGAATACATCATGAGAAATGCTGGACTGGAAGAAACACAAGCTGGAATAAAGATTGCTGGGAGAAATATCAATAACCTCAGATATGCAGATGACACCACTCTTATGGCGGAAAGTGAAGAGGAACTCAAAAGCCTCTTGATGAAAGTGAAAGAGGAGAGTGAAAAAGTTGGCTTAAAGCTCAACATTCAGAAAACGAAGATCATGGCATCTGGTCCCATCACTTCATGGGAAATAGATGGGGAAACAGTGGAAACAGTGTCAGACTTTATTTTTTTGGGCTCCAAAATCACTGCAGATGGTGACTGCAGCCATGAAATTAAAAGACGCTTTCTCCTTGGAAGAAAAGTTATGACCAACCTAGATAGCATATTCAAAAGCAGAGACATTACTTTGTCGACTAAGTCCGTCTAGTCAAGGCTATGGTTTTTCCAGTAGTCATGTATGGATGTGAGAGTTGGACTGTGCAGAAGGCTGAGTGCCGAAGAATTGATGCTTTTGAACTGTGGTGTTGGAGAAGACTCCTGAGAGTCGCTTGGACTGCAAGGAGATCCAACCAGTCCATTCTGAAGGAGATCAGCCCTGGGATTTCTTTGGAAGGAATGATGCTAAAGCTGAAACTCCAGTACTTTGGCCACCTCATGCCAAGAGTTGACTCATTGGAAACGAGTCTGATGCTGGCAGGGACTGGGGGCAGGAGGAGAAGGGGACGACCGAGGATGAGATGGCTGGATGGTATCATGGACTCGATGGACGTGAGTCTGAGTGAACTCCGGGAGTTGATGATGGACAGGGAGGCCTGGCGTGCTGCAATTCATGGGGTCGCAGAGAGTTGGACATGACTGAGCGACTGAACTGGACTGAATGAGAGATTCCACATTATGTTTTCATACCAAGTCTTCCAAGGCCGCTGTTGCATTAGCAATGTTTCAAGTATTTACTAGTCACTTGTTGCTAGTGGCCACCATGTAGGAAGGCACAGATCTAAAGCATCCTGCTCACTGAACTCATGTTCAAAAAGTAAATATCAGAGACCTCCACTTTACTCCAACACATAACCTACAGGCAGGACCTATTTCTGGATGATGAAATCAGTTAATGCTTGTAAACCATAACCCTTAACCTGACCAAACACCTTCAACACAAGCTTAGCCATTGGTGAAGCCAAATATTCCATTTAAGAGCTTACTGCCTTTAATTTAAATTTTTAATCACTGTTTACAACACTGGTAGCTCAGACAGTGAATAATCTGCCCACAGTGCAGGAGACCTGGGTTAGATCCTGGGTTAGGAAGATTCCCTGGAGAAAAGAATGATTACCTACTCCAGTATTCTTGTCTGAAGAATCCCAGGGACAGAGGATCCTGGCGGGCTACAATCTATGGGGTCACAAAGAGTCAGAGTGACTAACACTTTTACTTTCTCACTTTCACCTTTGAAAGAGTGTGTATGGTTTTAGGTTTCTGGTACTCTAGACTTTGAATAAATTACCAGGCAAAATCTTTGTGAGGAAAATACATGTATATATACGTATCAGCTTTGGAGTAGAATATAGCTAATGCATAATGATATCATCCTTAGTACCCCCATTTTATTGTCACAGAAGCCTAAGTGAAATAGAATGAGTTTCACTGAATTTCATTTATGCAAATAGGATGGACTTTGATAAAGGACTTTGAAAAGAATGGTCTTCCCTTGTGGCTGGCCTCCCTTGCGGCTCAGCTGGTAAAGAATCTGCCTACAATGCAGAAGACCTGGGTTTGACCCCTGCATTGGGAAGATCTTCTGGAGAAGGGAAAGGCTACCCATTCCAGTATTCTGTCCTGGAGAATTCCATGGACTATAGTCCATGGTGTCACAAAGAGTCGGACACGACTGAGCGACTTTCCCTTATGAAAAGAATATCACAGGACCTTTGCACCTAATCTAGAATGAATCCCTCCTAAAGGGCTCATCTTATGGGTGATTTCTCCAGTACTTCAAACACAGTAGGTGGTTTTCCTGACTCAAGCCTGCTTTCTTCCTAATGCTGAGCATTCTGGAATCAGACACTTAGACCGATGGCCAAGTTTCCGCAAATTAATATGTTATTAGAAGATGGCAAGAAAGTTGTTTTCTACTTCCCAAAAATCTTTTTCTCCCCTTTTTTTCTAGGAGACAATGGATGCCAAATGGAAACTGCTCTTATTGATTGCATTTGCTTTATCCTTGATGTTGATTATGCATCGTTCTCAGTAAATATAATAGACTGATGAATTATTATATTTAATGACTGGCAGAGTTGATCTAAAATGCTGAGTGTTGTTCAAAAACTATTAATAAATATTCCCTAAATTTATCAGGAGTTACTTTCCCTTTGGGGAACAAATAAAATCATAAATATATTAATTCTTTCATTTTTCAACCTTCAACAAATATTTATTGAGTGCCTCCTTGGTGCCAGGCCCTATTCTAAGTTCTAGGAACTTAGTACTCAGGAACAACACAAAGTAAGCGCTCTTACGAAGCTTTACATTCTAGGTGGAGGAGATGGACAATAAGCAAAGAAATATTTAACATAATGTCAGGAGCATTGTATTTTATGTCATAACACTATGAGAAAGAAATTATGCAAGATAAGAGGATTGAGAGTGTTGGGGAGCTATTTTAGATACATTTTGAGTTATATCAATAATCCTTCTAATAGAAAAAGACTCAAAGTAACCTCCTACAGAAACACAGCTATACTGAGAAATAAATTAGTTAATCTGCTAAAATTCTCTCTCACAGAAAAAATCAAATCCTTCCCTCCTCCACGGGCTTCTTTTCATGATCTTTTTAAAAGGAGTAATGCAATGCTCCTGGTGCTATTTGACTATCAGCTAATCTGTGAGAGCTAATACCTTCTAAAATTAACCCTACTGTTTTGGTTTCATGTTCTATGTGTTATTTGCCCTTTAGAGGTATTGTGCCTTAACAGAAAGGACTGGTGGTCACTTGTAATAGTATTAATATCATCCTTTTGAAGATTATGTGCTTGCTCAAAAAGGAAATAATAGACCATAAGCTCGTTGCAGGCCTGGATTTCAGAAGTGTAGTATCATGTCAGAATGAGATGCCATGTATTCCAGAATAGGAGCATTGTGCCTGGCATATAGTAGATACTTAGTAATTATCTGGCTAACAAGTGAGTGAATGAAAGGATCTGAATTCTATATATTTTTTTTAGTTATTCAGTTACAACGGCAATTTTTCAAATTTAACACTAAAATGCCTTTTTATCTTGTCCAAAGAATAAAGAAGAACCTAGAGAAGATGAATTTCTGCTGGTAAGAATCTTTTTTCTATAAGCACTTTACAAACTGCGTGGAGGGCAAACTGACTGGAGTCAAGTGGGTTCTAATGTAATGGCCGTCAGGAAGACCAGAAAACTAGACTGACCTCTCTGGAGGCAACACTGACAAATGTGGGGGCATCAGTTCAGAAATATTTTATGCACACACATATATGCATGCATACGAGTTTGCATGGATATCTTCCAATTTCGCTTGCTTGAGACACTCATTTGCTTAAACCAGATAAGTTTTTGACATTTTCTATGGTTTAAGCATGTATCCTTGTCCAGGATGATGTTTTTCTTTAGATGGACAGCCCTCTTAAGTCAGTCATGTTTTCTACCATTGACTGTTGTGCAGGACCCAAGAAATCAGTGAGTCAGTTCAGTTCAGTCACTCAGTTGTGTCCGACTCTTTGTGACCCCATGAATCTCAGCACGCCAGGCCTCCCTGTCCATCACCATCTCCCGGAGTTCACTCAGACTCGCATCCATCAAGTCCGTGATGCCATCCAGCCATCTCATCCTCTGTCGTCCCCTTCTCCTCCTGCCCCCAATCCCTCCCAGCATCAGCGTCTTTTCCAATGAGTCAACTATTCTCATGAGGTGGCCGAAGTACTGGAGTTTCAGCTTCAGCATCATTCCCTCCAAAGAAATCCCCGGGCTGATCTCCTTTAGGATGGACTGGTTGGATCTCCCTGCAGTCCAAGGGACTCTCAGGAGTCTTCTCCAACACCACAGTTCAAAAGCATCAATTCTTCGATGCTCAGCTTTCTTCACAGTCCAACTCTCACATCCATACATGACCACAGGAAAAACCATAGCCTTGACTAGACAGAACTTTGTTGGCAAAGTAATGTCTCTGCTTTTCAATATGCTATCTAGAAATTAGTGAAACCAACTCTAAAAACAACTTTTTTTTTAAGTTCTCCACTTGTCACTGTACAGTTTTTAATGAAGTTGGGCAATTTGTATTTTGAAAGAGCATAAATCTTGAGCAGTCCTATAAGGAAATAACTTCTGTTAAAAGCATCTAGAAAATGTCAAAGATACACTTTAAAGTGTTCTTTAATATATGATTTTGAAATAATTATAGATTCACAGGCGTTGCAAAGATAGTATAAAGAAGTCACCTACCTTTCACCCAATTTCCCCCAGTGTCACATGTTACACTCAACAACAATTCAATTCAATAACAAAACAGGAAATCAATGTTGGGACAATGTATGTATATAATTATACAACATTTTATCCCATGTGTAGATTCCTGTAACCACCACAGCGAATCAAAATACAGAACTATTCCGTCACCACGAAGATCTCCTCTGAGCTACCATTTATACTCACAGGCAATTCCTCTCCCTGACTCTCCCTGAATCCCGGGACCACCAAATTTATAATTGTATTTAAATTGCATTTATAATTGTATTTATCTTGTATTTTCAGAGGCATCCTCTGATACTGCTCCAGCTTGAGGTTTCAGGTTCTCAACTCTGCCTCCTTGCTCGTGTAGGAAGAGTCTCAACTCCTTGTTACTAATGAATAACAAGGGGCTGAGAGTTTAGGTTCCTGGCATGGTGTCCACTGACACTGACCACAGGAAGATGGCCACACTGCTAAGCAGTGGTGAAGGTTCTAACCCCCACTACAGCAGTGAGGAGGGGAGGGAGGCCTCATACAGTCTGGCAAGCGCAGAAGTTTTAGCTCTCCACTTGGTCTTTGTTGGAGGGACGGATGTGGGGCCACAGTTATTGTGTCATACTGGGCTGGAGTAGAGTGAGTGGTCTCAGAGTTTTCTGTGTTGCTAGGCTGTCCTTTTCCTGGTCCTTTAATTGTAAAGAGTAGGCTTTTCTCAAGGTCCTTTTTGTGTTTATGCCCATTGGCATTTCCGGGTTACTGGCTTCTCTTGAACTTGATCTGGAATACATATGGCAGAAAACCCAGGGAGCTCACCGCCATGACAATGCTCAGGTTCTGGGGAGCCTGCCTGAACTGACTTCTTTGCTTTCAGCCTTCTTAGCTTTGCTTTATAAACAATGTCCAGGGTGTCTTGCTATTTTTAGGGGTGGTTGTTGTTTGATTGATAAGTTGTGTCTGGCTCTTTGCAGCTCTGTGGACTGCAGCACACCAGGTTTCCCTGCCTTCCTTTATCTGCCAGAGTTTGCTTAAATTCAAGTCCATTGAGTTGGTGATGCTATCTCATCATCTCATCCTCTGCCATCCCTTTCTCCTTTTGACTTCAACCTTTCCCAGCATCAGCGTCTTTACCAAAGAGTTGGCTCTTTGCATCAGGTGACCTAAGTATTGGAGCTTCAGTAACAGTCCTTCAGTGAATATTCAGGGTTGATTTCCTTTAGGATTGACTGGTTTGATCTCCTTGCTGTCCAAGGAACTCTGAAGAGTCTTCTCCAGCACCACAATTCAAAACCATCAGTTCTTTGGTGCTCAGCCTTCTTTATGGTCCAACTCTCTCATCCGTATATGACTACCAGAAAAACCATAGCTTTGACTATATGGACCTCATCTCACACGCTAGCAAAGTAAAGCTTAAAATTCTCCAAGCCAGGCTTCAACAGTACATGAACCGTGAACTTCCAGATGTTTATACTGGATTTAGGAAAGGCAGAGGAACCAGAGATTAAATTGCTAACATCCATTGGATCATTGAAAAAGCAAGAGAGGTCCAGAAAAAACATCTACTTCTGCTTTATTGACTACACCAAAGTCTTTGACTGTGTGGATCACAACAAACAGTGGAACATTCATAAAGAGATGGGAATACCAGACCACCTGACCTACCTCCTGAGAAATCTGTATGCAGGTCAAGAAGCAACTGTTAGAACTAGACATGGAACAACAGACTAGTTCCAAATTGGGAAAGGAGTACATCAAGGCTGTATATTGTCACCCTGCTTATTTAACTTATAGGCAGAGTACATCATGCGAAATGCCTGGCTGGACAAAACACAAGCTGGAATCAAGATTGCTGGGAGAAATATCAGTAATCTCAGATATGCAGATGACACTTATGGCAGAAAGTGAAGAGGAACTAAAGAGTCTCTTGATGAAAGTGAAAGAGGAGAGTGAAAAAGTTGACTTAAAACTCAACATTCAGAAAACCAAGATCATGTCATCCAGTCCCATCACTTCATAGCAAATAGATGGGGAAACAATGGAAACAGTGACAGACTTTATTTTGGGGGGCTCCAAAATCACTGAAAATGGTAACGGCAGCCATGAAATTAAAAGAAGCCTGCTTCTTGGAAGAAAAGCTATGACCAACTTAGACAGCATATTAAAAAGCAGAGACATTACTTTGCCAACAAAGATCTGTCTAGTCAAAGCTATGATTTTTTCCAGTAGTCATCTATGGGTGTGAGAGTTGGACCATAAAGAAAGCTGAGCACCGAAGAATTGATGCTTTTAAACTGTAGTGTTGGAGAAGACTCTTGAGAGTCCCTTGGACTGCAAGGAGATCCAACCAGTCCATCCTAAAGAAAATAAGTCCGGAATATTCATTGAATGGACTGATGCTGAAGCTGAAACTCCAATACTTTGGCCACCTGATGTGAAGAACTAGCTCATTGGAAAAGACCCTGATGCTGGAAAAGATTGAAGGCAGGAGGAGAAGGGGATGACAGAGGATGAGATGGTTGGATGGCATCACTGACTCGATGGGCATGACTTTGAATAAGCTCTGGGAGTTGGCGATGGACAGGGAGGCCTGGCATGCTACAGTCCATGGGTTAGTAAGAGTAGTACATGACTGAGCGACTGAACTGAACTGAATTGATACGGACCTTTGTTGACAAAGTGATGTCTCTGCTCTTTAATATGCTGTCTAGGTTTGTTATAGCTTTTCTTCCCAGGAGCATGTGTCTTTTAGTTTTATGGCTGTAGTCAATGTCTGCAGTGATTTTGAAGCCCAAGAAAAGAAAACCTGTCACTGCTTCCACTTTTTCCCCTTCTATTTGCCATGAAGTGATGGGACTGGATGCCATGATCTTGGTTTTTTTTTTAATGCTGAGTTTTAAGCCAGCTTTGTCACACTCCACTTTCATCTTCATCCAGAGGCTGTTTAGTTCCTCTTCACTTTCTGCCATTAGAATGGTATCATCTGCACATCTGAGGTTGTCGATATTTCTCCTGGCCATCTTCATTCCAGCTTGTGATTCATCCAGCCCAGCATTTTGCATGATACCCTTGGCATGCGTGTTTGCTAAGTCACTTCAGTCAAGTCCAACTCTTTGCAACCTTGTGGACTGTAGCCTGCCAGGCTCCTCTGTCCATGGGATTCTCCAGGCAAGAATACTAGAGTCGGTTGCCATGCCCTCCTCTAGGGGATCATCCCTACCCAGGGATTGAACCTACATCCCTTACATCTCTTCCATTGGCAGGCAAGTTCCTTACCACTAGCACCACCTACTCTGTATGTAAGTTAAATAAGCAAGGTGAAAATATACAGCCTTGTCATACTCCTTTCCTAATTTTAAGCCAGTCAGTTGTTCCATGTCTGCTTTCAAGTGTTGTTTCTTGACCACTTAGAGGTTTCTCAGCAGACAAGTAAGGTGGTCTGGTACTCCCATCTTCTTAAAAATCTTTCAGTTTGTTGTGATCCACACAGTCAGAGGCTTTAGCGTAGTCAGTGAAGCAGAAGTAGATGTTTTTCTGGGATTCCCTCACTTTCTCTTTGATCCAACGAATGTTCACAATTTGATCTCTGGTTCCTTAGCCTTTTCTAAACTCAGCTTGTACGTCTGGAAGTTCTCAGTTGGCGTTGCCCTTTGGGATTGGAATAATTGACCTTTTCCAGACCTGTGGCCACTGCTGAGTTTTCCAAATTTGCTGACATATTTAGGGCAGCAATTTAACAGCATCATCTTTTAGAATTGGAATCCATCACCTCCACTAGCTTTGTTCATAGTAGTGCTTCCTAAGGCCCACTTGACTTCACACTCCAGGATGTCTGGCTCTAGGTGAGGGACCACATCATCATCATTATCTAGGTCATTAAGATCTTTCTTGTATACATAGGGGTAGAAATAGGGAAAATTAGGACTATTCCATTTTTATGGAAGCACAGGAAACTAAAAGTTATTCTTATTTTACAAAAATTTCCCGTTTATGAAAGAGAAGTCCCCTCATAACCTTGTTAATTATGTAGTTAACTTAAAAGTACAATAAAACCTTAGTGTATCCTAGCTTTAAGTGGAAACCAAAGATGAACATTCAAGACATGAATTTTAAAACATGAGAGTTTTTATCACATAATAAGATACTAATGTTTGATAAATTAAATCTGCATTTTCTATGAATATGCATTATTTTCTGGCTCTGTTAATTTTAAAAATATATCCCCTCCACCAATACTGTTCCTTGTCTTCATGCCCTTGGTCATAACCTCTTCACCCTACACCACTTTCTTAGAGTAACCCTTATTAGTCCAGACTCAATTTACATATTTCTTCTCCAATTGGTTTTCCCTTAACCCAAATTTAGGCTGGATGCCTTATTTATATGCGCTCATGGAGATCTGTTTTCCCCATTAGCACTGATCTTTCTTATCATCTTTCCTGCTCCTCTATCAGCTTCATGAGGACAGGAGGTGATCTAAATGTTCATAGTTACAGAACCAGCAACATGAATTTGTTGAATGAGCAGATTACTCTTACATGATTTTCATTTTGTACCTAGGGATCAAGAACCAGGAGAACCTCAGCTCTCAGATTGGTTTAATCCTAAGTAAGAACCAAAAATTTTACTAAAAAATAATAACAATAATATAAAATTATAGCAATGCATTAATAATTTAATAATATTATATTACAATAACATAATAATAGTATAATAATATTAATATAACTCTATTTGAATGGGGAGTGTTTTTTTTTTTTTCATCATCAAATTGTAGCTAAACTGGGAGGTTTCCAGGACTTGGAGTTTTCACTTTTAAAAGTTTTTATATACAATCGTAGGACCTATTTATCAAGAATTAGGCAATTAAGGGTCATAATGAGAAAGCTGTTGTCTGGTTTAACGTTCCTGGTTTTATTAGGGGGAAAAAAACCTCTTTAGTAACAGCTTGAAAAATGTCATTAATAACTCCTTTTGATTTTGGCATTAACATTCAGAGGGAAATTTCATTCTTTATAATGGCTGTATACAATAATTTAATTATTAACCATTCCCTGTTGGTTTTATATTGTTTGCAACTTGGTGGCTATTGTAAGTAATATTTCAGTGAATAACCTTGTACATATATTTTTGTTAACTGCTGTGTGAATTTATCTATAAGATAAATTCCCATCATGGAATCATTAGTTTAAGAGGATATAAGCATTTAAAATATTGCTTTAGGTTGCTAAATTGCCCTTTAATAATTATACTATTTATTTTCTAATCTATAGAGGATAAATGTTAATGGAGTGGAAAACATTTTGTAACTTGCAAAGCTTAATTGAAATATCTCCATTTCATTTGTATTTCTGTAATCCTTACTGAATTTGAGCATTTTTTATGTGTATTATTTGTTTATATTTCATCCCTTTTTTTGTATTTATATTTTTAATGGATTGCAGTTGCAGAAATTAGATTAATAATAATCCTTGCTTCATGATTCACTCTCATCATTATTCATGGCAAATTCACTTTGTGTGTTTTTTTGCTTATTTTTAATGAAGCAAAAATTACAAGTTCTAGAACTTCAACAGGGCTTTCCTGTGATGGTTCAGTGGTAAAGAATTCACCTGCCAATGCAGGAGACACAGGTTCAGTCTTCCTGGGTGGGGAAGGTCCTCTGGAGAAGGAAATGGCAACCCATGCCAGTATTCTTACTTGGGGAAATCCCATGAACAAAGGAGCCTGGAGGGCTACAGTCACAAAAGGTTGGAAACGACTCAGTCCTTTTCAATACCCCCACTCTATCTCCTTGCTCTACCCCTTGAAATAACCAGAATCCTGAATCCTGGTTCATCTTCCTCTTGCTTTCTTTTTTTAAGTGTAAATTTATATCTTCCAAGTGTATTCTGGGAAGTCAATTTTAAAATTTTAGTTGTTTATGATTTTATACCCAGGATGCCATGATGTATGTAATCTTCAAAGACTTATTTTTTCCCTTAAAATTAGATTGCTAAAATTTATCACCAATTTGCATATCATTGTCATTCATTTTGATGGCTGCATAATAATTGACTGTGGAAATATACCACAGTTTGTTCATATACTGCTTGGTCAAAGGGCACTTGAACTGTTTCCAGAGTTTAAAATTGAAAAAAATTTATAGATAAAATAGCTGCCCAACATCTTCAACATTTGTCTCCCTCACTCCAGCCCTGGCCTCCTTGATATTCCAGAGATACACCAAGTAGGTTCTCACCTCAGGGCCTTTGCACCTTCTGTTTTCCTCTGTGTAGTTAAATGGCTCATTCTCTCACTTCCATCAGGACTCCACTCTAATGTTATTTTATCAGTGACACCTTCTCCAACTACTCATATGAAACAGCACCTCCCATTCCCTTTTCCCGTCACTCTGCCTTATTTTTCTCCATTGCATTCATCAACTTCTGACATATACTTATTGGCTAGTTTATTCACTTATTATCTGCCTCTCCCAATAGAATGCACCTAGAAAAAAAATCCTATGCAGAGTAGACACTCAATATTTGTAGAATAATACATGAAACATCTTGACTGATTGAAATGATAGCACTTTCATAACACAACACAGCATTACATAATATTTGTAATAATATTGGTAGTAGTGGTAATAATGGTAGAAGGCATTCTTTAATTAGAGGGTTCGTGCTTTATTATTCAGCATCATATATTGGCTTACAGTCTAAAATGAAATGACCAGAAATTCCCTGGAGGTCCAGTGGTTAAGACTTGGTGCTTTTACTGCCATAGACCCAGGTTCCATCCCTGGTCAGGAAGCTAAGATCCCTTAAGCCATGCCGTGTGGCCAAAATAATAGTAGTAATAATAATAAATAAAACTTTAAAAAACCAGCTCTGGGTAACATCTAATAAAAATGAACACACATAAACAGGAATCCTACTTGTAGGACTAGCTGATAAAAATAACAGCAATGATACATAAGATACAAGATTAAGAAAGTTTACTGTATCATTTTTCATAGTGAGAAAAATTCCAGAAATAAAATGAATGCCTATTCATAAGGAAATGGCCAAACTCCACATTGTGGAATATTATGTAGCTGTTAAAAATGAATAAGCACCTGTGCAGAAAAACTTGGAAGGATTTTCACAAGGTTGTATTGAGTAAGAAAATCAAGGTACAGATAAATGTGCATTGTTTCATTATTATAAAACAAGATTTTAAGAGTCTGGATACACATGTGTATTTATGTATATGTGTACATTATTCACATACTATTATTCACAACTCAGAGTTGGCACTCATTGCTGGGAAATATTCATGTCATTGAGTCCAGGCAGAAACTCCACTGGAGTCCAGGTAGCTGGGGCCTCTCTCTATACAGACAGTAAGCCAGCCACAAGGGAAGCTAGACAGGCATGTGGTAACATTTGGAGGGCAGGTCATCTTGTCCCTTTCAGAGGATGTCATCTGGCCAGATTTGCCTCTCAGGAGAAGAGCTTAGTACTGATATTCTAAATC
Source organism: Budorcas taxicolor (assembly GCF_023091745.1). Lineage (NCBI taxonomy): Eukaryota > Metazoa > Chordata > Mammalia > Artiodactyla > Bovidae > Budorcas > Budorcas taxicolor. The sequence continues at coordinate 151,578,415 of NC_068920.1, read as the reverse complement.
TAATTTAATTACCACTATAAATCTAATGACTCTTCCTCCTCTGTTTTATCAAACAATTTCTAAACAGATGTTTTTGATTGCTTTCTGCTTTCAGAGATGCTTTTTTCTTTCATTCTGGCAGCAAATCTTTGATCTAATGAGGAAAGAGAGAGAATCTTCAAATCCTTTCATGGTCTCAAACAGACACTGATTCGCATCTGTAGCCTAATTTCTAAGTACCATCACTTAGAAATTGTGACAAGGCTACATATAGCCAGTTTTAAGGTAGAGCCTGAGACTTATGAAATAGAAGTGGCTTATCAAATAGACTTATCAAATAGAAGTGGCTGACTATTAATTTTAAGAACAGGGAGGGTTCAAATGTATAAAAAATAAACAAATGCATAAGCTAAAACAGTAAAAGGGCCAGTTTTGAAGAATTTGTTATTATATTATAACTAATATACTATTAAGGGTTGACATATCCTAACCATAAGGGGTCTGTTTCTGATTAACACCTGTGATCGCTAATAGCAAAATAGCTTCTCACATTGTATTCGGTTCCTTCCAAAATGAAAGGTCTTAATTGACTTTAATAGTTTAACACCCTGCCTCCAGCCAAAATGTTTATTAAGAATACTGTGGCTTCTGCTGTCCTTTTGTTATTATTACAAGCAAGTCCAATATCATTCTTCCTTTATGAACTAATCACATTTTCTTCCAGGTGGCAGTGATGGGGGCCTAGCATTAAGGAGAAATGAAAAGAGAATCCTTTGATCTTCTAGGAAAAGAGGAGGAAGAAAAAGGAAAAGGAGAAGTTCGGGGTTCGGGGGGATATAAGGAGATAGTGGTGCTCTGATTAGGAATAATCAGAGAAATGTTCAGACACTGGGCTACTTCAGTTTCGGCTGTAGTCAGAGCTCTGGTGGCTCAGCTGGTAAAGAATCTGCCTGAAATGTGGGACACCTGGGTTTGATCCCTGGTTTGGGAAGATCCCCTGGAGAAGGTAAAGGCTACCCACTCCAGTATTCTGGCCTGGAGAAGGTAAAGGCTACCCACTCCAGTATTCTGGCCTGGAGAATTCCATGGACTGTATAGTACATGGGGTCACAAAGAGTTGGACACGACTGAGCGACTTTCACTTTCACAGAGCTCAAAGAAAAAAGTCCCTGGGTTCAAAAGGCAGTATGGCGTAAGGACTGAAGTAAAGATTTGGAAGCCCACTGGCTGATCTTGAAGCCTGACTCTGCCATTTATTAGCTGTGTGATACTAAGTAATGTACTCAACAAATCTGTGACCTAAATTCCCTCATATGAAAAATAGGGATGATAATGGAACTTATAGGACATTGCAAGGATTCAACGAGTAATGGAAAAAGCTCTGTATCACCATTCCAGGAACATAGTAGGCACTTGATAATCATTAGTTATTATCACTTGGACAACAACCTTTCCTCTCATAATTAGGTGGTACTTGATGGATTTGTTTCTTGTCTGTTCAACAGAAAACGTCCTGATGTAATAACAACAACCAACTGGCTTGCTCCAGTCATATGGGAAGGAACTTACAATAGATCGGTCCTGGAAAAATACTACAAAAGGCTGAACATCACCGTAGGCTTGGCTATAATATGTGTTCCTGGAAAGTAGGCACTACGAATTAATAGTCACTTTTTTTTTTTTTTTAATTTTGGGAAGAAATGTGGATAAGCAAACACCCATAGACTTTCCACATTTAGAGAGCTATTTATGAATGAAGTGAAGTCACTCAGTTGTGTCCGACTCTTTGTGACCCCATGAACTGTAGCCTACCAGGCTTCTCAGTCTATGGGATTTTCCAGGCAAGAGTACTGGAGTGGGGTGCCATTTCCTTCTCCAGGGGATCTTCCGGACCCAGGGACTGAACCCCTATCTCCCGCATTGTAGGCAGACGCTTTACCCTCTGAGCCACCAGGGAAGTCTATTTATGAATAGCTTTAACCATTATTTCTGGCTGACAGTATAATTATTTTTAGTGGTTATTTTCTTCAGCCATATCTGAATCCTTAATACTATGTGGGAATCTTTTCATTTATATCCAGTTAGTTTTCACAACCAACATGATGGTTCTTCTCAGGCTCACAGGATCACTACATTCTCTTTCACTAACCAATACATTTAAGTTTTAGACCCAACTGCTCTACCCTGACCTATTGATAGTTCTTAAGCAACAGTGATGGGCTTTGCAGGTGGCGCTAGTGGTAAAGAACCCATTTTGCTATTGGCAAATACAGGAGACATAAAAGACGTGGGTTTGATCCCTGGGTTGGAAAGATCCCCTGTAGCAGGGCACAGCAACCTGTTGCCTAAACTCGGCCTCTGTTCACCTGTGCCAAACAGAAACAAGGAGATAGAGTTTTGGGTGAAGTAGAAAAGAGTAGCTTTTATTGCTTTGCCAGGCAAAGGAGGCCCCAGTGGGCTCATGCCCTGAAGGCCAAGTGGCCCACCTTGGAGGGGCTAGTAAGGAGTTTTATAGTGTTCAAGGAGCAGGGCGTGATCAGCTTGTGGACAAATCTTCGATTGGTTGGCCATCAAAGTGAAGTTTCAAGCATCATCAACCTGCTTTCAACCAGTGTAGGGTCTATGTTCTTGTGGTCAGCAGTTTTCATCAGGAGGGGGTTCTGCTTCCTATAAAAACAACTTAGGAATGTGTGTCAGGCCTTTATATCTTTCAGGAAACAGAATTTGGTGATTGTTATGTAGCAGAATTATAGTCTAAATTGTTACCAGTTCCTTAGCCCAGCAGCTATTCTTTGCTTCTAGGTCCTCACATTTCCCAATCATTAACTCTTGAGTCAGCAGTTAATTTCAAAAGACAAGGACGCAGGGACTCGCACATGGTTTCAAACCCACTCCAGTATTCTTGCCGAGAGACTCCCCTTGGACAGAGAAGTCTGCTGGTGGGCTACAGTCCATAGCGTCACAAAGAGTTGGACATGACTGAAGTGATGTTAGCACATTTAAATGACAGGTAATTTCCTGATGATTTTGGAAAAATTAGACTTTTTTGTTGTGTGTTTGTTCTCCATGTTTCCTAGGTTTTCAAATCAGAGCTTCACTGAGTTCGTCCATTCTGCAAACAAGCACTTCATGTTTGGCTACAACGTTGTTTTTTACATCTTGCTGGATAGCTTCTCCACTCTGCCTCCCATAGTGTTGGGTCCCCTTCGAACATTTAAACTATTTTTAATGGTCAAAAGTGATAGAGGGAAAGATTTTTATTTCACATACATGATGAACTTATTTAACTACATCATAACACACATCCAATATGAAGTCAACTTTCTCTTCGTTATGAATGCAAACCAGATCTTCAAGGATGATTTTGGAGTGGAAACCCTGGGAAAATCTGTAGCTCAACTTAGTGCATGGTGGTATTTTAAAGATGGTGACACTTTCCCTTATGAGAGAAGACGTAAATCAGCAGCTTTCATCCCTTTCGAAGAGGGAGATTTCTACTACCATAGTGCAATTTTTGGTGGCACAGTTGAGGAGGTTTTAAACCTAATTAGAGAATGTCAGAAAGGAGCTCTTCAAGACATTCAAAATCAACTTAGCAGCACATATGAACATCACCTAAACAAATATCTTTTTATCAAGAAACCGACTAAGCTATTATCACCAGAATACAGTTGGGATCCAAGTTTTAGAACCCCTCCGCAAATTAAATGTGTCAAGATAGCATGGCAATCAAAAAATGTTTGATGGTTGTATTTAGTGGGTTTGTGGATTAACAACTTCATTACAATAATTCCTCAAATATGAAACTCATTAAAATTTTCAGTTTTAGGAAATTAGAAAAATGTGCAATCTTCCAAAATAAATTGTTTTTCTTCTTCTAATTTTGAACCACCTAAATATAACTTATGTTGGATTACAAGTGAATGAATATTAACTAATGTTAATGCACAGTGGTGATGTTATATATGATTTAGATACAGATATATATTATAAATAATATAGAAATATTTTGGAGGCATAAAACGAATGTTTTATGAAGAAACACATCCAGATTCTAGTTCAAAAAATAATAATAGAAGGATAGATGAATAAGTGGATAGATACACACATAAATACCTATGGGATTTTTTTTTAATTGATTACTTTTATTTTTGAACGCACTAGGTCTTCTTTGGTGGCTCAGATGGTTAAGAGTCTGCCTGCAGTGTGGGAGACTTGGGTTCCATCCCTAGGTTGGGAAGATCCCCAAGAGAAGGAAATGGCACTCTAGCACTCTTGCCTGGAAAATCCTATGAGCAGAGGAGCCTGGCAGGCTACAGTCCATGGGGATGAAAAGAGTCGACCCGACTGAGCAACTTCACTTGCTCTTTCAGGTCTTCTGTGCTGCATGTGGGCTTGCTCCAGTTGCAGCGAGTGGGGCTCCTTTCTAGTTTCGGTGCAAGAGCTTCCCATCGTGGTGGCCTCTCCTGTTGGAGAGCATGGGCTCTAGAGCACTGGCTCAGTAGTTGTGGCTCACGGGCATGTAAAATATCCCCAGATCAGGGACGTAACCAGTGTCCCCTGCCTTGCAAGGCAGATTCTTAACCACTGGACCACCAGGGAAGCCCAGGGATAGGTGTAAGGGAAAAAAATATTTGTCAACTCATTCAATTACTTACTCAGGTTTTTAGTGTTGAGATATATATTGCTTGTGGTTAATCTGCTCAATTAGTATTCAGTCTATCTAGTACCTGATTAAATTTTGGTGAGCTAGAAACATTCTAACAAATATGTATCTTACTTTTATTGTTGCAAAGATATCCAGTTCATTTTAAAAAATGCTACAAGAATTTTATTTTTTTAAAAGTTATATATCTACTTAATTCCATGGTAAATATATTAGATGCCATCAGGAATAGAAAGAATGTTTCAAAAATGTATAATGTGTCTTCAAGCAGCCTACAGTCTAGCATGGGAGCTGAAACTAACTACAAATATCTCTTTCAACAAGTTCAAAATTACCAAAAACTCATAAGGAAGACATGGCTAAAATAGTATGATGGCTCAGGAAAGGGAGTTCTCACCTCCATAAGAATCTTTAATCAACACTGAATATTCATTGGGAGGACTGATGCTGAAGCTGAAGCTCCAGTACTTTGGTCACCCGATGGGAAGAGCCAACTCATTGGAAAACACCTTGACGCTGCGAAAGATCGAAGGCAGGAGGAGAAGGCAATGACAGAGGATGAGATGGTTGGATGGCATCACCGACTCAATGGACATGAGTTTGAGCAAGTTCTGGGAGATGTGAAGGACAGGGAAGCCTGGCGTGCTGTGGTGGTCCATGGGGTTGTAAAGAGTCAGATATGACTGGACAACTGAACAACAACAAAGACTCTTTAGGGAATCATATCCACTATGTTTCCATAAATTAGTGAGGCATTACAGCACAGTTGTAAGAACTGGAGGTTCTAAAGTCAAAAATAGTCATTATTTTAAGCCTCTTTTATGGGAGAAAAACTGAATCTTTGTAAGTAGTCTATAAAAGATAAGAATTATTGGTTATTAAAAATGCTAAAATTGTAGGGAATAACGATGATGACTGCAGCCGTCTTATGATGGTCTCCAATGATCCCCATATCCTGGTATTCATGTTCTTATGAACTGCCCCCCACCCACCCACCTGCAGTATAAGCTGAATGTAGTGACTTCCTTGCAACCTATAGAATATGACAAAGATGATGGGCTGTCCATCCCATGATGAGGTTACATAAGGTTGTGATTTCCATTTTACTAACAGACCCTCTTTCTTGCTGTCTTTGATTAATCGAGTTGCAATGTTGGAGAGACTTTCTCAGCAAGGAATCAAGGGCAGTCATCAACCAACAGCTAGAAAGGAACTGAGGCCCTCAGTCCAACAACCCTCAAGAAACTGAATTCTGCCAACAACCATGTCAGTTTCAAAGCAGATCTTTCCCCAGTTGAGTCTTCACACATTACCTTCTCTTCAGCTAATACCTTAATTGCAGCCTTGTGAGAGACCCAGAAGTAGAAGAAACCATGCCCAGATCCTTGAATCACAGAAACTGTGAGATAATAAAGATGTGTTGCTTTAAGACATTGAGTTCTGGGGTAATTTGTTGTATAGCAAGAGATAACGAATACAGATACTGTACCTGAAAGTGGGGATGATGACACTAAAAATTCTAAAATTGTGGAGGGATTTGGGAACTAAATAGTGGAGGGAAGCTGGGAAGATTTCCCAGCACATGACAGAACCCACATTTCTCTGAACAGACTGTTAGTAGAAATGTGAACTTTGAGGATGCTGTCAGTGAGAGCTCAAAAGGAAGTGAGGAACATATTACTGGTAACTGTCGGAAGGGAGATCTTTGTTATGTAGAGACAGAAAGCGTGACAACATTGCCCCCTCCAGGTATGTGGAAAACAGAACATGTACCTGAGAAGCTTGGTTTTATAAAGAGATTTTCAAGCTTCCTTCTTGCTGTTTATAACAACATGTGAGCAAATGAAGTGAGGAAAGAACTATGAAATAAAATAGCTCACTTCCTTTTTTAAATTAATTTATTTCAATTGGAGGATAATTTCTTTACAGTGTTCCTATCTCAACATGAGTCCCCCAGGGGCACATGTGTCTCCCCATCCTGAGCCCCCTCCCATCTCCCTCTCACCCCACCCCTCTGGGTTGTCCCAGAGCACTAGCTCTGAGTGTCCCGCTTCATGCATCAAACTTGCACTGGTCATCTTTTTACATGTGGTAATACACATGTGTCAGTACTAAAATAGCCCACTTGCTTTGCAACTTCTGGTCCCAGATGAGACGACAGAGACTCGCTTTCCCTTTTACTTCTCTCAAAATACAACTAAAAATCCTGGAAATAATTACAGACAACCATAAAAGGACTCTGAAAGGTGGGAAGAGGAAGGCGGGCTGGCTAGGGACCCTAGGACTTGAGGAACAATACGGTGGCAAGTCCCCTGGTATTTCTCTTCCTTCCTGTATATCCTAGATGGGTACTGAAGAAAGCCCACAACTCAAACCACCAAAAGGTGCAGATTTTTAACAGTTCCAGCAAAAGTCAGCTCTCTCTGGCTGAAGGGCCTGGAAAGAGGCAGCAGAGACCTAGTGGGGAACCCCATCTTCACTCCATACCTGGCTGGCCTGCCCAGCAGCACCTGCAAGAGTAGGCACCTGCCCCCAGCGGAAGTACCAATAGGCCCAGGGCCTCCTGGCCCTCCACTCAGCAACAGAGGGAGACCTGTATCCAAAATCTCCTGGACCGCATTCAGTGGCAAAGGATGACTCCCAGCGCTAGAGGGAGAAGAAAGCCCAGGCTGATGTTTCCCTCCCTCAGTGGCACTGGCACAGATGGAATAGGAAGCATGTTGGCACAAGGTGCCCTAGAGAGAAGGTCCTGGGAAACACTGTCCCACAGGCTCAGCATCCTCTACCCATCCCCTACCCTAGCAGCACTGGGGGCCCAGGAAAGTACCTTCCACCCTCCTCAAGCAGCACCATCAGTGATTAAGCAGGCCCCAGGTGTTAGCCTTGAGAACAGGCTCGGGGATGCAGGAACTGCCCCAAGGCCCAGCATCTCCTGCACTCTCTCCAGCAGGACCTGCCTGGGAAAGCACAGTCGGCCCCTGCAGGTAGCACCAACAGGATCAAACGGGAGCGCTGGTGTTGCCAGGTGAACACAGTGAACCAGAAAGGCACTCTCTAGGCTCTGAAACCTATGTTGTCATTGGAGCCAAAGCTGAAGAAAGTAAGCAAGGGACTATGCCCTAAACATAAACAGGGTGACTGCCTGCTGAAAGAAAAGACTGACACAGGATCCAGAGTCGCATAACTTAATTCTCAAAATGTCCAGGATACAAAAAAGCAAATCGCTCATCATACCAAGAACCAGAAAATTCACAGCCTGAATGAGAAAAGGCAATCAACTGATATCAACATAAAGATAAACCAAATATTTGAATTATCTGACAAGGATTTGAGAGCAGCCATCATAAAAAATGCTTCAGGAGGAGGGATAAATTGGAAGATTGGAATTGACATACGCTCAATACTATATATTAAAAAAGTAAGTAATAAGAACTGTGTAGCACAGGGAACTCTACTCAATACTCTGTAATGATCCATATAAAAAAGAATATAAAAAGTAGATGTATCTGTATGTACAACCAATTTACTTTGCTGTATAGCAGAAACTAACACAACATTGTGAATCTATGCTCCAATAAAAATTAACTTAAAAATTAAAAATCCAATTCTTGTTTAACTAAGAAAAAAATGCTTCAATAAGCAGTTCCAAATGATCTCTAAACAAATGACAAAATAGAAAACTTCAGCAAAAACATTTCTCTCTGTAGAAGGATGCATAATATATTTATCTATCACTTATGTATTACTTTACAAAACACAAAGTAACATTACTTCCTATGGAGGGATATATACATGAGCAAAAACATAAGGATATGAATTGCAAGAATGATCACCAAGTTTACTTTTATCACAGGAAGGAAATGCAATTCGAAAGGGAAATACACTGTGCTTCCTCTAGATGTGAAATGTTTTATTTCTTAAGCTTCATTGTTGATACATGTTCCTTATAATAATCTTTACATGTTTATGTCTGAAATATTTCATAATAAAAATGACTACTGAAAAACTCTGCTAAGTGATGGCTGTCTCTTGCAGCTTCAGACTTTTCACTTAGTACCTTAAACAAAACATTAGTGCTTAACATGGTTAATTTTTGCTTTAACTTTTAAGGCTTTTAAAATGTAGAAGAAGAAATATAAAATTAGAATATCTTAAAAGAAACTCAGTCAGAAGCTTTTACTTTTTGCAAAAGTAACTCTAGGCCCTTTTCTCATACCATTTAAAATTGACTCAAAATGGATCAAAAATCTAGATGTATGTCCCCAAGTCTTCCCTATTGTAAACAGGGGTGCCGTGAACATCAAGGTGCATGTATCTTTTCAAATTAGGGTTTTCTCGATTTCTGCCCAGAAGTGGGATTGCAAGATAATACGGTAAATCTATTTTTAGTTTCTTTGAGGAACCTTCATACTGTTCTCCATAGTGGTTGCACTAATTTATATTTCCAATAATAGTGTATAGGAAGGTTCCTTTTTCCCACATTCTCTCCAGCATTTATTACTTGTAGATTTTGTTAATGATTGCCATTGTGAATGGTGTGAGGTAATACCTCATTGTGGTTTTGGTTTGCATTTCTTTAATAGTTAGCAACTAAAGAGCCTCTTGATGAAAGTGAAAGAGGAGAGTGAAAAAGTTGGCTTAAAACTCAACATTCAAAAACTAAGATCATGGCATCTGGTCCCATCACTTCATGGCAAATAGATGGGGAAACAATGGAAACAGTAACAAACTTTATTTTGGGGAGCTCCAAAATCACTGCAAAGCAAAAGCAACACCCAGTTGTGGATGTGACTGGTGATAGAAGTAAGGTCCGATGCTGTAAAGAGCAACATTGCATAGGAACCAGGAATGTTAGGTCCATGAATCAAGGCAACTTGGAAGTGGTCAAACAAGAGATGGCCAGACTGAATGTCGACATTTTAGGAATCAGCGAACTAAAATGAATTGGAATGGGTGAATTTAACTCAGATGACAATTATATCTACTACTGTGGGCAGGAATTCCTCAGAAGAAATGGAGTAGCCATCGTGGTCAATAAAAGAGTTTGAAATGCAGTACTTGGATGCAATCTCAAAAATGAAAGAATGATCTCTGTTCGTTTCCAAGGCAAACCATTCAATATCATGGTAATCCAAGTCTATGCCCCAACCAGTAATGCTGAAGAAGCTGAAGTCGAATGGTTCTATGAAGACATACAAGACCTTTTAGAACTAACACCAAAAAAAAGATGTCCTTTTCATTATAGGGGAATGGAATGCACAAGTAGGAGGTCAAGAAACACCTGGAGTAACAGGCAAATTTGGCCTTGGAATACGGAATGAAGCAGGGCAAGAGCTCATAGAATTTTGCCAAGAGAATGCACTGGTCATAGCCAACACCCTCTTCCTACAACACAAGGGAAGACTCTACACATGGACATCACCAGATGGCCAACACCGAAATCAGATTGATTACATTCTTTGTAGCCAAAGGTGGAGAAGCTCTATACAGTCAGCAAAAACAAGACTGGGAGCTGACTGTGGCTCAGATTATGAACTCCTTATTGACAAATTCAGACTTAATCGAAGAAAGTAGGGAAAACCACTAGACCATTCATGTATGACCTAAATCAAATCCCTTATGATTATACAGTGGAAGTGAGAAATAGATTTGAGGGACTAGATCTGATAGACAGAGTGCCTGATGAACTATGGATGGATGTTTGTGACATTGTACAGGAGGCAGGGATCAAGACCATCCCTAAGAAAAAAAATGCAAAAAAGCACAATGGCTGTCTGAGGAGGCCTTACAAATAGCTGTGAAAAGAAGAGAGGTGAAAAGCAAAGGAGAAAAGGAAGTATATACCCATTTGAATGCAGAGTTCCAAAGAATAGCAAGGAGAAATAAGAAAGCCTTCTTCGGCGATCAGTGCAAAGAAATAGAGGAAAAGAATAGATGGGAAAGATTAGAGATCTCTTCAAGAAAATGAGAGATACCAAGGAAACATTTCATGCAAAGATGGGCTCAATAAAGGACGGAAATGGTATGGACCTAACAGAAGCAGAAGATATTAAGAAGAGGTGGCGAGAATACAGAGAAGAACTGTGCTAAAAAGATCTTCATGACCAAGATAATCATGATGGTATGATCACTCACCTAGAGCCAGATATCCTGAAATGTGAAGTCAAGTGGGCCTTAGGAAGCATCAGTACAAATAAAGCTAGTGGAGGTAACGGAATTCCAGTTGAGCTATTTCAAATCCTAAAAGATGATGCTGTGAAAGTACTGCACTCAATATGCCAGCAAATTTGGAAAACTCAGCAGTGGCCACAGGGCTGGAAAAGTTCAGTTTTCATTCCAGTCCCAAAGAAAGGCAATGCCAAAGAATGCTCAAACTACCACACAATTGCACTCATCTCACATGTTAGTAAAGTAATGCTCAAAATTCCTCAAGCCAAGCTACAACAGTACGTGAACCATGAACTTCCAGATATTCAAGCTGGTTTTAGAAAAGGCAGAGGAGCCAGAGATCAAATTGCCAACAACCGCTGGATCATGGAAAAAGCAAGACAATTCCAGAAAACATCTATTTCTGCTTTATTGACTATGCCAAAGCCTTTGACTGTGTGGATCACAATAAACTGTGAAAAATTCTGAAAGAGATGGGAATACCAGACCACCTGACCTGCCTCTTGAGAAACCTATATGCAGGCCAGGAAGCATCAAACAGTTAGAACTGGACATGGAACAACAGACTGGTTCCAAATAGGAAAAGGAGTACGTCAAGGCTGTATATTGTCACCCTGCTTATTTAACTTCTATGCAGAGTACGTCATGAGAAATGCTGGGATGGATGAAGCACAAGCTGGAGTCAAGATTGCTGGGAGAAATATCAATAACCTCAGATATGCAGATGATACCACCCTTATGGCAGAAAGTGAAGAAGAACTGAAGAGCCTCTTGATGAAAGTGAAAGAAGAGAGTGAAAAAGTTAGCTTAAAGCTCAACATTCATAAAATGAAGATCATGGCATCTGGTCCCATCACTTCATGGGAAATAGATGAGGAAAGAGTGTCAGACTTTATTTTTTGGGGCTCCAAAATCACTGCAGATGGTGACTGCAGCCATGAAATTAAAAGATGCTTACTCTTTGGAAGGAAAGTTATGACCCACCTAGATAGCATATTAAAAAGCAGAGACATTACTTTTTCAAAAAAGGTCCATCCAGTCAAGGCTATGGTTTTTCCAGTGGTCATGTATGGAAGTGAGTTGAACTATAAAGAAAGCTGAGCACAGAAGAATTGATGCTTTTGTACTGTGGTGTTGGAGAAGACTCTTGAGATTCCCTTGGACTCCAAGGAGATCCAACCAGTCCATCCTAAAGGAGATCAGTCCTGGGTATTCATTGGAAGGACTGATGTTGAAGCTGAAACTCCAATATTTTGGCCATCTGATGCGAAGAGCTGACTTATTTGAAAAGACCCTGATGCTGGGAGGGATTGGGGGCAGGAGGAGAAGGGGACAACAGAGGATGAGATGGCTGGATGGCATCACTGACTCGATGGACATGAGTTTGAGCAAGCTCTGGGAGTTGGTGAAGGACAGGGTGACCTGGTGTGCTGCAGTCACAATGAGTTGGACACGATTGAGTGACTGAACTGAACTGAATATTTTGCATGCTTTTATGTGTGTGTTGTTCATCTGTATATATTCTTTGGAGAAATGTCTATTTAGGTCTTTTGCCTATTTTTTGGTTGCGTTTTTTGTTTTTTTCTTTTTTTAAATTTTAAAAATATAAATTTATTTATTTTAATAGGAGTCTAATTTCTTTACAGTATGGTATTGGTTTCACCATACATTGACATGAATCCGCCACGGGTGTACATGTGTTCCCCATCCTGAACCCCCCTCCCTCCTCCCTCCCCATACCATCTCTCTTAAGCTATGTGAACTGTTTATATATTCCGGAAATTAATCACTGGTCAGTAACATTACAGGACTTCCCTGGTGGCTCAGATGGTAAAGCGTCTGTCTACAATGCGGAAGACCTGGGTGGCCAGTAACATTATTTGCAAATAGTTTCTCCCAGTCCTAAGATTGTTGTTTGTGGTTTGTGGTTTCCTTTACTGTGTAACAACTTTAAAGTTTAATTAGGTCCCATTTGTTTATTTTTGTTTTTATTTCCATTACTCTAGGAGATACATCCAAAAATACATTGCTGCACTTTGTGTCAAAGAGTGTGCTGCCTATATTTTCCTTTAGGAGTTTTATAGTATCTGGTCTTACATTTCAGTCTTCAATCCATTTTTATTTTATTTTTGTGTATGGTGTTAAAGAAGTTCTAATTTCATTCTTTTACATACAGCTGTCCAGTTTTCCCCGCATCACTTACTGAAGAGACTGTCTTTTCCCCATTGTATATTCTTGCCTTCTTTGTCGTAGATTAATTGACCATAAGTGTGTGGCTTTATTTCTGGGTTCTCTACCCTTTTCTATTGATCTCAGTTCAGTTCAGTTCAGTCGCTCAGTTGTGTCTGACTCTTTGCGACCCCATGAGTCACAGCACGCCAGGCATCCCTGTCATCACCAACCCCTGGAGTTCACTCAGACTCATGTCCATCGAGTCAGTGATGCCATCCAGCCATCTCATCCTCTGTTGTCCCCTTCTCCTCCTGCCCCCAATCCCTCCCAGCATCAGAGTTTTCTCCAATGAGTCAACTCTTCGCATGAGGTGGCCAAAGTACTGGAGTTTCAGCTTTAGCATCATTCCTTCCAAAGAAATCCCAGGGCTGATCTCCTTCAGAATGGACTGGTTGGATCTCCTTGAAGTCCAAGGGACTGTCTTGTCTGTTTTTGTGCCAGTACCATACAGTATGCTTTTCAGTATAGCCTAAAGTCAGGGAGTGTGATTCCTGAGCTCTTTTCTTCTTTTTCAAGATTGTTCTAGCTATTTGGAGTCTTTTGTGTTTCCATACGTTTTCAATTTTTGTTCTCATTCTGTGAAAAATGCCATTGGTAATTTGATAGGGATTGCATTGAATCTGTAGATTGCCTTGGGGGACTATGGTTATTTTAACAATATTCAGTCTTCCAATCCAAGAATACAGTTTACCTTTCTGTTTGTGTCATCTTCGATTTTTTTCATCAGCATCTTACAGTTTTCAGAGTACAGGTTTTTGTCTCCTTAGATAGATTTATTTATAGGCATTTTATTATTTTTGATGGAGAAGGGAATGGCAACCCACTCCAGTATTCTTGCCTGGAGAGTTCCATGGACAGAGGGACCTGTAGGCTACAGTTCATGGGGTCATAAAGAGTTGGATATGACTGAGCAACTATCACTTTCACTTTTCACTTTATTATTTTTGATGTGATGGTAAGCAAAATTGTTTTCTTTTAATTTCTCTTTCTGATAGTAAATATGTATACGTATATACACAAGACTTTTGTATATTAAAATTTTGTACCTAGCAACTCTACCAAATTCACTGATGAGCTCCAGCAGTTTTCTGGTAGGGTTTTGCGTTTTTTTTGGGGGGGGGGGCATTTCTATGTAAAATAGAGCATCAGGTCATCTATAGACAGTGCAGTTTTACTTCTTCTTTTCCAACTTGAAAATCTTTTATCTTTCTTCCCTGATTACTGTGTCCAGAATTTCCAAAACTATGTTGAATAAAAGTGGTGAGAGTGGGCATCCTGTCTGATTCCTGGTCTTAGAGGAAATGCTTTCAGCTTTCTAGCACTGAGGACGATGTTAGCGCCGAGTATGCCATAAGTGGCTTTTATTATGTTGAGATATGTTCCCTCTACACCCACTTTCTGAAGTTTGTTCATTGTTGTTCAGTCACTCAGTCGTGCCCAACTCTTTGGGACCCCATAGACTGCAGCACGCCAGGCTTCCTTGTCCTTCACTATCTCTTAAAGTTCGCTCAAACTCATGTCCACTGAGTCAATGATGCCACCCAACCACCTCATCCTCTATTGTCCCCTTCTCCTCCTGCCCTCAATCTTTCCCAGCATCAGGGTCTTTTCCAATGAGTCGGCTCTTTGCATCAGGAGGCCAAAGTATTAGAGCTTCAGCATCAGTCCTTCCAATGAATATTCAGGGTTGATTTCCTTCAGAATTGGCTGGTTTGATCTCCTTGCAGTCCAAGGGACTCTCAAGAGTCTTCTCCAGCATCACAATTCAAAAGTATCAATTTTCCGGCTCTCAGCCTTCTTTATGGACCAACTTTCATATCCATACACGACTACTGGAGAAACTATAGCTTCAACTATATGGACCTTTGTTGGCAAAGTGATGTCTCTGCTTTTTAATATGCTGTCAAGATTGGTCATAGCTTTCCTTCCAAGCAGCAAGTGCTCCTTTATTTTCATGAAATGATGGGACTGGATGCCATGATCTTAGTTTTTTAATTTAATTTTTTAATCAAAGAATAATTGCTTTACAGAATTTTGTTGTTTTCTGTCAGACATCAACATGAATCAGCTTAGTTGTTTTAATGTTAAATTTCAAGCCAGATTTTTCACTCTCCCCTTTCATCTTCATCAAGAGGCTCTTTAGTTCCTCTTTCCTTTCTTCCGTTAGGGTGATATCATCTGCTTATCTGACATTGTTGATATTTCTCCTGTCAATCTTGATTGCAGCTTATGAGTCATCCAGCCCCATATTTTGCATGATTTACTCTTCACGCAAGTTAAACCAGTAGGGTGACGACATACTGCTTTGTTGTACTCCTTTCCCAATTTAGGATGAGTCAGTTGATCCATGTTCTGTTCTAACTGTTGCTTCTTGACCCACACACTAGTTTCTCAGGAGGCAGATAAGGTTCCTCACTATTCCTGTGTTTTATTCAGCTTCTCAGTGAGGCCTCCCTAATCACCTGGTCTAAATTTAGAGTCCCCTTCTCTAAAATTTTAAACTTAATTCTTTCTTCCTTTAATTTATTTCTTCTTCTCAAAATTTATAGCCATATAGCATACTATATACTTTATTTATTTATCATCCCCACAAGATTGTAAGCATCCCTGAGTTCAAGGTTTTTGTCCACAGATGTACACTCAATGCCTAGAAAAGTAACAGGCCTGTCGAAATTATTCAATCAATATTTGTCAGATTAATAAAAGAACACATGACTGATGAATTTGGAAACTGTCCTCCGACTCTTAATTCGTCTGCTTCTTTTTAAGCATCTAACTAGACAGGGGAGCCTGGCATGTCAGTCCATGGGGTCTCAAAGAGTCTAACACGACTTAGCAACTGAGCTAGGACAAAGGAGTACATAAAAATTAACACTAGATGGCGCAATATTACAAAGAAAGTAACCTAATTCGTTTCTGCTGGCGGGAATTGTTTCAAGAAAAGCCTAACTTGCCGAGTTTCCTCTGGCCTCCCCATTTCCTGGCCTGCTCCTGTTATGCTTTGCTGTAATTACACAAATTTCACTGACTTATGCCCCGCCTGCATAAATGTTATTCTGCCCTGCCGAGTATCTCAGTGCCGTGTGCCAGTCCGTGTTACCAAGTTCCTCCTCCCCACCCCTTGCAACCTTCCAGCCTATCTTCAACTGGTCGTTAATGCGCTAGAGCCTTCAGTTTCTGAAGTTGGGGGTGGTCTGTGGTGAGAAAGAATCTGTCCCCTCTGGGTCACACTCTGTTGAGCAGGGGATGTCAAATGTTTTACCCCCGACCTCTTCTCTCCCTAGAACTCACTTTGGACCCATGGGTTCCCAGGGATGGGGATGGATCTGAATGACAGCTGCCACGGAGTCTTAAGAATCACCACTCCCCTGTACCACTTAATGCTTTCTTACTGGGCCAACTAACCCATCTTGACTGCTTATTCCCAGCAGGTGACTCGGTGCTCATGCCAAGTTCATAATAGGCTGGGGTGATGAACTCATTCCAGTTTTCCAGGGACTTTCCCTGTTTTAACACAGGAAGTCTCAAGTTCCGGGTAATCCCTCAGTCTGGAGCAAACCAGGGCAGTTGATAATCGTACATAAAGCCCAGATCTCACCCACTCAAACTCAAACCAGAACCAGGTCACATCTGTGTGAGTTTTTAGTGCACATCTAGGTTTCTGTTCTCTACTCCCACCCACGTCACCAGCTGCCACTCCGTCAGTGGAGTCTGTCTCCCCTGTGTCACCTATCTTCATTTTCTCCTCTAGGTTCTCACTGCAAAAGTTAGTGGGAAACTACAGCAACCAAGACAAGAGGGGATCACTGAAGATTCAGGGTCTTCAGGAATGAAGCTTTGGATCATACCACCTGGTATAGTTGCTGGCTCATAGCAAAGGAAATATGGAATGAGTAGGGGAAGAAGGAAGTTACAAGCATCAACTACAGGCTCATGACCAGAGAGAAGAGGGGACGGATCCCTAAATATTATTTTATTCTTTCCTTAATGTATTTCTATAAATCTGTGTGCTTATGTGTTTGTGTATATACAAACTAATTTTTTCTTCCTTTGCACTGTAAGAATTAACGGCAGTGGTTAACTTTAAAGTTTCATCTTTAGCTTACAGGATATTCAAGAGGGACTCTAATAACTAAAGTTGAGGAGTAACTGACATCACCCAAAGATCACGAAAATAACATCGTGATCTTTTCTTTTTAGTGGAAAAGGTGAGAGTGCCTGTTTCTACAAAGGACAGTTGTATTTTGTTAAAGAAAAGCTGAAGTTTGTTATTGCTGTACCAGAAGTTGAAATAGATGTAGAAAGTCGTACACGGATATTGAGTAGGCAAAGTGACGGGCTGTTCCAGTTATTACACCATCGTCTCTCAGTCCAAACCCACACTTTCATACTCTGCTTTGTGATGCTAGGGTTGGGACTATGAGAACTATATTTCTACTTTGCCAGTTGACTTTCTGTTTGATTCTGCAAGGCAGAGGAGGGAGAATGGATGCTGTCTTCTCTTACCAGTATTTAACAAGTATAGTATTGACCTTTGGGTTGGGGGATACTCCTAGAACCAGCCTCATCATGCCTAATCAAAGATATCATCAATTGTCAGCCTCAGGCGCTGTCTCAGAGGTCTCAGGGTATCTCCTTCTAACTCCTTTTGTCCCTACAGTCCCTGGAGTGATAGCTTCATTATACAGTTCCTAGCTGTGGGTTAGCTCAGTATCCCCTTTTTCTCCTTTTTGGTTCTCTAAAACTACTTCAGTTTAGTTCAGTCACTCAGTCATGTCCGACTCTTTGTGACCCCATGGACTGCAGCACATCAGGCTTCCCTGTCCATCACAAACTCCCGGAGCTTGCTCAAACTCATGCCATCCAACCATCTCATCCTTTGTTGTCCCCTTTTCCCCTGCCTTCAATCTTTCCCAGCATCAGGGTCTTTTCCAGTAAGTCAGTTCTTCACATCAGGTGGCCAAAACTACTTAATCAATTCCTTATATTAAATTCTCTCTGTTGAAGTTCCAGGTGTGTTTTCTGTTGTTGTGAATATATCCTGACTGATACAGTTACTCTGCCAAGTAAATAACCCTAAGCACCTGACCTAACCCAGGTCGGTAGGCGCCCAATATCCTACTGGAGATCAGTGGAGAAATAACTCCAGAAAGAATGAAGGGATGGAGCCAAAACAAAAACAACACCCAGTTGTGAATGGGGCTGGTGATGGAAGCAGGGTTCAATGCTGTAAAGAGCAATATGGCATAGGAACCGGAAATGTTAGGTCCATGAATCAAGGCAACTTGGAAGTGGTCAAACAAGAGATGACAAGAGTGAACATCAACATTCTAGGAATCAGTGAACTAAGATGGACTGGAATGGGTGAATTTAACTCAGATGACAATTATATCTACTACTGTGGGCAGGAATCCCTTAGAAGAAATGGAGTAGCCATCATGGTCAGCAAAAGAGTCTGAAATGCAGTACTTGGATGCAATCTCAAAAATGAAAGAATGCTCTCTACTCATTTCCAAGGCAAACCATTCAATATCATGGTAATCCAAGTCTATGCCCCAACCAGCAACGCTGAAGAAGCTGAAGTTGAACAGTTCTGTGAAGACCTACAAGCCCTTCTAGAATTAACACCCCCAAAAGATGTTCTTTTCATCACAGGGGACTGGAATGCAAAAGTAGGAAGTCAAGAAACACTTGGAGTAACAGGCAAATTCAGCCTTGGAGTACAGAATGAAGCAGGGCAAAGGCTAATAGCGTTCTGCCAAGAGAACGCACTGCTCATAGCAAACACCCTCTTCCAACAACACGAGAGAAGACTCTACACATGGACATCACCAGATGGTCAACACCGAAATCAGATTGATTATATTCTTTGTAGGAAATGGCAACCCTCTCCAGTGTTCTCGCCTGGAGAATCTCAGGGACAGGGGAGCCTGGTGGGCTGCCGCCTGTGGGGTCACACAGAGTCGGACATGACTGAAGTTACTTAGCAGCAGCAGCAGCCAAAGATGGAGAAGCTCTATACAGTCAGCAAAAACAAGACCGGGAGCTGACTGTGGCTCAGATCATGAACTCCTTATTACCAAATTCAGACTGAAATTGAAGAAAGTGGAGAAAACCACTAGACCATTCAGGTATGACCTAACCACCAGAAGGGCTAGCTTATTCCTGCCTGGAGAATCCCATAGACAGAGAAGCCTGGCGGGCTATGTTCCATAGGGCCAGAAAGAGTCAGACACGACTGAGTGACTTAGCATGCATGTATGTATCTCGCAAAGAAGGTATCTATTACTGTCCAGAGAAGTGTGGTTAATTTAACAAGCACTTAAAATTGTGTTTGTATATTAAAATGATATTGTATGGTGCAAGTCTCCATAAAATATCAGTAAATAGTTAATGAGCATTGTATTTATATCATATCCACAATCAGAATGTTAATATTACCTACTTCCCTTTGGCCATAAAACCCAAGTGTTGGTAAGCAAATAGTAGTGAATCGAGAGCAGCACTGAAACGCAAGTTTGAGTGCGTGTGGGCACCCTGATACCCACACTTTAAACACCAGGTCTAGACTGTGAAGTTCAGTGTGAGATCCACACTCTGGAGCTGACATTTGCTGGCCGACGAGGTCAAGCCCACACAGCATCACAGGAGATCAGGCAGTGCTTGTCGTCTTCCGGCAGCCTGGGGGTGCAGTGCTCAGGCTCAAATGTTAGTGAATCTTCTACATTGATAAGGCGCAAAGCTGAGACTGGTGTGTTGATGGAAGGTCTTGACCCGCTTTGGAACCAGGACATTCACCGGGGAGCCAGAGAAGCGCCTTTCGCCAGCAGGCGTGTGGTTTTCTACCCGAGGATGGATTTCCTCCGAATTGGTTGTTGTGTTCTTCAATTAGACCCAGTCTCATTCGTCCCTGGTGACCCTCGGAGGCTGTGTTTCACATGTTGGATGATCCGTTACAGTGGCATTAAAACAGATCGATAGTTTATGGCAGCTCTGCAGGAAAATATTATTTCTTAGAACACCACAGAGTAGTAAGCACAGTGTTCCTCAGGCTTATTTTCCAAAAATGCTTTTAATAGGAGGATTTCCTTCACAGCTCAGTAGGTAAAGAATCTGCCTGCAATATAGGAGACCCAGGTTCGATTCCTGGGTCGGGAAGAGTCCCCTGGAGAAAGAAGTGGCAAACCACTCCAGTGTTCTTGCCTGGAGAATCCCATGGACAGAGGGGCCCAGAGGGCTACAGTCCACGGGGTGCAAAAAGTTGGACACAACTGAGTGACTAACACTTTCACTTTGGGGCTTCCCTGATAGCTCTGCTGGGAAAGAATCCACCTTCAATGTAGGAGACTCCAGTTTGATTCCTGGGTTGGGAAGATCTCCTGGAGAAGGGATAAACTAAATACTCCAGTGTTCATAGGATTCCCTGGTGGCTCAGATGGTAAGGAATCTGCTTGCAATGCTGGAGACCTGGGTTCCATCCCTGGGTTGGGAAGATCCCCTGGAGAAGGGAAAGGCTGCCCACTCCACTGTTCTGGCCTATACAGTCCATGGAATTCTCCGGACTGGTTGATGGCAGCTCTGCAGGATAATATTATTTCTTAACACACCACAGAGTAGTAAACTCAGTTTGCCTCAGGTTTATTTTCCAAAAATACTTTTAATAGGAAGAAAGATGAAGGAAATTGAAAGCAGAATTGTGTAAATATTTTGTTGTTTTTCTGGGCTGGGTCTGCGGTTGAGTTAGGGTCTACGGAGCATATCATGGTATGGAGACCAGATTGGAGTGTGGATGGTGGATTAGCTAGAAGTCTATGTCAAGGCCTGTTTCTTGAATGGGGCGACCATCCTGTGCTTCTGCAGGTGCTTCTGTCTCTATTGTCAGGAAACCACCCAACAGTGTAAATAGGGAGTGTGTCCATCTTCACCTGCCTCCCCACTGCCCTGGGAACTCCTGGGGTGACGGGAACAGGCGTCTGACCTCGATGAGTATGCTTTGCTCTGGGCTGTTTGTTCAGTATCCTCTCTGCTTTTGTGCCCTTGTAATGAGGGTGGGTGATATTTCCTTGTCACTGTCCTTTGAGCGTTATTTCAGAGATAATAAGCTCAATATATGGTGTCTTTATCTTAGAGGCCAAAGATGGAACTGCTTGTGACAAGGAAATGTGAGTCATGCCAGGAAGAACCAAGCAAGTTTTCTAAATCCCACCCTCCAGCTGCCTCCGAGACATAAACATCATATACCATTTTCTGTTTCTAAAACCAATTCTGCCAAGACCTTGCTTCCTATACTTATGAACACAATTTCAGCTTGCAGGAAAGCCTCCTAAAATAGAAAGATTTTGTGTGGTGCCTATAAGTGGCTGAAGGACTATTTTCACACTTTAATTTCCACCAGGAAGAAATCCCTAGTAGTTTGCATAATACACAGATAGTGCCATATATAAATGGTACAAGGTAGTTGTTTTTAGTTTGACATTTTCTTAAGTGACATGGAGAACTCACGAGAAGTATCTATTTGTATAGTTTTGCCTGTATTCACTTCCAAATACTTCAGTAAAGAAGGAATGAAGGAGAACTAAAAAAAGATGGCTTGTATGTAAAGGTGGGGTAGAATTGGAATGGTGCTCAGAGTTAGTTCATCTCACACTGTGATCTGGTTATGATTTGTTATTATTGTTTATATATATATATATATATATATATATATATTTTTTTTTTTTTTTTTAGAAATCTGAGTTCCCCTCAGTTTTAACCCAAACACACCTGCCAGGTTTTTTTTTTTTTTTAATTAGAGGTGTTCCATCCTGCCTTGAGGTTCCAGCAGCAATCGTTTGGTGGTTGTTGCTGAAGCACTTTTTCGGAGACTGTCAGGAGTGTCTCTAAAGCCCCAGCAATCCCTGCAGAACTGCCCCGCACCCCATGCAGGCCCTCCTGAGAGACCCTCCTCTCCCAGGTGCACAGCCCCTTCATGTGGGAAGAGAACCGCTTCCCTTCCTGCTGAGGTGCTGCCCCTGGTCTTCCTCGGAGGAGGGAGAGGAGTATTTTTGCCACTTTACAGAAGAGAAATGTAGGCAACAGCATGGTCCAGATGGTGCAAGAAGAGGGATCTCTTGGAGGTACCTGGGTCCTCTCCCACAAATCACCGGAGAAACGTGTACTTACCCTTGGTTCTTCTCAAAATAACCGATTAGATGGACTGTATGCATCCATCCTAACATGCTTTTTATTCTTCGTTTGTACCTTAGGAGGATCCCAAGGTGAAAGACACTCGTAAAGAGGACAATGTTTTACCCCAAACACAGGATTCTGTGGTTTATGCCAAAGAAGGAAAAAAGAAACCAAAGGCAGAATCTTTAATCCAGAGTGGGGCAGGTAAGGTGAAATTCCCTGTGGCTGCTGGCAATTCAGAATGCTGCAGGGCTGAGAATGTGCTTTTCTAGACTTACTTCATCCTGCAGAGATGTGACTGACAGTGCTCTGATGTAAGATCCTGACTGTCTACAAACAAATGCTGGAGAGGGTGTGGAGAAAAGGGAACCCTCCTACACTGTTGGTGGGAATGCAAACTAGTACAGCCACTATGGAGAACAGTGTGGAGATTCCTTAAAAAACTGGAAATAGAACTGCCATATGACCCAGCAATCCCACTGCTGGGCATACACACCAAGGAAACCAGAACTGAAAGAGACACATGTACCCCAGTGTTAATCGCAGCACTGTTTATAACAGCCAGGATGTGGAAGCAACTTAGATGTCCATTGGCAGACGAATGGATAAGACAGCTGTGGTACATATACACAGTGGACTATTACTCAGCCATTAAAAAGAATACATTTGAATCAGTTCTAATGAGGTGAAATTGGAGCCTATTATACAGAGTGAAGTAAGCCAGAAAGAAAAACAGTATACTCATGCATATATATGGAATTTAGAAAGATGGTAACGATGACCCTATATGTAAGACAGCAAAAGAGACACAGATGCATAGAACAATTTTTGGACTCTGTGGGAGAAGGCAAGGGTGAGATGCTTTGAAAGAATAACATTGAAACATGTATAATATCATAGGTGAAACAGATCGCCAGTCCAGGTTCAGTGCATGAGACAGGGTGCTCAGGGCTGGTGCTCTGGGATGACCCTGAGGGATGGGATGGGGAGGGAGGCGGGAGGGAGGGTCAGGATGGGGAACACATGTACGCCCATGGCTGATTTATGTCAATGTATGGCAAAAACCACTACACTATTGTAAAGTAATTAGCCTCCAATTAAAATAATGAATTAATTAATAAAAAATAAAATCCTGGTAACTGTCTGATTTATTAATACATTGGTTATCGTGTAGGGCTGTGGTGCTGCTGCTGCTGCTAAGTTGCTTCTGTCGTGTCCGACTCTGTGCGACCCCAGAGACTGCAGCCCACCAGGCTCCCCCATCCCTGGGATTCTCCAGGCAAGAACACTGGAGTGGGTTGCCATTTCCTTCTCCAATGCATGAAAATGAAAAGTGAAAGTGAAGTTGCTCAGTCGTGTCTGACTCTTAGCGACTCCATGGACCACAGCCTACCAGGCTCCTCCATCCATGGGATTTTCCAGGCAAGAGAACTGGAGTGGGTTGCCACTGGAGTTAAAAAACAAAGTTCCATGGTTGAGGACTGTGGGCTTCTCCTGTTATGAAGCCCAAGATGAACACAGGACTTGGAACCCATTCTGTTGTCTCTCTGGACGTCAGGGTGGGCATGGTTTCCCTGAAGGGCCATTGACACAGAAAACAACCAACAAGCATGTCAACCTTTTGAGGGAATGTGAGCATAAAAGCCCTCTGAACTGTTTGGAGGATGAGGGACTTTTAAAAGACTAAATTTCAGAAGTGATTTTAAAAGGAAATAATTTAAAATAGACTCCTCCCAGTCCCACTCCTATTTTTGGTGCTATTCTACAGCTACAGCCACTAGTACTATTGTTACCCCTATTAATGTTATTAGTACTACTCCTGCCATTATTGCTAGTGCTACTATCAGTATTACTGTTACTGCTAGCACTACTGTTGCGACTGTTACTGGCGCTATTGTTACTACTACTGTTGGCCTGTTATGACTATTATTAATATCACTGTTGCTGTTGGCACTGCTGGTACTACCATCGTTAGCACTACTTTTACTACCATTGTTAGGGCTACTGTTACTAGTATCATTACTGTGACTGTTACTCTCATTAGTACTACTGTTACTACCACTGTTAGTACTACTGGTACCACTATTATTAGTGCTTCTGTTACTATCGTTGTTAGCTCTACTGTTATTCCTATTACTGGTATTACTGTTATTATTACTGTTAGCACTACTGTTGCTCTTATTATTCATGCTAGTGTTACCACTAGTATTAATGCTACTATTACTAGTGCTACTGTGATCACTGCTGTTGGTGCTACTGTTACTATTATTATTAGCACTACTGTTATTACTATTGTTAGCACTACTGTTACTACTATTATTAGTGCTATTGTTACTACTATTATTAGTACTGCTATTACTGTTAGCACTATTGTTACTAGTATTATTCATGCTACTGTTACTACCGTTATTAGCTCTGACGGGGGTCCAGGCTCTGAAGAAGCTTCTTCTGTGGCCATGTTCCCTGTAGGGGTGATGGATACTTAGGAGACCCTGGTCCCAAGGCTAGCTGTGGAGAGAGAGGAGGGTGGCTGGAGGGAGGGGTCCCCTTGCCTTCTCCACAGCATCTGACAAGTTTGGAAGTCCTTTCTCTTAAAGCTGTCCTCTCCCTCAGCTCTCAGTACCACACAAAATGCCTCCAGTTTTCTCCACTTTGCTTGCCGCTTCTTAGCTTCCTGTGTTTGCTTCAAGCTATAGAGTTGGCTGTTTCCTTGACATTTTTCTCTGGTTGTTCCCCCGCCGTACTCCCCATCCCAGGACAAAGCATTGTCCTGCTGTGCACCAGGCTCTGGTCAGGACACGTGGGGGTGTTCAGACATGCTCCTTCCATCCGCAGAGCTTGCAGCCTGGTGGGCCAGGCAGATGCATGAGCACCGAGGTCATACTGCTTTGAGCCACCCTCTGGGGCTATCACTGAGACTGTTGAACCTTTATGACCTGAAACTCTGTAATACATTGACAGCAATAGAAAATTCAACCACTGAGTAAAGTGTCCTGCTTTGGAAGATACACCCTGTGGGAGCTGCCTGGGCGGCCGGGTGCACAGCGTGCCCTCCCTCTGGGAGGAGTGTGGTGTCCTAGGACTCACACTCCGGCTCTCACCCTGCTGGACCTGGGACCTGGGCACACTCCGTATCTGCAGGGGGCCCTCTGGGTTTGTTTGAAGACTGCCTTGAGTGTTAATATCAAAGGCACAGATAGAGGAACCTCTGGGACTCAGTGGGGCCTGCCCCTTTCCTCTCCTCTTCTGTCCCTCATCCTCCAGTCTGGGGCATGAGGGTGGCTCTCCTAGGGCAGGGGGCTGGAAAGGGCAAGAGTGGACTCATGTCCATTCCTGATCAAGGAATGGGATGGGCTGCGACTGCAGTCTCCCATTTTGGATCATGAGCCCATCAGTGGCCACATCTGTGTCTTTTCGGATGTCGAAGGAACCGCCTGGCCCACTTCTTTCTCTTTGCTCTCACCTGTTGCTTTTGATCAGGATGAGGATAAACTTTTCAAGAATCTTGGGATTTTATAAGCATTTAACACGTCCAGTTGCAATGCTAATTATATGATTTTATCTGCCAATTAAGTTGAGTGACTCAAGTGTACAGCTTCAACCCCTACCTAGTTAAACCCAGTTCTTGAATATGTTTTGAAGGAGTACATCTGCGTGACCTTAAAATGTGATGTTGATGTCTGGTGGTTGCTTTGCATTTATTTCTAACTGAATGAGCTGGATACATACTTGTCGAAAGCTCACTGCATTTGTCTCTGGCCTGAGTTCCGTGAGCGTCTCACAGACACAGGGATGACTCGGACTCCCAGGGTCTGGGACCTTTGTGGACACAACGCAGATGTCGAGGGACACCAAGCCCAGCGTCTGGACTAAAGCAGAATCAAGGGCAGTGGGGAAATGGAGGTGTTGTGTAGGGCCTGGGCTCCCTGGACCAGGCTGCCTGCCAGTGACACAGGAGGCTCTGAGAATGCTGAGCTGTAACTCTGGTTTGGGTCAGAAAAGTACAATGCACGTCAGCTTGAAAACACTGTCTGTGTTATTTTCCTGCAGATGGCGATGTGTTTAAAGCCCAGACTCCTAACCAGGAAACCCAAGGAGCTCCGGAAGTCAAGGAGGCCCCAGGTGAGGACGTGGAGGTGCCTGTGGACGAGGTGGGTGGCCCCTCATCCTGCCTGCATGCATCCCCGGCCCCTTCCCCAAGCTCTCCCTGGCCCCTCTGGAATGTTCTTTGCCCCCTGCAGTTAACACCCTTCAGATCCTATGGCTCACACTTTCCTGTCTATCTTTCCCCCCAAGACACTCCTGCTACCAGGACCCTCTGATCAGTCGTCTAGGTTTGTGAGTGCATACTCGGCCTTGTCGTTTTTCTGGTTCCTGTCTTTTCCCCCACTAAGCTGCAAGCTCCACAGCAATGGGATGGTCTGTGTTGCTTTCTTGTGTAGCCCCTGTTCCCAGCAGAGGGCCTGGCAGGTAGGAGGCTCCTAGGGATCACTGGTGGAAAGATGGGATGAATGATGTCTTCAGACCCTGGGGTCGGGAACCAGGCATCTGTTCCTTCCTAGCTTCCTGCTTTCAGGCCTCAGCCTCCTGTCCCTGCAATGAGGTGATGTCATGGAGCCAGTCAGCATGGGCACCGAGTGAGGTTGTGCATGTGGAAGGGTCCCGTCCAGGGCTTGGAGCGCCGTGGACCCTTGCTCACTGTTCCTGTCCTCCTGGCTTCACGGAGGAGGGAGGTGAAGCCTTGTGTGTCCCCCCGGAGGAGAGGAGGGGACAGATGAGCTGGCCGAGGGGCTGATCTCGAGGCTGGGCTCCTGCACAGGAGCAGAAGCAAAGGGCTGCACCTCCAGGCCCAGCTGGCAGGAGCTGTTGGGCCCTTGGGGCTCAGCATTAGCATCAGTCTGGCCACTTGTCACCTTACTTTAAGTCAGGTGTGGCTACGTGACCCGCCGTCACTGATGACATACGATGCGTCCAGGCAGAGGCCTTAAAGGCCAGTGTGGACTTGACCACGTCCCCTTTCTGCCTCTGAGGTCATGGGAGTACAAGGGGTTAGAGTCTCCCAGCTGGCTGATTTTGGGAGGCCCTTTTCTGCCCCTGGAGCCCCCGTGAGAGCCTTTGATTTTGACCCGAGAACATACAATTTTCCCAGGGCAGAGAGAGGCCCCAGGGCACCAACTGCTATAGCTCATTGCCTTTTGCCAACAAGCCATGACCACCAGGAAGGTGCCCACAAAGAGTAGTGTGCCCACAGCCTTGTAGGGAGCAGGGCCAGGCAGTCTCTTGAACCCGGAGAGGAGTGCTGTTCAAGGTCCCCACGGGAACGCTGGGAATTGCGGAGGGTCTGCAGTGACCAGTCTCTCCTTTTTACCCAAAAGGGTTTTGCCGTGTCTCTTAACATTTTCCAGCTATTTTATTATGGAGGTGGGCATTCGGTGGCGCAGCTAAAGTTAAAACCACAGAGCAGATGCCATCCTGGGTGTGAAGAAACCTCTGTGGGAGAAAGGGTGGCTTTTGTCTCTGCCCGTACAAGTGTCAGGAGGCCACAGGGCTTCACGCGCTCTTTGCAGCTTGGAAGGACTGTGACGCAGGTTGACTGTGACTAAATCCAGCGTGTGGTTTATTTGCTTCCCAGAACCCAGCCGAGATCGTCAAAGATACTGAAGATACAAACAGACACACGTCTGATTTCGAGAGCAACAGGGTGATTTATTTCTGCTTTCATTTTGGACTGCCCAGCTTGAGTCTACAGCACCTCTTCATTTTTGTAACATGCTGGGTAGAGCCCCCATTGGATGGGACAAGGGTTGGAGAGCCAAGTCACCCCAGGATAGAATTGTTGGACCAGAGTGTGTGTCTTCCGGGCAGGCTGTACTCACCTTGGGTCTCTTGTGTGTCAGAAATTGCAGGCGTAGTTTTCATGGTTCTACATTAATCCTAATTACCTTTTGCTGTATTTCCGGTCACAGACTGAAAAGCTTTTTCCCCAACAACTTTCAAGATGTGTTTTTAGAAAGGGAGGAAGGAGAGGGGCGCCTTGGCAGCAGGTGTGGGGGAGGCTTCGTTGTTCTGAGTGCCCTGGGCGTCGGTTTTGTGGGGTGTCAGTGTGGTGTCAATGGCACCCCACTCCAGTCCTCTTGCCTGGAAAATCCCATGGACGGAGGAGCCTGGTAGGCTGCAGTCCACGGGGTTGCAAACAGTCAGACACGACTGAGCGACTTCATTTTCACCTTTCATTTTCCTGCATTGGAGAAGGAAATGGCAACCCACTCCAGTGTTCTTGCCTAGAAAATCCCAGGAACGGGGGAGCCTGGTGGGCTACCATCTATGGGGTCACACAGAGTCGGACACGACTGAAGCGACTTAGCAGCAGCAGCAGCAGCAGCACTGTGATGTAAACGACACGCCTTGGCTGAGGTTGCGTGTGGCACAGACTCTGTAGATGGCAGTGTGAGCTAGCTCAGAATGCACTGTGTTGTTTGGGTTTTCTCTCTTTCCCGTCCAGATGCTTTAGATGTGCTTATCAATGCATGCAGCGTGTTTATCCTGTAGTAAGTGATGAGATCATGTGACTCATCTCTATGAACTATGTGTACTGGAAAAACACAATTGATGCCCTCCTATTTTAACTTTTTAAATCGAGAGATATTTGACAACTAAAACCTGTCTATTTTTTAAGGTGCACAACTTGATATATGTGTCGATTGTGAAATAATCACCATAATCCAGCTGATTAACAGAGACGTGTGTGTGTGTGGTGAGAGCATTCAAGACAAAATTCACTTAAATGTACAGTCTATGGAGCGGAGAAACAGATTTTGGGAATTTTTAAAAAAAAATTCCTCAGATTTTTTTTTTTCAAGGTGGCTTTTTGTTTTTAGATTCTCGGTCCCAGGCAGGAGGTTGTGTAACACACGTGGATGTCGAGTCTGAGTGTGTTTGATGGCAGAATATGAGCCATTCCTCAGTGTGATGGCCTTGTAGATGATTGTCTCCTCCTCTGGAACTTGCCCCGCAGTGTCCAGGCTCCATGCGTGGGAAGAGAGAGCAGTGACTCCAGAAGTGGGGGACTGTGGGCTGCTGGAGCTGGAGTCAACCCCTGGTTCTGGCGCATCTTGGAAAGGAGCATTTGTGGGAAAGGACATGGGTCCTCAGGAAGCTGGTTCAGGTTTTGTAACCTGAGCAAGTTTATGATCTGAAACAGATGGCTAGAGGGAATAATCTTTCAAACGACCCTTTTTCCTTCCTTACAGTCTTAACTATTTCTGACTAGGAGGCAGCATTCAGGGAAAGACATGCTGTGTCCAGACGGTTAGGGAAGCCTTTCAAATGAAGATGGGGGGTGTTTACAAGGATGCTCATGGTGGGTGACAAGTGTAAGGCTGTGTCTGGGGTTGGGAGGGCATTGGCCAGGGCACTAGGTGACCAGGGGCCGAAGGTCCCCTGCTTGTGTTTCCTGGAGGAAAGGGCGCTGTTATGATTCAGTAGCGGAGTAATGGAATACCGCGGTTTAATGGAAACACGGCATCAGTGTCTCATCTGCGCTGAGTTTATACCATCACCTAGCGGTTTGCACACTGTAGGAATTCATCTCTGCCTTATTGACTTGTTCTGTAGATACATTTCCTCGAGGCTCTAGGGGCATCTTGTGTATTAGCAGCTGACTTCAGTCAGGAGACAATTTCTTAGCATGTATCAAAGTGACTTTCTCAATGCCAGCAATATCACTGGAATAATGGCAAACACAAGCACCTCGTTTGTACATATCTGGCCTAAGGACCTGAACTTGGGGCAGGAAGGTGATAAGGAGTGTCCGAGCCTCCTTCTCTTGCCCAAACCGGATGAATTAAGTTGGGCCAAAGGGCTAGATGGGGCCGATGCATTTTCACCGAGCTTTACCCCAGGGGCTGGGCATGGTGCTGGCCCCTGACACTCTCACCCCAGCTCACCTACATATGGCTCTTTCAGGTGGCATCAGCCTCCCTTTATAATCAAAACCAGTGAGATGGAGAGATGTGAGCGGGTCTACCACGCCGGCAGTCAGGAAGCAGGGTGCTGGGCTCTGAACCCAGTTTCGAATGATCTACAGTCGGTGTTTCCTCCTCCCCAGGGAGTGGGCTGGCTGCGTCTCGCTCCTTGGAGGGACACTGCCCACACTGGGCTTCCAGGACGGGTGCACCGTGGGGCTGGGTGCTGACTTCCTTGGGTGCGAAGCTGCTGGATGTTTCGGTCCTTTCGGGTGCACACGACTCATCTCGGCTCCAGCACAAGACAAACAAAAACCCCAGTGGCGTGAAATGCCTCTGAGGTTGAAGGTTGTCAACCCTAAAACCTAGCCCATGTTCTATGGGATCAGAAAGAGAGCAAGTATTGTATAAGCCCTGCAGTAGCCAGTAACACTAATGAAAAGAAATAATACTCTACACTTCCTGGCCAATAGGCTGCAGGATCTATCTGCTCTCAGTGGACTGGGGTTTCTCTTGGCATTGCATTTGTCTGTTCATTTGAAAAATCAATCTTTTGATGTTTATTCGACCTTGGATATATAGATTTCTTGGGTATGTGGTTTCTAGCTTGATCACCCTCCCCAAACTGATTGTGAAATCCTGAGGGGCTGATGTGTGGCCTTTACAGTGTCTAAGACAGTGCCTTATACAGTAGGTGCTTCATAAATTCTATGGAATTGCTTCACATTGCCTGTGACTCGGTTGCTTAAACCGAAGAGTGTGATCTTGGGATAAAATGGTAATGACTGTGCTAAGCTGTAGGATAGCATATTGTTATGAACAAAACACAAGAAAAGGTATGACCAACCTAGACAGCATAAAAAGCAGAGACATTACTTAACCAACAAAGGTCTGTCTAGTCAAAGCTATGGTTTTTCCAATAGTCATGTGCGGATGCGAGTTGGACTATAAAAAAAGCTGAGCACTGAAGAATTGATGCTTTTAAACTGTGGTGTTGGAGAAGACTCTTGAGAGTCCCTTGGACTGCAAGGAAATCAAACCAGTCAATCCTAAAGGAAATAAATCCTGAATATTCATTGGAAGGACTGATGCTGAAGCTGAAGTTCCAATATTTTGGCCAGCTGATGCAAAGAACTGACTCTTTAGAAAAGACCCTGATGCTGGGAAAGATTGAAGGCAGGAGGAGAAGGGGATGACAGAGGATGAGATGGTTGGATGGCATCACTGGCTCGATGGACATGAGTTTGAGTAAGCTCCAGGACTTGGTGATTGACAGGGAGGCCTGGCGTGCTGCAGTCCATGGGGTCGCAAAGTCGGACACGACTGAGTGACTGAACTGAACTGATGAACAGTGTTTAGAAGTACATATTACATTTCTGATATTGGATCGCAAGCGTTTCTGTTTCATTTTGTTGAAAATTTTTAGGATAAAGCATACTTATATATAGCATGAGACTTGGTGTTCGGACTGTTTATTTTGGTGCACATAGTTCATCGTACCATTAAGTTCAGAGATGTGTAGCACGTTTGCAGTGGTGCACAGCTGCATCCTCAGCGTGCTTTAAATGTGTTAGTTACAGTCAGGACAACTTTGCCCACATCTGACACTTCAAAAATATTTTCCTACTTGAAAAGGTGGAATCTTATCAATGTTAATTAGCTAGTTTGGAAAACTCTTCTGTGAATTTATAAAGATGACGTGTGTATGTTCCTGCTTCATCTATTTCAAACTGCGTTCCTGACACATGTTTTTAATTAAATTGGGTGCTTGAGAACTGTCACAATCAAGGTGGGTTGCAATCTCTCCAGTCCTGCTCGTGCCTGATTTGTTTGGATCCATCCATTGTAAGGTACTTCATGTGCAAACAGAACTTCATGAGTGCTGCCTGCTAAGTTTATAAAACATTTTAAAGTTTGTAAAAAATTTGTCTAAAAGTGTAGAAGAGATTCAGTCCCTCTCCAAAGGAATGTGAAGATGAAGTCACAGACCATATGTTTAGGGCTCTCCAGCCTGGCAGGAATTCTGCACCCTGGGAAGAGTTCAGAGTGATCTGCAGGCAGGTTTGCATGGGAGTTGTCCAGCCTCTGGGACTCTAAGCCTTAATATCTAACTCTGAGATATGGGTTATCAACCTTTTAATTGATTTTTTTGAGCTTTTCCTGCCTTCCAAAAGGTTATGCATTTAAAAATGTCCTGGACAATTTTGTGTATTCATGGAGTGGGGAGGGAGAGTGGTTGACATTAATATTTTGGGTGCTCTCCGTGGAGGTTATTCTGGCACTTTCTACCACCTTTTGGCCACTTGATGGGAAGAGCTAACTCATTGGAAAAGACCCTGATGCTGGGAAAGATTGAAGGCCGGAGAAGAAGGGAATGACAGAGGATGAGATGGTTGAATGGCATCACCGACGCAATGGACACGAGTTTGAGCGAGCTCCGGGAGTTGGTGAAGGATAGGGAAGCCTGGTGTGCTGCAGTCCATGGGGTCGCAAAGAGCTGGACAAGTTGTATCTGAACAACACAATGAGCTGAAGAACAACCTCATCATTGCCATTTCAAGTTTCTTCCGCCCTCCGGGGCTCCTTACTAAAACCAATATCCTCATTAGGCTTTCTGGAGCCTTCACCAAGAGGTGGTGGCTCTTCCTCCGTGACACCCAGGTGTGTTTTGTTTGTATTCCTTACACCATCTGAGTCACACGTTGGCACTTCTTAGAGTTATTTGTGCGCTTCTCCTGTGTCCTCTGACAGAGTAAGTTTTGTGAAGAAAGAGTTTTTTTTTTTACTATAGTCTTAACAACTCTCACATCGCCCGGCAAGCAGGAGTAACTGGTCTTGAATCTGATCAAGAACCTTGAGCACAGTAGATGCCTATTGTGTAGTTGGCCTAGAGGAAGGGCTGTGGCAAAGCTGGGGCCAAGAAGTCATTCCCGACAGAGAGAGCTAAAAATGAAGCTGGATATTCAGTAAGTCTCCAGAGACTGTGTCTTAAGAAGTCATCAAAGCCTTGACCTTTCTCTACATGAAAATTAAATTCTCTTTGGAAAATACCATAAAGTCAAAAGTCAGCCAAAATATGGAAGAAACTATCTGCAAGGCAAATTTTCTTAATTTACAAAGAGTTTGTTAAGCCATGAATGTAATCCCGTAAAAGGGAAGATGTAAGAAAATATATCCACGTTATTCCTATTTAAAGAAATACAAACAAGAAATGGTGAG
Source organism: Budorcas taxicolor (assembly GCF_023091745.1). Classification (NCBI taxonomy): domain Eukaryota; kingdom Metazoa; phylum Chordata; class Mammalia; order Artiodactyla; family Bovidae; genus Budorcas; species Budorcas taxicolor. The sequence continues at coordinate 151,545,019 of NC_068920.1, read as the reverse complement.
TTTATTTTAAAAATCAGGCTGACAATGTCCAGGGCTGGGAAAATGCAGGGAGGATTAAATGCTTCTCAACAGGGTCAAAGGTAAATGGTGCAGCCTTTTGGGAAGGGAATTTTGCTCTTCCTATGAAAATTAAATCTGCACGTTTTTAAACCATCATTTCCATAGCTAGGAATATCCCACAAATATACTCATAAATAACAAGAAATAGAAAAAAAATGAGATATTCATCCTTTGGGGTTGGTTGATTATGCTTCATCCATACGATGGAAAACGCTGCAGCTGTAAAAACAATAAGATAGACACACGTGTACTGAGGTTGGGGGCTGCAGAATATTGTATTAAGTGAAAAAAATCAAGGTGCAACTGAGCATATAATATTCTCTGTTTTGTATAAAAATATGTAACACGATGCACACAAAAATGAAGAGTTTAGAGTGGGGAGGGGGTAGTGCTGACCAAATGGAACGGAAAGATGACCCCAGCAGTGGTAGCCAGGACGGTCAAGGCTTAGACCCAACTCCTGAGTGATATTTATAACAGGAAAGAATTTGACCCAGCCAGGAAGGTGAGAGGAGTTTGGGAGATTAAGGATGTATTTGACAATATCCTTCTTGCGGATAGTTGATTACTATATTTATTTTTCTAGTAATAGGAAGAAGAAGATGAAAAGCTTTATGAAGATAATGAAAGGAAGGTTTGTATCAACAGATTCTGTAGTTTTGTGTTTCCTATTCTGAAGACAGACCTAACAAGATAATCAAAGGATGCCCAAACCTTGTCAGGTGCTTGTTAGAAATATAACATCTCTGTCTCCATCATACACCATAGGTCTGTTCCCTAGAGGCAGAAAACCGAGTCAGAGGAAAGGAAATTTTAAGACATTTCAAGCAGGTAGATGGATCCACTGTAAAAGCAGATGAAAAACATGGGAGGGAAGACTCCTTTAGGGTCATGTATCAGGAGACTCCTCTCCCCCGTCCCCCCGCCCTGATGTATCTGCCTTCAGGCACCCAGAGACACCCATCTGGGTTGTCCAGGGAGCCAGGAATGCTCCATGCTGTCAGGCTCAGGATGAACATGTCCGCAGGCTGAGGGCATCAGGGGAGGACGGGCTCCCAAAGCCACGAGGCTCACAGCCCCTGGGAAGGCAGGGCTCTGGCCGAGCAGCTGGCCCCATGTGGCGGGCGATGGCGCATCCAGCTCCATGGTGTTCCTATCCAGTAGCTGTGTCCTAGATAGCATCAAGGTCTCCTTGTTATTTGTTAAATGATTACGTGATCGTAATGAGTTTTGTCTGAGTGCATAATTTATTTACTTATTCCTAAGTTCACTTAGACTCCTCATCACTCTATAAAAAAATACCTGAGCCATAAATAGTAATATTTGGGCAGTAAATACTAATGTTTGGGTAGATACCTAATCAAAACCAGCACCTGGAAGCCACCTGAACTTTGACATCAGATCAGCTCATCCATCATGCACCCAGTGTGACCTTAGGAAGACCCCTTGACATTTCAGAGTCTCAGTTTCCTCTGCTGCAAGTCTGTTCAGTAGTTAATCACCAAATTAACCTCCAGGATTAGTGAATATGTGAATAAAATATGCTCGATGACACGCTTTTATTTGTATGAGTAAAATAGCGAATTCTAGGAGAATCCTGACAGCCCCAGGGGAGAAGGCCCACGTGAGCTACAGTTCTACATGTGAGTATATTTCTACATGCAGCTGAGTTAGAGAGGACCAGACTCCAGCTTTAGTGCTTCTGTTAATTTGCAAGTCTTATTAAGTAATTTTACCTCTTTGAACCTCATTCATTCAATCAATGATTATTGTACATTTACAAGTTTACTTTCCTGGAAAGAATTAATTGAGACAGTGGATTTGAGAGTTCTTGAAAAATATATTTATGTTTAAAATGATGTTTATGTGATTTACATTGAAGCTAAATAATGAAAGCACACGTTTTCCAGTTGGAAAGTGGGCACTGGATTTTCCCTATCTTAGCTCTCTTGTTAAAAGCAGTGTGATCAGTTTTACCTGGCATTCTGTCCTTCGGAATGTCTTTAGGAAGGACCCCTCAGCGACCAGCCGGTGCTGAAAAGATCACAGTGTGTGTCCGCTCTGATGTCCCTGAAAACTGAAGTCACGTCCACTTGGCTTTCAGTGTCCGGTGATTCTCTGGGAAATTTACCATTTGTTTGATGTAGGTATTACTTGCTCTTTTAATCAGAATGTTTAACCACAGTGAATGGAGAATGCAGACCTTGAACACATATAAACTGTGTCGTGAACACAACTTCACTTCCCTGAGCCCCAGCGTTTTTGTTTGTAAAGCTGAGAATTTCTAACCTGTGAAGTCAGTATGGAGATTAGAATTATTCTTAAAAAGCCTTACACAGTGGATTGAGAGTTAATTATAGCAGTTATTACTGTTATCCTCCAGTCTCATTGCGGTTTCTAGCACAGGTTTCAAGTCCATGGAAGCAGGAATTGTATTTTCATTTTTGTCAGCATCAGGCACATACAATGCCTTACTCATCGTTAGCATTAATTGTATTTTTAAATTGAATCTTCTTCTATGATATCTCATATTTTACAATTAAGAACACTTTACCAAACTATAAAGAGTTCAGGGTTCTTGTAGAATTATTAGCAGATACAAATAAGAAAAAAGTGAAATTGTTGAATTCCTGTTTAGAATCTGTTTTCACTTTTGTGTATATTCTTAAGACTATTTTCCATTTATTTTTTTATGTAGCAAATTAAAGGAACAATGACTCTGCTAATAATAGAAAAGTCTATTTTAACAAGTGCTATGAATCAGTATTGAGGATATTATCAGCATTTACCTTTTCTTTCTCAATATACTTCAGAATGGTGGTTTTATTTATTTAAATAAATGTAAACATCTTGAGCAAAGCTGCCATTCACATTAAAAAATACCCTGCCCCCACAAAAATGACATATCATTCAGGTGCTTGTATGGAATTCTTTCAGAGCAACATTAGTTTCACTTCTTGGGTATCATCTTGGGTGTCATCTGTTTGGATCAGTTAATTTCATGCCAGCAGTTTTACTTCTCTTTTACTGGAATAAATATTCTATTGATTTCTCATTAGATATATTTTTGTGATTACAATGAAATATTGAGAGTGTTAGGGAAGTACAGTCAACCCTTGAACTGCAGGGGTCTATTTATATGCAGGTCTGTTCAACAGTAAATATCGTCCCCCTGCACAAGCCCCACGGTGGTTTGCAGCTGTGAGTGTGGACCCTCGGGTGGGGAGGGACCCCCTATGTGGAGGGCCAACTATAGTTATGCTCTGATTTTTATCTGCATCAGGATTGGCCTCCCGAGCCCCACTCCAAGGGTTAATTACAAACGGATAGAATAGTTTATACAGTGATAGATTAAAAAATGGAAACTAAAGTTTAAAACCTTAAGTAGATGTGAAATTACTCTTTTTCTGTCCTATATTGGCTGATACAACTGAAACCAAACACCAGCAAAGGGCAATCGGATACCCTGGTGTGCAAGTTGGTGGTCTGGTTTTATTTCTGCTTCATAGGACATGATCAGAACACATGACCACTCTTGACTGGCAGGCATCCAGACTGGCTGCCACAGTGACAGGTTCTAGCTGCAAAGCATGTAAGGAGATAAAATGATAATTGTGAAGAGTTTTCCAAAGGCTTAAAAAATCAAGTGTTCTTTGATAATAAGTGTGCTATCTGTCATAAAACACTTCCTAGATAAGATTTTTACGTATATATTCATTGATTTATGAGATATTCTATCACCTTGTAGAGGTGCATTTTGTATGCTTTGTGACAACGTTATGTATGCAGGCTTCCCTGGTAGCTCAGCTGGTAAAGAATCCACCTTCAATGAAGAAGACCCTCATTGGATCCTTGGCTTGGGAAGATCCCCTGGAAAGGGGAACGGCTACCCACTCCAGTATTCTGACCTAGAGAATTCCATGGACTGTATAGTCCGTGGAGTCGCAAAGAGGTGAACACGGCTGAGTGACTTTCACTTTCACTAGGTAAGATTAGATCAAGTTAAAGTCACTTCAAATGCATGTTAAAGGCAAGGTTGGACTAGACCTCAAAACCTCTGGAACATTAAGTGCTGTCAATGTGATGGAAAAACATCAGATTTTGTCTGACTTTAAAGCATTTATAATTTAGCACGTTGGAAAAGCAAGAGAGAAACAGTACCCAGCAACACATAAATAGAGCTCACGTCTGTTTAAATTTATTCCTTGGGACATAACGTAAATTTAAAAATAATGAATACTTGGGTGTTGCTTGTTCTGTTAAAATCTTTATGTTTATAAATTGGAACATTTAGAACACAAGCCTACATTGAGAATCTGCTGTCTAGTGTCTGATTTGACAACGGAACACTGAGGGTCATTTTGTCTGTGGGTTATTGCCCTAGGCTGGAATTAATGCAAGACCTTCAAGGGCAAGGCTCTTCTGCACATGCAGTGGACTTCAGAGTTTCATCTTCTTGTACAAGAATGTTCTGTTAATAGTGCTGTTAATGGTGTTCTGTTAATAGTGTTGAACTAGAAGCAGCACCCAGGTGAGAAAAAGGGGGGTCTTCAGATGGCCTGGCCGTGCCATTGGTGAGCATGCAGTGTCAGCCTTGTGGAGGACGCTGGTGGTGGCTTCCCTCCCCACGTCCTCTCTTCCTTTCAGTGGAGGGTGGATCCCTATCCTTCCCCTGAAGAAGTGTAACTTCTAAGTTTCCCCTTCTGGTCTGATCTTCCATTGTTTCCTTAAAGCTGTGTCTCTAATCAATTCATGAGTTACCTCTTCCAAGAAGCTCATCAATTATGTTTCCTGGTCATTTCTGAATGCCCTTTTCTTTCGGCAATTATGCATGCTATTTTAATCCTGTTATTTTTTTTCTGATTACCCCCAAGTTATTGTGTGTGCTTTCAAGGTTTTCAGCAGCTCTCTCTTGCGTGCTGGCTTCTATTTTTCCTGCGAGGTGGCAGTCCCTTCTGTCTGGCCATGATTTCTGCTCAAGAAGAAGATGCTTCTCTGCCAAGGAGCATGAGCTGTTAAAAAATTTTTTTAATATAAATGTATTTATTTTAGTTAGAGGCTAATTATTTTAACAATATTGTATTGGTTTTGCCACATAGGAACATGAATCCACCACGGGTGTACACCTGTTCCCCATCCTGAACCCCCCTCCCATGATAAAAAAATTCTTAACTGAAGAAGCCTGGGCCTCCTAGAACTAAAATCTGAGATGAGAAAGATCGGGTGCTCTCATAGCTTTTAGTCTTCAGTGTTTACCTGTGGTTGAAAAATTGAAAACTTCAGACCATTGTGGCTCTGGGTGGAGTCATAATACCAAGAAAATCCGAATAAAAATAGAACACTGTGGATAATTCTGGTGCAGTAGAGAACAGAAATTATCTATTGTTGATGAGCATTGAGTGCTTATTTGTTTAAAATGAGTCATGTTCTGTTTTGCATTTTGGTTTCCTGTTATTATGACTCCACAGTAAATAATGTTGTGGATCAAAACCTCCTAGGATGGGGGTTTTGAAAGAAATGTCGTGGATAGCTCTGCTTCAAGTGGGGTGCGTATTGGTGCACCTCATCGTAGATGAGATCAGATCAGAAAAGTGACTTGATATATTTCTAACTGTAAAATGAGTGATAAGACAGCAAAAAAAAAAAAAAATCAAGTAGCAGTTTCTCTCAATTGACATAAATCACATATAAGTGATTTCATACACTTAACAAGTGCTGGGCTCAGAATGTGAGGCATTTCCCATTGCCCGCAGCTACCGAAAAACACCGTTTAAGCATCTTGCTGAAATAAAACGCACACCGAATCCAAAACAGTAATTTACTCTTGTTCTCTGCTTTATCAGGCAATCAGCAGAGGGGTTTCATTTAATTCCCTTTGCCAGAAATGCCAATAAAGCTGGGAAGTTTTTGATCTCTCCTTGTCTCTGACTCAGGATTTTTGTGACCAAATGAAAGCGACATCGATTCTTTAATTGATTTTTGAAATTCATTGCCTGCCCAGTATCTTTACCAATTTTTCCCTTTTATTATTTTGATACCACTTTGCCAGTACAGCTGAATGTTTTATTCCTTCCCTAAGAGGCAAGGTTAATACTGAGCAGCAGTGGAGTTTCAAAGGCTAAGTGTAAGTCATCACTGCTAAGTGGGCTTTGGTGAACTAAAAGTTTTAGAGAATTATACAGCTTCAGAAAAATAAAGCTTGGATTCCCCTATACATAGGAGATTCCTTTGGACTCAAGCAGAAAGAGAAATGTTCACTGTTGAATAAAAGAGAGGCTTTGCCTTCCTCACAGCTGCAGGTATATATTCTGTGAAATGCTTTGTATTAATGAAGCAGAGGTTTTGAATTGGTGTTTGATAATAGAACATACACAGATGAACCGATCTGTCTTTTCATATGGTGGGCTCCATCCAAACACTTTTGTTGAATTTATGCCAGTGTTAAAAATCATGGTTAGGGACCTGACTTACTTTTAATTATGAAAATTAGTAGTGTGTGGTCCATCTACAATGTTTTTGTAAGGGACCAACAACCTAGGGTTTAGACCTGTGTAATGTAGATGTGAGAGTTGGACTGTGAAGAAAGCTGAGCGCTGAAGAATTGATGCTTTTGAACTGTGGTGTTGGAAAAGACTCTTGAGAGTCCCTTGGACTGCAAGGAGATCCAACCAGTCCATTCTGAAGGAGATCAGCCCTGGGATTTCTTTGGAAGGAATGATGCTAAAGCTGAAACTCCAGTACTTTGGCCACCTCATGAGAAGAGTTGACTCATTGGAAAAGAGTCTGATGCTGGGAGGGATTGGGGGCAGGAGGAGAAGAGGACGACAGAGGATGAGATGGCTGGATGGCATCACGGATTCGATGAACGTGAGTCTGAGTGAACTCCGGGAGATGGTGATGGACAGGGAGGCCTGGCGTGCTGTGATTCATGGGGTCACAAATAGTCGGACATGACTGAGCAACTGAACTGAACTGAAAGACCCTTATGCTGGGAAAGATTGAAGGCAGGAGGAGACGGGGTAGACAGAGGATGAGATGGCTGGATGGCATCACGGACTCGATGAACGTGAGTCTGAGTGAACTCTGGGAGATGGTGATGGACAGGGAGGCCTGGCGTGCTGTGATTCATGGGGTCACAAATAGTCGGACATGACTGAGCAACTGAACTGAACTGAAAGACCCTTATGCTGGGAAAGACTGAAGGCAGGAGGAGACGGGGAAGACAGAGGATGAGATGGCTGGATGGCGTCACCGACTCGATGGACATGAGTTTGGGTAAGCTCCGGGAGTTGGTGATGGACAGGGAGGCCTGGTGTGCTGCGGTCCATGAGGCCGCACAGTCGGACATGACTGAGCGACTGAACTGAGCTGTTGGGCTCTTCAAATGCTGGTTGAGAAGCTCCCCCCTCCACAATGACAGTTCTCCAGTCTTTCCTTCTACTGAGGAGGAAATAGAAACATCTCTTTGCTTCTTTCAATACCACAATGTTTGGTGATTTCCCTATCACAGTAGTATTTTAAACCAATTTCAAATCTTCAGTGAGGAAGTACCATGTGTTCAGTGTCTACTCAGGTGTAAGAGGCTCTGCAGGGTTCCGACATAGGAAGATGCTCTAAGATGCTGACTTGTCACCTGGTTCATGAATCTCTGTTCTGTTGACTCTGGCCCAGAGACTGCAGGCTGGGGGAGGGGGAGCTAGTGAATGGGAAGGGGGTTAGGACTGCATTGTTTTAAAATGTATTTATTTATTCATCTGCGTCAGGTCTTTGGGGCTTCCCAGGTGGCACAAGTGGTAAGGAACCTGCTTGCCAATGCAGAAGACGTGACAGGTGTGGGTTCAGTCCCTGGTTCAGGAAAACCCCCTGGAGAAGGAAATGGCAGCCCACTGCAGTGTTCTTGACCGGAGAACCCCACGGACAGAGGAGCCTGGTAGGCTACAGTTCCTGGAGCTGTAGACTCGGGCATGACTGAAGCGACTGGGCATGCACGCACGTCGGGTCTTGTTTGTGGCACTAGGGATCTTTACTGCATCATGCAGGATCTTTGTTGTGGTGCACGGGTTCTCTAGTTGTGGCGTCTGGGCCCCGGAGCACGAGAGCTTAGTAGCTGGAGTGTGCAGGTTGCGGCATGTGGGATCTTAGTTCCTTGACAGGGATTGAACCTACATTCCTTCAATTGGAAGGCAGATTCTTAATCACCAGACAACCAGGAAAGTGCTTAGGACTGTGTTTTTAATGCAAAGTTTCTCTTCTTGCTTGTGTATAAGAATATGTAACTAAACATGAAGAATCAGATTAAAAAAGTAACAAAAAGCTATCTTGATCTGTGAAGCTGGTGGCTTCTTTTTCCTAATTCTAGTTCGGAAATTCTCCTTGCAAATGGTGAGCTTGAAAGTTGTGACTGAGTTTATTTTCGGTCTTGGAGGTTTGACGTGTAAAGTGATAATGGACTCAGGGCACCACTATTCGAGTTAATGCACAAGCATCTGTTGTTTATAATATGCTGGGTGAATTAAATAGTACTCCATCAAATTTTGATTTGATTTGATATTTTAGGGTGGTGGTTCTCAAACTTATTCTTAGGACCCCTTTATATACTTCAATAATCATGGACTGCAAAAACCTGTGGTTACATGGGTTATATCTGTCAGTTGTTACTATATTGCAGTCCCATCAGCAGTGTGTGAGGGTTCTCTTTTCTCTAGAGCCTTGCCAAAATGTGTTATTTATTGTCTTTTTGATGTTAGCCATGCTGACAGCTGTGAGGTGATATCTCACTGTATTCTGATTTTCATTTCCCTGGTGATTAGTGATGCTGAGCATCTTTTCATGTGTCTGTTGGCAGTTGCTCCTATTTTGACCACTGGTGTTCTTTGAGCTTGACTCCTGTGTTCCTTTGACATGTCCCTTTGACGAGTTTTGTTGTTTTAAGAACTCTTTTTCTATTACTAGAGGTGTCTCCTTGCTCATCTTGAGCTGTCTGCCTTGGAATCCCGTTTTCCTAAGGAGCCCTCCCCCCCGGTGGTACGCCCTCACACTTGGCAGCACTCACTGAAACTCCTGGCTGAAATCCACATGCCCCGCCGTCGCGGTCTCCTCCTCCTGAGCTCTGCTCTAGGGAAGTCGGTGCTCTGTCCTTTCGCTCCTGGAGGAGTCTGTCTGTCCTGAGATCCCAGCCTGATTGTTGCCCTGTGATTCCCACCTCTCCGACGGGTTCACGGTTGTAAGTCTGTGGATGATTTGACTTTTTCTTGTTGTTAGGATGGGAGCAATTCTCTTTGCAGCTCTTTACATTCCAAGGTGAACCTGGGCCATTCTGACGTGAGAAATGTTTGAGAGGACAGGATGGTCATGGAACACTTAGAGTTACCCTTGGGAATCAGTGTGAACTGGGTTCATAGCCTGGTCTACAGTTTGGAGTACAACAGAGAAGGGCTAGACCCTGAAAGCCTGACTAAGGGAACTTATCTGGTCCAGGGTGACCTGTGGGCTTCCTTGATCTTGGTCTGGGCTCCCAGGCCAGGTCAGAGTAAGGCCGGCCCATGGTGGACCATGGCGAGGTGGGTGGCCTCCCAGCACAGGCTGCGTGGTTTGGCACATCACTGTTTTGCGTGTGTGACAACTTCTGGCGGGCTGACCTCTGTTGCAAACATCAGTTCTCAGTGTCCAGTTGTAGCTGAATATTTCAGTCCTAACGGCTCTTGCTTCTGTTCAGAGAACAAAGTATCAGCTGCTAACACTGATGGTTTCTATTTCAGGAAGACAATTCAGGAATGTCTTTTAAGAAAAAGTTTCCCTTAAGACACAACACAAAGAAAAAAGGTATGTCATGTAGATATTGAAGAAATAGAAATGTACATATTCTGTAATAATACAGCTATGCGCGAGGATACTGGAAGATCCTGTTATAAACAGCTAGTTGGATTTGTCTCCTGAAACATAGTTAAAATATGCATGAAACATTTGACAGAGCAAAGGTCTTTATTTCCTGCCCCCAGAAAGCCTCATAGTAATAACACCACCAAATTAGAAAATTCCTTTCCTAATTTCTTGCATACCTATTCATTTGTAATCATAGTGATTTATAGTTGTAGTTTTGAAAGTGGTTTGCAATAGATATTCCTGTACATACCTTCTAGTGAAGCGTATCAACCATGAGGAGCAGGAAATGATGTGCCACAGAATAGATATTCCTGTACATACCTTCTAGTGAAGCGTATCAACCATGAGGAGCAGGAAATGATGTGCCACAGAATTAAATGATGCAGTGCGTCACAGACTGTGAAGATGGATGTGTTCTTAACCATTTGTCTTTTTATTGAGTAAGTTGGGTGTTTTATGGATGAGGAAACTGAGGCATAGATAGGGTGCATCCTTCCTAGGGTGGCAGGGTGATTTCCTAGGTTCCTGAACTTGTAACATTGTAGCCAGAACTCACTCCAGGGTGTATCCTCGGTTTTTTAAAGTTATTATTGAATTTGCTACAATATTGCTTCTATTTTAGGGTTTTGGTTTTTTGGCCTCAAGGCATGTGGGACCTTAGTTAGCTGACCAGGGATCAAACCCGAACCCCTGGCATCAGGAGGCCAAGTCTTAACCATTGGACTACCTGGGAAGTCCTCAGGGTGTGTTTTCTGAGGTCTGAAGTCTTACATCTGGGGGTAGGGGTAGAATCCTATAGTTCACCCTCGAGGCCTTGAACGGCGGCTCAGATCTCCACCAGTAGCTTGTAGGCTCTTTCAGTTCAATTCAGTTCAGTCACTCAGTTGTGTCTGGCTCTTTGTGACCTCGTGGAGTGCAGCACGCCAGGCCTCCCTGTCCATCGCCAACTCCCAGAGCTTACTCAAACTCATGTCCATTGGGTCAGTGATGCCATCCAACCATCTCTCCCTCTGTCGTCCCCTTCTCCTCCTGCCTTAAATCTTTCCCAACATCAGGGTCTTTTCAGCTCTTCCCATCAGGTGGCCAAAGTATTGGAGTTTCAGCTTTAGCATCAGTCCTTCCAATGAATATTCAGGACTGATTTCCTTTAGGATGGACTCACTTTCCTTTAGGAGTGCATGCTATGTGGGTGTGCTTTATTCCCCCTACAGAGCACCCACAGGCTCCTTTCTTTGAAGTGTGGTGATTACAACCCTGCAAGACAATCGTGTCCTGTGAAAGAAGCTGGTAGTCAGGATTATCCAACACTGTGCTGCTCCCCCGCCCTTCCTCGTGGGTTCCATGTGTGGGGACCTGTGGTTGTTCCCCTTGAGGAAGGTAGAGGAGGAGTGTTTGTCATGGGAGAGGTTGAAGGGGTTCCTCGTATGGAGGCAGGTTAGCCCCGACTCTCATCTGGTGGCCAGAGGATCACCCATCACATCTCAATAGCCGACTTTCTTTAGCATTCACATGTGGTAAAACCTGGTGGCTCAGATGGTAAAGAATCTGCCTGCCAGGCAGGAGACCTGGGTTTGATCCCTGAGTCAGGAAGATGCCCTGGAGGAGGAAATGGCAACCTACTGCAGTATTCTTGCCTGGAGAATTCCACTGACAGAGGAGCCCAGTGGGCTACAGTCCATGGGGTTGAAAAGAGTTGAACTCAACTGAGCGAATAACACTAAACGTAGATTAAACCAACCCCGCGGGAAGCCTTGAAGGGAAAAGAGAGCTGAAGGAACAGTTGGAAGATTTCCTGTGGAAGAGGTGAGCATGGAATCTTGTCAGACCTCAGGAGTCAGAGCCGCCAGGAGTCCGACGGGAGCCAGTGAGCCTGGGTCAGGAGAGCCGCGGTGGTTTCAGGCTCCAAGACGGCAGAGTTCATTGTGTGACCTTTCATGCTGTTTCTCATCTATATCCTGGGAGGAGCGACAGATCCAGGAAGACAGGGTTCCTCAGACTGGCCCTGTGTTGTGACGTTTTGGGTTTCAATTTTAAAATTGCATTGTAACTGTCAGTGTCTCCACAATCAAAATCTTCCAACCACGATTTCCATTGAATGTGTGGGAATGTCTACCTTTCCATTTTCTACTCTTCTTGGTAACTTAAGAGAAAAGTCTTCATTCATAAACGCCAGTAAGGTGATCAGAGAAGATACTTTGTTTTCAAGAAGAGAGGTTTTTATAAATTGGATCCCAGGTATTAAAAGGCGAAGGTAGTGTTTACCCTACAGGGGAGCAGATGGCTACGTGGGCCCCAGGTTGCCACCTAGTGGCCAGAAAGAAACCTGCTGAGCATCACCAACAAGCGTGTCCATGCAGTTTAAGGGACTTCCTCGTAGCTCAAATTGTACAGAATCTTCCTGCAATGCAAGAGACCAGAATTCAATCCCTGGGTTGGGAAGATCTGGGCAATCCAATCCAGTAATCTTGCCTGGAGAATCCCATGGACAGAGAAGCCTGGAGGGCTACAGTTCTTGGGGTTGCAAAGAGTTGGACACGACTGAGCGACTGACACGCACCTGCAGTTTAGGGTGCGTCTAAGTCCCTACTTCTCTTTCCTTCTTGCTATTCGATATTCCACAGAAGGATGCTTACAAGGCGACAGTTCACCCCAGAGAGGCATCTCCGTGGACAGAGTCTACCTCATCTCCCCTTCCAATCTCTCTGTGCCCTTTCCCTACAGTCAAGGACCTGCATACTTGGAAAAAGTGCCATTAAATGCTGTCGGCTTTTATGGAGCCTTAAGTATATAAAAATGTGTATTGAACCATCTGCTGTAACAATAATTTAAAAATATGCATGGATCCCACAATTCCTGCACAGACATCTTCTTCTGATTTTTATTTTTGTTTTAACAACCTTGCCAGGTGACAATCGTCATTTTACAGAGGAGGAATCAGAGTGGTTATCTGTCTTGTCGTTGGTGGCAGGGGTGACAGAGGAAACCACAGGGATTCAAGCAGCTCCACCCGGCTTCCCCCTCCCCACTCTTGCCAGGGAGGCGCTGAGCTGGGTGCTGGGGGTGGGGGTGAGCTGGATTGTGGCTGTGGCCCCGGAAGTGGGGCTTAGGGTGGGCTTGTCCATAACGCCAGTCCTGAGCGCCCAATGAGGGGGCTGTGAGTGATGTCAGGAACCCCCCCACCCCGAACCCTGCCCTCCGGTTTGTTTTCAAGTGGCCAGGCTGCCTCTGGGCTCTACCTGGGAACTCTGGAGTTCAAGAACAGCCCCAGAGGCCTCTGAGCAGTGTTTCGTCTAAGTATAGGACACAGAGCTGCTGGAGATCATTGTGGCCCAACACAAAGCTTTGTTTAGGGGAAGGGAATGAGCCTGTTTCACACCTCACTTGGACAGTGTTACCTTCCGTCCTGAGTACTCACGGCTGTTAGCGCCCATCTATCCTGTCAAGTTTTCTAATCTGTGCTTCAAAAGTCTCGGAAGTCTTACCAGTCAACACACTGTTTCCAAAACACTGCAGTGCCTTACCTTTTGTGAAAGTTTGCAAGTTCCATTTTTCTAGGAGACTGAGACAGTTTTAAGTCCCTGAAGTTGAATTCTAAACAGTAATACTTTTTTTTTTCTCACTAAGAGTAATTTTTTCCTGTGTTCCATTGCAATTATTTTTGTTTGTTTTTGAAAACTGGGAAGTGGCGAAGGAATCAAAGAATCAGAAAAAAAAATTAATTTTTTCCCCTCTGTGATTTCCACCTGCTTTTCTCTGCTTCAGAGCTCACAGTTCCTGGGGCACAGTCCTAGGAGCAGCGTCGTGCTGCCCATTCCCCAGGCGGCCTGGCTTCTGAATCCCTTTTTGCACAAGTGGATCTCCTGGCCATTTGGTTCCTTTGGGTACTGTGAGTTGGAGAACCACCAGCTGTAGCTGGGCCAGGCCAGATGCTCACTCCGCTTCAAGGCTTCATTAGAGGCCTTTCTGAGGGGTGGAGGCTGTGATTTTAGTCAATCTGGCAACTTAGAAATTGTTAAAAATGGATTTTCAACATTTTTTAAAAGCAATCAGTTAGCTTGGCTCCGTGATGACCTGTTATTGATTGTCATTCATAGAGCTTCTAACAGTTGGTGAGAGTTTTGGTCCAGGAGACCGAGACAGGATCCTCTCAGGAGTGGGGAACACAGACCCCATAGACCCCACTGCCAGGCCTTTTAAAAAAAGACCTTATTGAATTTGTTGCAGCGTGTTGTTGTTCAGTCCCTCAGTCATGTGTGACTGTCTGCAACACCAGGCTTGTTTCTGGTTTATGTTTTGATTTTTTGGCCACCAGGCATGTGGGAATCTTAGCTCCCTGACTGGGAATCAAACCCACACCCCTAGCATGGGAAGGTGAAGTCTTAAGTCCTGGACCACCAGGGACATCCTGCCCAGCTGTGTGATTAACATGGCTTTAGTGTAAATCGCATCGTGGCTGTGCTGTGATTTCCAGAGATCTGTCTCTTTTGACACTCTGCTTTGTTTGGTGGAAACAGCCACTCAAACAAAATGAATCACCCAGATTTATTGTTTAGTTCTCATGTCTTGTCCCTGGGTAAAGCTGGGGGACTTCCCTGCCATGTGCGGTTTTCATCAGAGCGACCTTGAGCAGAACAGGATTCTCTGGGTTTGGGGGCTCTCAGCCCTCACGTTCTCCCACCCCAGAGTGACCCCTTCTGCTGTCTCCTCTTGCTACTGGGTGGCCCATGGATAAGCCTCTCCTCTTGGGAGCAGTAATCAGTTACTCACAGTGCACAGTGAAGTTAATTTGGTGACTTGGCTTTCCTTGTAGATGGAGCCACCTTTTCTTTGAAGACTCTGGCTATTAATAAGGAGGTGTGGGGGTCCAGCGAGTGAAGTGAAAGTCTCTCAGTCGTGTCCGGCTCCTTGCGACCCCATGGACTTAGTCCATGGAATTCTCCAGGCCAGAATACTGGAGTGGGTAGCCCTTCCCTTCTCCAGGGCATCTTCCCAATCCAGGGATCGAATCCAGGTCTCCCACGTTGCAGGCGGATTCTTTTACCAGCTGAGCCACAAGGGAAGCCTGAGTTCTAAATTCTGTTGCTCTGTCTTCCCATATAGGCTTGTGAGTGCACTCCTGCTCTGTAGGTAAGGAGGTTAGCCATGCAGATGATTCAGTACAGTTCAGTTCAGTTGCTCAGTCATGTCTGACTCTTTGCGAACAGCACGCCAGGCCTCCCTGTCCATCACCAACTCCTGGAGCCCACCCAAACCCATGTCCATTGAGTCGGTGATGCCATCCAACCATCTCACCCTCTGTCGTCCCCTTCTCCTCCTGCCCTCAATCTTTCCCAGTATCAAGGTCTTTTCAGATGAGTCAGCTCTTAGCATCAGGTGGCCAAAGTATTGGAGTTTCAGCTTCAACATCAGTCCTACCAATGAACACCCAAGACTGATCTCCTTTAGGATGGACTTGTTGGATCTCCTTGCAGTCCAAGGGACTCCCAAGAGTCTTCAACACCACAGTTCAAAAGCATCAATTCTCTGGTGCTCAGCTTTCTTTATAGTCCAACTCTCACATCCATACATGACCACTGGAAATGGACCTTTGTTGACAAAGTAATGTCTCTGCTTTTAATATGCTATCTAGGTTGGTCATAACTTTCCATCCAAGGGGTAAGCATCTTTTAATTTCATGGCTGCAATCACCATCTGCGGTGATTTTGGGGCCCCAAAAAATAAAGTCAGCCACTGTTTCCACTGTTTCCCCATCTACTTCCCATGAAGTGATGGGACTGGATGCTATGATCTTCGTTTTCTGAATGTTGAGCTTTAAGCCAACTTTTTTACTCTCTACTTTCACTTTCATCAAGAAGCTCTTTAATTCTTCTTCACTTTCTGCCATAAGGGTGGTGTCATCTGCATATCTGAGGTTATTGATATTTCTCCCGGCAATCTTGATTCCAGCTTGTGCTTCTTCCAGCCCAGCGTTTCTCATGATGTACTCTGCATCAAAGTTAAATAAGCAGGGTGACAATATACAGCCTTGATGTACTTCTTTTCCTATTTGGAACCAGTCTGTTGTTCCATGTCCAGTTCTAACTGTTGCTTCCTGACCTGCATACAGGTTTCTCAAGAGGCAGGTCAAGTGGTCTGGTCTTCCCATCTCTTTCCACCGTTTGTTGTGATCCACACAGTCAAAGGCTTTGGCATAGTCAATAAAGCAGAAATAGATGTTTTTCTGGAATTCTCTTGCTTTTTCGATGATCCAGTGGATGCTGTCAATTTGATCTCTGGTTCCGCTGCCTTTTCTAAAGCCAGCTTGCAGACGATTACTCCACTGTAGTACTCCACTCTTGTTTTACCCAAGGATGAGGAAAGCTGAAAGGAAACCAGACGCTTCCTGTTGGCTTGGTGGTCCGGGCCCCAGTCTTGTGCTGTGAACACCATGCATCCACCGTCATGTCTCATTCTGCATCCTCACAAGTGCGCTGTCTGCAGTAACTAACCAGTTGGTGCTTCTTTCCATTCGTAAATTATGAGAGCTGTTATTTGAGAGGGGCTTCCCAGGTGGCGCTAGTGGTAAAGAACCCGCCTGCCAATGCAAGTAGATACAAGAGACCTGGCTTCAGTCCCTGGGGTGGGAAGACCCCTTGGTTACTCGAGAGACCTGCTGAGTGATATTCTGTGATCCTTTACTTTGACGTAAACTGATGCTGGGGTTTACCACATGGGACAAAGGACGGTAAGCACTGCCCCTACATCCAGAGTCTGCTAACAGCCCTGGACCAGAGGCTAAGCTGGTCCAGGAGACAGGGTGTAGCTACTCCAGGGAGGGGGAGTGGGCAGTAGAGTCTCAGGATGTCAACGGCAAGGAGGCTGAGGTTGTTTTGGGGGCAAGGAGGGATAAAGGCCTGGAAGTGCCCACCTCCAGGCGTGTGGGAGAGTGAGCAACCGTCACTCAAGAGGGCTGCTGGAGACCGAGTCCTCAGGAGGGTGTGACTTGGGTCGTCTCTCCTGCAGGGCGCTTTGCAGTGTGCGCGCCTCTCAACCAGCAGTCTACATCACGGAGTTTTTCTTAAGGCTGTAAAATCAGAGATAAGCGCTTATTTTGTATCTCCAGATGTCATCTAGGTTACAACTTAAAACAAGTGGTGGGTCTATGACTTAAATTTACTTTCATTTGGGGAGGGGGCTAGTCTCTGTTTTCCAAGTTTTCTGGGATAAGCAGCACAGTTGAATGCAGAAAACGAAATTATTTTAGGAATAAAGACTCTTACCGGTTGCAGGAGAGTGCACTGTGTTGATCTGTGATTCTAGGTTTCCGGTTGGGTCTTCAAGTCACTGTCAGAGAGTCTGTGAATTCAAACTACTTTCTGATCTGATTTGTAAAAGGGCTTGGGCTTCCTGGGTGGCTCAAAGGTAGATATGGCTTTGATCCGTGTGTTGGGAAGATCCCCACTCCCACATTCTTGTCTGGAAAATCCCATGGACAGAGGAACCTGATGGGCTACAGTCCATGGGGTTTTGAAAAAGTCGGACCCAATTTAATGACTAAAACAACAACAAAACACAAAGACTTGGTAAATGTCTTTGCTGACGTATTTAAAAACGTGCCTTGCTCACAGAGAAATCAGATGCCTACATAATTGTTACCAAACACAAAAATTAAATGCCATCTAACTTAGGGTTTCTAACTTTCACAAAGTAATTACCCCTTAAACCAAAACATTGGATTCATTTTCACAGATTTGAGCCTGACATCTTAATTCATAACGAGCAGCTGCAGTAGACTCCGGCAGTCTCAAAAATAAGTGAAACGAAGAGGAGGTTTTAAAGCAAGTATTGAATTCAGGACTTAACAATACGTTCAAATCACACGGCTGCAAAATGGGCATTAGGGGACTTCTTTGTGGACAAAGGCAGTGGTTTTTCTGATTTCATCCAGCTGTTGTGGTTCTTGGTGGCCTCTGACCTCCCATGACTGTCAACGGAATCAGTCTTCTCTTGAAAATCCCAGTTCTTATTCCTTTTCCTCTCTGCTCCAACTTTTAGATTCTCTCAGCTGCTGTTGCTGGCAGTTTAGTCTCTCCAATCAACTCTCCTAACAGCTTCTCCAATTTCTTCCTTTATGACTGGCAGCTCCCCCAGCTGTTCTCGTCTATCTTTTTCGTCTCACTTGCCAACATGTCAGGTCTTCAGAATACCCTCAGTCTAGTTCTTTGGCCCCTGAGTTCAATTTAACTGGAGTGCTTATTAGCAAAAATATTTCTGTGTTAATTATGTTAGTGGAAACTTGACACACTGACGTGTTTAGGAGCACATATCTGTAATAGAATAACCATTTTCATGCTATGTTGATGGATTGGCAGAGGTGCTCATGAACTTTAAAATACCTGAAATCAAAGCAGAGTTGTCAGATAAGAGGCTCAGCGGGTGGATCGGCAGAAGTTTTTTTTTTTTTTTTTCTTTTTTAATTTATTTTAATTGGAGGCTGATTACTTTACAATATTGTAGTGGTTTTTGCCATACATTCACATGAATCAGCCATGGGTGTACATGTGTTCCCCATCCTGACTCTCCCTCCCACCTCCCTCCCCATCCCATCCCTCAGGGTCATCCCAGTGTACCAGCCCTGAGCACCCTGTCTCATGCATCGAACCTGGACTGGCGATCTATTTCACATATGATAATATACATGTTTCAGTGCTATTCTCTCAAATCATCCCACCCTCGCCTTCTCCCACAGAGTTCAAAAGTCTGTTCTTTACATCTGTGTCTGTTTTGCTGTCTCGCATACTGGGTCATCATTACCATCATTCCAAATTCCATATATATGTGTTAATATACTGTATTGGTGTTTTTCTTTCTGACTTAGTTCACTCTATATAATAGGCTCCAGTTTCATTCATCTCATTAGAACTGCTTCAAATGCATTCTTTTTAATGGCTGAGTAATAGTCCATCGTGTATATGTACCACAGAATTTCTTATCCATTTGTCTGCCGATGGACATCTAGGTTGCTTCCATGTCCTGGCTATTGTAAACAGTGCTCGGCAGAAGTTTTATTGCATTTCTTTATGTTGTGCTTGTGTGTACCAGCACTTTGTAACTTGCAAGTATTGATGTAAATTGCACATTTCTGGTTTTAGCATTTTTCATTGGAGACTGAATATGATATTTTTCCTGCCTTTTACTGTTGAGGTTTTTGATGAGCAGCTGCCGTGGAAACTGAGCGACATTTTCTGCTTGTTGGTGGGTACACCCAACATGCTCACTTTACAGTTTGCTGTTCTGGCTGGAGAGCCCCTGGCCACCTGGGATCCCCTGTATGGAGGGAAGGAAATACCACCACAAGCCCTCCACTGCCTACTGGGAAACTTCAGGAGGGAGGAGCTAAAAAATAGATGAAAACCTTAACTAAAATCTGATCTTTCTCGTAGAGGAAGAAAAACAAGAAGATCAAAATTCCGTTGCCCCGTAGTCTCAGAGACCGCAGTTGGCATAGCATTGGTCTGACCTCCTGTGTCATAATGCAGGGTCCTGCTTTCACCAAAATGGCTCTAAATGCCTTTGCTCACCTCTTTGTGCTGGTATTCCCCTTGTTCTTTTAGCCATAGATCTCACACCACCAACTCATGGGATGGAAACCTTTAAGTCAGTGAATTAATATCTGGGTTTTCCTTTCTTTCTTTTTCCAGCATCTCTCAAGAACCTTAGCAAGAATAAGAAAGTGGTTCCGTTTCCTGGTAAGAGAACAGTTATTGTCATGGTTTACGGGGTGCCTGTGAAACGGGTCCTTGGCAATTACCCCAGAAAAATGTGTGCACAGCGCCCCTGCTGGGCCACCCCTGGAACTTCCATTTGGGGTCAGTGTCCACACAGCCTGTCTGGCTTGGAACAAAAGGTGACCCTCTTATGACTGTGCTCTGACCTCTGCAAACCCTCTTTTGTATGGCACCATATTTAGGTGGGTGGACAAAGGAGGGTTTTCACTCAGCAACATAGTCACACTGTCTGTCCGTCAGCCAGTGGTTCAGTCCAGGCGGACTTTGCATTGTTGAACTATGCAGTTATTTTAAGATTTCACTGTATTTATAGCACTTTATAAGAAAAAAGGAAAGAAGAGAAAAAAAAAAAAAACAACCTGGTACTTGGGGTAAGAAGGTGCAGGTTTCAGACAGGAAACTTCAGACAAATACGGAAATTCTTAGGGGCCCTGAAGTGACATGTTTTTAGCCACATTTAGGGGCCTGTTGGATTATGGGTTCAATTCTGACGGGAAACAATATAGAACAAGTGTGCAAGGCCAGAGACACCTCACTGATGATTGCATTCAAAAGGTGAAGTGAACTTAGGGATTTTTGAAATGTGTTTTATTACATATCAATACCACACATATATTACTGTATATTAATGTTTAATGCGATTTCATATTAAAGAGTATGGTAATCTATTATTCACATCTCGCTACCATTTTTAATTTTTCACATTCTAATTTTATATGTCTTTAGGGATGCTTTATGTGTGGGACTAGGCACTGCTGGTCCATTTATTATTTATTCCATTTTTTCATTTATCAAACATTTTCCAAGTACCTTCCATGTGCCAGGCTGAGCTGAAAACTTGGGAAAAAACGATGCCTAGGACACAACCCCTGCCCTCAGGCAGCTGCCAAGTGGGGACTTTGACCAAGCAGAGGTCAGCCCACCTGCAGGTTCAGGAGAGAGCCTGTAGGGAGTGCTAGGCCGGCTGTGAGTGGTGCGCAGTTGCAACTTCCTGGGGTTTGTCAAGTGCAGTTTCAGCTCCTCCTGCCTCTTGCCTTGGCCTTTCATTTTCATGTAATCAACTATTACCTTGTGAAGGTTTTTAGTCTTTCTTCTATAATAATCCCCTCCTTCATTTTTTCTCTTTAAACTTTTTGTGGTAATAATAAGTATCATGTGTACAGTTTGCCTTCCATATCCGTGGATTCAACCAACTGCAGATCAAAAATATTAGGAAAAAAATTTCAGAAAGTTCCCAAAAGCAAAACTTTGCCCAGTGCAGGTGACTATTTACAGAGTGTCTAACTGTACCGTGTAACAGCTTCTTACATAGCATTTGCATCATATTAAGCGTTCTAAGAATCTAGATGTGATTTACAGTATACGGGAGAACGTGCCTAGGTTGTGTGCAAACACCATGTCCTGTCATGTAAGGGACTGGACATCTGTGAGGTCCCTGGAACCACACACACGGAGGGATCGGTGTTTACAGTTCACTGTGGCCTTCGATCCCTTATCACCATGATCTTACATATTTGAAGATCCACACTTTCACCTGCTTTTTTTTTTTTTCCCCCCAAGAAAGAAATAGCTGAGACTCAGGAAGAGAGAAGGCAATCTGTCCAAGATATTTTAAATGTAGGTGGACGAACCAGGACTCATGAGTTGCTTAAACCATCCTTTAACAATGAAACAGAATAGTGGTGAGCTGCCCACCCCGAGCTCCGCACCAAGTGCTGAGAGAATACAGGTGAGCTCGGGGGCACTTTGCCATTCTCTGGAAGCTCATTGCTCCCAGGTTGGGACACAGATGGATGCAGACACAGATAGAGGCTTGTGCTGGAGACCCTGGAAATGTCCCGAGGAGAGAGTGGCTGATGTCCGGGGCCAGGAGAGAGGATGCAGGGAGTGACGGGAGGTCTTATAAAGGAGGGGGTTGTGCAGGTGGGCTGCGAAGGGTTGCGGGGGGGATCTGCTGGGAGGGGTGGGCAGTGCTGAGAAGGGGATCAGGGCAAGGGGCTGAGTGTGCAGACGTGTGGAGGGGTGGTAGGAGCGGGCGGTGCAGCTGGAGCAGAAGGATGTCGGGGGGGCCATGTGAGGGGAAGAGACGGGGACGCAGATGCCCTAACCCAGGTCTGCTGTGTTCCCGAGAGCAGGCAGGGCCAGGTGCTGGTAAAGGTATCAGCTCCAAGTATCAGTGTTCATTTCTCAGCTGTACAAAGCTTGCCGCGGTGTGGAGGCTCTCCTGGGTGTCTCCCCTCCCAGTGCTGACTCAGATCTGGGGGCTTCATGATGTTGCTGTCTTCCAGAGGAAGAGCGAGGCAGGAGGTTACATGAGACCCTTCCCAGGTCAGCCAGGAATGAAATTTCACGTTCACAGCCCTGTGGTTGGACGAGGCCCTAGCCCCCTGCCCCATCCCAGGTGCGAGCTGGCTGGGAACCGTCCGTGGCAGCTGGACACTAGGGCTGGGAGCTCAGCTGGGTCTGCTGGTCACTGTGCCACGCCCCTGGGCGTCACTCTAAGGGCCTGGTCTTTGTCCTGTAGATAATGTTAAAGCAGGGAGATGATGTGATCAGATTTGTGTTTTAAAATCATCACTGTGACAGCAGGAGGCAGGGGCGGGAGAGTTAAGAGCGTTCCTGTCTGTAACATCTATTAGATGGCGGTGTCTGGACCACGGCTGTAGGGCTGCACAGGAGAGGCAGACTTCAGGACCATATGGATCAGACCTGGCCGTGGAAGGGATGGGAGAGATAAGGCTGACGCTAGAGCTGGGGTCTCTGGATTGGGCTCTGGGGTAAAGTTACTCCTGCAAACAAGAGCAGGAGCAAGCTGGGGAGAAGGGAGGTATCAGTGTGCCGAGTTGTGAGGCGCCTGGCTTCTCTGGGGCTCTGCGAAGCTCCAGCTGAAGGTGTCTTTCCCCAGGCTGTTTCAAGTGGTGGTGTTTTCAGGTTTCAGGAACATCCTCTGCTTTCTGACGACAGAGGGCTTTTATTTCTGTAGGATTCGCTTGGCGTTGGCGAGCTCGGCTTGGCTGGCGGGAGGTTGATAAGTGCACAGTGATCTTCCTGCTCTCCTTAGGTGGTTCTTCATGTGTTGGTGCCTCTTCTGGAGAACAGTGGCTCTGGATTCTCCTGCACTGATGCTTTGTTTTTAATTTTCATGAAAGTGCCTTCCCTCCCTTTGTGACTCTTAGGAAAAGCCAGTGTTCCCAGTAGCTTGTCAACTTTCAAACAGTGAATGGATCACATTGCTGAATGAGAGTAAAAGCGATAAACCATGTAAAAGCACTTGGTCAGCGTAATGTCATATGTGAAAACTATTTTCTTAATATTATCACTGTCATTTTGAAATCAGTGATATAGTAGCAGTGCTTGTCATTTTTTGATTTAGCTCATGTAGTTTCGATGGCTACTATGTTTACTGGTGATTTTGTTTTATTTTGTTTACTGAAAATAAGAAAAGGAACCAAATGACATTTCTAGAGGAAAAAAAATACACCTGTATGACTAGACACCCCAGTTAAAAAAGAAGACTGAAGAGAACCACCAATGGGACAGCAGTCACAGGCATCATCACCAAGGCAACCATATGTGAGACTGACAAGCAAGAATCGCTTGAGCCATCATCCCAGGACCAGTCATCTGAAGAACAGACACCTGGGAAGCAAGAACCATTTGAACAGGCATCCTTGGGACAACGGTCTCAGGAACAGGTACCTGACAAACAAGAACAGGCATCCTTGGGACAACCGTCCCAGGAACAGCTGACTCAGGGAAAAGACAAAGAGCAACAAATACCATGAAAACAAAGTATCAGCTGTAGTTGTGAAGAACAACAGTCTGAAGCCAGAAAGGATCATAAAGTGAAAGAAAATAACATTAGGCATTTTTGTTCACATGATGCTGAAGAGGTATGCCAGTAAGATATTACAATTGTGAATTTCATATTTTGGTGCCCAGGCATAGAGTTTTCAAACAATGATTAAGAATAAATGTATCCGGAATTCTTTCTTCTGTTCCCTGAGTGTAAAGCTGGGAGGGGGTGGTTGGTGAGATTGAATGGATATCGGTCACGTGGCCTAGATCATCCCTTTTTTTTAGAACCTCACCCTTATCTGGCATTCCAGGGTGTCTCAGCCATCCCCAAATGATACATATTTGCGTAGTTATCCATAATTAATTATTCCTATTTAAAAGTGATTTAAGACATTATTATAATACATACTGGGGCTTCCCAGGTGGCGCTAGTGGTGAAGAATCTGCCTGCCAGTGTAAGAGATGCAAAAAACCCAGATTCAATCCTTGTGTTGGGACGATCTCCTGGAGGAGGAAAATGGCTCACTCCAGTATTCTTGCCTGAAAAATTCCACGGACAAGAGGAGCCTGGCGGGCTACAGTTCATAGGGTCACAAAGAGTTGGACACAACTGAGCAACTGAACATACATGTAATACATATGATATATAAATCTACACACAAACATATGTGCATTATATATACGGATACCTGCACATACATGTCAGAAATGGGCAATAGAACCCCAGCGAATGGTGAAATTTTGGTGATGAGGAGAATGGACTTTGAAGTCAGACTATACAAGTGTGACCTCTCCACTCACTAAGTATGTGAACTAGGTCTGTGTCTCATCCATTAATTGGGGTGATTGAAAATGATAATGGTTAATAAAAAGCCCTTCGAACAGTGATGAACACACGGGAGGCACTAAAAGTGTTGACTGTACCGTTATTTCATTTTGGTTGTTGTCTTCTCTGTTAAATGAGAGAAGACAAGCTGGAGTTTCTGCTAAGATTATTACCAGATTTGACTCTTAGGAGGGTTACCTGAGCTGCCGCACTACTAGAACAAAGATGGCAACAAGGATTTCAGGATTGTCAAGCCCTAGTTAAAAGTCATACCAGTTCTTCACCATCTGTTAATTAGTAATACAGTGTTTGCATGTGGAAGGAGAAAGGAGAGCTATTGTTTCACCATTTCATGGGTTCTTGGTTTCTTGTTAGACTTGACCGTAGCATTTGTTACACCTTAAGAAGGAAATTGTAACCAAATGGAAACCATCTCCATCTTGTCTTTAGATATTTTCAGTTAATTAATACATTTTTGATGGAGAACCCGTTTTGACCTGGCTTCATTCTCACTGTATGTCTTGGTGCATGAGAAGGAATTTAGAACTGTATGTCCCATTCCTTTTGCCCAAGCCCTCTGTTCCTGTGTCTGGTGCGTGTTATTGTGGAAAAAAGATGGATTTGGGGTAAGAACCTCTGGTCCAGTCCATGTTGCCCTTTGTGGACCTGATGGCCTTGACCTTGGTCTCCTGTAAAGCGAGAAGGATGATGTGAGAGGTAGGAGTGAGTCCAGAGATCGTGGCATTTACACCATAGGGATTAGTTAATTGACCCAAAGACACAGGTGACCTGTGCAGCTTATGGGTGACAGGGTAGGATTTGGACTCATAGTTTCCTTTTTTTCTCCCTTAAAAAAATTTTTTTTTTAGATACAAATCACTCAAATATTTAATCTGTCTCAGTATAGAATTATTGTAGTGGCAAATGAAACTAAACTCTCTAAAATGTATAGTAGTGTGTTGGTGTAAGATTGAGTATTTTAATGGATACATAAATACTGCTTCATTTAAAATACTGCATCCAATGATACCCACATTTGGGGCCTAACTTTAGCATGGTCTGGATCCTGGAGGAGTAATTCAGGATTACAGTCAAACAAAAAATTGAAATTCAAGCAATGCCATAGCAGCTCAGCACATTTAGAGAATAGGGGCTGGGAGCGGGCAGGGGGAGAAGATCGAGAAGGGGTAGGAGGGAGACCAAGGGGTCGCCTTAGATCAACTGAAATGAGATGGCCACTAACCCCGAACTAATTTCAGAATCATTTTGAAATACATTTTCAAGGTTGTTTTCTGCATCAGTGCCTGCCCAGCAGTAAGCCACTGCCTGGATGCTCTGCTGTTAGTTTCCATCTCCTACTGTAGATCCTGGACGCTCAACAAGACACAGACTGCGGCCCAAAGATCACCCAGAATCCAGACTTTACAGACACACCAGCTCTTATGAGAACTGGGAGTGGACTGTGGCCAGAACACAGCTTTAGGAAGTTTCCCCTTTAACCTGCTTTTTTATGTCTTTCAGATGGCCTGAGAGTGGAAACCATTAAATTTAAAAAATCACCTTTGTATCCACTTGAAGCCAATTTTTCTTCCATCATGATGCTTCCATCTCACATATGGACAATTTAACAGCAAGAAACCATGTCTGGGGTGAAGCAAGGCCCCAAGCAGTAGTGTCCCCTGAGGTGCTAGAGATGAGGGCTTGGATCTCATGTTGTTCTGGTTCCTTTTCTTGAAGATATTTCTTTTTAGGAAACATTTAGAGGAGTGAAATGTGGTTCTTTAAAATTAAGGCTCACAGGGATAGTTCAGAAAACCAGAAGGGTTTGAAATAATGTCTGCGCGTTTCCCCTCATTACTTTTCTCTTTCTTGGAATGTGTATTGAAAAGTATGGTTTCATTTTTATGTAACATGTAACTTCTCACACAGAGGTATCTAGAACTTCCACTATGTGAAGTTCAAAGCGTGAAAATATTTTATCTGCTGAATGATTAATTCCAAAAGGAAGAAAAAAATTACCAAGGTGAGCTGCGAAATGGATTTTAAAATTTACTTTTTCTTAATGACAAAAGTAATACCCACATAGCTAAGTGCAAAGATTTAACAGTTTTCTTTAGCCAAGATTTTAATTACAGCAAATAGTATATGCCTTCAAATCACTCTGTTCAGAATTGGGGGGGTGTTTCACTGAGCTCACATAGAGCTGTTGGCTGTTCAGAGTTGGGGGTTGTTTCACTGAGTGCATAGAGCTGTTGGCTGTGTTTTTTTGCATTCTAGTCATAGTTAAAGAAGCTGTAAGCTA
This sequence comes from Budorcas taxicolor, assembly GCF_023091745.1. Lineage (NCBI taxonomy): Eukaryota > Metazoa > Chordata > Mammalia > Artiodactyla > Bovidae > Budorcas > Budorcas taxicolor. The sequence continues at coordinate 151,518,384 of NC_068920.1, read as the reverse complement.
TTTACATTTGCATTTTGGTAAAAAACATCATATACTATCAACAAGGTTAAATTTCAAAATTAGAGATTTGTTTACTTTTTAATATTTACTATTTAACTGGAGGATAATTACTTTACAATGTTGTGTTGATTTCTGCCATATAACAACATGAATCAGCCATAACTATACATACGTCCACTCCCTCTTGAACCTTCCTCCCTCCAAAATTAGAGATTTAAATATTGTCATCTCCAAGATACAGGCATTGCTATGTTGAGAACTTCAGCATATATTCCATTACACTTATTGATATTATAGTTATAACCATTGGTAACAGGCTCGACAGTGTCAACTTCTTATATTTGATATTTAAAATGCTTTAAAAGTTGGTGGGCATTGAAATGTGTTATAACCTATTGGAGTATACAGGAGAAAGTGAAGAAGTAAGAAAAAGAGTTTGAATGTCTGCTGAGCCTTCTGAACTGAGTAGGGAAACCAGAAGGAAAATGAGCAGAGTAGAAGCATATTTCTCTTTTATATCGTAAAATAAACTATTTGTGTTTCCACTGAAGTAGCGCATGTTATTTGTATGTGAAAAGTTGCTTCTTTCTTATTAAGATTCTCTTTTTGCTTTTGGCTTTTATAGTTCAATCATGAGATGTCTAGGTACATATCTCTTCGAGTTTATCCAACTTGGAGTTTGTTGAGTTCAGTGTTCAACTATTGATTGGACAGAGATTTTGGGTATGAGATTTTGGAGGGCTCCAAACCCATTCTGGGCTTCCCAGATGACTCCGTGGGTAAAGAATCCACCTGCAGTGAGGAGATGCAGGTGACGCAGGATCAATCCCTGGGTCAGGAAAATCCCCTGGAGGAGGGCATGGCAACCCTCTCCAGTATTCTGGCCTGGAGAATCCCCTGGACAGAGGAACTACAGTCCATGGGGTCTCAGAGTTGGACATGACTGAAGCAACTGCATGCACCCACGCACACAAACCCATTCTGCCTTCATCCCTGGGTGCTAAGCTGTGGTCTTCACAGTTGTGAGATGATCCATTTTCAAGGTGATTGTTGATCTGGGGAGAGGGTGCTAGGAATAGGTCAAGTTAAAACGTCACAAAGCCTTAAGAGTCAGTAGTTTTTCTTAAATAAATGCTCCTTGGATAGCTGCAAACCTTTGATTAATTTCTAGAGTACTGAAAAAGTGATTTTGACCCTTTTTGCTAGTGTTCTTTTTACTTTTACGAAGGAATGGACTTTTGATGGTCCTTACTCTGTTATTTCAGAAACGCTTCTCTTGTGTTATTCTTGATGTCACAACCGGTGAGAATGCAGATCCCTTCAGTTTTGCACCTGCCATGTGTTTTTAATTCTGTTCTCTCTTAGTTTATATAAACACAGAGAAGCAGAGCAGCAATCCCAATCCCATATGGCCACCAGACTGGGAAATGGCATGTCAAGTCCTCTGTCTTGGAAGTTCTCAGTCTCTGCAGTCAGTACATGTGGGAGTCTCCTTCACTTAACTTCGGGTGAATGTGGAAAGTGAAAGTGAAAGTCACTCAGTCATGTCCGACTCTTTGTGACCCCATGGACCGTATAGTCCTGGATTCCCCAGGCCAGAATCCTGGAGTGGGCAGCCTTTCCCTTCTCCAGGGGATCTTCCCAACCCAGGGATCGAGCCCAGGTCTCCCGCATTGCAGGTGGATTCTTTACCAGCTGAGCCACCAGCGAAGCTCTTGGGTAAATGTGGGAGGAAGTGTTAGTCTTCCTCCACTTAAAGGGAAGCAGGGAAGGAAAAGCTGAAGCATTCTCCATTAAGCCAATGATTAAGATGATCTTACAATTTATCATCTGAACTAGGGTACTTTTGATAGTGAGAAAGATTACTAAAATAATTTAATATATGTATGTGTGTAAAAAGGGAGGGAGGGAGGGAGAGAGACATATACCCAGCTGCTCATGTAAACACACACACACACACACAAACATACACTGAGAGTTATTAACCTCCAAACTAATTTTTACCACATTGTTGCATCTGAAGATGGTTCTATTAAAAAACAAATTTTGAAACTTTTGAAAGCAAGTTTTGTATAAAATAAAAAGTATCCACATACATTAAAGCAAACAGGGCTTTTTGATATAGATATCTGAACTAAGAAAAAGCAGAATAACCACTTTTGGTACATATTCATGTATGTTAATTGCCTTCCTAAAATTATATTTGTTTAATACCATGTCCCTGTATTTTCAAAAGATATCAGCATTTAATAAGGTCTAATTATTTCATCTTCTGTGTGTACTGTTATGTTTTTAATTCAGAAAATACTCTCTCTAGAGGTGCTGAGGGACCTGGTAAACTCAGAGCAAATTTTGCTAAGTGTGAAAATCCTCACTACTATTTAAAAAATATTGACATTAAAAATATTTCAGGCCAATATTTTTGTAGTTATTGCCCATTTGTTCCACTCAGGGGGCCTTTTGTTGACAAATACTTTTACAGAGCAAAACTCAGCCAAGAAGTTGTTTCTATTGATGATTTTTAAAAATGTTTTGTTAAATTTTTATGCTGCAGAATCACAGAGCCTCTCAATTTTGTGTTATTGTGATAAAATATAAATTTATCCAATTAAAAAATAGATTCTTCATAAGCTTCCTACCAGTTGAGAAAATTCCACGAAAATTATGGAATTTCCAATCACATCCTCCACTTGAACTCTCATCATTCAATATGTTGAATGCTTCCTGTGCTTTCTTGGCTGCCCTGTATGGCATGTGGGATCCCAGACCATGGATGGAACCCTTGCTCCCTGCAGTGGAAGCTCAGAATCTTAACCACTGGACTGCTAGGGAAGTCCCATGCTTCGCCTTTTTAAGGATACATTTCAATGAACCTCCTGGTTTTAAGCTTTTTCCTCAATAATTGGAAGTTGCCAAAGCTTGCAATTATATAAAATATGGTTGCAATTATATAAAATAAGGTTAAACACTCTATTTGGCTCTGTTTGTGGAATAATCTGATCGAAGCTTACAACTGGTTTTGAACAGACTATAACCAGAATTTAGAAAAATTTGAGAAGTGTTTATTCCAGTATGGATTAGAAACAAGATAGTAAAACGTGTTTTGTGGGCCATGCAAATCAAGAATACTGGAGACCATGGGTAAGTGCTGGGGCTCTTGTCCACGGAAAATGCATGACTTTGAAGCACAAATGCTGTGCTGGTGACCCCAGCTTCCAGTGTCTTCTGCTTGCTTCCTGAGTCTCATATGAGTTCGAGTAGAGAGAGAAGTTGCCCACCTTTGTTCATTCTATAATCCCTTTAGTTGGCTCTCTGGTCATTTGCTGCAGCCCTTCTGTGGCTGTCCAAAGAGGCACCTTGTCTTCTCATGAAGTGTTAGTGATGTGGCCATCAATTCAAACAGATGGGTACAGGTTGTATCTGGAAATGGTATCTTAGCTGGACGAATGCTGCCTATCACCAAGATTATGGATTTCTTTTAAGCTGTATCTCTGCTTCTTATTTATAAGGTGAAGTGAAGTAAAAGTTGCTCAGTTGTGTCTGACTCCTTGTCACCCCATGGACTATACAGTCCATGGAATTCTCCAGGCCAGAATACTGGAGTGGGTAGCCTTTCCCTTCTCCAGGGGATCTTCCCAGCCCAGGGATCAAACCCAGGTCTCTCACATTGCAGGTGGATTCTTTACCAGCTGAGCCACAAGGGAAGCCCAATTTATAAGGCGTGTCTAGTATTATTCACAGCTCATAACTCAGTGAAACAATTGAAAAGAAAATTTAGAGAAAGCCCAACTTTAATTGCACATCATGGACTCATAGGTTGCTATGTTTATCCCTCAAGTTTACCACTTTAAATGCTGAAATAAAACACTTATAAAAGAATGTGAGATTTGACTGTAAATTTGGAGGTTTAGAGTGGCTCTGCCCAAAGAATTAAAAAATGTTGGGTGTAGTGTGTTGTTGGCATTGTTCACTGGCTACACTAACACGCATTACTTTGAATAAAGTTTCCATTGTGTATTTTTCAGTGGTAAAACAAGTTTACATGCCCATGAAGATGAATTCACTCCTGAAAAAAATACACAAAGGATATTCAAAATTTTAAAAATTTTAAAGTCAATGAGCTTCATTTTTTTCTTATTCCTCTAGTGACATATTTTGATGTATTAATATTTCTGGAATTCTGCATAATGGATGAATTCCAGAGTGTGATGGAAGAGGAATTGGAGGATACCCACCTCTGTGGGATACACACTCTGGTGAGTTCGCCGGCAGATTGCAGTGCCTGGAAGCAATTCCTTCTTTTATTTTTATTGAAAAAGATATGACTGATGAAAACTCAGAATTTTTCAGGCAACACTGATTTGGGGCATGTTTTCATGTTTTCCCCGAAGTTTTTACAAAAGATGCTCTTCTGTGATGCTTCCCGCAGATCACAGCACAGGCAGCGAAGAGCCTGCGGCATCCTTTCCCAGGGCAGGATCCACTGCCTGTGCCCCCGAGGGGAGGATGCGGTCAGCCCATCACCTGAGTGCTCCTGGTGCTCTGGTCCCCTGCCCTGGAGGGCATCGTCTCCGATGTCGATGTCGCAGGTGCAGAGCACACACCGTCATGCAGGTGTCACCCTGGTGTGCCTCTTTGCTTGAGGGGTTAGAGGACACAGGGCAGAGTGTGAACCGGGCTTCTCTGGTGAGAAGGGGGTGGGGAGGAGAGCGGCCGTAGGGCTGAGCCAGACCTGGCGGGACTGCATCTCCACATACTCTGACCTACTGGTTTCCCATGGTGCACCTCCACGCACTCTGACCTGCTGGTTTCCCATGGTGCACCTCCACGCACTCTGACCTGCTGGTTTCCCATGGTGCACCTCCACGCACTCTGACCTGCTGGTTTCCCATGGTGCACCTCCACGCACTCTGACCTGCTGGTTTCCCATGGTGTGGATTCCCATTGTTTCCCATTGTTCTCGGTGAGGATTCCAGGTTGGCCCATCTCCCCCCATACTCTTGGGGTTCATGTGAGTTCACTCGAATTTTCGATGACTTTTTTCCTATCTAGCTTAGTGCCCAAGATTGCTAGTTCTGATGTTCAATCTGCCATTTGATACCAGAGGTGTGAGTTGTCAACACAAACAATAAATTGACAGGAGGAGGAGCTGGCTCACATCTCTGGAGAAAGTTTTCAGACGTTTATTGCTGCATGAATCTGCGTCCAGACTGAACAGCAGGTGACAGTCAATCCTGCTGTTCCGCCTAAGCTTTTATACCTTCTTGCAGTGACTACAGAGGCAGGGTAAAGAGTATTTCCAGAGGAAATAACTTACAAGAACAGTTCCCCATGATTTCCTAGGTGGGATTCGGAATTATGAGTCTCCCTGGGTTACTAAAGTATTGATAACTCTGAGCCTTCGTTGTGGTAGCAAGCTTCATACGGTGTTTCCTTGGATGTTGCCGTCCACTGCAGCAAGGAGGAAGCCAGAAAGATTCGCTGGTAGTGGCAAATCAGCCCTTTGTTATTGGTCATTGTAAAATATCACAATGTGCAAATAGTTATTCTGTGTTCAGTCGCTCAGTGGTGTCCAATTCTTTGCGACCCTATGGACTATAGCCTGCCAGGCTCCTCTGTCCATAGGAGTCTCCAGGCAAGAATACTGGCGTGGGTTGCTATTTCCTTCTCCAGGGAGGAGGAATTTTCCGGACCCAGGGATTGAACCTATGTCTCTATGTCTCCGGCATTGGCAGGTGGCTCCCACCACTAGCACCATCTGGGAAGCCCAGTTAATCAATCTAGACCTTTAGGAAAGTCAGATCAGAAAGTCAAAGAAGTCCACAAATAAATCCATCCTTTAAGCTGTTCTGTACGCATGCCTAGTTTTGCTAATGGAAAGTATTCTGAAAAAATTTACCTCTGATAACTTACTGGCCATGGTCTGAAGTAGGTCATTTATGTCTATCTGCCCATTCTCTTCCTTCCTTTGAGCTTTCACTGTATTTATAGTGAGGGGATGTGTTGAGATGCTCATGTTTAATGCCTAAAGGAGTGACCTTAGCCAGCCAGAAATGAAATCTAGCTTGTTGAGAGCAATCCAGAATGCTGTTTGGCATTCTCAGAGTCGGTGGCGGCTGTCTGGGTGCAGCTGAGGCTGATCAGTTTTGGATTTTCATGAGGTCAGAGTCATGTGGGCAGAGGCTACATTCAACTCTTGTTGTTGTTCAGTCCATAAGTCATGTCCGACTCTTTGTGACCCCATGGACTGCAGCACGTCAGGCTTCCCTGTCCTCCACTATCTCTTGGAGTTTGCTTAAATTCATGTCCATAGAGTCGGTGATGCCATCCAACCATCTCATCCTCTGTCATCCCCCTCTCCTTTTATCTTCAGTCTTTCCCAGCATCAGGGCCTTTCCCAATGACACGTTTCAACTCTATGTAGCACATAATACAAGAATCTCCATTCTCTCTGGCAGATCCCCCCAAGCTCCTTGTCATCAGACTCAGGTAGGGGACAGATTCCTTGACTGGTCTTTCTGAGGCCCTTGGGTGCATTCCCTGAGGCGGTACCTGCAGGGGAGATGCTGAGGCCGTGGTGAAGGAAGACTGCAGGTGATCACCCAAGGCATAGGGCAATGGACAGGAGAAAATCCAATTTAATCTGTATATATGGGAACCTCACATAGTCAAGAGGGTCAGACACGGAAAGGTAAAGTGGGGTTTGCACAGCATCCTGAGCTTAGGAATAGGCTGGGCCTAGGGCTGTCAGGGTTGGAGGGCCATTGCCTGGACAACGCAGGGAAGGGCAGGTGCTAGGTGATGAGATGCCAGCCCTGTCACACAAGCAGGGCCACGTGCACAGAATCAGACTGCAGCTGTCACTTCTCTGGGGAAAACCCACAACTGAAATTCTTTTAGGTAGTTAAGGGAGGGGCACATGAATTTTTCTTGAACCTGCAGGGTCTTGACTGCCTTAAGTTCAGAATAACACTCCTGCCCGAGGGCACATCTTGGGGAGGACTGTTCTAAACCCTACGTGCTCCTTCAGCCAACTGGAGCATTTGAGCCAGCATTTTCTCATTTGAAGAGTGAGGATGATATTTTGTCTCTGAGATCCTCTGGCTGGTTAGTAAGTCTGTGTTAACAAAGACATATTTAAGTGTGAGATGAAGGTGGCACATGGCATGTGGGATAGTAAACTCGTCGTTCCCAGGAGGAACCCCTGGGCTCCTCTCAGAGTCGCCGAAGCTTGGCCGCCGTCCAGCCCAGTCCGTCCTCTGGAGTGTGACCTCGGAGGGCTCAGGGAGTGCTGAGTCCACTGCTCATTTGGGGACGGGGTTCCAATGGGCCCTGCTGAGTGCTGGGTTCCGATAAGCTGGGAATGCCAGTAGGCCTGGCACGTCCCTGGCTTTGCCGTGGTATTGCCAGAAGCAGCCAGAAGGGACCCTGGTGGGCTGTGCAGGCGGCCATGAAGGGTCTGTGACGCGATTCCAGGAACTGTGACAGCCGAGGAAACCAGTAGGGGTTCCCACACCGTGCTTTATAGGCATCCTTTTGGATTCTCGATAGAGAAAAAAGCACGGTCACATGTGGGTAATGAAAGCAATGTCTCTCCCCTTTGCTGTCCACCTGAAACTATCATCACACTGTCAATCTGCTGTACTTCAGTGTAAGATAGAAAGTTTAAAAAAGAAAAGAAAAGAAAGAAATGCTTCTAAACACTCAAGGGCCCCCAATCCTCCGTTATATAAGGACATAGATGCATATAAATATACAGATACACTTTGAGTTGTAGGATAAAGGCGAGCTCGGAGTTCCCCGATATACTGACTGGTCGGGAAATGACTGCCTGCCCTGTTAGGGGCAGCGGTCCCCTTGTGCGTACAGGTGCCTCCCTGCTGTCATACAGACACTGAAAATGGACCCTGCTCAGGTGAGAACAGAACAGGCTAGTCCTTTCAACTCCAGGGCAGAAGGAACTTCTCTCAAATCTGAAGACCTGCCCTCCTCTGCCGGCCTCCCATCCCCTGGTCCTCCTGGTCTCAGCGGCGGGTGCAGCCTCTCTGAGGTCTTGGATCTGAACTCTGGGTTTCTCAGAGTCGGTGGCGGCTGCCTGGGTGCAGCTGAGGCTGATCATAGGATGGCTACTGAGGAATGTAATGGAATATGAATGTTTATGCTAGAAATGGCCCATTTACTCAAACTTTTGAATTAAAGAATGCCAGAATATAAGACAAAAGGAGAACTGTTTTATGGGGAATTGGATTCGAATAACCAGGCACTTGTCCAGGTTTCAAAGTGGTTATACCAGTGGCCAAGTTAATTTGATAACTTGAGTTAAGTGGGTGTGGAGAGGGTTTCCCTTTGTAGATTATAAAAGTCATGGGCACGCAGTTTGGTTTCTAGAAAATGAATTAGGCAGCTGCTTTACCTTCTGGCACAATCGTGACCTGGACTGTGGGCACTGCGTGTCCATCCTGCTTGCTGGGGTCTGGCCTTGGCTGTGCGCAGCCCCACTCAGTCTTTCCTCCCGGCTCAGTAGGCCCCCCTGGCCTGGCCCACTGCACCCACTTTGTGTCTGTTTCAACCTTCCTGGACGTTCAGTTCGTCATCGCTTCCACCTGCACCCCATCAACTCTTCCTGCCCTACCCACTTCACCATCAGCAGCATGAGGAAGCAGGTGCTTAGGTTCCAGATGTGTTCTGAGCAATTGGAAAAGTGAGTTAAAGGTATCTCTCAGTGAGTTGAGGAATGTTTTCCAGGCTGAAAGTGGGGGTAAACTGACAGGAATACAGCTCTTCATGTTGAAGCAACTGAGAAAAACACACGGAGAAGAAGTAAAACAATATAAAATATAGCCGGGACTTGCAAATGATAAGCAATTTATTTTCCTTTCACACCATATTGGATCACAGAGAAGAGTGATGTCATTATTTTATTATTTATAGCTACTGGGACTTAGCCATCTGAGACTTGGCTGGGGTATCTGGATTTCAGACCATTTGTTTTCTGCTTTTATCATTAATCATCCCTCCAGCCAAACACTGGAGCTACAGAAATGCAGAGATCCCGAGCTCCCAGCTGTTGTTAGTGTGGAAGACTTACTGTGAAACAGCGTGTTTGCACGTGCATCCTTCGGGCCAAAGACGGTGGAAATACACATCTGTGTGCGGTGCTAACATTACAAACACTGTCAGCGGTCACCCCCACCTGCCCATCCTCCCGAGTGGGCAGGGCAGCAGGATATGGTGAGGACCAGGAAAAAGAGCCCTGTGTCCTAAATGGCTGCCTTTGAGTAACACACAAGCTCCCAGCCTACTTCCTTATTTGCAAAACCCTCCCCTCACCGTCCTCCCCCTCCCCATCACTGTGGTACCCCCTTTCTGACAGGTGTACTCTCAAGTGCACATGGTTACACGTACATCATTCCCTAGTGGTTGACCCGGCCACTCGGCCTCCCCAATCCTGGGTGTCCAGCCACTGATGTCCAAAGATGACACGAGTCTCTTACCTCAAAAGAGCGTGACCTTCGATGGCTGCCGTGACACTGCAGTGCCCAGCGTGGCAGCCACTGGCCACACATCACCATTGGGAACCTGAAACACGGCTCTTCCAAACTGAGACCTGTAAACACAAAGCACACACTGGACTTGAAGTGAAGTGTCTCACTCATATCGGTTGACATGGAAGAGAGAATATTCTGGTCTATGAAGCTCAACACGATTCGAACTATTAAAATTAACTGTGTACCTGTTTTGTTTTACTTCCTTTAATGTGACTGCTGGAAGACTTGGAATTGTACACGTGGCTCCCGTCCGTGGCTTCCACGTTCTCTTCCCCTTGGACGGCGCTGTTCTAACTTCCTGCCCTGCCCAGCTGCTGGGTGGTGCGGGAGTCACACTGCCGTGCTCACTGCAAGACAGCGGGCCTGGAGGAAGAGGTGGCCTGTCCAGAGCAGCCGCACTCTTGATTTCAGTCTTAGTGGCACCTTCATGTATCAGTAAGATCTCAGGGGACTTCCCTGGTGGCTCAGTGGTAAAGAATCTGCCTGCCAATGCAGCAGATGGGGGTTCGATCCCTGGTCCAGGAAGATCCCACATGCTGCAGAGCAACGAAACCCATGGGCCACGACAGATTGTAAAACTAGGAGGAGTTTCTGGTCATCAGAGCCCAGGAGGTGGGTACCCCTGTACTTCCAGATCTCTGGAAGGTGATCTGGAGGTGAGATCTCTGGAAGGTGATCTGGGGATGAGATCTCTGGAAGGTGATCTGGGGATGAGGTCTCTGGAAGGTGATCTGGGGATGAGGTCTCTGGAAGGTGATCTGGAGATGAGGTCTCTGGAAGGTGATCTGGAGATGAGGTCTCTGAAAGGTGAGTCTGGGGATGGCACAGCTTAGCGTGGGAACTGTAGTCAGGTGGACTCCATCTCACTATCTACTTGAGTCTGGTTGAAACAGCTCATCAGACACAGGGGCTGTTTTAAAAAGGCCTTAATGTCCTCTGGATTCCTAAGTGCAATGCTCAGTCATTTCCCAATTCATGCACACACCTGAGTTCGTTAAATACTCCCAAGTGCTGGGCTTGGGCCAGGTTTGGGGGAATCAGATACAAATAAGAAAGCATTTTTTGTTTTTGTTTTTGTCTTCAAAGACGAATACTTCTTTTGGATGGAACGCACAATAAATACAACTGATGACTGACCACTGAACAATGAAGGAATTGTGGGGAAAACCAAGCTGGTCCTAAGTATCTGAGCTTCTGCATCTGTGGATTCAACCAGCTGCTTCCCTGATGAATGCACTGTAATAGCCACGTGTGAGTGGGCCCACGCCATTCAGTCCCTGTTATTCAAGGTCAACTGAACGTATTTTTGGACCTGACAGCCTAAGGGTGGTAGGAAATGTGCAGGCACAGTGCAGAGCTCCGAGTGCGCTGGCTCTGGCCGTCTGCACGACGGCTGAGCCTGTCCAGCTCTCATACCCTCTCTAAGATGCTGTGGGGGCCGCGTGTCCACCTGAAACCCGGGCCGCGGTCCCCTCCTCCTGGCGCCTTCCCTACCGCGGTGTGTGTCAGGGATGGAAAACACCCCTTCCCGGGCCACTTCTCAAGGCACTGAGAGGATACAGGGTTATAAAGAGGAGGTGACTTTCTGGGCTATGAAAACAACTTTCTGTTATTTTTTGTTAACCTCCATTGTCCTTAACTCTGAGGTAGTTAAAATGAGTACCTCCCAGGCTTCCTGTGAGGGGTTGTGTGAGGGATTCAGACAAGCATAAGCCCACAGCCCGGGGGTGGAGGACCCGCGTCTCCAGGATTCCCATCCCCTGTGGTGCCCACCGGAGCCCTGGTCCTTTGTTGGACAGCAAATACTCTTTGCACGTGTAGGCAGAATCCTGAGAAACTCCCAAGCTGGGGGCAACTTTCCCAACCTTCTGTTGGTGGGATCCAGGTTTGATGGAAGAGACCTGGAGAAACAGAAGTTTTTGATAGAGGTAAAGGCTGGTGGGTCTTCCCAGGAGGCACTAGTGGTAAAGAATCCACTTGCTAGTGTCAGAGACAAAAGAGACTTGGGCTTGATCCTTGGGTCAGGAAGATCCCGGAGAAGGAAATGGCACCCCCCCGCCCCCCCACTCCAGCATTCTTGCCTGGAGAATTCCATCGACAGAGGAGGCTGGTGGGCTACAGTCCACAGGGTCACAAAGAATCGGACATGACTGAGTGACTGAGCATACGCTCACGCGCGCACACACACACACACACATGCGCACACACACGCACACACACACAAAGACTGATTCCTTACTTGATGAATTATTTTGAAATGAAACCCTGATCAGTGTTCCTAATACTTTGCCTGCTGTTTTGGTTTGATGTGAAATGGAGCAGGACCTCCTGGTCCTTGCTCTCCACCCCTGTGTCCTCAGCCTGCCTTTTGCTTGTGGAAAAACTTTAGCCAAAGAATAAGTTTAGTCAAAGAAATGAGAACATGCAGAAACAAAGGGAAACAGTCAAACAAGACCAAAGATGCTGCGGGGGCCGCACGTCCACCTGAAATCCATGGCTAAATAATAACAGTTTAGTCATTACACAAAGTCAAGGACCTTTCGTTCCTCCTATAGATAATATTCAGAGCCGAGTTCCTGCTGGGAGGTGCCGATTGTAGTGAGGGATTCAGACACAGTTTTACACCCTGTCTGACTCGGTCCCACAACCAGGGAGGGAGGTCTGCTGTGTTCACGGTGAGTGCTGTTTACTCGTGACCCAGGAGAGGAGCAGAATCGTTAGCTTATTATGTAAAGAATCAGAAATGCCAGAAGCTGTCATCTGAGTTCTTCTCAATATTGTATTTCTTAAATATAAGACTGTCCTTAAATACAACTCAGAACCACTACCTCTGCAATATTAGTGGCAGAGGCCTCCTCCTCTTTCTAGGCTGCTGCTGCTGCTGCTGCTGCTAAGTCGCTTCAGTCGTGTCCGACTCTGTGTGACCCCATAGACGGCAGCCCACTAGGCTCCCCCATCCCTGGGATTCTCCAGGCAAGAACACTGGAGTGGGTTTCCTTCTCCAGTGCATGAAAGTGAAAAGTGAAAGTGAAGCCGCTCAGTCGTGAGTCATGTAATTAAAAAAGAAAGTGCCCAGAGATTTCTGTGTATAAGTGTTATATTTTGCAACGTTGCTGAGTTCATTGCTGAGATCTAGTAATCTTCTGGCGGCATCTTTAGGATTTTCTCTGTATAGTATCATGTCTTCTGCAAACAGTGACGGTTTTACTTCTTTTCCAAGTTGGATTTCTTTTATTTCTTTTCTTTTCTGATTGCTGGGACTAGGACTTCCAAAACTATTTTGAATAAAAGTGGTGAGAATAGGCACCGCTGTCTTACTCCTGATCTTAGAGATAATGCTTTCAGCTTTCAGTGTGCTGTTAGCTGTGGGCTTGTCGTATATGTGGCCTTGATTATGTTGACGTATGTTCCCTCTATGTGCTCTTTCTGGAGAGTTTTTTTTTTTTAATCACAAATGGGTATCAAATGTTGTCAGAAGCCTTTTCTGCATCTATTGAGATGATGATATGGTTTTTATTCTTTAATTTGCTAATGTGGTGTATTGTATCACATTGACTGATGTGCAGATACTGAAAAATCCTTGCACCCTTGGGGTAAACCCCACTTGATCATGGTGTGTGATCTTTTTAATGTAATGTTGGATTCAGTTTGAGAGTATTTGTTGAGGGTGGGTGGGACTTGCAGCCTGCAGTGAGGCAGGCGATCAGCAGAGGACCCGCTCCTCCTCTGTCGTGTGTATTGGCCGTCTCTCCTTTCAGAGGGAAGTGTCCAAAGGCCCTTCAGCACTGAGGTTAGAACTTCTGCCGTCAGAACTTGCCTGCATTTGACTGCAAGGAGCTCCCCTCCACGAAGATGGAAGTTTGGTTAATCTTATTCGAGCTCTAAGTTCTTTGAGCAGAGCTAATGCTGTTGGAATTTAGGATATAGTGTCATTATTTCAGCGAGGGTTTTTAACACAAGAGCTTCACACTGTTGGCATCAGGCAGAGACAAAGCCATGTGGGACTTACTGGTTTTCTTAGGAAAAAAGGAAGATAAATGAAACTCCCCAGGATGAGAAGGCATAGGGATCTGGTCCTGCGGCAAGGCAGGCCTGGGAGACAAAAGCCACTGTTCCCCGCAGACTTGTCCATCATGGGCCCTGGGAGAGACAGCAGACACTAATTAAATCAGCAAAGAGGAAAGATACATAAACTGAACCCCTTTACTGAGAGATGTTGTGAAGAAGCAGAAGAGAGCTGAGGGGGACCTCAGGGGTGTGTCTTACCCCAGCAAATAGGAGGCCAGTCTTGAGAAGCTCTGCTCAGACTCTCAGGGACGAGCGGTCACCTCAGCCGCTCAGACACAGGCCTGAGTGAGTATGGGTCCTATCGCCCTGTGGTTAGGGAAAGGGCAGCCTTTCACATTTCTAGTAAGATCTGTGATCCAGTTCAAATAGAGCCAGTATTACAGGTTCAGGAAAAAGGATTTTGTTCACGAGAAAGGAGATGGCTCAGCTCAGAAGCAGCACCTGGGTTTCATCTAACATGTCACGATTCTCCAGGGGTTTGCGTCCGGAGAGAGCCAAGACTCTGTCACCTGGGCTGTACCCACGTGATCTCCAAGCGCATGGACATGACTTTTCCTGACTGAGGGGCCACAAGTGAGAAACCCGTTGGGGTTCAAGACTTGTCGGGAGAAAGAGGTGTAAAGCAGCTGGTCAGTAATTTCTGCATTGACTTCATGTTTACATGACTGTGTTTCTATCTGTATCAGGTTAAGCAAACCCTCCTGTCAAAGAACTAAATAGACATTTCTCCAAAGAAGACATACGGATGGCTAACAAACACATGAAAAGATGCTCAACATCACTCATTATCAGAGAAATGCAAATCAAAACCACAATGAGGTACCACTTCACACCAGTCAGAATGGCTGCGATCCAAAAATCTGCAAGCAATAAATGCTGGAGAGGGTGTGGAGAAAAGGGAACCCTCCTACACTGTTGGTGGGAATGCAAACTAGTACAGCCACTATGGAGAACAGTGTGGAGATTCCTTAAAAAATTGCAAATAGAACTCCCTTATGACCCAGCAATCCCACTGCTGGGCATACACACCGAGGAAACCAGAATTGAAAGAGACACATGTACCCCAATGTTCATCGCAGCACTGTTTATAATAGCCAGGACATGGAAACAACCTAGATGTCCATCAGCAGATGAATGGATAAGAAAGCAGTGGTACATATACACAATGGAGTATTACTCAGCCGTTAAAAAGAATTCATTTGAATCAGTTCTGATGAGATGGATGAAACTGGAGCCGATTATACAGAGTGAAGTAAGCCAGAAAGAAAAACACCAATACAGTATACTAACACATATATATGGAATTTAGAAAGATGGCAATGACGACCCTGTATGCAAGACAGGAAAAAAGACACAGCTGTGTATAATGGACTTTTGGACTCAGAGGGAGAGGGAGAGGGTGGGATGATTTGGGAGAATGGCATTCTATCATGTATACTATCATGTAAGAATTGAATCACCAGTCTATGTCTGACGCAGGATACAGCATGCTTGGGGCTGGTGCATGGGGATGACCCACAGAGATGTTATGGGGAGGGAGGTGTAAGGGGGGTTCATGTTTGGGAACACATGTAAGAATTAAAGATTTTAAACTTAAAAAAATAAAAAACTATTAAAAAAAAAAAGTGAACTCCACCTGTTACCCTGCTTTGCTCCTACGACACTAGGAAGGCACCTGCGGCTCACGGGGCATCTCCACAGACGGCCGCTCCAGGGGCCCTCGCTGGTTTGGATCCAAAGCCTCGGGTCCTGGATGTGTCTCTCCTCCTCCTTCCCCCCACCATTCTCCTCCTCGCTTCTCCCTCCCTCCCCTCTTCCCTCCTTCTCTCTCTCTTCCACCCTCCCCCACTTTCTTCTCTTCACCCTGGCTCTTAACTCATGCTAAGTGGACAGAACTGAATCAACGTCGTTGCTTATAAATCTCAACATTTCCCAGCAGGAGTGCTGCTGGGAGGACCTTCCCAGTGCTGGGACTTAGCCTGGTCTGATGGGAGGGGTGTGGAGAGGGCTGGGGGGGGTGGCAGGGGGCTGGCCAGCGGAAGAGCCCCCATCCTCATGGTCCACCTGCTCGCTTCTTCACAGGTGGTCTGCTCTCAGCTAACCCTCCTGGGTGTCACTGGACCCCGTATCAGACTTCCTTGTCACACACTTATTACAGAAGTTTTAGGAATTTCAAGGTAACAACGACAGCATTAGCTCCGTGCTTGTATCCTGGGTCAGCTGTTAACATTTTGCCTTTGAATTCAAACTGAATGAACACAAAACAGGGGCAGAAAGACTTGTGATTGACTGGGGAGGTGGGTTATTCCTCCACTGATCAGTTGATTTGAATTTTTTTCATTTTCTTTTTTTAAATTTTATTTTTACTTTTTATTTATTATTATTTTTTATTATTATTTAATAATAATAATATTATTTTATTATTATTATTATTATTATTTTTTACTTTACAATATTGTATTGGTTTTGCCACAATCAACATGAAGCCGCCACAGCTGTACACGTGTTCCCAATCCCGAACCTCCCTCCAACCTCCCCCCGTTGTGTATCAAGCTGTCTGAAGTTTATGGAATCCTTCAGGTGGGGTTTTGATATTCTGGAATTCCCAAAATCTGTGTGAGAGTAGCATTGTGGGTCCAGGACTTACTGGCCCAGAAGACGGTAAACTCCTTACCAGCAAAGAGAATATACTTTCCCAGTGATGCTTGTAGCTCATAGCATTGTTCCTGGTGAGAGCTGGGTGCCAAGTGAATGTTGGCTGAAGTGCAACTGCAGTTCGATCTGAGTAGCTCATTACAGTAATGCACACACCTAGGTCTCTTCTAGTGTCGACTTCTCTGAAAGAGTCAGGGGTGATGGGCAGCATGTGACCCCAGCACTCCGTTTAAATGGCCATGCAGAATAGAAGCCAGCAGATTTGCATGTGATGTTCGATGAGACACCCCTGTGACTTCTTACCAGTTTTATCTGAGCATAATGTGCCCAGCAAAAGAACGCCTGAAAACAGACTCCTGCCTCATCATCGTATTGCAAACCACAGGCATGAAATCCCAGGAGGCGTCAGTAAGCAAGATGGATTGCGGAAATGAACCATGAGATGAAAACAGAAACCCAGAACCTCCTCTCACAGTGGAAATTTGCTATTTAGTGTGAAAACTGAAATCATAAAGCAAGCCCTGGTCACAGAGCCCACCTCTGGCTTTGGGAAAGCAGTCCCTGGGAGATGATTTAATGTGCCTAACAGAGTCAGTTCTCTGCACAGGGAGCCCAGAGCCCTGCCTGCCCCCAACCCCGAGGCCCTGACGGAACGTCTGCCCTACTCACTGACCCAGCACGTTGGCAGCAGTGACCTCCTCCCCTTCTCTTCCGGGGCCCCTCTCCTCATAGTCCATCGGCCCAATTACATTTTCCAAAATATAAATGGGTTTCCATTCATTTCACTCAATACACAGCTATTTATAAGTGGGGGCCGTTCTTCCAAAGGTCACGACCTCCTTGGTAGACCGCATGACCTTTGGCGTTCTGCTGTCATTCCGATGTTAAGACCCCTGGGAGCTCAATGCCCACTAAAGCATGGTGACTTTCTAATCCCTAGAGAAAGCTTGGCTCCTTCCTTTTTTCTTTTCTTTCCCCCTTTCCTTTCAGGCAGGATCACTGCATTGGAAGGGATACTGTGCTTTCTAAGTATCATTCTCTTTTTCTCAACATGAGCTGATTTTTTTTTTTTTTCCGGTCCTTAGATTGATGTTCCATTTGCCAAAGACATTTCTTAAAAGCATTCAGGTGCATCTGTGTAGTGCTGATTTTTGAAAAGGCTTTGCCCTTCTAGAACGCCCTTTCCTGTTCAATCAATAGGGCGACCTTGGCTCGAAGGCTTGGAATATTTATTTCTTAGGGGTCTTTGTAGAGAGTCCATCACATAACATGAGCATTTTGAAATCCAGTGTCATAATTTACTCTCATGATATGAGGTCTGTTCCAAGTTTAAAGATTCATCAGGACAGTGGATGCCAGCTCATGATTTTATGAGCATTCTAAATTGTAGCTGAAGGAAACATTTGATCATAAAACATGTTTAACTTATTTTTTACCAATTACATTGTGATTGTGGTAGAACCTGGATGAAAATTGTGGGTCTGGTGTTGAATTCCTTTTCCTTTGGCCTGATTTTCCTGACATATATTATGCTGGTAATTCCTTGTTTGTGAATGAGGGGGATTATTATTTTTTTTCTTCACCCTTTCTTAGAGAGCAGTTTTCCAGCCTGGTGAAGTGAATTAATGAGGGTCTGACCTCCATCAAATCTGAATTTATGTGCACTCAAATGTAAAGATGTTGGAAAAAGATGTAACAATGATTCCGCACACCAAGGCATGCCAGAAAATCAAAAGGCTTGGGTTATTTCTTCTAAAAAAGATAGATCAGGACTCTGAAATTTAATCCCGTACAAACAGAGCATGACACTAATTTCCACTCTCTCTGCTTTTCCCAACTCGGTGGCTCCAAAAGTTACCTGTCAAAAACAGATTTTAAGTTGATTTTTCTTGTACCTCTGCTTCCATCAGATTAAAATATGGCACCTTCACTGCCAACATTCTAGCTTCTTTTGGGACCAAATCATGTATGGTCATCAGGGTCTCAGTTGAGAGCAAAGAGCAGAAACTTCTTGTCAAGCGTGATGTGGATCAAGGGTAAGGTTATTTAGCACTGGAAATCTTTTCGTAATCCAATCATTCCAGTTACTGGAAGGGTGGAAGAAAATGTGATCATGAAGTGGGCTACTTCTTAATATCCAAGCATTAAAATGCCAGCTTGAAAAATTAGTATAAAAACTTGTTATATAGTTTAATTTCCTGCTTGTAATGGCGTGAAAAATAAATCAGTGAGCGGCCAGTGATGCAACTGCAGGCAGGGTGCCTGGATGTAGACAGGGCGTAAGGTGCTGTACTCTTTCCCCTCCGTCTCTCAAATGACCCTTCGTATTTCGTGTATGGAATTAAAAGTGTTAGTCTGCACTGACATCTCCTCGTCTTGCAAAGGCAATTACCAAGGCATTAGTGAGATTTTAGAGGAATGGAAATATTTGACTAGAGCAAGTCTGTTCTGCGATTTGCTTGTGTAGCTGTGTGTGTGTCTATAAACCTCTGAAGAGGTTTCCATGCAACTCTTACAACAAATGGTGCAATTCTGAGGAGAAAATAAGACTCTTCCCCTTTACACAATTCTTATCACCCTAGGCACTTATGGGCCTTCACCTTTAATTAGAAGTGGCCATGAGCTTGTGAATGCAGGTGCCACTCATGATGACAAAATCACTTCACACACCCAGATCCTCGATGGTCTCAGACTGCGGTGCTGGAGAAGACTCTTGAGAGTCCCTTGGACTGCAAGGAGATCAAACCAGTCCATCCTAAAGAAAATCAGTCCTGAATATTCACTGGACGGACTGAGGCTGAAGCTGAAGCTCCAATACTTTGGCCACCTGATGTGAAGAACTGACTCACTGGAAAAGACCCTGATGCTGGGAAAGACTGAGGGCAGGAGGAGAAGGGAGCGACAGAGGATGAGATGGTTGGATGGCATCACCCATTCAATGGACATGAACTTGAACAAACTCCAGGAGAGAGTAGAGGACATAGGAGCCTGGTGTGCTGCAGTTCTTGGGGTTGCAAAGAGTCTCACCCAACTTAGTGACTGAACAATGACAACAACTTACCCAATCCTGTTCACGCTTGTCTTTGTATCATCCCGTAGTTTATTCTTCATTGCTATTTTATTTATTAATTATTAATTTAACCTTTTTATTTTGTATTGGGGTATAGCTGATTAGCAATGTTGTGACAGTTTCAGGTGAACAGCAAAGGGCTTCAGTCATACACACCCTCCTGTTGGTTTTTAGATGAAACTGAGTGGTTCGCCTCACAAGGCTCCCATCATAATTAGTGTGGAGAAGAAGGAGTCTGCCATGTCCCAGATTCACAGCACGGGAGTCGTGCAGTTATCTGCAGTTTCTTTAGTCGCTGAGTCTGCACACCTGCCCCTGCCAGGCGGGGCATCAGACACACCCGGGAGCCGGTGTGCCATGCCGGGCAGGACATCAGCCATGCACAGGGCCAGGTCTGGCCTGAGCTCCCGGGAGCGCAGGCTGGGTTAGCAGGATGAGGTGGGCTTATCTTGGAGAAACACACTAAATGTGTCTGGAGTCTGCCAGCCCTGGGAGGGGGAGGGAGAGCAGAGGCCAGAGCTGGATTTATGAATGGCTGGAGGGTGCCGGGGGGGGATGAAGGGAAGCTGGGCTTTGCAGGGTTCCCTCTCCCCGGTTATCCCTCTCAGGGAACACCGTCTTGCATTGTCCAGTGCCGTAAATGCTCATTTCACACAGTTTGCTGGTTTTCCAGTTGTTTAGGACTGGAGTGTAGTTCTGGACCCTGCCGCTTTCTCATGATTGGAAGTGGGCATCTTGGTCTGGATCAAATAAAGGCATGCAGTTAAATTTGAATTTCGAACAAACAGCAAGTCATTTTTAGTATAAGTGTGTGTCCCATGTCGGCCATCTGTGTTCTCACCATGGGAAGTGCCAGGGGGCCCCGAGGGACCAACTCCTCGCTGTGCCTTTTCTGTACTGGAGGCTTTTTGGAGCAAATCAAAATCCCACAAAAAATTATTTTTCACATTAAGGGATTCTACATCCTTTGGGAAGACTTGGACAATTTCTAAAAGGAAAAGTAAGCAAATTGCTGAATGCTAGAATCAGAAGGGACATGGGTGACCCTTGGTTTCACCAGCAGGCTGGGGTCCAAAGATGAATTTTCAAGAAGCAGCTTGCCAACAGCACCCACCTTTGATGTCAGTGTCTCAAATGAGAGAATAATGAGGAAACAGCACCAAATAAGTGACATTTAAGCACTGGTTATAAAGTAATGCAAATTTGAGCTTGGAGTTGTTATTGTGACAATTCTGTAATTAGGAAGATGGCTAATAGCTTTTACTTAATGTGGATATTATTGTAATTCTTTCAAAATTGACAAATTAAAATGGTTTTTAATAGGAAAATTAATCCATGAAATGGAAATATGATACTTTTAATGATAGATTCTTGTTAAATGGAGATGTTTATTACCACCAATGGACATATAAGACAAAAATGCATCCCACAAGTGAAGATGAGAACTATTAATAGTCACTTTGTTTTGGGCCATCCCAATGAAAATACCAGGGGACTAGAGGAAATGCTTGACAAGAACTAAAGCAGTGCATGTGTGTTTGGCTGGAAGCCAGCGAAAAGGAAAACTTACCAGTGTGAAGGGTCCCAGAGAGTGAACTATGGTTGCAATAAGTTTCTTAATCAACATATTTAAATTTCCTTGCTTTATAAGTGTAGTGATTTGTTTTTAAAATGTCCTATAATACTGGGATGAAAGTGGCCAAAGTCAGGTTGACTTTTGATAGTTAAACCTTAAAACCAAAACAGAACGGATCAGATCAGGCACAGGCCCAGACACAGAAGAGGTACCTAAAGAAACTGCCCCAGCTGCCCCTATTCTGCCCAGGGCGCTGGTGGCAGGACACTGCTGACCCTCAGCTCCTGTGTCTGTGTGTTCCCAGCTTTGTGGGCTGGTCCTCAACATCCCCTCCAGCATCTGCTCTGTTCTCCTGCCCACCTTTGGGTCTGGTTTTTACACTTCAAGATCCTGTCACCTTGAAAGGGAGGGGAGTTTGGGGGAGAATGTATACATGTGTGTGAACAGCTGGATCCCTTCACTGTTCACCTGAAACTGTCACAACATTGCTTGTTAATCGGCTATACCCCGATATAAAATAAAAAGTTAAAAAGATTCTGTCATCTTAAGTTTGATCCTTAGGGGGGGTGGTGTTTCATGCTTTTTGCACTGACTGAAGCTGGTCCCGAGGTTCCAGACCCTCAGTTCCAGAGATGGTGACCCTGAGCCCCTGGCCCAGGGTGTTTAGACTGTGATCACATTGGAATAGCTGATAAACAGGTGGCTGGTCACTGTGGAAACAGGAAAATAGGGCACACAGTTTTTTCTACTTTGTCTTCTAACTCTTTTACTGAATTTAAATATTTTCTGTTTTTATATTATTAATTACAAGAGCTATTTTTGTTTTCCAAATCTTTCATTTGCCACATATTCCTCAAAAAAATTTCTTGAACGGCCTGCTTAATGGATGCACTCTCTTTTCATTTTCTCTGATACTGTTAATAAAACCATAGGGGATGTTTCCATATTAAAACGTATATTTCATGTTAAAATATTTCTCAAACTTTGGAGTGCCGCCTAGGATGATGATAAGAGGCCCTGTGCTCCTGGGTGGCTTCACTGCAGGGTGGCCTTTGTGGCCAGTTTGGAGGGAACCCCACCATGGTGTTATGAAGTCGCCTTGGCTGGTCAGATTCTTCAGGCAGGTGTCGCCAGTCTGCTGCCCAGGGGGACAAAGATTAGATCTGAACACCTTTGGGAGGCTGAGCATAGAGACCATTATTCTATCACAGAAAATTTAGCATTATTATAATGCAACTATTTAATGCATTTCTCCAGTTAATCCAATAATGTCCTTTAAGGCTGTCTGTAAAAAATCCAATTGAGGATCAGATGCTATCATGTCTCTTTAAGTCTCTTTTAAGCTCGATAGCTTGTCTTACCTGATGGACATTTTGAAGAGTATGGGCTGGCTGATTGCAGAGTTCCCAACTTACTTTGAAAATTAAAAAAATTGTTTTTAATAACAGATCCTATGATCAGAACTTAAGCCATGAAGCTGCTGGCATTTAAGTTTCAAGAGAAGACGGGCATCGTCCTAGAGGAACACGACCAGGCTGCACATGGTGCTCCCCGCCCCCCAGGGTGGGAGATGTGAGCTCACGTGCAGGCGGTAGGTGAGTCGGGTGGGGGCGGCTGCAGGCTGAGTCACAGCCCGGGTGCTTCTCCACGGGGGCTTCAGGATCTCCTTGCCCCCTGAAACATTACGTTGTCAAACAGCACTCCAACCACGGTTTTCAGTTCAGCCCCTGCCACCACCCCACTAGTATGCATTTTCATTGACAAACTAGTAATTTCTCCAAACTCATACGAAAAGCCGAGGAACCTGTAAATTGACTGTTTTCACAATAATATCATGTTTTCTGTGTCTCCCTATCTCCCTATCTCATTTTCTTGGCAACTTTTCCTGTTTTGGACACTATCAGAGAGGATCATCCCTCTCTCATTTTCATTTCTTTGTATGGTTACAAGCATCATCCATGAACTCTTCATCTGGTTCCTTTAAACTGTAGACATATATATTAATATATATATCTGTAATATTTTGGTATGGGAAAATTATTTGTCCTCTTATGGTTGGGCCTCCCTTGTGGCTCAGTTGGTAAAAAATCCACCTGCAATGTAGGAGACCTGGGTTCTATCCCTGGGTTGGGAAGATCCCCTGGAGAAGGGAAAGGCTACCCACTCCAGTATTCTGGCCTGAAGAAGTCCATGACTGTATAGTCCATGGGGTCGCAAAGAGTCAGACCTGACTGAGTGACTTTCACTTCACTATGATTGTTTTTAACTTGTACTTTTCAGTGGCAAAGAGAGTGGAATTTTCCCATATTTTCCTTTCCAGGCTGTTTATCTTAATAGACAATTAATGGTGAAGTGATCATTGGAATAGATTATTTAGATGAAAACTAGCAAGTGTAAATAATAGCTTATCTTCATTGCACCCCTACTCTGAGCCAAGCACCGTGCTGGCATTTCACACGTTAATGTCCAGTCCTTAGACTCTAAGAGGCTCCTGGTGAGTCCACCCATGAAACTTGTTTATTATGTGATAGAGCTGGCTTTCACAGGATTGATAACAACTGGCCTCTTCCCTTTTCAATCTGTTCATGGGGTTCTTGAGGCAAGAACACTGGGGTGGTGTGCCATTCCCTCCTCCAGGGCACCATGTTTTGTCAGAACTCTCCACTCTGACCCGTCTGTCTTGGGTGGCCCTGCACGGTATGGCTCGTAGCTTCATTGAGTTACTCAAGCCCTTTTGCCACGACAAGGCTGTGATCCATGAAGGCTGGGCCAAAGCAGAAAAGATGTTCAGCTTTGGATGTGTTTGGTGGTAAAAGTAGAGGCCCATGCTATAAAGATCAATATTGCATAGAAACCTGGAATGTTAGGTCCAGGTCTCGAGGTAAATAGGCTGGGAAAAATTGAGGACAGGAGGAGAAGGTGGCGACAGAGGATGAAATGGTTGGATGACATCACTGTCTAGATGGACGTGAGTTTGAGCAAACTCTGGGAGACGGTGGAGGACAGAGGAGCCTGGCATGCTGCAATCCATGGAGTTGCAGTCAGACATGGCTTAGTGACTGAACAAAAACAGCAGGCCTCTTCCTTATGCCTGGAGGACCTGGGAGCTGTTTGAGTGTGAGGATGAAGAAGGCTGTGGTTCTAAGACGTCTTGTTTTCCTTCCGTAGTTGGGAGACATCGCACCTGCTCAGACTCTGATGGAAGCGGTCTATTTGCAAACACGATGCTGTGTTTGAAGGAGAAAGAGGGATAACTGAGTGTAAAGTTTAATTCTCCATAATTCTCATAGTTTCCTGGTGGATTTTTGAATATTGCTGTTTGGCAAAATTATTCCAATGACTAAATGAAAGTGCTTATTTATGGCTCTTGCTATAATGTCTTCTTTATAAGGTTAAAAATGACCATGGTGTTTGTCTCCTGCTTGAGCAAGTTCCTTCCAGGTTAGCGCCCGGGGCTCTGCGGCGCTTGCCAGGTTCCCAGGGGAGCAGCACGCATGTACAGCCTTTGAAGTTGCGGTCAATGGTGCTTGAGTCAGATGCCAACACGCAGATTCTTAATCACTTGGTTATTCTGCAAACTCGTGGCCCCCGGACTTGAGGGCTCCTCTACGAAGACGCTGGAGTGCTGGTTCTTCCCTTGTCCCTGCTGCCCCAGACACTTCTCCGGGGCGTCGGGTGGTGTAGACCAGCTGGATCTGATCAAATACAGTCGCAAGCTGTGAGCTGAGCTTCACGGCTTCAGAAAGGCAACTTTGATATTTGATTTCAAAAACCAAAAACTACAGGGCTTCCCTGGTGGCTCATTGGTAAAGAACACACATGTGTCAGTGCGGGAGACAGGGGTTCAATCCCTGGTCAGGGAAGATCCCATATGCCTCAGAGCAGTTAAGTCCACGCACCACAGCTACTGAGCCTATGCCTGAGAGCCCAGGAGCCACAAAACTGCTGAAACTCCCGAGAGCCTGTGCTCGGCAACAAGAGAAGCCATCTCAACGAGAAGCCCGCCTACCGCAACTGGAGAGCAGCCCCGGTCATGGCAGCTAGAGAAAGTCTGCAAAACAACAAGGACCAGAAACCCCAAATAAATAAATGAAAGACATTAAAAGAGAATTTTCAAGGAACCAAAGAGTTACATTTAAAAAAAAAACAAACTCTCAATTGTAAAGAAAAAACCCCAAAACCATGGAAAAGAAAACATTTTCTTCTTTATGTTGTGCCGTAGAAGTAGGAATATAGACATGTGTTCATAGGTTTTACCTTTAGAAAATGCACTTCAGCAAAAACACCTGATGGACACAGTATATTAACGTATATATATAGAATTTAGAAAGATGGTAACGATGACCCTATATGCGAGACAGAAAAAGAGACACAGATATAAAGAACAGACTTTTGGACTCTGTGGGAGAAGGCGAGGGTGGGATGATTTGAGAGACTAGCATTGAAACACGTATATTACCATGTGTGAAATAGATCGCCAGTCCAGGTTTGATGCATGAGACAGGGCGCTCAGGGCCGGTGCACTGGGATGACTAGCCCTGAGCTGATGGGATGGGATGTGGAGGTATATGTGTACCTTATATGCTCACACACCCACACACACCCCTGCTCATTCACATGCTATGCACTCTTACACACACACCACAACCCACAGCTGGGGACTCTTGAGAGATCACCTTCCGAGGGGAGAACCACCCGTCGGTCTTTACCGGCTCATCCACGTCCTCCCTGAGCCTCTGTGCTCCCAGGCCGAGAGCGGGGAGTGCCTCCAACTCCTCCAGGAGGCGAGGTGTCCTCTCGTGGGGAGTCTGAAGAGGAAGGCTCAGTTGGTGGGTTGTACAGGTGTCACAGTAACTGTAGCAGAAACGAAAGCAGAGCTGAACCATCGCCGCTGGTCACGCCCAGGCTGCTCCAGCCTGTTTGATCCCATTCATGCTGAAGTTGTCACATGTCTTGAAATGGAGTGAAGGTTAACTGCTGATTTACGAGGACAAATAAAACAGACCAGGAGGGCTCAGACAAAACGGTTCTGCTCCGCTGGATGCATAATACACATTTACAAAAAAGATCCGACCCTCCATGTATACATGACAGACGGCAGTAATTTCAAGATCGCTGTTGCAGCCAGGCTCTCAGGTAGCTAATGTGCATTTTTAAAGTTTTGTAAATATGCACTCTGATGATGGATGGTCCCTGACACATAAATAATCTCTGTTATGAAAGCCCTTAAATGCACTACATAAATTTGAAATTTGTGTTCTAGCATTCTGGAGCCAGCCGCGGGCACTTCCTGAGTCCTCTGCGCTGAAACAATCGCCCCACTCAAACTTGTCAGAGCTGAGGTCCTGCGCTGCGGTGTTACAGGCTGGTTTATGACCTGCCTCTTAGAACAGACGCACCATTCTCCTTCACGTGAATGCTGACTCACTCGGTGCTTCTATGAATAAAAGGCATATATCCGAACTCCATCCCTGTCAGATCAGGTTGTCCCGTGTGCACTGCAACAGGGCATCCAGAGGGCTGGCCAGGAGGAGGGGAGGTTTTGTTGTGTGCCTGGTTGCTCTGTGTGTCCGACCCTCTGAAACCCCATGGACTGTAGCCCGCTAGGCTCCTCTGTCTGTGGGATTTCCCAGGCAAGAATACTGGAGAGGGTTGTCATTTCTTTCCTGACCCAGGGGATCTTCCTGACCCAGGGATCAAACCCACATCTCTTGTGTCTTCTGCATTGGCAGGCAGATTCTTTTACCACTAACACCACCTGGGAAGCCCCTTGGGAGCTTTTGAAGCCCTTGTTGTTGTTGTTCAGGTGCTCAGTCGTGTCCACTTTTTGTGACCCCACGGACTGCAGCATGTCAGGCTTCCCTGTCCTTCACAATCTCCTGGAGATTGCTCAAACTTATGTCCATTGAGTTGGTGATGCCATCCAACCATCTTATCCTCTGGGGTCCTTTTCTCCTGCCTCTAATCTTTCCCAGCATCAGGGTCTTTTCTAATGAGTTGGCTTTTTGCATCAGGTGGCCAAAATATTGGCGCTTCAGCTTCAGTATCAGTCCTTCCAATTAATATTCAGGATTGATTCCCTTTAGGATTGACAGTTTTGATCTCCTTGCCATCCAAGGGACTCCCAAGAGTCTTCTGCAACACCACAGTTCAAAAGCACCAGTTCTTCTGCGTTCGCCTTCTTTATGGTCAAATTCTCACATCCATACATGACTCCTGGAAAAACCATAATTTTGACTATATGGACCTTTGTTGGCAAAGTATTGTCTCTGCTTTTTAATATGCTGTCTAGGTTGGTCATAGCTTTTCTTCCAAGGAGCAAACATCTTTTAATTTCATGACTGCAGTCACGACTTGCAGTGATTTTGGAGCCCAAGAAAATAAAGTCTGTCACTATTTCCATTTTTTCCCCATCTATTTGCCATGAAGTGATAGGACTGGATTCCTTGATCTTCATTTTTTGAATGTTGAGTTTTAAGCCAACTTTTTCACTCTTCTCTTTCATTTTCATCAAGAGGCTCTTTAGTTCTTCGCTTTCTGCCATAAGGGTGGTAACATTTGCATATCTGAGTTTATTGATGTTTCTTCCAGCAATCTTGATTCCAGCTTGTACTTCATCCAGCCCAGCATTTCACATGATGTACTCTACATATTAGTTAAATTTGAAGGCCTGGAAAAATAACATTCAACGGTCTGATGTGGAAACAACCGTGGGAATAGCAACCAGGAAATGTTTTATTGTAAATGCGTTTTCTTCTCTCATTCAAGACACACCCCAACCTCTCACCACAGCTCACCTCATGATGCCCTTACTGTGCGGAAAGCATCTGAAATACCATCCAAAGGGCAGACCTCAGGGATTTTTTTCGTGATTTCTATCACATCTCATGGCAGAATCTAGCTTTCCCTCATGACAATGACAATGACAATGTGATTGCAGTAATCCATTATCCACGGTACCTCACAGCTAATTTCATCTTTCCAATATTATGCTCATCACACCACACCTTTACCTAAAAGTTTCAGTGCAGATGAAGTTCACGCTCTTTCACTTGGCCTGCAAGACTTTCCAGAATTTGAGTCAACATGATTTTTCAAGCTCTTCTTTTTCTCCTCTTCCCTGAGCCATCTCACAGTCACACCCACCTGAGCCCTGGAAAAGAATTCATGTTTCCAGCATCTGGGTCTCAAAGCTTTTCTACATCCTCCAAGGGCTTGCCCAGATTCCTTTCTCCACTAATATTTATTTTGGACACCTGGGACGTCTATGATCTACCCAGCCATACGGGGTGTACAGAAGACACATGGACAAGCATACACACACACGTGCCTCCATAGGGTTGAAAGGGAGGCAGACACAACCACTGCAGTTTAAATATACTTGAGGCCTGGTGCTGACCCAGGGAGGAGTGTGCTAGTCTGTTTTCAGAGGTAAGGGATATTGTAGAGAGGGTTCTAAGGGATGAACAGAAGTTCGTGTGGAAGACAAAGGGAGTCACTCAAAGTGGGAGGGGAGGGATGAAGGTTTCCCCAGAAAAGCTGGGGCAGGGTCCCATCCTCAGGGCCTCTAGGCCAGGCTAAGTGGCTAGTCTCTATACATGACAGAAAATGGGAGTGTTGGAGGTAGAAAAGTGACCAGTTAGAACACCAGGTTATACAGCAGTGGGAGGGAGAATTGGGGGAGGGGGGCTGGAAGCAAGGGTGGGTGAAATCCCAGTGACACAGGTCTTCCCATTCAACTCCCACACTGGGTTTTCCTTCCCTAAGTCCTAAGATCTGAGTGGCAGTACCGTTCACTTGGCAGTTAGTACTGCTCTCTCTGTCTTTATATATAGCAGTGAGATAATGAAGAACACGTGTTGGTCTCTGCCCCAACTCCTGCACAAGCCTCCTGAGACTCTGGTGGCTTCCTGGGTGACAGGAGAGTCTTTTGTTCTAAAGAGTGGATCCTGGGTGGCTCCTGGATGGGAATGGTCACGGGAAACAACTGCCCACATTTAGAAGCTTGGCATCTTCATTTCCGCCCTCCACCTTCTCTTGAGAAGAGAGAGGGGCTGAAAATGGAGAGTTTATGATGGATCGTGCCTATGTAGTGGAGCCTCCAGCCACCCACCCCCGCCCACTGCCCAGGGACAGGGTCTGGTACAGGAGCGCTTCAGAGCTGGTGGACCTGCGGAGGTGCTGAGAGAAAGGCCTGCCCGACAATGCAGGGGAGCTCGACTGCTCAGCCAGACCTCCCCAAGTGTCTCCTCCATCTGGGTGTTCATCTGTGTCCTTTGACACATGAGTAAACACAAGAAGCATTTCCCTGTGATCAGTGAGCTGCTCTTGCAAGTTAATGGAACCCGTGGCGGGGTTGTGGGAGCCTCTGATCTGTCGCTGGTTGGTCAGCAGTGTGGCCTGTACTTGCACTTGGCGTCCTGATTTGGAGGTGGCCGTTGAAACCTCCAAACTTGTAGCTGGTCAACCAGAAGCACAGGTGGTGACCCGCATCTCAGGGGGTGAGAGGCAGTCCTGTACGGCTGAACCCCTAAGCCCTGGAATCTGGGGTCTGATGAAGTCTTTAGGATGGCCACGTTAGAACTGAATTGAACGGCTGCATGCCCACTTGCTGTCCCAGAGAACTGACCACCTGGTGCCCAGACGTGTGGTGCTCTGGGTGAGGATGGTAGAAGGGAAAACGGGTTTTTTCCTGTGTAGGAGGGAAAAAGTTGAGTTTTCCCTTTATAATGGCTTTTTTTGTTTCACTTGTTTGATTAGTTCACAGTTATTAGTAGCAACAAAGACAGCCTTGCTGACAAATTCCATGAGGTTGAGCTTTGCTCACTCTTTGTATGGTGTCTTACACGGTTCTATGGCTTCCCTGGTGGCGCAGAGGTTAAAGCGTCTGCCTGCAATGTGGGAGACCTGGGTTCGATCCCTGGGTCGGGAAGATCCCCTGGAAAAGAAAATGGCAACCCACTCCAGTATTCTTGCCTGGAGAATCCCATGGACAGAAGAGCTTGGTGGGCTACAGTCCACGGGTCGCAAAGAGTCGGACACGACTGAGCGACTTCAGTTCACTTCACTTCACTTACACGGTTCTATGGAAACTGTGTATTCCAAAAATTATCTGTGGTTGAATCTAAAGTCAGGCTACTTTGGAGAACTCCCTACCAGGATGAAATGATATGGGATCATGTTCACTACCAAGGATTTTTTAAACGTGTATGCTATTTGCCAGTTCATGGTAAGGCTTCAGTCACGTATGAAAAGAATGTGAAATAAAAATGTCACTGTGAAAAATAGAAATTGGTAGGATTCCTATGGAGGTGGCGATTCAGGGGGATATGTCATTATATCCTTGCACTTTGACATTTAAAATGAGTTGAAGTCTCTCGTTGTTGTTCAGTCGCTCAGTCATGTCCGACTCTTTGCAACCCCAGACTGCAGCACACCAGGCTTCCCTGTCCTTCACCATCTCCTGGAGCTTGCTCAAACTCATGTCCATTGAGTTGGTGATGCCATCCAAGCATTTCATCCTCTGTTGTCGCCTTTCTCTAAATCTCTCTAATTCTTCATATCAGTATGAATTGTATGAAACAGCAGTGGAAGTCCCAGGACTGTAACTTTCTGAACTGTTTCGTAAACTAAGAGGCTTGTAGCTGAGTTCTCCTGGGTGATGACACCCTTTTTATCTGTCTCTTGGTCACATCTTACAATTCCTGGAAGGAGAATGTGTTAAGAACTCAAGGTAGTTCATTGACAGATGAAGGGATAAAGACGTTGTGGTACATATACACAATGGAACATTAGTCAGCCATAAAAAGGAACACATTTGAGTCAGTTCTGATGAGGTGGATGAACCTAGAACCTATTATACAGAGTGAAGTGAGTCAGAAAGAGAAAGATAAATATTGTATTCTAAGGCACATATATGGAACATAGAAAAATGGTGCTGAAGAATTTATTTACAGTGTAGCAGTGGAGAAACAGACATAGGAAATAGACTTGTGGACATGGGGAGAGGGCAGGAGAGGGTGAGATGTATGGAAAGGGTGACTTACATTACCATATGTAAAATAGATAGCCAGTGGGAATTTGCTTATGGCTCAGGACATTCAAATAGGGGCTCTGTATCAACCTAGAGAGGTGGGGTGGGGAGGGAGATGGGGGGGAGGTTCAAGAGGAAGAGGATATGTGTATACCTATGGCTGATTCATGTTGAGGTTTGACAGATATCAGCAAAATTCTTTAAAGCAATTATCCTTCAATAATAATAAAAAAAAAGAACTCAAGGTATTAAGGTAGTCTGCAAAGAGAAGATAGGATATGATTTGGTCTGGTGTGGAGAAGGCAATGGCATCCCACTCCAGTACCCCTGCCTGGAAAATCCCATGGACAGAGGAGCCTGGTAGGCTGCAGTCCTTGTGGTCGCTGAGGGTCGGACACGACGGAGCGACTTCACTTTCACTTTTCACTTTTCACTTTTATGCATTGGAGAAGGAAATGGCAACCCACTCCAGTGTTCTTGCCTGGAGAATCCCAGGGATGGGGGAGCCTGGTGAGCTGCCGTCTATGGGGTCATGCAGAGTCGGACACGACTGAAGTGACTTAGCAGCAGCAGCAGCCGGGAGGCAGAGGAACATGGAAGTGACATGGAGGAGGAGGATGAGTTGAAGCTGGAGCTCTAACATCCAGGCAAGTGTGCTTTTCCAGTCTTGAGTCGAGGATGATGGGCGTCTTCTGACCTCAGCTCCATCGACATCCAGGTGCCATGTCTGTGGGGTGTGCTGGTGTTCCTCTGGTCGTTCGCCCTGCTTTGGTCCTTGGTCTCTCTTGGATGTTGCACACAGAGCTCTTCCAGTTGCCTGAGGTGCCACAGTCTTCATTTTAGGGGAGTGTATTCTTCCTCTCTCCAGGGGCTGTGCTTCACTCTGTTCCCAGGTATGTTCAGTTCTTTAAAGAATCTCCCCGAGGGGTGCCGCCTGCTCTGATGTGTTTTGTGCTCACGGCGGGGTCAAGAAGCCAGGAGGCCCTGCCTGCTCCCGGGTAGGCCTCTGGTGAAAACTGCGTCTCCATCTGCCTTTATCACATTCCCAAATGTATGGATGTGGATGGCCTGACAATCGCATCCTGTTTCCTCTGGACCTGGCCTTAGAGTTCTTTATTTAGTTGGTGAACCACTGTGTTTGGCTTCTGTCCCTTAAACTTGTTTGTGAAGCCTCCGTTTTCTGCATATCTTTTCTTCTGCTGGCCGAGGTAAATATATCTCTGCCCACTTTTCATCTTTGAGACAGAGGACAATTGCATGGTGTAGCCTGCTCCTCAGGAGGAAATGTATCCTGTGACAAGAATGAAGCTTCGCAACCTAGTGGAAAATAAAAGAAGCATCTTTGATCTTTGCCTTGTGAAGAGAGGAATAATAAAGGAACCATCCTAGTACCACTGTGTGCAGTCTTGAGCATGCCTGTCCTGAGTGTTTCCTCGTCTGTGAAGTGGTGGTAACAACATCTGCTCTGTAGGATCGCTTCCATGAGAATTAAATAAGGTCATTTAAAAATGCCCCTCACATGTCCTGGCACACAGAGAGGGCTCAAGAAAGAGTTGATGTTAGATTGGATTTTTCAAGGGGGAAACAAAATTCACCTTTCTTCCAACACTTTTGCATAATTTCAATGTGCAAGTTTCCAAATATATACTTGGTACAGTTTCCACCAACACATAAGAAACCCACATGTCAGCACAATAGTGATTAGGAAAGTGCGGTGTGGGTGGACCTCCATACTTATCAGAGTCATTTGGAACGCGGGTGGAAAAGACACATTCCTTGGTTCTACCCCAGGCTTACAGCTTAATATCAGAAAACTAAACAGCCCAATCAGAAAATGGGCAGAAGACTTACATAGACATTCTCCAAGGAAGACATACATATGGCCAAGAGGCACATGAAAGGATGCTCAACATCACTAATTATTAGAGAAATGCAAATCAAGACTACCATGAAGTACCACCACACACCAGTCAGTATGGCCATCGTCAAAACATCTGCTACATATATACACATGTGTGTGTGTGCTCAGTCATGTTCAACTCTTTGAGAATACTGGAGTGAGTTGCCATTTCCTACTTTCTCTCTCTCTCTCGTGCGTATATATATGTGTATATAAAATGTCAACTAAATTTACAGAAAGCATTTGCTTTCTCCATGAAACTACACAGCCATGTTATTACTGAATATTCTGAAAAGACATCACAAGACCTCCCTCTTTCATGTCCTAATTCTGTTTCAGAGTCAGGCAAGAAATCTTTCTTAACTTTCTGGCTTTATGATGAGAACACAGAATTCTTTCACCCACTTCCTAATTCTCGGGACGATGGTTGATGATAATTTCAAATACATTAACATTCACCATTTTGAAATGGCCTGTTGAGGATCTGTGTGCGTCACTGACGCTGTGACCCTGGCATTGGCCGGTCACCCTTCACAGGGAGGGCGGTGTGCCGTCCTGAGCTGGGCTGGTCTGGGTGAGACGGCATGTGGAGGGCCCTTTGCCAAAGCCCTGGAAATGACTCACTGACACATTTCAATTCAGAAATCCATGCTGTTCAGGAAACAGTAGTAAATTGGGAGAATTAAGCGGGCCGTTCATAATTAAACACCTGGAGTGCAGCGCTGATGTGTTTCCTTCCTGGAACGGCAGCCGGATGCCCTCAGCCACATGTTGCGTCTCCTCCCATCTTCTCTGTTATTTTTCTTTGCCTGCAGCATGTTCTCGTCTTCTCAAACTGAGGTTACTCCGGCCCATTCCTGTTCATTTCCTTGTACACCTTTTGATAGTTCTCCCGCAATAACAGATTTTCACCTATTGACTAGAGAGGAATTCTTATTGCACTTCTGTGGGGTTTTTGTCAATTAGATTAGAAAACAGCAAGGAGGGAGTGAGAAAAGATTTGTCTTGCTTTTCACGTGTCATAGGTAATGACCCCAGCGCCCATGACATGGCTGGATTCAGCTACAGACAACACGGAGCACTCACTCAGCATTCAGTCCTCGCCCCGAGAAGCTCCCAGATTTCTCAGCGCTGTCTGATTGGTGGAGGTCAGCCTGCCCAGTGCTTTGAAGGGCTGCAGTTTACCGCTGGTGGGTAGGGCTCTGGGTGACAACTTCTTTGAAAGCAGGCACTGGGTTCTTTTGATTAAATATAGAAAAGCTAGCTAGAAGCCTTGGCATGGAATTTGAAAGGAGACCTCCAAGAATTTTTCAACTCTCTAATGCTTTAATGTCTTGAACGGGTCGAATTAATGCAAAACCTGAAATGAGATAACGAGAGAGCGTGAAGTTTCCATGGACCGGGAGGAATGGCTGTGGCTTCAGGAACCAAATGAAGGAGGGGCTCAGCTTTTCTGTGTCATGAACACTCGCTTTGCTTGATCTGGGAGGTGTGCCTGAGTTTGGGGGCGTGCTTTCCCTCTTATTGCTTGAAACTTCTTCCAGTCATGCTGGACAGAAGGCTCCCTCCCCTGATGTCCTTCCGATAAAACATATCCTCTTTGCTCACAACATTTTTGCCAAGGATTTGCCTCTCAATGCAGGAGATGCAAGAGACATGGGCTGCACCCCTGGGTCGGGAAGATCCCCTGGAGAAGGAAATGGCAACCCACTCCAGTATTCTTGCCTGGGAAATTCCATGGACAGAGGAGCCTGGCGGGCTACGTACAGTCCATGGGGCTGCAGAAGCAGACGCGACTGAGCACAGAACGGCGGGCTCCTCCGCGTCCGCTCACATATCCACTGTCACTCAAATGACCGCCTCTGGCGTCCGCCTGTGTTTCGACTTCCACTGTGAACTGTTCTCTGTTTCTCCCTGTCTTTCTTGTCCTCCAGGCTCAGGATTGCAGCACATGAGTCAGATTCCTGCTTTCCCCGCTCAGGCCTCACCCCTATGAACCCCAAGGATGCTCACCAGGCTGGCCCAACAGGAAGCAGAGTCGCCCACCCTCGGGGCAGGACTGGCCAGTCTGACCCTCTTAGCTCTCAGCATAGGTATCTTAGGGCTCTTTTCCATTTTCTCGGTGTGAAAAGCTTTAAGTACTTAGTGACTACACTGGTAGTCAGAGCATCTTATGACTTCCCTGCCCCAAGCCTCCATTTTCTCATCTGAAAAACAGAGCTAATAATACCTCCCTCTCTATCTGGTAGGCTTCAGGGAAAATTCAAGATGAGCAGGGGGTGGGGTGGGGGAAAACTTCCTGAATCGTAGGTCATACAAACATTAGGTGCTACTGTTGCTTTGCTTTCAGTATACTAAGTCCACTCAAGTGTTTGCCCTGGAATCATACTAAAAAATTCACAAGAGATTCCCTTGACAGGACTTTTTGTCTCAGAAAATAAATGTCATAGTTTCAATACTATTCATTGTTAGGTACAATTTTTTGAGGGCTCACAAAGGACACAAGGATTCCCCAAAATTCTTAGAGAAGAGTGTATTCTAATTTACCTAATTTCTGGCTAACTGGCTAATGGAAAATCCTTTTCTTTGAACTTCATTCTTGAATATCTAAAGGTCTCCACTGATTTTTTTTTCCATTGGAATAAGTATAATATATAACATGAATCTTTAATGCTTCTCATCTTAGATAAAGAATTGCTGTATTTAAAAATATTAACTGCATCTCCTGCAGTCCTAATCCAAGTTTAACTGAAAAATGTTGGTTGAAATTCAACAGTTATGGAGGCCTCAGTTCTGCTCATCTCTGTTTTTAAAGGTAGGGTTTCCGTGATGTTTCTATTTAGAGTGAGGACGCGTCCACAGTGAAATGTCACATGTATTACTTCCGTGTTTTCTTACCTCCCAAATGGAATCAGCAAACGCTCTCTGATTCTGAGGGCAGGCTCAGTGTGGTGAGGACAGAGGGCCCCCATGTTGCAAATGCCATACGCTCACTCTGCATACTGACTCCAGTCCAGTTCATTAAACCAGAGAAAAGAGCAGTGTGTATTGAGTTGGTTCCTGTTTTGGGTGAAGTTATTACAGAATTAATTTTGGGATAATTGTGGGTTCTTTGGCATAATAGTCTTGAACCAGGCATGCCTGATCAAAAATGGACATAATGAAGTTCCATGCAGCACCAAGTTCATAAAGAAAGTCTAGGAACCACAGCATCTTGTGACTCGGTCGATGCCTTGGGTCACGGGTATGATTCACATCCTTAAGTTTGAAACAGGCTTCTGGATGTAATGGTAAATACTGGAAGTGACGTGTGCCCTTTATGGCCTCTTGGCTCTGCTCTAGCTGCAGCAGACATGAGTGAGCTCACGTGAGGCACAGCTCATCCAGTTGGGGGATGTCTTACAGGGAGGCTGACTCTGAGCCAAGAGACTGGGGCATGGAGTGGGCGAGCAGCATCATGCCTTGAGTGATGGCCTCACGGGATGCTCAAAGCCAGGCGGCCACCCGGTCCCCGGGGGCACTCCATGACTCCAGGAGAAGAGAGACAACTTCATCCAGTCCTCACAGCATGTGAAGCGAAGGGAATGACCCTTTTTAATAACGAAGAGCCTCAGCCTCACCGAGGTTAACATCTTGCCTGAGGCTGCCAAGTTTTTGCCCATGGTGATCTGTGATTCTGGGGTTTATTTTACTCCCGGGAATTAGCTCTAACGCAATTGTGAAAGTGATGGTTTGCTCATCCTGGAAGTGGAAGCTAATGCAACTCTACCAAGTTATGGAAAGACTGGTTGGGGAAGTCAGGAGAACTAAGCCCACTTTTCCACGTCCTGAGATTAATAATTAATAGTTGGCATGTGCACATGGCTATTATTTGAGTTGATGTGTTCAGGGTGGGTGGTGAACCCAGACAAAGCCTTTCAATTCCCTTGCGATTCACTGACCTCTCTGGCTAGGTCACCTTGGGCATTTGAAGAAGATTCAGGATTCCAGATTTCCTGTTTCTGCTTTAGGTCATCGGCTTAAAAAATATACAACGTGAGGGTTGTGAGTTAAGTTTCATTTGGGGCAAAATGAGGACTGCAGCCTGGGAGAACAGGAACTCAGATAGCTCCGAGAAACTACTCCAAAGTAGCAGTGGGAAAGGTCGGTACATATTTGATTTTGGTGAAAGGGGAGTCCATGCAATCAAGCACATATTTTTTTGTAGAAAGTTTCTTCTGGTCTTGTGAAGCTTCTGCTAGTCATGAGAAGCAATTGTCATCTTGGATTGTAGAGATTTTCTAGATTTGAGGAGATACAAGAAGTGGGCTCATGAAATCAGTTCCTGAGAATATCTAACTATCTGAAGACCTGTCCTGCCAGTTTTTCCCCAAGCACAGAGCACCTTATTCCTACTCTCCACCCTGAACTCCTAAAGGAGGTGTTGAAAGTCAGCAGCTGCAGCAGTTCATAATTTAACTTTCATAGAGATAGATGGCAACAGCCCATGGCAAGTGGCAATTTGTAGCAAGGGGTCGGGATTTTTTCCAACGTTTTTATTTTGTATTGAGATATAGCCAATTAACAATGCTGTGATAGTTTCAGGTGAATAGTGAACGGACTTAGTGGTACCTATACGTATATCCATTCTCCCACAAACTCCCCTCCCATCCAGGCTGTCACATAACATTAAGCAGATTTCCCTATGCCATACCTTGTTGGTTATCCATTTTAAATATAGCAGTGTGTTCAAATCCATCCCAATCTCCCTAACTATCCTACAAGGGGTTGGTTTTGGTTGAGGAAATTTCTATAGGCATGAGGAGTGTTATACAATGTCTCATAGCATCTTTCATCTTCTAGTTATTCTCTAAACATCTGTCAGATAACAAAATTGTTTTCCAGTCACCAAGTCCTGTCTGACACTTTGCGACCCCATGGGCTGCACCATGCCAGGCCTGCCTGTCCTTCACCATCTCTTGGAGTTTGCCCAAGTTCATTTCCATTGAATCCGTGATGCCGTCCAACCATTCTATTCTCTGTTGCCCCCTTCTCCTTCTGCCTTCAGTCTTTCCCAGCATCAGGTTTTTTTTTTTTTTTTCCCAATGAGTCACCTGGTCACATCAGGTAGCCAAGGTGTTGGAGGTTCAGCTTCAGCATCAGTCCTTCCAGTGAGTATTCAGGGTTGATTTCCTTTAGGCTTGACTGGTCTCCAGTAACACGGTTTGAAAGAAACAGTTCTTTGGCACTCTGCCTTTTTTATGGTGCAAATCTCACATCCATGCAGGACTACTGGAAAGACCATAGTCCTGACTCTACAGATGTTTACCTGTAATATGATGTCTTTGCTTTTAATACACTGTCTAGGT
Organism: Budorcas taxicolor; assembly: GCF_023091745.1. Lineage (NCBI taxonomy): Eukaryota > Metazoa > Chordata > Mammalia > Artiodactyla > Bovidae > Budorcas > Budorcas taxicolor. The sequence continues at coordinate 151,480,186 of NC_068920.1, read as the reverse complement.
TTGTCATACCTTTCCTTTCAAGAAGAAATGATCTGATTTCTTGGCTGCAATCGCCATCCGCAGTGATTTTAGAGCCCAAGAAAAGGAAATCTATCACTGCTTCCACATTTTACCCTTCTATTTGCCTTGAACTGATGGGACTGGATGCCTTGATATTATTTATTTTAATTTTGAGTTTTAAACCAACTTCTTCAGTTTTTTCTATGAAGTTGAATTAATTGCAAGAATGTGATTGGTAAATTTAATTGGCCACTGGATGTCGCTGTTTACCCACCAACAGAGGATCAACTTTTTCCCCCCCCCCTTTTTTCCATCCACCACCTGGTCAGGACAAAGCCTGTGGAAGCAGCTCCAGGTGCAGAGATTTCAAGCTTATTTCTCATAAGTAACCTGCTTTCTCTTGGGAAAAGAGTGGGTCCTGAGTTATTCAATTCAGGATATTTTCTCCTCATAGCAATTTAGATCAAGAACTGGTGCATTTTTTTCTTTTATCCCCATAAAGAAAATTTCTTTTGCTAACACAAACAAGAGCTATCTTGAAATTCATCCTGGAAACAGCAACATTAGTTAATTCAAGACTGTGAACTTTCATATATAACTTTCATACGACACTGTTGGGCTTTCCTGGTGGCTCAGTTGTAAAGAATCTGCCTGCAATGCAGGAAATGTGGGTTCGATCCCTGGGTCAGGAAGATCCTCTGGAGGAGGGCATGGCAACCCAAGCCAGTATTCTTGCGTGGGGAATCCCCTGGACAGAGGCGCCTGGCAGAGAACCTAGAAAATGACAGTCTTAAGATGAGCAGGAGCCTCAGGTTTGTGTAACTGACACTCCCTTTTAATGCTTTTTACCCTAACTTCAGCATTCCTTGGAGAGCCATAAGATCTTGTAAATGGGAGTTCTTTCTTGAAATTTCCCCAAAGTGTAAGACCAAGGATGTGAATGAGAAGACGTGTGGAAAACAAGAGGCCAGTAGGACAGTTCCTGGTCAGCATGGGCGCGGCCCTCTTTCCTCCCCACACCTCCTCTGTAAGGCCTGCGCTCGCTCACACTGTTCCCAGATCCACGCAGTTTACACCGCCCACACCATGCACTCCACCCGCACTGTCTACACCACCCACACCATCCCCACCACTCACTCCACCCGCATTGTCTACACCATCCACAGATTTCACTCCACCCTCACTGTCTACACCACCCACACCTTCCACATCATCCATGCCACCACATTGCCTTTAAAGTGAGGAGGAAACCGATCCCTCTGTTTCCTGAGTCAGTGTATTCCGACAGGTTTACCGGAGTCGTTACCTCTAATTGGACCCTTCCTCTGTGCAGGGCCTGTGCCAAGTCCATTTCCCCAGTTTCACTGACCCCTCGCTGCAGCCCTGCGAGCTGCTCCAAGCAATCTCTATCTCCAGGTGAGAATATGGGCAGCCAGGGAGGTTAAAGGGCCCACGGGGACCCCTCAGCTGGTTACCTGTGCAGTCTGGGTGAGCTCCTATTGGCTCTGAGGCCTTTGTTTTACCCACTCGACTGCTCACAGGTGTGAGGGTCAGGTTTATTAAAGTGACCTGATAGAACTTGGTTAAACTTACGAACGGTAAAAGACAGAGCAATGATAGCCCACTTAGCTTATTGGTCGTTTAACCAAAGTCTCCCGTGTGTGGCAGGCTGGGTGTATTTGTGTTAGGGGTGTTGAGAGTGGTCCTCTGTGAGAATGACTACGTATGAAAAGATGGAAATCCTACTCATACGCTTTGAAGGTTTAACTCACGTCAAGGAAGAGGGTTTGTGAAAATCTGAGTTCCTTGGAGGTTGGGGGTGCCGCTGCTATTTGTAGCAGGCGCTGCATTGCTCTAGCTTTCCCCTTTGTGTGTCGATTGCCTGAGGGCTTCCATTAATATTGATTTAGGAAATGCCAATGGTGTTTACGCTGCTGAATATTCATCCTTGTCGTCATCGGAAATATGTCAGTCTGCATCGAGGTGGGGGCAGCACTGGGCTTTCAGGGACTTGGGGACAGGCAGGTCAGCAGCAACTTGAACTTTCCGCTCGAGTCTTAACTGTTTTTGGAGGCCATCAGACTTTCACTTAACCTCCTATTTCCAGGAATTTTTAGATTTTTTGACTTTACTATCTTTTGAACGGCCAAGAGGCAGGGGATTTTCATAAAGCTTAGGAGACGGGGCACGGGTTGGAAACACTGGAATTGCATCTGAGGGAGAGGACTCTGGATTTAATCCTGAGGGCTTACTCAGATCTTTAAAATGGAATATTTGAGTAATTTCAGAGTGGGGGAAGGAGGCATGGGCTATGGTGTAAGAACACTGGGCAGCATAACCTGCCGTCGCACATATTCCGTCCCATCCTTCTTGGCGTGGGCGACTGGAAGGCGGGCCTTTGGGGGCACAGTTCAATTCAGTTCATTTCCATCACTTAGTCATGTCGGGCCCTTTGTGACCCAATGGACTGCAGCATGCCAGGCTTCACTGTCCATCACCAATTCCTGGAGCTTGCTCAAACTCATGTCCCTTGAGTTGGTGATATCATCCGACCATCTCATCCTC